>NC_066617.1:379041332-380496693 GCF_025201925.1 Gopherus flavomarginatus
CCAAGATCCATAAACCTGGAAATCTGGACCCCCCATCATATCAGGCATTGGCCATTCACAGCAGGATTGTCTGGCTATGTAAACTCTCTCCTCAGGCCCTACGCTACCAGCACTCCCAGCTATCTTCAAGACTCCACTGACTTCCTGAGGAAACTACAATCCATTGGTGATCTTCCAGAAAACACCATCCTGGCCACTATGAATGTAGAAGCCCTCTACACCAACATTCCACACAAAGATGGACTACAAGCCATTAGGAACAGTATCCCTGATAATGTCACAGCAACCTGGTGGCTGAAACTTGTGACTTTGTCCTCGCCCACAACTATTCACGTTTGGGGACAATAGATACCTTCAAGTCAGCAGCATCTGCTCTGAGCTCCTGCATTGCACAGGCCATAGGACTGCCCTGGATGAATTCCTGCTTGAACGAGAGCGGATCTTTGAGAAAAACATCTCATCTTCATTGAAACATGGCCAGTGACATTGACAAACCCTGATCCTTGCTAAATTGTTCCAGTGGTCAATGACCCTCATTGTTAAAAATTTCCACTTTGTCTCTAGTCTCAGTTTGTCTATCTTTCACATCCAGCCACCATCTCTTGTTAGACTTTTGCCTGCCAGCTTCAAGAGCCCGTTGTTATCAAGTTTCTGTTCCCCATGATAATTGTTGATAGAATGCAATCACATCGCTCCATAACCTTCTCCTTTTAAAGAGACTGAGCTCATTCAGTTCCTGGGGCAGCCTTGCACTTTCCCCCAGAGAAAGTCCTGTCTCATGCACAGATGAGCTTTACCCTTGCTGTCGAGAGTCCCATTGTGCCAGGTATCAGAGGGGTAGCCGTGTTAGTCTGGATCTGTAAAAGCAGCAAAGAATCCTGTGGCACCTTATAGACTAACAGAGGTTTTGGAGCATGAGCTTTCGTGAGTGAATACCCACTTTATCAGATGCATGTAGTGGAAATTTCCAGGGGCAGGTATATATATTCAGGCAAGCTAGAGATCATGAGGTAGTTCAATCAGGGAGGATGAGGCCCTGTTCTAGCAGTTGAGTTGTGAAAACCAAGGGAGGAGAAACTGGTTCTGTAATTGGCAAGCCATTCACAGCCTTTGTTAATCCTAAGCTGATGGTGTCAATTTGCAGACGAACTGAAGCTCAGCAGTTTCTCTTTGAAGTCTGGTCCTGATTTTTTTTTGCTGCAGGATGGCTACCTTTAGATCTGCTATTGTATGTCCAGGGAGATTGAAGTGTTCTCCTACAGGTTTTTATATATTGCCATTCCTAATACCTGATTTGTGTCCATTTATCCTTTTCCGAAGGGACTGTCCAGTTTGGCGATGTACATAGCAGAGGGGCATTGATGGCGTATATTACATTGGTGGAGGTGCAGGTGAATGAACCTGTGATGATGTGGCTGATCTGGTTAGGTCCTGTGATGGGTGTTGCTGGTGTAGATATGTGGGCAGAGCTGGCATCGAGGTTTGTTGCATGGATTGGTTCCTGAGCTAGAGTTACTATGGTGCAGTGTGCAATTACTGGTGAGAATATGTTTCAGGTTGGCAGGTTGTCTGTGGGCAAGGACTGGCCTGCCACCCAAGACCTGTGAAAGTGTGGGGTCATTGTCCAGGATGGGTTGTAGGTCCCTACAACCTGCCAACCTGCAGGTCTGAGGAGCAGCTGCAGCTGGCCTCCGAGTTGCTGTATCAGCTGTTGCTGGTGCTCCAGCTGTGCGGCAGGCTGCTGCTGTTGCTGCTGGAGGTGCGTGGTGTCCCGATGTTGCTGCTGTTCGAGATGGGCGGCCTGCTGCTGTTGCTACTGCAGGAGTTGCACTGCCTGCTGCCGCTCCTGGCTCTCCACCAGCAGCTGGAACAGCCGTTCCATATCCATGTCTCCTGTTAAGGAGGGCTGGTCGCACTACCGCCCTCCTGCCAGCCCTTCTCACAGGAGCTAGGGTTCAGGGTCTTTGGTCAGGTACCAATTGTAAGCGTGGGCGCTGCCGGGGCTCGACCCTCCCGGATGAGGAGGGGAGCCACACCGGCCTCGACCTGTCATCTGAGGGTCTAGGTCCTTGGAACTGTAGCCCATCATCTGGGTGGCTTGGTCCCTGGGGATAGAACTGGGTGGCGGCACAGTCAAAGGGGGCCCAGCCCTTGGTTCGGGCGGGGCACCAATACACAGTTATCTCAGCTACGGCCCTCTTGGTTCAGGGACGGGCTGGCAAGAGTGCGGGTCGGTCGGGCCCTTTGGGACAGGACCGAGAAGTGGCAGAGTCAAGGGGGCCCAGCCCTTGGTTCGGGCGGGGCACCAATACACAGTTGTCTCAGTTTAGCTGGCCTCTTCAGGCCGAGGGGGGAGGGGGACTCTGCCACCCGTGGATGGGTGGCAGGGGGAACGCAGGCCCACCCGCTCCACTGCGTTCCAGCCCGGGGCCCTAGAAGCAGTGATCACCGCTGCAGGTGGTCAGTGGGGATCCTGACCGCAACACACGGCCATGGGTATCGGGAAATCTGCAGCCTGACTTGGGTCGGCTGCCCCCGGGCTACTTCCAGTATCCCCCTCCGAGCCTACCTGGTTTGTGGGATCAGCTTCAGGGATGTCCCACCACACAGGCTCCTCACGGCCAGGGCTGGGCGGCAAGTGTAATAACCTTAGTCCCAGATTTGGACCTTAGCGTCCAAGATATGGGGGTTAGCATGAAAACCTCCAAGCTTAGTTACCTGCTTGGACCTGGTACCTGCTGCCACCACCCAAAAAATTAGAGTGTTTTGGGGCACTCTGGTCCCCCTGAAAAACCTTCCCTGGGACCCCAAGACCCAAATCCCTTGAGTCTCACAACAAAGGGAAATAATCCTTTTTCCCTTCCCCCTTCCAGGTGCTCCTGGAGAGATACACAGACACAAGCTCTGTGAATCCAAACAGAGTGAATCTCCCTCTCTGTTCCCAATCCTGGAAACAAAAATACTTTCCTATTCCCCCAGAGGGAATGCAAAATGAGGCTAGCAATCCAACACACAGATCTCCCCGATTTCTTCCTCCCACCAATTCCCTGGTGAGTACAGACTCAATTTCCCTGAAGTAAAGAAAACTTCAACAGGTCTTAAAAGAAAGCTTTATATAAAAAGAAAGAAAAATACATACAAATGTTCTCTCTGTATTAAGATGATATAACACAGGGTCAATTGCTTAAAAGAATATTGAATAAACAGCCTTATTCAAAAAGAATACAAATCAAAGCACTCCAGCACTTATATTTATGCAAATACCAAAGAAAAGAAACCATATAACTTACTATCTGATCTCTTTGTCCTTACACTTAGAAACAGAAGATTAGAAAGTAGAACTACTTCTCCAAAGCTCAGAGAAAGCAGGCAGGCAGAAAACAAAGACACAGACACACAATTCCCTCCACCCAAAGTTGAAAAAATCCGGTTTCCTGATTGGTCTAAAAATCCGGTTTCCTGATTGGTCCTCTGGTCAGGTGCTTCAGGTGAAAGAGACATTAACCCTTAGCTATCTGTTTATGACAGCAAGTCCGGCAGCTCCTCCGGGAAGTCCGGCCAGGCCTGTTCCGGGGTGTCCTCGGGGCCGCAGCAGGGGCGGGGCGGGGAGGCTCTAGTGGCTCCTCTTTATAGCGGGCGCAGGGAGGCTCTGGCGGCTCCTCGTCGTAGCGGGCACAGGGAGGCTCTGGCGGCTCCTCGGCGCAGCGGGCGCAGGGAGGCTCTGGCGGCTCCTCGTTACAGCGGGCGCAGGGAGGCTCTGGCGGCTCCTCGGCGGAGCAGGCGCAGGGAGGCTCCGGCGGCTCCTCGGCGTAGCGGGCGCAGGGAGGCTCTGGCGGCTCCTCGTTACAGCGGGCGCAGGGAGGCTCTGGCGGCTCCTCGTTACAGCGGGCGCAGGGAGGCTCCAGCGGCTCCTCGGTGGAGCGGGCGCAGGGAGGCTCCAGCGGCTCCTCGTTACAGCGGGCACAGGGAGGCTCTGGCGGCTCCTAGGTACAGCGGGCGCAGGGAGGCTCTGGCGGCTCCTCGTTACTGCGGGCACAGGGAGGCTCTGGCGGCTCCTCGTTACTGCGGGCGCAGGGAGGCTCCAGCGGCTCCTCGGCGGAGCGGGCGCGGGGAGGCTCTGGCGGCTCCTCGGCGCAGCGGGCGCGGGGAGGCTCTGGCGGCTCCTCGGCGTAGCGGGCGCAGGGAGGCTCTGGCGGCTCCTCGTTACAGCGGGCGCAGGGAGGCTCCAGCGGCTCCTCGGCGGAGCGGGCGCGGGGAGGCTCTGGCGGCTCCTCGGCGCAGCGGGCGCGGGGAGGCTCTGGCGGCTCCTCGTTACTGCGGGCGCAGGGAGGCTCTGGCGGCTCCTCGGCGTAGCGGGCGCAGGGAGGCTCTGGCGGCTCCTCGGCGGAGCGGGCACAGGGAGGCTCTGGCGGCTCCTCGTCGTAGCGGGCACAGGGAGGCTCTGGCGGCTCCTCGGCGCAGCGGGCGCGGGGAGGCTCTGGCGGCTCCTCGGCGGAGCGGGCGCGGGGAGGCTCTGGCGGCTCCTCGGCGGAGCGAGTGCCAGGAGGGAGAATGGGAAGAGGCCAACAGCACAGGGCAGCTTGTTTGACAGGGCAGGTAGATCAATGAGGGAGTCGGAGGCTGGAGCTGCCTGGGCCAGAGCAGGGCTGAGTTAAGGAGAGAGCAGGGGCCCGAGCAGCGCTGAGCGGAGTCGCTGCCGAAGGCAGAGAAGCAGCCCAGGGAGCTGGGGCTGGAGCTGGGGCTGGAGCAGTCCAGAGTTGAGTGCAGTGAGCAACTGGGAAAGGGAGACGCACCAAGGCTAAGAGCCCTGGCAGCTCAAAGTTGGAGAGGGATCATAAGCCGATGGGGGTTGGGGGAGCAGTGCTGGGAAGAAGAGCCCTGCCACGCAGAGCCTGAGGGCGTGTGGCCACCACCAGAGCGAGTGTCCAACCTGCAGCATCCCTGCAGCACAGCAGGGACATGGGCAAGGCCTGAGCCATGTGAGGAACAGACTGAGAACTACCCTGACGTTCCAGAGATGGCTGTTTGGGGTCCCCCATGTCACAGAGTGGGGTGATGTCTTTTCCTTCCACCTTTCCCAGTTTCTCATTTTTTTTTTTATTTTTTCAATTGGTCTCCTGCTGACAGAATGTGGTCAATACCAGTTAGGGGGGCGTGTTTCTGTCACACCCGTGTAACCCTTCTGCCCCTCTGAGTTGGCAGCAACAAGGGCCAGTTTCAGTATCCGGGGGTTCTGTCTCAATAACACAATACAAAACCGGCTTGAGCCCCCACCCAGTGACCTGGGACAATTACATACCACCACCCCCGGGCGCCTCTAGGAGGCAACACTTCCCCTCTCGCAAGCACGGAGTCTGAGTGTAGCAAAATCCTTTTAATAAAGGAGGGAAACAATAAGGCATCATGTTGGGGAAACACCACAAACAGGATTCATAACACAAACCATCAGCAAAAGACCTACCAAGTAAGTTTTGCAGTGTTCTTTTCCCTTTTTCCCCTCAGGGTTTTAAGTCCAATCACCCCAGAGTCCAACAAACCAAAAGTCTCTAACCCTGGTCAGTGCCGCCCCAGAGTTCAAAAGTTTATCTGCAGAGTATTACTCTCACCCCAGCCTGGGTGGAATTGTGGGGGCACACAGGGTGTTAAGGGGCACATTACGTGGTCTGAGGCTGACTGTCCTGTCTCTCCGTGGAGTTGTGCTGCAGCCTTCGCCACAAATGGTTCTGCTCCACCAGGCACTTCACTCCTCCAGCCGTCCCCGCAAACTGCTCCGCTCTGCTCCACTCGCTGTTCCATGAGCCGCTCCAACTATCTCACAAACTGCTCCGCTCCACCCATCCTGAAAACTGCTCTGCCAGCCACTTAGCAATATATCTTCAAGCTCCCCCACTAGCTAACTCAGCACTCAGTGATCTCAGCTCAGTAATTTTAGCTCTTTTCATAGTTTCAGGTTGTAGCAGGGGAGCCCCAGTGCTGGTGCACCATTGGCCCAAAGTGAATTCAGCTCAGCAGCCTCTAGTTGAACTCCTAGTGGAAACAAAATTAGTTCTGCTCTTCAACAGTGGAGAGCAAATGAAGTGTAATTGGTGTGCTACACCCTCAAAGGGGACCCATATCATCAGATGCACACACCCACCCCCCACTTTCTCTCAATTCACTGGGTTTTGGAACTCATGTCCCTTGTCTAGCGAGTGCTACTTAGTTGATGGTGAGATCCTCTGTCATAAAATAGTCTCATAGTCCTTCACTCACATAAGCAAGGTAACAACAACTTTATTCCTCCTGCCCCAATAACAGAGAAATTGGGGATCCCACAGCTGTCAAAGTGACCATTTTGGGCTACCTTGGGCTCATGCTAGGCGAAGTGGGTGTGCCTATACAAACAAAATCAGCCCCCTAAGTTGTTTCCACACTCGCCGTAATTCACCACCAGATGTCAAGCTCATCCTGGCTCTGCTTACACCCGTAACTGACAAAAGTTTTACTGACATAGTGCCAGTGCAGACAAAGCCTGAGCTGCGAGATAGTAAAGATGTACACTGCCGCAAGCCCTGCACTGTTTAAGAAAATTGCAGTTTTCTGTTGGTTTCTCTCACCAAACCCAGCTGCTTGCACAGATATATCTCAAAACTCTGCCTGAATCTCTTCCCAGACTCTGTTGCATTGCCCGAGAGTTTTCAACTCCTTGGGGGCTTCCAGTTCTTCCATCTCCAGGGTGGCTCCTTCGTTCTTTCCCACAGCCCCGTTACCTCTGCCCTCTCCTCTGGTCTCCCCTCCGGTACCGGGGTTGTCCTGAGAATTCATGAGAAGGAGGCTCAGACTGCACTGGATGGAGGGAGGCGTGAGTAG
Organism: Gopherus flavomarginatus; assembly: GCF_025201925.1. NCBI lineage: Eukaryota > Metazoa > Chordata > Testudines > Testudinidae > Gopherus > Gopherus flavomarginatus. The sequence continues at coordinate 379,048,182 of NC_066617.1, forward strand.
AACTAAAGCAGGTTTCAGAAGCTAACGGAGAGTCACGTGCTCCCAGCTGTGTGTCTACTGCAGCTGCCACTGAATGGCCGGTTCTCACTCGCCCCAGTCTCATTCCCCAAAGACGTGATCTGCTCTTAACGGCCCAGGACACACTTCCAGCAGCCAGGGCAGGGCTGTGCATTTCCGCTGTCTCACACCCACCCAGCAGCCTATGGAACCACCCGTTCTTAGTGCTGTTACTCCCCCATCCCCCGCCTGCCCCTCTCTGGTGTGTTACACACAGTAGCTGGGTCTTGTCTTAATTTGATTTCTAAGCTCCTTGGGGCAGGGGCTGTTTCTGCTTCTGGGTTGCGAAGGGCCCAGCACAAGGGGCCCTGAACTGGAGCTGGGCCTCTGCAGACTTCCACAAGTCAGACAATAATACTAAATGATAGACACAGTGATCCAGCCAAATCAGGGCCTAGCCCTTCCCCCCTTTGCCTTAGCTACAGACAAAGTTCAAACCAAGGCTGGCCAGATACAGAGTGTCCGTAATCGGAGTGCAGATGGACACGGCGCCCCGGTTCAGCCTGGACAGGACAATTCAATCAGTCTCATTCCAGCGCTTAAAACCCCAGGTGCTCCACACCAGAGAAATACCCTTGATGAGCCAGAGGAGCAGGCAGCGAGTTCAGCTGTGGGAATCCAAGCGCTCTCCAGCAAGGGCAGTGCTGGAAAGTCTGACTCAGCCTGTAACATTCAATTTCAATTCCACCCGGGAGAGACTGGGAGGAAAGGAACCGAGAGGGAGAGAACAAACCCAGTGCAAACACTGAACCAGTCTCTATCCCACCCATAGGGCCCCCCTTGTTACACAGTAGCTTTGGGTGGAAGGGAAGGCCTTTGTCCCCAGGACAGGCCCCCGGCTGCCTTCTGTCCCCAGGACAGGCCCCCGGCTGCTCTCTGTCCATGGGAAAATTCTGTTGGTGTTGATTTCACTGCGTCTGTTCCCCCAAAGCCACCCCAGTGACTGTGATGTGTTGGCAAGTGTCTGAGGGGCAGTGGAAGTGGAGTCCCGGAGTTCAAAACTCACAGGAGCAGGGAGCTCACAGACTCCAGCTAGTTCTGAAAATCTCAGATTCACCTTCAGAGGATGGTGAAGGCTCACGCTCCCTCTGCCAGATTTTCCTCTGCATCCTACCCAATGAACAGGCCCTGTCAGAGCAGGAGTCCATTTCCCCCTTGGTGTGACAGAGAGACCGGGGTTATGGCAGGGAAGTCAGAACTCCTGGGTTCTGTGTGTCATCCTACCACTCAATCTTTGTTTTACCTTAGCCACTTCATCTCTCCCCATGCCTCAGTTTACCTATCTGCATAGTGGGGATATATTCATACTGCTAGGTGTTTTGAAGATCCTTCAGTGAAAGGTGCTGCCTAGTATGGTCATAGTTACAAATGAGAATTACTGATCTCTGACGTTTTAGCAACAGCCCCATGTGCCTGCAGAGAGTGCTTGTGTCTCCCATCCATCGTCAATCTCCAGATGTGTTTTTCTACAATCTAGCCAGCTATCCTGGATATTTTCAGAGTATCAGACCCTTGGGAGATCTAGGCATTATCTCTGGTTTTCTTACAAATCAACTATAATTTTTAAAAATACACAAGTGCACAGAGCAGCCAACTCCTTTCTGACTCCACGGAGAGCCACGGAGAGCACAAGAGTTCTCATCTCCCTTTGAGAAGGTGCCTTAATTACTGTTTACACCTAAAGATGGATACAGAGCAAGGAAGCACAGACATGGAAAGAGAGACATTGGCTAGAATGTCTCCAGTCTCCAATCTCCAGCCTGTTTACATCCAGATGCTGCTAATCCCCTAGAGGCTGAGTGAACCCAACTGGGATTGCACAGAGCTATATTATAAACAGCACAATCCCCTGTATCAGCTCTCGGCGCGGGATGCTGCTGCAGATACTGGGCTGAGAGAGGTGTGAGACACGGCTAACTGAGGGAGATTCCCAGGGAAGACACTTCCATCTCAGGATTCACAGGTACCATCTCTTGCTGAGGAGCTCACCTGCTCAACAAACCCAGTGTAACATGGACATTATGGGACAGAGAATAGGTCTGGAGTCCTTTCCATTCTGTGCAGCTGTTAAATACCCCAGGGCCCTTGCCAGAGGAGATGAGTTTGCTCCAGTATCATGGGCCAAAACATCCCTCTTAGATGTGCCTCCCCGGCTGATGGCCTCCAGCCCGAAGGTGGCTGCATTTCAGTGGCACAGGGGATCCTTCAGGATGGAAGGTGTCAGTAGATGTTGTTACAAAGTTCCTCCTCTACTTTGGTGGATCCTGCGCTTATTGACAGATTTGCTCACCTCAGTGATCTTCCCCTCTGGTGGAACCCACAGTCTAGGTCAACTCCTCCTGTGTCTGATCAGGAGTTGGGAGGTTTGGGGGGAACCCGGGCCCTCCCTCTACTCCGGGTTCCAGCTCAGGGCCCTGTGGATTGCAGCTGTCTATAGTGCCTCCTGTAACAGCTGCATGACAGTTACAACTCCTTGGGCTGCTTCCCCATGGCTTCCTCCAAACACCTTCTTTATCCTCACCACAGGACCTTCCTCCTGGTGTCTGATAATTCTAGTACTCCTCAATCCTCCAGCAGTACACTCTCAGCTCCTTGTGCCTCTTGCTCCCAGCTCCTCACACACACCAAACTCACTGACTAACTGGGAGGCTTTTAACTAGTCCCAGCCAGCCCTTCATTGGCTTCAGGTGGCCCAATCAATGTAGCTTTCTCCACTGCCTTCTAGAAAGATCTTAATTGGCCCCAGGTGTCTTGATTAACCTGGAGCAACTGCCATTTGATTACCATGGTACTAGGGATTTGGTTAGTCTGGGGCTAATATACCTAGACTCATAGACTCATAGGTCAGAAGGGACCAATCTGGTCATCTAGTCTGACCTCCTGCTCAAGGCAGGCCACAGAACCCCACCCATCCAATTTTATAACAACCCCTATCCCAGGACCGAGTTATTGAAATCCTCAAAAATGGTTTGAAGACCTCAAGCTGCAGAGAAACCACCAGCAAGCGACCCGTGCCCCACGCTGCAGGGGAAGGCGAAAAACCTCCAGGGCACCTGCCAATCCGCCCTGGAGGAAAATTCCTTCCCGACCCCAAATATGGCGATCAGCTAAACCCTGAGCATGTGGGAAAGAGTCACCAGCCAGCACCCAAGAAGGAATTCTCTGCAGCAACTCAGTACCCATCCCATCCAACATCTCCCCACAGACCATTGAGCAGACCTGTCTGGTGGTAATTCAAGATCAATTGCCCAAATTAACGATCCTATCATAACATCCCCTCCATATACTTATCAAGCTTTGTCTTAAAGCCAGGAAAGTCTTTTGCCCCTACTACTTCCCTCGGAAGGCTATTCCAGAACTTCACTCCCTAATGGTCAGAAACCTTCGTCTAATTTCAAGTCTAAACTTCCTAATATCCAGTTTATACCCATTCGTCCTCGTGCCTACATTAGTATTAAACTTAAATAATTCCTCTCCCTCCCTAACGTTAGCCCCCTTGATATATTTATATAGAGCGAGCATATCCCCCTCAGCCTTCTTTTGGCCAGGCTAAACAAGCTAAGCTCTTTGAGTCTCCTTTCATAAGGCAGTTATTCCATTCCTCGGATCATCCTTGTAGCCCGTCTCTGAACCTGTTCCAGTTTGAATTCATCCTTCTTGAACATGGGACACCAGAACTGCACACAGTATTCCAGATGGGGTCTCACCAACGCCTTATATAACGGTACTAACACCTCCTTATCCTTGCAGGAAATACCCCGCCTGATGCATCCCAAAATCGCATTTGCTTTTTTAACAGCCGTATCACATTGGCGACTCATAGTCATCCTGCTATCAACCAGTACCCCAAGGTCCTTCTCCTCCTCCGTCGCTTCCAGCTGATGCGCCCCCAACTTATATCCAAAATTCTTATTATTAATTCCTAAATGCATGACCTTGCACTTTTCACTATTGTATTTCATCCTATTACTATTACTCCAGTTTACAAGGTGGTCCAGATCTTCCTGAATAGTATCCCTGTCCTTCTCCGTGTTAGCAATACCCCCCAGCTTTGTGTCATCCGCAAACTTTATTAGCACATTCCCGCTCTTTGTGCCAAGGTCAGTAATAAAAAGGTTAAATAAGATCGGTCCCAAAACCAATCCTTGAGGGACTCCACTAGTGACCTCCTTCCAGCCTGACAGTTCACCTTTCAATACGACCCTCTGGAGTCTCCCCTTTAACCAGTTCCTTATCCACCTTACAACTTTCATATTCACTCCCATCTTTTCCAATTTGACTAACAGCTCCCTGTGCGGAACCGTGTCGAACGCCTTACTGAAATCTAGGTAAATTATATCTACCGCATTTCCTTTATCTAAGTAATCCGTCACCTTCTCAAAGAAGGAGATCAGATTGGTTTGGCATGATCTACCTTTAGTAAATCCGTGTTGCAATTTGTCACAATTACCATTGACCTCTATGTCCTTAACTACTTTCTCCCTTAAAATTTTTTCCAAGACCTTACATACTACAGATGTCAAGCTAACAGGCCTATAATTACCCGGATCACTCTTATTCCCTTTCTTAAAAATAGGAACTACATTAGCAATCCTCCAGTCATATGGCACAACCCCCGAGTTCGTTGATTGCTTAAAAATTCTCGTTAACGGGCTCGCAATTTCACGCGCCAGTTCCTTTAATATCCTCGGATGGAGATTGTCCGGGCCCTCCGACTTCGTCACATCGAGCTGTTCAAGTACGGCCTCTACCTCAGTTGCGGTAATATCCACTTCCATATCCACATTCCCGTTTATCATGCCTCCATCATCGCAAGGTTCCTCACTAGTCTTATTAAAAACTGAGGCAAAGTACTTGTTTAGATGTTGGGCCATGCCTAGGTTATCCTTAACCTCCATTCCATCCTCAGTGTATAGCAGCCTCACTTCTTCTTTCTTTGTTTTCTTCTTATTTATGTGGCTGTAGAACCTTTTACTATTGGTTTTGATTCCCTTTGCAAGTTCCAGTTCAATGTGGCTTTTAGCCTTCCTCACTTTATCCCTACATGTTCTGACCTCAGCAAGGTAGCTTTCCTTACTGATCCTGCCTTTCTTCCACTCCCTGTAAGCTTTCTGCTTTTGTCTAATCCCCTGTCTGAGTTGCTTGCTCATCCAGTTTGGCCCACAACTCCTGCCCATGGTTTTTTTTCCCCTTTCTCGGGATGCAGGCTTCCGACAGTCTCCGCAGCTGTGACTTAAAGTAATTCCAGGCCTCCTCCGCATTTAAATCCACTAATTCCTCCGTCCAATCCACTTCCCTAACTAATTTCCTTAACTCTTTAAAATTAGCCCTCGAGAAGTCAAAAACCCTAATCCCAGATCTACATTTGTTTATCCTTCCATCTAGTTTGAACTGAATCAGCTCATGATCACTCGAACCAAGGTTGTCCCCTACCACCATTTCTTCTACGAGGTCCTCACTGCTCACCAACACCAAATCTAAAATGGCATCCCCTCTCGTAGGTGCTTCAACTACTTGGTGAAGAAATCCATCTGCTATCACATCCAGAAAAATCTGACTCCTATTATTCTTGCAAGTACTCGTCCTCCAGTCTATATCTGGGAAGTTGAAGTCCCCCATAATCACATATTTCCCCTTTGTGTTTACTTCATTAAAGACATTAAAGAGGTCTCTATCCATATCCCAATCTGATCCCGGAGGTCTGTAGCACACCCCAAGCACTATCTCAGGGGAAGCTCTAGTTGCTTTTTTACCCAGTGTGATTTTTGCCCAGACAGACTCTGTCTTATCCATTCCATCGCTTCTTATTTCGCTACAGTTAATTTCATCATTGATGTACAAGGCTACTCCACCACCTTTGCCTTTCTTCCTGTCTTTTCTAAACAGCCCATAGCCTTCAATACCCGTGCTCCAGTCATGAGTACTATTCCACCAGGTTTCGGTAATCCCTATAATATCCGACTTCACTTCCTGCACTAGTAACTCCAGTTCCTCCATCTTGTTACCTAGGCTCCTCGCATTAGTGTACAGACCTTTTAATTTTCGGCGTTTGGTGTCAGTGACATTCTTTCCCCCGTCATGCACAAACTTTCTACCACCAGCATCACCTGTTACTCTGGTTTCTACTCCCCTATTCCTCCTTGGATCAAATCTTGGGGCCGCAAGGGTATCCCCGCTCACTTTGTTTACTTCTCTCTCCAGGTTATATTCTGGCGTGGAGATCTCCCGAACATCTCCCAACCATCTCCCCCAACTTCCTAGTTTAAAGCCCTCTTGATGAGGTCGGCGAGCCTCCATCCTAGAATTCTATTTCCCTCCTTGCTGAGATGAAGTCCATCCTGAGCGAACAGTTGTCTATACGTAAATGCTTCCCAGTGACTGTACATCCCAAAGTCCTCCTTATAACACCACTCCCTGAGCCATCTGTTGATCGCCATAATCTTGTCCCTCCTTCATCGTCCCGCTCTAGGAACTGGCAGAATCCCACTGAAGATCACCTGAGCCTCGATGTCTTTAAGCCTCTTCCCCAGTCTGGCATAGTCCTCCTTGATACAGTCCAGCGAGTAACTAGCCGTGTCATTCGTTCCCACATGAAGGATAATCAATGGATTCTTTCCTGCTCCCGCTAAGATCGTATTCAGCCTCAAGTCCACATCCTGTATCTTAGCCCCTGGCAGACAGCACACCCTTCTGTTCTCCCGATCAGGTCTAGTTACAGGCCTGTCTACTCTTCTCAGTAAAGAGTCTCCAATCACGTAGACTTGCCTTTTCCTGGCGACAGTGCGATTCTCCAGTCTATCCCCCACAGCAGCTGGCCGCGATTCCTCTTGATTTGTATTCGCCCTTACAGTCCTCCTAGGGCTCGTACTTGATGTCGCCTCCACTGACTCCTCCCCTCCTTCTGCAGTACTAGCTGCTTGCCTCTTCTTCCTCGCCCTTTCTACTTCAGCAGCCTGCTGTGCTCCATCTTCATTTCCCAACTCAGCAAACCTGTTCCTGAGTTCTATTTGTCCATCGCTGGCCCGTCTTTTCCTCTGCCTGGTTCTCCTAGTGACATGCTTCCACCGTCCACTTTCCTCACCCAGCAGTCCCTCCTCAGAGTCCTTAGATCCTGCTTCTATCCGCTCGTCTGAGCTTGTCCCCTGTGCCTCATCATGTCTGTGTTCCATCATCTGCTCAAATCCCCTTCAAGTTCCTTACTACTTTATTGTAGCCATCTGGCTTTGCCCCATCACATATCCCCTCCCTCTGCTCAACACCATAGGGTTGGGCAACTTGGGACACCAGCAGTGTGCTAGCGATAGACCATCAGCGTTACCATGGTGGCATCTAGCTCTGTGCCGTATGAGGAACTGGAATGGTTGGCGGGACAAGAACTACCTGATGACCTTGTATCCTTTTCCTTATTTCTCTGCATCCACTGGAGGGATGCGTAGTCCGTCACAAGAGTAAATCGCTGGCCTAAGAGGTAATAACACAGTGTCTCCATGGCCCATTTCACAGCAAGACATTCTCTCTCGACTACTGCATACTTCTGTTCTCTTGGGAGCAGCTTTCTGCTTAGGTAGAGGATCGGGTGTTCTTCTTCTCCAATCATTTGCAACAGAACTGCCCCCAACCCCACCTTGGAAGCATCTGTTTGTAAAATAAATTCCCTGGTAAAGTCCAGGGCTATGAGTATGGGGTCATAACAGAGAGCCATCCGAAGGTCTGTGAATGCCCTCTCTCCTGCATCGGTCCACTTCACCATGTCTGCACATTGGGCCTTCACCAGGTCTGTTAGAGGACTTGCCCTACAGGCGAAGTGGGGAATAAAAAGTCGGTAGTAGCCTACCACACCTAGGAACGCATGGACCTGCTTCTTTCGGGTAGGCCAGGGCCAGTTTTGAATCGCCTCTAGCTTATTAGTTTGGGGTACCCCTTCCTACAATATATCCCAGGTACTTAGCCTCTGCTAGTCCTATGGCTTATTTAGCAGGATTAGCGGGGAGGCCAGCCCGCCTTAAGTTGCGTAGTACGGCCTCAACTTTCTCCAAGTGGGTTCCCCAGTCTGGCGTATGGATGATGACATCATCTAGGTATGCGGCTGCATAACTAGTATGGGGGCACAACAGCTTATCCATGAGGCGCTGGAATGTGGCTGGGGCCCCATGTAACCCAAAAGGGAGGACTGTGTACTGGAATAGCCCATCTAGGGTAGAGAACATTGTCTTTTCTTTAGCTTCTTTGAGCAGGGGCATCTGCCAATACCCTTTAGTCAGATCCAGTGTAGTCAAGAATCGGGCACCGCTCAGTCAGTCAACCAGTTCGTCGATGCATAGTATGGGGTATGCATTGAATTGGGATACTTCATTCAGTCAGTGAAATTCATTATAGAATCTCATGGTACCGTCAGGTTTAGGCACTAGAACTATTGGACTGCACCACTGACTGTAGGATTCTTCAACAACAACTAATTATAACATTTTCTTTACTTTAGCCTTGATTTCTTCTCTTTTGGCTGCTGGGATTCGGTAGGGTCTCAGTGTTATCTTGGCTCTGGGGATCGTGTGGATATGGAGATAGGTCTCAGTCGTCCACCCCAGTTTTGTAGAGAACACATATCGGTTCCGATTAATCACGTTGGCTGCCTCAATCTTTTGGATTGGCGTCAAGTCGGGTGATATCCTCACTTGCTCGTGTATGTTAGCCACCTACGGAAGGGTCTCCTGGGTGACTAAGCATGCTTCTCAATCATGCCAACGTTTTAGAAGACTGATGTGGTAAATTTGCTCCAGTTTCCTGCAGCCTGCCTCCCGCACCTTATAGTTTACCTCTCCCATGGTTGCAATCACTTCATAGGGTCCCTGCCACTGGGCCAACAGCTTACTTTCTGCTGTGGGCACTGGGACCATTACTCGATCCCCTGGTTGGAACCATCAAAGCTTTGCTTGGTGGTTATAATGGGTTTGTTGGGTCTCCTGTGCTTTCTCCAAGTGTTCCCGTACAATGGGTGTAACTCGAGCCATCCAATCCCTCATCTGTAGTACATGCTCGACTATGTTCCCTCTGGGATTTGGCTCCTCTTTCCAGGCTTCTCTGTCTATATCCAGTATGCCCCGGGGATGGCGCCCAGATAATAGTTCGAATGGAGAGAAACCTGTTGAGGCTTGTGGGACTTCCCGGATGGTGAACATGAGGTAAGGCAATAGGGTATCCCAATCTTTCCCATCTCAGCTCACCACTTTCCTGATCATGGCCTTGAGGGTCCTATTGAAACTTTCCACAAGGCCGTCTGTTGTGGGTGGTATACAGAGGTCCACAGGGCTTCTACATGGAGCAATGAACAGAGATCTTTCATGAACTTGGACGCGAAAGGTGTCCCTTGATGAGTCAATATCTCCTTGAGTAGCCCAACCTGGGAAAAAATCTTTACTAGCTCCTTAGCTATTGTCTTGGAAGCTGTGTTGCGTCGGGGGACAGCTTCTGGGTATTGGGTTGCATAGTCTAGTACAACCAGCACATGTTGGCGGCCCTGAACTGTCTTCTCTAGGGGCCCAATCAGATCCATGGCTATGCATTCAAATGGTACCTCTATTATTGGAAGAGGTATCAAAGGGGCCCGGTAAGTGTGGGTGAGGGCTATGTAGCTGACACTCTGAACAAGAGGTGCAGTATCGCCTGACATCTTCATGTACTCCTGGCCAGAAGAACCTCCGCAGGATCCTGGCCAGATTTTCTCTACTCCTAGGTGTCCTCCAAACAGGTGACTGTGGGCGAGGCTCACTATGGCTTTTTGATGTTTTTGTGGTACCAGAAGTTAATGTATCTCCTGCTCCTACATTTGCACCACACAGTACAGGAGATCTTTCTTCACTATAAAGTAGGGTCCTGGATCCCGGACCTTCCCTTCCACTGGTGTCCCATCTATCTCAGCCACCTCTTTCCTGACGTTATCATATCTAGGGTCCTCTGCCTGGTCCCTCCCGAAAGTCTCTCTAACCTGCCTGAGTTCCCATTGGCCGGCTTCTGCTTTTTCCAATGGCTCATCACCATCATGGCTGGGGCCAGTCTCTGGCTCACCTTCCGTGTTGGTAGCTTCTCTGATGACTGCTCGTGTCCATCTGTCTACTAGCGCAGTCTTCTGGCCCTGGGTCAGGATCCGGGTTCCCAAGGCCTTTGCAGCCTTCCTTTCTTTTTTTTCTTCTGGATCTTTTTTGGGGGGCTGAGAATAGATCCTGAGAAAACTCAGAAAACATTGGAGGTTGACATTCTCCCAACAATGCCAACAGAGTCCCCATCTCCCCCCAGCCTCTCCAGGGGGAGTAAATTATCAAAGCCGGGATAGTCCCTCCCAATGACTACAGGATATGGGAGTTTAGGAATTACTCTCACTGTCACCTCAATGGGGTTCCCCTGAACCTCTATCTCCACTGGGATGGTGGGGTAATGGCTCATGACCTCATGCACGCATGTCACTGCTATGTGTTTGGCTTGTAGCAGCTGGCTACTTTTTACCAGCTTACTTGAGATAAGGGTGATAGCACTCCCCGAGTCCACAAGCGCTGTAGTCTCTATTCCATTTATCTTCAACGGCCTGGTGTAGTTATGTGGGGCTCATGCGACGCCCACAAGGTGGATAAGGGAGCATGGGACCTCCCAATCCCCCAAGCTGCATTGCATAGGCTCCTCGGTGCTAGGACACTGTGCTGCTATGTGTCCCCACTCCCCACATGCATAACATCTATAATTGTTTCTAATCATTCCCCTATCATGTGGGTTAGGGGGTTTAGTCCCAGGTTTCCCCCTCACTCAGGCCAATCCTTTCCTTCTGGGGTCTCCGTTGGTTTTCGGCCTCCCTCTTCCCCCATCTAGGACTCCCCAGGGGTTTGGCTGCCCCACCTTCCAGGGTTGGGGTTGGGTGTTTGCTACGAAAGGGGCTTTCCTTGGGTAGTCGGGTCAATTCCCTGGCTGTCATGCGCCCTTCTACCAGCGTGATCATCTCATCATAGGTGGACGGATCATTCTGGCCTACCCATTTGTGGAGATCTGGTGGCAGTGCCCTCATGTATCAGTCAATGACCAGAACCTTTAGTATCTCTTCCGGACTCCGGGACTCTGTTTGCAACCACTTTCGTGCGAGATGGATGAAGTCATAGAGTTAGGACCACAGGGTTTTGTCTTCCTGGTACCTCCATTCATGATACTGCTGGGCCCGCACTGCAGTCGTCACTCCAGATCTGGCCAGCATCTCTGCTTTCAGCTGGGGGTAGTCTGCTGCAGCCTCTTCAGGCAGATCATGGTAGTCCTTCTGGACCTCCCCACACAGGAATGGGGCAAGGATGCCAGACCATTGGTCTCGAGGCCAGGCCTCCCGTAGGGCTGTCCTCTCAGAGGCCAGAAGGTACGTCTCTACATCATCCTCCCGCATCATTTTCTGCAGCCAATGGCTAGCCCGTATGAGCTGCATCTCATCATGGCCACGGTTCAGCTCTGTAAGGGTCTTTACCTGGTTTACCAGTTCCCACAACATAGCTCGGTCTTGCGAAGCCTGGTCCATCAGCAGGCGATTAGTCTCTTGCTGCAGCCGCTCTGCCTCCTGTTGGGCAGCTGCCTGGACACGGGTAGCCTCCTGCTGGGCTGCTGTAGCTTGTATCAATGCCCACACTAAGTCTTCCATTGTGGTGAAAAAAAAAGAAACCCTCTACCTTTTTTTTTTTTTTTTTTAGAATCACTCTTCTTCTTCCGCCGCGCTGTGCACACCAAAAATCCCACCACTAGCACCAGTTGTGACAAAGTTCCTCCTCTACTTTGGTGGGTCCTGCGCTTATTGGCGGATTTGCTCACCTCAGTGATCTCCCCCTCTGGTGGAACCCACAGTCTGGGTCAACTCCTCCTGTGTCTGATCAGGAGTTGGGAGGTTTGGGGGGAACCCGGGCCCGCCCTCTACTCCGGGTTCCAGGCCTGGGCCCTGTGGATTACAGCTTTCAATAGTGCCTCCTGTAACAGCTGCATGACAGCTACACCTCCCTGGGCTACTTCCCCCTGGCCTCCTCCAAACACCTTCTTTATCCTCACCACAAGACCTTCCTCCTGGTTTCTGATAATGCTTGTACTCCTTAGTCCTCCAGCAGCACAGCCTCTCACTCTCAGCTCCTTGCGCCTCTTGCTCCCAGCTCCTCACACACCCCAAACTCACTGACTAACTGGGAGGCTTTTAACTAGTTCCAGCCAGCCCTTCATTGGCTTCAGGTGGCCCAATCAATGTAGCTATCTCCACTGCCTTCTAAAAAGATCTTAATTGGCCCCTGGTGTCTTGATTAACCTGGAGCATTTGGTTACCATGGTACTAGGGATTTGGTTAGCCTGGGGCTAACATACCTCTTCCTTACTAGCAGCAAAGAATCCTGTGGCACCTTATAGACTAACAGACATTTTGGAGCATGAGCTTTTGTGGGTGAATACCCACTTCATGTAGCCATCTGGCCTTGTCCCATCACAATGTACAGTACAAGACCGTACGTTGCTCAGGCCCCACTGAGGCAAAACCCCTTTGGAGTAGGAGCCAGCTGTGTGTTAACATACAGACACTGTCACCTCCTCCTCTTGTATCTCAGGGATCTAGCTGTTAATGGGTGGGGCTGTACCTGAGTTTTAATTTCTGGAAAGCTTGGAGGTGCTAGGGCTCCTCACTGGAACAGCTGTAAGAAATTTTCAACATGGGCAAGACATCTTCTCTCCTAGCTTCATTTGAGAAGTCGGCTGAACTATTATGTTTGAAACTTTCAGAAAACAACTCACTTGGAAGCAGACACCCAGTGTCCAAACACTTAAAGACTGGCAAACTTATAAGTAACTGAAAATTATGTCTCCTAATTGAAGGTATCAGACAGACTGAACTAACTGTGGTGCCACCAGCACCACCCACAATGGCCAATCCATTGTTGAATCCCATTCAGCTAGGCTCTTTGCTCCAGTAACGTCTGTGGCAAGTAGTTCCACTGGCCAACTATGGATTATGTAAACAATTTTCTTTCATCAGTGTTATATGTTCAGACTTTGAATGTAATTGAATGTTCCCTTGTTTGTGTGTTGTGTGACAGAGTAAATATAAATGCCTGATCTACTCTCTTTATTCACAAAAGTGCATCTGAAGAAGTGAGGCTTTTCACCCATAAAAGCTTATGCCCAAATAAATCTGTTAGTCTTTAAGGTGCCACCAGACTCCTTGTTGTTTTTGTGGATACAGACTAACACGTCTACCCCCTGCTACTTTCCTTATTCATAGGGTATGTCTACACTGTGAGATTATTCTGATTTTACAGAAACTTGTTTTTGGAAACAGATTGTATAAAGTAGAGTGCACGCGGCCACACTAAGCACATTAATTCAGCGTTATGCGTCCATGTACCGAGGCTAGCGTCGATTTCTGGAGCATTGCACTGTGGGCAGCTATCCCTTAGCTATCCCATAGTTCCTGCAGTCTCCCCCGCCTCTGCATGATTGGGCAAAAACAGTGTCGCAGGTGATTCTGGGTAAATATCATCAGTCAATCCTCCTTTAGCACCCTCAGATGCAGCGCATCCGGCCCCATGGACTTGTGCTCATCCCGCTTTTCTAAATAGTCCTGAACCACTTCTTTCTCCACAGGGGGCTGGTCACCTCCTCCCCATGCTGTGTGCCCAGTGCAGCAGTCTGGGAGCTGATCTTGTTTGTGAAGATAGAGGCAAAAAAAACATTTGTTACATCAGCTTTTTTCCACATCCTCTGTCACTAGGTTGCCTCCATCATTCAGTGAGGGGCCAACACTTTCCTTGAGTTTCTTCTTGTTGCTAATATACCTGAAGAAACCCTTCTTGTTACTCTTAACATCTCCTGCTAGCTGCAACTCCAAGTGTGATTTGGCCTTCCTGATTTCACTCCTGCAGCCTGAGCAATATGTTTATACTCCTTCTTCGTCATTTGTCATTTGTCCAATCTTCCACTTCTAGTAAGGTTCTTTTTTGCAAGGATTTCACTGTTAAGCCAAGCTGGTCGCCTGCCTTATTTACTATTCTTTCTACAAATCAGGATGTTTTTTTCTTGCAATCTCAATAAGGATTCTTTATAATACAGCCAGCTCTCCTGGACTCCTTTCCCCCTCATGTTATTCTCCCAGGGGATCCTGCCCATCACTTCCCTCCTGAACTCGACTATCTCATGGTCACTGCCTCTCAGGTTCTCATCCACTTTTGGTTCCCCTACTGTTATAGTATAATTCCCAAATCTGGACCTTAGCGTCCAGGATATGGGTACTATACTATAATATGGTGGCAAAGGTGGGATGGTGGTGTAATGACTTGCACTTGGTTGGGGTTTTTTGGGCAGTTGGCCTTTATATGTTCCAGTTTATTACACTTAAAGCATTTTTCAGGTGACTGGTCACTGGGTCGAGGTGCGTTACTGGAGACTGGTGAGGTGGAAGAATAGAGCATCTGTGGTTTTCCTTGGGTTGTAGGTGGGGTCTTTGGCTGCCCTCGGTTGTAGAGTTTATTGTCGGTGTGCCCTCTGGGGTATTCGTTTCCCTTGACAGTAGCTTTTTTCTTTTCTGCCACTTTTATTCATTTGTCTTTAATCTCCCTCGCCTCGATTACCATTTTGGGTTTTCCATCTAGGATGTACCTCTCTATTTTCTCAGGAATACCATTTAAGAACTGCTCCATTTGTATTAGGAGGTGCAGCTCGTCCAGATTTTTGACCTTTGTTTCCAATATTCAGGCTTTATAATTTTTTGCAATGTGGTAGGCGTGTCGGGGGAATGACACATCTGGTTTTCATTTTTGGTTTCTGAAGCACCGATGGGCATGTTCAGGTATTTTCCCCATTTTGTATCTGGCCTTGTTTTGAAAAACTTTATAATTGTTTATTTTTTCCTTAGGCATTTTAGCCGCCACCTCTGCTAAGGGTCCACTGAGCAGTGGCCTCAATTTTACCATGTACTGGTCTTCAGAGATGCTGTACCCAAGGCAGGCTCTTTCAAAATTTTCTAATAAGACCTTAGTGTCATCACCTGCCTTGTAGGTGGGAAATTTTTTGTGCTGTGGAACAATTATTGGCGAAGGGTTGTTAGGATTGGCTGTGTTCTGTTGCCTAGCCTGGTCTCATTTCAGTGCCTGTTGGGGGGCCTTCCTCTGGAGCTTTTTTTGTCTTCTGTGGGCTGCATTTTTTTTGTTTTCTTTTGTGGGCCAGCTTTTTTTCATGTTGTTTTTTTTGTGGGCTGCCTTTTTCTTGGGTAGTTTTGCATTAATTAGTTTCATCCGTTTTTTATGTTTATTTTTTTTGTCCATGGCTTGTTGCCGTGCTCGTTCCTGTCTCAGGCTTTCCTTGGAACTCATGGTTCCTGCTCTTTTGTGCTTAGGCGCCCTCTGGTGTTTACTGCCTGAAATGCAGGTTCTCTGTTGGATTTCTGGGGTTGCTTAGCAACAGAGTTCTTTTAACTTCCTAGCCTCTCCCGAAAGAGTTAAAAAGCAAAAGAAACTGTTTTTCATTTACAAATGTGTTTTGGCTGGAGTGCGTTGTTGACCACTTAAGGCTGCTTTGTTTAACAAATGACCATCGTTAAACCTTAATAGTCCTCCCTATGCACAGCTAGACGAAGCAAAGCAAAAAAAAATTCTCTGGCTGCAGTTTAAATAAAAACAAATAAACCCCTTCTCTTTGCTTACAAGCAGTTAGCAGAGGAAAGAAACTTAATAATTTTACTGACTTTTGGATTGTACTATCCCACACGCTGCCAACATGTTATAGTATAATTCCCATTAAGGCTCATAGGAATTGAGTCTGTACTTAACAGGGAAAAATCAAACAGGACTTAAAAGCAAACTTTTAATAAAAAAGAAAGAAAAAAGTAAAAGGTTTATCTCTGCACTTTACACGGTAAAAAGTTACACAATCTTTCAACTTACAAACAATAGAAAGAAACTTTCTCCAGCAGAAACACAATTTAAGCTGCTTCCAGCAAGTACACATATGCAAATACAAAAAAAAACAAAAGACTATGACCAGTTTTTCTTACTTACAATTCTGAATGAATAAGAGACTGTAGCCGGGAGATTGGCAGAAACCTGGTTGCACCTCTAGCCCCATCCAGGACCCAGAGAGAACAAAGCCAATCCCAAAACCCACAAACAAAGGCTTCCCTCCACACGAGATTTGAAAGTATCTTGTCTCCTAATTGGTCCTCTGGTCATATGTTTGGGTTCCTGTTTGTTAACCCTGTACAGGTAAAAGAGACATTAACCCTTAACTATCTGTTTATGACACCTACTAATTCTGTTAGTGAGCAGCAGGTCAAGAAGAACTCTGCCCCTGGTTGCTTTCTCCAGCACTTGCATCAGGAAATTGTCCCCTACACTTTCCAAAATCTTCCTGGATTGTCTGTGCACTGCTGTATTGCTCTCCCAGCAGATATCAGGGTGATTAAAGTCTCCCATGAGAACAAGGGCCTGCGATCTAGTAACTTCTGCCAGTTGCCAGAAGAAAGCATCGTCGACCTCATCCCCCTGGTCTGGTGGTCTATAGCAGATTCCCACCACGACATCACCCTTGTTGCTCACACTTCTAAACTTAATCCTGATACATCTTGAAGGGAAGCCGAAAACCATAACAGAGGAGGGGAGATTAGAGGATGGGTGGGAGTGACAGAGAGGACCAAAACTAATAGCAGTTTGTGGGGATACCAGAAGGGGCACCCAGAGACGACATATCAGCCCTGGAGGCAACCCAAGGGTCTACCTCACAGAGAGGAGCCCTCTCCACAACAAAGGAGACCCCAGATGCCCTGTCGTCCCTCAACCCCATTCCCCAGCAACCCACCTTGCTCCAGTGATGAGCCAGCTGGGCGATGTTTTAAGTGTAACAAGCTGGGGCATGTGAACACCAACTGCCCCAAGAGCACTAGCAGAGTGGAGTTCATTGCACTGGAGTTACACCACGAGTCCTCAGGCCCAGATGCCTCTCAAATACCCCCAGAGCAAAGGGAGACCCTGAATGTGGGTGGGAAGAAGGTTATCACATGGAGAGACACTGGAGCGCAGGTGTCAGCTATCCACCAATCCCTAGGGGACCTCGAACTCATCAATCCAGAGGCCCAAGTAATGGTTCAACCTTTAAAGCAGACTCTCTTGACCTGCCTACAGCAAGGTTAAGGGGCCGTTACAATTGGTGAAGCAGCAATGGGAGAGGGTTACACCTTCTCCAGGGACTAACATTTTGGACTTTGTAGACGAACTTCAGAACACTATCAGTGAAGCTTTAGCCCTTGCTCGAGAAAACCTACAGAATTCTCAGCAGGAACATAAGGCCTGGTATGATAAAGATGTCAGAGATTGTTCCTTCAAAGGAGGTGACCAAGTCGTGGTCTGGAAGGCACTCCAGCCCCATCAGATGGAAGTATCATGGGATGAGCCGTTCAAGGCCCAAGAGCACATGGGAGTTGTTAATTACCTCATAGAATTCCCAGACCCTTACCTTAAGCCTTAGGTGGATCATGATAATTGTCTAAAGCCCTTTAATTCCCAAGAATTCGAGGTTCTTCAGTTCACAGCCCAGGAGAGATATGATGCTGAGTGGCCTGAAGGAGTCTACTATGAAGGGGAAAGTGATAGCGGCATCGAGGAGATAAGCCTCTCCATAAACCTCGGGCGTGAACAGTGACAGCAGATCAAGGAACGGTCCACCAGCTTCGTGCTGATGTTTTCAGCCACCCCAGGATGGAGCAAACAGGCGTACCACTCCATTAGCACCAGAGAGTCTGGCTCCTTCTCAGGCTCAGGTTGGCCACTCCTGACCTATGGGAATCCAAGCGCCCTCCAGCTGGGGCAGTGCTGGAAAGTCTGACTCAGCCTGGAACATTCGATTTCAATTCCACCTGGGAGAGACTGGGAGAAAGTGAACCGAGAGCGAAAGAACAAATCCAAACCAAACATTAATCCAGTCTCTATCCTGCCTATGGGCCACCCTTTGTTCCTGGACAGCTTTTTGGGGAGGGAAAGGCCTCTGTCCCCAGGACAGGCCTGCGGCTGCACTCCAATCACATAACGTTGTGCTGGTGTTGCTTTTACTAAGTCTCTTCTCCTGAAGGAACCACAGTAACTGTGACGCAATGGCAGGTTTCTGAGTAGGTGCAGAAGGGGAGGCCTGAAGTTCACACCTCACGGAAGCAGAGAACTCACAAACTTCAGCTTGTTCTGAAAATGTCAAATTCACCCTGAGAGGATGGCGAAGGCTCAGACTCCCTCTTGCAGCCTTTCCTCTGCACCCCACCTAACAAACAGGCCCTGCCAGAGCTGGAGCCAATTTCCCTCTTGATGTGATGGAGAGACTGTGGTTACAGCAGGGAAGTCAGGACTCCTGGGTCTTGTCTGTCATCCTGCCAGTCAATCTCTGTGTGACCTCAGCTAATATCTATCCAGCTATCTTGGGCATTGACAGGGTATCAGATCCTATGCTGATCTAGGCATTATCCCTAGTTTCTTTACTAATCAGCCAGAATTTTTTAATATACAGAAATTCAGAGAGCAGCTAATTCCTCTCTGACTCAGCACAGAGCCCCAGAGTTCTCATCTCCCTTTGGGAAGGTCTCTTAATTACTGTTTACTTCAAAAGCTGGATAAAGAGCACAGACATCCAGACAGGCTGGTCTCCAACCTGTTTACATCCAGATCCAGCTTTACCACTAGAGGCTGAGTGAACCCCAGCGGGATTGCACAGAGCTATATTATAAATGAAGCACATTCCTGTGTTGGCTCTCAGCGTGGGATGCTGTTGCAGATGCTGAGGTGAGAGAGGTTTGGGGTACAGCTGCCTGAGGAGTCACAGGTACCCATGTCTTGCTGTCCGACACACACGGTACAACATGGACATGATGGAGTAGAGAACAGGTCTGTTGTTCTTCCCACTCAGCACAGCGATTAAACACCCCAGGGCCCTTTCCAGAGGGGGTGAGTTTGTTCCAGTATCATGGGTCAAAGCCTCACACTTCTCTGTGCAGCCATGCTCACCCTGGCTGATGGCCTCAAGTCCCGAGGTGTCTGCATCTCAGTGGCACAGGGGATCCTTCACGATTAAATATGGTAGTAGAAGTGCAAATCCAAATTCTGAGTCTGTGGCCTGTACTTTACTCAGGCTTCACGGAAGCAAAATTCTCCTTGGAGAAAGACCCGAGTAAAGACCTTCTGTGTTAATGTCCTGAGACTGTAACCTCCTCCTCTTGCATTTCAGCCCTCCGGCTGTTAATGGGGAGAGGGGTTGCTGTTACCTGACTTTTATCTGCTGGGAAGTATGGAAGTGCGAGGGCACCTCCTTTTTCAGCATGGGCAAGTCATCTTCAATGCTAAATTCATTTGAGAAGTCAACTGAACTGTTACGCCTGAATCTTTCAAAAAACAATTCAGCTGGGAGCCGACACCCAGTGTGGGAAATTTCAGTACAAAGGGTTAAAGTCTGACAAACATAAATAACTGAAAATGAGGTTTTCTAATGGAAGGTGTCAGGCAGCCGTAACTGACGGCGTTGCCACCAGTAGCACCTACAATGGTCGATCCATTTAGGAATCTAGTTCTGCTAAGGTCTTTGCTCCAATAATGTTGGTGTCAAAAAGTTCTAGTGTTATACATTCAGTCTTTCCATGGGACTGAATGTTCCCCTCTTCGTGTGTGATGAGGTGGATCTCGGATCTTAGATCATCCTTTCTGAGATCCTGTATAACACAGGCCATTACATTTCACCTAGTTACCCCAGTATTGAGCTCAATGGCTTGTGTTACACTGAGACCCGGTGTACACTAGGATTTTACATCCTTGAATTATAGAGCCACAGAGTGAGAAGGGGCCGCAAGTGTCATCTAGCTTAGCCTGCTGCTGAGATGGAGGATTTCTTGCATGTAAACCATCCAGGACAGAGGACTATCCAGCTTTCTTCTGAAAACCTCCAGCAACGGAGCTTCCACAACCTCACGAATCACATGTTCAATTGTCCTCCTCTTTGGACAGTTTGGAAGCTTTTCCCAAAATTTCACCTAAATCTGCTATGCTGGAGTTTGAACTCTTGCCCCGCCCTCCATGGTGAGACAGAACAACTTTTCTCCTCCTTTTCTTTGTCAGCCTTTCAAGTATCCGGAGACCGTTGTCATGTCCCCCCTCAATCTCCTCTTTTCTAAACTAAACATACCCAGTTTCTACAGCCTTTTCCTGTATGTTTTGTATTCCTTCCCTTGGATCAGCTTTGTCTTTTGACTCTGGGTCTCTCTAATCCAACATCCTGTTAAAAGCAGGATCTACCCTGACAGCGGCATATATCATCTCTCATGTCTTGCATGTTATACCTCTCGTAATGCAACCCAAACTGTATTTTCTGTTTTTTCCAATAGCAAAAAAATCCACACCCCTGAGAGATGAAGCTATATGAACTTAACCTCAGTACAGACAGCACGAGGTAAGGGGAGGAATTGTTCTCTCAACCTAGCTACCACTTTTCCTGGAGGTGGATTTCCTCACTGATAGGAGAACCCCTACAGTCGGTGTAGGTAGTGTTTACACAGAAGTGCTACAGCAGTACCTGTATCATGTTAAGTGTAGACAAGCCCTCAAGTAGATCTTCCGGAAAAATCACCCAGTCTGGATCTGCAGACATGGGGGATTGGAGAATCCACCACTTCCCTTCGCAGTTGTTCCAATAGTTAAACACCCTCAGTGCTAAACATTTGGCCCTTATTTGCAATTGAAATTTGTCTTGGGCTTTCCTCTGTCTTTCTCTGCTATATTACAGAGCCCATTATACCCATGGATTTCTCCCCATGAAAGTCTCTGTTTGATCATCCCTTTTGTAATATAAATAGATGAGGATCTTTATGTCTCTCACTATTTGGCATTTTCGCAGCCTCCAATCCTTTTTGTGGCTCTTTTCTGCACCCTCCAAATTTTTCAATATTCTTTTTGAAATGTGGACCTCACAACTGGAAACAGTCAGTTTTACCAATGCCACATGTAGAGGTAAAATCCTTCCATTGCTCCAACTCACCCTCTCCCATTTATGCATCCAAGGATCACGTCAGCCCTTTGGGCCACAGCATCGCACTGGGAGCTCACAATGAATTGGGTGTCCACAGTGACCTCTAAATCCTTGTCAGTGTCCCTGAATTCCAGAACAGCATCCTAGTCTGTTGGTTGGCCCTGCAATCTCTCCTAATGCAGAAGAAAACTATTCCTTGAACACATCTACCGATGTCTTTAACATCCCTTATCAATGTTCATAACTTCCCATTTCATTGCTTGCTGTCTATGGTTCCCTTTTCCCCATTTGTATCTATTGCTCCCACCTGGCCAATTGCTGACTTGGTTTTGTCACTGAAACGGGTTTGTAGCCAAAGCTGTCCACTTTCTTGACTGCGGAATTATGGCTTTTTAGCTATTTAATAAACTCTTCTTCATGGATTCCCGGTTGTCACTCCCACTTACTGTTTAAATATTTTCTCCCAATCAGTTTTTTCTGATAATGCCCAACATACAATCCTAGATTCATAGAATATCAGGGTTGCAAGGGACCTCAGGAGGTATCTAGTCCAACTCCCTGCTCAAAGCAGGACTAACCCCAACTAAATCATCCCAGCCAGGGCTTTTTCAAGCCGGGCCTTAAAAACCTCTAAGGAAGGAGATTCCACCACCTCCCCAGGTAACCCAGTCCAGTGCTTCACCACCCTCCCAGTGATTAAGTGTTTCCTAACATCCAACCTAAACCTCCCCAACTGCTACTTGAGACCATTGCTCCTTGTCTTTGTTCTGTCAGCTCTGGGGAATTGGCTCTTCTGAAGCACTAAGTATCTCTGGAGATTACCGTGTGTGAACTCTTCTCTGTTTCTCCACTGGAATGTAATCAGTTCCAATCTTTAATCTTGTTCTCCTCTGTCATCTGACCCCCTTCTTTGTTTCTTATCTAACCCAAACAGTTCCAGACATTTCACTCTGTCTGCCTCTGGCAGCCTCCCCCATTCTCAGAGCCTGTCTGGAAAACTCCCTTTCTAACTGCTACATGCTTTATAGAGACTGGGTGACCAAACTGAGCACATGTCCAGAGCAGGTTATTCTCTTTGCCATTCCTTAGGCATCTGAAAATTGTCTTTGTTTTGGCCATTTCTGTGACTGAGCAGGAGTTTGTCAATGAAATCAAGAGATTTTCCCTGAGATGTGTTCTAGTTGGGATGCTCTCCCTGCTATACGTTTTGGAAAAGGTTTGGTGTTTTCTGCACTATCACATTTTGAGGAACCAGGAATGGTTGCGGAGGATTGCAAGGGTGACTAGGAATCGAGAGGACTTGTAGCCAGTGGGTGCAGGGGACAGACCGGAGAATCACACTGTCACCAGGAAAAGGCAGGTCTACATGATTGAGGACTCCTTACTGAGAAGAATAGACAGGCCTGTAACTAGAGCTGATCGGGAGAAGGGTGTGCTGTCTGCCGGGTGCTAAGATACGTGGTGTGGACCTGAGGCTGAGAAGGATCCTAACGGGAGCGGGCAAGAATCTGTTGATTGTCCTTCACGTGGGAACGAATGATACGACTAGATTCTCGCTGGCACGTATCATGGGAGACTATGCCAGGCTGGGGAAGACGCTTAAGGAAATTGAGGCTTAGGTGATCTTCAGTGGGATTCGGCCGGTTCCTAGAGAAGGGCAACAAAGGTGTGACAAGATTATGGCGATCAAGAGATAGCTCAGGCAGTGGTGCTATAAGGAAGGCTTTAGGATGTACGGCCACTGGGAAGCATTTATGGACAGAGGACTGTTCTCTTGGGATGGACTTCACCTGAGTAAGGAGGGAAATAGACTTCTAGGATGGCGGCTCACCGAACTGATTAAGAGAGCTTCAAACTAGGAATTTGGAAGAGATGGTTGGGAGATGTCAAGGTAATCTCCATGCCGAAATTTAACCTTGAGAGGGAAGAAAACAAAGTAAGAGGGGATACAGTCGTGGGCAGAAGAATTGACATAAGGAGGAAGGGTAGTGTAGATACCAGTCTAACAGGTGATGCTGGTGGTACAATGTCTGTGCCTAACCGGGTAAAGAATGTCAGTGAAGCCAAACGGCAAAAATTAAAATGTCTGTACACTAATGCAAGAAGCCTAGGGAACAAAATGGAGGAACTAGAGCTACTGGTGCAGGAAGTGAAACTGGATATTATAGGGATGACAGAAACATGGTGGAGTACAGGTTTTGAAGGCTATGTGCTGTTTAGAAAAGACAGAAATAAAGGCAAAGGTGGTGGAGTAGCACTGTGTATCTATGATGAGGTTAACTGTAAAGAAATAAGAAGTGATGGAATGGATAAGACAGAGTTTGTCTGGGCAAAAATCACATTGGGAAAGAAAGCTACTAGATCCTCCCCTGAGATAGTGCTTGGGGTGTGCTACAGACCGCCGGGATCTGATTTGGATATGGATAGAGACCTCTTTAATGTTTTTAATGAAGTAAACACTAATGGGAATTGTGTGATCATGGGAGACTTTAACTTCCCTGATATAGACTGGAGGACAAGTGCTAGTAAGAATAATAGGGCTCAGATTTTTCTGGATGTGACAGCTGATGGATTTCTTAACCAAGCAGTTGAAGAACCAACAAGAGGGGATGCCATTTTAGATTTGGTTTTGGTGAGTAGTGAGGACCTCATAGAAGAAATGGTTGTAGGGGACAACCTTGGTTTGAGCGATCATGAGCTAATTCATTCAAACTAGATGGAAGGATAAACAAAAATAGATCGGGGACTAGGGATTTTGACTTCAAAAGGGCTAACTTTAAAGAATTAAGGAAATTCGTTAGAGAAGTGGATTGGACTGAAGAACTTGTGGATCTAAAGGCGGAGGAGGCCTGGGATTACTTTAAGTCGAAGCTGCAGAAACTATCAGAAGTCTGCATCCCAAGAAAGGGGAAAAAAACATAGGCAGGAGTTGTAGACCAAGCTGGATGAGCAAGCATCGCAGAGAGGTGATTAAGAAAAAGCAGAAAGCCTACAAGGAGTGGAAGATGGGTGGGATTAGCAAGGAAAGCTACCTTAGTGAGGTCAAAACACGTAGGGATAAAGTGAGAAAGGCTAAAAGCCATGTAGAGATGGACCTTGCAAAGGGAATTAAAACCAATAGTAAAAGGTTCTATAGCCATATAAATAAGAAGAAAACAAAGAAAGAAGTGGGACCACTAAACACTGAGGATGGAGTGGAAGTTACGGATAGTCTAGGCTTGGCCCAATATCTAAATAAATACTTTTCCTCAGTCTTTAATAAGGCTAATGAGGAGCTTAGGGATAATGGGACAAATGGGAATGGGGATATGGAGGTATATATTACCACATCTGAGGTAGAAGCCAAACTCGAACAGCTTACTGGGACAAAATCAGGGGGGCCAGATAATCTTCATCCAAGAATATTAAAGGAACCGGCACATGAAATTGCAAGCCCGTTAGCAAGAATTTTTAATGAATCAGTAAACTCAGGGGTTGTACTGTACGACTGGAGAATTGCTGACATAGTTCCTATTTTTAAGAAAGGGAAAAAAAGTGATCAGAGTAACTATAGGCCTGTCAGTTTGACATCTGTAGTATGTAAGGTCTTGGAAAAAAATTTGAAGGAGAAAGTAGTTAAGGACATAGAAATCAATGGTAATTGGGACAAATTACAACATGGTTTTACGAAGGTAGATCGTGCCAAACCAACCTAATCTCCTTCTTTGAGGAGGTAACAGATTATTTAGACAAAGGAAATGCGGTAGACGTAATTTACCTCGATTTCAGTAAGGCATTTGACATGGTTCCACATGGGGAATTATTAGTGAAATTGGAAAAGATGGAGATCAATATGAAAGTTGAAAGGTGGATAAGGAACTTGTTGAAGGGGAGACTACAACGGGTCTTACTGAAGGGTGAACTGTCAGGCTGGAAGGAGGTTACTAGTGGAGTTCCTCAGGGATCAGTTTTGGGACCAATCTTATTTAACCTTTTTACTACTGACCTTGGCACAAAAAGTGGGAATGTGCTAATAAAGTCTGCTAGTGACACAAAGCTGGGGGGTATTGATAACACAGAGAAGGACTGGGATATCATACAGGAAGATCTGGATGACCTTGTAAACTGGAGTAATAGTAATAGGATGAAATTTAATAGTGAAAAGTGCAAGGTCATGCATTTAGGGATTAATAACAAGAATTTTAGTTATAAATTGGGGACACATCAGTTGGAAGTAACAGAGGAGGAGAAGGACCTTGGAGTATTGGTTGATCACAGGATGACTATGAGCCATCAATGTGATAGGACCATTAAAAAAGCTAATGCAGTTTTAGGATACATCAGGAGAGGTATTTCCAGCAAAGATAAGAAGGTGTTAGTACTGTTATATAAGGCACTGGTGAGACCACATCTGGAGTATTGTGTGCAGTTCTGGTCTCCCATGTTTAAGAAGGATGAATTCAAACTGGAAAAGATTCAGGGATGGATCCGAGGAATGGAAAACCTGTCTTATGAAAGGAGACTCAAAGAGCTTGGCTTGGTTAGCCTAACCAAAAGAAGGCTGAGAGGGGATATGCTTGCTCTTTATAAATATATCAGAGGGCTAAATATCAGGGAGGGAGAGGAATTATTTAAGCTTAGTACCAATGTGGACACAAGAACAAATGGGTATAAACTGGACACTAGGAAGTTTCGACTTGAAATTAGACCAAGGTTTCTAACTATTAGAGGAGTGAAGTTCTGGAACAGCCTTCCAAAGGAGAGTAGTGGGGGCAAAAGACATATCTGGTTTTAAGACTAAGCTTGATATGTTTATGGAAGGGATGATATGATGGGATAGCCTAATTCTGGCAATTAGTTTTGGCAATTGGTCTTTGATTATCAGCAGGTAAGTATGCCCAGTGGTCTGTGATGGGATGTTAGATTGGATGGGATCTGAGTTACTACAGAGATTTCTTTCCTGGGTGCTGGCTGGTGAGTCTTGCCCACATGCTCAGGGTTTAGCTGATCGCCATATTTGAGGTCGGGAAGGAATTTTCCTCCGGGGCAGATTGGCAGAGGCCCTGAAGGTTTTTCGCCTGCTCTGCAACGTGGGCCATGGATCACTTGCTGGAGGATTCTCTGCAGCTTGAGGTCTTCAAACCACAATTTGAAGACTTCAATAACTCAGACATAGGTTAGGGGTTTGTTATAGGAATGGATGGGTAGGATTCTGTGTCCTGCTTTGTGCAGGAGGTCAGACTAGATGATCATAATGGTCCCTTCTGACCTTAAAGTCTATGAGTCTATAAGGGGAACGGCCTATTACAGTGGCTATCCAGGTGGGCTGGTGTTTCCTGCTGGTGCCTATTAAGGTTTCCCACACCATGATGTGTAGGAATGAGCATTATCTGGGTCAGTTCTTCATAATTCATTTCTCTAAGTAATGAAAATATCATTTTTCAATGTGTGAAAAGCAATCAATCTGCTGCATCCATGACAACAACCTCCAGCAGTGCATGCAGTGTCTCATGTTAACATTGTCTCTCTGTCTAGGCATTTGTACTGCGGCCATCACCCTAGAGCCTGGGCACATACAGGAAGTCAGAGGAACATACGGTACATGCACTAGACACCGTTCTTCCTCAGAGCTGAAATACCTTCTCCCCTATGCCATGTCAGATTCCAATACAACTGAATTCACCAACCCCTCCACCTTCATCCTGCTGGGCATTCCTGGCCTGGAGGCTGCCCACGTCTGGATCTCCATCCCTTTCTGCACCATTTATGCCATAGCTGTCATGGGGAACTTCACCATCCTCTTCATTGTCAAGAGGGATCCAAGCCTCCATGAGCCCATGTACTATTTCCTCTGCATGCTGGCCGTCACCGATCTTTTACTATCTACGTCCACTGTTCCCAAAATGCTGAACATCTTCTGGTTCAGTTCCAGGGAGATCGATTTCAGTGCCTGTCTCACCCAGATGTACTTCATTCACTGCTTCTCAGGGATGGCGTCTGGAATCCTCGTGGCCATGGCTCTAGATCGCTACGTGGCCATCTGCCATCCCCTGAGATATTCCACCATCATGACAAACTCTGTGGTGGCCAAGATCGGCCTGGCAGTGGTGCTGCGTGGTGGTATGCTCGTAATGCCCAACCCTGTCCTGGCAAGGCAGTGGCCATATTGCAGAACCAACATCATCCCCCACTCATACTGCGAGTACATAGCTGTGGTGAAGCTGGCCTGCACCGACATCCGCATTAGTAGTTACTATGGACTCTTTCTAGCGTTTTTGGTGACCGGTCTGGATGTATTTTTTATCACTGTGTCCTATATCCAGATCCTCAGGGCCATCTTCAGCCTCCTCACAAAGGATGCCCGGCTCAAGACTTTTGGTACCTGCAGCTCCCACCTCTGTGTCTTCTTAACATTTTGCATCCCATCTTTTTTCTCCATCCTTACACACCGGTTTGGCCAGAATATCCCCCTGCACTTCCATGTTCTCCTTGCTAACGTGTATCTCCTGGTGCCCCCCATGCTGAACCCCATCATCTATGGGGTGAGGACCAAACAGATCAGAAACAGTCTGCTCCGGTTCTTCACTTGTAAAGGGACCTAAAGTTCTCTCCCGCTGCTTTGGCTTTCATACTGAGCTCTGTGCAGAGCTGGCTGGTGCCTGGTGCCGCACCCTCTTCCCTGAATCACTGACTGGACAGTCATAGAGACATTAAATCTTTTCCTGATCTTAGTGTGCAGTGTCAGCATTAGAACTTGGAGAATTGGTCTATGTAGAACTCACTGGGTTGCCACCTTTCTATCACTGGTAATGGACCCCCGCCTCTTCTGCCAAGACTCTGTCCCTGTACCTCCTCTTTCCATCCTACTTTGCTCTTCTACTCTCTACCCTCATCACATCCTGGATCATTTTCACCTCCTTTACCCACCCCCAGCTGCAAGGGAGTTGTTTCAGATTTCTGTCGGGGTGACCACCATAACAGTGATTCCTGGGGCTACTTACGGTCTTGAAAACTCTATTTTTTGGCAGATAACTTAGCAAGATATGTGGCAAGAGCACTGTGTCTAATTCTAATATCTTGTGGCAAGTCACATAAGGGACACTGGTTAGGTTTAAAATTTTTATATATATATATATATATATATATATATATATATATATATATATATATATATATATATATATTAGTGACAAAGTTCCTCCTCTACCTTGGTGGGTCCTGCATGTATTGGCGGATTTGCTCACCTCAGTGATTTTCCCCTCTGATGGAACCCACAGTCTGGGTCAACTCCTCCTCTGTCTGATCAGGACTTGGGAGGTTTGCGGGGAACCCAGGCTCACCCTCTACTCTGGTTTCCAGCCCAGGGCCCTGTGGATTGTAGCTGTCGATAGTGACTCCTGTAACAGCTGCATGACAGCTACAGCTCCCTGGGCTACTTCCCCACGGCCTCCTCCAAACACCTTCTTTATCCTCACCACAGGACCTTCCTCCTGGTGTCTGATAATGCTTGTACTCCTCAATCCTCCAGCAGTACACTCTCTCACTCTCAGCTCTTTGCACCTCTTCCTCCCAGCTCCTCACATACCCCAAACTCACTGACTAACTGGGAGGCTTTTAACTAGTTCCAGCCAGCCCTTCATTGGCTTCAGGTGGCCCAATCAATGTAGTTATCTCCACTGCCTTCTAGAAAGATCTCAATTGGCTCCAGGTGTCTTGATTAATCTGGAGCATTTGGGTACCATGGTACTAGGAATTTGGTTAGCCTGGGGCTAACATACCTCTTCCTTACTACTTTAGTGTAGCCATCTGGCCTTGCCCCATCACACAGAAAGGTAGATTTTAAGTGGCTATAAGTAATAAATGTGCAGATCAATGTAGATTCCTCAAGAAATAAAACAAAATGGCCATCTGAGTTCTGTAAACTAGACAGGATTTGAGTCAAGCAATGTCATGGTACAGTTTTCCACTCCTCCATACACAGGCTGGGATTTCTCTTTTCCAGCCTGGGACCACTTGCCCAGTCAGAGTCTTTCATAGTGTTGCCCTGTGGATGGAAATTAATTTTTTACAAGCAAAAGCCCCCAGCACCGTTAGTGGGAAAGTTCAGGCACAAGAGGTAGTCCAGCTGTACATGAGCTGGTCATACATCCTTTCACGCAGCAGGCAGCAGGTTTAAAACAAACAAGAGGAAGTTCTTCTTCACACAGTGCACAGTCAACCTGTGGAACTCCTTGCCTGAGGAGGTTGTGAAGGCTAGGACTATAACAGCGTTTAAAAGAGAACTGGATAAATTCATGGAAGTTAAGTCTATTAATGGCTATTAGCCTGGATGGGTAAGGAATGGTGTCCCTAGCCACTGTTTGTCACAGGGTGGAGATTGATGGCAGGAGAGAGATCACTTAATCATTACCTGTTAGGTTCACTCCCTCTGGGGCACCTGGCATTGGTCGCTGTCGATAGACAGATACTGGGCTAGATGGATCTTTGGTCTGACCCAGTACGGCTGTTCTTATGTTCTTGCTTCAGTGAGTCTTAGTAGGGACCGTAATCCATTTTCTGGCTAGAATGTCCACAGTTAAGTCCATCAGATGGGGATATGTTTCTTCCATGATTCATTGTGTTAATTGAGAGGTCACCAACTTGAATAATCCATTCACAATATGCTGTCTAGACTGGATGTAACCTACCTTGTGGGAACTATCACAGGAGCAAACACATTTGAAATACTTGCGCATAGTCAATGTTCATAACTTTAGGTACAAAAATGATACATGCATAAAAATAGGGTAATGATATTCAGTAAATCATAACATTTCCATTGATATATTACATTAAATACAGAGGAGAAAAGCAAGCTGAGGTACATAGCAAAAGACAATGAACGAGTGTTTTCTCCGCTACCCATCACAAATGCTGAAATTGTCTCTCTCTCACTTTCCTTGTTCAGTGACAAAGAATCCTGTGGCACCTTATAGACTAACAGACGTATTGGAGCATGAGCTTTTGGGGGTGAATACCCACTTCGTCGGATGCATGTAATGGAAATTTCCAGAGGCAGGTATACATATGCAGGCCAGAATCAGTCTGGAGATAATGAAGTTAGTTCAATCAGGGAGGATGAGGCCCTCTTCTACCAGTTGAGGGGTGAACACCAAGGGAGGAGAAACTTCTTTTGTCCTTGGCTAGCCATTCACAGTCTTTGTTTAATCCTGAGCTGATGGTGTCAAATTTGCAGATGAACTGAAGCTCAGCAGTTTCTCTTTGGAGTCTGGTCCTGAAGTTTTTTTGCTGCAGGATGGCTACCTATAAATCTGCTATTGTGTGTCCAGGGAGATTGAAGTGTTCTCCTACAGGTTGGGGGAGATGGTTGGGAAATGTTCGGGAGATCTCCACGCCAGAACATAACCTGGAGAGGGAAGTAAACAAAGTGAGCGGGGATACCCTTGCGGCCCCAAGATTTGATCCAAGGAGGAATAGTGGAGTAGAAACCAGAGTAACGGGTGATGCTGGTGGCAGACAGTTTGTGCACAACGGGGGAAAGAATGTCACTGACGCCAAACGCCGAAAATTAAAAGGTTTGTACACTAACGCGAGGAGCCTAGGTAACAAGATGGAGGAACTGGAGTTACTCGTGCAGGAAGTGAAGCCGGATATTATAGGGATTACCGAAACCTGGTGGAATAGTACTCATGACTGGAGCACAGGTATTGAAGGCTATGTGCTGTTCAGAAAAGACAGGAAGAAAGGCAAAGGTGGGGGAGTAGCCTTGTACATCAATGATGAAATTAAATGTAGCGAAATAAGATGCGATGGAATGGATAAGACGGAGTCCGTCTGGGCAAAAATCACGCTGGGTAAAAAAGCAACTAGAGCTTCCCCTGAGATAGTGCTTGGGGTGTGCTACAGACCGCCGGGATCGGATTGGGATATGGATAGAGACCTCTTTAATGTCTTTAGTGAAGTAAACACAAAGGGAAGATGTGTGATTATGGGGGACTTCAACTTCCCGGATATAGACTGGAGGACGAGTACTTGCACGAATAATAGGGGTCAGATTTTTCTGGATGTGATTGCGGATGGATTTCTTCATCAAGTAGTTGAAGCACCTACTAGAGGGGATGCCATTTTAGACTTGGTGTTGGTGAGCAGTGAGGACCTTGTAGAAGAAATGGTGGTAGGGGACAACCTTGGTTCGAGTGATCATGAGCTGATTCAGTTCAAACTAGATGGAAGGATAAACAAATGTAGATCTGCGATTAGGGTTTTTGACTTCTCGAGGGCTAATTTTAAAGAGTTAAGGAAATTAGTTAGGGAAGTGGATTGGACGGAGGAATTAGTGGATTTAAATGTGGAGGAGGCCTGGAATTACTTTAAGTCGCAGCTGCGGAGACTGTCGGAAGCCTGCATCCCGAGAAAGGGGAAAAGAACCATGGGCAGGAGTTGCAGGCCAAACTGGATGAGCAAGCAACTCAGAGAGGGGATTAGACAAAAGCGGAAAGCTTACAGGGAGTGGAAGGAAGGCAGGATCAGTAAAGAAAGCTACCTTGCTGAGGTCAGAACATGTAGGGATAAGGTGAGGAAGGCTAAAAGCCGCATTGAACTGGAACTTGCGAAGGGAATCAAAACCAATAGTAAAAGGTTCTACAGCCACATAAATAAGAAGAAAACAAAGAAAGAAGAAGTGGGGCCGCTATACACTGAGGATGGAATGGAGGTTAAGGATAACCTAGGCATGGCCCAACATCTAAACAAGTACTTTGCCTCGGCTTTTAATAAGACTAGTGAGGAACCTTGCGATGATGGAGGGATGATAAACGGGAATGTGGATATGGAAGTGGATATTACTGCAACTGAGGTAGAGGCCGTACTTGAACAGCTCGATGGGTCGAAGTCGGAGGGCCTGGACAATCTCCACCCGAGGATATTAAAGGAACTGGCGCGTGAAATTGCGAGCCCGTTAGCGAGAATTTTTAAGCGATCGATAATCTCGGGGGTTGTGCCGTATGACTGGAGGATTGCTAATGTAGTTCCTATTTTTAAGAAAGGGAAAAAGAGTGATCCGGGTAATTATAGGCCTGTTAGCTTGACGTCTGTAGTATGTAAGGTCTTGGAAAAAATTTTAAGAGAGAAAGTAGTTAAGGACATAGAGGTCAATGGTAATTGTGACGAATTGCAACACGGATTTACTAAAGGTAGATCGTGCCAAACCAATCTGATCTCCTTCTTTGAGAAGGTGACGGATTACTTAGATAAAGGAAATGCGGTAGATATAATTTACCTAGATTTCAGTAAGGCGTTCGACACGGTTCCGCACGGGGAGCTGTTAGTTAAATTGGAAAAGCTGGGAGTGAATATGAAAGTTGTAAGGTGGATAAGGAACTGGTTAAAGGGGAGACTCCAGAGGGTCGTATTGAAAGGTGAACTGTCGGACTGGAAGGAGGTCACCAGTGGAGTCCCTCAAGGATCGGTTTTGGGACCGATCTTATTTAACCTTTTTATTACTGACCTTGGCACAAAGAGCGGGAATGTGCTAATAAAGTTCGCGGATGACACGAAGCTGGGGGGTATTGCTAACACGGAGAAGGACAGGGATGCTATTCAAGAAGATCTGAACCACCTTGTAAACTGGAGTAATAAAAATAGGATGAAATACAATAGTGAGAAGTGCAAGGTCATGCATTTAGGAACTAATAATAAGAATTTTGGATATACGTTGGGGGCGCATCAGTTGGAAGCGACGGAAGAAGAGAAGGACCTTGGGGTACTGGTTGATAGCAGGATGACTATGAGTCGCCAATGTGATACGGCTGTTAAAAAAGCAAATGCGATTTTGGGATGCATCAGGCGGGGTATTTCCTGCAAGGATAAGGAGGTGTTAGTACCGTTGTATACGGCGTTGGTGAGACCCCATCTGGAATACTGTGTGCAGTTCTGGTGTCCCATGTTCAAGAAGGATGAATTCAAACTGGAACAGGTTCAGAGACGGGCTACGAGGATGATCCGAGGAATGGAAAAACTGCCTTATGAAAGGAGACTCAAAGAGCTTGGCTTGTTTAGCCTGGCCAAAAGAAGGCTGAGGGGGGATATGCTCGCCCTATATAAATATATCAAGGGGGTTAACGTTAGGGAGGGAGAGGAATTATTTAAGTTTAGTACTAATGTAACCACGAGGACGAATGGGTATAAACTGGATATTAGGAAGTTTAGGCTTGAAATTAGACGAAGGTTTCTGACCATTAGGGGAGTGAAGTTCTGGAATAGCCTTCCGAGGGAAGTAGTAGGGGCAAAAGACTTTCCTGGCTTTAAGACAAAGCTTGATAAGTATATGGAGGGGATGTTATGATAGGATCGTTAATTTGGGCAATTGATCTTGAATTACCACCAGACAGGTCTGCTCAATGGTCTGCGGGGAGATGTTGCATGCGATGGGTACTGAGTTGCTGCGGAGAACTCCTTCTTGGGTGCTGGCTGGTGACTCTTGCCCACATGCTCAGGGTTTAGCTGATCGCCATATTTGGGGTCGGGAAGGAATTTTCCTCCAGGGCGGATTGGCAGGTGCCCTGGAGGTTTTTCGCCTTCCCCTGCAGCGTGGGGCACGGGTCGCTTGCTGGTGGTGTCTCTGCAGCTTGAGGTCTTCAAACCATTTTTGAGGATCTCAAAGACTCAATCCTGGGATAGGGGTTGTATAAAATTGGATGGGTGGGGTTCTGTGGCCTGCCTTGTGCAGGAGGTCAGACTAGATGATCAGATTGGTCCCTTCTGACCTATGAGTCTATGAGTCTATGAGTCTATGAGGTTTTTTTATATTGCCTTTCCCAATATCTGACTTGTGTCCATTTATCCTTTTCCGTAGAGACTGTCCAGTTTGGCCGATGTAC
This sequence comes from Gopherus flavomarginatus, assembly GCF_025201925.1. Lineage (NCBI taxonomy): Eukaryota > Metazoa > Chordata > Testudines > Testudinidae > Gopherus > Gopherus flavomarginatus. Next base: position 379,082,123 of record NC_066617.1, read on the forward strand.
ATAGCAGAGGGGCATTGCTGGCATATGATGGCGTATATTACATTGGTGGACGTGCAGGTGAATGAACCGGTGATGGTGTGGTTGATCTGGTTAGGTCCTGTGATGGTATCGCTGGTGTAGATATGTGGGCAGAGTTGGCGTCGAGGTTGTTCCATGCACTATAAGGTGCCATCAGGACTCTTTGTTGCTTTTTACAGATCCAGACTAACACGGCTCCCCCTCTGATACATGTTCAGCGGGTGTCACCTGCACTCAGAAATTACTGGGTGGGCACAAGCTAAAGCAGAGGACACATGACCTCACCACATGACTCTTCCTTGCCCCATCCCCAGCCTGGGACCTTCACACTCTTTTGTGCCCAGGTGCCATTTAAAGTTGCCAGGCACCTGGTTTTCAACTGGAAAAGAGGATCCGGCAGTATCTAGTTACTGCAGGGTGGAGGGAAACCTTGGGTCATTAACCCATGGCAGCCTGTGCTACCCCGGAGCTGCCTCCTACCTGCAGGCAGGCTCCTTATCAGGCTGTAGGAGCTCCCAGCCGAGCCCCAGGCAGAGGGAGCCGGGCTGGACATGGGCACCATTAAGGGAGGCACAGAGAAGGCCAAGAGAAATGATTAGGGTTATGGAGAGATTAATAAGACTGGGACTTTTCAGCTTGGAAAAGAAATGACTAACGGGGGCTATGATGGAGGTTCTATAAAATCACGACTGGTGTGGAAAAGTTGAATAACGAAAAGTTATTCACTACTCATAAGACAAAAACTAGGGGTCACTCACTAAGTTCTTCTAAGCTGTGTGACTATGCAGCAGGCTAACATAGGCCGTGCAGGATGGGGAAAGCACCCCTCCCCCAGCCCAGCACCTCTCCCTGGTCCCAAGCTGCTGCGCCGAGAGAGAGCTGGGGTGCGTCTTCTCTCTCTGCCACAGCCCAGGTGTAGCCTGTAGGGCTCACCTGCTTGCTTTCCTCTATAGCTTTTCTTATGGATTTCTTATTGACTTTTGAGTTTGATTCTTTGCTTTATTACAACAGGTTATAATAGGTTTATATTAAAGTAATTTGGCTGTAAGGAAAGGGACCTGCAGTCCACATCCTCTATGTTGAGCTAAGGCAAAGTTAGATAGATGGTGATGCGCTATCGCAGAAGGTCCACATATGATGTGTTAAAGCTGGTTGGCAGAGGGGCTTTCCTAAGTTCATACCGTTTTCCACGTAACAGGTCCACCACAACTTGGAAAAACCTAGAATAACCGGATAGGACAGAAATAACAAATGCAACACCGAACCAGAAAAGGGCCACGGTAATGAATCGACACATATGATAATAAGTTGAGATCATTGCTATACTAACCTACAGGAAAAGACACTCCACCACTGGTAAAGTGAGGAAATACACACAAGGAAAAGGGAAAAATCCCCTACTGAACACGCATAAAACACCATGATGTCAGTGTAACATATAGTAAACGTGGCATCCCAGCCTAGGGGCAGTAGGAAGAGATGTCGTCTTTGGGAGGTGGCAGACTGATGGCCACCGGTAATGATGGTGATGGTGATGAGGAAGAGGAGGGCTATCCCTTCAGGGATGATGTGAGTCTATGGAAGTGCAGATGTACATTCTTTATCTAGCTTGTTAAGTTGGGGTGTTTGTGACTGTGAAAAGATATTAATAAATGATATTAAATATAAAAAAGGTCTTATAGTGTGAGTGTTGTAAGTGTGCACATCAGAGTTCCCTACTATATAATAATTTAAATAATACGGGCCTGATTTTGGGACAAGAACCTGTCAGTCCTAGACTGGTCAGTGGGGTTTTTTAAGTAATCAATATAATTAATACACAATCTAAAGATTAGGGAACACGGGGCATCCTGCATCCTAAGCCTGTCAACCCTGGCCCTATCCCAGAGCCTGCATCCCCCTGCACACTAATTCTTTGCCCCATCCCTGAGCCCCTTCCTGCTCCCTGAACCCTTCATCCCTGGTCCCACCCCAGAGCCAGCACCCCCAGCCAAAGTCCTTGTACCTCCACACCCCAACCCTCTGCTCCAGCCCTGAGCCCCCTCCCATACTCCAAACCGCTTGGCCCCACCCCTGCCACACATCATCTCCATATTGGTCCACCTACCAAATTAATTCCACTCATGGATGTAAAAAATTAGAAGGAACACCGGTCACCCAGTGAATAAATAAGCAGCTGATTTCAAACAACCAAAAGGAAGTATTTCTTCACACCAACCTGTGGAACTCTTTCACAAGGGATGTTGTGAAGGACAAAACTACACCAGGATTCCATTAAGAACTAGATCAGTTCATGGAGGACAGGTCCATGAATGGCTATTAGCCATGATGGGCAGGGATCCGAAACCATGTTCTGTGTGTCCCTCACCCCTCTTTGCCAGGAGCTGGGACTAGGTGAAAGGGGCTGGATGACTTGGTGATTACAGCATTGGCCTGCTAAACCCAGGGCTGTGAGCTCAAACCTTGAGGGTGCCTCTTAGGGATCTGTGGTAAAAATCAGCATTTGGTCCTACTAGTGAAGGCAGGTGGCTGGACTCAATAACTTTCCAGATTTACAATATAGGTATAGCTCCATATATTATTATTATTTATTTTTATAGTTGTTCTGTTCATTCCCTCTGGGGCACCTGGCACTGGCCACTGATGAAGACAGGACACTGGGCTAGATGGACCAATGTCCATTCTTAGGTTCTTATGTTTTTATACGGACTGCAGATGTATCTTCCCTCTGCTGTATCCCACTAGACCCCACTCCCCTCCCAGAGCTGAGAAGGAACCCAGCAGAGCCTCTCTCTCTCTGCAGAGATAGGAGCAAAGTAAGAATACACATTAATTTTATTTTTAAATTTAAGCCTAACCAGTGTCCCGGAAGTGAATTGCCATAAGACGTAAGAAAATGTTACTTCTAGAGCTGAATGGGTCTAATATTTATTTATTTACTATATTGGGGAATTTGATATAGTTTTCAAATGTCTAAGTTGCCCCTGGAATCATAGTTATTGTTGCCTCCTCCGCAACAAAATCTAAAATTGCAGCCCTTCCACTGGGGAGGAAAGACATGGGAGGATCCAGTGAGTGACAGGGAGACGAGAGGAGAGGGGCAAGACAGAGGCAAGGAAGAGGTGGGGTGAGGCATGTGGTCTCAGGGGTCGAGTTACCTGCAATTAGAAAGGTGGCAGCCCAGTGAGTAATACATAGACAGATTCCCCACTTTGTCATGCTTTCAGAGCACAGATAGATCAGGAAAGGATTTAACGTCCTTAAATGACCCCTGATTCAGGGAAGAGGACCCAGCACCTGTCACCAGCCAGCTCTCCACAGAGCTCAGTCTGAGACCCAGAGCACCAGGAGAAAACTTTACATCCCTTCATGAGTAAAGAGCCGGAGCAGCCTGTCCCAGATCTGTTTCGTCCTCACCCCATAGATGATGGGGTGCAGCATGGGGGGCACTAGGTGGTACATGTTGGCAATGAAAATGTGGAAATACAGGGGCACACTCTGCCCAAACCGGTAGGTGAGGGAGGAGAAGAGAACTGGGATGTAAAAGGCTGAGATGGCACAGAGATGTGAGCCACAGGTCCCAAAAATCTTGAGCAGGGCGTCCTTTGTGGGGAGGCTGAAGATGGCTCTGAGGATCTGGATATAGGACACAATGATAAAAATCCCATCCAGACTGAGCCCACAAAATACCACGAAGAGGCCATGGTAACTGCTCACGCTGATATCAGCACAAGCCAGCTTCACCACAGCCATATGATTGCAGTGCGTGTGGGGGATGATGTTGGTTCTGCAATATGGCCACCTCCTGGCCAGGACGGGATGGGGCATTACGAGCATGCCGCTGCGCAGCACCACAGCCAGGCCGATCTTGGCCACCACAGTATTTGTCAGGATGGAGGAATGTCTCAGGGGATGGCAAATGGCCACATAGCGATCCAAAGCCATGGCCACGAAGATCCCAGACTCCATCACTGTGAAGCAGTGAATGAAGTACATCTGGGTGAGGCAGGCACTGAAATCGATCTCCCTGGAATTGAACCAGAAGATGCTCAGTGTTTTGGGCAGGATGGACGTGGACAGGCCCAGGTCGCTGATGGCCAGCATGCAGAGGAAATAGTACATGGGGACATGAAGGCTCGACTCCCTCTTCACAATGAACAGGATGGTGAAGTTCCCCAAGATGGCTATGATGTACATGGCACAGAAGGGGATGGAGATCCAGACATGGGCAGCCTCCAGGCCAGGAATGCCCAGCAGGATGAAGGTGGAGGGGTTGGTGAAGTTGGTTATATTGGACTCAGACATGGAGAAAGAGTGAAGGTGTCCTTCTCTGAGGCAGAATGGTGTCTCCTGCATGTACTGTACGTTCCTCTAACTTCCTTTATGTGCCCAGGGCCCAGGGTGATGGTCGCTTTTCAATTGCCTGGATGGAGAGACAATGTGAATGTGAGACACTACATGCAGTACTGGAGGATGTTTTCATGGGTGAAGCCGATTGGTCGCTCTTCACACACTGAAAAAGGACATTTGAACAACTGACCCTGCTAATGCCAATTCCATATTTCATGGTGCTCCCTGTGTGAATAATTCCTGTACGTCGTGGTGTGGAAAATCTTCACAGGCACCAGCAGGAAACATACATCTCATTGTTCCTGAGGCCTTGTCTATACTGCCTATTGTTTTTGCCGAAAGGCAGCTTTTGGTGAAGAAACAGGGGAGGTATACACGCTACAAAACCACTTTTGATAATGGAACTGCTCAGTTTCAGTGATGTAATAAAACCACCTTGGCAAGAGTTGTAAAGGTTTGTACACACAAGTTTTGTCACTAAAGTGCCTAGTTTGACACTTACACAGTTTAAATTCAGCTGCTGTGCATCCGGATAAACACCTTACATCCTTCCCCCTTGAAAGCCCAGTAATTTTGAAATTCCCCTTCCTGTTTGCTCAGTGTGGGGTGTTCATATCACATCTTCCTGGTGGTCTTGGTGGCTCCACGCAGCCAATGCTCTCCCGGTAGGACCACAGCAGAACTGCTGGATATGCACAGAATATGGGGAGAGGAGGCTATGAGGTTCCAGTTATGCTGGAGCCATAGGAATCGGTTTTCACGGAGCTTCTGGGGAAAGAGCTCTGATCAGGACATGCTGCAGTGCAGAGCAAAGGTGAAGGAGAGAAGCGCCCCACAACTGCCATTTTTATAAGGAGTCAGACGTTATCCTTGGCAGCAACCCCACCTCCACGGCCAAGAGTCCTGTGGGTACTTTGGCTGGGCTGGAGCTGGCGGAAGCTGGACCTAACCCAAAGGAGGAAGTCATCGAGGAAAAGGTGGAGGCAGAAGAAGATGTGGTTCCCAGGTCAGGGTCACCCAGGAGGTGGCCAGGTAGTCTCAGTAGTCACAATCAGGTGAGTCAGAAGTGAAGAGGAGACTCCTGGTAAGTGGTTTTGCTTTATGAAGTGTGGAGGTGGGTTGGGGCAGAGAAATGTACATGGGTGGCTGGGTTTCTGTGTGCTGGGCAATTCCCAGTACAGCTAGGCAGCGCAGTGGAGCAGGTTGTTGTTATTTCTCATTGAGATTTCACAGGATTCCTCCAGAGAGATCTTCAGGAAATTTTCCTGCCAGTACTCAGCAATCCTCTGCTGGAGGGTCCTTGGCAGAGCTGCTTTATTCCTTCCCCCACTGAGGGACACTTTTCCATGCCATTCGGTAATTACTTGGGCCAGGAACAAAGCAGCACCCAGAGGAGCAGCACAGGGACCTGGGCAGAAGCTACAAGCATGTAGTAGCTGCACTCTTGCCTCCTTGCTTCCCTTCCAATGTGAGATACCTTCCACAATGACCCCTGCCTGTGGAAAAGGGTGGGAAACTATAGAGAATTGCCCCCTGAGAAGTGCTCTGCATCCCTCTCACATTGCTTTTATCCCAGGCACAATGTCCTCTGTTTCTGCACTGCTTGTGGTGTTTGCTGGCATGTGTGCTTCCCAAGGGCCAGCAGGAAAGTGATTGGTGTGTTACCAAAGGTGTATTTTAGTATCGTTTCAATGTAGGTACACTTAATAAGAATGCTTCTGTTTATTGTTTCTTGTGCTTCACCAGACAAGTCTTTGAAGGGCGGCATCCCCTCCACTCCAGCTGAGCATCTCTGCTGGATAAGAAAGTGCCCAAGATGGAGCAAGGAAGATATGTTCCAGGAGGTGCTGCAGTATTGTGATACCTACAAGACAGAATGCAGGCAATGGAGCGAAAGTGACAAGCAGGAACGAAGAAAATGAGGCATATCCACAATGGAGAGGCTGATAAAAGTTCTGGAGTGGCAACTCATCATGCTGAAGTCCCTCCTGACACTCCAGACTTAGCAGATGCAACCCATCCTCCCCTTCGGCACATTCAGAACTCTTTCCCATGATCTCTCAAAATGCCGCACATACATTCCTCTCTGATACCTGGTACTTTGGGTCAGCCCTCTCCTGGTACCTCCCCCACCAGGAATGTGCATGTGTCTGTGTGTGTGTGCATAGTGTTGTGGGGGTTTTGGCTATAAAAACAAAGTTGTTTGAATAATACACACTCTTTATTTGTTTCCACGCAAGTTGTGACAGCAGATGGCAGCAGCAAACAAGCAAGCAGTTTTATCATTTATCCTGTGCCTGAACAATCAAAAATGCTTCCTACCCTACTGACACTGGGCGTCATTATGCAATACAGTCCCAAGCACAGCAACATACATTACTGGTTCTCAGCTTCAAAGTGTTGCCTCAAAGCCTCCCTGATTCAGATTTCTCCTCTTGTGCCCCTCTAATGGCTTTGGTGTCTGGCTGCTCAAAAAAGAGAAAAGAAAGACAAATACAGGTCAGTGCTGGGTTAAAAGTAAACAATTTAACAAAATGAAAGGAAAGTTTTAAAAATTATTTGACATAGTTAGGAAAGAATGGAAAAGCTGGTATGGGAGTAGTGTAAAAAATAGTCTAGGAATATAATCAACGCCAGTCAACAGCATGGTTTATGGAAAACCAGCCTTGTCAAATAAGGAGAGTGCATGTTTGGTTGATCAAGGGAACCATGGAGATGCAATACACTTCAGTTTCTCTGAGGCATTTCATTTATTAGAGGAAAACATTGAGAGAAACAAAATGAACACTGCAATACCAGTGGAGCGCAGATAAAATGGACTAAAAACTGGCTAACTGACAGATCTCAGAAAGCCATTGTCAGTGGGCCATTGTCAGTGAATGGAACTGTTTTTAGTTAGGTTCTGCAGGGATCAGTTCTAGGCTGGATGCTGTTCGATAGAAAATCACTGCAGATAAAATTTGTGATGACCCAGAAACTGGAAGAGTGGTTACAACGAGGAATCCAGGGCAGCACACCGATTGATCTGGAGCATCTGAAGAGCTGGGCCCATGCAAACAAAATGTGTTAATACAGACAAATGCAAAGTGATCCTCTTGGAACTGGGAAGGGGGGCTCAGCCCACAAGCAGGCACTATTTTATGGAACGCAGGGACTCAGGAAAGGATTTAGGGGTCATTGTGGGCAACCAACTCATTGCGAGCTCCCAGTGCAATGCCGTGACCAAAAGAGCCAATGCAACCCCTGGATGCATAAACAGGGGAGTGCTGAGTTGAAGCAGGGGAAGGATGTTGCCTCTGCACATGACACTGGTGAATAAACTGCCTCCAGTTCTGAGATCCACATTTCAAAAACAATCTTGGGAAGGGTGCAGAAAAGAGCCACAAAAATGATTGGAAGCTGGAGAAAATGCCTGACAGAGAAAGACTTAAAGAGCTTCATCTATTTATCTCAACTAAAAGTTGATCAAGCAGAGACTTTCCTGGGGAGAAAACCTTGGGTAATGGACTCTGTAATGTAGTGGAGAAAGGCAGAGGTAGGCCCAATCACTGGAAGCTGAAGCCAGACAACTTCCAGATGGAAATAAGGACCAAATCTTTACCTCTGAGGGTGATTAATCACTGGAACAAACTGCGAAGGGAAGTGGTGGATTCTCCAGCTCCCCATTTGTGCTGACCCAGACAGGATGTATTTCGACTCGAGGGCTTGTCTACACTGACAATTCTACAGCAGAGCTGCCATAGCGCGTCAGTGTAGACACGACTTACACCGACGGCAGGGGTAACCCACCTCCCCGAGAGGTGGTAACTAGGTTGATGAAAGAATTCTTCCATTGACCTCATGCTGTCTACACTGAGGTTAGATTGATATAGCTACATCTCTCAGGGCCAGTTTGGGTCACCAGTGTATAGGAAGGATGTAGAGAAACTGGAAATGATACAGAGACGAGAGACAAAGATGATCCAAGAGATGGAAAACAAGCCAGATGAGCAAAGGCTGAAGGAACTAGGAATGTTAATTTGGAAAAGAAGAGACTGAGGGGGGGGACATTACAGCACTTTTCAAATACTTGAAAGACTGCCATAAAAAAGATGGAGAAAAGTTATCCTCTTTGTCACTGAGGGCAGGACAAGAGGCGAAGCACATTTAGATGAAATCTCAGGAAAAACTTCCTAACTCAGACCAGGAGGACAATGAAACAGATGCCCTGGGTGGTCATGGAAGCTCCTTCAATGGGGGGTTTTCCAAAGGAGGCTGGATAATCATCTACCTTGGATGTTTTACACAGATCAAATCATGCATCTTGGCAGGTGATTAGACTGGATAACCTTTGCTGTCCCTTCTTACTCCATGGCTCTAAGATTTCTGTGATGAAAAATCCCAGTGTAGACGGGGTCTTAGTCAAATAGTAGTTATAGAGTCAATACAGAAGTGACTGGGTGAAATGTGATTACCTTTGTTATACAGGAGATCATACTGGATGATCTAATGGTCTCTTGTGACTTTAAACTCTAAGAATCTATCAATAAAGAAAGAAGATCTGGTATTTATATTTACTCTGTCTCATAAACCACAAACAAGATAACATTCAATTACATTGGCCTTACAGGAGATAAAAGCCAGGTAACGGTCCCTGAAATGCAAGAGCAGGAGGTGACAGCTAGCTCCAGAGTTCTTACTCCAAGGGCAGTTTTCCCTCACTGGGTCCTAAGGAAAGTACAAGCCACTGAACTGAGCTGTGTATTGTACATCTACTGACACCTTTCATCCCGAGCAATCCGCTGTGTTACTGAAATGCAGCCACCTTGGGGCTGGAGGGCATCAGCTGGGGTAGCACAGGAAAGACAGACATTTTGGCCAGTGATACTGGAACAAACCCATCCCCTGTGGCAAGGGCCTTGAGATGTTTAATGGCTGTGCAGGGAAGAAAGGACCCCAGACTTACTCTTTTTCCCAGCATGCCCACATTGCACTGGGTTTGTTGAGCAGAGCTCCTCAGCAAGAGATAGATACCTGTAAATCCTGAGATGGAAGTGTCTTCCCTGGGAATCCCCCTCAGGTAGCCGTGTCCCACACCTCTCTCAGCCCAACATCTGCAGCAGCATCCCACACCGAGAGCTGATACAGGGGTGTGCACCATCTATAATATAGCTCTGAGCAACCCCAGTGGGGTTTGTTCAGCCTCTAATGAAGAAGAGGCAACTGGATGTAAACAGGCTGGAGACAGGAGACAATCTAGCCAATGTCTCTCTTTCCATGTCTGAGCTTCTGTGCTAATTATCCAGCTTTAGGAGTAAACAGTAATTAAGGGACCTTCCCAAAGGGAGATGAGAACTTTTGGGCTCTGGGCTGAGTCAGAGAGGAATTGGCTGCTCTGTTCTTCTGTGAATATTTAAAAATTATATTTGATTAGGAAGAAAGCTAGGGACAAAACTTGGGTCTCCATAGAGTCTGATACCCTGTAAATGCCCAAGGTGGATTAGACAGACAGATCTGGAGACAGATGACTAAGGGGAGACACAAACACTTTCTGCAGGCACACAAGGCTGTCGCTAAGGGAGCAGAGATCAGTACTTCTCGTTAGTAACTATCATTAGAGTGTGCAGCACCTTTCACTGAACGGTCTTCAACACACCTAGCAAAGGAAAGTCACCATGAACATATTATAGATTCATAGAATATCAGGCTTGGAAGGGACTTCAGGAGTTATCTAGTCCAGCCCCCTGCTCAAAGCAGGACCAACCCCAACTAAATCATCCCAGCCAGGGTTTTGTCAAGCCTGACCTTAAAAACCTCTAAGGAAGGAGATTCCACCACCTCCCTAAGTAGCCCGTTCCAGTGCTTCACCACCCTCCTGTGCAGACAGGTAAACTATCTTTATTATACAGATAGGTAAACTGAGGCACGGGGAGAGGTGACTTGGCCAAGGTCTAACAGTGACTGAGTGGCAAAATGACAGACAGAGCCCAGGAGTCTTGACTTCCTTGCTGTAACCACGGTCTCTCTGTCACACCAAGAGGGAAATGGACTCCAGCTCTGGCAGGGGCTGTTCCCTGGGTGGGGTGCAGAGGAAAGGTTGCAAGAGGGACCCTGAACCTTCGCCATCCTCTGAAGGTGAATCTGAGGTTTTCAGAACCAGCTGGAGGTTGTGAGCTCCCCACTCCTGTGAGGTGTGAACTCTGGGACTCCACTTCTGCTCGTACTCAGAAACCTGCCAATGCATCACAGTCACTTCAGGGGAACAGACTCAGGAAAACCAACACCAACAGAACGTTCCCGTGGACAGAGGGCAGCTGTTGCAGCTGAAAGCCCACTACCTGGCAACTCTAAATGGCACCCCGACGCCGAAACTAAAAAAATGAAGGCGCTTGGATTCCCACAGCTGAACTCTCTGCCTGCTCATCCGGCTCATTGCGGGTATTTCTCCGGTGCGGAGCACTTGGGCTTTTAAGCACTGGAATGAGACTGAATGAATTCTCCTGTCCAAGCCCAACGGGGGCACCGTGTCCACCTGATCTTTCAATCTGGCTGCAGACAAAGGCCGCAGGCTTTTAGGCCTTATACTGTGGTTACAGGCCTTATCATATGGCTACAGGAAAAGGGCCTGATCCTTACAGTACAACCAGGCCCTGGAGGTCCCCAGACAGGCCCCATCATACACCAGGTATCGCCAGGCCTCAGGGGGTCCCCGGGAGCTGCCCCAGGTACGACTGGCCCTCAGGGGATCCCCAGGAGCTGCCCCAGGTATGACTGGCCCCCAAGGGATCCCCGGGAGCTGCCCCAGGTACGACTGGCTCCCAGGGGGTCCCCGGGAGCTGCCCCAGGTACGACTGGCCCCCAGGGGGACCCCGGGAGCTGCCCCAGGTACGACCTTCAGGGGATCCCCAGGAGCTTCCCCAGGTACAACTGGCCCCCAGGGGATCCCCAGGAGCTGCCCCAGGTACGACTGGCTCCCGGGGATCCCCAGGAGCTGCCCCAGGTACGACTGGCTCCCAGGGGATCCCCGGGAGCTGCCCCAGGTACGACTGGCCCTCAGGGGATCCCCAGGAGCTGCCCCAGGTACGATTGGCCCCCAAGGGATCCCCAGAAGCTGCCCCAGGTACGACTGGCTCCGAGGGGGTCCCTGGGAGCTGCCCCAGGTACAACTGGCCCCCAGGGGGAACCCAGGAGCTGCCCCAGGTATGACTGGCCCCCAGGGGGAACCCGGGAGCTGCCCCAGGTATGACTTTCAGGGGATCCCCAGAAGCTGCCCCAGGTACAACTGGCCCCCAGGGGATCCCCAGGAGCTGCCCCAGGTACGACTGGCTCCCAGGGGATCCCCGGGAGCTGCCCCAGGTACGACTGGCCCCCAGGGGATCCCCAAGACCTGCCCCAGGTACGACCTTCAGGGGATCCCCAGGAGCTGCCCCAGGTACGACTGGCTCCCAGGGGGTCCCCGGGAGCTGCCCCAGGTACAACTGGCCCCCAGGAGATCCCCAGGACCTGCCCCAGGTACGACCTTCAGGGGATCCCCAGGAGCTGCCCCAGGTACGACTGGCCCCCAGGGGGTACCCAGGAGCTTCCCAAGGTACGACTGGCCCCCAGGGGATCTCCAGGAGCTGCCCCAGGCATGACTGGCCCCCAGGGGATCCCCAGGAGCTGCCCAAGGTACGACTGGCCCCCAGGGGATCCCCAGGAGCTGCCCCAGGCATGACTGGCCCCCAGGGGATCCCCGGGAGCTGCCCCAGGTACGACTGGCTCCCAGGGGATCCCTGGGAGCTGCCCCAGGTACGACTGGCCCCCAGGGGATCCCTGGGAGCTGCCCCAGGTACGACTGGCCCTCAGGGGATCCCCAGGAGCTGCCCCAGGTACGATTGGCCCCCAAGGGATCCCCAGGAGCTGCCCCAGGTACGACTGGCTCCCAGGGGGTCCCCGGGAGCTGCCCCAGGTACGACTGGCCCCCAGGGGATCCCCAGGACCTGCCCCAGGTACGACCTTCAGGGGATCCCCAGGAGCTGCCCCAGGTACGACTGGCTCCCAGGGGGTCCCCGGGAGCTGCCCCAGGTACAACTGGCCCCCAGGAAATCCCCAGGACCTGCCCCAGGTACGACCTTCACGGGATCCCCAGGAGCTGCCCCAGGTACGACTGGCCCCCAGGGGGTACCCAGGAGCTTCCCAAGGTACGACTGGCCCCCAGGGGATCTCCAGGAGCTGCCCCAGGCATGACTGGCCCCCAGGGGATCCCCAGGAGCTGCCCAAGGTACGACTGGCCCCCAGGGGATCCCCAGGAGCTGCCCAAGGTATGACTGGCCCCCAGGGGGTCCCCGGGAGCTGCTCCGTTCTGCCCTAGGTCCATCCAGGGACATCACACAGTGCAATATTCCCACTGGTGACCAGGGCCAGAGCTGCTGGATGGCGTCTGTCCCAGGGCCCCCTCCCTGGCACGGTCTCTCTGCTCTGCAGTATGAGGGGCTCCTCGATGTGCAGGAAAAGGGCCTGATCCTTACACCTTTCTGGAGAATCCCACCAGAATTGAGGCCTGAGCGAAGACTCTGAGCAGCGTAAGTGCTGAGTTCCTCTCTGTCCTGGGAGGTGAAGGGCTTGCGGGGATATTCTGGGGAGACAGGAACTCCAGGTGGTCTTTTTCCTGAATCTTTATCTAATTCACTTGGTAGTGGCAGGGATACTGTTCAAGAACAAGGTGGATTTTGTGCCTTGGGAAAGTTTTTAACCTAAACTGGTAAAAATAAGCTTAGAGGGTCTTTCACGTGGGTCCCCACATCTGTGCCCCAGAGTTCAGAGTGGGGAAGGAACCCTGACATGGTGGCAGCGCGGTGGGATCATTTTGAACCAAAAGCCCAGTAGGATTTTAAAAGGACATTTTTTTCCCCTCTTTGGCTGCTTGGAAAGCAGAGCGGGTTTTGGTTGGTTGGTTTTTTGTGTTTTTTTCAAGTTGCAGCTGGAGGTTTTTTTCTCCGCCTCAGGGCAGAGGTGTGAAGTTGCAGCAAGAAAATTCACAAGCTAAACCAAAAGATAATCGAATGCATTTCTTTGCTATCACTTACTATTTCTCAATACTAGATGCTTAGTCCAGATATGCTGAAGGAGATGTATTTTTCCTGCCCTGGTTCCTTGCTGGCTCGAAGAGAACAAAACAAAGACACAAACAAAACCTCCCCCCACAGATCTGATAGCATCTTCTCCCTTTATTGATCCTTTTGGTCAGGTGCCACCCAGGTTATCTGAGCTTCTTAACCCTTTACAGGGAAAAGAGGAATTAACCCTTTACAGGTGAAGAGGGATTTTATGCTCCCCTTAGTTGTATGTTTATGACATCATCCCCATTCCCACTCTTCCCTCTCCCTCCCAGCACCCCCTGCATGCTGCAGAACAGTTGATCTGTGGCGGGTGGGAGGCACTGGAAGGATTTGATTGGCAGGGCTGCTGGGGGGTGAGCAGCTGGCTGCCAATAGGTACTAAGCAACTGTTTTTTCCCCATGAGTGTTCCAGCCCTGGAGCACCCACAGAGTCGGTGCCTATGAGCTGTGGAGCAGCATCAGCGCTCAGGTTGCTTTGTACCGGCTGCTGGCGGAACCTTAGGCTCCTACCGGGTCAGGGAGCAGATGAACTGGGGGTTGAGAAAGGCAGCGGTGCCTACATTCAGTATTTACCTGAGTGCCTTTGTGGAGCTAGCCCTGGACGTCTTTCTGGAAGATGCTTTAGTCAAACACAAGTTAAGGTTCTTCAAAGCCAGGGGGGCTGGCTGGCGACGCTTGGAGGAAACAGCCAAGTTCACAGACATCCACTTTTCACTTTAAAAAACTTTTTCCTCTGTTCTTTGTGCAAGGAGCAGGGTCACTGTGGAAAAACAGTTTTTATCTGTTCTTTCTGTCCTCCAGTGGCTGTAGTGTCCCAGCTCCTTGCCCTGCTAGAACTCAGGCAGTACCCCTTGCCAGGTGTCTAGCAGCTGTTGCACCATCAGGGGACAAGGATATGGTGTGATGCTGTGTGATTGAATAGGGCCATTTTTGCTAGGTATGATTATCCTGTTTACATGCACGTATCAGCTTTGTGTCTGACGTTATCATTATTGACAGTCTACTGGTATCTCACACCTTTCCCTCTGAGGACAGGACATGAAGCAATGGGCTTAAATTGCAGCAAGGCTGGTTTAGGTTGGACATTAGGAAAAACTTCCTAACTGTCAGGGTGCTTAAACACTGGAATAAATTGCCCAGGAAGGTTGTAGAATCTCCATCTCTGGAGATTTTTATGAGCAGGTCAGACAAACTCCTGTCAGTGATGGTCTGGATGGTGCCGGTCCTGCCATGAGTGCAGGGGACTGGGCTATCTGACCTCTCGAGGTCCTTCCAGTCTTGTGATTCCATGTGTTGTATTCCTGTGTAGAACCCTTCCGGTGGATAAGATGAGATGTTGGTGGCCCTTGGAGAAGACTTAGCGATTACAAAGGGCCATAGAAGAAACGCGCCTCTGCAAGACTATGGGAAATGGCTGATCGTGTGAGTCATCAGCGCATGTAAGGACATAGAATATGCTCATGTGAGCCTGGACTCATCTTAACTCCATTTCTCTGCACTGGGTTTCACACAAGGAAGCTCTGAACAAGGACTGGTGACCCCAACCTGCTTGGGTAATTTCTGGAGAGACTTTTGCAAGCAGGCAGTTTAGTCCATCACTGCCGTGATCCTGATCTCTGAAAAACCACTTGGATGTCTCTGATCTACGAACCATTTGTAACTCTTCTTCTTTTCTTTTATTACTTAACCTTTCGTGTCTCTTGAGATTAGGACACTACAGGTGGTGAAATTGATGTTCACTGACGGTTCATCGTGGTGACCAGAGGCCGGTGGTGAGCCAAGGGCTGGGATGCCTCGGGACATGGCATATTTGGCTTCTAGTTAACCAGTGCGGTGAGACAGAAGTTCCTCACTTTTGTTCCTCACTTTGTGTACAACCACCAGTCGGGGGGTGAACCTGCCTGTAGATGTGCGGCCTCACCCCTGCGGCGCCTCCTGCTGGTCTCTCCGGGAATTAGCTCAATTTCCAGCCCAGAGCGCCCTCTGCAGGCCGGTGATCCACCTGTCCTCTGGCCCCGTCTCCCTCCCTGGACGCCAATTCCCCTTTAACTGGGGTGCTGCCCCCTGGCAGTAACCCCTTTCTCTTAGGGTTTCTCCTCCCCGGGGAACCCCCACCCACTATCCCCACCTCGCCTCAGTATCAGGCTACTGCCAGTCATTGTCTAGCCCCACGTCCTGGGGCAGACTGCAGCATCAGCCACTCATCACGGGCAAGGAGGGTTTGGACCCGCTGCCTTGGCCTACCCCTATCCCTGGGCTGCCCTCTGTAACCCCCAGTACCTGTTGGCCTTGTGCTAGGTCGCAGCCTGGGCCTTTCCAGGCTGGAGCTGCCCAGCTCCTCTGCCTTTCCCCAGCCCTGCTCCACGGAGGTACCCTGTGTCCAGCTCCCTGCACCCAGGCCCATCTCCCTGGACAGCCAGAGGGAGACTCCCTCTGGGCCTCTGGCTCACAGCCTTTTATAGGGACCAGCTGGGCCTGATTGGGGTGTGGCCCAGCTGCAGCCACTTCCCAGTCAGCCCAGCTTAGCAGCTCCCAGCCACAACCTTTCCCCAGGGCAATTTGTTCTGAATCTGGCATCCTCAGCGGCATCCTACTGAGGCACAGTGATGTATGGACACCACTGCCAGGTGTTTCACAGACTATCAGGAGGGAGCCCCCTCTTACAGATGGGGAAATTGAGGCAGCAGGAAAGGAAGTGTCTTGAGCCAAGAACAGCCCACAAGTCCCTAGCTGCCAATCCCTTGCTTAGTCTCAATCAGGCCTGGCTTGTTTAGTCCATGCACCCACTTGCACCATTTGAGGATTTGGCCCAAGTCATTTAACTAGAGATAAGGCATCAGCAGAGACCAGTGAGTTGGGAGGTGTCTGTTACAGCTATCCCCTATTCCATTTTGTTTCTTACAGCTGTCCCCAGACTCCATTTTGTTTTCTGTTCTCCTGTGGCCGCCCTTCCCTGGCTGTTAAGTTGTTTACCAGGGCCACTGCCCTTCTCAAAGGGAGGGCCCCTTAAGTTGTTTACCAAGAGCCATTGCCCTTCTCAAAGGGATGGCCACTTGTGCTGCATGCTAAGTGGGACCACTGCCCTGTTCAAAGGGTTAGTCCTGTTATCACCTCGTTGAGCCTGGGCTTGGTGTAGGGCAGGCAATGTCCAGAGCTGCAAGACCTATTGTGTTTTTAAGATCCTGGGCATGAGTCATAGGCCTCATGTGCTCTTGAGTCACCTATTGCACAGGACTATGTCCAGGCATGTCTCTGTGCTCACCTGCAGTTTTTTCCCTGTGCCCCCTCCCCTGTGACAGAGGGAGCCTATCAGGATTACTGGCGGGAAACTGCCCAAGTTTGCCTTTAAAACCAGACATTTTTAAAACACACCTCAGAAAGGTTCCTGCATTGCTGCCTGGTCTGATCAGCCAGGGGTTCTGGGGGGTCCTTTCTCCGCTCTCGTTTTATTTTTGAGCGTACCCCCGTTTTTTGAACGCCCCCCTCACGAAGAACGAATTGCTACCTGAGAGATCTCCTGATTATTGAGACTGTACCGAGCCCTCCTTGCCTCTTCTGATGTTGCTGCTGATTCTGCCTTTGCTGCTGCCTTGGGGACTGGTAAGAATCCCTCTGTGAAACTTTCTATACTTTTATTTTATTACTTTAGCTGCTGGCTCTGTTTCCCCAGCACACAGACTCAAGCTAAACCTTGGTCTGTGTCTTAAAACCTCTCTTAAACTCCGCGGCGCTTTGACTCTAAAAATAAGTTTGTGCCGCTGCTAAGCGCTGCTCCTGTGGGCTTTGCCTCGGGGCTCCCTGCTTTCAGCTGTATCCACCGCTGCAGCCACCATCCCTTGGCTGCCGTGGGAGCTGGGTCCTGGACACATACCACTCTGCCCTCTGTAACCTCCCCATAGCATAAGGTGCACCATAGGTCTTGGTTTTTTTAGTTTAATAAGTCATAGTTTGTTAAGATTGTAGAGCTTGTAAGTTTCAACTGCCTTGTTATGGTTACTGTTTTGTTGCTCCGTAGAGTTGCTTGTTCTAGCTTTGCTTAGAATTGTGATATTTGTTGTTTTGCCCAGTCGTTGGTTAAGGTAGATAAGGTTTTTTGCTGCTTAAATTCGCCTTCCTGCTGTCCCGATCTCTCCCTGAACTTTCCCGTGTCTGTTTTTCCCCGCTCCAATCTCCCCCTCTGTGTGCTCCTCCGTGTCTCCCTGTTATCGCCCTTTGCTGATTCCCCCCCCCCGCACATCTGCACTCTGCGAACCTCCCGACTCCTTGCTGCCCCCCCCCGCGTCTGCATCACCCTCCGAACTCCCCAAACCCCTTGCTGCTTCTCCCCCTGTGAAACTTCCCAAACCCTTGGCCACTTTTTTTCCTTTGTTTTTGGTGTCCACTTGTTGCTTAAACCTCTCTCCAGCCCTTCTCCGCCGCCCCTCCCCTACCGAAGATCTCCCTGCTTCCAGCCGCTCGTCTGCATTACACTAATCACTCACTCCCCCCCCTCCTGTTTCTTGACCCAGCCTTTATATTGATATTGTATTGTTGTACTGTAACTCACATTTTACTTGTAATTATAACACCCCATTGGTTGCCTCCACTTTTCTGATATACTTTGTATTTACATTGATGCCACTGTGTTACATTGTGTATCTAGCTATTAACTCATATAGAAGCTACCATTTTATTTTGCATTTCTTTTGGGTACGCTTTGCATTTCCACACTGTATCTAGAGTTGCTTATTGACTGTACTGTATCCCATTGTGCTGAACCCCACTTGCTGTAGCCCACTATTAGAACTCCCTACACTGTTCAATAAGAAGAACCTCCCCATTGTTGTCTATTGTAAACACCCTATACACCCCATCCCATCGTATTTCATTATTAAATTCCCACCACTTCCTTTTTTTCCTTTAATAAAGAAATTAATTGGAACCCCAGCTGTGTGGTAATTGCTCCCCAAGATCCCATATACCTGCAGGCAGGGACAGGAGGGAAGATGCCTATTTATTAGGTTTAGGGTTCTGCTACCAAAAGGCCCTAATCAGGGCTGCTGAGTTGCACACTGCATGATGTGGTTCCTTACAGCTCATCATTGGACTCTATGCACTGTGCAGGGTTCCGGGTAGTGCGTTGTCCCTGGTAAACAAGCAAGACAAGGCTGAAAACTGAGCTGTGTGGAAACCTGTTTTGTGGCCAGAGTTTTTAGCTGTTTCTTTGATAAATTCCTCTTGTTGAAGAACTGGAACTCCACTGATCACAAGACACAAATAGCCTCGGTGTGTCTAATACAACCCAGGGGAGCAATGCCCGTTCATGGCCAGAGCAGTGGTGCTGGAGGGAGTGTGGATTGTGCTGTTGGGACTCCCAGTTTCTATTCTCAGCTCTGCCACTAACTCATTGTGTGGCCTTGGGTAAATCACTTTACTTCTGTGTGGCTCAGTCCATGGGATAACGCTGCCTAGCAGCCTAGCTACAGAGCTTCTATACCTAGTAATCAAAAGCGTCAGGCAAAGCGTCTGTTAGACTCAGCTTCACTGTCCAGCTTCAGCCCCTGGGCAACGCAACGCATCCACTGTAGCTCCAGAGAAGGTGCCGTGTATGTGTGTAATCAGTCGGCTAATGGAAGGTGTGTCATTGATCTCCCTCCCTGTGAGCTACTAATGCCTCTGCCCAGCATCCTCCCTTCCCAGCTAATGCAGGGGACAATCCTTCCACCTCTCTCAGCTGTTGTCCTCCTAGCGCCAAAGCTGATCCCTTGCCCTGCCCCTGAGGCCTGGCTCAGGGCAAAGGGGACCCCCACCAGGAGGAACAAAGGGGAGCTGAAAGCTAAAGAAATAAACCACACAAGGGTCTCTGCCCTCAGGACTCTGTAGCTGAGCTTCAGAGCCCACAAGCTGTACGGTGCACAATCCTGCCCACCGGCCTCACAGCCCTGCTCCCAACTCTCAGCTGCTTTTATAGGGCCTCCTGGCTTCCCTCTCCGATCCCAACTGGCTGATCAGCCCCAGCGCTGCATCCTCGCTGCCATCAATGTAGGCTCCTTGTCAGGCTGCAGGAGCTCCCGTCACAGCCCCGGAGCAGATGGAGGGGGAGGTGATCCAGTGAAGGACAGGGAGGGGGAAAAAGAGCGAGCAGCAGTGGTGGGTACTTGGGGCAAGAGGTGAAGAGGGGAGTGGGGCACAGAGGCAAGAGGTGGAGCAGGGGCTGTGCCTCAGGGGAATAGGTGCAGAAGTGTCTGTGACCTTGAGGGGAGATGTGTACCAGGGGCATGACCTTGTGGGGAGAAGTGGGGTAAGGGGCAGGGACTTGTTCGTTATGGTGGTTATTTCTCTGAAAACATCCACTCAGTGTGCAGCAGCATGAAAAAAATGAACAGAATGTTGGGAATAACCAGGAAAGAGATAGATAATCAGACAGAAAATATCAGATTGCCTCTCTATAAATCCATGGTATGCCCACGTCTTGAATACTGTGTGCAGATGTGGTTGCCCCATCCCCAAAAAAGATATATTGGAATTGGAAAATGTTCCAAAAAGAGCAATAAAAATGATTAGGGGTATGGAACGGCTTCCTTATGAGGAGAGATTGGTAAGACTGGGACCTTTCAGCTTGGAAAAGACACGATTACGGGGGGATATGACAAAGATTTATAAAATCATTACTGGTGTGAAGAAAGTAAATAAGGAAGTGGCATTTACTCCTTCTCATAACACAAGAACTAGAGGTCACCAAATGACATTAATAGGCAACAGTTTAAAACTGACTTTGCATACCCTCTGGGTGAGGGGGGAAGTACTTGTGTTTCCAGGACTGGAAACAGGGAGGGTGGAGTCCCTCTGTTTAGATTCACGGAGCTTGCTTCTGTATATCTCTCCAGGAACCCATGGAGGGAACACCCGGAGGGGGGAAGGGAAATGGTTTATTCCCCTTTGTTGTGAGACTCAAGGAATCTGAGTCTGGGGGTCCCCCAGGGAAGGTTTTGGGGAGACCACAGTGCGCCAGGCACTGTATAGATTCCTGGCTGGTGGCAGCTTTACCAGGTCCAAGCTGGTAACTAAGCTTGGAGGTTTTCATGCTAACACCCATATTTTGGATGCTAAGGTCCAGATCTGGGAAAAATGTTATGATACCGGCTTGACAAACCTTGGCTGAGATGATTTAGTTGTGGTTGTTCTTGGTTTGAGCAGGGTATTGGACTAGATGACCTCCTGAGGTCTCTTCCAACCCTAGTCTTCTATAATTCTATGATTCTATGAGAGGCAGATTGGGTAATAAAAAGTTACACTGGTGAAACTTTTGATCAGGGCATGATGGTATAAGTCTGCGGTCCCAGGCTGGAGATCTGGGGTGAGCTGGCTGGAGCCTCTGTATTGTTGGATCATGAGTGGTTAGTGAAAACACTTATGTAAGTACAGATGGTTCTGTCCCTGTCTGCAAAAGGCTGTGTAAGTGGAAGATCTGAGATGACTGCACCTTGTCAGAGTCTCACAGTGCGAGAAGGGGCCTAGACTGGTTTAGCAGAGGGTTTGGAGGTAACCCCATTCCAGGCTGCACCCTGGGAACATCCACCACATCCACAAAACAAACAGGCCTGGCTAGACCAGGAGTTCATTTCCCTCTTCTCATGTGCTCAGTTAGTGATGGAGAGACCGTGGTTATGGCAGGGAAATCAGGACTGGTGCATTCTGTCTGTCATTCTCTGTGTGACCTTTCCCAATTCACATCTCCCTGTGCCTCAGTTGACCTATCTGTATGATGGGGATGCATTCATAGTGATTTTCCTATGCTAGGTATTTTGAAGATCCTTTACTTAAAGGTGCTACAGGATATGATCATACAGATGAGAATTAAAGATCTGTGATCCATTAGCGACATCCCCACATACCTGCAAAAAGGGATCAGGTCTCCCATCAGTCATTTCTCTCTCGATATCTCTGTCTGCTACAACGTATCCCACCTTGGCATTTACAGGGTGTCAGGCCCTGTGCAGATCTAGGCATTATCCCTAGTTTTCTTAGCAATCAACTTAAATTTTTACACATACACAAGTGCACAGAGCAGCCAATTCCTCTTTGACTCAGTGGAGAGCCCAAGAGATCTCATCTCCCTTTGGGAAGGACTCTTAATTATTGTTTACTCCTATAGCTGGATAAAGAACACAGAAGAACAGAAAAGGAATGAAAATATTGGCTAGAGTGCTTCTGTGTCCAGCCTGTTTTCATTTAGATGACCCTTCTACCCTAGAGGCTGGATGAACCTGCACGGGGATTGCACAGAGCTACAATATAAAGAGTGCACATCTCTGTGTCAGCTCTCAGTGTGGGATGCTGCTGCAGAGGCTGGAGTGAGGGAGGTGTGGGAACCGGCTACCTGAGGGGGATTCCCAGGGAAGACACTTCCATCTCAGAATTCACAGGTACCATCTCCTGCTGAGGAGCTCACCTACCTGACAAACCTAATAGAACATGGGTGTTCTGGGATAGAGATTAGGCCTGTGATCCTTTCCGCTCTGCGCAACCATTAAATACCCTAGGACTCTGGACAGAGGTGGTGAGTTCACTCTAGTATAACTGGCCAAATTGTCCCTCTTTGCTGCCCTCTCCATGCAGGGCTGGCTTTAGGCACCAGCCCTCCAAGCATGTGCTTAGGGCAGCACTTTCTAAGGGGCGGCAAACCGGCTCCCCCCCTTTTTTTTCTTTTTTTGCTTGGAGTGACAAAAAGCCACTCACCTTGTCAGCGCATGAGCCGGGATCCGCACCCCCTGCCCAGCCCGGCGGCGCCCTGCACAGCCCACTCAAGCAGAGAAATGCTGCACCGTCCTGGGAATACTCAGAGCAGCAGCGGCAACAGGACCCCTTCCTCAATCCCGGGACCTTCTTCCCTCCCTCCCCGGCTCCTCACACACTCCGGGCTCGGCTCCCCCTCCCTCCCCAGCTCCTCACGCTCTCTGGGAGCCCCTCTCACCACCGCTGCAGCCCATGCTCGGCTCCAGGACCTGGGTTGTAGCGGCGAGAGGGGCTCCCGGGCTGTGTGAGGAGCCAGGGAGGGAGGGAAGCGGGTCCCCTGGAGCCAAGCCCAGGCTGTGGCGGCGAGAGGGGCTCCCGGAGTGTGTGAGGAGGTGAGCGGCTGGCTGGGCTCGTTGGAGCTGAGCAGGTAGCCCCGCAGCCGTAGATCCTCGCCTTACCACCCGATGGGGCTGGGCCAGGGCGTGGTGAGGCTGAAGATCAGCAGGTTCGGGGGGCTCTCCAGGTCCCCGGCCACCAACATGTCGGGAGTGAGGGCAGTGAGCACGAACTGATCCACCTCGGCCACCAGCAGCACCGCAAAGCCCAGGGAGGGGGCCGTGTTCTCCGTGCCGCCCCACAGCTGCACTGCCACTTCGACGTACTCCCGCTCCACGCCGCCCAGCAGCTCCACCTCCATGGGGATGGAGCCGCGGCTGGGCCAGAGCTCAGCTGCCGTGTGCTGGTAGCGGATCCCACATTTGGGGGTGGGGAGCCTAGTGCTGGGGCGGCTGTGATGTGGGTGCAGGGGGAGAGAGCCCAGTGCTGGAGTGGCAGGGGGGGCACTGGTGGGCGGGGGGGCAGCCAAAAATATTTTTGCCTGGGGCGGCAAAAAACCTAGAGCTGGCCCTCTCCTCCATGCCAAGCTGATGACTCCCAGCCCCAATGTGTCTGTATTTCAGTGACACAGTGGATTCTTCAGCATGAAAGGTGTTAGTAGATGTCCAATACAAGGCCAAATTCGGAGGCCATGGACCAGAGTTTGCTCAGGCCCAACCAAGGCAAAAGCCTCCGTGGAGTTAGAACTCAGAAAAGACCTCAGGAGTCAGATATGTGTTAATACACAGAGAGTGTCACCTCCTATTCTTGGATTTCAGGGCTTGGCTGTTAACGAGTGAGGGGGATTGGAACTGTTAGCTTAATTTAATTTGCTGGAAAGCATAGAGGTGATAGTGTTCCTCACTGGAATAATTATACAATTTTGTTCTACATGGGCGAGACATGTTTTCTCCTAGCTTTATTAATGAAGTTAGTTGAACTGTTATGACTGAAACTTTCAAAAAACAATTCAGCCAGAAGCAGAAACCCGGTTTGGGAATTTTTCAATCCAAACAGTGACAGTTTGGTAAACTTATAAGCAACTGAAAATAAGGTCTTCAAATTGAACGTGTCAGACTGCCCTAACTAAAAGTAGTGCCACCATCACGATGTAGAATGGCCAATCCTAAGAAAATAAGAACATAAGAATGGTCATAATGGGTCAGACCAAGGGCCAATCTAGCCTAGTATCCTCTCTTCTAACAGTGGCTAGTGCCAGGTGCTCCACAAGGAATGAACAGAACAGGCAATCATCAAGTGATCCATCTCCTGTCGTTCATTTCCAGCCTCTGGCAAACAGAGGTTAGGGACATCTTCCCTGCCGATCCTGGCTAATAGCCATTGTTGGACCTATCCTC
This sequence comes from Gopherus flavomarginatus, assembly GCF_025201925.1. Taxonomy (NCBI): domain Eukaryota; kingdom Metazoa; phylum Chordata; order Testudines; family Testudinidae; genus Gopherus; species Gopherus flavomarginatus. The sequence continues at coordinate 379,106,016 of NC_066617.1, forward strand.
CATGAATTTATCTAGTTCTTTTTTGAACCCTTTTATTTCTTGGCCTTCAAAACATCCTCTGGCAAAGAGTTCCACGGGTTTGTGCATTGTGTAAAAAAATACTTACTTTATTTGTTTTAAACCTGCTGCCTATAAATTTCATTTGGTCACCCCTAATTCTTGTGTTATGAGAAGGAGTGAACTATCTACTTTCTCTACACCAGTCATGAGTTTACACACCTCAGGCATATCTTCCCTTAGTTGTCTCTTTTCCAAGCTGAAAAGTCCCAGTGTTATTCCTCTCTCATCACACAGAAACGCTTCGTAATAATTTTTGTTGCCGTTTTCTGAACCTTTTCCAATTCTAGTATATCTTTTTATGAGATGGGGTGACCATATCCTCTCACAATATTCAAGTTGTGGGCGTACCATGGATTTATGTACAGACAATATGATATTTTCTGTCTTATTATCTATCCCTTTCTTAATTATTCTCAACATTCTCTTTGCTTTTTTAACTGCAGCTGGACACTGAGTGGATTTTTTCAGAAAACTATCCACAATGACTCCAAGATCTCTTTCTTGAATGGTAACAGGTAATTTAGCCCCCATCATTTTATATGTGTAGTAGAGATTATGCTTTCCAATGTGCATTACTCTGCAATTATCAATATTAAATTGCATCTGCCATTTGGTTGCCCAGTCATGCAGTTTTGAGAGATCCTTTAATTGTTCTTTGCATTTTGCTTGGGTCCTAAGAATCTTCAGAAAATTTTTGTATCATATGCAAATTTTGCCGCCTCACTGTTTACCCCCTTTTCCAGATCATTTATGAATATTTTGAATAGGACTGGTCCCCGAACAGACATCTGGGGGACACCACCATTTTACCTCTCTCCATTGTGAAAACTGACCATTTACAACATTTATACTATCCTTTGTTTCCTATCTTTTAACCAGCTACCAATCCATGAGAGCACCTCTCCCTTATTCTGTGGCAGTTTAAGAGCCTTTGGTGAAGGAACTTGTCAAAGGCTTAATGAAAATCTAAGTACCCTATATCCACCAGATCTCCCTTATCCACATACTTATTAACGCCATCAAAGAATTCTAGTAGATTGGTGAGGTGCGATTTCCCTTTACAAAACACATGCTCATCTTCCCAGACAAATTCAGTATATCTACATGTCTGACAATATTGTTCTTTATTATAGTTTCAACCACTTTGCCCAGCACTGAAGTCAAGCTTACCAGCCTGTAACTGCTGGGGACACCTCTAGAGCCCTTTTTAAAATATTGGCATCACATTAGCTATGTTCCAGTCATGTGGTACAGAAGCTTATAGTTTCTCCACAATGACATTATTAACCTCAGTTCTCTCAGCTTGTCATCGTAAGTCTTGTGCATCAGCCCCCTAATCATTTCCGTTACCCTCCACTGGACTCTCTCCAATTTGTCCACATCCTTTCTGTAGAGGTGGGACCAAAACTGGATGTAATACACCAGTTGTGGCCTTACCAGTGCTGAATTGAGGGGATAATCACTTCCCTCAATCTGCTGGCAATGCTTCTATTAATACAGCCCAATAAGTCATTAGACTTCTTGGCAACGAGAGCACTCGGCTGAATCATATCCAGATTCTCATCCACTGTAATCCCTGGGTCCTTTTCTGCGGAACTGCTGCTTAGCCAGCTTGTAGCAGTGCATGGGATTCTTCCTTCCTAAGTGCAGGACTCTGCACTTGTCTTTGTTGAACCTCATCAGATTTCTTTTACCCCAATCCTCCAATTTGTCTAGCTCACTCTGGACCCTATCCCTACCCTCCAGCGTATCTACCTCTCCTCCATCTTAGTTTCATCTGCAAACTTTCAGAGAGTGCAATTAATCCTATCATCCAGATCATTGATAAAGGTGTTGAACAAAACTCCGCTTCATACCGGTTGCCAGCTAGACACAGAGCCGCTGATCACTGCCCGCAGAGCCCGACAATCTAGTCAGATTTCTATCCACCTTATAGTCCATTAGTCTATTAATCCATACTTTTTTATCTTGCTGGCAAGAATATTGTTGGAGATGATATCAAAAGCTTTCCTAAAGTCAAGATATATCATGTCCACTGCTTTCCCCATATCCACAGAACCAGCTATCTCATCATAGAAGGCAATCATGTTAGTCAGGCATGACTTGCCCATGGTGAATTCATGTTGATTGTTCCTGATCACCTCCCTCTCTCCAAGTGCTTCAGAACTGATTCCTTGAGGACGTACTCCACGATTTTTCAAGGGACGGAGGGGAGGCTGACTGGCCTGTAGTTCCCTGGAGCCTTTTTCCAGTCATCCACGACCTCCTCCAATTGTTATGAGTTTTCAAAGATAATAGCCAATGGCTCTGCAGACAAATCAACCAGCTACTCTAACACCCTCAGATGCAGTTCATCTGGCACCATGGACTTGTGCTCATCCAGCTTTTCTAAATAGTCCCGAACCACTTCTTTCTCCACAGAGGGCTGGTCACCTTCTCCCCATGCTGTGCTGCCCAGAGCAGCAGTCTGGGAGCTGACCTTGTTCGTGAAGACAGGGGCAAAAAAATCATTGAGTACATTAGCTTTTTCTACATCCTCTGTCACTAGGTTGCCTCCCCCATTTGGTAAGGGGCCCACATTTTCTCTGACCTTCTTCTTGTTCCTAACATACCTGAAGAAACTCTACTGGTTACTCTTAACATATCTTGCTAGCTGCAACTCCAAGTGTGATTTGGCCTTCCTGATTTCACTCCTGCATATCTGAGAAATATTTTTATATTCCTCACTGGTCATTTGTCCAAGCTTCCACTTCTTTTTACCTCTTCTTTGTGTTTAAGATCAGCAAGGATTTCACTATTAAGCCAAGCTGGCTGCCCACCATATTTACTATTCTTTCTACACATCGGGATGCTTTGTTCCTGCAGCCTCAATAAGGATTCTTTAAAATACAGCCAGATTTCCTGGACTCCTTTCTCCCTCATGTTATTCTCCCATTATACATTCAAGTTATTATGGTGTCTTTAAAAAGTTTCCAAGCAGCTTGCAGGGATTTCACTTTGGCACTCTAACCTTTAATTTCTGTTTAACTAACCTCCTCATTTTTGTGTAGTTCCCTTTTCTGAAATTGAAATGTGCTCAACTTACTACTACATCAAGAATTGCCTCTCCTCATGTAGGTTCCCAGAATAGCTGCTCCCAGAAGCATTCTGTCCTCAGGTGACATGTACCCAATCAATGTGGGGATAGTTGAAATCCCCCATTATCATTTAGTTTTTTTATTTTAATAGCCTATTTAATTGCCCTGAGTATTTCATAGTCTCGGTCACAATCCTGCTCAGGCTGTCTGTAGTATACCCCTACCGCTGTATTCTTATTATAAGACATGAAATTTCTATCCATAGAGATTCTGTGGTACAATTTGATTCAGTTAAGATTTGTACTTCATTTGATTCTACACTTTCTTTCACATATAGCACTACTTCCCCGCCAGCATGACCTCTTCTGTCCTTCCAATATATTAGTACCCTTGTATTACTGTGTCCCATTGATTATCCTCATTCCAACAAGTTTCTGTGATGCCTCTTATATCAATATCCTCATGTGATATGAGGCACTCTAGTTTGCCCATTTTGTTATTTAGAATTTTAGCATTGGTGTATAAGCATTTTAAAATCTTGAGTCCTTTTAACTGTCTATCGTTACAGGATGTTATTGAATGGGACACTTTTTCATTTGATTGTTTCTCATGAGATCCTGCCTGTATTTTATCATTTTCCATATTCTCGTCCTCAGTAAGACTTAGAGAATCTCCATTAATAGATCAGACCCTTAGGGATGTCTTTGTCTGAACAACGTTCCTCTGCACCTGTCGGCTTTCCTCGAACTCTTCTTTTAAAAACTTCTCTATGACCTTTTTAGTTTTAAGTCCCAGAAATCTGTTTCCATTTTAGTTCAGGTGGAGCACATCTTTCCTGTATAGACTCCCCCTTTCCTAAAAGTGTCCCCATTTGTGAATCCCTTTCAGCTAAACATTTTAATCCAATAATGGCTGAGTGACAGAGTGGGGATTCAGTCTTGACAGGAACAATATGGATAAACAGTATGCAGAAACATGTTTCCTGCTGGTGCGTATTAAGGTTTCTCAGACCATGACATGTAGGAATTAATGATGCAAGGGGCCCCTTAAAATTTGGAATTGGCATTAGTAGGGTCTGTTGCTCATAATTCATTTCTCTGAATAATGACAATGTCATTTTTCAGTGTGTGAAGAGTGACCAATCTGCTTCACCCATGGGAAGAGCCTCCTGTAGCATAGGATGTAGTGTCTCACATTAACATTGTCTCTCCATCAAGGTATTTGTACAGCGACCATCACCTGAGAGCCTGGGAACATACAGAAAGCTTGGGGAACGTACAGTACATGCAGAAGAGATCGTTCTGCTTTAGAACTGGTCACCTTCTCCCCTACTGCATGTCAGATTCCAACACAACCGACTTCACCAACCCCTCCACCTTCATCCTGCTGGGCATTCCTGGCCTGGAGGCTGCCTACGTCTGGATCTCCATCCTCTTCTGCACCATGTATGTCACAGCAATCTTGGGGAACTTCACCGTCCTGTTCACTGTGAAGACAGACCCGAGTCTCCATGGGCCCATGTACTATTTCCTTTGCATGCTGGCCATCACCGACTTGGTTGAATCTACATCCATTGTACCCAAAATGCTGAGCATCTTCTGGTTCAGTTCCAGAGAAATAGATTTCAGTTCTTGCCTCACCCAGCTGTATTTCATTCACTGCTTCTCAGTGATGGAGTCTGGGATCTTCGTGGCCATGGCTTTGGATCGCTACGTGGCCATCTGTGATCCCCTGAGACATTCCACCATCCTAACAAAGTCCATTGTGGCTAAGATTGGCCTGGCCATGATGCTGCGCAGCAGCATTGTTGTACTGCCATATCCCTTCCTGGTAAGGCAATGGCCTTATTGCAAAACCAACATCATCCCCCAGCTGTACTGCGCACACATAGCCGTGGTGAAGCTGGCCTGCGCCGACATCCGCATCAGTAGCTACTATGGCCTCTTTGTGGTATTCTGTGTGATGGGTCTGGATGCGATTTTCATTGCCCTGTCTTACACCCAGATCCTCAGGGCCATCTTCATCCTCCCCACAAAGGATGCCCGGATCAAGACTTTTGGGACCTGCATCTCCCACCTTTGTTCCATCTTAGCCTTTTACATCCCAAGTCTCTTCTCCCTCATGTACCGGTTTGTTCAGAATGTGCCCCTGCATTTCCACATTCTCATTGCCAACGTTTATCTCTTGATGCCCCCTGTGCTAAATCCCATCATCTACGGGGTGAGGTCCAAACAGATCCGGGACAGGCTGCTCAGGCTCTTAACTCATAAAGGGACCTAAAATTTTCTCCTGGTGCTCTGGCTCTCAGACCTCCAAGCAGAGCTGGCTGGTGATGTGGTGCTGGAGAGTTAGAGAGACGTTAAATCCTTTTCTGACCTTACTATGCTGTGTTGGTGTGGAAAATTAGGGAATTGGTCTATCTACAATTCATAGAGTGACACCTTTCTAATTGTTGGTAAATGCGCCACCTCTTCAGTTGTGGCCCCACCCCTGTCACATGAAAAAGAGCCATTTCAGATTTTCCTAGAAATGGCAACTTTTTCCAGTTTTTTAGGCCTCACCTCATATTGCTAAAACCATTCAATCATTGCTTCAACAGACAATCATTCACAAGTGTATCTCAATAGGCAACTCTCGAATCTGCCCAGTACAAAAAACAAATGGGTCGTGTCATCTTACCATTGACTATCAAAAGTTGAATCAAGTAACTCCAGCTTGTACAGCTGTTGTATGCAAATGCCTGACCTGATTAAATCTATCAATCCCGAAGCAAAATGGTTTTCTATCATGTGTCTAAGCCCTCGTCCAGACTAACCCGCGGCATCGGCGGGTTAAAATCGATTGCTCGGGGATCGATATATCGCGTCTAGTCTGGACGCGGTGTATCGATCCCCGAGCGCGCTTACATCGATTCCGGAACTCCATCAATCCGAACGGAGTTCCGGAATCGACGCGGAGAGCCGCGGACATCGATGCCGCCCCGTCCAGACTGGTGAGTACCTCGATTTTAGAAATTCGACTTCAGCTACGTTATTCTCGTAGCTGAAGTTGCGTATCTAAAATCGATTTTAATTCCTAGTCTGGACGTGGCCTAAGAAAAGCCAACATTGCCCAGCTTTCACAGTAGAAGGGGGTTAGTTTCCATTTCAAGTCTGGCCCCAAGGGCTACATAATAATTCATCCATTTTCCATGGGTAAATGAAATGAATTTTGTCAAGGTTTTCAGAACCCTCTGTTCTGTTTCAATATGTAGATGACATTTGTTTAGTGACAGAAACTCAAGAGAAACACCTAGAGTGTCAGCTGAACTTTTTCAAATCATCAAGGACACAGGATTAATGGTCCAAGCAGTTTCCTTTCTGGGTATCACATTTTCTTAAGGAGGTCGCTCACCTGCACACCAAAAGATGGATTCAATTTGAGAACTACCCATGCCCACTAACATAACTGCTTTACATTCGTTCTTAGGTTTAGCAGGATACCATCGAAACTTCATCCCTAACTTTACTCACATTGCAGGTCCACTCTATAAACTCTTGAAAAAAGGAGTTGCTTGAATTTGGAGAAACAAGCATGCAAACAAAGGGAAATGATCTATTTGGTCCATGACGTACCATCAGGAGGTCATCAAGAATTGGGAAAAACCATGCAGTGTCTCATCCTAATAGGTTGGTGGTCATGCATGAAGGCAAATGTACACCGGTACTGTAAAAATTGTTTGGTTTGTGCACAGAATAATCCTACCTCCACCAAAACAAATGTGCCTTTAAGATCCCTGATATATGAAAGTCCATGGCAGGCTCTGCGAGTTGATTTTTTGGACCTTTACCAAAACTCCAAGGGAAAACCAATACCTTCTGGTTATCATTAATCCGTTCTCTAAACGGGTGGCAGCATTTTCTTTAAAAGCCAATACGCTGTAGCCACAGCAGAGGTTCTAAATGAAAAAGTATTTTATAGCTGAGAATTTCCGGTTAGGGTAGAGTCATACAGAGGAGCACACTTTACTGGACAGGTGTTCCAAAATGCCTGCAATTGTTAGGAATGCAAGAAAAATTGCATATTCCATACAGACCTCAATCATCAGGGATGGTAGAGTGAAAAAATCGCATCATTAAACGTATGCTGGTAAAACTGGTAGATGCTAATGGATGCAGTCGGGACACCCTGATTCCTCTCATTTTAATGGCATTCAGGGAAACTCCAGCTGCCTCCACAAATCTTACACCCTATGAGGTTATAACTAAAGAAACTATGCACGTGCCAGAGCATCTTTTATATCATGCCAGTGACACACAGCTAAAGGAAGTAAAGGAAATAAAGCTTGAAACCCGTCTGCAAGCATTACAGAAACATCTGAATCAGGTCCACTTGCAGGTAGCTGCCAAATTGGAAAAATCCAAACAAAAAGGAAAAGCCTATTTTGACAAAAATGAAAGAAAAAAATGCTTGGGAGGTTAGAAAGCAAGTTATGCTTGTATCTTATGCTATACCAGAGCACAGTTGATGTAACCCATACGATGGGCTATATACTACTGTGCACAGATTAAGTGCCACTGTGTATAAAATTAAAACTGTACAAAGTAACAAAAAAGTAGATAAGTATTACCATGCGAATCAGCTATAGTGGCATTGCAAGAGAAATATCTTTCCACACGTACCAGAACCTATAACGGTAATTGCACAAGAAAGCCAACACGAAAGAGCTCAGTAACCCTCTACTTCTACTTGAATCCTGCAGTTCAAACTGAGTCACAGGCAGGTTTGCCACAAGAGACACAAATGGCTACAGTGGATCAAAATATTGTGGTGGGACTAAACTCAGACTTGTCTATTCAGGTTAAAAATTCACAGATAACAGGTTCACAGTGGTATCCGTGTTAGTCTGTATCAGCAAAAATAACAGGAGTCCTTGTGGCACCTTTGAGACTAACACATTTATTTGGGCATAAGCTTTCGTGTGCTAAAACCCACTTCATCAGGTGCCTGGAGTGGAAAATACAGTAGCAGATATATATACACAGTAGATGAAAAGATGGGAGTTGCCTTACCAAGTAGGGGTTCAGTGCTAATAGGATAATTCAATTAAAGTGGAAGCAGGCTATTCTCAATGGTAGAGTATCAAGGGAGGAAAAATCACTTTTGTAGTGGTAGTGAGAGTGGCCTCCTTCAAACAGTTGACAAGAAGGTGTGAGTAACAGTAGGGAAATTAGTATGGGGAACTTAGTTTTTGTAATGACACATCCACTCCCAGTCTGAGTGGCCAGAGAGGGTTGAAGTGTTCTCCCACTGGTTTTTGAACGTTATGATTCCTGATGTCAGATTTGTGTCCATTTATTCTTTTACATAGAGACTATCTGGTTTGGTCAATATACATGGCAGAGGGCCATTGCTGGCACATGATGGCAAATAGGACATTGGTAGATGTGCAGGTGAATGAGTCCCTGACAGTGTGGCTGATGTAATTAGGTCCTATGATGATGTCACTTGAATAGATATGTGGACAGAGTTGGAATCAGGCTTTGTTGCAAGGATAGGTTCCTGGGTTAGTGTTTTTGTTCTGTTTTGGTTGTTGGTGAGTATTTGCTTCGGGTTGTATCATGACCTTTAGCAATAACACTATAACTTTTATCACAGGTGGGCAGGGTAAAACAGGAACCATACTTTCCACCGGATGTAACCCTCTCTGTCTGTGGTTTATTCACAATAGATGCTTGTGTCTGCTGAAAATCATCAGCTACAGAAGCCATCTCATCCACAGTTTTCAAATGTTTGTCCCATGGACATTGTTTTACACCATCTTTACATACTGTGACAAAGTTCCTCCTCTACCTTGGTGGGTCCTGCTCTAACTGGCGGATTTGCTCGCCTCAGAGATCTTCGCCTCTGGTGGAACCCACAGTCTGGGTCAACTCCTCATATGTCTGATCAGTAATTGGGAGGTTTTGGGGGGAACCCGGGCCAACCCTCTACTCCGGGATCCAGCCCAGGGCCCTGTGGATTGCAGCTGTCTATAGTGCCTCCTGTAACAGCTGCATGACAGCTACAACTCCCTGGGCTACTTCCCCATGGCCTCCTCCAAACACCTTCTTTATCCTCATCACAGGACCTTCCTCCTGGTGTCTGATAACGCTGGTACTCCTTAGTCCTCCAGCAGCACAGCCTCTCACTCTCAGCTCCTTGTGCCTCTTGCTCCCAGCTCCTCACATGCACACCACAAATTGAAGTAAGTTCCTTTTTAAACCCAGGTGCCCTGATTAACCTGCCTTAATTGATTCTAGCAGCTTCTTGATTGGCTGCAGATGTTCTAATCAGCCTGTCTGCCTTAATTGTTTCCAGAAAGCTCTTGATTGTTCTGGAACCTTCCCTGTTATCTTACCCAGGGAAAGGGGACCTACTTAACCTGTGGCTAATATATCTGCCTTCTAGCACTCTCCTGTAGCCATCTGCCCTGACCCTGTCACAATAGGTTTAAGATACGTTCTTGAGCAACAAGGTCAAGCATCCCTTCAAAGCTTGTAACACCTTTGCTCCTTACCCACTTTCCAATCAAATATTTCATCTGTTTACATGTTCCACATTACTCTTACCATCATCCCTCTTAAGATTCCCTGTGGAGGATTAGTGGTGGTCCCTCCCCCTCTGGGTCAGCGGGAGGCTACTCTGCTTAACTACTATTAGGGAATTAACTGGGCAACCCACAGCCTGAAGCTCTGCCCAACAGTCCGGGCAGAACAATAATCAGGTCAGGGAAGCAAAGTGGGGGAACAATGGGGAAAATGTGTATCTCCCACTGGAGCAGGGCCTCTCCTTTTCCCGGTAGTGTCCCTGCCACCCTCTGCCACATGGACCTCACCAAGATGGAGGCAGGGCCCACCCACTCGCCACATGGACCTCACAAGATGGAGGCAGGGCCCACCCACTCGCCTGGGTGTGATGAGGGGCTATCCCCAGGGCCCAAGTGGGGAGCAATGACAGAAGGAGGAGCAGCGACTTTAGGACCTGGGTAACCAAGATCAGGGACAATGGCAGCACTGGTGCCTCCCAGATCTCAAGAGTACCAGCTGCCCCTCTATCCGTCGCATGGGGCAGTCTCTCCTGATGTGCCCTGTTGACTGTAAGAGGCCTCCTTCGAAGAGTAGTGTATCCAGTAATGGGCTCCCTGGTAGGGGTGGCTCCCCATGAGGCACCGCCGGAAACAACTACATCTGTAGCTGCCGAAGGAAGGACAGAAAGTAATGGAGGGCGGGTTCTTGCAGCCCAGTGGGAAAGGAGTGATAATGCAATGGGTGCATAAGACAATGCATAGGAAGGGCAGAAAGGCTAAACTGTGGGCATGGCAGGAGAGGGCCAACTGGGGGACGGACACAATTGCTGACACCAGCTGCACTGGGAACGGGAAGGTACCGTGTGTGTGTGTGTGTGTGTGTGTGTGTGTGTGTGTGTGTGTGTGTGTGTGTGTGTGTGTGTGTGTGTGTACAATGAACAGGTGGCACAACATAAAAGGGAAGGGGCACAAGCATTTAGCCTGGGGGAATGAGGGCACAAGGCAAGTGGACTGAGCGGGGGAGGAGGAGCAATGGGAGGTAGGGGAAAAGGAACAGGCTGAGAACAGGCCAGGGGCAGTGTGACAGATTTTCATTACCAATCCGCCCAGGACCACAGCTGATCCGGCTGTGGCCACAGGATCTTTTGGGGAGGAGATGATGAGGCACACACCAAGTGTCTAAATGTTAAACCTTTATTAAAAATATAACAGCAGAGAGTGCTGGGAATTCTCCCATGTCACTCAGGGGAAGAAAGAAAGCATTAGAGACCCGAGTCCTAGCCCATGTTCATACTCACACATGCACACCCAGGGCAAGGAAACTAACACGTTCCAGGGCCAAACTGGAGCTGGCAAACTAACAAAAAAAACCCAAACTTCCTAGAAGAAGAAAGCGAGTAGCAGTTAGTAGCTGATTTTGAAGGTTTTTGTTGTTGAAGAATTGCCACTTTTAAGTCTACTAGAATGACACACTACACAATAAAAACACTAACACATGAACCAAACCCTGCAACAAACCCCAGTGCCAACTCTGTCCACATATCTACTTAACCCCTTACAGCTAAAGCGATTCAGCACAGCTGGCAAGGAGGGCAGGGCAGGCTGACTAACACATTCCAGGGCCAAACTGGAGCTGGCAAAGTAACAACAACAACAACAAAAAATTCCTAGAAGCCAAGGCAGAAGTCAGGGGAATCCAAATGGGCAGCAAGAGGAAAGCAGCAAACAGCTTCAAGGAGGCTACTGGGAAGCAAAGGGAGGCTACCAGCCGAATATAGCGGAGAGAGGAGGGCAAGTCCATGGGAGGGAGGCACATGTGCCAAGGTGTGCTTGTTTTTCTGCAGTCCATGCTTGCTGGTGCAATAGTCACAGCTAGTAGAAGGGACACAGCAAAGAGCTAGGGCGAGGGGGCGAAGAGAAGGTCCCGATTATAAGTAGGACTGGTAGAGGTGGCGGTGGTAGGGGGAAGAGATGGAGTAGGGGGAGCACTCCATGCCATTCCCACTTACTCCCCACAACAGCAGGAGCAAGCAGCAACACAGAAGCAAAGATATAAAGTCACTCAGTCCAGGAAGAGCCCCCCTCTACAATGTCCCGCAGCAGCCCTCCTCTTTGTCCTCCTCAACGACAGCAGCAGAAGGCTCAGAAGCAGCAGCAGAAAGCCACCAGTGCCCAAGCAGCCGAGCAAGCCCCAGGAATGGTGGTGGTCTTCTCATGTCCCCCCTGCACAGCAGCAGCAGCAGCCAGGTAGACCTCCAGCCAGCAGAGCAGCTGGAGAGATGGGCCAGCCAGTGGAGAGAAGCCTTACTGGTTCCAAACTAGGGATCCGGGGTGCGAGGCGGGAAGGACACTGGACAGAGAACTCCAGGCAGTGCCCACTGCTCCTCAGGAAACTCAGCATGACCTCAGCGACTCCCGGCACCTTAGGCAGTTGGTCGGGGAGAACAGGGTGGCCACCCCGGCCAAATGAGCACTCAGATGGCTAAAGTACAGCCCCCCCCCACACACACACACACACTACAGCTGCCAGCTAGCCTTGGCGGCTGGAGCCGTGTGGGTCTCCTGCAGGGAAATCACAGAGCACTATCCCTCAAAGGAAGCAGAGCACCTGAGACCTGCGGAAAACCACCCTACAGCCCAGGGTTATCAAGCTAGCGAAGATGGTCGGTTTCATAGTGAGGGCCGGGGAGGATCCCCACAGGCCTCACAACAATCTGTGGTCAACTGCAAAAGCCAGCAGGGAATCCCGGAAGTTGCTGGCCAGCCGGTAGGCCATGATGTCCTGCCTCTCGGTCCCTCTCCTCTCCTTCAAAACCTCCCCTTCAGCTCGGAGGACTTTCCTTCAGGAAACGGCGCAGTTTCTCCTTCAGCACAGTGGGGGAGAGCTGGGCCTCTGTGTCAATCCCGCGGCACATGGAGATGGGCAAATGGGGGAAAACCCCAGCGATGTGCCTGTACTGTTGGAGCTTCACTGCTCATCTCCATTTCAAGCAGGGCAGGGGGAGATGGAGGGAAGAGAGCAGTCCCTAAAGGGTCAGAGATGGGAGACATGAAAACCACCCACCGAGGGTCGTCTGGGGACAGGGGAAATTAAAAAACTCCGGTGCTGGCGTAGGCAGAGGCAGTATGGGAGATGGAGGGGAAGGAGGTGGCAGGCAATGCATCGAGGGTGGGAACAGGGCCAGGAACTGGAATGCGCTTACTTGCAGGAGCAGGAGCAGAAATGGGATTAGGATCCTCGGCAGCTGCACCACTGAGATGTGGCATCGCTGGACCTGATTGAGGAGTCGAGGGGCGGGAAAGAGAGGGAGGGCCTCTGCAAGGGTTGGCACCACAACAAACTCAGCCATGCTGTCAGGCATGATGACATCTGTAATAGGACTCCAAATTGGGAAGAGAGGTCCCGTGGACCAGCTGCTCAGCACTGGCTGTTGCCACCAGGGCCTCAGCAGCCATGAGTGAGGTGCCATCTGTGCCCAGACAGGGGGATGACTCCAGGGTTGCCCTAAGTTTGAGATCGGGGGCAGCAAACTGAGCAAGGGGAGAAAAGGAGAAGGGGGCAGCGAGACCAAGTCACTGCCCAGACTGAGGCCCCCTTGCAAAGGGTCATGTTCCCCCTCGGTGATTGAGGTCAGACCCAGGGCCTTGTTCTCCTCAAAGAGGGATCTGAAAACTCCCCCCACTGCCCCAGAGGCCTGCTCGCCACCAACTGAGGCAGCAATTGCCTCAGTGTGGAAGAGGGGCTCTGATGACAAGAGGGTTGGGGGTACGCTATCTTAGGCATCCTCAGGAAGAGACTCTGAGATGGGCTTGGTACCACCCCCCTCTGATGCCATGGCATCGTTGGGTGGCTTCACATGATGGATTCCAGGAAAGGCCACCAGGGTCGCTGATAATGGTAGGACCGGCATTGTACCGGTTCTCAGAAACACTATGTCACTAGTTAGGTGGTGAAGCACTGGAATGGGTTCCCTAGGGAGGTGATGGAATCTCCATCCTTAGAGGTTTTTAAGGCCCAGCTTGACAAAGCCCTGGCTGGGATGATTTATTGGAGTTGGTCCTGCTTTGAGCAGGGGGTTGGAGTAGACACCTCCTGAGGTCCTTTCCAATCCTGAGATAATATAACTCTATGAGCAGCAGACTGGGTAATAGTTACACAGGTGAAACTTTTATTCAGGACCTGATGGTAGAGCTCTGGGATCCAAGGCTGGAGAGCTGGGGAGAGCTGGCTGGAGGCTCTGTATTATTGGCTCATGAGTGGTTAGTGAAAGCACTCCTGTAACTACACATGGGTGTGTCTTTGTCTGTGAATGAGTGTGAAAGTCCAAGATCTGAGACGACTGCAGCTTCTCACAGTCTCACAGTGTAAGAAGGGGGCCAGACTGGTATACCACAGGGTTCAGAGGTACCCCAGTTCCAGGTTGTACCTCAGGAAATTCCATCACACTCACCCAACAAATGGACTCTGCTACATGGTGAGTCCATTTCCCTCTTGTCATGCATTCAGTTATTGATGGAGAGACCATGGCTATGGGAGGGAAATCAGGACTGATGCATTGTATGCCATTCTCTGTGTGACATTTGTCAAACCACATCTCCCTGTGCCTCAGTTTGCTTATCTGTATGATGGGGATATGTTCCTAATGACTTTTCTCTGGAACGGATTTTAAAGATCTTTTAATAAAAGGTGCTGCTGGGTGTGATTATAGTCACAGATGAGAATTAAAGATCTGTGATCCATTAGCAACAGCCTCATGTATCTGAAAAAAATGACAAGTGTCTCCCTTTTGATATTTTTCTCCAGATCTGTGTGTCCACTATCTACCCAGCCATCCTGGCCATTTACTTGGTGTCAGACTCCATGGAGAGCTAGGCATTATACCTAGTTTTCATACCAATCAACTATAATTATTAAATATACACAAATATTCAGAGCAGCCAATTCCTCTGTGACTCAGCAGAGAGGCCAAGAGTTCTCATCTCCCTTTGGGAAGGTCCCTTAATTACTGTTTACTCCGAAAGCTGGATAAAGAGCGCAGAAGCGTAGACGTAGAAAAAGAAAGATTGGCTAGAGTGCCTCCGGTGTCCAGCCTGTTTCCTTTCAGATGTCATTTCTCCCCAAGAGGCTGAGTGAACCGCACTGGGATTGCACACAGCTACAATATAAACAGTTCACACCTCTGTGTCGGCTATCGGCGTGGATGCTGCTGTAGTTGCTGTGGTGAGAGAGGTGTGGAACACGGCTACGTGAGGAGGGTTCCCAGAGAAGATGCTTCTGCCTCAGTATTCACAGGTACCCATCTCCTGCAGAGGAGCTCACCTGCTCGACAAACCCAATGCAGCATGGGTGTGATGGGACAGAGATTAGATCTGTGATCCTTTCCGCTCTGCACAGCCATTAAACACCCCAGCTCTCTGGCCAAAGGTTATGAGTTTGATCCAGTCTCACTGTCCAAAGTGTCCCTCTCTGCTGAATACCCCTTCCTCCCTCCCCCAACCCACTGCGAGCTGATGACCCAGAGGAATTCTGAAATTGGGAGTTGGGACCCCTCAGGCAATCGTGAAGCTATTACATGGAGAGTCGCGAGTTGTCAGCCTCCACCCCAAACCTCATTATACTTCCAGCATGTATAATGATGCTAAATATTTTTAATAGTGCTTTTAATGTATAAGGCAGGGTGGCACTCAGAAACTTGCTAGGTGAAAGGGATCACCAGTACAAAAATTAAAGAACCACTGGATTAGAAGCTGGAAGCTGGCTAAACAATCAGTGGGGCCATTGGACGATCGCGGTGCTAACAGAGCACTCATGGACGATAAGACCATTGCAGAGAAACTAAATGAATTCTTTGCATCCGTCTTCACGGCTGAGGATGTGAGGGAGATTACCTAACCTAAACCATTCTTTTTAAGTGACATATCTGAGGAACTGCCCCAGAATGAGGTGTCGTCAGAGTATGTTTTGGAACAAATGATAAATGAAATGGTGAAAAGTCACCAAGACCAGATGGGATTCACCCAAGAATTCTGAAGGAACTCAAATGTGAAATTACAGAACTACTAATTGTAGTCTGTAACATATCAATTAAATCAGCTTCTGTACCAGATGACTCGAAGATAGCTAATGTACTAATGTGATGACAATTTTTAAGAAGGGCTCCAGAGGTGATCTCGGTGATTACAAGCCCCCTAAGCCTGATTTCAGTATCAGGCAAATTAATTGAAACGATAGTAAAGAACAATATTGTTAGACATATAGATAAACATGGTTTGCTGTGGAAAAGTCAACATTGTTTTTGTAAAGGTAAATCACACCACACCAATCTACCAGAATTCTTTGAGGGGGTCAACAAGCATGCGTACAAGGGGTATCCAGTGCGCATAGTGTATTTAGACTTTCAGAAAACCATTGACTGGTTACCTTACAACTGGCTCTTAAGCAAGGTCAGCTAACATGGGATGAGAGGAAAGAGGCTTTCATGGACTGGTAACCGGTTAAAAGATAGGAAACAAAAGGTAGTTAAAAATGGTCAGTTTTCAGAATAAATTGTGGTGTGTCCCAGAGGTCTGTATTTTATCATTTTCCATCCTCTGGTTCTTACTAGGACTTAGATAATCTCCATTAATAGATCCTATCCTTAGGGATGTATTTATCCAAACCACATGCTCTTCTGTATCCCTTGGATTTCCTCCAGCCTTTAATTTGAAAATTGCTCTGTAACGTTTTTAATATCAAGTGCCAGCAATCTGGTTCCATTTTGGTTCAAGTGGAGCACATCCTTCCTGTACAGGCTCTCCCTTTCCCCAGACTGCACACCGCACCATAATAACTCTAGCTCAGGAACCAATCCATGCAACAAACCTCGATGCCAACTCTGCCCACATATCTACACCAGCGACACCATCACAGGACCTAACCAGATCAGCCACACCATCACCGGTTCATTCACCTGCACATCCACCAATGTAATATATGCCATCATATGCCAGCAATGCCCCTCTGCTATGTACATCGGCCAAACTGGACAATCTCTAAGGAAAAGGATAAATGGACACAAATCAGACATTAGGAATGGCAATATACAAAAACCTGTAGGAGAGCACTTCAACATCCCTGGCCACACTATAGCAGACCTTAAGGTGGCCATCCTGCAGCAAAAAAACTTCAGGACCAGACTTCAAAGAGAAACTGCTGAGCTTCAATTCATCTGCAAATTTGACACCATCAGCTCAGGATTGAACAAAGACTGTGAATGGCTTGCCAACAACAGAACCAGTTTCTCCTCTCTTGGTTTTCACACCTCAACTGCTAGAACAGGGCCTCATCCTCCCTGATTAGTCTATGAGATTTGAACTGACCTTGTTATCTCTAGCTTGCTTGCTAGCATATATATACCTGCCCCTGGAAATTTCCACCATTTGCATCTGAAGAAGTGGGTATTCACCCACGAAAGCTCATGCTCCAAAACGTCTGTTAGTCTATAAGGTGCCACAGGATTCTTTGCCGCTTTTACAGATCCAGACTAACACGGCTACCCCTCTGATCCTTTCCCCAAAGTTTCCCCATTTGTGAATCCCATTCAGCTAACCTTTTGATCCAATAAAGTTTGGGGCAAGGAGTTCCACAGGCGAAATATGGATTCTATTAACTTCCTAACTCTAAGGCCAGGAGGACAATGCAGATGTGGAAGCTCCTTCACTAGAAGTTTTCCCAAGAAGGTTTGATATTCATCTGTCCTGGATGGTTTAGAGAAAACAAATTCTGTATCTTGGCAGGGGGTTAGACTAGATGTCCCTTGCGGTCCCTTCTCACCATGTGGGTTCTATAATTCTATCACGTGAAATCATACCGTAGACCAGATCTTTGATAAACACAAATCTCATAGACTAATATCCTAATATCCAACCTAGACTCTAAGGTCAGAAGGGACCATTATGATCATCTAGTCTGACCTCCTGCACAAAGCAGGACACAGAATCCTACCTATCCACTTCTATAACAAACCCCTAACCTATGTCTGAGTTATTGAAGTCCTCAAATTGTGGTTTGAAGACCTCAAGCTGCAGAGAATCCTCCAGCAAGTAACCCATGCCCCACGCTGCAGAGGAAGGTGAAAAACCTCCAGGGCCTCTGCCAATCTGCCCTGGAGGAAAATTCCTTCCCGACCCCAAATATGGCGATCAGCTAAACCCTGAGCATGTGGGCAAGACTTAGTAGCCAGCACCCAGGAAAGAATTCTCTGCGGTAACTCAGATCCCATCCCATCACAGACCACTGGGCATTCTTACCTGCTGATAATCAAAGATCATTGCCAAAATTAATTGCCAAAATTAGGCTATCCCATCATACCATCCCTTCCATACTTATCTCCATATCCTCATTCCCATTTGTCATCCATCCACTATCCCTAAGCTCCTCATTAGCCTCATTAAAGACTGAGGCAAAGTATTTGTTTAGATATTGGGCCATGCCTAGGCTATCCTTAATCTCTTTCCATCCTCAGTGTTTAGCGGTCCGTCTTCTTCCTTCTTTGTTTTCTTCTTATTTATATGGCTATAGAACCTTTTACTATTCGTTTTAATTCCCTTTGCAAGGTCCAAACTCTACATGGCTTTTAGCCTTTCTCACTTTATCCTTACATGTTCTGACCTCACTAAGGTAGCTTTCCTTGCTAATCCCTCCCTTCTTCCACTCCTTGTAGGCTTTCTGCTTTTTCTTAATCACCTCTCTGAGATGCTTGCTCATCCAGCTTGGTCTACAACTCCTACCTATGGTTTTTTTCCCCTTTCTTGGGATGCAGCTTCAACTTAAAGTAATTCCAGGCCTCCTGCGCCTTTAGATCCACAAGTTCTTCAGTCCAATTCACTTCCCTAATTAATTTCCTTAATTCTTTAAAGTTAGCCCTTTTGAAGTCGAAAACCCTAGTCCCAGATCTATTTTTATTTATCCGTCCATCTAGTTTGAACTGAATTAGCTCATGATCACTCGAACCAAGGTTGTCCCCACAACCATTTCTTCTATGAGGTCCTCACTACTCACCAAAACCAAATCTAAAATGGCATCCCCTCTTTTTGGTTCTTCAACTACTTGGTGAAGAAATCCATCAGCTATCACATCCAGAAAAATCTGAGCCCTATTATTGTTACTAGTACTTGTCCTCCAGTCTATATCTGGGAAGTTAAAGTCTCCCATGATCACACAATTCCCATTAGTGTTTACTTCATTAAAAACATTAAAGAGGTCTCTATCAATACCCAAATCAGATCCTGGCGGTCTGTAGCACACCTCAAGCCCAAGTCCTTTGCCTCAATACAGGGGGAACTGGGTGAAATGTATCACCCTGTATTATACAGGAGGTAATACAGTATGATCTACTGGTGCCTTCTGGACCATGAACCCTAAAAATCTATCGATAATGAAACTAGATCAGGCATTTATATTTACTCTGTCTCACTACGCATGAACAAGGGACCATTCAGTCACATTGAAAGTCTGAACAGATAACACTGACAAAAGAAAATGTAATGGCTGCGCAGAGCAGAAAGGAGCACAGTCTTACTCTCTATCCCATCACACACATGTTGCACTGGGTTTGTCGAGCAAGTGAGCTCCTCAGCAAGAGATAGGTACCTGTGAATCCTGAGATGGAAGCGACTTCCCCCCCAAATACTGTTTCCCACACCTCTACTCCAGCATCTGCAGCAACATCTCATGCCGAGAGCTGGCACAGGGTGTGCACCATTAGAATATAGCTCTGTGCAATCCCAGGGGGATTCGCTTAGCCTCTAGGGGAGAAACAGCATCTGGATGCAAATAGGCTGGAGACTGGACACACTAGCTAATGTCTCTTCTTCCATGTCTGCACTTCTGTGTTATTTATCCAGCTTTAGGAGTAAACAGCAATTATGGGACCTTCCAAAAGGGAGGTGAAAACTCTTGGGCTCTGTGCTGAGACCAAGAGGAATTGGCTGCTCTCTTTATCTGGATATATTTAAAAATTATAGTTCATTACTGTGACATTGCAGTTCATATGATCTATGAAAATAGGCTTATGAATCTGAAATTGACATAGTTGGAATGTGCTTTATGCAAAAGGTCTCTTGTACCATATTTTTGGAAATGTTATATTGTGCTGAATTTGATTTTCCTATTCGTATGCAGGTATCATTCTTATATCTGAAGTTAAAAATACAAAGTATAAACTTGTACAACTAATGTAGTCAGATCAAGTGGAGACTATTAAGGCTGCTTCAGAAACAATGGTTTGGAAATGGCTTGTTTACCTGTAAGCCTTCCTGTGTATGTGTGGGCCAGCGCATGGGCAATGAAGAATGAGGCCTCACAGGGACATGTGACCATTTCACTTGATACTGAAATCCATCTTAAATCTTATATTTTTCCATTTAGAAGGTAGGGGTGTGGGCCAAGCACAGACAAAAGACTCCCACCTTGAGCCAAAGCTATACAAGGGGGTGGAGCAGGACAAAATGGAGGTCAGTCATGGGGAAACCCCTGCTTACCACCTGAGATGTCTGCTGGAACTAACAAGGACTATACTAGGGGAAAAGATTGAGCCCAGACTAGAAAGGAGACTAGTCTGTGAAAGAAACTTACTGGAACATCTTTGAGGGTGAGATATTACCTGTAATCAGTTTCTTAATGTATTAGGCTTAGACTTGCATGTTTTGTTTTATTTTGCTTTGTGAATTACGTTGTTCTGTCTGTTATTACTTGAAACCAGTTAAATCCTACTTTTTATACTAATAGAAACACTTTTGTTTATTAATAAGCCCAGAGTAAGTCATCTCTCTCTATCAGTGACATAGACAGTGGATATTGTTACTAACTCAGCAGAGAGAGAGAGACACCCCATGAGGACTCCTGGGTTCTCTCTCAGCTCTAGGAGAGGAGAGAGGTCTAATTGATTACAGCAGGGGGCAATACATCTGCAATCTAGATAAGAACATCAGAATGGCCATAGTGGATAAGACCAAAGGTCTGTCTCTCCCAGTATCCTATCTTCCAACAGTGACCAATGGCATGTGCTTCAGAGGGAAAGAACTGAACACGTGATCATCAAATCATAGAATCATAGAAGAATCATAGAGTTGGAATGGATCTCAGGAGGTTATCCAGTCCTATCCCCTGCTCAAATCAGGACCAACCCCAACTAAAACATCCCAGCCAGGGCTTTGTCAAGCTGGATCTTAAAAACCTCTAAGGATGGAGAAGCCACCACCTCCCTAGGTAACCCATTCCAGTGCTTCACCATCCTCCTAGTGAATTAGTGTTTCCTAATATCCAACCTAGACCTTCCCCACTGCAACTGGAGACGATTGATCCTTGTTCTGTCATCTGCCACCACTAAGAACAGCTCAGTTCCATCCTCTTTGGTCCCCTCTTCAGTTGGGGAGAAGGCTTCTATCAAATCCCCCCTAACTCTTCTGCAGACTAAATAAACCCAGTTCCCTCAGCCTCTCCTTGTAAATCATGTGCCCCAGCCCCCTATTCATATTCATTACCCTCCGCTGGACTCTCTCCAATTTGTCCACACCCTTTCTGTAGTGGGAGGCCCCCAACTGGATGCAATACTCTAGGTGTGGCCTCATCAGTGCCCAATAGAGGGGAATAATCACTTCCCTCAATCTGCTGGCAATGTTCCCACTAATTCAACCCAAAATGCTGCTAGCCTTCTTGGCAACAATGGCACACTGCGGACTCTTATCCAAATTCTCATCCACTGCCATCCCCAGGTCCTTTTCTGCAGAACTGCTGCTTAGCTAGTCGGTCCCCAGCCTGTAGCATTGCATGGGATAAATGCCAAATTTCCTATACTATGGACAACATTAACATGTATGTTGACTTGATGTTAATTGAGTTCCAGACATTTGCTAGCACTTGTATGAATAAAGTAGCTATGTTCTTTAGCTCTTGGCAAGATCACATGAAGCATACAGGAACCATCCTGGAAGAGCAGATCCAATCCACTATTGTTTTAACTAAGTTTTACCTTGAGTTTGTAAAGACATTCAATCATGTTATTGAACATGACTTTGATGATCCATTTCTGTTATACACTGACACAGCTTCTAACCAATACTAGCTGTAGTAGAAGAGAGCCAAGGTAGGGGAGCTCTTGGGATGCAGTCAGCAATGTTTGTGTCCTCCCTTCCTGCATCAATTTTGCTTTGGCGGGTGTGACGTTACCTAATGAAGTGTGACCATATAGATCATTGTTGCAACAAAGGTCATATAGTTGCACCATAAGAACATAAGAACGGCCGTACCGGGTCAGACCAAAGGTCCATCTAGCCCAGTATCTGTCTACCGACAGTGGCCAATGCCAGGTGCCCCAGAGGGATTGAAGCTAACAGGCAATGATCAAGTGATCTCTCTCCTGCTATCCATCTCCATCCTCTGATGAACACAGGCTAGGGACACCATTCTTTACCCTTCCTGGCTAATAGCCATTTATGGACTTAGCCACCATGAATTTATCCAGTTCCCTTTTAAACATTGTTATAGTCCCAGCCTTCACAACCTCCTCAGGTAAGGAGTTCCACAAGTTGACTGTGTGCTGTGTGAAGAAGAAATTCCTTTTATTTGTTTTAAACCTGCTACCTATTAATTTCATTTGGTGACCCCTAGTTCTTGTATTATGGGAATAAGTAAATAACTTTTCCTTATCCACTTTCTCCTCATCACTCATGATTTTATATACCTCTATCATATCCCCCCTTAGTCTCCTCTTTTCCAAGCTGAAGAGGCCTAGCCTCTTTAATCTTTCCTCATATGGGACCCTCTCCAAACCCCCAATCATATTAGTTGCCTTTTCTGAACCTTTTCTAGTGCTAGAATATCTTTTTTGAGGTGAAGAGACCACATCTGTACACAGTATTTGAGATGTGGGCATACCATCGATTTATATAAGGGCAATATTATATTCTCAGCCTTATTCTCTATCCCCTTTTTAATGATTCCTAATATCCTCTTTGCTTTTTTGACCGCCTCTGCACACTGCATGGACATCTTCAGAGAACTATCCACGATGATGCCAAGATCTTTTTCCTGACCTGTTGTAGCTAAATTAGCCCCCATCATGTTGTATGTATAGTTGGGGTTATTTTTTCCAATGTGCATTACTTTACATTTCTCCATATGAAATTTTATTTGCCGTTTTGTTGCCCAATCACTTAGTTTTGTGAGATCTTCTTGAAGTTCTTCACAATGTGCTTTGGTCTTAACTATCTTGAGTAGTTTAGTGTCATCTGCAAACTTGGCCACCTCACTGTTTACCCCTTTCTCCAGATCATTTATGAATAAGTTGAACAGGACTGGTCCGAGGACTGACCCTTGGGGAACACTACTAGTTACCCCTCTCCATTCTGAGAATTTACCATTAATTCCTACCCTTTGTTCCCTGTCTTTTAACCAGTTCTCAATCCATGAAAGGACCTTCCCTTTTATCCCATGACAGCTTAATTTATGTAAGAGCCTTTGATGAGGGACCTTGTCAAAGGCTTTCTGGAAATGCAAGTACACTATGTCCACTGGATCCCCCTTGCTCACATGTTTGTTGACCCCTTCAAAGAACTCTAATATAGTAAGACACGATTTCCCTTTACAGAAACCATGTTGACTATTGCTCAACAGTTTCTGTTTTTCTATGTGTCACCAAATCTTGTACAAGTAACGTGTCTATGAAAATGTTCTAGTTTGCTGATTGTGATTATGCTCTTTGTATGTGTGTTGCATTTTTATATTTAAAGTTATGAATATTGGCTTGCTACTTGTATTTCAATGTGTTTGATTCTAAGTAGCATCAATGAAGCATTTGGCCAATTTATTGAGAAGGGACTCTTCAGATTAAGTGCCCAGTCAAGAAACTTTTAACTGACAATGGACCTTGGGACACTCCCATCCACATCTGAGGAGCCTCCTTGGGAACGTTCAGCGTAGCATGTGAGCCATGGCTGCTCTAACTGCAAACTGAGTCATGCATGGACATGTGACTTGCCCATGTGACTCCAGACTCCATCTTGCTGCTGTGATTTTCCACGGTAAGAACAAAGGAGTGTCCTTGCACATGGCAAAGGATATAAAAGGCTCTGGAAACCCCTCCATTTGGTCTTCAATCCTGCTTCTAACCTCTGGAGGGAATGCTACAAACTGAAGCAAGGACTGAACGATGCATCCAAATATGTAGATGTACTCCAGAGACTTGTATTTGGCCAGCAGTTTATTCCACCACTACTATAAGCCTAAACCAAGAACTTTGCAGTTGTTGTAGGTATTTGATTTTATTTAACCAATTTCAACTCTCATCTATATTTCGTCCTTTTTATGAATAAACCTTTAGATTTTAGATTCTAAAGGATTGGCAACTGTGTGATTTGTGGGTGAAATCTGAGTTATATATAGACCTGGGTCTGGGGCTTGGTCCTTTGGGATCAGGAGACCCTTTAATTGGGGACACGGAATTTCATAACCATTTGTTCCTATAAGGGGTGTTATTGGTGGTGATACAAGTGAACTACGGCATCGGAGGGAATTGCTTCGATGACTCCTGGTTAGCTAGTGGGGTGAGACTGAAGTCTTCTCTGTTTGGCTGGTTTGGTGCCTTAGTAGTGAAAGAACCCAGCCTTGGGCTGTGACTGCCCCACTCTGAGCAATTTACCCTGCATTGATACTCTCAGTGTGTCCCCCAAGAGCTCTCCTTGTTACAGGGAATGCAGGCTCCAGCTGGGGGTGCGGACTCTGTGGTAGGGCTGTGGATGAGCGCCTTGGGGTTCAGGCTGCCCGGGGCTGCAGCGAGGAGAGAGGAATCCCTCCAGCCCTCTCTTGCTGCAGCAGCTCAACGCTGGGGGAGAAGCAACTAGCTGAGTGCAGGACACCTCTCAACTATCATGGCAGCTCTAGCGGGGCTGGGCAGGGCTGGGCCAGGCCAGGGGAGGGGAGAGGCACCTCTCCACCCCAGTATGGCCCTTGATAGCTTGCTGTGCGTTCACGCAGCTTAGAAGGAACTTAGGGGGTGACCCCTACATTTTGTCTTATGTACAGAAGAAAATAATATTTCCTTATTCAACATTTCCACGCCAATCATGTCCAAGCCTTTTTAATTTCTCATACGTGAGCCATTCCATACCCCTAATGATTTATGTTGTCTTTCTATGTACCTTTTCCTATTCCAATATACGTGGGGTTTTTTTCAAATGGGGCTGTCATAAACAGATAGCTAAGGGTTAATGTCTCTTTCACCTGAAGCACCTGACCAGAGGACCAATCAGGAAACCGGATTTTTTCAACTCTGGGTGGAGGGAAGTTGGTGTCTGAGTCTTTGTTTTCTGCCTGCCTGCTTTCTCTGAGCTTTGGAGAAGTAGTTCTGTTTTCTAATCTTTTGTTTCTAAGTGTAAGGACAAAGAGATCAGATAGTAAGTTATATGGTTTCTTTTCTTTGGTATTTGCATGAATATAAGTGCTGGAGTGCTTTAATTTGTATTCTTTTTGAATAAGGCTGTTTATTCAATATTCTTTTAAGCAATCGACCCTGTGTTGTGTCACCTTAATACCGAGAGACCATTTGTATGTATTTTTTCTTTCTTTTTTATATAAAGCTTTCTTTTAAGACCTGTTGGAGTTTTTCTTTACTTCAGGGAAATTGAGTCTGTACTCACCAGGGAATTGGTGGGAGGAAGAAATCAGGGGAGATCTGTGTGTGTTGAATTGGCTAGCCTGATTTTGCATTCCCTCTGGGTGAAGAGGAAAGTACTTTTTGTTCCAGGACTGGGAACAGAGAGGGGGAGTCACTCTGTTTGGATTCACAGAGCTTGTGTCTGTGTATCTCTCCAGGAGCACCTGGAGGGGGCAAGGGAAAAAGGATTATTTCCCTTTGTTGTGAGACTCAAGGGATTTGGGTCTTGGGGTCCCCAGGGAAGGTTTTTCAGGGGGACCAGAGTGCCCCAAAACACTCTAATTTTTTGGGTGGTGGCAGCAAGTACCAGGTCCAAGCTGGTAACTAAGCTTGGAGGTTTTCATGCTAACCCCCATATTTTGGACGCTAAGGTCCAAATCTGGGACTAAGGTTATGACATGGTGTAGCAGTGGTGGGATATAGACAGAATCCAGAAGCCAGTAGGAATATTATATTTTTCTTTTCTCTGCTAAGGGCTTTTTAGCAGAGAGAAACAGTTGGTTTTAAAAGGGAACCAGAGAGAATTTTTTTTTCTGCTCTCTCTGGCAGTTTGTGGCTTGCATGTTAAGCAAGAAGTCGTTAAGGTGCTATCACGAGTCTTTTGTCACACAATAGCACTCCCATTGAGAGTCATTACCAGCACTATATAAATGCAAATAAAGTGGTTTTTCAGGTTTACGTAACATTGAAGATTAGCTAAAGGCACAGTTGCTAGGCAGACTTCAGGAGGCAACAGAGAGCCTGCAGTTCAGAAGAGAAACACCGGAAGTCACCCCAACACAAGAAAACAGGAACCATGTCTACCAAGGCAAAAATTGAGGCCGAAGACCAATTCAGAGAAGCTGAACACAGGCGACAACTGGAAATAAAACAAACAGAGATGGAAATAAGAGAGAGAGAAAGAGAGGCAGCCTACCAAAGAGAACAGGCAGCCAAAGAGGCGGACCACTGCCGAGAAATGGAAAAACAACAAAAAGAAATGGAAAAACAACAAAAAGAGAATGAAGAGAAGGAAAAACAGAGAAAACATGAACTGGAGTTGGCAAAAGCTGGGCTGCATGTGCCAGCCAACCCTAACAACCCGGCGCCAATTATTGCTCCACAGCACAGGAAATTTCCCACCTACAAGGCAGGTGATGACACCGAGGCCTTCTTGGAAAATTTTGAAAGAGCCTGTCTTGGGTACAGCATCCCCGAAGACCAGTACATAGTAGAATTAAGGCCACAACTCAGTGGACCTTTAGCAGAGGTGGCAGCTGAAATGCCTAAGCAGCAAATGAATGACTATAAACTTTTTCAAACCAAGGCCAGATACAGGATGGGGATAACCCCAGATCATGCCCGTCGGCGCTTCAGAACCCAAAAGTGGAAACCAGAGGTGTCATTTCCCAAACACGCCTACTACATTGCAAAAAACTATGAGCCCTGGATAACAGGAAACAACATTCAAACCTTGGAAGAACTGAACCTCCTCATACAAATGGAGCAGTTCTTGGATGGTGTTCCTGAAGACATCACACGGTACATACAAGATGGAAAACCCAAAGATCTCGCTGAGGCGGGGGAGATTGGAGCCAAATGGATGGAACTGGCAGAAAGCAAGAAAGCTACTGTCAAGGGGAACGATTACCCCAGGGGGCACACAGACCATAAACCCTACAACCGAGGACAGCCAAAGACCCCACATACCACCCAAGTAAAGCCACAGACACCCTACCCTTCCACCTCACCAGTCTCCAGTAACTCACCTCGGCCCAGTGACCCACCAGATGGAAGATGCTTCAAGTGTAATGAACTGGGACATATCAAGGCCAACTGTCCCAAGAACACCATGCGAGTGCAATTCATTACACCACCATCACACCAAAGATCCCCAGGCCCGGATGCCTCTCAAATACCCTTGGAGCGAAGGGAAAATTTGAGAGTGGGCAGAAAGAAGGTTACTGCGTGGAGAGACACGGGGGCACAAGTGTCAGCTATCCACCAATCCTTCGTCGACCCCAAATTCATCAACCCAAAGGCCAAAGTTACAATTTACCCCTTCATGTCACAAGCTGTAGACTTGCCTACAGCTCAACTGCCTGTCCAGTACAAAGGCTGGTCAGGAATGTGGACTTTTGCAGTCTATGACAATTATCCTATCCCCATGCTGCTGGGGGAAGACTTGGCCAACCAGGTGAGGCAGGCCAAGAGAGTGGGAAT
This sequence comes from Gopherus flavomarginatus, assembly GCF_025201925.1. Lineage (NCBI taxonomy): Eukaryota > Metazoa > Chordata > Testudines > Testudinidae > Gopherus > Gopherus flavomarginatus. The sequence continues at coordinate 379,133,594 of NC_066617.1, forward strand.
GGTTACACGTAGCCAAACCAGGCAAGCTTCCAGACCCATTCCTGTTCCTGAACCGTCCACAGACGCCCCGTCTGTGTTACCAGAGACCCAGACAGAGGTAGTGGACCCGGATTCCATGCCAACCACTGAAACAGCTACAACATCTCCAGTTCCAGGCCCGGACCTGGAACAACAACCAGCACCAGCAAGTGCAACCACATCTTCAAACTCAACGCCAGAGGGCGCCAGCGAGCCAGAACTGGCAGAAGCACAAGACAGCCATACCCAAAAGGCTACCAGCCAGAGCCTGAAAGAACCTCAGGTGCACCAGCGGAGAGCGGTTCACCAGCAACGGAAACAACCCCATCACCTACATCGCTTCCAGAGGGACCAAGCCCAAGTCCACAGTCTGAGGAAGAACTGGTGACCCCAGCCTCAAGGGAACAGTTCCAGGCTGAGCAGGAAGGGGATGACAGCCTTCAGAAAGCTTGGGCGGCGGCACGGAGCACCCCACCGCCTCTCAGCTCTTCTAATCGATCCCGGTTTGTTATAGACCAAGGACTTTTATACAAGGAAATTCTTTCTGGTGGACACCGGGAAGAATGGCAGCTGCAAAAACAGTTGGTGGTTCCAACTAAGTACCGGGGGAGGCTCTTAAGCTTAGCCCATGATCATCCCAGTGGCCATGCTGGGGTGAACAGAACCAAGGACCGGTTGGGGAAGTCCTTCCACTGGGAGGGGATGGGCAAGGACGTCGCCAAGTATGTCCGGTCTTGTGAGGTATGCCAAAGAGTGGGAAAGCCTCAAGACCAGGTCAAGGCCCCTCTCCAAACACTCCCCATAATTGAGGTCCCATTTCAGCGAGTAGCTGTGGATATTCTGGGCCCTTTCCCAAAAAAGACGCCCAGAGGAAAGCAGTACGTACTGACTTTAGTGGACTTTGCTACCCGATGGCCGGAAGCAGTAGCTCTAGGCAACACCAGGGCTAACACTGTGTGCCTGGCCCTAACAGACATCTTTGTCAGGGTAGGTTGGCCCTCCGACATCCTTACAGATTCAGGGTCTAATTTCCTGGCAGGGACCATGGAAAAACTGTGGGAAACTCATGGGGTGAATCACTTGGTTGCCACCCCATACCACCATCAAACCAATGGCCTGGTGGAAAGGTTCAATGGAACTTTGGGGGCCATGATACGAAAATTCATCAACGAATTCTCCAATAATTGGGACCTAGTGTTGCAGCAGTTACTGTTTGCCTACAGGGCTGTACCACATCCCAGTTTAGGGTTTTCACCGTTTGAACTTGTGTATGGTCACGAGGTTAAGGGGCCATTACAGTTGGTGAAGCAGCAATGGGAGGAGTTTACGCCTTCTCCAGGAACTAACATTCTAGACTTTGTAAGCAACCTACAAAGCACCCTCCGACACTCTTTAGCCCTTGCTAGAGAAAACCTAAAGAATGCTCAGGAAGAGCAAAAGGCCTGGTATGACAGACATGCCAGAGAACGTTCCTTCAAGGTAGGAGACCAGGTTATGGTCTTGAAGGTGCAACAGGCCCATAAGATGGAAGCATCATGGGAAGGGCCATTCACGGTCCAAGAGCGCCTAGGAACTGTAAATTACCTCATAGCATTTCCCAATTCCTCACTAAAGCCTAAAGTGTACCATGTTAATTCTCTCAAGCCTTTTTATTCCAGAGACTTACAGGTTTGTCAGTTTACAGTCCAGGGAGATGAAGCTGAGTGGCCTGACAGTGTCTACTACGACGGGAAAAAAGACGGTGGCGTGGAAGAGGTGAACCTCTCAACCACCCTGGAACGTCTGCAGCGGCAACAAATTAAGGAGCTGTGCACTAGCTTCGCCCCATTGTTCTCAGCCACCCCAGGACGGACTGAGCGGGCATACCACTCCATTGATACAGGTAATGCTCACCCAATCAGAACCCCACCATACCGGGTGTCTCCTCATGCCCAAGCTGCTATAGAACGGGAGATCCAGAACATGCTACAGATGGGTATAATCCGCTCATCTACCAGTGCATGGGCATCTCCAGTGGTTCTAGTACCCAAACCAGATGGGGAAATACGCTTTTGCGTGGACTACCGTAAGCTAAATGCGGTAACTCGTCCAGACAACTATCCAATGCCACGCACTGATGAGCTATTGGAGAAGTTGGGACGTGCCCAGTTCATCTCTACAATAGATTTAACCAAGGGGTACTGGCAAGTACCGCTAGATGAACCTGCCAAGGAGAGGTCAGCATTCGTCATCCATGCGGGGGTGTATGAATTCAATGTCCTTCCTTTCGGCCTTCGAAATGCACCCGCCACCTTCCAGAGGCTGGTAGATGGTCTACTAGCTGGACTGGGAGAATTTGCAGTTGCCTACCTCGATGATGTGGCCATTTTTTCAGACTCCTGGCCCGAACACCTACTACACCTGGAAAAGGTCTTTGAGCGCATCAGGCAGGCCGGACTAACTGTTAAGGCCAAAAAGTGTCAAATAGGCCAAAACAGAGTGACTTACCTGGGGCACCAGGTGGGTCGAGGAACCATAAACCCCCTACAGGCCAAGGTGGATGCTATCCAAAAGTGGCCTGTCCCAAGGTCAAAGAAACAGGTCCAATCCTTCTTAGGCTTGGCCGGATACTACAGATGATTTGTACCACACTACAGCCAAATTGCTGCCCCATTGACTGACCTAACCAAAAAGACCCAGCCAAATGCCGTTAAGTGGACTGATGAGTGTCAAAAAGCCTTTACCCAGCTTAAGGCAACGCTCATGTCTGACCCTGTGCTCAGGGCCCCGGACTTTGACAAGCCATTCCTAGTAACCACGGATGCATCTGAGCGTGGTATAGGAGCAGTGCTCATGCAGGAAGCAACAGATCACAACTTCCATCCTGTCGTGTTTCTCAGCAAGAAACTGTCTGAGAGGGAAAGTCACTGGTCAGTCAGTGAAAAGGAATGCTATGCCATTGTGTACGCCCTGGAAAAGCTACGCCCATATGTTTGGGGACGGCGGTTCAAACTACAAACTGACCATGCTGCACTAAAGTGGCTTCATACTGCCAAGGGGAACAACAAGAAACTTCTTCGTTGGAGTTTAGCTCTCCAAGATTTTGATTTTGAAATTCAGCACATCACAGGAGCTTCTAACAAAGTAGCTGATGCACTCTCCCGTGAGAGTTTCCCAGAATTCAGTAGTTAAAAAGTGTTCTTAAAATGTAAAAGTCTGTTAGTTATATACTTAGTGGTATATGTAAAGGTGCATGTGTTGTATTAATCTGTTTATTTTCAAGTTCTAGAAGGAAATCGCCGCCAGTGAGCTTCCCCACTGTCTGCAATTTGGGGGGCATGTCATAAACAGATAGCTAAGGGTTAATGTCTCTTTCACCTGAAGCACCTGACCAGAGAACCAATCAGGAAACCGGATTTTTTCAACTCTGGGTGGAGGGAAGTTGGTGTCTGAGTCTTTGTTTTCTGCCTGCCTGCTTTCTCTGAGCTTTGGAGAAGTAGTTCTGTTTTCTAATCTTCTGTTTCTAAGTGTAAGGACAAAGAGATCAGATAGTAAGTTATATGGTTTCTTTTCTTTGGTATTTGCATGAATATAAGTGCTGGAGTGCTTTAATTTGTATTCTTTTTGAATAAGGCTGTTTATTCAATATTCTTTTAAGCAATCGACCCTGTGTTGTGTCACCTTAATACCGAGAGACCATGTGTATGTATTTTTTCTTTCTTTTTTATATAAAGCTTTCTTTTAAGACCTGTTGGAGTTTTTCTTTACTTCAGGGAAATTGAGTCTGTACTCACCAGGGAATTGGTGGGAGGAAGAAATCAGGGGAGATCTGTGTGTGTTGAATTGGCTAGCCTGATTTTGCATTCCCTCTGGGTGAAGAGGAAAGTGCTTTTGTTTCCAGGACCGGGAATGGAGAGGGGGAGTCACTCTGTTTGGATTCACAGAGCTTGTGGTCTGTGTATCTCTCCAGGAGCACCTGGAGGGGGGAAGGGAAAAAGGATTATTTCCCTTTGTTGTGAGACTCAAGGGATTTGGGTCTTGGGGTCCCCAGGGAAGGTTTTTCAGGGGGGCCAGAGTGCCCCAAAACACTCTAATTTTTTGGGTGGTGGCAGCAAGTACCAGGTCCAAGCTGGTAACTAAGCTTGGAGGTTTTCATGCTAACCCCCATATTTTGGACGCTAAGGTTCAAATCTGGGACTAAGGTTATGACAGGGGCAACCACAAATGTGGGTGTACCATGGATTTATATAGAGGCAATATGATATTTTCTATCTTGTTGTCTGTTCCCTTCTAAATGATTCCCAATATTCTATTCACTTTTTTGACTGTCACTGCACATTGAGTGGATGTTTTCAGAGAACTATCCACAATGACTCCAAGGTTTCTTTCTTGAGTGGTAACAGCTAATTTAGACCCCAACATTGTATATGTATAGTTAGAATTATGCCAGTCACCCAGTTTTGTGAGATCCCTTTTGTAGCTCTTCACAGTCTGCCTGGGACTTAACTGTCTCGAGTGGTTTTATGTCATCTGAAAATGTTGCTACTACCCCTTTTCCCACAGCATTTATGAATATGTTGACTAGGACTTGTCCCAGAGCCAACCCCTGGGGGACATCACTAGTTACCTCTCTCCATTCTGAAAACTGACCATTTATACCTACCCTTTCTTTCCTATCTTTTAACCACTTTCCAATCCATGAGAGAACCTTCCCTCTTATCCTGTGACAGCTTACTTTGCTTAAGAGCCTTTGGTGAGGGAAAAATGTACAAACAATCATGGTGGATTCTCCGTCCTTGACAATTTTAAATCAAGGCTGGGTGATTTCTAACAGTTGTGCTCCAGGAATGGTTTGGGGCAGGGCTCTAGGCTGCGTTGTGCAGGAGGTCGGACTAGAGGTTCACAAGGGGCCCTTCAGGCCTTGGGATCTATGAATCTCAGCTTTCATTTACATTTCAACCCAGGATACCCTGGAGGCCTGAGGCTCACCCGTTAGATCCAGAGAGGAGAAACACCAACAAAACACCACCCACCCCTTGTGTCCCTGGGACTTTTCTAATTTCTCTGCCCCCGGCAGCCCCTTGCTGGTACAGCCTCTTTCGTCCCTGCCTGCTCCCCATGAGTATTTTAACCCAAAGAGTCTCACATTGAAAACAAGGAACTTGAAGAATCTCAGAAGAGATGGCTCCAAAACCACGGGGATCTCTGAGCCAGGGGACGTTGTAAAGGCCAAAAGTCTAACTGGGTTCAGAAGAGAACCAGAGAAGTCCCAGGAGGCCAGGCCCACCAATGGCTCTTGGCTAGTATTGGCAGCTGTACTCAGATCTGTCACCTAAACAGAATGGTTCAGATGTGGGAATCTCCCTCACATCCCCTACAGTGAGGATTGATGCAAGGGCCATACTTGAGTTCTCCTCATCATGCTTTGGAATGAAGAACTTTAGCTCTTTCTCCAGCGCTCCAAGGTCACTCTCCACACACTACTGGTCATAAATCTATTGGTCTCTCTGCTATAGCTGGCCACATTGGTTCGATATTTCTCCCACAGCCTCTTGACCAATTTGGTTTGTTGAAGTGACCTACATATAAATGGGAAAGTTCCTGGTGGCAGGAGAATATTGCCCTGCCTTTGCCAGTCTCACCCCAGTTCTCCAAGGAATGGAGCAGACAAGAAATGACAGCAATGCATCATTACCGCCTTCAGGTTCAAAAAGCCCCAGACAAACATAGTGCTTTGGGATGTGAGAAGCTCTATTAGAGGTCGCACTGATAATCAAAAACAGAGTTAAGAAGCTCTTTCTCTGGGGAATATTCTCAGCACCCTCTCACGGATCTCCTTCGACCTCATCCCGTAAATTACTGGGTTCAGCATGGGGGGCATGAGGATATGGAAACTGGCAACCAAAATGTGGACAGAACGGGGAATCTGCTGGCCGAACCTGTGTGTGAGGTATGAGAAAAGCACCGGGGTATAGAATATGAACATCATAGACATGTGGGAGCCACAGGTGCTGAGAGGCTTGAGGCGTGCGTCCTTGGATGGGAGTCGGAAGACTGCTTGTAGTATACGAACATAGGACAAGAAAATCATGATCAAATCCATCACTAAGAGGTTAACTAAAAACAAATCATATTCTCCATTGGCCCTAATGTCTGCACAGGCCAGCTTTGCAATTCCCATGTGCTCGCAGTAGGCGTGGGCAAGGACACGGGCTCTACAGAAAGGCAGATGGTCAACCAGGAACACCATGGGGAAAACGAGGACTCCTGGCTTCAGTATAATCACCAGGCCTATCAGTGCGATTCTCTTCTTCGCTAAGATGACAGTGTATCTCAGAGGGTCACAGATGGCCACGTATCTGTCAAAGGCCATGGCCAGAAGAACAGCCGACTCCATTCCCGTGAAGGTGTGAATGAAGAACATCTGGGTGAGGCAGCCACCAAAGCTGATCTCTCTGAAGTTAAACCAGAAGATGCCCAGCATTCTGGGCACTGCAGCAGTAGAGAGGCCTAGGTCGACGACTGAGAGCACGCACAGCAAGTAGAACATGGGCTGCTGGAGGCTAGGATCTGTTTTGACGATGAACAGGATGGTGCAGTTTCCCAGCAGTGTTATGATGTAGACAGTGCAGAAGAGGATGGAGATCCAGACGTGTGCGGCTTCCAGCCCCGGGATGCCCAGCAGGATGAATGTGGAAGGGGGGGAGTAGGTATAATTGAGCAGTAGCATCTCCAGCGGTTGCTGATGTCCCAGCTGCGGGCACAGACACTCCCTGCAAGGAAAAACATTGCTGCTTTACTCTGCTTAGTGTCGCTCCTCCAAACTGTACTTAAGAGCCAAAGAGAGAAACTACAGAAAGAGAAACGAGCAAGTGAGGAAAGGGAAGTTGTCAGCTGAGACAGTCAATAAGAGCCACGGAGCCTTTAAAGACAGCAGGAGCCCCAGAACAGAAGACTTTCACGCCAGGGACAGTAAGGCCAGGAGGAGGGACAGATAGGAGGGACTGTGGTACTACAATGTCCTTGTAATTTCTAAATCTTACAGAGGACCGTTTGGGAATAGTGACCATAATATAATAACATTTAACATTCCTGTGCTGGGAAGAACATCTCAACAGCCCAACACTGTGGCACTTAATTTCAGAAAGGGGAACTATGCAAAAATGAGGTTACTTAAGCAGAAATTAAAAGGTACAGTGACTAGAGTGAAATCCCTGCATGATGCATGGACACTTTTCAAAGACTCCCATGATTTTTCCAGGGACTGAGGTGAGGCTGACTGGCCTGTAGTTCCCCAGTTCCTCCTCCTTCCCTTTTTTAAAGATGAGCACTACATTAGCCTTTTTCCAGTCATCCGGGACCTCTCCCGAGTGCCATGAGTTTTCAAAGATAATGGCCAATGGCTCTGCAATCACATCCGCCAACTCCTTTAGCATCCTTGGATGCAGCGCATCCGGCCCCATGGACTTGTGCTCGTCCAGCTTTTTTAAATAGTCCCAAACCACTTCTTTCTCCACAGAGGGCTGCTCACCTCCTCCCCATGCTGTGCTGCCCAGTGCAGCAGTCTGGGAGCTGAGCTTATTTGTAAAGACAGAGGCAAAAAAAGCATTGAGTAAATTGGCTTTTTCCACAATCTCTGTCACTAGGTTGCCTCCCTCATTCAGTAAGGGACCCACACTTTCCTTGACTTTCTTCTTGTTGCTAACATCTCTGAAGAAACCCTTCTTGTTACTCTTAACATCTCCTGCTAGCTGCAACTCCAAGTGTGATTTGGCCTTCCTGATTTCACTCCTGCAGCCTGAGCAATATTTTTATACTCCTCCCTGGTCATTTGTCCAATCTTCCACTTTTTGTAAGCTTCTTTTTTGTGTTTAAGATCAGCAAGGATATCACTGTTGAGCCAAGCTGGTCGCCTGCCATATTTACTATTTACTATTATTTCTACACATCGGAAGTGACCTCAGGAGGTCATCTAGTCCAACTCCCCGCTCAAAGCAAGACAAATCCGCAACTAAATCATCCTAGCCAGGGCTTGTCAAGCCTGACCTTAAAAACCCCTAAGGAAAGAGATTCCACTACCTCCTTAGATAACCCATTCCAGAGCTTCACCATTCTCTGAGTGAAAAAGTTTTTCCTAATATCCAACCTAGACCTCCCTCACTGCAACTTGAGACCATTACTCCTTGTTCTGTCATTTGGTACCACTGAGAACAGCCAAACTCCAACCTCTTTGAAACATAATTTCCTCCCATATGAAGTTGACAGATGACACACAAATTGAGGAAGGGGTAAATAATGAAGAGTACGTGTCATGGATTCAGAGCAATCAGCATCGCTTGGTAAACTGTGAACAGGCAATTTAATCTGGCTAAATGTAAATTCATCCATTTGGGAACAGAGAACGCAGGTCATCCTGACACCATCGGGGCCCTATCCCTATCTGGGGAAGCAGCGACTCTGAAAAACATTTGGGGGTTGCTGTGGATAAGCAGCTGAACAGGAGCCTGAAGTGTGCGTCCAAAGAGCTAACATGGTCCTGTGCTGCATGGGGGGTAAAGAGGTGGTTTTCCCGCTGTACCTGACACTGCTGCACCCGCTGCTGGAATCCTGTGTCCAGCTCCAAGACCCACCGTTCAAGATGGGGACAGACTCTAGGTCTGTAACTATTTAGCTTCCCAAAGAGAAGGTTGAGGGGTGACTTGATCACAGTCTATGAGTATCGACATGCGGGACCAATATTTAAGAAAGGCCTCTTCAGTCTAGCCGAGAAAGGGCTGCTATGATCCACTGGTAGAATCTGAAGACTGACAAATTCAGACTGGAAATAATGAATATGTGTTTAACAGGGACAGTAATTAACCATGGGAACAATTTCCCAAGGGTCCTGGTGGATTTTCCGTCACTGACAATTGTTAAATCAAAACTGGATGTTGTTCTAACAGCTGTGCTCGTGGATTGTTTGGGGGCAGAGCTCTGGCCTGGGCTGTGCAGGGGGTCAGACGAGGTGCTCACAATGGTCCCTTCTGGATTCAGACTGTACAGGGGCAGCAGGATATCAGGGGAGGTTTGGAGTTGGGACGGGAATGCAGGGGCAGGGGGCTCAGCCCCAAAAGTTTGAAAACTGCATTCGGGGTGCAGGTAAGGGGTAACTAAGGGCTGTGTACAGGCAGGAGGTAGCTCAGGGTGGAGGGAGGGGTAGCTGGGGCTGTGCGCGGGCACTGGTAGGGCAGAGTGGAGAGAGGAGGTAGCTGGGACTATGTGCAGGAAGGGGGTAGCTTAGCGTGGAGGAAGGGGGTAGCCCGGGGCTGTATGTGGGCAGGGTGTAGCTCAGGGTGTAGTCAGGACGTAGTAGGGTGACCGTATGTCCCATTTTTAAAGGGATAGTCCCATTTTTTGGGACGTTTTCTTATATAGATGCCTATTACTCCCCACCCCCTGTCCTGTGTTTTCACAGTCGCTGTCTGGTCACTCTAGCAGGTAGCTATGGGTGATGTGAGAAAAGGAGGTTCCAGTGACTTCCACGCTAGCTACCCCCTTCCTGCAACCTGAGAAACACACCTGCCCACACAAAGACCCTAGCTATCCCTTCCCTGCACCCTGAGCTACCCCCTGCTCACACACAGCCCCTAGCTACTCCCTCCCTGCACCCTGAGCTACCCCCTGCCCCCACACAGCGCCAGTGACCCCCTCCCTGCACCCTGAGCTTCCTCTCCCTGCAGCCTGAGAAACATACCTGCCCACACATAGCCTCTAGCGACCTCCTCCCTGCACCCTGAGCTACCCCCTGCTCACACACAGCCCCCAACGACCCCCTCCCTGCACCCTGATCTATCCCCTGCCTGCACACAGCCCCTAGCTACCCCTTCCCTGCATCCTGAACTACCCCCTGCTCATACACAGCCCCAGTGACCCCCTCCCTGCACCCTGATCTATCCCCTGCCTGCACACAGTCCCTAGCTACCCCTTCCCTGCATCCTGAGCTACCCCCTGCTCTCACACAGCCCCTAGCTACTCCCTCCCTGCATCCTGAGCTACCCCCTGCCCCCACACAGCGCCAGTGACCCCCTCCCTGCACCCTGAGCTGCCCCCTTCCCACACACAGCCCCTAGCTACTCCCTCCCTGCACCCTGAGCTACCCCCTGCTCACACACAGCCCCTAACGACCCCCTCCCTGCACCCTGATCTATCCCCTGCCTGCACACAGCCCCTAGCTACCCCTTCCCTGCATCCTGAGCTACCCCTTGCTCACACACAGCCCCAGTGATCCCCTCTCTGCACCCTGAGCTACTCCCTGCCCCCACACAGCCCCTAGCTACTCCCTCCCTGCACCCTGAGCTACCCCCTGCCCCCACACAGCGCCAGTGACCCCTCCCTGCACCCTGAGCTACCCCCGCCCCCACACAGCCCCTACCGACCCCCTCCCTGCACCCTGAGCTACCCCCTGCCCACACACAGTCCCCAACGACCCCCTCCCTGCACCCTGAGCTACCCCGCCTGCACACAGCCCCTAGTGATCCCCTCTCTGCACCTTGAGCTACCCTCTGCCCCCCCACAGCCTCTAGCTACTCCTTTCCTGCACCCTGAGCTACCTCCTACCCCCACACAGCCCCAGCGACCCCATCCCTGCACCCTGAGCTACCCCCTGCCTTCACACACCCCTAATGACCCCCTCCCTGCACCCTGAGCTACCCTCTGCCTTCACACACTCCTAATGACCTCCTCCCTGCACCCTGAGCTACCCCCTGCCCCCCCACAGCCTTTAGTTACGCCCTCCCTGCACCCTGAGCTTCCCCCTTCCCACACACAGCCCCTAGCTACCCCCTGCCGGCTCCCTCAGTGATTCTGAGACTTTTTGAGCTGAGACCCCCACTTGTTATGATTTTTGGATGCTCTCCCCTCCCCCCATCCCAGGCAGGTGGGGTTGCTGGCTGAGGAGAGCGCTCTCCCCCCAATATAGAAGTCAGACTATGCTGATGAAGAAACGAAGTTTCAGGTGCTAAATAGCCCCAGGAGCCACTTTTCTGAACTTCACCGCAGTCGCTGACCCCTTGCGGAGTGGTTTCCAGGCCAGGGGTGGGCTCGGTCGGGTCTGCAGGGTCACATACCCCACGCTGCCTGCCAGCGTTGCCGACCCGGCTGTCTGCAGAGCTCAGAAGTTCACAAATAAAGCCACTCGGGAGGAAATGCCGCGGCTGAGCGAGAGCTGTTAGCGTGAGGCCCAGGCCGAGCACAGCCAGGCAGGGCCGGCTTTAGGCCAATTCCACCAATTCCCCCGAATCGGGCCCCGCGCCTAAGAGGGCCCCGCGCCCAGTGAGAATCTCTTCCCTGGCTAGAGGCGCCTTTTTAATTTTTACTCACCCGGTGGCGCTCCGGGTCTTCGGCGGCACTTGAGTGGCAGGTCCTTCAGTGCCACCGAAGACCTGGAGCAAGTGAAGGACCCACCACCAAAGACTGGGAGCACTGCCTGGTGAGTACAAGCTCCAAGTGTTTTTTTACATTTTTTTTTATAGTCATCCCTGCGGGGCCCTGTCAAAACTATTCGAATTGGGCCCCGCACTTCCTAAAGCCGGCCCTGCAGCCAGGCCACCTGGCCCTGACTTCTCACTCCCTGCCCGGCCTCCTTTATGGTCTGGGAAGAAAACCTGCCTCCCAAACCCAGCCCAATGGAATCGGAGCCCTGCCAGCAAACCACCCATGCTGGCACCTCCCTCTCCGAGCCACTCAGCCCCCCCTTGTCACTGCCCTGAAGCCTTGCGCAGCCTAGCCTGGTCTGGGATATAGCAGGCAGCAAACTCACCCCGAGAGCAGAGAGAGGTTTGTCTGGGAGCGTCGGGATCCTGGCACGCCATGGAATGGCCGAGAGCCACGACTGCGCACCTGGGAACCCGAGAGTGTTAGTAAAATATCCCAGGATCCCCCATGGAGCAGCCTCCCAGCCTGGCCCCCAGGCACTTGAGCAGAAAAAATTCTCCAGCCCCCGATCACCCCTGAACGTCCCTCCCCAGCTCCGTGTCTGCAGACGCAGGGGAGCAAGGAGAGTTAATGGTCCCACCGGCTCTGCCCACGCTGGGGGTCAGGACCTGCCGGGAGTTTGTGCGGAGCTCGGAGGAGGGAGGGGTGAGGGAGAATGAGCCTCCCAGAGAGAACAGCCCAAAGCCATGCAACGAGCAGAGATGGGCCCGGCCCCACCCCACCCCATGCACTGACTGTCCCAAGCTCAGGGAAAGCTCTGACCTGGTTCCAGACTGCCCAGTGTGGGCCCAGTCTGCCAGCTCCCCGACAGGCTGAGGGAGGGAGCCCACCCCTTGCCAAGTCACCTCTCCCTGTGCCTCAGTTTGCCTATTTGTATAATGGGGATATGTTCATAGGGACTTTCCTTTGCTTGGTGTTTTCAAGATCCTTCTATGGAAAGTGATAGTTATTGAGGAGAATGACTGGTCTCTGATCCTTTAATGACAGCCCCGTGTGCCTGGAGAAAGAATTCGTGTCTTCCCTCAGGCATGTGTCTCCAGATCTGTCTGTCTACTATCTACCCATCCATCCTGGGCATTTACAGGGCATCAGACTCTATGGAGACCTAGGCACTATCCCTTGTTTTCTTACTAATCAACTATAATTTTTAAATACACAAAGCAGCCAATTCCTCTCAGACTCAGCACAGAGCCCAAGAGTTCTCATCTCCCCTTAGGCAGGTCCCTTAATTACTGTTTACTCCTAAAGCTGGAAAAATAGCACAGAAGTGCAGACAGGCCTGTCTCCAGCCTGTTTACATTCGGTTTCTCACTTATCTGCTAGATGCTGAGGAAACTGCACTGGATTGCACAGCACTATATTATAAATGGGGCACAACTATGTGCCGGCTCTAGGCGTGGGATGTTGCTGCAGATGCTGGGGTGAGAGAGGTTTGGGACACGGATACCTGAGGGGGATTCTGAGGGAAGATGCTTCCATCTCAGAATTCACAGGTACCATCTCTTGACACATCCAGTGCAACGTGGGCATGATGGAATAGAAACTAGGTCTGTTCTTTCCACTATGTGCATCCCAGGGCCCTTGTCACAGGGGAAGAGTTTGCTTCAGTATCACTGGCCAAAATGTTCCTCTTTCCTGTTCATCCTCGGCTGATGGCCTCTAGCCCTGAGGTGGCTGCATTTCAGTGGATTTCAGGGGCACAGTGGATCCTTCAGGATAAAAGATGTTAGTAGATGTACAAAAGAAGGCCAAATTCTGAGGCCATGGCCCTTACCTTGCACTGATGCAAAACTCCCCTTGGAGTGAGAACTGAGTAAAGACCTCAGGAGCCAGCTGTGGGTTAATGCACAGAGACTTTCACCTCCTCCTCTTCCATCTCAGGGATCTGGCTGCTAACAGGAAGCAGGGGGCAGGTGGGGCTGTTCCCTGACTTTTATGTGCTGCAAGGCCTGGAGGTGCCTGGGCTCCTCACTGGAACAATTCTAAGTATTTTTCAACATGGGCAAGACATCTTGTCTCCTACCTTAATTTGAGAAGTCGGCTGAACTGTTATGCCTGAAACTTTCAAAATACATTTCAACCAGATGCAGAAACTCAGCGTGGGAAATTTCAATCCAAACGGTAAACAACTGAAAGTGAGGTCTTCTAATGGAAGGTGTCAGACAGCCTTAACTACCGGTGATGCCACCAGCACCACCTGCAATGGCCCATCCATTTGTGAATCCACTTCTGCTCAGCTCTTCGTTACAAGAATGTTGGTGGCAAGAAGTTCCACAGGCCACGTACAATTTATGTAACATTTTTCTCTTTTATTGGCATTATACATTCAGACTTCCAATGAAATTGAATGTTCCCTTGTTTGTATGTTATGAAAGGGAGTAAATATAAACACCTGATCCTCCTTCTTTGTTGATAAAGGCACAGGTTTCAAGGTCAAAGGGGACCATTCGATCATCCAGTCTGACCTCCTGTATAACACAGGCCATTAAATTTCACCTAGTTACTCCTCTGTTGAGCCCAGTGAGTTGTGTTTGACTCAGGACCGGGGCAACCATTTAGGCGATGTAGGTGGTCGCCTAGGGCACTAGGATTTGGGGGGTGACATTTTTTTCGGCAGCTAACGCTGCGGCCGGATCTTTGACCGCCCTAGTCACCTCCGGCATTTAGGCAGAGGGAGCTGAGGCAGGGGAGCGCAGAGAGGGCCGCCTGCAGCAAGTAAGGGGGGGCGGCATGCAGGGGAACTCCTCGCCCCAGCTCTCCCCTGCCCTGCCTCCTCCCCGAGCACGCCATGGCTGCTTCACTTCTCCTGCCTCCCAGGCTTGCGCTGCCAATCAGCTTAGGTGCTGCAAGCCTGGGAGGCGGGAGAAGTGAAGCAGCCACAGCGTGCTCGGGGTGCTCGTGCTTGGAGCAGGGGTGAGCTGAGGTGGGGGCAGTGCCTCAGGGCAGAGAGTGGGGGGTGGGGAGCTGCCTCAAGGGGGGCGCATCAGGGTGGAGGGGGGAACTGCCGCGGGGGGGGCGTCTCAGGGCGGGGGCACGGGGGAGGTGCAAGGTGGAAATTTCGCCTAGGGAGCGAAACATCCTTGCACCGGCCCTGGTTTGACTAAGGCCTGGTCTGCAGTTAGAATCACAGAATCACAGAATCTCAGGGTTGGAAGGGACCTCAGGAGGTTCTAGTCCAAACCCCTGCTCAAAGCAGGACCAACATCAACTAAATTTACATGGATTTACAACATTGAATCATGGAGCCACAGGGTGAGAAGGGACAGCAAAGATCACCTAGTTTAACCCCCTTCTAAGAGGCAGGATTTGTTCCATCTAAACCATCCCAGAGAGAAAACTATCCAGACTTCTTTGGAAAACCTCCAGTGAAGGAGCTTCCACAACCTCCTGAGGCACCTGTTCCATTGTCCTCCTTTTTGTTACAGTTCGGAAGCATTCCCAGCAGAGAATGGGATTATCACTTTCCAGTATTAGGGACACAAATTGGTACAGGGCACTTATGCAGGACTAAATTCTCAGACACAAATGACCATGGGGGCTGTGGATTTAGAACAGCTCACCTGGAGTGAACTAGTGGCAAAAATCAAACCGGCAGGAGATTTACTGTGAGAGACTGGGGTCTTAAAAAGACAAGTCAGCAAAAAGATTCCCTCAGAGCCCTTGCAGGCCATCACATTTACAAATAGCGGTCCTCACTCTGCCAGTCGTCCTCCCAATTCTAATTCCCCTACCTCCCCCAACCCTGGGCAGCGCCAACCCAAGGAGACACTTAGGAACATGATTTGGAAGGAGCTGGTGAATTTAGGGGAGGATTTGGGAAAATATGATTGCCAGCACCTTAGCATCCTGATTAATGCTTTGTCTCAGGCTATGCAAAGAACGGAGTTAATGCAGGGAGCTCCCCCACAACCCATTGCCCCAGTACAGAGTGCATCCCCCACGCCCACTCCCCGTCAAAGCCAGATCCCTGCCCCCTCTTCTAAGTGCAGGCTCTGGCAGTCTGATGATCATCAGGGGTGCCTGGTTCCCCACAGGGCTCCCCAGCTGATCGCCAGACTTCAGTACGACATATGCGGGAGACCCACTAGAGGGCTACAGTGGGGACCCCCGGAGTGTTAGCCCAATTGCTAGCATCAGTAAACAGAAGTCCCCAGGGGATCTCCAAAGGGAGACCCACCACTAAACAGGTTCAGCTCAGCATGTATGAGGGAGATACTGTCTCCAATGATTTGTCTCTTGGGAGTGGTGATTTGCCAGTTAAGGAAACCATTCCACTCTCCCAGTGTTTGTCTGTGAACAGCCGTGTGGTCTGTGAGAAGGGGGAAGGAAGTTCTAACTGTTTGTCTAGTCAGAAAAGCAGGTTCACTGCTGGAGGAGAAAATGTCCCCAGTGTGCTGTCTGTGAAAGAGGCAGAAAGTACCTCCCAGTTTATGCTGACTCAGGATTTGTCAGTTGTGCCAGATGTGGTTCTGGACTCAGCTAAAACCCAGAAAGATGCCCAGGAAGATGTTTCTGTAGAGCAACCCCTAGCTGAAAAGGGAAAGGACAAAATTTCTGGGGAAATGGATTGTTGTCTAAAAGTTCTCCTGAAGGAATAAAACCTCATGGTAGCTTTTGCAAGCAGATTACTGCAACTAAAGGGTACGGAAGTGAATTGACTGAGTTAGCTCAGGATGAGTCATTGCCTATAGCAAGCAGCAGTGTAGGTGCTGAGAAATTTGGTTCAGTTTCTAGCTGTCAAAGTTTCTCAATTGACTTTGTTTTAGAAAGATCCAGGGTGGAAGCCATCCCTACTAAAACCACCACTGCCTCTGTCACTGCTAAGTAACTCTCCAAAATAGTTTTCTCAAGAATGGGAATTCCCAGAGTAATTGATTCAGCCTGGGGCTACCAAGGCTTTGGGCATTAAGCAACGTTTCCACATAGCTGGACACCCTGAGTCCTCTGGAGAAGCTGAAGGAACCAGTCACACACTAAAGGAAGCTTTGAGCAAACAAGTAAAGAGCTCAGGGAGGGATTGGGATGAAAAGATACCACTCACCTTAATGGCTCTAGAGGCTCTAAGGTGATCCATGGGTGCACTCCCTTTAAAGGGAAATGCATACGCCTGAAAGGTGGTGGTGGGGAGTGGAACTGCCTAGTGCCTGGGAAGGGAAGGTGGGAACAGAGGAATGGGTGCACACCTTAGCGGAGACAATAGCTGCTTTGCACAAGCAAGTAGCAACACAGCTTGGCATTGTACAGCAAAGCACAGACAAGACAGTAGGCTGGGGAAAACCTCCTTCACTATGGGAATTAGGCCAAGCAGGAGGTTTTCAGCGAAGGAGCACTCTTTGTCATAAACGTGGGCTGGCCCCTGCTTTATTGTGAATCGGGCCAGCCCCAGTGTTTTTCAGGGAGAAATCCTGAATGGGAAACCCTGGCGGAAATGGTTTCATTGCTCACAGTTCAAAGAGTGGAAGGGGAAACCATCTGACTCTCAAGGAATATTATAACTGTCTTCTCCACCCTGTCGGCCACCCTTCTTGGCCAGCAAGAAGGAACGGCTTGTGGCCATTGGAAAATATGTGTTACGTGGGATGGTCAGTGCCTACCCCCATGTGAGACAGGGAAAGGCCAGAAAAGTCCTTGATTTATTATGGCCACTTTCACGTAGGTCACTGCTTCATGTTCATCCTGCAGTATCGGTCCCAGATTCTCCCAGTATATACAGAGGGGAGTGTGGGAATTTGTTCTCTCTTCTCTGCCCCCTCACAGGTCCTCAACATGAGCCATGGCATCCCACTGGTGCACCAGCACCCTGCTGTTCGTAAGTGTCTGGAGTCTGATGCTGTCCAGGCTCTATCCTGAACCTGTGATCCCTCAGAACCTCTGGAGGTGCTTGCCAGCTGGAGCCCAGGAAGTCAAATTGCTCTGCCACATGTATGGATCCTATGGGAATGGGAGAAACCGCCTGGCCCTGCCACCTCGCTACCAGTTCTATGCTGTTGGCAATTCCTCAGGTTGCCCCTGGGAAAGCCTTGCCAATTGCATGCAGAGCGCCACCGGAGAGTCACTCAAGTTTTGTTATGAATCTAAGACCACCCCAGACTCTGTCCCATTCTTCTGTAAGCCATTGTGGTCTTGAATGGGACGTACACCATCAAAAACACCCAGTGACAGCCTCCGGGGTGGCGGAAGGTGCAGGGGAGCCCCGGTTTCCTCTGGTGTTGGGGAACAACCATGTCATCATTGTCGTTGGAACTCAGACACCTCCGTTACCCGGAGAGGAACTTCAACTGTCTCTGATCACATCAGCAGGCAAGAATATCACACGATTCCTCATGAACTGGGAAACCCACTGGACTGGACTTTAGCTGGACATGACCTGACTCAGCAAAGTTCCCCAGACTGGGTAGTTCCATTAAACAGTACGTGTGACAAGCTTATGCCAACAGTTTGGTTTAAATTCTATCAGCATATTGCCATTTCTGGGGATTTCACGAGCCCGGCTTGTACAGAGTGGAATTGGGCTAACAACAAAGAACAGTTTTAAATTTCCACTCTCTGATCACAAACCTTGCTCCCCTCTGATGTTTAAGAGCCCCAATTTCAGGACCCGATGTGTTGAAATTGGATCAACCAGAGCATTTGGTTCTTCAACTTCAGACGTCTCTGAAGGAGGTTCAAATCCATGTAGAGGGCATGAATCTCTCTCACATTGCACCGGCATGTGCTCCCCGCATTGGAACTGGCCATAAGGGTTGGGATGAATAGGTAAGACAAGGGGCCAGCGGTTGACTGTGGAAATAGAGTAAAAAGGGAATTAGGTGATTGGCTTGAACCTGTAGGAACAGGAACCTCTTTGGTTGATGCCGCAAATATAGAAGTTCTGGCTAATAAACTGTCACATGCCACTGAAAGTACAGGGAAGATGGGAACCCCATTAACAGCATCTCTGAAACAGGGAGGTGAGGAACAGCAGTTAATAAGTAAGGTATTTCCTAGACAGAAAAGACTCATAGAAAAGGCTGAAATGTTAATAATGTCTGGTGTACAATCCCTCCAGAATAATGTCTCATTGGCCTCAGCATGGGGGACAGGGCTCGGTGGTTTGAGCATTGGCCTGCTAAACCCAGAGCTGTGAGCTCAATCCTTGAGGGGGTCATTTAGAGAACTAGGGTAAAATTCTGTCTGGGGTTTGGTCCTGCTTTGAGCAGGGGGTTGGACTAGATACCTCCTGAGGTCCCTTCCAGCCCTGAGATTCTATGTGAGCAAACTCAGCCTCTCACCCCAAATGTAGTCAAGGGAATGATTTGGCAAGTCATAGCAGAACAAGTTCCCATGGAGGCAGTCAACCTAATTTGACCCCATGTAATGGAGGAAGAGTTAGTCCTCCAGCCCTGGTAGAGACTAGATAATGCTTTGTACAAACGCTGCCAGCAAAGCTGGCAGTCATTCCTGATAACTGTGGCAGGCAAAGAAATTAGAGTGTCCCACTAGGTTTACAGATTAATGAGACTCAGTAATGTACTCCAGAGATCCTAACATTTGGGGCTGGCAGAAAGATAATGTGTGGAACACAGTCAATGTAAAGGGTGTAAGAGAAAAGGCGGCTTGGGCTGTATCTGTGAAGACCAAGCATTGGAGGAACATGATGAATGCTTCTTCCCACGACCTGGGGATAAGTCTCTCTCTTCCTTCGATGTTACCCAGGAAGAGGGGTTTGCTATTGTCTATGTTGGTAAAGCAAGTGTGTGTGTGAGGACAGGACCAGTTCAAGTTTCATGGAGTGGTGAGACCCCATCTCTCTCTCTGTGTTTTCTTCTGTACCTCAGCTATAGCTTTTTACCCCTGACTTCTTTGATCAGTTTTTGCAATCTTTAATAATGTAGCTCTTATGTCTATTTAGGCTCCTTTTGTGGGTATCACTATAATTCAATAAATAACTTTTATGGTTAAGCTGGTTGCTTCCCTCTCGCTCTCTCACTCTGAACTTTACTCTTTTGTATTTTGGCTTCCCTGTTTACTCTGCAGCAACGCTCCTCTTACCTAAGCTAAAGATCCTTGTAGCACCCCAAAATCCTGTGGGGTTTGCTCATCAGTTGGGTTACTGCCAGAACAACTGGAACGTGACAGTGGGGCTAGGGACCTGCTGAACCTGGGACATACGAGTGTGGCAGCTTGGAAGTGCTGCTTGGCCCAGCCTGTTGAGTCCAGGGATATATACGCGGTCAGCTTCAGAGCGCTGATTGACCCGGGCCACTCAGACTTTGTGTGTGTGTTTGTGTCCATCCAGTTCTGGGGCTGGAGGAACCCAGCCCTGGGGAACCGAGGTCCTGCAGGGTAGCTCCATTTGGAGGGGACTTGCAAAAGGGAGAAGCAGAGCTCCATATAGAAACACACCTGACACAAGCAGCACACTGATAGAATTACAGACCCCCCAGAAGAGTAACCCTAATAAATGAGTGTACCCCAATGTAACGCACATCTGGTAACATACTGGTACCTATGAAGCACCTACAAGGGATCAATATTTTTAAATCAGCATTCCCCAATATCTCGCGTCCAAGGAGTTCTAAAGGAGTTGTTTGAGGAGATCTGTGTCCCACTGAAGTACATTTTAATAACTATTGGAATTAAAGGGTGGGACTACAATTCATGCTTTTTCAGGCAGTAACAAATTTAGACCATTGCAAGCTGGTTCTACAGCCACTTTCCTGCCAAGTTTCCCTGGGTCACTCCTACCTGACTCTCCGCAGTTTGCCAGCTTTGAGTTTCTGTGCTCTATGGCATCTCAGGCATCTATATAGAGCTTTGTCTCTGGCTGGCTGGTCTCCGGGTCCTGGGGTGCAGGCAGTCCTCTCCAGGAGTCAGTGGCTTGCATCCTTCCTCATAGGTAGTCAGCCCAAACTGAGATGCTCTGCTTCCCTCTATAACTCATCTCCAGTAGGAGAATGCCCAGCAAAGCCAAGGGGGTATGGCCTCTTTGGCCAAGAAAGAAGGAGTAACTCCTGCTGCACCTCTAAAAGGTTGATACACCCTGTCAAACATCCTGTCAAACACCCTTCCCCCTTAAGATGGTGGCTGGTGACTGTCTTCATTGCCTTTCCTCTCTTCCTGCATGGGAGAATAAAGTGCATAGAAAGCTGGCTAGATAGTCGGGATCAATGGGTAGTGATCAAAGGCTCGATGTCTAGAGGGCAGCTGGTATCAAGTGGCGTGCACAAGGGGTCGGTCCTGGGGTTGGTTTTGTTCAACATCTTTATTCATGATCTGAATGATGAGATGGATTGCACCCTCAGCAAGTTTCCAGAGGACACTAAACTGGGAGGAGGAGTAGATACGCTAGAGAGTAGGGATAGGATACAGAGGGACCTAGACAAATTGGACGATTGGGCCAAAAGAAATCTGATGAGGTTCAACAAGGACAAGTGCAGAGTCCTGCACTTAGGACGGAAGAATCCCATGCACTGACACAGGCTGGGGATCGACTGGCTAAACAGCAGTTCTGCAGAAAGGACCTATGAGTCAGCAGTGTGAGCTTGTTGCCAAGAAGGCCCATGGCATATTGGGCTGTATTAGTAGAAGCATTGCCAGCAGATCGATGGAAGTGATCATTCCCTTCTATCCGGCACTAGTGAGGCCTCACCTGGAGTACTGTGTCCAGTTTTGGGTCCCACACTACAAGAAGGATTTGGAAAAATTGGAAAGAGTCCAGCAGAGGGCAACAAAAATGATTAGGGGGCTGGAGCACATGACTTATGAGGAGAGGCTGCGGGAAGTGGGATTGTTTAGCCTGCAGAAGAGAAGAATGAGGGGAGATTTGATAGCAGCCTTCAACTACCTGAAAGGGGGGTTCCAAAGAGGATGGAGCTCGGCTGTTCTAAGTGATGGTAGACGACAGAACAAGAAGCAATGATCAGACCTGGAGCCTGTGTCACACATTGCATAAGTTAACTTAACATCCGAGACGTCTCTTTGTTTTGTAATGAAATAATCAATCATGTGCCAATGCTTAGAGTGAGAGTGCAGCCAAGTCGCTTTGTATTTGTTTGCTTGTTGGAAGAATGTGCTTGCGATTTGAAGAAAGGATGCATTTGAGTTCTCACTTCCAGTACCATGATGCCCAAGCCCCTTGTGCCATGTGGTGAAGTCTTGACCAACTCTTGCATTACAATTGCCCAGTATATATAGCCTGGAATTAAAAGGTACCGAAGAGATCACTGAATTCAGGCTCTCGTAGAAAGCCTCCTTTTCACTGTCTACAGAAGGCAGTATGGGTGCGTATGCACAAACTAGTACATGGCACTGTCCATGCTTCAGTCTAAGCTTTGCAGTCAGGAGGTTAGGACTGAAAGTGTGTGGCTGGAACTCAAACTGGGGGACCAGTGGTTTGAAATCAGAGTTTTCCTTCTCCTGTACTGTCAATCCGCAGTGCCTCATTCTGTATTATTCGGCACAACCCCTCGGGATCACTCCACAAAGGGCCTCTTCAATCTGCCACCCTGAGGATGCGCCTCAATGCTGTATTACCCCAGCTTGAGGAAAGTCTAGATTGACCATATCTACCACTTCCCCCCATCCACAAGGCTTGATACCCTGTCAAAGAAAGCTGTCAGGTTGGTTTGACACGATTTGTTCTTGACAAATCCGTGCAGATTTTTCCTTACCACCTTATTATCTTCTAGATGTTCGCAAATTGATTCCTTAATTATTTGCTCCATTATCTTTGTCCTTATTTCCCTTTCTATAGATAGGCACTACATGTGCCTTTTTCCAGTTCTTTTGAATCTCTCCTGGTTTCCAATGCTTTTCAAAGATAATAGCTATTGGCTCAGATATCTCCTCAGGCAGCTCCTTGAGTATTCTAGGATGCATTTCATCAGGCCCTTCTGACTTGAAGACATCCAACTTGTCCAAGTAATTTTTAACTTGTTCTTTCGCTATTTTAGTCTCTGATCCTACTTCATTTTCATTGGCATTCACTATGTTAGGTGTCCAATAGCGATCAACCTTCTTGGTGAAAACCAAAACAAAGAAGTCATTAAGAACTTCTGCTATTTTCACATTTTCTGTTATTGTTTTTCCCTCTTCATTTAGTAATGGGCCTGTCATAAACAGATAGTTAAGGGTTAATGCCTCTTTACCTGTAAAGGGTTAAGAAGTTCACCTAGCCTAGCTGACACCTGACCAGAGGAACTAATGGGGGAACAAGATGTTTCAAAAGGAAGGAGGGAGGTTTCCTTCGTTTAGAGTCAGTTTCCGTTTTGGCTGGAGTGGAAATGATCAAGAAACCAGCCTCTTATCAGAGTAGTGAGTAAGAAGGAAGGAAATAAATTGGTTTATGTTTATTTTCTTTTTGTAACTTGTCTTGGCATTAGGGAATAATCAAATTGGGAACATCCTCTGTGTTTTGAATCTGTTGTCTGTGAGATCAGCTGGTATGCTAATCTCTCCCAGAGGTTTTTCTTTTTCTTTTACCTTTCTTTTCTTTAATTAAAAGCCTTCTTTTTTAAGAACCTGATTGATTTTTTCCTAGTTTTTAGATCCAAGAGGATTGGATCTGGACTCACCAGGGATAGGTGGGGGGGAAAGGAGGGGAGGGAAGGAGTAATTCTTTCTTGTGTTAAGATACAAGGAGTTTGGATCGGTGTTCACCAGGGACTTGGTGGAGGAGTCTCTCAAGGCTACCCAGGGAGGGGAAGGTTTTGAGGGAGAAGACAGAGTTTTCCAAATGACTCAAATATGTGGATGGTGGCAGCATATTGATCTAAGCTGGTAATTAAGCTTAGGGCTTCTCATGCAGATCTCCACATCTGTACCCTAAAGTTCAGAGTAGGGTGAAACCTATGACAAGGCCTACCCTGTCCTTGGTCTTCCTCTTGCTTCTAATGTATTTGTGGAATGTTTCCTTGTTACCCTCTATGTCTCTAGCTAATTTGAGCTCGTTTGCTGCCTTGGTCTTTCTAATTTTGCCCCTATAGACTTGTTTGATTTGCTTATGTACAACTGTTGTCATTTGACCTAGTTTCCACTTTTCAAGGACTCTTTTTTATTTATTTTTTTAGATCATTCAACATCTCCTGGTTCAGCCAGGGTGGTCTCTTGCCATACGCCCTATCTTTCCTACACAGTGCACTAGCTGGGTCTTCTTCCCTTAATAGTGTCTTTTTGAAAAATGCCAACTGTCTTCAATTGTTTTTATTCCTGGACTTGCTTCCCATGGGATCTTATCTACCAACTCCCTGAGTTTGCTAAAGTCTGCTTCTTGGAAATCCATTATCTTTATTTTGCTGTTTTCCCTCCTACTATTCTCTAGAATCGTGAACTGTACCATTTCATGATCACTTTCCCTGAAGCTGCCTTCTGCTTTCAAATTCTCAACCAGTTCCTCCTTATTTGTCAAAATCAAGTGTAGAACAGCCTCTCCTCTAGTAGCTTCCTCCACCTTTTGGAATAAAAAATTATCTCCAATACATTCCAAGAACTTGTTGGATACTCTGTGCCCTGGTGTGTTATTTTCCTGACAGGTGTCTGGGTACTTGAAGTCCCCCATCACCATCAAATCCTGTGCTTTGGATGATTTTATTAGTTATTTAAAAAAAGCCTCATCCACCTCTCCTTCCTGTAGTAGACCCCTACCATGACATCACTCTTGGCTTTTTAACCCCTGTCATCCTTACCCAGAGACTTTCAACAAATCTGTCTCCTATTTCCATCTAAACCTCAGCCCAAGTGTATATATTTTTAATATATAAGGCAACACTTTCTCCCTTTTCCCCCTGCCTGTCCTTTCTGAGAAAACTGTGTCCTTTTAAGGAAAATAATGGAGGTATCCTGTCTCCCAGAACTGGAAGGGACCCTGAAAAGTCATTGAGTCCAGCCCCCTGCTTTCACTAGTAGGACCAAGAACTGATTTTGCCCCAGATCCCTAAGCAGCCCCCTCAAGGATTGCACTCATAACTCTGGGTTTAGCAGGCCAATGCTTAAACCACTGAGCTATCCCTCCCCCTTCTAGAGTAATATTCCAGTCATGCCTATTATCCCACCAAGTCTCTGTCATGGCAATTTTGTCATAGTTGTGTTCATTTACTAGCACTGCGAATTCTTCCTGCTTATTCCTCATACTTCTCCTGGTAGCCTGCAGCCATCTAAGATACTGATTTGATTCCCCCAAGTTCTGTCTTCTCTCTCATTGATCCCTGCTATTACAGCCCATGCTCCCTTCAATTTCTGACCTTTCTCCCAGGTCTCCATGTGTTTGACTTACCTGTGGGCTTTGATCACCTGCCCCCTTCAAACCTAGTTTAAAGCCCTCCTCACTTTGTTAGTCAGTCCATGTCCAAATATGCTCTTACCCTTCCTCAATAGGTGGACCCCATCTCTGCTTAGGAGTGCTTCTTCCTGGAACAGGATCAAGAAAGCCAAAACTCTTGGTGACATCATCTTAGAAGCCAGGCATTCACCCCCAACATGCATCTGTCTCTGCCTGGGCCGCTGCCTTTGACTGGAAGGACTGAGGAGAACACCATGTGCACTCTGAACTCCTTCACCCTTATTCCCAGAGCCTTGGGAGTCACTTCTGATCTGCTGAGAGTCATTCCTCGTAGTAGTGCCCACATGGATGAGTAGCAGAGGGTAGTAGTCAGAGGACCGGATGATCCTTGACAATCCCTCCATAACATCTCTAATACAGGCCCCTGGCAGGGAGCATACATCCCAGGATGCCATGTCAGGGCCACAGATGGGTGCCTTTGTCCCCCTCAGAAGAGTATGTCCAACCACCACTACCCTATGTTTCCTCCTGGGAAATGGTGGCTGAAGACCTCCCAGCCTTGGGGATACATGGCTTCTCCTCCTGTACCTTAGGGGGTGATTCTTCATTTCTTTTTGCCAGGGCAGCTTAATGGTTCTCCATCACCACAGTGGATGGGTTGGGTGTAGGGGTGCATCACTGTTGCTGCCTGGAGTAACCAGCTGCCAGAGTTCTCCCTCTGACAGAGCCATATCCTCCTCCCTCAGTGATGTTCCAGCAGTTCTCTGTAGCTGGATAGCTTCCCCTGCCTTGGACATCTCCACATCAATACTCTCAAGGAATTCCTCATTGGCACGGATGCTCCTCAGACTCGACACCTCCTGGAGCTCTGCCACCTGCTTCCTGAGAGATTCCACCAGCAGGCACCTCTCACACTGGAGGCCTTCCACCCCCAGCCTGCTTTTCTGAGAGGGGGAAATGCAGCCCACAGTCTCTGGCAAGCCACACCAGGATCTGGATAGAGGCGTCCATGTTCCTTCCTAACCATAGTGACTGTTGCAGGACTCCCTCTTATAAACTCTGCTGTTTGCAGTCCCCTGTTCACTAGCTCTCCTTGGTTGCTTAGCCTCTGGCTTTAAGGCCTTCTCTCCTCAGTCAGCCCTGCCCCCTTGTGATGGATTCGGTCCCAGGGACCCCGTTGAGACTGTCACTTGATGTGCTGGGATACCACCTTCTACAGGTTAAATTCATATAATGTCTGCCCTCTATATCACTGATAGAGAGATATGCATGGCTGTTTGCCCCTGCCCCCCAAAGGCATTAATCACTTACTCTGGTTTTATTAATAAACAAAAGTGATTTTATTAAGTGTAAAAAGTAGGATTTAAGTGGTTTCAGGTAATAACAGACAGAACAAAGTAAGTCACAATGCACAAAGAAACTGATTATAGGTAATATCTCACCCTCAAAAATGTTCCAATAAGCCTCTTTCACAGGCTAGTCTCCTTCCTAGTCTGGGCCCAATACTTTCCCCTGGTACAGCCCTTGTTAGTTCCAGCAGACATCTCAGGCAGTAAGCAGGGGTTTCCTCATGACTGCCATCCCCTTTATCCTGCTCCACCCCCTTTTATAGCTTTGGCACAAGGTGGGGATATTTTGTCTGTGCTTGGCCCAAATCCCTCTTTCTAAATGGAAAGTACAAGTTTTTCGATGGATTTCAGTGTCAGGTGACATGGTCACATGTCCCTGTGAGACCCCATTCTTCATTGCCCACAGGCTGGCCCACAGGTACACAGGAAGTACAGGTAAATAAACCCATTCACAGGTCATTGATTTTGAAGCACTCTTAATGGCTTCCACTTAATATGTTTACATCAGGAATACAAGTTTATATCTTATTCTCCTAACTGCAGACATTGAAGTAATACCTGCAAACCTACACAGAGTAGATTACAAGCTTTCTAATGACATGTTACAAGAGACCTATTGCATAAAGCACACTCCAGTCATGTCATTTTCATGAGCATATTTCCATAAAGCACATGGAGTGCAACGTCACACCCCTTATTAATCACGCAGGGGGAGGGTGATCACAAATCTGATGGCAGCTGATGAAAAATGATCAAGGAAACAAAGGGTCAAACAGTTCTAGACACACAAATCCAGCTGCTCCAGTGACTGAAATAACCTGAAAGAGAAAGAAAAACCCAGACCCACAGTCAAACCAACACACTCACCCCAAGGTTAGTCCAGACACCTTGTTCATTCAGCAGGGGAGTCTGTTTGCAATTCCCTGGTTTCTTAGCCTCTGGCTTCCCCTTGATTTATTTTTGTTGTAGTTTGCATTGAACAGAGCTCGCTCCTGTTTTGCTTTTTGTTTGTGTTCTTTTTTGGTCTCTGCTACTGCGTGATTGTGTACTTCCTGTTCCTAATGAGGCGTGTGGTTGGCTGGTGAGTTCATAGCTCTGATGTTTGTAACGCTGAGTTCTGCTGTGTCCCTTTCTGAACGATGCCCGACATTCTGTTTGCTTCTTTGACTGTGCTGCAGAACTCTCCATAATGATCCAAGATCTCTTTCTGGAATGGTAACAGCTCATTCAGTGTCCCAGGGATCCCTCTATGCTATGTGGCCGCCCAAGAGTCAATCAAGTGCCGGGCATTTCATTAGTACAGCCGCGAACTTCTGGAAACTTGTGTTTAGATGCCCCTTCCCCCGCTGAGCCACCCTGCTCCAGCCCTGTGCCTTAAAACCCCTGGCCAGCTGCTCCTGGGACCCTCCTGCTTGCTGTGCAGAGGGACGGAGGGGGTGCTGATGTCAGGAGGTCTCCCACCTTCCCCCATCCATGTACCCCATCTCCACAGAGTGGGGGTGAGGGGCAGAGCTCAGGAGGGGGATGGAGGTGCTGGCAGCTGCTGTGGTCTGGAGGAGCCGCCAGACAGGTGGGTGCCGCAGTGCTTAAAGGGACAGAGCATGGTCCTCATACCCTCCCCACCGCCAGCATGCACCCACTGCGTCAGTCTCACACACACAGACAGTGTGTGTGTGTCTCTCTCTTTCTCTCTCACACACACATACACACTGTCTCAGTCTCACATGCACACACAATCTCTCCCTTTCACAGTCATTTCCCAATACATACATGTGTTGTTATTCTTACTTCACACTCCCTGCAGTGCACATCTACGCTCTGTATTTCTATTATTCCCAAGTGCTGTTATTTTATAGGTTTGACTGGTCTGTGCATTTCCAACTTTTCTCTTTTACACTTAAATTTAATTCTTTGAGTAGTGAGTAAGTTTAAAATACCTAACCTGTCCTGGCTGGAATAATTAGCCTGATGGTAATATATATAGATATAGATATATAAATATTAGTTTTTTGTTTCTACTGGTGGCACACATCTGCACATTTCCTTGATATTGGTGCAAATAACAAAATTCATTCTGCAAATGGATAGGAAAAAAATAAGATGAAACATTGATTTTGTAGTCTTTTGGTTTATTTAAAGTAAATTTTGTAATGTGGTGTTACAGCATCGTGGCTTCAGCTCTGTTAGCTACAGTTTCAGTCTTAACAGAGTGAAAGTCACCTCTGCTGCTTGCTTCAAATTTAGAGTCTCTAGGAACACGTAAAGACCAAAGGTAATGACCACACTACATTCATCCGTACAAAGCCTAGGCTACTTGGTAAGTTTTATTAAAGTTACAATTACCCAAGCCTATAGAAATTCTATACACACCTCTGCACCAGTTACAAATCTAGTTCTAGTCCCATCCTTAACAATAGTGTTAGGGTCTGATGGGTCACTCAGAGCTCAATCATCAGTAGATGGGTGATTCCTGCTGGAGTCTCCCATAGGGGCTGAATTTCCCACTCTGGGCATCCCCTTTTTATAATGGGATTCTGTCTATACCTACATTCTGCGCATGTCCATAAAAGTGTCCACCCTCTTTTCTCTTATTGGTCTGTGCCCCCTGGAAACTTAAGGGACCCCCAATCTTCTACAGTTTGGATAAGTTCCCCTTATTCTCATTACAATTGAAGCACAACCTGTAGCCTGTGATTAAGACACGTCTGAGACAGGCATGCTTTTTCAGTGTTTTTATGATCTTATATTAAATTTCTGGGTAATTTTGTGCAATATTATCACTTAGTGCCTCTTTTGCCATAATCTTAGGGCATCGGGTTATTTTCCAGTCACTTACCTCATCATTTCTTGTCCCCAAAGCCTACAATAGCTAAACTAAAGTCTCCCAGGCCTCAGCCTATAGGCTCTTGCATTCCAGGTTGTCTTATTCATGTCTAGTACTTGGTTCCTCTAAATACTGATCAGTCTCACACTTCTATAATTCCACAACTTAACCCTAATTAATATATAGTGAAAATATATTAAAACTGTGACGAAGTAGGAATGTTCTTAATGTTTTCTCTAAGCGCTGTGTGGGTGCATCAGTTTCCCCTATGCATTTCTTGAGTGTCTAGGAGTGTGTGATTGTTGCAGAGCCCTAGGGGGCCAGTGTGATGGTGTCTGCACAGAGAATGGTCGACACCCTGTCTACTGGCAACTGATGGCCAGAGCCCCTCCCCTGCAAAGGTGCCAGCTGAAGGTGTAGGAGAACAAAGGGATCAGGTGACCTCCTGGCCCGGGAAAGAGACAAAGGGAGAAGTGGGGCTATAGTGTTTCAGTTTGGAGCTGGCTGGGAAAATGGAGGGGAGCCCAGATGGGGCTCTGGCCTCCCTGGGCCCCCCAAAGATGGACCTGACTGAGAGGTCCTGTTGTCTGTACCTGCAAGACCTGTCTTGGACTGTGTTCCTTTCATCTAATAAACCTTCTGTTTTACTGGCTGGCTAAGAGTCCTGGTGAATCGCAGGAAGCTGAGGGTGCAGGGCCAAGTCTTCCCCAAACTCCATGACAATAACATAGACTCATAGACTCTAGGACTAGAAGGGACCTCGAGAGGTCATCGAGTCCAGTCCCCTGCCCTCATGGCAGGACCAAATACTGTCTAGACAATCCCTAATAGACATTTATCTAACCTACTCTTAAATATCTCCAGAGATGGAGATTCCACAACTTCCCTAGGTAATCTATTCCAGTGTATAAATACCCTGACAGTTGGGAACTTTTTCCTAATGTCCAACCTAAATCTCCCTTGCTGCAAGTTAAGCCCTTTGTTTCTTGTTCTATCATTGGAGGCTAAGGTGAACAAGTTTTCTCCCTCCTCCTGATGACACCCTTTTAGATACCTGAAAACTGCTATCATGTCCTCTCTCAGTCTTCTCTTTTCCAAACTAAACAAACCCAATTCCTTCAGCCTTCCTTCATAGGTCATGTTCTCAAGACCTTTAATCATTCTTGTTGCTCTTCTCTGGACCCTCTCCAATTTCTCCACATCTTTCTTGAAATGCGGTGCCCAGAACTGGACACAATACTCCAGTTGAGGCCTTACCAGCGCAGAGTAAAGCGGAAGAATGACTTCTCGTGTCTTGTTTACAACACACCTGTTAATCCATCCCAGAATCACGTTTGCTTTTTTTGCAACAGTATCACACTGTTGACTCATATTAAGCTTGCGGTCCACTATGACCCCTAGATCTCTTTCTGCCATACTCCTTCCTAGACAGTCTCTTCCCGTTCTGTATGTGTGAAACGGATTGTTCCTTCCTAAGTGGAGCACTTTGCATTTGTCTTTATTGAACTTCATCCTGTTTACCTCAGACCATTTCTCCAATTTGGAGAACATACTTGGTTCCTCTAAATTCTGATCAGTCCCACATTTCTATAATTCTATAAATTAACCCTTATTAACATACAGTGAAAATATAGTATAACATATTGATTAATGATAACATCACAAAATAAATGAATAATGAACTAAAATTATTGGCTACAGTTTAGACCCCATCATTTTATATGTCTGGTTGGGATGATGTTTTCCAATATGTATTACTTTGTCCACGTTATCTTGGATCATCTTTGGGATTGGTCAGAGCCTGCTAGTGTGTTCAGGGGCCTGGAACTCCTGGCTTCTCATCCAGCTGGAACCTGTCTCTGCTGCAGCCAAAGCCTTGGAACCAAAGAGTCTCCTCTGATGCCCTGGTGCCTCTCTCCTGCCCTAGCTTCTTCTGGCTCATCCAGTCTCTGTGTTTTTGAAGGGTTGGACCAACACTTCCTCTCTCTGTTTCCTCTTCTGGGGAGGTTCCATTCCTTCCACGCCCGCCCCTCTGCAGAGAAGCTGGAGAAAACTGTTTTATCTAGAATTCAATTACTCCCTCCTTCTACTGTAAAAGCAGCAAAGAATCCTGTAGCACCTTATAGACTAATAGATGTCTGTTAGTCTATAAGGTGCCACAGGATTCTTTGCTGCTTTCACAGATCCAGACTAACACAGCTACCCCTCTGATACTCCTTCTACTGTGCGAGCTCTCACTGGAGCTAAGGGTATGTCTATACTACCTGCCGGATCGGCGGGCAGCGATTGTCCAGCAGGGAGTCAATTTATCGCGTTTAGTCTAGACATGAAAAATAGTCCCCCAAGCGCTCTGCCCTCGACTCCTATATTCCACTGGCACAAGAGGTGCAGGCAGAGTCAACGGGGAAGCAGCAACAGTCGACTCACCACAGTGAAAACACCGCAGTGAGTAGGTCAATGTAAGTCAACTTCAGCTACGTTATTCATGTAGCTGAATTTGCATAACTTAGATCGATTCCCCCCCACTGTAGACCAAGGCTAAGAGTCTTTAATTTTATAGAGAGATGCCTCTGCCTCAGCCTTCTGCCCCTTCATACAAGGTGGGTGGGAGCAGAGTACAGGAAAAGCCCAAAGACATAGGGGATACAGACGGTTTCTATAACAAAGGGTGAGTCAATGGGGTTTCCACCCATCTAGGTTTTACCCAGACACTTCATTTTTTGGCTTCTCTGTCTGGGTGCTATGCAGGGTTCTCAGATGCCTGGTTTTGAATTAGAAAGTCCAGCCAAGAAAGAGATCTGGCTGTGTCTGGTTCCTGCAGGGCAGGGGTGGATGCATTGGGTCATCAACCCACGCCTGCCCCTGCTCAGCCGGGGCCACATCATACCAACAGGCAGGGTCCTTGTCAGGCTTCAGCAGCTCCAACCAGTCCCAGAGAAGAGGGAGCCCAGCTGTGGCAGAGATAGAGGTGGAGAAGATCCAGAGAGTGATGGGAGGAGAGGAGTAGAGAAGCCAGGGACAAGGGTAGGGCAATGGTGGAAGAAATGGAGAATGGGTCTGGGTCTCAATGGACTAAGTAGGGCATGGGAAGGGTCCTAGGGGAAATCTGTGGGGCAGAGGTCAGGGTCTTCAGGGAATGGGGGTCAGAGGGTGAAGTCACGGGGTCCAGTTACCAGCAGTTAGAAAGGTGGCAACTCAACGAGTTAATGAGTTCTACACAGACTGATTCTCCAGTTTCTCACACTGACACAGCACAGAAATGTCAGGGAAGGGTCTAATGTCTCTCTGACTGCCCAGTGAGTGATTCAGGGAAGAGGGCCCAGCACCATGTCACCAGCCAGCTCTGCACAGAGCTCAGTCTGAGAGTCAGAGCACCAGGAGAAAACTTTAGGTCCCTTTATGAGTAAAGAGCAGGAGCAGCCTGTCCCGGATCTGCCTGGTCATCACCCCATAGATGATGGGGTTCAGCATGTGGGGCAGCAAGAGGAACATGTTGGCAATGAGAACATGGAAATGTACGGCCACATTCTGCCCAAACCGGTACATGACAGAGGAGGAGAGATGTGGGATGTAAAAGGCTAAGATGACACAGAGGTGGGAGCTGCAGGTCCCCAAAGTCTTGAGCCGGGTATCCTTTGTGGGGAGGCTGAAGATGGCCCTGAGGATCTGGGTATAGGACACGGTGATAAAAATCACATCCACACCAGTCACACAGAATAGCACAAAGAGGCCGTAGTAACTACTGATGCTGGTGTCGGTGCAAGCCAGCTTCAGCACAGCTATATGCACGCAGTGCGGCTTGGGGATGATGTTGGTTCTGCAATATGGCCACCGCCTCGCCAGCAAGGGAAAGGGCAATATGACCATGGTGCTACGCAGCACCATGGCCAGGCCAATCTTGGCCACCACAGGGTTTGTCAGGATGGTGGAATGTCTCAGGGGGTCGCAGATGGCCACATAGCGATCCAAAGCCATGGCCGCCAAGGTCCCAGACTCTATCGAAGAGATGCAGTGAATGAAATACATCTGGGTGAGGCAGGCACTGACATTGATCTCCCTAGAACTGAACCAGAATATGCTCAGCATTTTCGGCACAATGGACGTAGATACGACTAGGTCACTGCCGGCCAGCATGCAGAGAAAATAATACATGGGCCCATGGAGGCTCGGCTCCTTCTTCACGATGAAAAGGATGGTGAGGTTCCCCAAGATGGCTATGGCGTACATGGTGCAGAAGGGGATGGAGATCCAGACATGGGCCGCCTCCAGGCCAGGAATGCCCAGCAGGATGAAGGTGGAGGGATTGGTGAAGTCGGTTTTGTTGGAATCTGACATGGGATAGGGGAGAAGGTTTCCAACCCTGAGGCAGAATGGTGTCTCCTGTATGCACCGTATGTTCCCCTGACTTCCTGTATGTGCCCAGGGTCTAGGGTGATGGTCACAATACAAATGCCTGGATGGAGAGACAATGTTAACATGAGACACTACATGCTCTACTGGACGCTGTTCTCAGGGGTGAAGCAGATCGGTTGCTCTTCACACGCTGAAAAATTTTCGTTATTCAGATAAATGAATTATGAACAGCTGGCCCTACTAATGCCAATTCCATATTTGATGGAGCTCCATGAGTCAATAATTCTACATGTCGTGGTGTGGGAAACCTTACTAGGCACCAGAAGGAAACATGAGTGTGAATACTGGTTATTCATCATTGTTTCTCAATGCAATGAAATCCAGGCTAGAGAGGCCATGCTGAAGGGAGTTCCCCTTCACCCGATTGCTCAAAATCTGAGATTTAAAACAAAGAAACAAACAAACAAACAAAACTTTGCCAAGACTTGTACCAGGGATAAACATCCCAACTAGAACACACCTCAGGAAAAAGACCTGGGAGTCATTGATAGCAGGTCAACAAAACACCTGCTCATTTGCAATACTGGCCAAATCAAAGACAATGTTTGGATGCCTAAGAAATGGGTATGTGCTCAGTTTTGAACATCCAGTCTCTAAAACGGGTATAGCATTATAAAAGGGATTTCTGAGCCAGGATCTGTGAATCGGGAAGGCTGCCATATGCGGAAAAACTGAAAAGTCTGGGACTCTTTCATTTAGAGGAGAGACAAAGAAGGAGCCAGATGATAGAGGAAAGGAATCAGGAAGGCCAAATCCCACTTGGAGTTGCAGCTAGCAAGAGATGTTAAGAGTAACAAGAAGGGTTTCTTCAGAGATGTTAGCAACAAGAAGAAAGTCAAGGAAAGTGTGAGCCCCTTACTGAATGAAGGAGGCAACCTAGTGACAGAGGATGTTGAAAAAGTTCACGTACTCAATGCTTTTTTGCCTCCGTCTTCACGAACAAGGTCAGCAACCAGACTGCTGCACTGGGCAGCACAGTCTGGGGAGGAGGTGACCAGTCCTCTATGGAGAAAGAAGTGGTTCAGGACTATTTAAAAAAGCTGGATGAGCACAGGTCCATGGGGCCGGATGTGCTGCTTCCGAGGGTGCTAAAGGAATTGGCGGATGTGATTGCAGAGCCATTGGCCGTTATCTTTGAAAACTCATGGCACTCGGGGGAGGTCCCAGATGACTGGAAAAAGGCTACTGTATTGCCCATCTTTAAAAAAGGGAAGAAGGAGGATCCGCGGAACTACAGGCCAGTCAGCCTCACCTCAGTCCCTGGAAAAATCATGGAGCAGGTGCTCCAGTAATCAATTTTGAAGCACTTAGAGGAGAGGAAAGTGATCAGGAACAGTTAGCATGGATTCACCAAGGGCAAGTCATGCCTGACTAACCTAATTCCCTTCTACGAGGAGATCACTGGGTGTGTGGATGAGGGGAAAGCAGTGGATGTGTTATTCCTTGACTTTAGCAAAGCTTTTGATAAGGTCTCCCACAGTATTCTTGCCAGCAAGTTAAAGTAATATGGGCTGGATGAATGAACTATAAGGTGGATAGAAAGCTGGCTAGATCATCGGGCTTAATGGGTAGTGATCAATGGCTCCCTGTCTAGTTGGCAGCTGGTTTCAAGAAGAGTGTCCCAAGGGTCGGTCCTGGGGCCGGTTTTGTTCAATATCTTCATTAATGATCTGGAGGATGGCGTGGACTGCACTCTCGGCAAATTTGCAGATGACACTAAACTGGGAGGAGTGGTAGATACGCTGGAGGGTAGGGATAGGATAAAGAAGGACCTAGACAAATTAGAGAATTGTGCCAAGAGAAACCTGATGAGGTTCAACCAGGGCAAGTTGAAGAGTCCTGCATTTAGGACGAAAGAATCCCATTCACTGTTACAGACTAAGGATCGAATGGCTAGGCAGCAGTTCTGCAGAAAAGAACCTAGGGGTTACAGTGGACGAGAAGCTGGATATGAGTCAACAGTGTGCCCTTGTTGCCAAGAAGGCTAATGGCATTTTGGGCTGTACAAGCAGGGGCATTGCTAGCAGATTGATGGATGTGATCATTCTCCTCTATTCGACATTAGTGAGGCCTCATCTGGAGTACTGTGTCCAGTTTTGCGCCCCACAGTACAAGGAGGATGTGGAAAAGTTATAAAGAGTCCAGCGAAGGGCAACAAAAATGATTAGGGGGCTGGAGCACATGACTTATGAGGAGAGGCTGAGGGAAGTGGGGTTGTTTAGTCTGCAGAAGAGAAGAGTGAGGGGGAATTTGATAGCTGCTTTCAACTACCTGAAAGGGGGTTCCAAAGAGGATGGATCTAGACTGTTTTCAGGGGTACCAGATGACAGAACAGGGAGTAATGGTCTCAAGTTGCAGTGGGGGAGGTTTAGGTTGGATATTAGGAAACACTATTTCACTAGGAGGCTGGTAAAGCACTGGAATGGGTTATCTAGGGAGGTGGTGGAATCTCCTTCCTTAGAGGTTTTTAAGGCCAGGCTTGACAAAGCCCTGGCTGGGATGATTTAGTTGGGATTGGTCCTGCTTTCAGCAGGGGGTTGTACTAGATGACCTCCTGAGGTCCCTTCCAAACCAGATATTCTATGATTCTATGACTCTATAAAGAATAGAACTGACTACATTCAGTTGGATAAACAGAGAACAGTTCCCAACCAGTAATACCTATAGATACTTCGTGCTTCAAAAGGGCTTATTCTCCAAAGCTGAAGAAAATATTTTCCTCCCAATCAGTTTTCTTGATACGACAGGAAAATGGGAATGAAAATTGGAAGTTTATTTAAGAATAGTTTATTTCAGGGGTTCTCAAACTGGGGGTTGGGACCCGTCTGGGGGATGCAAGGTTCTTACATGGGGGGTTGCAATTTATCAGCCTCCATCTCAGACCTCGCTTTGCCTCCAGCATTTATAATGGTGTTTAGATTTAAAAGCATTTTTAATTGATTGGATGGGGGGGGTCTCACTCAGATGCTTGTTATCTGAAAGGGGTCAGCAGTAAAAAAGTTTGAGAATCACTGGTTTATTGGCTAGCTAAAATAATTCACAATTCCACAGTCAAGGCAGCAATTATGCGGGGAAAAGTGATATATACAAATTGGAAAACAGGGAAAATACATAGCAAACAATAGAATTGGAAGTTATGAAAATTGATAAAGGATGTTAAAGACATCTGGGAAAACTCCATGCTTTACTGGGCAAAGGATAACAAAAAGAAGGTTATTAAATATATTAAGAACAAAAGAAATCCTAAAAAAAGCTTTAGGCCAATTCCTAGAGGAAGAAAGGAAAATTGCTAAGTTTGCAGAAAATATAGATGTA
Source organism: Gopherus flavomarginatus (assembly GCF_025201925.1). NCBI lineage: Eukaryota > Metazoa > Chordata > Testudines > Testudinidae > Gopherus > Gopherus flavomarginatus. Next base: position 379,170,222 of record NC_066617.1, read on the forward strand.
TTGACAAAATAGTTTTCTTCTGCATTTGGAAGGAAGCAGTATGAGGTGCTCCTATCACATGAGGTGATGGAATAGTCTCCAGTCCATTAGCTGCCAAGGAGAATGTTAAACAGCATCTACAGTTTGAGAATTTCCAAGTGGAAGGCAGCTTGGGTGAAAGTGATCATGAAATCATAGAGTTTGCAATTCTAAGGAAGAGTAGAAGATAGTACAGCAAAATAGAGACAATGCATTTCAGGAATGCGGATTTTGGTAAGCTCAGAGAGCTGATAGGTAAGGTCCCATGGGAATCAAGACTGAGGGGAAAAACAACTGAGGAGAGTTGGCAGTTTTTCAAAGGGACACTATTAAGGGCCCAAAAGCAAGCTATTCCGCTGGGTAGGAAAGATAGAAACTGTGGCAAAAGACCAACTTGGCTTAACCACGAGATCTTGCATGATCTCAAAAATAAAAAGGAGTCGTATAAAAAATGGAAACTATGTCAGATTACAAAGGATGAATATAGGCAAACAACACAGGAATGCAGGGGCAAGATTACAAAGGTAAAGACACAAAATGAGCTCAGACTAGCTATGAGAATAAAGGGAAACAAGAAGACTTTTTATCAATACATTAGAAGTAAGAGGAAAACCAAGGAGAGTGTAGGCCCACTGCTCAGTGAGGAGGGAGAAACAGTAACAGGAAACTTGGAAATGGCAGAGATGCTTAATGACTTCTTTGTTTTGGTCTTCACTGAGAAGTCTGAAGGAATGTCTAACATAGTGAAAGCTAATGGGAAAGGGGTAGGTTTAGAAGATAAAATAAAAAAAGAACAAGTAAAAAATCACTTAGAAAAGTTAGATGCCTGCAAGTCACCAAGGCCAGATGAAATGCATCCTAGAATACTCAAGGAGCTAATAGAGGAGGTATCTGAGCCTCTAGCTATTATCTTTGGAAAATCATGGGAGACGGGGGAGATTCCAGAAGGCTGGAAGGGGGCAAATATAGTGCCCATCTATAAAAAGGGAAATAAAAACAACCCTGGAAACTACAGACCAGTTAGTTTAACTTCTGTGCCAGGGAAGATAACGGTGCAAGTAATTTAGGAAATCATCTGCAAACACTTGGAAGATGGTAAGGTGATAGGGAATAGCCAGCATGGATTTGTAAAGAATAAATCATGTCAGACCAATCTGATAGCTTTCTTTGATAGGATAACGAGTCTTGAGGATAAGGGAGAAGCGGTGGATGTGGTATACCTAGACTTTAGTAAGGAATTTGATATGGTCTCACATGACATTCTTATCGATAAACTAGGCAAATACAATTTAGATGGGACTACTATAACGTGGGTGCATAACTGGCTGGATAACCGTACTCAGAGAGTAGTTATTAATGGTTCCCAATCCTGCTGGAAAGGTATAACAAGTGGGGTTCCACAGGGATCTGTTTTGGGACCGGATCTCTTCAATATCTTCATCAACGACTTAGATGTTGGCATAGAAAGTACGCTTATTAAGTTTGCAGATGATACCAAACTGGGAGGGATTGCAACTGCTTTGGAGGATAGGGTCATAATTCAAAATGATCTGGACAAATTGGAGAAATGGTCTCAGGTAAACTGGATGAAGTTTAATAAAGATAAATGCAAAGTGCTCCACTTAGGAAGGAACAATCAGTTTCATTCTTACATGCAGAATGGGAAGAGACTGTTTGGGAAGGAGTACACAGAAAGGGATCTAGGGGTTACAATGGACCACAAGCTAAATATGAGTCAACAGTGTGATGCTGTTGCAAAAAAAGCAAACGTGATTCTGGGATGCATTAACAGGGGTGTTGTGAGCAAGACACGAGAAGTCATTCTTCCGCTCTACTCTGCACTGATTTGGCCTCAACTGGAGTATTGTGTCCAGTTCTGAGCACCACATTTCAAGAAAGATGTGGAGAAATTGGAAAAGATCCAGAGAAGAGCAACAAGAATGATTAAAATCTTGAGAACATGACCTATGAAGAAAGGCTGAAAGAATTGGGTTTGTTTAGTTTGGAAAAGAGAAGACTGAGAGGGGACATGATAGCAGTTTTCAGGTATCTAAAAGGGTGTCATAAAGAGGAAGGACAAAACTTATTCATCTTAGCCTCTAAGGATAGAACAAGAAGCAATGGGCTTAAACTGCAGCAAGGGAGATTTAGGTTAGACATTAGGAAAAAGTTCCTAACTCTCAGGATGGTTAAACATTGGAATAAATTGCCTATGGAGGTTGTGGAATCTCCATCTCTGGAGATATTTAAGGGTAGGTTAGATAAATGTCTATTAGGGATGGTCTAGACAGTATTTGGTCCTGCCGTGAGGGCAGGGGACTGGACTCAATGACCTCTCGAGGTCCCTTCCAGTCCTAGAGTCTATGAATCTACAGTAGAACCTTAGAGTTACAAATACCAGAGTTGCAAACTGACCTATCAACCATGCATCTCATTCAAAAGTAGAAGTACATATCCTGTCAGCAGAGGAGCCAAAAGAAAAAAGCAGGGTAAATACAGGACAACTCTGTGTTAAGTGAAAAGTATTTAAAAATAAAAGGAAAATTAAAAAAAAGATTTGACAGAGTTGCAAAACAATGGAAAAGCTGGTATGGGATTAGTTAAAAAAAAAAGTCTAGGAATATAATTAATGCCAGTAAACAGCATGGTTTATGGAAAACGGGTCTTGTCAAATAAAATAAAACTGATTTAATCCTTTAATGCGAGTGAACATTTGGTTGATCAAGGGTACTGTGCAGATGCAATAAACGTCAGTTTCTCTGAGACATTTAATTTAGTAGTGGAAAACATTCAGATAATAAATAAACAGTCTACAATACTAGTAGAGCACATGTGAAGTGGATTAAAAACTGGCTAACTGACAGATCTCAGAAAGCTGTTGTCAAGAGCCATTGTCAGTGAATGGAGGTGTTACTAGCAGGGTTTTGCAGGGATCGGTTCTAGGCTCGATGCTATTGAATAATTTCATCAATGATCTGGAAGGAAATAGAAAAACACTGCAGATAAAATTTGCAGATGACCCAAAGATTTGCAGAGTGGTTACACTGAGGAGGCCATGGCAGGCATACCAATTGATGGAATACAAGCTGTCAGGAACAGTATTCCTGATGATGCTACAGCACAACTGGCTGCTGAGCTCTGTGCCTTTATCCTCACACACAACTATTTCAAATTTGATGACAATATATATCTCCAGATCAGTGCAACAGCTATGGGCACCTGCATAGCCCCACAGTATGCCAATATTTTTATGGCCGACCTGAAACAACGCTTCCTCAGCTCTCGTCCACTCACACTCCTTCTCTACCTATGCTGCATTGATGACATCTTCATCATCTGCACCCATGGGAAGGAGTCTCTGGAAAAATCCACCACGATTTCAACAGCTTCCACCCCACCCTCAACCTCAGCCTGGACCAATCTACACAGGAGGTCCACTTTCTTGACACCACGGTGCAAATAAGTGATGGTCACATTACCACCACCCTATACCGAAAACCTACCAACTGCTATGCCTACCTTCATGCCTCCAGCATCCATCCCGGCCACATCACACGATCCATTGTCTACAGCCAAGCACTGAGGTACAATCGCATCTGCTCTAACCCCTCAGACAGAGACCAACACCTACAAAATCTCCACCAAGCATTCTCAAAACTACAATACCCACATGAGGAAATAAGGAAACAGATCAACAGAGCCAGACGTGTACCCAGAAGCCTCCTACTGCAAGACAAACCCAAGAAAGAAACCAACAGGACTCCACTGGCCATCACATACAGTCCCCAGCTAAAACCTCTCCAATGCATCATCAGAGACCTACAACCCATCCTGGACAATGATCCCACACTTTCACAGGCCTTGGGTGGCAGGCCAGTCCTCACCCACAGGCAACCTGCCAACCTGAAACACATTCTCTCCAGTAACTGCACACCGCACCATAGTAACTCTAGCTCAGGAACCAATCCATGCAACAAACCTCGATGCCAACTCTGCCCACATATCTACACCAACGACACCATCACAGGACTTAACCAGATCAGCCACACCATCACCGGTTCATTCACCTGCACGTCCACCAATGTAATATACGCCATCATATGCCAGCAATGCCCCTCTGCTATGTACATCGGCCAAACTGGACAGTCGCTACGGAAAAGGATAAACGGACACAAATCAGAAATTAGGAATGTCAATATACAAAAACCTGTAGGAGAACACTTCAACATCCCTGGCCACACTATAGCAGACCTTAAGGTGGCCATCCTGCAGCAAAAAAACTTCAGGACCAGACTTCAAAGAGAAACTGCTGAGCTTCAGTTCATCTGCAAATTTGACACCATCAGCTCAGGATTAAACAAAGACTGTGAATGGCTTGCCAATTACAAAACCAGTTTCTCCTCCCTTGGTTTTCACACCTCAACTGCTAGAACAGGGCCTCATCCTCCCTGATTGAACTACCTCATTATCTCTAGCTTGCCTGCATATATATACCTGCCCCTGGAAATTTCCACTACATGCATCTGACGAAGTGGGTATTCACCCACGAAAGCTCATACTCAAAAACATCTGTTAGTCTATAAGGTACCACAGGACTCTTTGCTGCTTTTTGAGTCTGTCTGACACCTTCAGTTAGGAGACCTGATTTTCAATTGCTTATAAGTTTGCCAAATTTTAAGTGTTTGGACTGAAATTTCCCATGCTGAATGTCTGCTTCTGGCTAAACTGTTTTTTGAAAGTTTCAGGCATAACAGTTTAGCCGACTTCTTGAATGAAGCAAGGAGAGAATATGTCTTACCCATGTTGAAAAATCTTTATAATTGTTCCAGTGAGGATCTGTCACAGTATGAGTGTGATATAACATCTCATTGAAAGGTGATGGGACCAGAAAGAGTTAATTAACTCACAGACTGACCTGACCCAGGGCCGAACTTTAGAGATTCGTTAGGAAGATCTGTAAATGAACAGAGGTTTGAAATGCAGCCGCACAGTTAGAGATAGAAGAGTAGATGTTTGCTCAAGTCTTGTGATGGAGGTAAACAAGTCTTTTCTATTGCTATAGATTTAATTCAAAGATCAAAAAAGGAGTATTAATATTTATGATAACACTTGAGTGAAATAGTATTATTGTCTATCTGTCTCTTTGAAGGTTGTGATAAACTCTATATAAACTGCTTAATGGATAAATTGCACTATGCTAATTGCCAGGATGTTTGGGAGACAGAAGATGAAGCTTATTCTCTCAGGACAAAAAGCTGCTGGAAAAACGTATAAAGATCCTGGGACACCAGCCTGTTTTATCTCAGATCTGCTCTGGGTTTCAAAAGGGGGAAACCTTAAGCCATAAGGATTGAGATCCCCAGTCACTGACTGGAGTCACCCTGAGTATGGACATTGGACTATAACCTCTGGACTATTTCTAAAAGGACGTTTGGCAACTACAAACTCATCTCTAATCTGTATCGGAACCTCAAGAATTGTGTTCAAGTCTGTCTGTATATTGATCTTTTAACCAACTCTCCCTCTCTGTTTTGTTTTCAAATAAATTTTAGTTTAGTTAACAAAAATTGGCTATAGCGTGTATTTTGGGTAAGATCTAAGTTATGGTTGGACCTGGGTGTGTGGCTGATCCTTTGGGATTGGAAGAACCTTTTCTTTTATATGATGAGGCCTGAGGCTGGGCACTTTAAGGGAACTGCGTTGTTCGGACTCTAAGGGTATGTCTATACTACGGGATTATTCCGATTTTACATAAACTGGTTTTGTAAAATAGATTGTATAAAGTCGAGTGCACGCGACCACACTAAGCACCTTAATTCAGTGGTATGCGTCCATGGTCCGAGACTAGCGTCGATTTCTGGAGCGTTGCACTGTGGGTAGCTATCCCGTAGCTATCCCATAGTTCCCGCAGTCTCTCCTGCCCATTGGAAGTCTGGGTTGAGACCCCAATGCATGATGGTACAAAAACAGTGTCACGGGTGATTCTGGGTAAATGTCTTCACTCATTCCTTCCTCCGTGAAAGCAATGGCAGACAATCATTTCGCGCCCTTTTTCCCTGGATTGCCCTGGCAGACACTATAGCATGGCAACCATGGAGCCTGTTATGGCTTTTGTCACTGTCACCGTATGTGTACTGGATGCTGCTGACAGACGCGGTACTGCAGCACTACACAGCAGCATTCATTTGCCATTGCAAGGTAGTAGAGATGGTTGCCAGTCGTTCTATACCATCTGCTGTGCCATTGTAAATTGGTGATGAGATGACGGTTATCAGTCATTCTGTACCGTCTGCTGCTGTCATGGGTGCCCCTGGCTGAGGTCAGCTTGGGGTGCAAAGACAAAAATGGGAATGACTCTATGGGTCATTCCCTCCTTTATGTTGTATCTAAAAATAGAGTTAGTCCTGTCTAGAATATGGGGCAAGCGTGCTAGAGAATCAGTGTACCAGAGAGCACAGCCGCTCTGTGTCAGATCCCGCAGAAATGATGAGCTACATGCTATTCTAGGGGGTGCCCCTGCAACAACCCCACCCGTTGCTTCCCTGCTCCCCCAATCCTCCTGGGCTACTTTGCAGGGTCCCTCCATTTGTGTGATGAAGTAATAAAGAATGCAGGAATAAGAAACACTGACTTGTTAGTGAGATAAAATGAGGGGAAGGCAGCCTCCAGCTGCTATGATAGCCCAGGCAGGACATTAAACAGTCGGGGGAGAGAAGCCCAGCATCCCGCTGCTATGATAGTTCAGACAGTACAGAATCTTTTCTTTAGACATGAAAAGGGGGGTGGGGCTGATGGAGCTCAGCCCCCAGTTGTTATGATGAAGACGGTTAACAGCCATTCTGTACCATCTGCTGGAAATGACTGGGAGTCATTCCTATTTTTACCCAGGCGCCCTCGGCCAACCTCACCTGAGGCCAGCCAGGAGCACTCACGGGATGATGACAAGGGGAGGAGAGAAGATGCTGCTGTTCACTGCCGCAGCACCATGTCTACCAGCAGCATGCAGTAGGCATAGGGTGACATATAAAAAAGTCAAGAAATGATTTTTTCCCCTTTTCTTTCACAGGTGGGGGGCGTAAATTGACGAGATATACCCTGAACCACCCCAGACAATGTGTTTGACCCTACAGGCATTGGGAGCTCAGCCATGAATGCAAATGATTTTCGGAGACTGCGGGGACTGTGGGATAGCTGGAGTCCTCGGTACCTCTTCCCTCCCTCCATGAGCGTCCATTTGATTTTTTGGCTTTCCATTACGCTTGCCACACAGCACTGTGCTGTGAACTCTGTATCATAGCCTGGAGATTTTTTTCAAATGCTTTGGCATTTCATCTTCTGTAACCGAGCTCTGATAGAACAGATTTGTCTCCCCATACAGCGATCAGATCCAGTATCTCCCGTATGGTCCATGCTGGAGCTTTTTTTGGATTTGGGACTGCATCGCCACCCGTACTGATCAGAGCTCCACGCTGGGCAAACAGGAAATTAAATTCAAAAGTTCTGGGGGCTTTTCCTGTCTACCTGGCCACTGTATCCGAATTCAGATTGCTGTCCAGAGCGGTCACAGTGGTGCACTGTGGGATACTGCCCAGAGGCCAATACTGTTGATTTGCGGCCACACTAACCCTAATCTGATATGGTAATACCAATTTCAGAGCTATTCCTCTCGTTGGGGAGGAGTACAGAAACTGGTTTAAAGAGCCCTTTATACCGATATAAAGGGCCTCGTTGTGTGGACGGGTGCAGTGTTAAATCAGTTTAACACTACTAACATCGATTTAAAAGCGTAGTGTAGACCAGGCCTAAGTAACCAGTGAGGACCTACAGAAGCTGTTCTGTGCTGGTTTGGTAAATCTAAGTATTGGAATAACCACCAGCTTCTGGGGTTTGTCTGCCCCGTTTTGTTTGCAGTTCATCCTAATTGAGTGACCTCAGCTGGCTCCCACGGGCGGCACCATCACAGGAGCCCTAGCAGCTCCATGTTTTCCAGCAGACAAAAGTCAGGTAACAGCCCCCTCCCTCTGAGTTAACAGCCTGAAATGCAAGAGCAGGAGGTGACAGTGTCTGTGCATTAACACACAGCTGGCTCCTGAGGTCTTTAATCAGTTTTTACTGCAAAGGGAGTTTTGCATCAGTGGGGCCTGAGCAAACTATGGGCCAGGGCATCAAAATTTGGCCTTGTACTGTCCGTCTACTAACAGCTTTCATCCTGAAGGATCCCCTGTGCCATGAAGTCATCAACCGGGGCGGGCGAGGGTGTACAGAAAACAGACATTCATCACCTCTGGCAAGGGCCCTGGGATGTTTACCGACTGTACAGATCAGAAAGGACCCCAGACCTATTCTCTATCCCAGCACGCCCACGTTGCCCTGGGTTTATCGAGCAGGTGAGCTCCGCAGCAAAAGATGGTACCTGTGAATCCTGAGATGGAAGCATCTTCCCTGGGAATCCCCCTCAGGTAGCCGTGTCCCACACCTCTCTCATCCCAGCATCTGCAGCAGTATCCCACGCTGAGAGCGACACAGGGGTGTGCACCATTTATAATATAGCTCTGTGCAATCCCAATGGGGTTCATTCAGCCTCTAGGGAAGAAGGGGCATCTGGATGTAAACATGCTGGAGACAAACTTGTCTGCCCTTCTGTGCTATTTATCCACCTTTATGAGTAAACAGCAATTAAAAGACCTTCGCAAAGGGAGATGAGAACCCTTGGGCTCTGTGCTGAGTCAGAAAGGAGTTGGCTGATCTGTGCATTTGTGCTCATTTAAAAATTATAGTCGATTAGGAAGAAAACTAGAGATAATGTCTAAGTCTCCATAGGGTCTGAAACACTGTAAATGCCCAGGAGCGATGGGTAGGTAGCAGACAGACAGATCTGGGGATAGATGACTTTGAGGCGATACAAACACTTTTTGCAGCCCTACTGGCCTGTTGCTAAGGGATCAGAGATCAGTAATTCTCATCAGTAACGAACATCAGACTGTGCAGCACCTTACATTCAAAACACCAAGCAAAGGAAAGTCACCATGAACGCATCCCCATTATATAGATAGGAAGGTGAGGCACAAGGAGATTTGCTTTGGCCAAGAGTGTCACAGAGACTGAGTGTCAGGATGACAGACAAAACCTGGTGTGAACTCTGAGACCCCACTTCTGCTCCCACTCAGAAACCTGCTGTCACGGAGTCCCCGGGTGATGCTCTGGAACTGCTCCCCACAAAACCAGTCAGGACTTTGGGGAGCCTCCTCTCCCTTGGAGCAGACTACCTTTAGGGCAGGAAGCTCACACGTAGCATTTAGCAGGTGCCCCTCTGTGCACTTCCCACAGAGAGTCTGCCCAGTCGGGGTTCTGGGGAAGCCAGAGGGCCCTGCACCCCCACTTTGCAGTCAGATGTGACTCTCAGCCAGGCAGTAAAATAGAGGTTTATTTAGACAATAGAAACATGGTCCAAAACAGGTCTTGCCAGTACAGACAACAAGACCCCCCTTAGTTAGGTCCATCTGGGGCCCCAGGGAGGCCACAGCCCCACTGGGAGGCCCGAGCCTCCTCAGGGCTCCCTTCCATTTCCCAGCCAGCTTCCAAAAACTCCCCAACCTCCTCCAGCCCCTCCTCTCTGGGCTGTGTCTCTTTCCCGGGCCAGGAGGTCACCTGAGCTCTTTGTTCCCCCACACCTTTAGCATCCCCTTGCAGGGGGGCAGGGCCTGGCCATTAGTTGCCAGGTGACAGAGGGTCGGCCAGAGCTGAGGCCCCCCCACAGTATTCAGAGGGAACATTAAAACCAGTCCCACTTTGTCACACCTGCCAACACATCACAGTCACTGGGGTCGCTTTGGGGGAACAGATTCAGTAAAACCAACATCACAGGTTGTTCCTGTGGACAGAGGGCAGCCGGGGCCTGTCCTGATAACAGAGGCCTCGCCCGCCGCCAAAGCTGCCTTGGAAGAAGGGGGGGCCTATAGGCAAGATAGAGACTGGATCAGTGTTTGCATTGGATTAGTTCTCTCCCTCTTGGGTCATTTCCTCTCAGTCTCTCCCAGGGGGATTTGAAATTGAATGTTCCAGGCTGAGTCAGACTTTCCAGCACTGCCCCGGCTGGAGGGCGCTTGGATTCCCACAGCTGAACTCGCTGCCTGCTCCTCTGGCCAATCGGGGTATTTCTCCAGAGGTGTTTGTCCAGGCTGAACCGGGGCGCCGTGTCCATCTGTACTCCGGTTACTGACACTCTGTATCTGACCCTCGTCTGTAGCTAAAGGCAAAGGGGGGAAGGGCTAGGCCCTGATTTGGCTGTATCACTGTGTCTATCATTTAGTATTATTGTCTGACTTGTGGAAGCCTGCAGAGGCCCCGCTCCAGTTCAGGGCCCCTTGTGCTGGGCCCTTCGCAACCCAGAAGCAGAAACAGCCCCTGCCCCAAGGAGCTTAGAAATCACATTCAGACAAGACCCAGCTACTGTGTGTAACACACCAGAGAGGGGGCAGGCGGGAGATGGGGGAGGAGCAGCACTAGGAACGGGTGGTTCCATAGGCTGCTGGGTGGGTGTGTGACAGCGGAAATGCACAGCCCTGCCCTGGCTGCTGGAAGTGTGTCCTGGGCCGTTAAGAGCGGATCACGTGTTTGGGGAATGAGACTGGGGCGAGTGAGAACCGGCTGTTGAATGGCAGCTGTAGCAGACACACAGCTGGGAGCGCGTGACTCTCCGTTAGCTTCTGTAACCTGCTTTAGTTCTATTCACGTCTCCCTCCGTCCAGTGCAGTCTGAGCCTCCTTCTCATGAATTCTCAGGACAACCCCCGGTACCGGAGGGGAGACCAGAGGAGAGGGCAGAGGTAACAGGGCTGTGGGGAAAGAACGAAGGAGCCACCCTGGAGATGGAAGAACTGGAAGCCCCAAGGGCTTAAAACTCTCGGGCAATGCAGCAGAGTCCGGGAAGAGATTCTGGCAGAGTTTTGAGATATTTCTATTCAAACAGCTGAGTTTGGTGAGAGAGACCAGCAGAAAGATCGACAAAAGCACCGGTGAGGACAGCACTGTCAGCGGGAGCCATTGGCTGGGGTGTGGCATTAATTCTGCCGGCAGAAGAGCACTCCTCATGGGCATAGAGTGGCTACACAAGAGAGCGGCGCAGGGGCAGCAATACAGCTGTGCCACTGTAAGGTGTGTGATGTAGACATGGCCTCAGTCGGGCAGAGGGAGCAAGTTATTGTACGGTTTATAGAGAGTTGAAGAGCCTTGCGTGGTGCAAAAGAGCAAAATGTTCCATGGGTGAAAGTTTCCCCTTAGAAGACAAAACTGAGGGAGCTCTGTGAAGAATTCCCAACAGTCATAAGTGGGGGAACGGCCCCGCTCTTGTGGGGAACTTCCCTGGCTGATACACCACTCCGGTGCAATGGGCTAGCGAAAGGATCTGACTCCTCATTCGCACTCCCTTTACCCAGTGACCTGCCTGACTCAGGGGCTCCCCTTCCACTCCCCTGGGTGGCAGAGTCCTTGTAACTCCGACCAGGCTGGGCACAGGATTCCTGGGTCTCAACCCTCAACCTTGTCATGGTCACTTAGGACAGGGACCGGGGTGTTCCCACTCCGGGGTGCTCTCTCTGCTCCGGGCGCTTACCTGACCCACAGATCATCGCACATAGTTCTAAGAAACACAGTTTATTAAACAGCAACCGATTAAAAAAAATAAAGATAAAATGGGAAAAGTTAAAGGAAAACCCGGAAGCCCACCCAATGGCACAGGAGATCCCAAACAGCTGTGGCTGGATGTCAGGGCAGTTCACAGTCTGTTCATCACATGGCCCAGGCCCTGCCCAGGTCCGGGCTGTGCCAAGGTCGGACACTCCCTCTGGCAGTGGCCACACGCCCTCGGGCTCTATAGGGCAGGACCCTTCTTCGCAATGTCAGCCTCACATTGGGGTTACGATCCCCCTCCCAGTGCGGCCTGCAAGGCCTTTTGCCTGCCTCTGCCCAGGTGCCCCTCACTCGCACCAGCTGCTCACTGCACACGGCTGCAGACTGCTCCGGCCCCAGATCCCAGCTCCAACTCCAGCTCCCAGATCCAGGCCCAGCTCCCAGCCCCACCCCCAGCTCCCAGATCCAGGCCCAGCCCCCAACTCTGTCCCACAGCCCCAGCTCCCAGTTCCAACCCCAGCTCCAGCCCTAGTTCCCAGCCCCACCCCCAGCTCCCAGCCCCCTGCCCCATATCCCAGCTCCAAAAGCCCTGCCCCAGCCCTAGTTCCCAGCCCCACCCCCAGCTCCCAGATCAAGGCCCAGCTCCAGCACCAGCTCCCTGGGATGCTTCTCTGGCTCTGCTCCCAGCACCAACCTGCTCCCTGGGATGGTTCTCTGCCCCTTCTGGCTCTGGCTGCAGCTCTGCTCCCAGCTCAGCCTTGGGCCCCTGCTCCCTCCTTAGCTCAGTCCCTCTGGACCAGGCGTCCGCTGTTCACACGGAGGATGGGACCCCCGGCATCGTCACTCCTTCATTGGCCTGCCTGCCCTCTCAATCAGGCTTAGTGGGAGCTTTGGCCTCTCCTCAGAGTCCCGGGCCTGTCAGTCCCAGGGTCCTGGCTTCCCAGCTAATGAGCCCAACCTGCAGCTGTCTACAGAGCACTGAAGCCTTCGGTGCTCAGGCTGGTGGGGTCGGAGCAGGAGATGGCGCCCATCCCATTCTTCAGTCACACGCCAGAGTTCAGCCCAAATTCAGTGCCCCTGGAATGATAGATACAAAGCACCAGACACACAACGGTTTGGTTCGTGCACTGAAGGACACTGGGAGTGTTCTGTAGAGAGACGTAGGGGCGCAAAAAGAATCACAAGGAGTCGGTTCATTTCCTATCAGCAGCATTGAGCAGCAAGCACCATTGAGCTTTGAATTTCCTGTGTTCCTTTCACCCTGCCCAGACTCGAAGTGTGGCACCCAGGGTGTGACAAGGACCCAGACTGAGTCCCCTCACGCAAATATTGTCCTTGCAGGGGACTCTAGAGAGATTTGTAGATTATGTGGCCAGGAAGGACCCTGTTCTGTCCTCCTGCATTGCACAGACCATAGGACTGCCTTGGATGAATTCCTCTTTGAACTAGAGCAGATCTTTGCGAAAAACATTCCATCTCAAATGAAACATGGCCAGTCATGGAGACACTCCATGATCCTTGCTCAGCTATTCCAATGCTCAATTACTTTCAGTGTTAAAAATTTCCACTTTGTCACTAGTCTCAGTTTCTTCAACCACCAAGCACTGACTCTTGTTTGACTGTTGATTGCTAGCTTTAAAGCCTCCTATTATCAAATTTCTGTTCCCAATTATTAGTGCTGATAGAATGCAATCAGTTCACTGCATAATCTTCTCCTCATTAAGAGACTGAGCTCATTGAGTTCCTAGGGCAGCCTTGCACTGGCCCCCAGAGAAAGTTCTGTCTCCTGCACAGACAAGCTTTACCCCTGCTGTCGAGAGCCCCATTGTGCCAGACAAGTGCTGCTGCTGGAACTTTAGGGTCTGTGAGTCCCCAGGCCATTGAGCACCATGAAGATGAGGACCAAGACCTTCAATTTATCTTTGAAAACTCATGGTGATCGGGGGAGATCCCGAATGACTGGAAATAGGCTACTGTAGTGCCCATCTTTAAAAAAGGGAAGAAGGAGGATCCGCGGAACTACAGGCCAGTCAGCCTCACCTCAGTCCCTGGAAAAATCATGGAGCAGGTCCTCAAGGAATCAATTCTGAAGCACTTAGAGGAGAGGAAAGTGACCAGGAACAGTCAGCATGGATTCACCAAGGGCAAGTCATGCCTGACTAACCTAATTGCCTTCTATGAGGAGATCACTGGGTGTGTGGATGAGGGGAAAGCAGTGGATGTGTTATTCCTTGACTTTAGCAAAGTTTTTGATACGGTCTCCCACAGTATTCTTGCCAGCAAGTTAAATAAGTATGGGCTGGATGAATGAACTATAAGGTGGATAGAATGCAATCACTTCATTCGGGGGGAGGGATAGCTCAGTGGTTTGATCATTGGCCTGCTAAGGCCAGAGTTGTGAGTTCAATCCTTGAGAAGGCCATTTAGGGATCTGGAGCAAAAAATCTGTCAGGGGATTAGTCCTGCTCTGAGAAGTAGGTTGGACTAGATGACCTCCTGAGGTCCCTTCCAGCTCTGTGATTCTATGATAGAAAGCTGGCTTGATCGTCAGGCTCCGCAGGTAGTGATCAATGGCTCCATGTCTAGTTGACAGCCGATTTCAGGTGGACTGCACCCTCAGCAAGTTTGCATATGACATTGAAGTGGGAGGAGTGGTAGATATGCTGGTGGGTAGGGATAGGATACAGAGGGACCTAGACAAATTAGAGGATTGGGACAAAAGAAACCTGATGAGGTTCGACAAGTGCAGACTCCTGCATTTAGGACGGAAGAATCCCATGCACTGCTACAGACTAGGTACTGAATAGCTAGGCAGCAGTTCTGCAGAAAAGGACCTAGGGGTTACAGTGGACAAGAAGCTGGATATGAGTCAACAGTGTGCTCTTGTTGCCAAGAAGCCTAATGGCATTTTGGGCTGCATAAGTAGGGGCATTGCCAGCAGATCAAGGAACATGATAATTCCCCTATATTAGACATTGGTGAGGCTTCATCTGGAGTACTATGCCCAGTTTTGGGCCCCACGCTACAAGAAGGATGTGGAAAAATTGGAGAAAGTCCAGCGGAGGGCAACAAAAATGATTAGGGGGCTGGAGCACATGACTTATGAGGAGAGGCTGAGGGAACTAGGATTGTTTAGTCTGCAGAAGAGAAGAATGAGGGAGTATTTGACAGCTGCTTTCAACTACCCGAAAGGGAGTTCCAAAGAGGATGGAGCTCGGCTGTTCTCAGTGGTGGCAGATGACAGAACAAGGAGTAATGGTCTCAAGTTGCAGTGGGGGAGGGCTAGGGTGGATATTAGGAAACACTATTTCACTAGGAGGGTGAAGCACTGGAATGGGTTCCCTAGGGAGGTGGTGGAATCTCCTTCCTTAGAGGTTTTTAAGATCCGGCTTGGCAAAGCCCTGGCTGGGATGATTTAGTTGGGGTTGGTCCTGCTTTGAGCAGGGGGTTGGACTAGAAGCTCTCCTGAAGTCCCTTTTAACCCTGATATTCTATGATTTCAGCAAAACTTATTCTATGTATAAATCACATAGTGAATTACAAAGGAAAGGGAGAGATGAACAGTTTTGCATGACCCGGGGGAGAGAAAGAGAGAGATGGGATGAAACCCACTAGAACAAGGTGTGACTGGTTCCCTCATTGGGACCCCTGTGGGACAGTCATTTAATGCGCTGAGATACCACTGAGCCTGATCCTTCTGCCAGCCTGGGCACCCCTTGCTTCTGTCTTACTGAGCCAGAAACTCCAGGCCAGACACACAGACTGGGCCGCACCCCTTTGCAGAGCACAGACACTGAGCTTAGCTCAGCTCTGGAAAGGCTCCCAACTGCACAGCCCCAGTGGGACCTGAACCCCAGACAAATCAGCCTTACACCCTAAAATTTTACACAGTATAAGTTCATATTGTTCGCCCTCTTCCTTGAAGTAAAGAGAGAGAGGGATACAATTTGCCCTCCACCTCTAGATAACAATTACTTACACTGAGTTTATTAATAAACAAAAGTGATTTTATGAAGTACAAATGGTCGGATTTAAATGATCAGAAGAGGTAACAGACAGAACAAAGGAAGTTACTAAGCAAAATAAAACAAGCATGCAAAGCTAAGCTTAATACACTATGAAACTTATTGAGTGTTATATCTCACTCTCAAAGATGTTCCAATACACTTCTTTTACAGATTAGACTCATTTCTAGTCCAAGCCAAATCCTTCCTCCTGCTCAGTGTCTGTTAGATCCAGCAGACATCTTGGGTGGTAAGATGGGGTATCCTCCCTTCTTGTCTTGCTTCACACACTTATATAGATTTGACAAAAGCCTGGAGTCATGTGTCTCTTTGTTCAAACTTCCCCCCGCCCCCCGCTTTGTGAACAAATACAGTGAAACCGCTCTCTAATGTAATGTTTGGGGTCCAAAAAATTCCATTGCAATAAATGAGGGGTTGCGGTATAGCAGGGTTTCAAGCCGGTCAGTTTAAGTCAGTGGTCCCCAATGCGGTGCATTGACGTGCGCCATGTAGTGCCTACACCTCTAGTGCTTCGTGCTCAGCAGGGGAGAGGAGTCGCTGCCCTGCGCCTGCTGGGGACAGAGAACTCCAGGGCTGTGGGCACCGGTGCTCTCTGTCCCCATCAGACACAGGACTGGAGCTTCTCTCCCCCGCTGGGCACTAGGAAGGGGCACATCAATGTCCCGGTGCATGCCATGGCATTGGGGAACCAACTTATGATCACGTTATAAGCGATTTTGTGTTATGGCGGGGTGTGTTATTGCGAGGTTTGACTATATCAACTCCAAGATGGATTCCAGTATCAGGTGACACAGACACAGGCCTTCACAGCACCCCTCCTCTTGCACAGGCATCCCACAGACCTACGGGAAAACAAATCCATTCACAGCCAATTGTTTCTTGATTAAGAGTCATCAAGTTCCTGAATTACCATGAATGGTCCTCATATGCTTCATATTCATGATACATGCACATAAATAGGATGAACACATTCAGTAGATTAGAACTTTTCCAATGATATCTTACAAGAGGTATTTTGCACAAAGCATATTCCAGTTATGTCTTATTCATATTTAAAAGCATATTTTCATAAAGCATCAGGGATGTCTCGCAATACAGTGACTCACTGCCTCTTCTGTTAGGGAGAGCACTTTCCAAGAGAAAGTCAAACCTTCTCCCTGACCCCAAACCAGAGATGCTTGTTCAGGAAACATTTCCTTCAGGGAAGCCTGACTGGGTCACTCCTGGAACAAGTGCACTCAGGGAAACACAGAGGGCAGAAAAGCCAGATTTGGGTGAAGAGAACATCTTGTGGACACCTCCCTGCCCAGCTGCACTTGCCTTCCACTCATAGTCCCCTAGCTACCGTGCAGCATCCATGTAGCAACTCCAGGTTTTCTGTCACAGTTGGACACTCACTGGGCAGCTGTGTTTGGGTTTCACACACAGGTCCCATGTTCTTTTAAGTCTCAGCACCATTCAGGCTCTGCCTTTGAAGTTGGGTTTCTAGGCCCACTCTCAGGGTGTAGCTTCTGTTCTAGCACCTCCCTCTGGGAAAGGAGAGCTGTGTGCCAAGGCCCAGAGACTAGTTTTGGCCTGGCTCCCCAGATTCTCCCATTGCTTCAGCCACCCTTCCCAGAACTCCCCTTTGAGTGCACTCTCTTTCCAATTTCTCACTATTGGGTCACAAGATTGTTAAAGCAAACAGACCCAGGCCTTGCAAAGGGGTTGCTAAAACAATTCATCTACTTTAGACAGCACAAGAGATACCCAGATCCAGGTAAACACAATATGACACCTGCACACCATTCCCTGCCTCTGTGGCATGTGAGTGAAGAGTACTGGAAAATCCCAAAGACATAAGGATAGAGATGTTTTGTACAAGCAAACATGAGTTTATAGGGTTTCCACTCATCTGGGTCTTACCCAGACTGTTCAGTTTTTGGCTTATGTGTCTATGTGTTATTTAGGGTTCCCAGGTAACCAGTTTTCAACCAGAAAGTCAGGTCAAAAATGGAAACTTGTAGTGTCCAGTTACTGCAGGGAGGGGGGAAGTGGCAGATCATTAACTTGTGCCACCTCTACTCATCGGGGGCTGCTTCCTACCAGCAGCCAGACTGTTTGTCAGGGTGCAGCAGCTCTTTTGCCAGCCCCGAAGCAGAGGTGGCACAGCTGGGGTGGAGAGGAAGCTGGAGATGATCTAGAAAGTGACGGGGGAAGGCAGGAGAGGAGTGATCAACAGGAGTGTGACCTTGGGGGAAAGGGAGCAGAAGTGGGTGGAGTCTCAAGGTGAGATGTGCAGCAAGGGTGGGGACTGGAGGAAGGAGTCAGGCGGCATCTCAGGGGTCCAGTTAACAGAAATTGGAAAAGTGGCATCCCTTTGAGTTAATGAATTGTACATAGATCGATTTCCCAGTTTGGCACACAGACACAGCACAATAAGGTCAGGAAAGGGCTTAATGTCACTTTCACTCTCCAGACAGTGATTCAGGGAAGAGGGATCAGCCCAATGTCACCAACCAGCTCTGCATGGAACTCAGTCTGAGAGCCAGGGCACCAGGAGAAAAATTTCATTCCTTTCTGAGTAAATAGCCGGAGCAGCCTGTTCTGGATCTGTCTGGTCCTCACACCATAGATGATGGGCTTCAGCATGGGGAGCACCAGAAGGTACATGTTGGCTATGAGAATGTGGAAATGCAGGGGCACATTGTGGCCAAACCAGTGTGTGAGGAAGTAGAAGAGAGCTGGGATATAAAAGGCTAAGATAACACAGAGGTGGGAGACGCAGGTCCCAAAGGTCTTGAGCCTGGCGTCCTTTGTGGGGAGTCTGAAGATGGCCCTGAGGATCTGGATATAGGACAAGGCGATAAAAAGCACATCCAGACCAGTGACCAAGAAGGCCAGAAAGAGGCCGCAGTAGCTACTGACACAGATGTCAGCACAGGCCATCTTCAACCCAGTTATGTGCTCACAGTATGAGTGGGAGATGATGTTTGTTCCTCAGTATGGCCAATGCCTCGCCAGGAAGGGATAGGGCAGTAAGAACATGCCACTGCGCAGCACCATGGCAAGGCTGATCTTGGCCACCAAAGGGTTAGTCAGGGTAGTGGAATATCTCAGGGGGTCACAGATGGCCACATAGCGATCAAAAGCCATGGCCACTAAGATCCCAGACTCCATCGCTGAAAGGGAGTGAACAAAGTAAACCTGGGTGAGGCAGGCACTGAAACTGATCTCCCTGGAATTGAACCAGAAGATGCTCAGCGTTTTGGGTAGAGTGGATGTAGACAGGGCCAGGTCAGTGACAGCCAGCTGCAAAGGAAATAGTACATGGGCACATGGAGGTTTGGCTCTATCTTCACAATGAACAGGATAGTAAAGTTCCCCAAGATGTCTATGATGTATATGGCACAGAAGGGAATGAAGATCCAGACATAGGCCACCTCCAGGCCAGGAATACCCAGCAGGACGAAGGTGGAGAGGTTGGTGAAGTCAGTTGTGTTGGAATCTGACATGGAGTAGGGGAGAAGATGTCCATCTCTGAGGCAGAACGGTGTCTAGTGCATGGACTGTATGTTCTGCTGACTTCCTGTATGTGCCCAGGCTCTAGGGTGATGGTTGCAGTACAAATACCTGGATGGAGAGACAATGTTAATATGAGACACTACATGCACAACCGAAGGCTGTTCTCATGGGTGAAGCAGATTGGTTGCTCTTCACGCACCAAAAAAATGCCATTTTCATTATTCAGATAAATTAATTATGAACAACTGACCCTACTAATGCCAATTCCGTATTGCATGCTGTTCCCCATAACAATAATTCCTACATGTCTTGTTTGGGAAACCTTAACAGGCACCAACAGGAAACACAAGTGTGGATACTGGTTATCCCTCATTGTTACCCAGGTTAGAGAATTCATGCTTTAGGGCGCTCCCCATTAACCCAGTTGTTCAACTTCTGACTGGAAAAAATCTAAACCTTTCCCAGACATGTGCCAGTGAGAAACATCTCAAGTAGAACAGGCCCCAGGGAAAAGACCTGGGTGTCATTGTTAGCAACTCCATGGAAACATTCGCTCTTTCACAGCAGTCGAAAAACAATGAGAATGTTAGAATACCTTAGGAATGGGATGGAGAAGAACCTGCTCTGGACATGCACTCAGCTTTGGCCACCCAGTCTTTATCAATGATATCACCAATAGAAAGGGAGTTTCTGAAGCAGTCTGTGAAAATGGAGGAGGCTACCTTATGTGGACAGACTGGAAAGTCTGGGACTGTTTCGTTTAGAGAAAAGAAAAATAGGGTGGCATATAAAAGAGGAGATCAAACTAAAGACTGGAAGTGATTCCAATCAAATTAAATCAACAGAGAACAATACCCAACCAGAGGCATCTGTAATTCCTTAGTGCTTCAGACGAACTAATTCCCCAAAGCTGAGGCAAACTACCAGAAAAAGTGATTGGGAGGAAAAATTTGGAGAGAAAAATGAGATGAAAAACTGGGAGTTCTTTAAGAAGAATGCATTAGATGGCCAAAAAGCCATCGTTCCACAGTCAAGAAAGTGGACAGTTTTTGCTTAAAACATGATTCAGTGGCAAAGGAAAGACAGCAATTGGGGGATTGGGGGACGAGGAGGCAATATATAACAAATGGGGAAAAGATAAAGTTTATACCCAGCATACAAGTTAGAAGTTATGAAAATTGATAAGGGATGTTAAAGACATATATTAAGAAGAAAATCGTAGAAAAAGTGTAGGCCAATTCCTAGAGGGAGAAAGGAAACTGCTAATGTCACAGAAAAGGTAGATATGTTCTAGAAACATTTTTTTACTGCATTTGGAAAGAAAAGGTTCACAAAATAGTTTTGTTCTGCATTCCGAAAGAAGCAATAATAGGTACTCATATCACATGTGATGATGAAATATTTTCTAGCCCATTAGCAGTCAAGGAGGACGTTAAACAGCACCAACAGGAGAACCTTAGAGTTACGAACACCAATGACAAACTGACCACATCTCACTGGAACCAGAAGCAGGGGCGGCTCCAGGCAGCAGCGCTCCAAGTGCATGCCTGGGGCGGCAAGCCAAGGGGGGCGCTCTGCCGGTCGCTGCTAGGGCAGCAGGCAGGGTGCCTTCGGCGGCATGCCTGCAGAGGGTCCGCTGGTCCCAAAGCCATGGGACCAGTGGACCCTCCGTGCTTGGGGTGGCAAAATGCCTAGAGCTGCCCCTGACCAGAAGTACTCAATCAGACTGTAGCCGAACCAAAAAAAAAAGTATTTATAAAAAAGGGAAAATTTAAAAATAGATTTTACACATTAGGAAACAATGGAAAAGCTGGAATGGGATTAATTTAAAGAAAATCTAGGAATATAATTAATGGCAGTCAATAATATGGTTTAGGGAAAACAGATCTTGTCAAATAAAATTGATTTCAGCCTTTAATGAGAATAAACGTTTGTCTGAACAAGGGAACCATGGAGATGCAATAGTTTTTGATTTCTTGGAGGCATTTGATTTAGTAGGAGAAAACATTCAGATAAAAATATAAACACTCTACAATATCAGTATAGCACACGTAAAATGGACTAAAAACTGACTAACTGACATATCTAAGAAACAAGTATCAGGGTGCTAGCCGTGTTAGTCTGGATCTGTAAAAGCAGCAAAGAGTCCTATGGCACCTTATAGACTAACAGACGTATTGGAGCATGAGCTTTTGGAGATGATCACTCACTTCGTCGGATGCATGTCGTCTGATGAAGTGGGTATTCTCCCACAAAATCTCATGCTCCAATACGTCTGTTAGTCTATAAGGTGCCACAGGACTCTTAGCTGCTATATCTAAGAAAGCAGTTGTCAATGGGCCATTGTCAGTGAATGGGGCTGTTCCTAGTTGGGATCTGCAGGGATCAGTTCTAGGTTTGATGCTATTCAATATTTTCATCAGTGATCATAGAATCATAGAGTAACAGGGTTGGAAGGGACCTCAGGAGGTCATCTAGTCCAACCTCCTGCTCAAAGCAGGACCAGTCCCCAAGTAAATCATCCTAGCCAGGGCTTTGTCAAGCCTGACTTTAAAAACCTCTAAGGAAGGAGATTCCACAACCTCCCTAGGGAACCCATTCCAGTGCTTCACCACCCTCCTACTGGAAAAGCTTTTCCTAATAGCCAACCTAAACCTCCCCAACTGCAACTTGAGACCATTACTCCTTGTTCTGTCATCTGGTACCACTGAAAACAGTCTAGATCTATCCTCTTTGGAACCCCCATTCAGGTAGTTGAAAGCAGCTATCAAATCCCACCCTCCTTCTTCTCTTCTGCAGACTAAACAATCCCAGTTCCCTCAGCCTCTCCTAATAAGTCATGTGCTCCAGCCCCCTAATCATTTTTGTTGCCCTCCGCTGGACTCTCTCCAGTTTTTCCACATCCTTCTTGTAATGTGGGGCCCAAAACTGGACAGAGTACTCCAGATGAGGCCTCACCAATGTCAAATAATGGGGAATGATAACATCTCTTGATCTGCTGGCAATGCCCCTACTTATACAGCCCAAAATGCTATTAGCATTCTTTGCAACAAGCACACACTGTTGACTCATATCTAGCTTCTTGTCCACTGTAACCCCTAGGTCCTTTCTGCAAAACTGCTTCCTAACCATTCGGTCTCCAGTCTGTAACAGTGCATGGAATTCTTCCATTCTAAGTGCAGGACTCTGCACTTGTCTTTGTTGAACCTCATCAGGTTTCTTTTGTCCCAATCCTCTAATTTGTCTAGGTCCCTCTGTAACCTATCCCTACCTGCCAGCATATCTACCACTCCTCCCAATTTAGTGTCCTCTGCAAACTTGCTGAGAGTGCAGTCCACTCATCCTCAAGATCATTAATGAAGATATTGAACAAAACCGGCCCCAGGACCAACCCTTGGAGCACTCCACTTGAAACTGGCTGCCAACTAGGCATGGAGCCGTTGATCACTACCCATTGAGCCTGACAATCTAGACAGCTTTCTATCCACCTTATAGTCCATTCATCCAGCCCATACTTCTTTAACTTGCTGGTAAAAACACTGTGGGAGACCGTATCAAAAGCTTTGCTAAAGTCAAGGAACACATCCACTGCTTTCCCCTCATCCACAGAGCCAGTTATCTCCTCATAGAAGGCAATTAGGTTAGTCAGGCATGACTTGCCCTTGGTGAATCCATGCTGACTGTTCCTGACCACTTTCCTGTCCTCCAAGTGGCTCATAATTGATTCCTTGAGGATCTGCTCCATGATTTTTCCAGGGACTGAGGTGAGGCTGACTGGCCTGTAGTTCCCCGGATTCTCCTCCTTCCCTTTTTAAAATATGAGCACTGCAGTAGCCTTTTTCCAGTCATCCAGATATGGAAGGAAATATAAAATCAGTGCAGATCAAATTTGTGGATGGCCCAAAGACTGGCAAAATGGTTACAATGCAGAAGTCAGGGCAGGCATATCGATTGGTCTTGAGCATTTGATGAGCTGGACCCAGGAAAACAAAATGCATCACCTCTGGCAAGGGCCCTGGGTTGTTTAACTGCTGTGCAGATCTGAAAGGACCCCAGACTTATTCTCTGTCCCATCACACCCACGTTGTACAGGGTTTGTAGACCAGGAGAGCTCCTGAGCAAGAGATGGGTACCTGTGAATCCTGAGATGGAAGTGTCTTCCCTGAGAATCCCTCTCAGGTGTCCGTGTCCCACTCCTCTCTCACCGCAGCATCTGCAGCAGCATCCCACTCCGAGAGCTGACACAGAGGTGTGCAGCATATATAATATAGTTCTGTGCTGTGCTCTTTATCCAGCTTTAGGAGTAAATAGCAATTAAGAGACCTTCCCTAAGGGAGATGAGAACTCTGGGGCTCTGTGCTGAGGCCAAGAGGAATTGGCTGCTCTGTGTATTTGTGTATATTTAAAAATTCTAGTCAATTAGGAAGAAAATTAGGGATAGCGTCTCAGTTTCCATAGGGTCTGAAACCCTGTAAATGCCCAGGAGGGATGGGTAGGTAGTAGACAGACAGATCTGGAGACAGATGACTTAGGGAAGATACACTTTCTCCATACTGGACTGTTGCTAAGAGATCAGAGATCAATAATTCTCATCAGTAATGATCATCAAACTGTGCAGCACCATTCTCTGAAGGATCTTCAAAATAACTAACACAGGAAAGTCACTATGAACATATCTCCATTATACAGATATGAAAGTGAGGCACAGCAAGAGGTGACTTGGCCAAGGTATCAGAGAGATTGAGTGGCAGGATGACAGACAGAACCCAGGAGTCCTGACTTCCCTGCCATAACCACGGTCTCTCTGTTACACCAAGAGGGAAACGGCTTCCTGCTC
This sequence comes from Gopherus flavomarginatus, assembly GCF_025201925.1. Classification (NCBI taxonomy): domain Eukaryota; kingdom Metazoa; phylum Chordata; order Testudines; family Testudinidae; genus Gopherus; species Gopherus flavomarginatus. The sequence goes on from NC_066617.1 coordinate 379,194,233, forward strand.
TGGCAGGGGCTGTTCATTGCGTGGGACACAGACGAAAGTCTGACAGGGGGATCCTGAGCCTTCGCCATCCTCTGAAGGTGAATCTGAAGTTTTCAGAGCTAGCTGGAATTTGTAAGTTCCCTGCTCCTGTGAGGTGTGAATTCTGGGACTGCACTTCCGCTGCCCCTCAGAAACCTGCCAGCGCATCATAGTCAATGGGGTCACTTCAGGGGAACAGACTTATAAAACCAACACCAACAGAATGTTCCCATGGACGGAGGGCAGCCGGGGGCCTGTCCTGGGCACAGATGCCTCCCTCTCCACCCCCAAAAATGCTGCTGTGGAACAAAAGGTGGCTCTATGGGAAGGATAGAGACTGGATCAGTGTTTGCACTGGGTTTGTTCTCTCCCTCTCGGTTCATTTCCTCCCAGTCTCTCCCAGGGGAAATTGAAATCGAATGTTCCATGCAGAATAAGACTTTGCAAACCAATCAGGCAAAGTGGGGGAAGGGGCTAGGCCTTGATTTGGCTGGATCACTGTATCTATCATTTAGTATTATTGTCTGACTTGTGGAAGTCTGCAGAGGCCCAGCTCCAGTTCAGGGCCCCTTGTGCTGGGCCCTTCACAAACCCGGAAGCAGAAACCGTCTGTGCCCCAATGAGCTTAGAAATCACATTCAGACAAGACCCAGCTACTGTGTGTAACACACCAGAGAGGGGGCAGGTGGGAGATGGGGGAGGAGCAGCACTAAGAACGGGTGGTTACATAGGCTGCTGGGTGGGTGTGAGACAGCGGAAATGCACAGCCCTGCCCTGGCTGCTGGAAGTGTGTCCTGGGCCGTTAAGAGCAGATCACGTGTTCGGGGAACTAGACTGGGGCGATCGAGAACAGGCCATTGAGTGGCAGCTGCAGCAGACACACAGCAGGGAGCGCGTGACTCTCCGTTAGCTTTTTAACCTACTTAAGTTCCAATCACACCTCCCTCTGTTGAGTGCAGACTGAGCCTCCTTCTCATGAATTCCCAGGACAACCCCTGGTGCCAGAGGGGAGAGCAGAGGAGAGGGCAGAGGTAACAGGGCTGTGGGGAAGGAGTCACCCTGGAGATGGAAGAACTGGAAGCCCCCAGGGAGTTGAAACTCTCGGGCAATGCAGCAGACTCCGGGAAGAGGTTGAGGCAGAGTTTTGAGATGTATCTATTGAAGACGCTGGGTTTGCTGAGAAAGGAGACCAGCAGAGCAGTGCAGGGCTTGAGGGAATGGACGTCTTTACTGTCATTCAACTCAGGGTTTGTCTTCTTTGTTTTCTTGCCAGCAAGTTAAAAGGTTTGGGTTGGAGGAATGGACGGTAAGGTGGCTAGATTGTCAGGCTCCATGGCTAGTCATCAATGGTTAGATGGCTAGTTGGCATCCAGTATCTAGTGGAGTGCCCCAGGGGTCGTTCCTGGAGCTAGCTTTATTCAATCTCTTCATTAATGATCTGGAGGATGGGATTAATTGCACCCTCAGCAAGTTTGCAGATGACACTAAGATGGGGGGATAGGTCGGTATGCTGGAGGGTAGGGATAGGGTCCAGAGTGACATAGACAAATTGGAGGACTGGGCCAAAAGAAATCTGATGAGGTTCAACAAGGACAAGTGCAGAGTCCTGCACTTTGGACAGAAGAATCACATGCACTGCTACAGGCTAGAGACCAAATGACTAAACAGCAGTTCTGCAAAAAAGGACCTGGGGATTACAATGGACGAGAAGCTAGATATGAATCAGCAGTGTGCCCTTGTTGCCAAGAAGGCCAATGGCATATTTAGCTGTGTTAGTAGGAGCATTGCCAGCAGATTGAGGGAAGTGATTATTCCCCTCTATTAGACACTAGTGAGAGCATACCTGGAGTATTGCATCCAGTTTTGGTCCCCCGACTACAGAGGGGATGTGGACAAATTGGAGGGAGTCCAGCAGAGGGTAATGAAAATGACCAGGGGGCTGGGGCACATGACTTATGAGGAGAGGCTGAGGGAACTGGGATTATTTAGTCTGCAGAAGAGAAGAGTGAGTTTGGATCTGATAGAAGCCTTCAGCTACCTGAAGAGGATTCCCAAGACGATGGAGCTAGGCTGTTCCGAGTGCTGGCAGATGACAGAACAAGGAGCAATGGTCTCAGGTTGCAGTGGGGAGGTTTAGGTTGGATGTTAGAAAATGCTATTTCAGTAGTAGGGTGGTGAAGCACTGGAATGGGTTACATAGGGAGGTGGTAGAATCTCCATCCTTAGAGGTTTTTAAGGTCAGGCTTGACAAAACCCTGGCTGGGATGATTTAGTTGGGGATTGGTCCTGCTTTGAGCAGGGGGTTGAACTAGATGACCTCCTAAGGTTTCTTCCAACCCTAATAGTCTATATTTCTATGATTCTATGTCTGGAGGATAGCTAATGTGACTCTGCTTCTTCCATGAGAACAGCCTCCACTACTGCATGCAGTGTCTCATATTAACGTTGTCTCTCCATGCAGGCATTTCTACTGTGACCATCACCTGAGATCCTGGGAACACACAGAAAGTCAGGGGAGCATACGCTAAATGCAGAAGGCACCCTTATGCCTCAAAGTTGGACACTTTCTCCCCTACTCCATGTCAGATTCCAACACAACCAACTTCACCAACCCCTCCACTTTCATTCTACTTGGCATTCCTGGCCGGGAGGATGCCCATGTCTGGATCTCCATTCCCTTCTGTGCTATGTACGCCATAGCCGTGTTGGGGAACTTCACCATCCTGTTCATTGTGAAGATGGAGCCGAGCCTCCATGGCCCTATGTACTATTTCCTCTGCATGCTGGCTGTCACCGATCTGGTCATGTCCACATCCACCCTGTCCAAAACGCTGAGCATCTTCTGGTTCAATTCCAGGGAGATCGATTTCAGTGCCTGCCTCACCCAGATGTACTTCGTTCACTCCTTCTCAGGGATGGGGTCTGGAATCCTCGTGGCCATGGCTTTTGATCGCCAAATGGCCATCTGCCATCCCCTGAGACATTCCACCATCCTGACAAACTCTGTGGTGGCCAAGATCGGCCTGGCCATGGTGCTGCGCAGTGGCATAATCACATTCCCTATCCCTTCCTGACGACGTGGTGGCCATATTGCAGAACCAATATCATCCCCCACTTTTGTTGTGGGCACATAGCTGTGATGAAGCTGGCCTGTGCTGACTTCAGCATCAGTAGTTACTATGGCCTGTTTGATCTTCTCTCTGTGATCAGAATGGATGTGTTTTTTATCACTGTGTCTTATACTCTGATCCTCCAGGTCATCTTCTGCCTCCTCACAAAAGATGCCCAGCTCAAGACTTTTGGGACTTGCATCTCTCATTTTTGTGCCATCTTAGCTTTGTACATACCAGATTTCCTCTCCTCTCTCACCCACCGGTTTGGCCACAATGTGCCCCGGCACTTCCTCGTTCTCATTGCCAGTGCGTACCTGCTGGTGCCCCCCATGCTACACCCCATCATCTATGGGGTGAGGACCAAACAGATCCAGGGCAGGCTGCTTAAGCTCTTTACTTATAAAGAGACCTAAATGTTTCCTCCTTGTGCTCTGGCTCTCAGATTGAGCTCCATGCAGAGTTGGCTGGTGCATGATGTTGGGGCCTCTTCCCTGAATCACTTACTGGACAGACAGAGAGATTAAATCCTGTCCTGTCCTAACTGTCCTGTGTCAATGTGATGAACTGGGGAGTCAGATTATGTACACTACACTGGGTTTCTAATTGCTGTTAGCTGAATGCCTGAAATTACATTCTTGCCCCATCTCTTCTTTCAAGCCTCGACCCTGCTGTGTGTCTTCTCCCCAATGCCCTGCTCTTGTCATTAACTCTGTATAGAGAGAAAGACCCCATCAGGTCTCCTGGGATCTATCTCAGCTCTGGGAGGGGGGTGGGGTATAGTGGATTGCAGCAGGAGGCAAATACATCTGGGGTATAATTAAGAAGATCAGAATGGCCACACTGGGTAAAACCAATGGTCCAAGTAGCCCAGTAGCCTGTCTTCTGACAGTGCTCAGTGCCAGGTGCTTCAGAGGGAATGAACAGAATGTGGGAATCAGCCTGTGATTCGTGTGGAGCAGCTCAGCAGAAGGGGCAGAAGCCCTGAGTCTGGGCTATCTCAGATTTATCTGACAGGAGTTCAAGCCTCCAGCCCCAGTAGGCACTGCTGGGGGAGGGGAAGAGCCCAGGCTGCCTGGGTGGAACGGCAGGAGAAGCCCTCGGTTCAGGCTGCCCCGAGCCCTTGCCGCAGCCACAGAGCAGAGACAGGTGCTGTGGAGGGAAGAAGTCCTTCTCATTTGTGTCCGCTCCACCTTCCATACTGCTCCCACCCAGGGGTTGTCTCCTTTCCCCTGTCCTTAGATGAACTTTATGTGGTGGGGGTTTTGCCTCCCCTCCTTCACCATTTAGGGGCTGATCTCTTCCTTCCATCTCCCTTTCCGTTTCTAGAGATAGAGATGTGTTGCTCAGCTTCACTAGTATAGTCACTGCAATGCTGGTCTTCTCCCTCTTTGCCCAGAGGATCATCATAGGTACAGGACACCGCCCCCCACTGTGCTGCGGGATGAGCTTCACCGTTTTCTGGTGGACACCTGCGATTTCAAGGGTAAAGTGAAGTTCTCTCTCCTGCATTGGGGAGACTTCTACCTTGTCCTCTTGGTCATGAGGGCTGTTTTGGAGGAGTGGAGAGGAACCAGGAGGTAGGACATCCTGGTCTACCAGTGGTCTCGCTACTTCTGTGACAAGCCTTTCAGGTTGGTCAGTGATTGTTGCAAGGCCGGCTGGGGATTCCATGTTCACGAGGATCTTCCTCAGCCCTCAATGTTATGAAGGTTGAAGAAGCCCAAACCCTTTCCCGTACCATAGCTAAGACGAATTCTGTTGCCCAGCTGAACGTATGTGATGTCTCACACCAAACCAGCAGGCACCCAATATGAGTCAAAATGCGACCTTGTAGCAAAAGCACATGTGCTATGTAACGTGAATCACTTGATTCAGTGTGAAATTAGTCTTCCCTTTGTTCTCTAAAATGTATCTTTTTAAATACTACTCTTCCTTTTCTTCCTCCCGCAGCTGCAAATGTTTCTACGCTCCCCCTATCATCTCCGTCCCGGAGGCTAGTGCAGATTAGAAGGCAAAAAAAATGCACTTGTAACAAGGTGTTCTCAGTGCTCACGAAGTGCTCCCACACGGAACGAGCTCTGCAGAATGCGGGGAGGCACACAATGGCCGACTCCAGGAAAGCGTTAAATGAACATGATGAGAGGAGGGAGGAGCACGCTGAGAGGAGGCAGGATGCAGCGCTGAGGCTAATGGGGGAGAAAACTGACATGTTTAGGCATCTGGTGGAGCTGCAGGAAAGGCAGCAGGAGCACAGACTGCCACTGCACCCCCTGTGTAACCATCTGACCTCCTCCCCAAGTTCCATAGCCTCCTCACCCAGATGCCCAAGAACAGGGACAGGGCTGGGGGAGGACGGCTACAGGCACTTAGACACTCTACCCCAGAGGACTCCCAAGCAACAGAGAGCTGGCATTCAGTAAGTTTTAAACTGTAGTGTGGCCTTGTCCTTCTCTCCGCCCCTCATCCACCACCCCACTCAGTGCTTCCCTGCTCACCCACCCGTCCCTGGCAACCTTGTGAGTTTTCCCCCAATTTGTGTGATGAATTAATAAAAAATGCATAATTTGGAAACAACAATGACTTTATTGCCTCTGAAAGTAGTGATCGAAGGTGGGAGGTCAGTTGGCTTACACAGAAGTAGAGTCAACCAAGAGGGCAAGTTTCCATAGACTCATAGACTTTAAGGTCAGAAGGGATCATTATGATCATCTAGTCTGACCTCCTGCACAAAGCAGGCCACAGAATCTCACCCATCCACTCCTGTAACAAACCCCTAACCTATGTCTGAGTTATTGAAGTCCTCAAATTGTGGTTTGAAGACCTCAAGCTGCAGAGAATCCTCCAGCAAGTGACCCGTGCCCCGCGCTGCAGAGGAAGGCGAAAAACTTCCAGGGCTTCCTCCAGTCTTCCCTGGAGGAAAATTCCTTCCCAACCCCAAATATGGCAATCAGTTAAACCCTGAGCATGTGGGCAAGACTCACCAGTCAGCACCCAGGAAAGAATTACCTGTAGTAACTCAGATCCCACCCCATCTAACATCCCATCACAGACCACTGGGCATACTTACCTGCTAATAATCAAAGATTAGTTGCCAATCATACCATCCCTTCCATAAACTTATCAAGCTTAGTCTTAAAGCCAGATATGTCTTTTTCCCCCACTAATCCCCTTGGAAGTCTGTTCCAGAACTTCACTCCTCTAATCGTTAGAAACCTTTGTCTAATTTCAAGTCTAAACTTCATAGCGTCCAGTTTATATCCATTTGTTCTTGTGTCCATATTGGTACAGAGCTTAAATAATTCCTCTCCCTCCCTGGTATTTATCCCTCTGATATATTTATAAAGAGCAATCATATCCCCCCTCAACCTTCTTTTGGTTAGGCTAAACAAGCCAAGCTCTTTGAGTCTCCTTTCATAAGGCAGGTTTTCCATTCCTCGGATCATCCTAGTAGCCCTTCTCTGTACCTGTTCCAGTTTGAATTCATCCTTCTTAAACATGGGAGACCAGAACTGCACACAGTATTCCAGATGAGCTCTCCCCAGTTCCTTGTATAACAGTACTAACACCTCCTTATCTTTGCTGGAAATACCTCGCCTGATGCATCTTAAAACAGCATTAGCTTTTTTCACAGCCATATCACATTGGTGGCTCACAGTCATCTTGTGATCAACCAATACTCTGAAGTCCTTCTCCTCCTCTGTTACTTCCAACTGATGTGTCCCCAATTTATAACCAAAATTCTTGTTATTAATCCCTAAACGCATAACCGTGCACTTTTCACTATTAAATTTCATCCTATAACTATTACTCCAGTTTACAAGATCATCCAGATCTTCCTATATGATATCCCAGTCCTTCTCTGTGTTAGCAATACCTCCCAGCTTTGTGTCATTTGCAAACATTCCCACTTTTTGTGCCAAGGTCAGTAATAAAAAGATTAAATAAGATTGGTCCAAAAATCGATCCCTGAGGAACTCCACTAGTAACCTCCTTCCAGCCTGACAGTTCACCTTTCAGTATGACCCATTGTAGTCTCCCATTTAACCAGTTCCTTATCCACCTTTCAGTTTTCATACTGATCCCCATCTTTTCCAATTTAACTAATAATTCCCTATGTGGAACTGTGTCAAATGCCTTATTGAAATCGAGGTCAATTAGATTCACTGTGTTTCCTTTGTCTAAAAAATCTGTTATCTTCTCAAAGAAAGAGATCAGGTTGGTTTGGCACTATCTACCTTTTGTAAAACCATGTTGTATTTTGTCCCAATTACCATTGACCTCAATGTTCTTAACTACTTTCTCTTTCAAATTTTTTTTTCAAGACCTTACATACTACAGGTGTCAAACTAACAGGCTTATAATTACTCGGATCACATTTTTTCCCTTTCTTAAAACTAGGAGCTATGTTAGCAATTCTTCAGTCGTACAGTACAACCCCTGAGTTTACTGATTCATTAAAAATTCTTGCTAATGGGCTTGCAATTTCACATGCCAGTTCCTTTAATATTCTTGGATGAAGATTATCTGGGCAGTCCGATTCCGCCCCATTAAGTTGTTAGAGTTTGGCTTCTACCTCGGATGTGGTAATATCTACCTCCATATCCTTATTCCCATTTGTCATCCTACCATTATCCTTAAGCTCCTCATTAGCCTCATTAAAGACTGAGGCAAAGTATTTGTTTAGATATTGGGCTATGCCTAGATTATCCTTAACCTCCATCAAGGAGAAACAAAGAGAACTGTCACACCGTAGCCTGGCCAGTCATGAAACTCGTTTTCAAAGCTTCTCTGATGCGCAACATGCTCTGCTGTGCTCTTCTAATCAATTAATGGGAATATTAAAGGAGCAAAGAGTCCTGTGGCACCTTATAGACTAACAGACGTTTTGGAGCATGAGCTTTCGTGGGTGAATACCCACTTCGTCAGATAGGAATATTGGTTTCGCTGAGGTTTAAACTAGTCAGTAAACTGTGCCAGCGAGATTTTAAACCTCCAAATGCACATTCTACCATCATTCTTCACTTGCTCATCCTATAGCTGAACTGCTCCTTACAACTGTCCAGGGTGCCTGTGTACGGCTTCATGAGCCAGGGCATTAAGGGGTAGGCTGAGTCCCCAGGGATAGGCATTTCAACATCCCAACATTAATTTTCTGGTCTGGGAAGTTAGTTCCTTCCTGCAGCTGTTAAAACAGACCAGAGTTCCCGAAGATGCAAGCGTCATGCACCTTTCCTGGCCATCCCACGTTGATGTTGGTGAAACGTCCCTTGTGATCCACCGGTGCTTGCAGCACCATTGAAAAGTACCTCTTGCGGTATACTTACTGGCTGCCATTGGGACTGCATCTGGGTCCCAGCTGACCCAGTGGTGGAATTCTACACCACCATTAAGGCTGGGACGCAATGGAGTCAGGAAAACCCGCATCCCCCTACCCCTGCCACTGCACCGCTGGAGTGGTGTCCCCCCTCTCTAGGCTAATGAGCCTGCAATTGTTGACCCTCCAACAGAGATAGAATGGCCAACCCTCTTTCTGCTCTGCCCAGAGTACAGGCCTGAGCCATAGATTTTTTGCTGTCCACCCTGTCTGAGGACTTGGGGATAATAACTATTTCTTTGCTGCTCAGCCATCCAACCCCTCCCCCCCCGCTCCCTGTCCCCTGATCATCCCTCCCGGAACCCCTGCCCCTAACTGCACCCCAGGACCCCACCCCCATCTAAGCATCACTGCTCTGATTGCCCCCTTCCGGGACCCCTGCCCCTAACTGCCCCCCAGGACCCCATCCCCTATATAAGCCTCCCTTCTCCTTGTCCCCAGCTGCCCCCTCCTGAGAACCCCCCCAAACTTCCCCCCTAGGATCCTACTACCTACCTGTCCCCTGACAACCCCCTGGGGCTCCCATGTCTATCCAACTGCTGCCTGTCCCTTGACTTCCCCCCTGAACCCCTGATCCATCCAACCCCCCCTTCTCCCTGCCCCTGACTGCCCCCCTGAACCCCAGATCCATCCAACCCCCCCTGCTCCCTGTCCCTTGACTGCTCCCCCCGAACCCTCTACCCCTTCTCCAATCCCCAGCCCCCTTACTGTGCCACTCAGACCAGCGTGTCTGGCTCTGCACAGCTCCAGACACGCTGCTGCATACATGCTGCCGTGTTCCCCCACGGAGCCCACAACCCCCTCCTCCCCCCACTCCCAGCACCTGCCTTCCAGATTTGAACACCTCAACATTCAGGAGCGCTCAAGCTCCGTTTGGGCAGCTGGTTCTTCATTTCTCCCCAATCAAATATACTGATCCACTGCGACCTGCTGTAGGAAAAGTAGGATAAAATTGAGCAAGAAATGCTTCCCAGTGGTTATTAGGACTGGAATTGCTATTTTCACCAGCCATTGCCTTTTGTTAGTTTCTTTGTTCAAAAGGAAGACAGTGATGCTGCACTGGCAAATTCCCCGTACAAAGAAAGAGTGGAACAAAAGAATAATAAAGGCACCTCAGCTTTTCCTCATTTCTGGAGGACAGTCTTATAATACGTATCCAGAGATCCTCCAGTCACACAAGCTGAAAATTGTTCCACTTTACTGCAGCTCTGTAACCATATGGGAACCAATCCTGTCTGTGTTCTGTGCACATCCAAAATTCCTGCTGAACGACCCGCCCTGGGAGCGAGTTACCAGTGACCCAGGGCTGTGGCGGAAGGAGAGTGCAGGTGGGGGTGGGGACAGAGCCCAGAGCTGGGGCGGCAGGAGGTGTGGGGGGGCACTGGAGGGGGGGAAGGGGAGAGCCCAGAGCTGGGGCAGCAGAGAAGTGGGGAGAGGGCACTGGTGGGGAGGAAAGGGGGAAGCCCAGCATTGGGGAGGCATGGGGTATGAGTGAGGGGGGAAGAGCCGAGGGCTGGGGCAGCAGGTGGGTGCAGAGTGAGCCCAGGGCTGGGATGGGGGACAGACAAATATTTTTTTTGCTTGTGGCAGCAAAAAACCTAGAGCCTGCCCTGGCAGTGCATGAGAATCTTCCATTCTAATGGCAGGACTCTGCATTTGTCCTTGTTGAACCTCATCAGATTTCTTCTGGTCCAATCCTCCAATTTCTCTAGGTCACTCTGGATCATATCCCTACCCCCCAGCATAGCTACCTCTCGCCCGAGCTTTAAGAGAAGATGTAGATCTGGCTAAATAAACAGTTGTCTGTGAAAATGCTAATCATCCTTCTGACAGAGGGGAGGAGGAAATTCTCTGGGCAGGTAAGACACAGGAAGGGGCCGTGAAAGAGCTGCTGGGAGAAGACACAATACTTTGCCCAGAGAGCACAGATCACCATCACAACCCTCTAGGAAAAGTGTTTGCAGTGGGGATCACAGGAAAACCCCACCAGGGGGGTGACCAGGGCATAACCCTGGGCTGGAAGGTAGGTTCACTGAGGGCTGGACAACATGCAAAGTGCTCTTACATCGTGAAATGATCAGACCCTTGAATACCAAGTACTCAGTGATGACCTTGAACTGAGATCCCTACTGAAGGGGACACTGAAGAGTAAGGAAAGCCCGTAACTAACCGGATGTTAAGGTTCAGGAAGTAGTTGAAAGCCAAAACGTAATTTCAACAAACCACACTGTGGTGTAATAAATATACCTGGAAACACCTAGCTGTAATAAAAGATTTGATGTTATTGCTAAATATCATGATGGAAAGTTAGTTGCTAAGGATAAATCTTATGACAAAAAAATTTAGTACTGATGGTGCTGCGTGCCTGGATGCTCTACAAGGACGAGGCCCACACACACAGTGATTTAATTGGCTTTAATGAAGGTAAAGCGACACACCCGCAATGGGGACTCCAAGCATTGCTGTCACTGGGATGGGGAACCCAGCGCACGGAAAAGCTCGGCCTGGTACGGAGTCCAACTGCGCAACCAATGGCCCCCAGCAATTATAACATCATGCTAATGCCATGCAAAGCAGCACATACATATGCAATTTGGGGCTTTCCATCAGCAATGGCCGCCCCCCTTGGCCTATGGCCAGGGGCTTTCTGCAGTTCCTCATAAACACCGGGGCTTCCCCCACAGGGCAGTTCAAACCGGTTAAAAGCAGCATCTGCTAGCATACTGTGTCCGGTAATAACCTATCCTTGAGAAAGCGCAAAGCCCTAACTAAGCCGTGACAAAGTCTTCCATGGTCCCCTACGGATGGTAAACCTATGAAAAGGTGAAGCAGGCATGATTTTTGGGGAAAGCTTTTGGACATACTAGGAGTAATCAACAAGACGCTGTACACGACTATTGCTTGTCAGCTAACTCCTGTTCACAGGCTCGAAGCTTCTCATAGGAGAGAAATGATAATATACCTGATCTGCTGTCTGGAGCGGGAAACTGAGACACAGCACCTGATGGTATTGATGAATCCATGTACTGACTTACAACTAGTTGGAAAATCACAATGATTAACAACGCTACACAGAAAGTACCCTGGCCAACTTCTGATATCACTAGGCTCATCTACAAAGTGTTGAAAGATACATGTGACAGCTCCTGTACTCTGGACTCCATCTGGTGCCTGTACTTTTCTACTAACTGTGCTGGGGGCTTTTGCTTGGAAAAATGAAGCTCCCTCTACACGGCAGAAGCTATAAAATGTGGAAGTGACATCATCACTTGGCCTCACTCCCCAAACAAAAAAACATGAAAGATGTTAGAATCTGGGACTGAACTGGGGCTGTGGTCCCAGGCTGAAGGGATTTCTAGCCTGTGTATGGAAGATTGGTGGATTGTTTGTACCATCAGGGTCACACACTGTTTGATTCAAGGCCTGTCTAGTGTATGGAACTTAGATTGTGATGTTGTTTATTTCCCAGATTTCAACTTTGTTCTTTAGACTTTTACTTATAATCACTTAAACAATCGATCTTCCTGTAATTAATAAATCTGGTTTATATTGTTTTCCTTAGTACAGGATGTTGTTTGAAACGCAAAAAAGGAAATCTGCTCAGGCTGATGTATTGTCCTCTCCACGCTAAGGGAGGAGCAGACTGGGAAATAAATTTATACCGGTCAGGCTTTTGGCCAGGGCAAGACAGTACAGCTCTTGGAGAGCTGAGGGGAGTTGGCTGGAGTGTCTCTATTGTTGGTTCATGACTGGCTAGTGAAAGCATTCATGTAACTGCAGCTGGGTGTGTCCCTGTCTGTGTATAGCTGTGTAAGTGCAAGACTGGAGAGGATTGCAGCTTGTCACAGCCTTGCAGTGTGAGAGGGGGCCCAGACTGACATGCCAGAGGGCTCGGCTGTCCCGAAGGAATTCCTTCCTCCCCCACAGTGAACAGGCCCTGCAAAACTGGGAGTCCATTTTCCTGTTGTCATGTGGTCACTTACTGACAGAGACACCCTGGTTATGGAAGGGAAGTCAGGACACTTGAGTTCTATCAGTCAGTGTCTGTGTGACCTTGGAAAAGTCATGTCTCCCTGTCATAAACAGATAGCTAAGGGTTAATGTTCTTTTACTTGGAAAGGAGTAACCTGAAACACCTGACCAGAGGACCAATCAGGAAACAAGACTTTTTCAAATCTGGGTGGAGGGAAGTTTGTGTGTGAGTCCTTTGTTTTTTTCTTCTGCCTGTACTCCCTCTCGGCTCTGAGAGTGATTTTTCTATCTCCTGGCTTTCTAATCTTCTGTTTCCAAGTTGTAAGTACAAAGATAGGAAGACCATAGGTTTGTATTGTTTTCTTTTGTATTTACATGCGTATAGTTGCTGGAATGTGTTAAATTGTATTCTTTTTGGATAAGGCTGTTTATTCATATTTCTTTTAAGCAAATGACCCTGTATTTGTCACCTTAATACAGAGAGACCATTTTTATGTATTTTTCTTTCTTTTTATATAAAGCTTTCTTTTTAAGACCTGTTGGAGTTTTTCTTTAGTGGGAAACTCCAGGGAATTGAGTCTGTGCTCACCAGGGAATTGGTGGGAGGAAGGAGTCAGGGGGAAATCTGTGTGTTAGATTTACTAGCCTGACTTTGCATTCCCTCTGGGTGAAGGAGCGGGGTAGGGGAGAGATTGGCTCTCTCTCCTTGTGTTTCCAGGACTGGAAATAGGGAGGGTGGAGTCCCTCTGTTTAGATTCACAGAGCTTGCTTCCGTGTATCTCTCCAGGAACCCAGGGAGGAAACACCTGGAGGGGGGAAGGGAAATGGTTTATTCCCCTTTGTTGTGAGACTCAAGGAATTTGGGTCTTGGGGTCCCCAGGGAAGGTTTTTGGAGGGACCAGAGTGCCCCAAAACACTCTAATTTTTTGGGTGGTGGCAGCTTTACCAGGTCCACGCTGGTAACTAAGCTTGGAGGTTTTCATGCTAACCCCCATATTTTGGACGCTAAGGTCCAAATCTGGGATTAGGTTATTGACATAGTGTGCAGCGTTGTGGGAAAGATAGAAACCAGAAGCCAGTAGAAATATTATTTTCTTTTTCTCTGCTAGGGCTTTTAAGCAGAGACAATTTTTTTTCTGCTCTCTGGCAGTTGTGGCTTGCATATTAAGCAAGGAACCATTAAGGAGCTGTTAAGGGTCTTTTGTGACAATAGCACTCCCATTGAGAGTCAGTATCCAGCAATACACATGCAAATAAAGTGGTTTTTCTGGTTTACTTTACACTGAAAAGATTAGCTAGAGGAAGAAAGGGAAAAAGGCACTGTTGCTAGGCAGACCACAGGAGGCAACAGAGAACCTGCAGTTCAGAAGATAAACACCGGAGGGCACCCCGACACAAGAAAACAGGAACCATGCCTACCAAGACAAAAATGAAGGCTGAAGGACAAATCAAAGACGCCGAGCACAGGCGATAGATGGAAAAAAAATACAGGAGCTAGAAATAAAACAAAAAGAGATGGAGATGAAAGAAAGAGAAGAACAGATCAAACAGGCAACCCATAAAAGAGAACAAGAAGCCAAAAATGCAGCTCACCAGAGAAAACTAGAAGAAGAAGAGGTGGCCCACCGCCGAGACATGGAAAAACAACAAAAAGAAAGTGAAGAGAAGGAAAAACAGAGAAAACATGAACTGGACTTAGCGCAGGCTGGGCAGCATGCACCAGCCAATCCTAACAATCCTTCGCCAATTATGGTTCCACATCACAGGAAATTTCCCACCTACAAGGCAGGTGATGACACCGAGACCTTCTTGGAAAATTTTGAAAGAGCCTGTCTTGGGTACAGCATCCCTGAAGACCAGTACATGGTAGAATTGAGGCCACAGCTCAGTGGACCTTTAGCAGAGGTGGCAGCTGAAATGCCTAAGAAGAACATGAATTACTATAAACTTTTTCAAACCAAGGCCAGATACAGAATGGGGATAACCCCGGATCATGCCCGTCAGCATTTCACAACCGAAAAGTGGAAACCAGATGTATCATTTCCCAAACACGCCTACTACGTTGGGAAAAATTATGAGGCCTGGATATCAGGACACAATGTTAAACCCTTGGAAGAACTGCACCTCCTCATACAAATGGAGCAGTTATTGGATGGTGTTCCTGAGGACATAACACGGTACATACAAGATGGAAAACCCAAAAATCTCACTGAGGTGGGGGAGATTGGAGCCAGATGGATGGAAGTGGCAGAAAGCAAGAAAGCTACTGTCAAGGGGAACGAATACCCCAGGGGGCACACCGACCATAAACCCTACAACCGAGGACAGCCAAAGACCCCACCTACAACCCAAGTAAAGCCACAGGCACACTATTCTTCCACCTCACCAGTCTCCAGTAACTCACCTCGACCCAGTGACCCATCAGATGCAAGATGCTTTAAGTGTAATGAACTGGGACATATCAAGGCCAACTGCCCAAAGACCACCAACCGAGTGCAATTCATTACACCACCATCACACTAAAGATCCCCAGGCCCAGATGCCTCTCAAATACCCTTGGAGCGAAGGGAAAATTTGAGAGTGGGCGGAAAGAAGGTTACTGCGTGGAGACACACGGGGCCACAAGTGTCAGCTATCCACCAATCCTTCATAGACCCCAAATTCATCAACCCAAAGGCCCAAGTGACAATTTACCCCTTCATGTCACAAGCTGTAGACTTGCCTACAGCTGAACTGCCTGTCCAGTACAAAGGCTGGTCAGGAATGTGGACTTTTGCAGTCTATGACAATTATCCTATCCCCATGCTACTGGGGGAAGACTTGGCCAACCAGGTGAAGCGGGACAAGAGAGTGGGAATGGTTACACGTAGCCAAACCAGGCAAGCTTCCAGACCCAACCCATTCCTGTTCCTGAGCCGTCCACAGATGCCCCGTCTGTGTTACCAGAGACCCAGACAGAGGTAGTGGACCCGGATTCCATGCCAACCACTGAAACAGCCACAGCACCTCCAGTCCCAGGCCCGGAACTGGAACAGCAACCAGCACCAGCAATTATAACCACATCTTCAAACTCAACGCCAGAGGGCGCCAGCGAGCCAGAACTGGCAGAAGCCAAAGACAGCCATACCCAAAAGGCTCAGCCAGAGCCTGAAATACCCTCAGGTGCACCAGCGGAGAGCGGTTCACCAGCAACTAAAACAACCCCATCATCTACATCGCTTCCAGAGGGGCCAAGCCCAAGTCCCCAGTCTGAGGAAGAACTGGTGACCCCAGCCTCAAGGGAACAGTTCCAGACTGAGCAGGAAGCAGATGACAGCCTTCAGAAAGCTTGGGTGGCGGCATGGAGCACCCCACCGCCTCTCAGCTCTTCTAATCGATCCCGGTTTGTTATAGACCAAGGACTTTTATACAAGGAGACTCTTTCTGGTGGACACCGGGAAGAATGGCAGCCGCAAAAACAGTTGGTGGTTCCAACTAAGTACCGGGGGAAGCTTTTAAGCTTAGCCCATGATCATCCCACTGGCCATGCTGGGGTGAACAGAACCAACACTCCCCCCGTGCCTCAGTTTACAGATCGGTGAAATGGGGATGGTTCATAGTGACTTTTCTTTGCTAGGTGTTTTGAAGATACATCAATGAAAGCCGCTACACAATATAATGATAGTTACTGATGAGAAGTACTGATCTCCGATCCCTTAGCGACTGCCCCATGTGTTTGCTGTAAGTGCTTGTGTCTCCTCTTATTCATCTTACTCTGGATCTCTCTGTCTACTATCTACCCATCTTTCCTGAGAATTAGGCATTATCCCTAATTTTCTTTCTCATCAACTATAATTTTTAAATACATACACACAAACGTACAGAGTAGCCAACTCCTCTATGACTCAGTGCAGAACCCACGAGATCCCGTCCCCCCTTGGGAAGGTTCCTTAATTGCTGTTTACTCCTAAAGCTGGATAATTAGCATGGAAGTGCAGAGTTGCTTGTCTACAGCCTGTTTACACTCAGATCCTCCCTTCTCCTCTAGAGGCTGAGCCAACTCCACTAGGATTACACAGAGCTATATTAGAAACTGTGCACACCATTTGTTGGCTCTCGGCCTGGGATGCTGCTGCAGATGCTGGGTTCAGAGAGCTGTGGGACATGGATACCTGAGTGGGATTCCTAGGGAGGACACTTCCGTCTCAGGATTCACAGGTACCCATCTCTTGCTGAGAAGCTCACCTGATTGGCAAATCCTCTGAAACATGGGTGTGGTGGGATAAAGAGGATGTCTGTGGTCTTATCCACTCTGCACAATCATGACGCATGCCAAGGCCCTTGCCATAAGTAATAAGTTTGCTAAAGAATCACTGGCCAAAATGTCTCTCTTTTCTGTACATCCCTGCTCATTCCACCTTCTAGACTCCAGCCCGAGCCTGGTGCATTTCAGTGGCACAGTGAGTCCTTCAGAATGAAAAATGTTAGTAGATGTGTAGTAAAAGGCCAAATTCTGAGACTACGGCCCATGCTTTTCTCAGGCCCCAGTGAGGAAAAACTCCCCTTGAAGCAAGAACTGAGTATAGATGTCAGAGCCAACTGTGTATTAATGCACAGACACTGTCACTCCCTCCTCTTGCATTTCATGGTTCTGTTTATTAATGGGGCAGAGGGACAGGGACTGTTATCTGACTTTTATCTGCTGCAAATCTTGGTGGTGCTAGGGGTCCTCACTAGAACAATAATGAGAATTTTTCAACATGGGTAACATATACTTTCTTCTAGCTTAATTTGAGAACTCAGCTCAATTGTTAGGCCTGAAACTTTCAAATATAACAACTCTGCTTCATGCAGACACTCAGCATAAGAAAATTCAGTCCAAACATCAACAATTTGGCAAATTTATAAGCAACTGGAAATGAGGTCTTCTAATGGAAGGTGTCAGACAGCCTTAACTACAGGTTATGCCACCAGCACCACCTGCAATGGCCAATCCATTTGTGAATGCCATTCTTCTATGCTCTTCGCTCCAATAATGTTGGTAGCAAGGAGTTCTATAGGCCAAATAGGAATTATGGCAGCACTTACCTTTTCTCAATGTTATATGTTCAGACTTTCAATTTAACTAAATGTTCCCTTGTTCATATTATGAGACACATTAAATATAAATGCCTGATCTACTTTCTTTATCAAAAGCAGCAAAGAATCCTGTGGCACCTTATAGACTAACAGACGTTTTGGAGCATGAGCTTTCTTGGGTGAATATCCACTTCGTCAGATGCATGTAGACTACATGCATCTGACGAAGTGGATATTCACCCACGAAAGCTCATGCTCCAAAACGTCTGTTAGTCTATAAGGTGCCACAGGATTCTTTGCTGCTTTTACAGATCCAGACTAACACGGCTACCCCTCTGATACTTTCTTTATCAATAGATCCATAGGGTTTAAGGTCAGAAGGGACCTTTTGATCATCCAGTCTGACCTCCTGTAAAACACAAGCCCATTAAATTTCAAGCAGTTACCTCTGGATTGGGCCAAAAGACGTGTGTATGACTAAGGCCGGGTCTACACTAGGATTTTACATCATAGAATGATAGAGCCATAGAGTTATAAGGAATCACGAAGGACAGCTAATCTATCCTCTGACAAGATACAGGATTCTTTTGTCTTAGTCATCTAAGACTGATGGCTCTTCACACCTAGCCCACACCTAGTAGAGACATACTATCATGTTGCATGTTATAATTCTGCTAATATAACAAAACATAGTATTTGCATTTTTTGAAACATTTTTCCTAATGTCAAACCTAAACCACACTTGCTGCAATTTAAGTCCATTGTTTCTTGTCTTCTCTTCAGAGGCTAAGGAGAACATTTTTTCTCTCTCCTTGTAACAACCTTTTAGGTATTTGAAAACCGTTATCCTTTCCCCTGGCACTCTTCTCTTATTCAGACTAAACAAACCTAGATCTTCCAGTCGTCCCTCATAGGTGGTATTTTCAAGACTCCTAATCATCCTTTTCTCCACTTTTTCCAGATCCATTTGAATGTTTATCTGATTCTCCAAAGACTTGCAACCCCTCCCAACTTAGAATCATCTGCAAATTTAACAAGTTTACACTCTATGCCATGATCTAAATCATTAATGAGCCTGACTTGGAGCATTCCTTTTCAACCAGGTATGCACACACCTTATTGTAGGTCCATCTAGGTTGTATTCCCCTAGTTTGTTAATGAGAAGTTCATGAGAAACTGTATCGAAAGCTGTACTAATGTCTGGATATACCACAGCTACTGCTTCCCTACATCCACGGGGCCTGTTACCCTGTCAGAGAAAGCTATCAGGTTGGTTTGACATGATTTGTTCTTAATGAATCCATGCTGACTGTCACTCATCAGTTCATTATCTTCTATTTGTTTGCAAATTGATTCCATGATTATTTGTTCCATTATATTACCTAGTACAGAAGTTAAGCTGACTGGTCTGTAATAGCCTGGGTTTCCCTTGTTTCTCTCTTTATAGACAGGCACTATAGATGCTCTTTTCCCGTCTTCCAGAATCACCACTGTCTCCCAAGACTTTTCAAAGACAGTAACTAGTGGCTCAGATATCTCCTCAGTCAGTTCCCTCACAGTATTCTAGGGTGCATTTTGTCAGGCCCTGGTGACTTGAAAACATCTAACTTGTCCAAGTGACTTTTAACTTGTTCTTTCCCTATTTTAGCAGATGAATCTACCCCGTTTTCACTGGCCTTCTCTATTCCAGGTGTCCAAACACCACCCACCATCCTGGTGAAAACCAAAACAAACAATGGTTAATCACCCTCACTGCTAAATATTTGGCCCTAATTTTGAGCTGGAATTTGCCTGGCTTCAGCTTCCAGCCCTACTCAGCCTTTCTCTGGCAGATTACAGAGCACATTATTGCCCATGATTTTCTCCAAATTAAAGTCTCTGCTTGATCATCTTTTTGATAAGTTAAAGAGATATACACGTTCAAGTCTAACGATCCGGCCTTTTCTCTATCCTCCAATCATTTTTGTGGCTCTTTTCTGCACTGTCTCCAAGTTTTCAACATCTTTTTTCAAATGTGGGCCCCAGAACTGGATGCAGTTTATTTCTCCAATCCCATGTGCAGAGGTTAAATCCTTCCCCTTCTCCAACTCACCAACTCAGTATTATCCACTACTAAATCAAAGGCCTCTGAGAAACCAAGGTTCGTTGCACCAGCCTTGTTCCCTTCATCAAGCATGTGTACGCTCATAGAAGATTGAAATCAGCTTTATTTGACAAACTCTGTTTAAGCTGGTGACTGGCAATACTTACATTTCTAGACTTTTTTTTTGAACTAATCTCATACTAGCTTTTCCATTGTTTCTTAACCTGGTCAACTCTTTTATAAAAAAAACCCTTTTTAATACTTTATATATAACACAGGAATTGACATAAATCTTTTCTAGGATTTCATTTGTTCTTAATATAATTAATAACTTCCTTTTTGTGATTCATAGCACTGCCACACATGGAGTTTTCCCAGACATGTTAACATTCTTTATCAATTTTCTTAACTTCCGATTTCTATTCTTGGCCAGCTATTTTCCCTTTTTCCTCTTTGTTACATATTGCTTCCCTCCCCCTAGTTACTGAATTCACTTTACCACTAAACTGAGTTTTTACCCAAAGTTTTTCACTTTGTTGACTGTGGAATCATGAGTTTTCCACTATTTAATGAGCTGTAATCAAAGAAATACCAATATTCATTCATATTTTTCTGTCTAAATTTTTTCTCCTAATTAATTTTGCTGACAATTTCCCTCATCTTTAGGGAATTAGTCTTCTTGGAGCACTAAGTGTCTGTCGACAGTACTGGTTGAGAACTGTCCATTTGAATGTAAATCAGTTTCATTTTTTTTATTTTCCTCTCCTATAAAATATGTCCTCATCTTTGTCTCATAGTATCAGTTGGGCACTGTCTATCTGAATATAAATCAGTTTCCTTTTTTATTTCCCTCTCCTATATCATGTGCGCTAATCTTTGTCCCTTATATAAACTAAAGAGTCCCAGACTTTTCTATCCTTAATAGAGACTGGGTGACCAAAACTGAGCACATTCCCAAACACGTTATGCTTCATCCCGTATCTTGCGGATCTGAACATTGTTTTGTCTTGTCCACTGCTGCGAATGAGCAGGTGTTTCTCTTGAGCTGCTGTCAATGGCATCCAGGTCTTTCCCTTGAGGTATGTTCTAATTTGGATGTTTCTTTCAGCACATGCCCTTGTAAAAGTTTATTTTTTCCCCCTCTCAGATTTCGAGCAACTGGATGAATGGAGATCTCCCTTCAGTATGGACTCCCTGTCCCGGCTGTCATTGCATTAAGACACAATGATAGATAACCACTATCCAGACTTGTGTTTCCTGCTGGTGCCTCTTAAGGTTCCCCCACCACAAAGTTTAGGAATTATTAATTCAGGGAACACAAGAAAATATGGAATTGGATTTAGTAGGGTCATTGTTCATAGTTATTTTCTCTAAATAATGAAAATGTCATTTTTCAGTGTGGGAAGAGAGTTCAATCTTCTTCTCCCATGACAACAGCCTCCACTAGTGCATGTAGTGTCTCATATTAACGTTATCTCTCCATTCAGGCATTTCTACTGCAACCATCATCCAAGGTTCTGGGAACATACAGAAATTCAGGAGACCATATGGTAAATGCAGGAGACATCCTTGTTCCTCAGAGTTGGACACTTTCTCCCCTACACCATGTCAGATTCGAACACAACCGACTTCACCAACCCCTCCACCTTCATCCTACTTGGCATTCCTGGCCTAGAGGCAGCCCATATCTGGATCTCCATTCCCTTTTTTGCTATGTACACCATAGCTGTGTTGGGGAACTTCACTATCCTGTTCATCGTGAAGAAGGAGCCGAGCCTCCATGGGCCCATGTTCTATTTCCTCTCCATGCTGGCCATCACTGACCTGGTCATGTCCACATCCACCCTACCGAAAATGCTGAGCATTTTCTGGTTCAATTCCAGGGAGATCAGTTTCAGTGCCTGCCTCACTCAGATGTACTTCGTTCACTGCTTCTCATCAATGGAGTCTGGAGTCCTCGTGGCCATGGCTTTTGATCGCTATGTGGCCATCTGCCATCCCCTGAGACATTCCACCATCCTGACAAACTCTGTTGTGGCTAAGATAGTCCTGGCTGTGGTGCTGCGTAGTGGCATACTCGCATTGCCCTATCCCTTATTGGTCAGGTGGTGGCCAAATTGCAGAACCAACATAATCCCCCACTATTATTGTGGGCATATAGCTGTGGTGAAGCTGGCCTGCGCTGACATCCGCATCAGTAGTTACTATGGGCTGTTTCATCTTCTCTCTGTGATCGGAATGGATGTGTTTTTTATCACCGTGTCCTATACTCAGATCCTCCGGGCCATCTTCCGCCTCCCCACAAAGGATGCTCAGCTCAAAACTTTTGGGACCTGCATCTCTCATCTTTGTGCCATCTCAGCTTTATACATCCCAGATTTATTCTCTTCTCTTATTCAGCGGTTTGGTCACAATGTGTCACTACATTTCCTCATTCTTATTACCAGTGTGTACCAGCTGGTGCCCCCCATTATACACCCCATCATTTATGGAGTGAGGACCAAGCATATCCGGGGCAGGGTGCTCCAGCTCTTTACTCATAAAGAGACCTAAATTTTTCCTCCTTGTGCTCTGGCTTTCAGATTGAGCTCCGTGTAGAGCTGGCTGGTGTATAATGCTGGGTCTTCTTCCCTGAATCACTTCCTGGACAGACAGAGAGACGTTAAGCCCTGTCCTGTCCTTACTGTGCCATGTTAATGTGATGAACTGCGGCGTCGGTCTATGCACACTACACTGAGTTGCCACCTTTCTAATTACTGGCAGATGGATCTCTGGAATTACTATCTTGCCCCATCTCTTCTGTCAAGCCTCGACCCTCCTGTGTGTCTTCTCCCCAAGGTCCTATCCCTGTCACTTGCTCCTGTCTTCCCCTCCCCTTCTCAGCTGCGACCCAGTCATCTCTAAAACCAATATATTCTCACATCTTGTGGCAAGTCACTTAAGAGGGACTGGTTAGTTTTAACATTTCAATGTTTATTATTACTTTGTTACTAACTCTATGCAGAGGTAGACTCCTGGGATCTATCTGAGATCTGGGAGGGGGGTGAGGTATTGTGGGTTCCAACAGGAGGCAGATACGTCTGAGCTCTAAAGAAGAAGATCAGAATTGCCATACTGGATAAAACCAATCGTCCATGTAGCCCAGTAGCCTGTTTCCTAACAGTGCCCAGTGCCAGGTGCTTCAGAGCAAATGAACAGAACACGGGAATCAGCCTGTGATTCATGTGGAGCAGCTTGGCAGAAGCAGGCAGAAGCCCTGAGCAGAGACTGCCTCAGCTTCATCTAGCAGGGTTCAAGCCTCCAACCATAGCAGAAGTCATCAGGGGGAAGGGAAGGGCCCTGGCTGCAGCAGCAGAAGAGGCCCCAGTTCAGGCTGCCCCAAGCCCTAGACACAGTCACAGAGTGGAGGCAGGAGCTGTTGGGGGAATGAGGAGACAAGCGCTACTCATTTTTGTCTTCTCCATCTTCCATACTCGTGCCGTCCAGGGGTTGATTCCTTTTTCCCTATCTTTGGACGAACCTCAGGGGGAGGTTTTTTTTGTGTCCCCTCCCTGACCCTTTAGGGGCTGCTCTCTTCCCTCCAGCTCCCTTTCCCTTTCTGCAGCACCATGGGTATCGTCGCCAAACCGGTGGTCAAATCTCTCTTTGCCCATCTCCATGGGCTGCAGGGTCATAACAGGGACCCAGCCAGAAAATCATCAGAAGTCCACAACACTGTCTCCCACTTGCTGTGGGATGAGCATGACAGTGTCTGGTGGACACGTGTGATTTCACGAGTAAGGTGAAATTCCTTCTACAGCACTGAGGAGACTTCTATCTCCTCTTCTCGGCCACAAGGTCTGTTTTGGAGGAGTGGAGGGGAACCGGAAGCTGGACGTCCTGGTCTACCGGTGGGCCCGCAACTTCTGTAACAAACTTTTCAGGTTGGTCAGCGATTGTTTCAAGGCCGGCTGGGGATTCTCCTGCCCATGAGGATGCTCCTCAGCCCTCAGAATGAAGCCAACCATCTTTCAACATTGAACCCCAGAGGCTCTAGGGTGGTTCTCCATGTTGCAAGGTGCTCTCCTTCCTTTGTGATGTAGGGTATTGTCAGGGTTCCCTCCTCACTCTGAACTCTGGGGTACAGATGTTGGGACCCACATGAAAGACCCCCTGAGCTTATATTCCACCATATTAGGTTAAAAACTTCCCCAAAGTGCAAATTCCTCTCCTTGACCTTGGACGGTATTGCTGCCACCACTAAGTGATTTAAACAAACATTCAGGGCGGGGCCACTTGCAGAACTACCAACTATGGTTCGTAACCTATCCTTTAAATCAGCTTCTGTACCCAATGACAAGAAGATAGGTAATGTGACACCAATATTTAAAAAAGGCTCTAGAGGTGATCCCAGCAATTACAGATGTGTAAGTTTAACATCAGTACTAGGCAAATTAGTTGAAACAATAGTAAAAAATAACATTGTCAGACACATAGAAGAACATAAATTGTTCGGCAAAGGTCAACATGGTTTCTGTAAATGGAAATTGTGTCTTACTAATATATTAGAATTCTATCTATCATTAGCCTGAAAGATTGGCTGCCCTGCCAGGGTAGTTCCTAGTCCTATATCTTCCCAACAAACATTGTCATGAACCAGGACAACCTCTCCTTGTTTCAATTTTTGTTCACACTGAAGCTGTGGGGGTTCTAGTGATCAGAGTGTCCATTGACTTCCTATCCCTATCCAAATATCGGGTGTTATTCCAGGAGCACCGAGTATAAATTGGCTAGGCTCACCAGGGTGTTTAATTTCCCAAACATCGCGGTGAATTGCCCAATCCCACATGCATCCTCCCCACGGACCCAGCAGGATTCGGTATTTCGGAGCCCACATCCCTCCAACCAGCCCGTGCGCTTTGAAGCAGCACTGCGAGTGTCTGCATTTCTACCCTGAAACCCTCCAAGTATGTCTCCAAGGCCACAATTCAGATGGCATCCCCGAGGCATTTGTAAGGGCACTGGGCCAAGTCTGATGCTCAAGATCACTCCGAATGGCCATCAGCTGGTCATTCAGGAAATCCTGAATCTCTGAGCAGGCCAAATCCCACTTCAATATCTTCCCTGCCTCAATGATGTTAAATACAATCCTTGTTAGCAAATCCTGGGTTATGGAGCTGAGGGTGGAGATAACATGCAGTTTGGCAATTCCAGCCTGTACGTGTGCTCCAGTAATAAGTCCCGTGTCTCTCTCCAGCTGCCCTAGTTTTTCCTCGTGCTGTTGGCCTTTGTAAAGAGTCCAAATTGCTGCTGCACTATTGGCATTCAAATCTCTTTTCCTTCTTGAGACGATCCATGCCCTTTGCTCTGCTAACCAAATGGCAGCCCCCTTGGAGCAATTCGGGTATACAGAGGTGACCTGAAAACTGGATAATGGCAGTGTGAATGTTACAATCCCTAGTGTGGCATTAACTAGTGTCCATCGATACCCTAGCACATCTCTCTTTGGTACAGTGTCATACCACCTTTCTTGGTTAACAATTCTCATATAGCTCCGAGAAGCTTCACCATTAAGGGCATCGGCAGGGGAATACTGCAGTAGGGTGCAGGTTAAGTTACTGGTTATCGGGATTACTTCAGTGCAGGTAAAATTGCCATCAGTGGAACACACTTTCGGAGTGTGAGCTTAATCATTTACTACTTGGGTAAGCAAATAACAATGAGGACCCCTTCCTTCCAATATATTGCAGGCTCTGGGAATGGCCATCATGGCAACCCAGTTATGAAACCCACCAATCTCAATGATGGATTCTTGAAGCTGTTTGTAGTGATCTCATACACTTCTATCTCTGCTGACCCATCTGTTTTCCACTCAATCTTTCGCTTGCATGAGATATTCTGAATCTTAAAAAAATAAATTTTCCAAACAATATTTAAATAAATCACTAAGGTATGAAGGCCTTGGCCATTGAGTCCCATCTGAATATATGGGATTGCTGATATTTGGGTAAGTTACAGGGGTGGTAGTGGTTGTGGAGGAGCTGGTGGGGGCAGTGACCATGACTCATAGACTCATAGACTCTAGGACTGGAAGGGACCTTGAGAGGTCATCGAGTCCAGTCCCCTGCCCTCATGGCAGGACCAAATACTGTCTAGACCATCCCTAATAGACATTTATCTAACCTACTCTTAAATATCTCCAGAGATGGAGATTCCACAACTTCCCTAGGCAATCTATTCCAGTGTTTAACTACCCTGACAGTTAGGAACTTTTTCCTAATGTCCAACCTAAATCTCCCTTGCTGCAGTTTAAGCCCATTGCTTCTTGTTCTATCATTGGAGGCTAAGGTGAACAAGTTTTCTCCCTCCTCCTGATGACACCCTTTTAGATACCTGAAAACTGCTATCATGTCCCCTTTCAGTCTTCTCTTTTCCAAACTAAACAAACCCAATTCCTTCAGCCTTCCTTCATAGGTCATGTTCTCAAGACCTTTAATCATTCTTGTTGCTCTTCTCTGGACCCTCTCCAATTTCTCCACATCTTTCTTGAAATGCGGTGCCCAGAACTGGACACAATACTCCAGTTGAGGCCTAACCAGCGCAGAGTAGAGCGGAAGAATGACTTCTCATTTCTCGTATCTTGTTTACAACACACCTGTTAATGCATCCCAGAATCATGTTTGCTTTTTTTGCAGCAGTATCACACTGTTGACTCACATTAAGCTTGTGGTCTACTATGACCCCTAGATCTCTTTCTGCCATACTCCTTCCTAGACAGTCTCTTCCCATTCTGTATGTGTGAAACTGATTGTTCCTTCCTAAGTGGAGAACTTTGCATTTATCTTTATTGACCTTCATCCTGTTTACCTCAGACCATTTCTCCAATTTGTCCAGATCATTTTGAATTTTGACCCTGTCCTCCAAAGCAGTTGCAATCCCTCCCAGTTTGGTATCGTCCGCAAACTTAATAAGCGTACTTTCTATGCCAACATCTAAATCGTTGATGAAGATATTGAACAGAACCGGTCCCAAAACAGTCCCCTGCGGAATCCCACTTGTTATACCTTTCCAGCAGGATTGGGAGCCACTAACAACTACTCTCTGAGTACGGTTATCCAGCTAGTTATGCACCCCACTTATAGTAGCCCCATCTAAATTGTACTTTCCTAGTTTATCTATAAGAATATCATGCAAGACTGTATCAAATGCCTTACTAAAGTCTAGGTATATCACATCCACTGCTTCTCCCTTATCCACAAGGCTCGTTATCCTATCAAAGAACGCTATCAGATTAGTTTGACACGATTTGTTCTTTACAAATCCATGCTGGCTATTCCCTATCACCTTACCACCTTCCAAGTGTTTGCAGATGATTTCTTTGATTACCTGCTCCATTATCTTCCCTGGCACAGAAGTTAAACTAACTGGTCTGAAGTTTCCTGGGTTGTTTTTATTTCCCTTTTTATAGATGGGCACTATATTTGCCCCCTTCCAGTCTTCTGGAATCTCCCCCGTCTCCCATGATTTCCCAAAGATAATAGCTAGAGGCTCAGATACCTCTTCTATTAACTCCTTGAGTATTCTAGGATGCATTTCATCAGGCCCTGGTGACTTGCAGGCATCTAACTTTTCTAAGTGATTTTTTACTTGCTCTTTCCTTATTTTCTCTTCTAAACCTACCCTCTTCCCGTAAGCATTCACTATACTAGACATTCCTTCAGACTTCTCAGTGAAGACCGAAACAAAGAAGTCATTAAGCATCTCTGCCATTTCCAAGTCTCCCGTTACTGTTTCCCCCTCCTCATTGAGCAGTGGGCCTACCCTGTCCTTAGTCTTCCTCTTGCTTCTAATGTATTGATAAAAAGTCTTCTTGTTTCCCTTTATTCCCATAGCTAGTTTGAGTTCATTTTGTGCCTTTGCTTTTCTAATCTTGCCTCTGCATTCCTGTGTTATTTGCCTATATTCATCCTTCGTGATCTGACCTAGTTTCCATTTTTTATATGACGCCTTTTTATTTTGTAGGTCATGCAAGATCTCAAGGGTAAGCCAAGGTGGTCTTTTGCCACATTTTCTATCTTTCCTAACCATCGGAATAACTTGCTTTTGGGCCCTTAATAGCGACCCTTTGAAAAACTGCCAACTCTCCTCAGTTGTTTTTCCCCTCAGTCTTAATTCCCATGGGACCTTGCCTATCAGCTCTCTGAGCTTACCAAAATCCGCCTTCCTGAAATCCATTGTCTCTATTCTGCTGTACTCCCTTCTACCCTTCCTTAGAATTGCAAACTCTATGATATCATGATCACTTTCACCCAAGCTTCCTTCTACTTTCAAATTCTCAACAAGTTCCTCCCTATTTGTTAAAATCAAGTCTAGAACAGCTTCCCCCTTAGTAGCTTTTTCAACTTTCTGAAATAAAAAGTTGTCTGCAATGCAGTCCAGGACCTTATTGGATAGTCTGTGCCCCGCGGTGTTATTTTCCCAACATATATCTGGATAGTTGAAGTCCCCCATCACCACCAAATCTTGGGCTTTGGATGATTTTGTTAGTTGTTTGAAAAAAGCCTCATCCACCTCTTCCGCCTGATTAGGTGGCCTGTAGTAGACTCCCAGCACGACATCACCCGTGTTTTTTACCCCTTTTAGCCTAACCCAGAGACTCTCAACACTTCCGTCTTCTATGTCCATCTCCACCTCAGTCCAAGTGTGTACATTTTTAACATATAAGGCAACACCTCCTCCCTTTTTCCCCTGTCTATCCTTCCTGAGCAAACTATACCCATCCACACCAACATTCCAGTCGTGTGTATTATCCCACCAAGTTTCAGTAATGCCAATAATATCATAGTTGTATTTATTTATTAGCACTTCCAGTTCTTCCTGCTTATTACCCATACTTCTTGCATTTGTATATAGGCATCTAAGATACTGGTTTGATCTTGCCTCCCAGCTTTGCCCTGACCCTCCTTCCTCTCTGCCATTATAGCCCATGCTCCCTCCTGTTTCCAACCCATCTCCCAGGTCTTGTTCCCCACTTACCTGTGGGCTTTGCTCACCTGTCCCCGTCGAACCTAGTTTAAAGCCTTCCTTACTAGGTTAGCCAGTCTGTGCGCAAATAAGGCCTTTCCCCTCTTCGAAAGGTGAACGCCATCTGTTCCTAGCAGTGCTTCCTCGAATAGCATCCCGTGGTCGAGGAAGCCAAAGCCCTCCTGGCGACACCATCTTCGCAGCCAGGCATTCACCTCCACGATGCATCTGTCTCTGCCCAGACCCCTACCTTCAACAGGAAGAATCGAAGAGAATACCATCTGCGCTCCAAACTCCTTAACCCGTACTCCCAGAGCCCTGTAGTCACTCTTGATCTGCTCAGTGTCACACCTCACAGTATCATTTGTGCCCACATGGATGAGTAGCATGGGATAGTAGTCAGAAGGCCGGATAATCCTCGACAATGCCTCTGTAACATACCATGTAACATGACAACAAGGCGCTTTTGGTATTCATCATCTGGAAGCCAGTTAGGCAGAGCAGTGCAGCCTGATGGTACTTGTCCATAAGTGCAGAGCCTAGCCCAGCCCACCACTCAACTCCACACTCCCAATCACGGTCCCTCCAAATTCCTCCCTCCCAATCTATAATACTCCACCTCCTCCACCAGGGCCAATTCTTAATGTCTTTTGTAGTCAGGAATCTCTAGATCTCGGCAGTTTTGGCGGAGTGAGTGTTCCTTCTTCTTTCCTGGTATAGTTGTGGTGCAAGATCATGCAGGGGAAAGGTTACTAGCATGTCAGCCTGTAGTGATTTGGTATCTTTAACAGATGCTGGCTATATGATGGTTCTGTTAGTGGACAAAGGAGAGGTTACTAGCACTTCACCTTGACTTTGTTTCCCACTGTCCAGGAGGGAAAGAGGTATCAGAAAGAGAGAGAGGGTGATCAGTAGTCAGAGCTGCATCGTCTTGAGGTGGGGGTCCTTATTGCAGTGAGATGCGAGGGTCCAGGCAGTCAGGCCTTGACACTTCACAGCGGTGTTGGTAGTCAGCAAAACTTGAAAAGGGCCTTTCCAGTGCGGGGTTAGAGCGATCTTTCGTTGATGGACGCCCTGGTTCCAATGAATGGCAGGGCTGCTCAGGAGGCTTAGGCAGTGTCTCTTTCGCCTGTGAATAAAGAGACCGAACACATTTCATTAATGCCTGACAGTTAAGCATTGTCTCATCCATCAAATGAATGTCCATTTGGGCAAGGGTCAGAGGAGGCGCTGCTGGAAGTCGCATCGGCCTCCCTGTCAGGATTTCATGAGGGCTAAGTCCAGTCTTTAGGTTGAGGGTGGCCCTCATGCTCATTAATGCTAACAGAAGGGCATCTGGCCATTTTAAGTTTGGTTCCACACAGATCTTGGCAAGTTTATTTTTCAAAATCCCATCTGACATTCTACTGTCCCCAGGGACAGCTCTAGGCACCAGCTAAACAAGCAGGTTCCTAGGGCGACAAAATATGCGGGATGGGATAATGCTGGGGCCCCAGCTCATACCTCAAGCAGCGTCCTGCGCTGGATATTGACCACCCTGGGGGGCAGTATCCAGCCTTTTTTTCTGCCACCGGATGTGACAGGGAAGGGAGCCAGCTAATAGGGGAGTGTGTCCCTGCCGCTCTCCCGCAGTCAGTGGCCACCCCCAACCCCTCAGGCGGGAGCCGGTAGCACAGCCCTGCTCTGGCTGTGGAGGACGGGCCCCTCTTCCTCGGCTTGTCCCCCCCGCTGCAAGCCAAGGAGCAACCTGTCCTCTGCAGCCGGGGCAGGGCCGCGCTACCGGTTCCCGCCTCGGGGGTGGGGAGGTGGCTGCTGACCGCGGGAGAGCAACAGAAGCCGGTAGCGCGGCCCTTCCCTGGCTGCAGAGGATGGGCCACTCCTCCTTTGCTTGTCCCTGCCACTCTCCCATGGCCATCCTCCATCCCCCAGCAGCAGCCCCAACCCCTGGTCCTGGAAGCGGAAGTGACGGGAGATGAATCCACCTCAAGCCAAGGGGTATGGGTTTGGGGGAGGGGTGCAGAGGGGGAATCTGGGAAAGGAATAGTGGGAGTACAGGAATGTCTCCTCACTGGTCACTTGGGAGAGGATGCCCAGGACAGAATGGCTGATTCAGCATCTGTGCATCCAGGCACTCGACCTGTGACTCAAGTTTGAGAGGGGATGTGTCTCTGGCCTCCTGGAGGGGAGCAGTCACACAACTGACCTTGGGGACAGAGAGAGGGGTGACAGAGGGTAACTCAATCCAGCTCTATGGGGTGCTTGTGAAAATGAGCTGTCTCTTTAGAAGCACAGAATCACAGAAAATTAGGATTCAAAGTGATCTCAGGAGGTCATCTAGTTCAATTCCCTGCTCAGAGCAGGACCAAACCAACTAAATCATCCCAGCCAGGAGTTTGTCAAGCCTGACCTTAAAAACCTCAAAGGATGGAAATTCTACCACCTCCCTAGGTAACCCATTCCAGTGCTTCACCACCCTCCTAGTGAAATAGTGTTTCCTAATATCCACCCTAGCCCTCCCCCACTGCAACTTGAGACCATTACTCCTTGTTCTGTCATCTGCCACCACTGAGAACAGCCGAGCTCCATCCTCTTTGGAACCCAACTCCAAGTAATTGAAGGATGTTATCAAATCTCCTCTCAGTCTTCTCTTCTGCAGACTAAACAATCCCAGTTCCCTCAGCCTCTCCTCATAAGTCATGTGCCCCAACCCCCTAATCATTTTTTTGCCCTCTGCTGGATTCTCTCCTATTTGTTTATATCCTTTCTATAGAGGGGAGGTGTCACGGAGTGTGGGGAGTCCGGTCCTGCACCCCTCTTCCTGGGACCCACAGTGACTCTCAGCCAGCCAGTAAAACAGAAGGTTTATTGGACAACAGGAACACCGGTTACAGCAGAGCTTGCAGGCACAGTCAGGACCCCTCCACCGAGTCCTTCTGGGCTTTCAGGGTGCTTAGATCCTAGCTAGGATACCCTGAATTCCGCACACACAGCCCCAAGCCCAAACTCAAACTGCTTCCCTCCTGCCACTCCCTTCCTTTGTTCCCCTTCCCGGGCAAAGGTGTTGACCTTTCCCCTCCCTTACCTAGCTCAGGTTACAGGCCCTGGCATCCTCCATCCCCTAAAGTCCTCCCCTGCTCTCCCACTCCCCACACAGACAGTCCCTACTGCATCACATCTCTCCCCCCTTCGAGACTGAACTGAGCGGGGTCACTCTGCCCAGTGACCTGGGGAAGTTCAGGGCCCCCTCTCCGGGACAACGCATCCGCTGTCAGGTTGGCACTTCCTTTCACATGGACCACGTCCATGTCATAGTCCTGCAGGAGCAGGCTCCACCTCAGGAGCTTGGCGTTGGCTCCTTTCATCTGGTGCAGCCAGGTCAGGGGAGAGTGGTCGGTGTACACGGTGAAGTGTCGCCCAAAGAGATATGGCTCTAGTTTCTTAAGGGCCCACACCATGGCCAGGCATTCCTTCTCGATGGCTGCGTAGCTTTGTTCCCGGGGTAGCAGCTTCTTACTCAGGTACACGATGGGGTGTCTCTCCCCCTTTTCATCCTCCTGCATTAACACTGCCCCCAGTCCCGTGTCTGAGGCATCAGTGAACACCATAAAGGGTTTGTCAAAATCTGGGTTTGCCAGAACTGGGCCACTAACCAGAGCCTCCTTCAGCGCCCGGAAAGCCTCCTGGCACTGCTCAGTCCAGATCACCTTGTCTGGCTTCCCCTTTTTGCATAGTTCAGTGATGGGGCCGGCTATGGCACTAAAGTGGGGCACGAACCTTCGATAGTACCCCGCCATCCCAATAAAGGCCTGTACCTGCTTTTTGGTTTGGGGAGCAGGCCAGTCTCTGATCACCTCCACCTTGGCTGGTTCCGGCTTCAGGCAGCCGCTCCCCACCCGATGGTCCAGGTAAGATACTTCGGCCATCCCCACCTTGCACTTCTCAGCCTTTACGGTTAACCCAGCCTTTCGGAGTCGGTCTAGGACTTGTTTAACCTGGGACATGTGGTCCTCCCAGGTCTGGCTGAAGATGCAGATGTCGTCAATATACGCCACGGCAAAACTCTCCATCCCCCTCAGTAGCTGATCCACCAGGCGCTGGAAGGTGGCTGGCGCTCCCTTGAGGCCGAAGGGCAGGGTCAGAAACTCATAGAGCCCCAGAGGGGTGATAAAGGCCGATTTCAGCCTGGCATCTGCGTCCAGCGGCACTTGCCAGTAGCCTTTGGTAAGATCCATAGTGGTGAGGTACCGAGCACCTCCTAGCTTGTCTAGGAGCT
This sequence comes from Gopherus flavomarginatus, assembly GCF_025201925.1. NCBI lineage: Eukaryota > Metazoa > Chordata > Testudines > Testudinidae > Gopherus > Gopherus flavomarginatus. The sequence goes on from NC_066617.1 coordinate 379,227,127, forward strand.
CGTCAGGCCTGGGCATAGGGTAGGCATCAGATACGGTGATGGCATTGAGCTTTCGATAGTCCACACAGAACCGGATTGACCCATCCTTCTTGGGGACTAGCACCACTGGCGAGGCCCAAGGGCTGGAAGACGGCTGGATCACCCCCAAAGCCAGCATGTCCCTGACCTCTCTTTCAAGATCCTGGGCAGTTTTACCAGTGACCCGAAAAGGGGAGCATCTTATAGGGGGATGTGACCCAGTCTCCACCCGGTGGACAGTCAAATTAGTGCGTCCAGGCTGGTTGGAAAACAGCTGTCGGTACAGATGCAGCACCCCTCTGATCTCAGCGTGCTGGCCCGGGGTCAGTTGCTCAGAGAGGGGAATCGCCTCCAGGGGGGAACCAGCTTTTGTCCCAGGGAATAGATCCACTAAGGGGTCATCTCCCTGCCCCTCCCAATGTCCACTCACGGCCAACACCACATTCCCCCTGTCATAGTATGGTTTCATCATGTTCACATGGTACACCCGACGGTGATGTGCCCGGTTTGACAGCTCCACCACATAGTTTACCTCATTCAGTTGCTTGATAACCTTGAAGGGCCCTTCCCAGGCGGCCTGGAGTTTGTTTCTCCTCACGGGGATAAGAACCATCACCTGATCCCCGGTGGCGAAGGTACGGGCTCGTGCTGTGCGGTCATACCAGACCTTCTGCCTCCTCTGGGCTCGGGCCAGATTCTCCCTGGCCAGGCCCATGAGCTCGGCCAGTCTTTCCCGGAAGGTCAGGACATACTCCACCACTGACTCTCCCTCGGGAGCGGCCTTCCCCTCCCATTCGTCCCTCATCAGGTCTAGGGGCCCCCTCACCTGCCTTCCATACAACAGTTCGAAAGGTGAAAACCCAGTAGATTCCTGGGGTACCTCCCTGTACGCAAACAGCAGGTGAGGTAAGTACTTGTCCCAATCTTGCGGATGCTGGTTCATAAATGTTTTTAGCATCATCTTCAGCGTCCCGTTGAACCTTTCTACCAGCCCGTTGGACTGGGGGTGATACGCTGAGGCCCAGTTGTGCTGGACCCCACATTTCTGCCATAAGGACCGGAGCAGGGCCGACATGAAGTTGGACCCCTGGTCCGTTAAGACCTCCTTGGGGAACCCCACCCGGCTGAAAATTGTCAGCAGCGCATCTGCCACTGTGTCTGCTTCGATAGAGGACAAGGCCACCGCCTCGGGGTAGCGAGTGGCAAAATCCACCACCACCAGGATGTATTTCTTCCCTGACCGGGTCGTCTTGCTGAGAGGTCCCACTATGTCCATGGCTACCTTCTGGAAAGGTTCTTCTATGATGGGTAAAGGCCTCAAAGCCGCTTTCCCCTTGTCCCGGGCCTTCCCCACCCTCTGGCAGGGGTCACAGGATTGGCAGTACTGTCGGACATGGGTAAAGACCCCAGGCCAGTAAAAGTTCTGTAGCAGCCTCTGCCTGGTGCGCCGGATTCCCTGGTGCCCTGCGAGAGGGATGTCATGGGCCAGGTACAACAGCTTGTGACGGAACTTCTGGGGAACCACCAGCTGCCTCCTGATCCCCCATGACTCTACTTCCCCTGGGGGAGCCCATTCTCGGTATAGGAACCCCTTCTCCCACAGGAACCTCTCCTTGCAACCTCTCCTCATGGTCTGTACCGCACTAAGGTCAGCCCGGTCCCTGGGCTTCCGCAAGGAGGGATCTTTCTGCAACTCGGCCTGGAACTCAGCAGCTGGGACAGGAATGGGGACCGGCTCTCTCTTGCTGGCTGGGTCTGAGGCCGCAGCCTCTCTGCACCGTGCCCCTGGGCGTTCCCCGCTCCCTGAGTTAGGGGCCTGCACCTCAGGTCGAGTACCTTCCCCGTTGTCGGGGAGCAGTGCCATTTGCCGACTCTGACTACGAGTCACGACCAGGGCACTCTGGGTGTTACTAGGCCAGTCCTCAAGGTCCCCTCCCATTAACACGTCAGTGGGCAAATATTGGTGTACCCCCACATCCTTGGGGCCCTCCTTGGCCCCCCATTTCAGGTGTACCCTTGCCACGGGTACCTTGAATGGGGTCCCGCCCACGCCCATCAGGGTCAGGTAGGTGTCGGGCACCATCCGATCTGAGGCCACCACCTCGGGCCGGGCCAGCGTCACCTCTGCGCCCGTGTCCCAGTACCCAGTGACCTTCCTCCCATCCACTTCCAGGGAAACAATGCACTCTTTCCGGAGGGGCAGCCCCGCGCCCACCCGGTAAACCAAAAACCCGGAACCGGGAGCATCAACAGGTGGTATGTTGCCAACCCCCCTTTCCTGGGAACGTAGCCCCTCCTCCGATTGGGTTTTTACCCAGTCCACCCTCTGCGGGTTGGGTCTGCTTGGTCTGTCCCTGAGCTTGGGGCACTGGGCCCGTATGTGACCTCGTTGGCCACAGCGATAGCAGCCCATATCTCGTGGGTCCCCTTGAGTGGGTCGGAGGGACCTGCCGCTGGATGTTCCCCTTTTGGGGGGGTTCTCCATAGGCCCCCGCTGGGAGGTCCCATGATGACTCTCTCTCTGCGTTGAGGCAGGCCTGCTCCTTCGAGACTCCTCCCTGCCATCCCCTGCCCGACTGTCCACAAATTGGTCGGCCAGCTGGCCTGCATGCTGCGGGTTCTCCGGCTTCTGGTCCATCAACCACAGCCTCAGGTCGGACGGGCACTGCTCGTACAGGTGCTCCAGTATAAATAGGTCAAGCAGGTCCTCTTTAGTTTGGGCCCCAGCTGTCCACTTGCGGGCATACCCCTGCGCCCGGCTGACCAGTTGTAGGTATGTGACCTCACGGGTTTTACGCTGGCTCTGGAACTTTTTCCGGTACATCTCAGGAGTCAGCCCAAACTCGCGGAACAGGGCCTGTTTGAACCGTTCGTAGTCCCCTGCCTCCGCCCCTTTCAGTCGGCTGTACACCTCCACGGTGGTGGAGTCCAGTAAGGGGGTGAGAACTGCGATCCTGTCTGCAGGGTCAACCCTGTGCAGCTCGCAGGCATTCTCAAAAGCCGTCAGGAAGGTATCTATGTCCTCCCCCTCCTTACGCCGGGGCAGCAAGTGCTTATCAAAGCTCTTTGTAGGCTTGGGTCTCCCCTCACTCACCGCAGCCGGGGCCTCGCTGCTCCTCAGCCGGGCCAGGTCCAGCTTATGTTTACGCTGTTTCTCCTTCTCCTCCCACTCACACTGGCGCTGGTTCTCCTCATGTTCACGCTGTTTCGCCTTCTCCTCCAGCTCTTGCCTCTTTAACTCGAACTCCTCCCGTCTCAGCTCCCTTTCATATTCCAGCCGCATCCGCTCCACGGATGCTGAGCGTTGCCGGGAGGATCCCCTGCTGGGGGGTGAGCTTCGCCGTGGGGCTCCCCTCCTGGCCGGGGGTGTCACGGTGCCCTCGGTATACACTGGGCTCCTCCCCGCCCTTCCTCTACGCCTAGGAAGGGGGGGTCTCGGGAAGCCCTCGTCCGCCGGCTGACCACTCCCAGCAGGGACAGTCACTGGTGCCTGCGCTGCATCTTCTCGGCTGCTTCCCTCAGAGACAGGGCTCCGTTCATTCATGCGGTCTCCCTGCTCCAGCTGGGAAATCAGCTGGTCCTTGCTGAGCCTCCCTGGGTGCAGCCCCCTCTGCTTACACAGCTCCACCAGGTCACACTTGCGCCGCTTGGCATACATCTTCCTGCTGGCCACTCAGAGGCCGGGGTGCTCGCCGCTCCCCACGGTTTCCAGGGGGACCCCTAGTGCACCAGCCCTTCTTGAGGTCACCACCTCTCTGCCAGGGTCGAGCTGCAGACTCCTCCGCCCCTGGGACTGCTCGCTGCAATCCCCCGGGGGACCCTGTTACTGCAAAGTCCTTCTCACTGGGCACACACTCCCAGGGGTTAACCACCCCTTCGTTTTACTGCTCCCCAGTCACTTACTGCAGGAAGCGCCGTCCACGGGGTGCAGTATCTCCCGCCGCTGCCACCAGTTGTCACGGAGTGTGGGGAGTCCGGTCCTGCACCCCTCTTCCTGGGACCCACAGTGACTCTCAGCCAGCCAGTAAAACAGAAGGTTTATTGGACAACAGGAACACCGGTTACAGCAGAGCTTGCAGGCACAGTCAGGACCCCTCCACCGAGTCCTTCTGGGCTTTCAGGGTGCTTAGATCCTAGCTAGGATACCCTGAATTCCGCCCACACAGCCCCAAGCCCAAACTCAAACTGCTTCCCTCCTGCCACTCCCTTCCTTTGTTCCCCTTCCCTGGCAAAGGTGTTTGACCTTTCCCCTCCCTTACCTAGCTCAGGTTACAGGCCCTGGCATCGTCCATCCCCTAAAGTCCTCCCCTGCTCTCCCACTCCCCACACAGACAGTCCCTACTGCATCACAGGAGGCCCAAAACTGGACGCAATGCTCCAGATGTGGCCTCACCAGTGCCAATTAGAGAGGAATAATCACTTCCCTCGATCACCCAGTAATGCTTCTAATAATGCAGCCCAATATGGCGGTTGCCTTCCTGCTACCAAGGGCACAGCGCTGACTCATATCTATCTTCTCATTCCCTGTAGTCCCCTGGTCCTTTTCTGCAGAAACACTGCTTAGCCAGCCTGTCCCCAGCCTGTAGCGGTGCATGGGAGTCTTCCATCCTAATTTCAGGACTCTGTTACCTTGTTGAACCTCATCATATTTCTTTTGGCCCAATCTTCCAATTACTCTAGGTCACTCTGGACCCCACCCCTACCCTCCTCCATATCTGCCTCTCCCCTCAGCTTTAAGACAGGATGTACAGCCCACTGAATAAACGGTTGTCTGTGAAAATGCTAATGATCCACCTTACAGAGAGAAGGAGGAAATTCTGGTAAGACACAGACAGTAGCGGTGAAAGAGGTGCTGGGAGAAGGCACAACACTTTGCTCAGAGAGCACAGATCACCATCAGAACCGTCTAGGAAAAGTGTTTGGAGTGGGGATCACAATGAAAACCCAAGTGCTGGGTGAACTTTTTCCATGGGCATAACCCTGGGCTGGGAAGCAGCTTCAGTGAACATCAGCCAACATGCAAAGTGCTCTTACATCCTTACCTCATCGGAGCCTGGAGTACCAAGTACTCAGTGATGACCTGGAACTGAGATGCCCACTGAAAGGGACACTGAGGGGAAAGGAAAACCAGTAGCTAAATATATGTTAAGGTTCAAGAAGTAGTTGAAAGCCAAAATGTATTTTCAATAACCAAACTGTCCAAGCAGAAGGTGTGGTGGAATAAATATATGTGAAAACGCCTTGATATTAATTTGGTATTAATGGTAAATCCTATGGAAACTTGTACCATTCATTAATTTTGGGAAAGGCTTTTGGACATAATGTGTGCTTGACATGAATACGTGTATTTCAAGTTGGCAGCCAAATCAAAAACTTAAGGTCGACAACTACTAGAACTATATGTGCAAAAACAATCTTGTTATGTTCCAAGAAAAATATAGAGAATCAGTAGAAAAGGAAACAATACCAGCTGAACTGATATAAAATTATGTAAGAATTGGAGGAAATGACACACCTTGGCTCATGGCAGCCTGCCCTGGATTGTCTCATTGCAATTGTATGTGTAGAAGTCGTAGGAAACAAAGGCAAAGAACCGATGACAAGACAGAATGGACTATAAATGGTTGCCTATGATTTCCACAAATCAGAGATGTTTATTGATCCACAGCCCCGTTTGGATATAGATGTGGTTTTTGCCGTTCCTCACATCTAATTATCTTATGATCAAAAGGAATCTCTACTGACCATCAGGATCATTCTGAACTTTTGACTCTGGTATAATTTGGAGTGTGAATGTAAAGTGAGTAAAGTTTGTTTTGTAATCAATAAAGAGCGCTTAGAGTATTATACACCAAGACTGTGTCCGGAATCTCCCTGCTCCCCATCCCGTAAGGAGACCTCTATTGTGAGTCTAACACTAGGAGTAGTAAACAAGAAGCCCTATGGGATACTGCATCGCAGCTAATACCTGTAAACAAGCTCAAAGCTTATCACAGCAGGGAAACTATGATAAACCTGGTCATCTATATGCAATTGGAAACTGAGGCACATTGTCTCATGACTTGATGAATATCTCTATTGACATATCCCCATAACAATGTGCAAAGATACAAAGCGAGGTTTTTCTAGCAACCCAGAGAAGACACATTTTCAGACTTTTGAACACAGGGCTGATCTACAAAGTCTTAAAAGGTACACAGAACTTTACAAGAACACCTATAGGAAACACTACAATTATAATGTTTTGCAACACTCGGGACTCAAATGTTCAGAATCTAAAGATGGTCTTCAGTACTCTGCCTCCACATTAGTCAGTGACCAAAGTGAAGAAGGGGTAGATTTTTTGCATGGCCATACCCTGGGGTTGAGAGGGAGCGCCACACGGGGCTAGTCAACACAGGAAGTCCCCTTACATCTTTATCTCTCCGGACCCTGGCATACCAAGACCTCAAGGACAATCTGAGACTGAGATCCCTATTGAAGGCCACAGTGAGGGAAAGGAAAGGAAACCCAATAGTTAAACACATGTTAAGGTTTAGGAAGCAGTTGAAAAACACAATGAGAATTGAACAAACCAAACTGTCCAAACACAAGGCTTGGTACAATAAAAATAGTTGGAAATGCCTACCTGTGATAAAAGGTTTGGTGTTATTGTTAAATCTCAGAATGCAAAGTAAGTTCCTAATGGTAAATCTTAGGATAAAAAAATTGGTACTGATGGTAAACTTATGGAAAGATGTAGCATGCATGGTTTTGGGGAAAACCTTTTGGACATACACCTCTACCCCAATATAATGTTGTCCTCAGGAGCTAAAAAATCTTACCGCAGGATAGGTGAAACCGCATTAGATCGAACTTGCTTTGATCTGCTGGAGTGCGCAGCCCAACTCCCCTGGAGCACTGCTTTACCATGTTATATCCGAATTCGTGTTATATCAGGTCGTGTTATATCAGGGTAGAGGTGTACTAGGAGTAATCAACAACATGCCGCAGGTGGCTATTGCTTCTCAGCTAACACCTGTTCAAAGGCCCAAAGTTTATCAGAGAAAGGAAATGATAATAAACCTGGTCTGCAGTCTGGAGGGGGAAACTGAGGCACCTCACCTCATGGCATTGATGAATCCATGAATTGAGTTACCACTAGTTGGAAAAGCACAATGGCTAACAATGCTGCACAGAAAGCACACTAGCTGACTTTTGAGATCACTAGGCTGATCTATAAAGTGTTGAAAGGTACACAGACTGTTGCAAGACCACCTGTGGATAACAATGTTTGCAACACTTGGGAGTTTTATGATCAAAGGGTAAAGGGAGCCTTGAGCACACTGCTTCTGCATCGGTCAGTGACTAACACTCCTGCAGTGAACTCAGGACGGAGGTGTGATTGTCTGTTCCCAAAAGCAACACCCTAGCAGCCTCATATTTACCATGGTCATATGATTATGATGTGATTTTTACAATGCATATAAAATATGTCATGTAAGACATCAGCGGAAAATTATGATTTGATGAATATGATTAACCTATTAGAATGCATATGTTATTTTTGTACATAATGTTCTGAAAGCATGGAAGGGCATGTGACCAGCTCCTGTGACTCTGGACTCCATCTGGTGCCTGTACTTTTCCACTAATTGTGCTGGGGGCTTTTGCTTGGAATAATGAAGCTCCCTCTACCTGGCAGAAGCTATAAAATGTGGAAGCGACATCATCACTTGGCCTCACTCCCCAAACAACTCAACACGAAAGACGTTAGAACCTGGGATTGAACTGAGGATGTGGTCCCAGGCTGAAGGGATTTCTAGCCTGTGTGTGGAAAATTGGTGGATTGTTTGTACCATCAGGGTGACACATTTATTCAAAGCCTGTCTAGTGTATAGAACTTAGTTTGTGATGTTGTTTATTTCCCAGATTTCAGCTTTGTTCTTTACATTATTACTTACAATCACTTAAACAATTGATCTTTCTTTAACTAATAAATCTGGTTTATGTTGTTTTCCTTACTACAGGATGTTGTTTGAAATGTAAAAGGGAAATCTGCTCAGGCTGGTGTATTGTCCTCTCCACATTGAGGGAGGGGCAGTCTGGGAAAGAAACTTATACTGGACAGGCTTTTGGCCAAGGCAAGATGGTACAGCTCTTGGGTCCTAGGCTGGGGAACAGGTTGCAGCCTGTCTATTGTAGTTTCATGGCTGGCTAGTGAAATCATTCATGTAACTGCAGCTGGGTGTGTCCTTGTCTGTGTGTGGCTGTGTAAGTGCAAGACCTGTAGATGTTTACAGCTTGTCACAGCCTCACAGTGTGAGAGCAGCAGAGAGTCCTGTGGCACCTTATAGACTAACAGACGTATTGGAACATGAGCTTTCGTGGGTGAATACCCACTTCGTCGGATGCATGTACATTCACCCATGAAAGCTCATGCTCCAATACGCCTGTTAATCTATAACAGGGGTCGGCAACCTACGATACGCGTGCCGAAGATGACGTGTGAGCCCATTTTTCATGGCCCGTGGGGCAGGCTGAGCTCTGTGTTTTCCACCGCCAGCTCCTGCCAGCCGGGTCTTGCCGCCGGTCCCACTCAGTGCCAGCTGCTGGCCTGGGGGAAGGAACACCAGGTCGGCAGCGGGCTGAGACACCAGCTGGCAAGGAGCTGGTGGTGGAAACCCCAGATCGGTGGTAATCAGCCCGCCGCCACTCTGGGGTTCCTGCTGCTGGCCCCTTGCCAGCCAGGGTCCCCCCTGCCGCAGCCCCACTCAGTACCCGCTGCTGGCCTGGGGGAAGGAACCCCAGGCTGGCAGTGGGCTGAGACCCCAGCTGGCAGCAGTTTGGTTATATAGTATAGACTTATAGAGAGACCTTCTAAAAAACATTCCAATGTATTACCGGCACGTGAAGCCTTAAATTAGAGTGTGTACGTGAAGGCTCGGCACACCACTGCTGAAAGGCTGCCGACCCCTGGTCTATGAGGTGCCACAGGAGTCTTTGCTGCTTTTACAGATCCAGACTAGCACAGCTACTGCTCTGATACCTGACAGTGTGAGAGGGGCCCAGACTGGTTTGCCAGAGGGTTCGGCGGTCCCGAGCCCCATGTTGCAATCCATGGAATTCCATTCACCCCGTCCCAGTGAACAGGCCCTGCAAGACCGTAAGGCCATTTCCCTGCTGTCATGTGGTCACTTACTGAGAGAGAGACCCTGGTTATGGAAGGGAAGTCAGGACACTTGGATTCTCTTAGCCCGTGTCTATGTGACCTTGGACAAGTCACATCTCCCTGTGCCTCAGTTTACTGATCAGTGAAATGGGGATGGTTCATAGTGACTTTTCTTTGCCAGGTTTTTGAAGATTCGTCAGTGAAAGGTGCTGCACAGTATAGTGATAGTTACTGATGAGAAGTACTGATCTCTGATCCCTTAGCGACAGCCCCATGTGTTTGCTGTAAGTGCTTGTGTCAGAGGGGCAGCCGTGTTAGTCTGGATCTGTAAAAGCAGCAAAGAATCCTGTGGCACCTCATAGACTAACAAACGTTTTGGAGCATGAGCGCCAAAACATCTGTTAGTCTATGAGGTGCCACAGGATTCTGTGCTGCTGTAAGTGCTTGTGTCTCTTCTTAGTCAACTTTCTCCAGGTATCTCTGTCTACTATCTACCCATCTATCCTGAGAGTTTACAGGACATCAGATCCTCTGGAGAGTTGAGCATTATCCCTAGTTTTTTTTACTCATCAAGTATAAGTTTTAAATATATGCACACAAACATACAGAGCAGCCAATTCCTCTCTGACTCAGCACAGAGCCCAGCAGTTCTCATCTCCCTTTGGGAAGGTTCCTTAATTGCTGTTTACTTCTAAAGCTGGATAATTAGCACAGAAGCGGAGACAGGCTTGTCCACAGTCTGTTTACATTCAGATGCTCCCTTGTCCCCTAGAGTCTGATCACCCCCCCCCCGGGATTACACAGAGCTATATTATAAACTGTGCAGACTGTGTGTTGGCTCTCAGCATCGGATGTTGCTGCAGATGCTGGATTTAGAGAGATGTCGGTCACAGATACCTGAGGGGGATTCCCAGGGAGGACATTTCCGTCTCGTAATTCACAGGTACCCATCTCTTGCTGAGGCGCTCACCCGATCGACAATCCTTCTGCAAGGTGGGTGTGGTGGGATAGAGAGTAAGTCTGTGTCCTTTCCACTCTGCACAGCCATGGAACATCCCAGGGCCCTTGCCATAAATGATGAATTTGCTAAAAAATCACTGGCCAAAATGTCACTCTTTTCTGTGCACCCCTGTTCATCCTCCCACGCAGATTGCAGCCCCAAGGTGGTGCATTTCAGTGTCACAGTGAATCCTTCAGGATGAAAGATGTTAGTAGATGTGCAATACAAGGCCAAATTCTGAGACCACGGCTCGTACTTTGCTCAGGCCTCAGGGAGGCAAAACTCCCCTTGGAGCAAGAACTGAGTACAGATGTCAGAGCCAACTGTGTGTTAATGCGCAGACACTGTCATCCCCTCCACTTGCATTTCATGAGTCTGTCTATTAATGTGGCAGAGGGACAGGGGCTGTTATCTGACTTTTATCTGCTGCAAATCTTGGCGGTGCTAGGGCTCCTCAGTAGAACAATAATGAAAATTTTTCAATATGAATAACACATATTTCTCCTAGCTTCATTCAAGAAGTCTGCTGAAATGTTATACCTGAAACGAAAAAAAAGAAAAATGTCTTGAAGTAGACACCCAATGTGTGATATTTCAGAACAAACTCCAAAAATTTGGCAAATTTATAAGCAACTGAAAATGAGGTCTTCTAATGGAAGCTGTCAGACAGCCTTAACTACAGTTGATGCCACCAGCACCACCTATAAAGGCCAATCGATTTGTGGATCCCATTCTTTTATGCTCTTCACTCCAATAATGTTGGTAGCAAGGAGTTCTACAGACCAAACAGGAATTATGGTGGCAATTTTCTTTTCTCAATGATGTTATATGTTTAGACTTTCAATTTAACTAAATGTTCCCTTGTTCATGTTATGAAACATTAAATATAAATGCCAGATCTATTTTCCCTAACAAGAGATCCATAGGGTTTAATATCAGAAGAGACCAGTTGACAATCCAGTCTGACCACCTGTAAAACACAGGCCCATTAAATTTCACTCAGTTACCTCTGAATTGACCCGAAAGACGTGTGACTAAGGTTGGGTCTACACTAGGATTTCACATCATAGAATGATAGAGCCATAGAGTTATAAGGGATCGCAAAGGACAGCTAGTCTATCCCGTGACAAGATACAGGATCGGTTTTGTGTTAGTCATCTAAGACTGTTGGCCATTCACACAACTTTGGAAAACCTCCACAGAAGGAGATTCCATGACTTCCCTGGGAGTCTGTTCCATTGGCCTCCTGTACTTAAAGTTAAGAAGATTTTCCTGAAATTTAATTTAAATCTGCTAGGCTGGAATTTTAACCCATTGCCTCTTGTCCTGCCCCTCTGTGGTAAGACAGAATAACTTTCCTCCACCTTTTTATGGCAGCCTTTCTAGTATTTGAAGACCACTATGATGTCTCCCATTAATCTCCTCTTTTCCAAATAAACATACTGGTTCCTTTGGCTTGCTCACACAGCTTGCATTCCATCCCTTGTGTAACATTTGTTACTTGCCTGTGGATCCTTTCCAGGTTCTCTACATCCTTTCTGTTAATTGGACACATAACTCCAGCTGAGACCTAACCCACACCGACTTCTGCTAATATAACCCAACGTTGCATTTGCATTTTTTGAAATATTTTTCCTAATGTCCAACCTAAACCTCCCTTGCTGTAATGTAAGTTCGCTGCTTCAGAGGTTAAGGTGAACACTTTTTCTCCCTCTTGTAAAAACTTTTTAGGTATTTGAAAACTGTTATTATTTCCCTCTCAGTCTTCTCCTTTCATGATCACTTTCCCCCAAGTTGCCTTCCACTTTCAAATTCTCAACCAGTTCCTCCTTATATGTCAAAATCAAGTTTAGAACAACCTCTAAGTACATTTCTCCGGCATCTGGAACAAAAAATTCTCTCCAATACATTCCAAGAATTTACTGGATAATCTGTGTGCTGCTGTAGACAACATGAGATAAATTCTTCCATTGACCTAGCTACCACCTCTCCGGGATTACCTCTGCTGAGGGGAGAATCCTTCCATCTGTGTAAGTAGTGTCTATATTGAAGCATTATGGCAGCACGACTTGCATTTTAAGTGTTAACAACCCTTCAAGGAGATCTTCCAAAAAACAACATCCAGTCTGGATCTGCCAACATGGGGAATTGGAGAATCCAACACTTCCCTTCTCAGTGCGTCCCAATGGTTAATCACCATCAGTGCTAAATATTTGGCCTTAATTTCAAGCTGGAATTTACTTGGCTTCAGCTTCCAGCCCTTTGGTCTTGCTCAGCCTTTATCTGGTGATTACAGAGCCTGTTATTACCCATGATTTTCTCCCCATGAAAGTCTCTGCTTGATAATCTTTTTGATAAGTTAAGAGATCTATACCTTCAAGTATAACAATCCATCATTTTCTCTATCCTCCAATCATTTTTGTGACTCTTTTCTGCACTGTCTCCAAGTTTTCAACATCTTTTTTCAAATGTGGGCCCCAGAACTGGATGCAGTTTATTTCCCCAATCCCACGTGCAGAGGTTAAATCCTTTCCCTGTGCCAACTCAACAGCTCTGTATTTTCCACTATTAAATCAAAGGTCTCTGAGAAATCAAGGTTTGTTCAATCAGGGCTGTTCGCTTGATCCCCCAAATGTGCACCCTTGATCAACCAATGTGCACTCTCATGAAAGGATGAAAACAGGTTTCTTTAACAAGATCTGTTCTGCATAAACCCTGTTAGCGACTGGCATTACTTACAGTTCTAGACTTTTTTTACCTAATCTTATACCCATTTTTCCATTGTTTCTTAACCTTGTCAATCTTTTTACATATAAAAAAAACCCTATCTTTTCATATTTCAATATCTTACATTTAACACAGGAATTGACATAAACTCTTTCAAGAATTTCTCTTGTTCTCAATATACTTAACAAACTCCTTTTTGTGATCCATAGCCCTGCAAACATGGAGTTTTCCCTGATGTCTTAACGTTCCTTATCAATTTTCCTAACTTCTGATTTCTATTGCTGGCCAGCTGTTTTCCTTTTTTTTCTCTTTCTTACATATTGCTTCCCTCCCTCTAATTGTTGCCTTCACTTTACCAAAAGTTGTTCACTTTGTTGACTCTGGAATTGTGATTTTTCTCATATCTAATAAAATGTTATCAAAGAATTACCAATAATCATTCATATGTTTCTGTCTAAATTTTTCCTCCCAATCAGTTTTGCTGACAATTTTCTTCATCTTTAGGGAATTAGTCCTCTTGGAGCACTAAGTGTCTATCGACAGTACTGGTTGGGAACTGTCCATCTGAATATAAATCAGTTTCCTTTTCTATTCTCCTCTCCTATATCATATGCTCTCTTCTTTGTCCCTTGTATGAACTAAAGTGTCCCAGATTTTTCTATCCTTAATAGAGACTGGGTGACCAAAACTGAGCACATTCCCAAACATCTTATGCTTCATCCCATATCTTGGGGAACTGAACATTTTTTTATTTTGTCCACTGCTGTGAATGAGCAGGTGTTTCTCTTGAGCTGCTATCACTGGGGCCCAGGTCCTTCCCCTGAGGGATGTTCTAGCTGGGATGTTTCTCCCAGCACGTCTTCCTAAAAGGTTGTTTTTCCCCTCTCTCTGATTTCAAGCAACTGGTTGAATGGGGAACTCCCTTCAGTATGGACTCCCTATCCTGGCTTTCCTTGCATTAAGGAGCAATGATAGATAACCACTATCCACACTTGTGTTTCCTGCTGGTGCCTCTGAAGGTTCCCCCACCACAAAGTGTAGGAATTATTAATGCAGGGAGCACAGTACAAACATGGAATTGTATTTAGTAGGGTCATTGTTCATAGTTATTCTCTGTGAATAATGAAAATGTCATTTTTCAGTGTGTGAAGAGCGATCAGTCTGCTTCTCCCATGAGAACAGCCTCCACTACTGCATGCAGTGTCTCATATTCACTTTGTCTCTCCATGCAGCATTTCTACTGTGACCATCTACTGGGAACACACAGAAAGTCAGGGGAATGTATGGCAAATGCAGGAGACACCCTTATGCCTCAAAGTTGGACACAATCTCCCCTACGCCATGTCAGAATCTAACAAAACCGACTTCACCAACCCCTCCAACTTCATCGTACTTGGCATTCCTGGCCTAGAGGCAGCCCATATCTGGATCTCCATTCCCTTCTGTGCTATGTACGCCATAGCCGTGTTGGGGAACTTCACCATCCTGTTCATTGTGAAGAGGGAGCCCAGCCTCCATGTGCCCATGTTCTATTTCCTCTGCATGCTGGCTGTCATCGACCTGGTCATGTCCGCATTCACCCTACCAAAAATGCTGAGCATCTTCTGGTTCAATTCCAGGGAGATCAGTTTCAGTGACTGCCTCACCCAGATGTATTTTGTTCACTCCCTCTCAGGGATGGAGTCTGGAGTGCTCGTGGCCATGGCTTTTGATCGCTATATGGCCATCTGCCATCCCCTGAGACATTCCACCATCCTGACAAACTCTGTTGTGGCCAAAATAGGCCTGGGCGTGGTGCTACGTAGTGGCATACTCGCATTGCCCTATCCCTTCCTGGTTAGGCGGTTGCCATATTGCAGAACCAACATCATCCCACACTTTTATTGTCAGCATATAGCAGTGGTGAAACTGGCCTGCACTGACATCCGCATTAGTAGTTACTATGGCCTGTTTGATCTTCTCTTTGTGATCGGAATGGACGGATGTTTTATCGCAATGTCCTATATTCAGATCCTCCGGGCCATCTTCCACCTCCCCACAAAGGATACCTGGCTCAAAACTTTTGGGACCTGCATCTCTCATCTTTGTGCCATCTCAGCTTTGTACGTCACAGATATATTCTCCTCCCTCATGTTCCGATTTGGCCACAATATGCCACTGCATTTCCTCGTTCTCATTAGTGGTGTGTACCACATTGTGCCTCCTGTGCTACACCCCATCATTTACGGTCTGAGGTCCAAACAGTTCTGGGACAGGCTGGTCCAGCTCTTTACTCATAAAGAGACCTAAATGTTTTCTCCCTGTGCTCTCAGATTGAGCTCTGTGCAGAGCTGGCTGGTCCATGATGCTGGGTCCTCTTCCCTGAATCACTTCCTGAACAGACAGAAAGACATTAAACCCTGTCCTGTCCTTACTGTGCTGTGTCAATGTGATAAACTGGGGAATCAGTCTATGTACACTACACTGGGTGGCCACCTTTCTAATTGCTGGTAGATGGATCCCTGAAATTGCAATCTTGCCTCAGCTCTTCTGTCAATCCTGAACACTGCTGTGTGTCTTCTCCCCAAGGGCCTGCCCCATCTCTTGTTCCTCTCTTCCCCTCTCCTTGTCAGCTGCAATCCAGTCATCTCTAAAACCAACATGTTCTCATATCTTATGGCAAGTCATAAGAACATAAGAATGGACATAATGGGTCAGATCAAAGGTCCATCTAGCCCAGAATCCTGTCCACTTACAGTGGCCAATACCAGGTGCACCAGAGCGAGTGAACCTAACAGGTAATTGTTATGTAAAGCCTCTGCTCAAATGCAATTGTAAGATCTGTAACTTGCATCATTAAGTTCTGCAACCTTTTTCAGACTTGTAACTTCAGTTATTGCTAACAGAGCCTTTGAAGTTTTGTAACCTTTGCAAGCTCTGTAACCTTTTCAAGTTACTACTTGTGTGAACTTACTAGCTTTGTCATATCCCATCTGGGAGGAGAGGAACTGCAAGGAGAAAGGAGCCCAGAGACAGGAACCAGGTGTGTCTGATATAATGTGCCCTGGGAAGGAAATCACAAAATGCTGTAAAGAAAAGAAGAACTCATCTGGGAATGCTTCTCGGTGATGGACACAGAAGGGAAACTCAGTGTATGTTCCAGCAAAAGGAAGCAGCCATGGACACAAGCAGCTGCTGCTCCTTGACCTGCGCAGCAGCCTGGATTTGTGACCGCAGGCGGACACACCCCAGATCTAGCGCGCTTCAGCTTGTCAGCCTCCATGCTGTCTCCAGTAACTCTCCGCCTGTGTAAGTGTGTGGGTGCATGAGGGTACGAACGTGTGCATGTCTGAATAAGCTCCATCTCTGTTCTGTATGATCTAACAGTGGCATTGTAATAAAACTAACTATGAGTGTGACCCTGGGTTGGTTTTTAGGGAAACAGAGGTAACAGTAATGGTCAAGTGACCTCTCTCCTGCCATCCCTCTCCACCCTCTGACAAACAGAGGCTAGAGACACCATTTCTTACCCATCCTGGTTAATGGCCATTAATGGACTTAACCACCATGAATTTATCTAGTTCTCTTTTAAACGCTGTTAGAGTCCCAGCCTTCACAACCTCCTCGGGCAAAGAGTTCCACACGCTGACTGTGCTGTGTGGAGAAGAACTTTCGTTTGTTTTAAAGCTGCTGCCCATTAATTTCATTTGGTGGCCCCTAGTTCTTGTATTATGGGAACAAGTAAATAATGTTTCCTTATCCACTTTCTCCACATCACTCATAATTTTATATACCTCTATCATATCCCCCCTTAGTCTCCTCTTTTCCAAGCTGAAGAGTCCTAGCCTCTTTCATCTTTCCTCATATGGGACCCATTCCAAACCCCTAATCATTTTAGTTGCCCTTCTCTAAACCTTTTCTAGTGCTAGAATATCTTTTTTGAGGTGAGAAGACCACATCTGTTGACAGTATTCGAGATGTGGGCGAACCATGGATTTATACAGAGGCAATAATATATTCTCTGTCATTTTCTCTATCCCCTTAAGTCACATAAGGGAAACAAGTTAGTGTTAAATGTTAATGTTTATTCTTAATTTGTAACTAACTCTGTGGAGAGAGAGACCCCATCAGGACTCCTAGCTGACAAAGCCCTGGCTGGGATGATTTAGTTGGGGATTGGTTCTGCTTTGAGCAGGGGGTTGGACTAGATACCTCCTGCGGTCCCTTCCAGCCTCGATATTCTGTGATTCTATCATATCTAGGATCTATCTGAGTTCTGGAAGGGGGGTGGGGTATAGTGGGTTGCAACAGGAGGCAGAAACATCTGGGGTCCAAATGAGAAGATCAGAAGGGCCATTCCGGGCTCAGCAGAAGGGGTCAGAAGTCCTGAGTCTGGGCTGTCTCAGATTCATCTGGCAGGAGTTCAAGCCTCCAGCCCTAGTAGGAGCTGCCAGAGGAGGAGAAGAGCCCAGGCTGCCCCGGCTGGAACAATAGAAGAATCTGTCAGTTCTGGCTTCCCTGAGCCCTAACCGCTACCACAGAGTGGAGGAGGAGGATAGGAGAGAAGCCCTACTCATTTCTGTCCCCTCTATCTTCCATACTGCTGCCAGCCAGGGGTTGTCTCATTTCCCCTGTCCTTAGACGAACCTCAAGGGGTGGGTTTTTTTGTGTCCCTTCTCTGACCCTTTAGGGGCTGCTCACTTCCCTCCTCTCCCTCACCCGTTCTGGAGATATAGGCAGGTTCACAGCACCACTGGTATAGTCGCTGCACTGGTGGTCTGCTCCCTCTATGCTCATTTCTGTGGGCTATAGGATCATAACAGAGGCCCCACCAGAGGATCATCATAGGTCCACAACATCATCCCACACTGTTCTGTAGGATGAACTTCACCATTTTCTGGTGGACATATGCGTTTTCAAGGGTAGGGTGGGATCCCTCTCAAGCATTGGGGATACGTCCATCTCATCTTCTGGGCCATGAGGGCTGTTTTGGAGGAGTGGAGGGGGATGGTGTAGAGAGGAGGGCTTTAGATTTATTAGGAACTGGGGAAACTTTTGAGATGGGGGAGCCTGTACAGGAAGGATGGGCTTCACCTAAACTAAAGTGGATCCAGGCTGCTGGCACTTAACATTAAAAAGGTTGCAGAGCTGTTTTTAAGCTAAGAGATGGGGGAAAGCCGATTGCTGCAGAGAAGCACATGGATCGAACAGAGACTTCTCTTAGAGGAGAGTCTATTCAAAGAGATTGTGTAGGTTCTAGTCAGGAGGAGAGGTTTAAAGAGGATAAACTATGGGCCAGATCAGATGATAAACAGTCACATAAAAAAGAATCTGGCACATCAGAAAAGGGCAGACAAATAAACAGGGACAAGTTTTTCAAGTGCTTGTACACAAATTCTAGAAGTCTAAATAATAAGATGAGTGAACTAGAGTGCCTTGTGATAAAGGAGGATATTGCTATAATAGGTATCACAGAAACCTGGTGGATTGAGGACAATCAATGGGACACAATCATTCTGGGGTACAAAATATATCGGAAGGACAGAACAGGTTGTGCAGAGGGAGGAGTGGCACTATATGTGAAAGAAAATATAGAATCAAATGAAATAAAAATCTTAAATGGAGCCACAAGTTCCATAGAATCTCTATGGATAGAAATTCCAGGCTCTAATAAGAACATAACATTAGGGATTTATTATCGACCACCTGACCAGGACAGTGCTGGTGATGATGAAATGCTGAGGGAAATTAGAGAGACTATCAAAATTAAGAACCCAATAATAGTGGGGGATTTCAATTATCCTCAGATTGACTGGGTGCATGTCACCTCAGGACGAAATGCAGAGATAAAATTTATCGATAGTTTAAATGACTGCTTCTTGGAGCAGCCAGTACGGGAACCCCCAGGGGCAGAGGCAACCCTGGATTTAGTCCTGAGTGGAGCGCAGGAGCTGGTCCAAGAGGTAACTGTGATGGGACTGCTTGGTAAAAGTGACCATAACATAATAACATTTAACATTCCTGTGTGGGGAAGAACATCTCAACAGCCCAACACTGTGGCATTTCATTTCAAAAAGGGGAACTATGCAAAAATGAGGAGGTTAGTTAAACAGAAATTAAAAGTTACAGTGACTGAAGTGAAATCCCTGCAAGCTCCATGGACTCAATACAAAGACATCATAATAGAGGCCCAACTTAAATACATACCCCTAAACTAAAAGCACAAAAAAAGAACTAAAAAAGAGCCACTGTGGCTTAACACAGGGTTTCTGAAACAGGGGTCTCTGCTTCTGTAGGGAAAGCCTCTGGCGGGCTGGGCCAGTGTGTTTACCTGCCCCGTCCAGAGCTCCGGCCAATCGTGGCTCCCACTGGCCGCGGATCGCTGCTCTGGGCCAATGGCAGCTTCTGGAAGCAGTGCAGGCTGCGGGACTTACTGGCCGCTGCTCCCATCAACACCCATTGGCCCGGAGCAGCGATCCGCAGCCAGTGGGAGCCGCGATTGGCTGGGCCTGCGGGTGGGGCAGGTAAACTCACCTCCCAGCCCACCAGGGGCTTTCCCTACAGAAGCAGGGACCCCTGTTGAGAAACTCTGGCTTAACAACTTTGTAGAAGAAGCAGTTAGAGATAAAAAGGCTTCTTTTAAAAAGTGGAAGTCAAAACCTAGTGAGTTAAATAGAAAGGAGCATAAACACTGCCAAATTAAGTGTAAAAATGAAATAAGAAAAGCCAATAAGGAGTTTGAAGAACAGCTATCCAAAAACTCAAAAGGTAATAACAACATGTTTTTTAAGTAATTCAGAAGCAGGAAGCCTGTTAAACAACCAGTAGGGCCCCTGGACAATCGAGATACTAAAAGAGCACTTAAAGATGATCAAGTCATTGCAGAGAAACTAAATAAATTCTTTGCTTCAGTCTTCCTGGCTGAGGATGTTAGGGAGATTCCCAAATCTGAGCCGTCCTTTATAGGTGACAAATCTGTCACAGATTGAAGTGTCACTAGAGGAGGTTTGGAATTAATTGGTAAACGTAACAGTAACGAGCCACCGGGACCAGATGGCATTGACCTAAGAGTTCTGAAAGAACTCAAATGTGAAATTCTGGAACTACTAATTATGGTTTGTAACCTGTCTTTTAAATCGGCTTCTGTACCCAATGACTAGAAGACAGCTAAAGTAACGTCAATATTTAAAGATGGCTTTAGAGGTGGTCCTGACAATTACAGACCGGTAAGTCTAACGTCAGTACTGGGCAAAGTAGTAGAAACTATACTAAAAAATAAAATTGTCAGTCACATATAAGAACATAAATTGTTGGGCAAAAGAAAACATGGTTTCTGTAAAGGGAAATCATATCTTACTAATCTATTAGAGTTCTTTGAAGGGGTGAACAAACCTATGGACAAGGGGGATTCAGTGCACATAGTGTACTTAGATTTCCAGAAAGCCTTTGACAAGGTCCCTCAACAAAGGCTCTTATGCAGAGGGACGATCCTTTCATGGATTGAGAACTCGTTAAAAGACAGGAACAAAGGGTAGAAATAAATGGTAAATTCTCAGAATGGAGAGGGGTAACTAGTGGTGTTCCCCAAGGGTCAGTCCTCAGACCAATCCTATTCAACTTATTCATAAATGATCTGGAGAAAGGGATAAATAGTGAGGTGGCAAAGTTTGCAGATGATACTAAACTGTTCAAGATGGCTAAGACCAAAGGAGACTGTGAAAAACTTTGAAATTATCTCAGAAAACTAAGTGATTGGACAACAAAATGGCAAATGAAATTGAATGTGGCTAAATGTAAAGCAATGCACATTGGAAAAAATAACCCCAGTTATACATAGAATATGATGGGGGCTAACTTAGCTACAATGAGTCAGGAAAGAGATCTTGGAGTCATCATGGACAGTTCTCTGAAGATGTCCACACAGTGTGCAGAGGCTGTGAAAAAAGCAAACAGGATGTTAGGAATCATTTAAAAACAGATTGAGAACTAGACAGAGAATATCTTAGTACCCTTATATAAATCCTTGGTACACCTACATCATGAATACTGTATATAGAAGTGGTCTCCTCATCTCAATAAAGATATACTGGCATTAGTAAAAGTTCAGAGAAGGGCAACTAAAATGATTAGAGGTTTGGAACAGGTCCCATATGAGGAAAGATTAAAGAGGCTAGGACTCTTCAGCTTGGAAATGAGGAGACTAAGGCGGGATATGATAGAGGTATATAAAATCATGAGTGGTGTGGAGGAAATGAATAAGGAAAAGTTATTTATTTATTCCCATAATATAAGAACTAGGGGCCACCAAATGTAATTAAAGGGCAGCAAGTTTAAAACAAATAAAAGGAAGTTCTTCTTCACTCAATTCACAGTAAACCTTGCCTGAGGAAGTTGTGAAGGTTAGGACTATAACAGGGTTTAAAAGAAAACTAGATTAAATCATGGAGGTTAAATCCATTAATAGCTATTAGCCAGGATGGGTAAGGAATGTTGTCCCTAGCCTCCGTTTGTCAGAGGATGGTGATGGATGGCAGGAGAGAGATCACTTGATCATTACCTGTTAGGTTCACTCTCTGGCAAATGTGGAGACCCACCCTAGAGCCTCTGGTGTTTAATGTTGAAAAGATAGTTGGCTTCATTCTGAAGGCTGAGGAGGATCCTCGTGAGCAGGAAATCCCCATCCAGCCCTTTGCAACAATCAATGACTGATCTGAAAGCCTTGTCACCGAAGTTGTGGTGCTCTCCTTCTTTGTGATGTAGGGTACTCTATGATTTGCCTGCATAAAATATACATGGATACAGCCTCTGAGACTAGTTGGCAGCTGGATTGCGGAAACCAGGTATATTATAGACACCTCAGCACTAATTCTGCTTGAGTGACCCCCATGTTCTCCCCTAACCTACAGCCTGATATGCTGGGAGTTGCTGAGGTCATGCCAGGTCTTCTGCTGCACTTCCAGGCCTGTGTGGAGGGGCGGACATTGACTCTGTTCAATGTCTACCGCCCAATGCAGACCCAGAGTGGATGTGTTTCTATCAACAGGTGTCTGCCTTCCTCGGCAATTTGGATCCTCACGATTGCCTGGGACTTGGTGGGGATTTTAATACCATCTTTGAAGACCAGAATTGCACAGGGATTGAGAGCAGCCAGGCTGCCGCTGGCATCCTCAGAGAGCTCATCACTCCTTGGACGACCAGCACCTGGATGAGTATTCCACCTTTACCTATGTCCAGATGGAGGTCGATCAGTTGCGCTACTCCTGATTGGATGGCATGTATGTATTTTGTTTCCATCTTGCCCAGGCCCACTCCTCCAGCATTTGACTGGCCCAGTTCTCACCCACCATTTAGTGGGCAGGATGACGTCTCTCATCTCAGAGCTGGCCTGGGGCTCTTCACCTTTCACACCCTCTTACACACTCCAAGAGCTGGGGCCAACTTATTGCCTACTGCTCGGGTTTTCCTTGAACGGGTCCTAAAATAGGGTTCTCCCCACCCACCCCTCACCCCAATGCTTCTGGAATTCTTGAATTGGCTCCCGCCCATGAGTGCCCCTGGTTCCCTCACTTTCATAACCCAAGCCAGCTCAACATCCTGCAGCTGCTTCACTTCTCAATTCCACCAAGGGAACAACTTTACATACTCATGCTCCAAACGCTTCACTTCCTCAGATGCCCTGATACCAAGTGGCGGGACCTAGTACCACCTTCAAGGGTGACGAACCCCGGAGGGCCAGCGAGTACTCCACCCTGGTCCCACAGCCCACTGGGGATATTGGTTGGTGGGTCCTTCATGGAGCAGTGAGCACAGGCAGGTACATGGCCCAGTTCACCCCCATTCCAGATGTCTGCCCATTTAGTGGCATGAGGCAGACCCTGGCGCATGCCTACGGAGAATGTGCAAGGTCGCAGTCCCTCTTCCTACACTTCCACAACTTCCACAGGAGGTTCTGGCTGCACTTTTCCCCAAACATTTTCATCTCTGCTACCTGCTTTAGCTCAACATACAGGATGTGGCCTGCAGGTCCCTTGTGTTACAGGGGAAATGTACTCCAATATTAATCTGTAAACTTATTAATAAAACAAATAATCAAATCCTAAGCAAATAAGAAACTTATAAGAAAAGATATATCAGCAATAAGTAAGCTAGATCATTGGTTACCACAGTTGCAGGCTGCTAGTTTGTAATGGTCAGGGACTTAGAAGTGACAGAGCGGGAGAGACACGTCTCCTTTTTGAGTCACATCCCCTGGTGAACCTAGTTTAAAGCCCTCCTCACTAGGTTAGCCAGCCTGCCTGCCTCTCTTCCCAGAACAACATCCCATGCTCGAAGAATACAAAAGCCTTCTCTCTGACATCACCTGTGTAACCACACATTCACCTGCACAATTCAATGGTCCCTACCTGGGCCATTTCCTTCAACAGGGAGAATGGATGAGAACACAGCTTCTGCCTCAAACTCTTTTATCCTTCTTCCCAGAGCCATGTAGTCTCCAGGGATCTGCTCAAGGTAATTCCTGGCAGGACCATTGGTGCCCACGTGGAGAAGGAGGAAGAGGTAGCGATCTGATGTTTTGATCAGTCTTGGCAGACACTCTGTCACATCCTGTATTCTAGCTCCAAGCAAGCAGCACACTTCTCGGGCTGCACATTTCTCTATATGTAATGCAAAGCAGCGCACTTCTCTATACACAATGCATAGAGCCCAAGGCTGTGCTGCAGGGTATCACATCAATGCAGTGTGTGATTCTACAGCTTTGTTTAGGGACTTTTGGTAGCAGCACACTAGGAATACTAAAATTATAACCTTCATTTCATGCATGGAGAGGTTGTGGTTCAGAGTGAGGAAGTGACTCTGGTCACCCAGTGAGAAGGTCACCCAGCGAATCCGTGGCAGAGCTGGGACTCTTCGCTGCCAGGTGACTGGTCTTTGCGATGCTTTGTCTCTAGCTCATTGACTTGGGCCAAATCCTCAGCTGGTGTAAGTGGTGCAGCCCCATGGAAATCAGGGAAAATTCCCTCACTAGGGAAATAAGGGGAGAGAGAACATCACATCTCTGTGCTGCTGCATGGACCATAGAGCCAGGTCTGAGAGGCACTAAGCAGTGGACTGCCAGCTAGGGACTCATGGGCGATGTTCCTGGCTCAAGACATTTCCCCTTCTTCTGTCTCAGTTTTCCCATCTGTAAAAGGGGGATACCTCCTGGAAGCAGTGAGCAATAGTCTGTAAAGCACCTATCTGTGGTTTCCATGTGATACCGTGTCTCCCTGTGACAAAGCAGAGGATGCCAAATTCAGGACAAAGAGCTGAGAAATAGGGCAGACTCACCCCAGACTGGTGTTTATTCTATCATTAGATTATGCCAAGCCAGTAACAAATGTAAACTTCTGTCTCACCGCACTGGTTAACTGGAAGCCAAAAATACAGTCTCCTTATGCATCCCAGCCCTTGGCTCACCACTCGAACAATGGACACCCGGATGAGCAGCAAGTGAAAACCAATTTCACCACATTTAGAGTCCTTCTCAAGAGATCAGCCACTTAGAAAGGCCAATATATGACTCAGATCTTGCCAATAATCACACTGTTGCCAATCCATTAGTAACTAAACACTTAAGGTTAAATAATAAAAGAAAAGAAGAAGAGATATAAATGGTTAATAAATGAGATACATACAAGTGATTTTTCAGTGTTCATAGATCAGGATCATAGCAATGATAAAATAAATTGCTAGCTTGCTCAAGTGTCTCTGAAAATTACACAAGCAGGTTGGGGGTCATCAGTCCTTGTTCAGAGCTTCCTATTTAGATACCCAGTCCAGAGAAATAACCACAAGATGGAGATGTCTCAGGGGTCCTTCCATATCTTCCCCACCTTGCATGAAATTTTACAGTCCCAAACAAAGTCCACAGTGCACGTGCCTGGAAAATTATTCTCCCAAATTGGAGTCCAGGGTCCCATGAGCATATCATGTGTCCTTACATTCTTTGATGACAGATAAGAGCAGTCATTGATCATTCTTAGGGTAGTGTATTGATTCTATGGCCCATTGTGAGAGGTAAGTGTCCTTGAAAGTTTATCAACAAATAGTTGTGTGGCCTTATCTACATAAGGGGTGTTACCCAGGAACACAACACACGTTTGATAAAACTCCATGGCCAATATTCAATATTTCACATACAAAAATGGTATATAAATTAGGGCAGAAAATATCATATTGCTTCTATATAAATCTATGCTATGGCCACATCTTGAATATTGAAAGCAGATGCAGTTGCTCCATCTGAACAAAAAAGCCATATATTTGTATGGGGAGACTTTGGCAAACCAGTAAAGTGCTTGAAACCACTATGGCTTATTGTTAAAGGCAGCCTAGTCAGACAGCTGTAAATTGGCCATTCAGCAACCTCAGCTTGACCAAGGCAGGAGGGGAAGGGGTTTTGTGTGCCACAGCAATGGCAGCTTGACCCTGTGTCCTTCCTGATAAGAATTGTGTTGAAGTTGCTGATACATTTTAGAGGAGCAGGATGTGCCCCAGTGATGTCTCCTGGGGTCTCAAGGCTGCAGTCTCTGGAAAAACCCACACCTGTGTCATAAACAGATGGTTAAGGGTTAATGTCTCTTTTACCTCTAAATGGTTAAGAAGCTCAGTGAACCTGGCTGACACCTGAGCAGAGGACCAATGGGGGGACAAGATACTTTCAGATCTTGGTGGAGGGTGTCTGTTACAGCTATTCCCCTATTTCTCCATACTCCATTTTGTTTTTGTTCTCCTCCTGTGGCCGCGCTGCCCTGGCTGTTAAGTTCTTTACCAGGGCCACTGCCCTTCTGAAAAGGAGGGCCCCTTGAGTTGTTTAACAAGAGCCATTGCCCTTCTCAAAGGGATGGCCACTTGTGCTGCGTGCTAAATGGGACCACTGCTCTGTTCAAAGGGTTAGTCCTGTTATCACCTCGTTGAACCTGGGCTTGGTGTAGGGTAGGCAATGTCCAGAGCTGCAAGACCTAATGTGGTTTTAAGATCCTGGGCATGAGTCATAGGCCTCATGTGCTCTTGAGTCACCTATTGCGCAGGACTCTGCCCAGACATGTCTCTGTGCTCACCTGCCTGGTTTTTTCCCTGTGCCTCCTCCCCTGTGACAGAGGGAGCCTGTCAGGATTACTGGCGGGAAACTGCCTGAGTTTGCCTTTAAAAACAGACATTTTTGGAACAAACATCAGAAAGGTTCCTGCATTGCTGCCTGGTCTGATCAGCCAGGGGTTCTGGGGGGTCCTTTCTCCGCTCTTGTGTTATTTTTGAGCGTTCCCCCGTTTTTTGAACCCCTCCCCACGAAGAAGGAATTGCTGCCTGAGAGATCTCCTGATTATCCAGACTGTACCAAGCCCTCCTTGCCTCTTCTGATGTTCTTGCTGCTTCTGCCTTTGCTGCTGCCTTGGGGACTGGTAAGAATCCCTCTGTGAAACTTTCCCTACTTTGATTTTATTACTTTAGCTGCTGGCTCTGTTTCCCCAGCACACAGACTCAAGCTAAACCTTGGTCTGTGTCTCAAAACCTCTCTTAAACTCGGGCGCTTTGCTGCTAAGCGCTGCTCCTGTGGCCTTTGCCTCGGGGCTCCCTGCTGTCAGCTGTATCCACCATCCCTTGGCTGCCTTGGGAGCTGGGTCCTGGACACATACCACTCTGCCCTCTGTGACCTCCCCATAGCATAAGGTGCGCCATAGGTCTTGTTGGTTTTAGTTTAATAAGTCATAGTTTGTTAAGATTGTAGCGCTTGTCAGTTCTCCTGCCTTGTTATAGTTACTGTTTTGTCGCTCCGTATAGTTGCTTGTTCTAGCTTTGCTCAGAATTGTGATATTTGTTGTTTTGTCTAGTCGTTGGTTAAGATAGATAAGGCTTTTGCCTCTTGAATTCATCTTCCCGCTGTCCCGATCTCTCCCTGAACTTTCCCGTGTCTGTTTTCCCCCGCTCCAATCTCCCCCTCTGTGTGCTCCTCCGTGTCTCCCTGTTATAACCCTTTGCTGCTTCCCCCCCCCGCATCTGCACCCTCCGACCTTCCCAAACCCCTTGCTGCTCCCGCCCCCGCGTCTGCATCACCCTCCGACCTTCCCAAACCCCTTGCTGCTCCCGCCCCCGCGTCTGCATCACCCTCCAACCTTCCCAAACCCCTTGCTGCTTCCCCCCCCCTGCGTCTGCATCACCCTCCGACCTTCCCAAACCCCTTCTGCTCCTCCCCCGCGTCTGCATCACCCTCCGACCTTCCCAAACCCCTTCTGCTCCCCCCCCGCGTCTGCATCACCCTCCGACCTTCCCAAACCCCTTCTGCTCCCCCCCCGCGTCTGCATCACCCTCCGACCTTCCCAAACCCCTTCTGCTCCCCCCCCGCGTCTGCATCACCCTCCGACCTTCCCAAACCCCTTCTGCTCCCCCCCCGCGTCTGCATCACCCTCCGACCTTCCCAAACCCCTTCTGCTCCCCCCCCGCGTCTGCATCACCCTCCGACCTTCCCAAACCCCTACTGCTCCCCCCCCCGCGTCTGCATCACCCTCCGACCTTCCCAAACCCCTTCTGCTCCCCCCCCGCGTCTGCATCACCCTCCGACCTTCCCAAACCCCTTCTGCTCCCCCCCCGCGTCTGCATCACCCTCCGACCTTCCCAAACCCCTTCTGCTCCCCCCCCGCGTCTGCATCACCCTCCGACCTTCCCAAACCCCTTCTGCTCCCCCCCCGCGTCTGCATCACCCTCCGATCTTCCCAAACCCCTTCTGCTCCTCCCCCGCGTCTGCATCACCCTCCGACCTTCCCAAACCCCTTCTGCTCCCCCCCCCGCGTCTGCATCACCCTCCGACCTTCCCAAACCCCTTCTGCTCCCCCCCCCGCGTCTGCATCACCCTCCGACCTTCCCAAACCCCTTGCTGCTTCCCCCCCCCCGCTTCTGCATCACCCTCCGACCTTCCCAAATCCTTTGCTGCTTCCCCCCCCCCCGCGTCTGCATCACCCTCCGACCTTCCCAAACCCCTTCTGCTCCCCCCCCGCGTCTGCATCACCCTCCGACCTTCCCAAACCCCTTGCTGCTCCCGCCCCCGCGTCTGCATCACCCTCCGACCTTCCCAAACCCCTTCTGCTCCCCCCCCCCGCGTCTGCATCACCCTCCAACCTTCCCAAACCCCTTCTGCTCCCCCCCCGCGTCTGCATCACCCTCCGACCTTCCCAAACCCCTTCTGCCCCCCCCCCGCGTCTGCATCACCCTCCGACCTTCCCAAACCCCTTCTGCTCCCCCCCCGCGTCTGCATCACCCTCCGACCTTCCCAAACCCCTTCTGCTCCCCCCCCGCGTCTGCATCACCCTCCGACCTTCCCAAACCCCTTCTGCTCCCCCCCCGCGTCTGCATCACCCTCCGACCTTCCCAAACCCCTTGCTGCTTCCCCCCCCCGCTTCTGCATCACCCTCCGACCTTCCCAAACCCCTTCTGCTCCCCCCCCGCGTCTGCATCACCCTCCGACCTTCCCAAACCCCTTCTGCTTCCCCCCCCGCTTCTGCATCACCCTCCGACCTTCCCAAACCCCTTCTGCTCCCCCCCCGCGTCTGCATCACCCTCCGACCTTCCCAAACCCCTACTGCTCCCCCCCCGCGTCTGCATCACCTCCGACCTTCCCAAACCCCTTCTGCTCCCCCCCCGCGTCTGCATCACCTCTGACCTTCCCAAACCCCTTCTGCTCCCCCCCCGCGTCTGCATCACCCTCCGACCTTCCCAAACCCCTTCTGCCCCCCCCCCGCGTCTGCATCACCCTCCGACCTTCCCAAACCCCTTCTGCTCCCCCCCCGCGTCTGCATCACCCTCCGACCTTCCCAAACCCCTTCTGCTCCCCCCCCCGCGTCTGCATCACCCTCCGACCTTCCCAAACCCCTTCTGCTCCTCCCCCGCGTCTGCATCACCCTCCGACCTTCCCAAACCCCTTCTGCCCCCCCCCCGCGTCTGCATCACCCTCCGATCTTCCCAAACCCCTTCTGCTCCTCCCCCGCGTCTGCATCACCCTCCGACCTTCCCAAACCCCTTCTGCTCCCCCCCCCGCGTCTGCATCACCCTCCGATCTTCCCAAACCCCTTCTGCTCCCCCCCCCGCGTCTGCATCACCCTCCGACCTTCCCAAACCCCTTGCTGCTTCCCCCCCCCCGCTTCTGCATCACCCTCCGACCTTCCCAAATCCTTTGCTGCTTCCCCCCCCCCCGCGTCTGCATCACCCTCCGACCTTCCCAAACCCCTTCTGCCCCCCCCCCGCGTCTGCATCACCCTCCGACCTTCCCAAACCCCTTGCTGCTCCCGCCCCCGCGTCTGCATCACCCTCCGACCTTCCCAAACCCCTTCTGCTCCCCCCCCCCGCGTCTGCATCACCCTCCGACCTTCCCAAACCCCTTCTGCTCCCCCCCCGCGTCTGCATCACCCTCCAACCTTCCCAAACCCCTTCTGCTCCCCCCCCGCGTCTGCATCACCCTCCGACCTTCCCAAACCCCTTCTGCTCCCCCCCCGCGTCTGCATCACCCTCCGACCTTCCCAAACCCCTTCTGCTCCCCCCCCGCGTCTGCATCACCCTCCGACCTTCCCAAACCCCTTCTGCTCCCCCCCCGCGTCTGCATCACCCTCCGACCTTCCCAAACCCCTTCTGCTCCCCCCCCGCGTCTGCATCACCCTCCGACCTTCCCAAACCCCTTGCTGCTTCCCCCCCCCGCGTCTGCATCACCCTCCGACCTTCCCAAACCCCTTCTGCCCCCCCCCCGCGTCTGCATCACCCTCCGACCTTCCCAAACCCCTTCTGCTTCCCCCCCCGCTTCTGCATCACCCTCCGACCTTCCCAAACCCCTTCTGCCCCCCCCCCGCGTCTGCATCACCCTCCGACCTTCCCAAACCCCTACTGCTCCCCCCCCGCGTCTGCATCACCTCCGACCTTCCCAAACCCCTTCTGCGCCCCCCCCGCGTCTGCATCACCTCTGACCTTCCCAAACCCCTTCTGCTCCCCCCCCGCGTCTGCATCACCCTCCGACCTTCCCAAACCCCTTCTGCCCCCCCCCCGCGTCTGCATCACCCTCCGACCTTCCCAAACCCCTTCTGCTCCCCCCCCGCGTCTGCATCACCCTCCGACCTTCCCAAACCCCTTCTGCTCCCCCCCCCGCGTCTGCATCACCCTCCGACCTTCCCAAACCCCTTCTGCTCCCCCCCCGCGTCTGCATCACCCTCCGACCTTCCCAAACCCCTTCTGCTCCCCCCACGCGTCTGCATCACCCTCCAACCAACCCAAACCCCTTGCTGCTTCCCCCCCCCGCTTCTGCATCACCCTCCGACCTTCCCAAACCCCTTGCTGCTCCCCCCCCCCGCGTCTGCATCACCCTCCGACCTTCCCAAACCCCTTCTGCTCCCCCCCCCGCGTCTGCATCACCCTCCGACCTTCCCAAACCCCTTGCTACTCCCCCCCGCGTCTGCATCACCCTCCGACCTTCCCAAACCCCTTGCTGCTCCCCCCCCGCGTCTGCATCACCCTCCGACCTTCCCAAACCCCTTGCTGCTATCCCAGAGTGGAGCCGCCCCCAAGCACACAAGAATCTCCACTTTCATTTAAAAAATAGTAAATGTCTAGCCCGTCGTGTTCAAAATGTGACGCACCAATGGTTCAAAAAGTATAAGGCAAATCAAAAGAATCCCCTAGATAATTATAAAATCTCATGATTTGGGAGGCCTGACTTGTGATATTTGAATGTATTGGGTAGGCAGTACTTGCCGATATGTGGGGGGTACGGATGCACTTATCTTTACAGCCAAGCAAATAATTCATGGGGAATAATTTAGGCTATGAATCCATCCCATTTCCTCTTCATAAATTCTCCATAAGAAGCTTACAGGCCACTCAAATTTATCCCTATTTCAAAAATAATCCCGGGGTGAGTTCAATGAATAATTCTTCTTCAGGAATCAGTTTGCTAGTTAACACTCACAGTGTGTGGATTGGACACTCGGGGCATATGACTTGACATCTGTTCTCTGATTGGATGAGCAGAACTCCAAGAAATCTGATTGCTAGCGTGAATGCTCTCCTTTCCTTATTCAGAATGTATTTTCGGGGAATATAATGTACTACCAAGGAGGCAGTGTGTTCCAATGGGCAGAGCACTGGCTGGGCAGTCAGGAAACCTCAGTGCAGTCCCAGCTCTGCCACTGACCTGTTGCATGAGCCTCGATGAGTTGCCTCTCTGTACCTCAGTTTCTTCATGTGTTAATAGTCTACTAACCCATACTGCCCTTTGAAAGGTGCTTTCATGGATTCCAAGGCTGGAATGCTGTATCACACAGGCCAGAAAACTTCCCCAAAATAATTCCTAGAGCAGATCTTTCAGAAAAACATCCAGTCTTGATTTAAAAGTTGTTAGAGATGGAGAATCCACTACAACCTTTAGTAAATCGTCCCAGTCATTAATTACTCTCAGCAATATAAATGTATGCCTTGTTTCACACAGGCTCTGTTAAAGATGGTTTATCTTAGCCATAGTCTACCAGCAAAATGGTGGCTGGCTCTCCCCTTGCTCAGGCTCTCTTCCAGGGGCCCAAAGGTGCTGGTGTTTTTGTTTTCTTAGGTGAAAGAATGGGGGATTGTCTGCCCCTTTCTTTTCTAGTCCGTTGAGTCTTGGAAGTTGATTCTTCTAAAGCAGTGGTTGTCAACCAAGGCCATGGGGTACACAGAGGTCTTCTAGGGAGCACATCAACTTCTGTCGATATTTGCCTAGTTTTACAGCAGGCTACATAACAAGCACTAGCGAAATAAGTACAAACTAAAATTTCATACAGACAAAAGGAGAAAGTCATCAATTTGTCAGTAAGAGTGTGCTGTGACACATCTATATTTTATATCTGATTTTGTAAACAAGTAGTTTCTAAGTGAGGTGAAACTTGGAGGTACACAAGACAAATCAAACTCCTGAAAGGGGCACAGTAGACTGAAAAGGTTGAGAGCCAATGTTCTAAAGGGTCCCCTCAAAGCAAAGTTTATCCAAGCTGTGAGGAAGGCGACCTGAAGTCTGGTGGTGAAGGCTCCGTGTGTAATCCACACACCTCCTGGGTGTGGTGTCCTGTCTCATCAAGTGGCACCAAGACCACTTAATGAGAGAGAGCTAAAATGAGTCTGTGGTGTGGCCTTTTAGCTCATGTGGTAGAGACTCGTGCGGCAAGTTCCAGAGGCCCTCGGTTCAATCACTCTCGCCACCAGCCGGGGTCTGTCAATGTTACAAGTGGGGGCTCGTCTGGGATTTCACCCAGGAAGTCTCTGAGCTCGGGATGTGCTTCCTCAGCGAGGGGAAGTATGTAACCCAGACACCTCCTGAGTGTGGTGTTCTGTCCTATCTGGTGGCACCCAGACCATTTAGAGACAGTGAAATGAGTCTGCTCTGCAGCCCTAGCTTACTGCCAACTGACTTATAGCTCACGCACTACGCTCCAGAAGTCCCAGGTTTGATCCTGCCTGCCAGCAACCAGGTCTGTCAACATTACACGGGTTCTTCTCCCTCCCCCGCCCCCCACTTGTGTTTGCTGAATTGTAAATTGCTCTGTTCACTATCGTCTCCTTCCCCTGCTGTCTTGATGACCCTGTTTGCTGCTTATATAAACCCCCATTCCTTTGTTTGGGACAGACCTCTTTCACAGCGTTTGCCTAGGAGGGGCTGTCAGGTTTTCACAAGTATTGTCGTACAGGGGGAACTCATAACTATCTATGTAATGTTGCATCGTGATCTTATTGACCAGAGAGTTGTTAGTTTTCAAATGATACCTCTCAAGGCATATTTCGTACAAAGACTATTACCATTGCATGTAGGGTGTGACTAGAGGGCTGGTTTGGGTCACACATGCTCATTAGGGCATCTGCAAGGGTGGAAGGCCAATTCCATTCCCAAATTTGAAAAAAAAGGGGTGTCAACCTGTTCCGCCAGGTCAGCCAGCCCCAGAGAGAGAGAGCCATATCGGAAGGACGCTGAAGATCTCTGCCCTGAGGGCTGATGTTCGCAGGCCTGCTTTGGCCACCTGCAGATAACAGCCAGGAGAAGGATCCCAGCCTATTCAAAGAACAGGGTGCTTGCTGCTTGGTCATCTCAGGAGGGTGTGAGGACATAAATGCCACATAAGCAGTGCATGCTTTCAATGCATAGGATTAGTGGCCCATGTACCTTTCAGGACTGAAGAAATCTGTATGTTAGATACTGTTATTTTTCTTTGATCGGTATGTGCTGTATTGCTATAATGATAAGAGCATGTTTTGATTTATGAGGCATCTTAGTTAACCCACAGATTGTCGTCTTATCAACTGAAGGATTTTTTTTTGTTTAGTCTGAGCAGCTTTACTACACTGTGGTCTCTTTCCTCCAAAACGGAGCAACTCAGGGTACTGGCATCCCCAACTGTCCCAGTTTGCATATGTCATGATATAATTCCCCAGTCTGAACGTTAGCGTCCAAAAGATGGGGTACCAGCATGAATTCCTCTAAGCTCAATTACCAGCTTAGAACCTGTAACGCTGCCACCAACCAGGAATTACAGTGCCTGGTACACTCTGGTCCCCCCAAAACCTTGCCTGGGGACCTCCAAGACCCAGACCCTCTGGATCTTACCACAAGGAAAGTAAACCCTTTCCCTCACCGTTGCCTCTCCCAGGCTTCCCCTCCCTGGTTACCCTGGAAGATCACTGTGATTCAAACTCCTTGAATCACAAAACAGAGAGGAAAATCCACCTTCCCCCCTCCTTCTCTTTCCCCCTCCCAGACTCTCCCTGAGAGAGACAGTAATCCTAACACAGAGAGAAAATTAACCTCTCTCTCCCCCTTCCCTCCTTTCTCCCCACCAATTCCCTGGTGGATCCAGACCCCGTCCCCTGGGGTCTCACCAGAATAAAAAAACAATCAGGTTCTTAAACAAGAAAAGCTTTTAATTAAAGAGAGAAAACAGTAAAAATTATCTTTGTAAATTTTAAAAAAATGGAATATGTTACAGGGTCTTTCAGCTATAGTCATTGGGAACACCCTCCCAGCCTAAGTATACAAGTACAAATTAAAATCCTTCCAGTCAAATACACATTTGAACTCCTTCCAGCCAAATACATATTTGCAAATAAAGAAAACAACCATAAGCCTAACTCGCTTTATCTACCTAGTACTCACTAGTCTGACCTTATAAGAGCCTGAATTGGAGAGATTGGAGAGAAACCTGGTTGCACGTCTGGTCCCTCTGAGGCCCCAGAGAGAACAACAACCGAACACTAACAGCACACACAAAAACATCCCTCCCTCAAGATTTGAAAGTATCCTGTCCCCTGATTGCTCCTCTGGTCAGGTGACAGCCAGGCTCACTGAACTTGTTAACCCTTTACAGTCAAGGAGATATAAAGTACTTCTGTGCTATTAACTTTTCTTATCTGTTTATGACAGCATATTTGTGTTGTTCTCCAGAGGGGGGAGTTTCACTGTCAGAACAGACTGAACCTTCTCACTATCCCCGCAATATAATGGAATTATTACGGGTACGAGTGTAACTGAAGTTTGGTGGGTTACACTCAGGCCAGGCCCTTGTCTCCGGCTCTTTAACGGAGCCCTGACTCTGCTCTCCCAGGAGCCGCTCTCTGCCTGAACACGGGTTGCTCTTAGAGGCCCAGCTCACTAGGTGACATCTGCCCTGTCTTTCCATCCAGACTCCAAGGAGGACTGGAGAACTGAGCAGGGTTATGACATCACAGGTATCAAGGAGGCTGAACAGCTGTAACATAAGAATGGCCACACTCATAGGCGGCAGGTTATATACATTGGCAGTGCCCGAGCACCAGGAACATTCAGGGTCGGGGGCCCTGCTCCAGCAATATTTGGAGCTGGGTCTCTCCCATTGTTGCAGGCACAGACGGTGCCCAAGGCAAGCAACAGTGGTTCGTGCCCGGAGTGCTTAGCGCCAATAAACACACCAGGGTGGAGAAGCAAAACACAAGTTTATTTGAGATCTCAAAGCGGTGCTGGGAGACTTGGCACGCCTCAGATCCAGCACATCTAATACAAGCAGTTTACCTTTTTTATACTTTACTTTTAGCTAAGCCTGTCCCTTTTTCCCTCCCTCCCCTTTTCCCCCTCGTAGCAGTTACATTAAGCAGTTACACTAAACAGTTAATCAAGGCTGGAGACTACAAGTCTATCTTGTCAGGTCCACTCCTTTGAATTATGACCTTGTCCTTTCTTCTTTGTGAACCGTTATCACCTCTCCCTCGACCAAAAGTATGCAGGCCTCATTAGTTCTGCCTTATACTGGTTTGAGCTGTATGGCAACTGATAACGGATGTTGCACCTGGCCTTTCTTATTTATTGGCCTGTTAGGTCAATTAGAGTTTAAACATGGAGGGACTTTTGCTCATCTGAGGCCTAAACAGGGAGATTCCATATCCTTATTGCCTTTTACCTTTTAATTTACTTAGGGTTATGCTTTGTGACACCAACACCATGGCCCTGCCTGGATCGGGCCCCGACCTCTGCGGGTCTCCCCCGTGCTGCCGCGTCTCTGCCTGGAGCGGGTCCTGGGCTCCGCCTGCCACCCTCCCCCTGCGTGTCCCCCCCGCCAGGCGCGTCCCTGCCTGCTCGTGCTGCCGGAGTGGAACGGCTCCCGGCAGAACTGCTGGCTGCTGCCCCGGGGTCCTAGTGCCGCTATCCGATAATGGCAGGGCAGGCTGCCCTTCCCCTGCCCTTGTGCCCTAGCCCTGAGCCCTTCCTACGCGCCAAACCCTCATCCCCAGCCACAGCCCTCATCCCCCAGCACCCTGATCCTCTGCCCCAGCCCTGAGCCCCCCCCTCCCGCAGCATGAACCCCTCATCCTCAGCCCCACAGCCCTCATCCCTTCACACCATGATCCTCTGCCCCAGCCCTGACCCTGCCCCCCTGCGGCATGAACCCCTCATCCTCAGCCCCAGCCCTCATCCCTTCACACCATGATCCTCTGCCCCAGCCCTGAGCCCCCCCCTCCCGCAGCATGAACCCCTCATCCTCAGCCCCACAGCCCTCATCCCTTCACACCATGATCCTCTGCCCCAGCCCTGAGCCCCCCCCTCCCGCAGCATGAACCCCTCATCCTCAGCCCCAGCCCTCATCCCTTCACACCATGATCCTCTGCCCCAGCTCTGAGCGCCCCTGCAGCATGAACCCTTCAAACCCAGCCACAGCCCTCATCCCTCCACACCCTGATACTCTGCCCCAGCCCTGAACCTGTCCCCCTGTGGCATGAACCCCTCAAACCCAGCCCCAACTCTCATCCCTTCACACCCTGATCCTCTGCCCCAGCCCTGAGCCCTTCCAACGCTCCAAACCCTCATCCCCAGCCACAACCCTCATCCCCCAGCACCCTGATCCTCTGCCCCAGCCCTGAGCCCCCTGCACCCTAATCATCTGTCCCAGCCCTGACCCCACCCCCCTGCGGCATGAACCCCTCATCCTCAGCCCCACAGCCCTCATCCCTTCACACCATGATCCTCTGCCCCAGCCCTGACCCTGCCCCCCTGCGGCATGAACCCCTCATCCTCCGCCCCAACCCTCATCCCTTCACATCATGATCCTCTGCCCCAGCCCTGACCCCGCCCCCCTGCGGCATGAACCCCTCATCTTCAGCCCCAACCCTCATTCCCCTGCACCCTGTTCCTCTGCCCCAGCTCCGAGCCCCCCTCCTCAGCATGAACCCCTCATCCTCAGCCCCACAGCCCTCACCCAACAATCCAACCCTCTTCCCTAGCCCTGAGCCCCCCCACATCATTAAAACCCTCATCCTCAGCCCCACAACCTTCATCCTTGCACTCCTTCCTATCCCCAAACTCCGTCCTAGAGCGTGCACCACCTCCCCATTCATACACCCCCACCCCCAGCCCAGAGCCTGCACCCAAACTCCGTCCCAAAGCCTGCGCTCCTCACCCACTCCTGCACCTCCACCCCCTGCCCCAGCCCGGAGCCTGCATCCAGCACCCAAACTCCATCCCAAAGCCTGCACCCCTCCTGCACCCTAATCCCCAACGCAGAACCTGAACCCCAGACCTCCTCCCCCGAAACCCCACCCAGAGCCTAAGGCAAGTGGGGGTGGAGTTGGGGGGCAGGTTCTGGGCACCACCTACATTTCTACACACTTGCCACCCATGGCCATTCTGGGTCAGACCAAAGGCTCATCTACCCAGTATCCGGTCTTCTGACAGTGGCCAATGCCGGGTGCTTCAGAGGGAATGAACAGAACAGGAAATCATCAAGTGATCCATTCCCTGTCATCCATTTCCAGTTTCTGGTAAACAGAGCCTATGGACACTCAGACCGCAGTGTGGCATCCCTGCTCATCTTGGCTAATAGCCATTGATGACCTATCTTTCATGAAATTATCTAGTTCTTTTTTGAACCTTCTTACAGTGTTGGCCTTCCCAACATCCTCTGGCAAGGAGTTCCTTGGCTTGACTGTGCATTGTGTGAAGAAATACTTCCTTTTATTTCTTTTCGACCTGCTGCCTATTCATTTCATGTGGTGACCCCTACTTCTTTTGTTCTGAGAAGGAGAAAATAACACTTCCTTATTTACTTTTTCCACACAAATCATGATTTTACAGACCTCTATCATATCCCCTGTAGCTGTCTTTTCTAAGATGAAAAGTCCCAGTCTTATTAATCTCTCCTCCTATGCAAGTTGTTCCATACCCCTAATCATTTTGTTGCCCTTTTCTGAACCTTCTCTAATTCCAAGATCTCTTTTTGGAGACGGGGAGACCACATCTCCATGCAGTATTCCTACGCTTTGTTTCCTATGGTTCAGCCAGTTACTGACCCATGAGAGGACCCTTCCTCTTATCCCATGACAGCTTACTTTGCTTAAGAGCCTTTGCTGAGGGACCTTCTCAAAGGCTTTCTGAAAATCCCAGTATGTCAGTGCCCTGCAAGGCCTTCAATGGCTTTTAAACTTTCCCATGGGGACATCGGAGACATGGGCCAGTTAACTTGTGTTCAGGCCTAACAAGAACTCAGATGCAACGTGCTGTGAAAAACTCGTTTTAACAAGGATGCCCCTGTCCCAGCACAGGCCACAGGTCAAAATGTGTAACTTCAATAACAATGGTATTGGAAGAGCCCAAAAGAACCACTACAGGAATGTACTGACGATGACCCCTTCCTTCCAATGCACTGTGGCCTAGTGGATAGAGCACTAGATGGAGCTCAGAAGAATTAAATGCTAGTCCTGACTCAGCTACTGTCGTGCTGGGTGACCTTGGGCAAGTCACTGTGCTTCTCTGTGCCTCAGTTTCCCATGTGGAAAAGGGGGTTAATGCTCCAGACCTCCTTTGTAAAGCGCTTTGAGGTCTATTGATTGAACATGTTAGATAAGAGGTAGGGCTCTTGCTTATCTTATGATATAGGATGCATTTCTTAACTGCTGGAGTCAAAGAATTTATTTGAGAATCTCTGCTCTTTATTTCATTTTATTTGTTAGCCAGTTTGAAGCCCTCGTAGCTGCAAAGAGAAGCTGGAGAACATGAATTGAGTGCAACTTAGCGGCTCAGAGACCAGAAGGTAAACGAAAAGTTCCCCAGATCAATATTTTTTGAAGATCTCACAATTTTGAAACCAATCTGGCATAGTTCAGTGGTTTGAGCATTGGCCTGTAAAACCCAGGGTTGTGAGTTTAATCCTTGAGGAGGCTGCTTTGGGGAAAAATTGGTCCTGCTAGTGGAAGCAGGGGGCTGGACATGATGACTTTCAAGGTCTCTTCCAGTTCTAGGAGATTGGGATATCTCCTATTATTATTAATCTCATGATTTTGGTGGGGCCCAGCTCATGTTGTTGGAATGCTTGGGCTGGCAATACCATGAAAGTTTTTCTGCACTGGTAGCACTAGATAATCAGGTCAGGGCTGCTTCTCACTTCAGGCTGGGAGATTCTGCATCAGTCACGAGGGTTATAGGAGTTCCCACAAGTAGGGAAAAAATGTCCCTTGACTAAGGGCTTGAGAGTCAGAGCTCAGAAAAGACCCAGGGTTTTCCTGGGAAACCTGATGCCCTCTCTCCTGCTTTATTCTGAACTCAGCTGCTCAGCCCACTTGGGCGGTTGCCCCATCCCATCTCCTGATCTAAATACAGCATTGACACCTCACAGACTAGAGGGAGATTGCAGGAGGGCAGCCCCATTGTGACCTAGACACCACATCAGCGACTGCCTGATGTCAGAGCACCAACTTGCCCTCAGGTGTAGCCTGGGTACTTGTTGCTGGTTTGAGAGTGTCTGTGTTGAGAGTGTCTCAGTGCCTGAGCCCGGGGAAATGAGTTCTCTCCTCCTCTATCTCAACTCTGCCTCCTGCCTAGCGATCCTGAAATTCACTCTGCCTTTTCTGGTCTATTTTGCTGTGATAAGGCTTGCCAGATCTGAGGTAAGTGAGACTCCTAGAGAGATGGAAAGGCTGGATTGATGCCAGCTGAATGCAGAAACCAAATATAAATCAGCAGGCTCGGATCATCTTCACCCAAGAGTCCTCAAAGAGCTGGCTCAGGAGGTTATTGGCCCACTGACATTAATTTTGTAACCAATTTAGGATTCCTGAGGGAATTCCAGAAGACTGGAAGTGTGCTAATGTTTTGTCAATATTCAAAAAAAAGTTACGGGAGGTTGACCCGGTTTCTTATAGGCCAGTTAGCCTGAAATAATGGACAAACTTATATGGGAATCAATCAATAAAGAATTAAAGGAGAGAAATATGTTTAAAGCAGGTTAACAATGTTTTATAGAAAATGGGTCATGTCAAACATAGATGTGACAAACTTAGACTTTTGTAAGGTGTTGTTTTTCATAGATTCCAAGGCAAGATGGGCCTATTCTACTCTGACCCTTCTGTCTAACACAGGCCAAAGAGCTTCCACACAATAATGCCTAGTGCATAGCTTTTATTAAAATATCCAATCTTGATTTTAAAAATTGCCATGATGGAGAATCAATCCACCATGACCTTGGTAATTTGTTCCAATGGTTAGTTCCTCTCACTGTTAAAAATGGAAGCATTACTTCCAGTCTGAATTTGTCTAGTTTCTACTTCCAGCCATTAGACCATGTTAGACCTTTCTCTGCTAAACTGAAGAGCCCATTTGTAATTATTTCTTCCCCATGTAGGGATTTATAGACTTTTCCTCAAACCACCCTTAATCTCTTTTAGCGACATTGACTGAGCTCCTTAAATCTATCACTACAAGGCATGTTTTCTAATCCTTTCATCATTCTTATGGCTTTTCTCTGAACCCTCTGCAATTTATCAACATCCTTCCTGGATGTTAGACACCAGAACTGAACACAGGATTCCAGCAATGGTTGCACCAGTGCCAAATGCAGAGGTAAAATAACCTCTCTCCTCCAACTTGAGATTCCCCTGTTTCTGCATCCAAGTACCGCAGGACATTTGGATTAAAAATTAGCACTATGCAATATCAATGGAGCACAGGTTAAATGGATTGAGAACAGGCTAAGGGTGAAGTGACAGATCTCAAAAAGTAATTGTCAAAGGGCTCATCGAATGTGGGTGTTTCTAATGGGGCTCTGCAGGGATCAGGACTAGGTCTGATGCAAGTCAATATCTTTTCAATCACTTGGAAGTAAATACAAAATTGCTGCTGATCAAAATGTGCTGATGACACGAAGATTGGCAGAATGTTAAATAACAATGAGGACAGGCAGTCATACAGAGAGTTCTGGAGAGTTTGTTTGACAAATGGGGCCCATTCAAACAAAATGCATTTTCACACAGCCCAGCACAGAGTTATACATCTGGGAACAAGGAGGACATATTCAGCTTTGGATTTAACGATCTTTAGTTTTGTATCATCTGCAAATCTGGCCACTGCTCTGTTTCCTCCCTTTTCTAGATCATTTATGAATATGTTGAACAACTCTGGTCCCAGGACAAATCCCTGCGGGACCTTGCTATTTATCTCTCTTCATAAACTCACCATTTATTCCTACATTTTGTTTCCTATCTTTCAACCAGTTACTGGTCCATGAGAGGACCTTCCCTCTTATCCCATGACAACTTACTTTGCTTAAGAACCTTTCATGAGGGATCTTGTTAAAGGTTTTCTGAAAGTTCAGGTGCACTATATCCACTCAATCGCCCTTGTCCACATGCTTCTTCACCCCTGTAACATTACGCCCCATATTCTTCATAGAAATATTGTTCTATGAATGTGGCATAACTAAGGTATGTTTTATGCAAGATGGGTCATGTGACATATCATTGGAAAGGTTATGATTTACTGAATGGGATTATCCTATTTGTATGGATGTATCATTTCTGTATCTGAAGTTAGGAATATGGGCTCTGTATCAACTACAAAAGTGCTTGCACCAGGGCAATGCCCCCAAACAGTAGGCAATCAGCCTGGATGGGCTATTAGGAAGGACAGTACGACTTTGAAGATACTAATCTTCCTCCTTCATGAGAAGTTTTCTGGGATGCTGCTTTGACACTGCAGGGTCATGTGATCATGTCACCTCACAGAATCATGGAATTCATAGAATCTCAGGGTTAGAAGGGACCTCAGGAGGTATCTAGTCCAAGCCCCTGCTCAAAGGAGGACCAATTCCCAACTAAACCATCCCAGCCAGGGCTTTGTCAGGTCTGTCCTTAAAAACCTGTAAGGAAGGAGGTTCCACCACCTCCCTAGGTAACCCATTCCAGAGCTTCACCACCCTCCTAGTGAAAATGTTTTTCCTAATATCCAACCAAAACTTCCCCCACTGCAACTTGAGACCATTGCTTCTTGTTCTGTCATCTGCTACCACTGAGAACGGTCTAGATCCATCCTCTTTGGAATGCTCTTTCAGGTAGTTGAAAGCGGCTATCAAATCCCCCCTCATTTGTCTCTTCTGCAGACTAAACAATCCCACTTCCCTCAGATGGACATCATTTTGGACTGGTGGTATTTTTCCAAAAGGAAGGACTTGGGAGGGTCAAACTAGGAGACAAAGGATTCCTGTCATAACCAAATCCTATTTAAGGATTCAAAGGGAATTAATCTAGGTTCTTCTCCACCACCTCCCTGTCCAAAAAAGGAAGACAGCTGAAAACACCTGGAGAAATAAAGGAACTAATCTGTTGGGGAGGAGGGCAAGGGCTGAGACGAGGTGAGAAAGATCTAGCCTGTGAAAGGAATACCTGGAGAGTTAAGCTGAAAGCAGTGCAGTTTACCTTCAAGAAACTTTTCAGCTCCCAGGCAAGTTGGCTGAACTCATTCCAAACTATTGTTGTTGTTTTTTGGTGTAAAAGAGCTTCCGTTTAAGGATGATATTGAGGTTATATCAGCACTTGTTTGGGAGGATTTGCATAACCCATTCATGGTTTCACCACTCAGGAGTAGAATGGCCATCCCAAATGCCTGCAGATAAAACCCCAACAGCATGCATTCCCTAAATATGTATCTAGGAAACACTGTTGTCCAGAGGTCAGATTTCTTCCCCAGGGTCTGAATTCCATGCATGGTATCTGAGGTTAATTGCATACCCTGAAATCCTAAAACCTGCAGAGTTTTATCATCTCTGCAGGACAGAAAACTTTGCAGGCTCTCTCCTTCAATGCTTATAAACTCTGCAGGCTCCTGGTACCAGCAATCCCTGTTTCTCCAAGCCCTGGTTTCTT
Organism: Gopherus flavomarginatus; assembly: GCF_025201925.1. Taxonomy (NCBI): domain Eukaryota; kingdom Metazoa; phylum Chordata; order Testudines; family Testudinidae; genus Gopherus; species Gopherus flavomarginatus. Next base: position 379,269,684 of record NC_066617.1, read on the forward strand.
CCAGTGACCTCTGTTATGGGTTGTGCTGTGTGCCCTATATTGTCTGCATCATAGGAAAGCACAATGCCTACCCATAAAGCTTTATAGTGCAATACTCTCCCACAAGGAAAAGCTTCCCTCTGGCCCCACATGGCAGCCACCTGCGGCTCATTGTTCTCCCAGGTTTATAGAGGAGTTCTCGTCTAACCCTGCTGCTTTCTCTGTGTGTGGCAGGCTTCTCCGAGGAAGAGGAGGCATAGAAAGAAAAAGAAGAAATCGAAAGGTAAGCAGCCCCTGACCCCACAGTTGCGGTGGCAGACTCAGGCCCCATGCAAAGCAGAGAAATAGGGTCTATTTCCCCACCTGCCTCCCCTCTTCCTGCGAAGGTACAGTCGTGTGCAGAGTCTTGCAGAGGCACTGGCTGGGGCTCTGCTCACAGGCTGCCTGTGAAATCTGGGGCTCTAGAGTGCTAGGATGCAGAGGGTGCCCAAGCAGCTTAATGTCTCCTTTATGTCTCACTTCTGGCAGCCTTTGGACATTGTGAGGAAGAGTTGGAGGAGGCTTGTGCATCCCTAGAGACATGGTAAGCAATGCCCCTCTCCACAAATCTGCAGTGGGTCAGTCCTATCCTATAGCATCATGCAATTCATCCCCACCCAGGGGCAGTAGCCTGAGTAATCCCTCCCCTGCCCTGACCTATGTACCAGGCAAGCAACTCTTCTCCTTTAGAATCATGCAGTTCATTCCCACCCAGCAGAAGTTGCTATCTCTACTCCACCCCCACACCTTGTGCAGTGGGTCATTCCCTCCCTTGAGCCTCATACAGTTCGTTTAACCTGGGGCAGTGTTTGTGGGGAGGGTAGATTGTGTCGACTGGACTGGACCATCCTTCCCTCCCAAGAGGGGGAGAAAATGTTTTCTGGGAGCAGCCCCGTGCACCCCAAGGAGGTGAGGTGGAGATGTCAGGAGGAATGCTGGCATTTCTGGTACGGTGAGTAGGGTGAAAGGGATCCACCAGCATTTGGGTAATGGCCCCTCCTCCAGTCTCCCAGGATAGGTTCCCAGTAGCATTTGAACCCTGGACCTTCAGCTCTGCAGCATAGAGCACCCCTTAGAGCTAAAGAGGTAGCTGTATTAGTTGGCAGCTATAGTAGGCTGTTATCCTATATGTTGATTAGCTTCTGTGGGTGGGACATGACACACACGCTGCCAGCAGGATACACTCTCACCTCCTCAGCACTAGACAGGGCTCACCTAACAATCCAGTTAACCCCAAATCAGACCATCCAAGGCCCGAGTATCGCAGGGGAGGAGGCTGCTTCAGTGGAGAATGGGACAGGGAGCCTTTCGGTGCCGCACCTCTGGGTAAAAGAGGGCCTGAGGGCAGGCCCTGCACTCAGCTATCTGCTCTCTCTGTTCCACAGCTGCCCTGTGCCCCTGGAGAAGCTCCCCTTGGCTTACAGCCTCAGGCTCCTTGAGAGGAGGCTACAGTACGTGGCCAGACACCTGGATTAAGTTCTGATACCGTAAGGCAACTGACCAGGGGGCACCAGACTGGGGGCTGGGTGGGATGGGATAGTGAATGTAGAGAGGAGGGAGCAGAGACAACCAGACACTCCAGGATCCTAAAATAATGGGGAAAAAGCCACTAAGAGGCTTTCGCTTCCAAGGTGAGAGACCAGTGAAAGTGAGGTGAGGGATTATCAGAAATTAAATGCAGAGATTACAAATTGGGGTTGTGAGTAGGATCAAATCCTTCTGTACGGCAATATCTGCCAGCAGGTGACTATCTAGCACCTGCCCGTGCTGTGTTTGAGAGAAAAAGCAATCAAATGACATAGCACTGGAAGGGGATCAGGTGGCCAGGCAGGCCCATTAACTCCCCAGGGTGCACCTGGAGGAAGAGTCTGGGAGCAGGGAATGGATTTCAAGCAGGCTCAGCTGGGCAGGAATAGGCAGGGCCTATAAAGCCGGGAAGCTGGCAACAGACAGGGGCTGCCGCTGGGAAAGGGCAGCCCCTCCCTGGGAAGAGGGGGGAGTGTCTGGAGCTGGTGCACCCAGAACAAGGAGGGGAACCAGGAGTAGTAGGAGGCAGTCCAGGCTTGGAGAGGAAAGCCCAGAACTGCTGGGTTGAGGGTTCCTGGCCTGGAGCCCGGTGTGAAGTGGGGGCCCCGGTTTCCCTACCAGCCACCAAGGGCATGGCATAGACCGGCGGGGCAGTGAACAGGAAAACTGTCTGGGTCATTGTGGAAGTGACAGTGACCACATGTGACAATTGGAAGGGGCATTGACCTCGAGAGCTAATCCCCAGAGTAGGCAGCAGACAAGACCTGAATGGGACACCACATGATACACCCCAAACACTAGTCATCAGCTGGGGTCAAACCCAGGTAGCTCATAGCCATTGAGGAAGTTATCTAGTTCCTTTTATAGTTTATAGTCTTGGCCTTCACAACAGCCTCTGGCAAGGGTTACACACACATGCTCACATCTTCCTCCCCTAAACCAATTGTTCTTAGCTAATATTTCTGTTAAAATAGCAGTAGATCCCCGATCATGATCAAGGTCCCATTGTGCTAGGTGCTGCACATGTGTGTGTGACGAAGGGGTTATCGTTCTAGATAAAATGAGTGCCAGCTCCCCCTCTCAGTCCTTCGTTACCCAGCTGATGTCCTTGTGTCAGGGTGTGGTGTGCAACGCATGCCTAGGCACTGCCCCATTGCACTACTGTTGGAAGGCTGTGTCCAAGCCCTGCCTTTGCTCAGCAGGGCCATGTCCCATCTGTCCCTGTATGCTCTCTCCCACAGGCCGAGTGTGTCGACATCTGCCATGAGCCAGTTCTCCTATTGCTCTATGGAATCCACCACCTCTTCCCTCTGGAGTCCCAGCTCCTTTCCCCTGAGAGAAGCCTCCGTGACTTGGTCAGAGCCCCTATGCCACACAAGGGAGATCATGACTGTCGCAAGCCGGGAAGGATCCACTCATCCCATCCAAGCCCAGCCTCTTCCCAGTCCTCCTGCCCACAGCAGACGAGACCAGAGAGAGCAGAATATAGGTCTGGACAAGATGTCAGAGCATGGTTCAGACTTCAACATCCGACAGAAGCATCTGCAGAGCCAACTGGGGGCTCCACAAACCCCCATCCCGAGGGAGCCATTGCTGGGTGAGCAGGACACCAAGCAGCAATGGGCATTCAATACAGATCGGCCCAATTGTGGATTTCCAGCAAAGGTCTCAAAGCTCCTGGGATCTGACACCAGCCCTCAGCATGCACAGGAGATTCAGGAGCCATGTGTCTGTCCCTGGGGATCCCTGCACCAAAAGGCCCACAGGATCATGGCATCCCCTGATGCCATCCTGGCCAGGCTTGTGCCTACGGGGAGGGTCAAGCTGCAGGATCACGTGGCTCAGAAATGCTCAGAGATCCAAATGAAGGCATTTCCTAAGATTGTGAGAGAGTCGCACAGAGATGCTCCCCTCCTGAGAGAGACTGTCCTGCCTGGGCCACTCCGCCCCCCCAGGGAGCCAGGCAAGCACAGGACAGTGGCATTCCCAACATTGGGACAACAGCCTGCCCAGCCCATCGAACTCCACATAAGGCGTGAGCATCTGGTCATGCAGAGGGGGCTGCTCACCCTGGACCCAGAGCCCCCAGCAAACCTGCCTCACGCCGTCCAAGCCAGGGGAGCCAGTGTGGAGTTCAGTGAGATGGAGACCGATTTCCTGCAGACAGGAAAGCAAAGCACAAGCTCCTCTTCTTCCACACGTCCTCCAACGCCAGTGGAAGATACCACCATGGAGACGGGCAGGAATGACGGCGTGTCAGGAAACCAGATTAACCCAGATCACTGCACTCTGCCAGCAATGGTGGGTCTGACATCGCCACCTCCAGGAACCACAATAGCAGAGAAGACCCTCGAAGCCACACTCCAGATTTGTAGGAGCGAGTTGAGAAAGCCCCTTACCAGTGTGAGCGGCACCAAAGGGACTGAAGAGAAGCTGGAGCTGCACATGGAGAGGAAGGTGATCTTGGGAGAAGGCTCCTGTCTAGGGCCAGGGGCACAGGCAGGTGAGAGCAGGGCAGATCTTCCCAGGACCCAATGCCACCAGCTTGCCCCAGAGGCACCAGGCTCTGAACAGATCACAAGATCCACTCTTGACTCTCTCCTTGTTGGGCAGACTGCACACGACCTGCAGATCAAGCAGCTGACGGAAATGTTGAGGAGCTCCCGCCTCTTGGCGGGCCAGGTCTCAGTTTGCCAGCAATGCCGCAAGGCATATCCAGGAAAGATGAAGGGTAAGAAAACTCAGAAGGAGACATCTGATGAGCTGCATGGTCTTCAAGACATCGTGGATTCACAGGGGTTCGATGGAACTGTGAATTCAAAGCTCCCCAGGGACCAGCCGCCAATCAAAATCTGCCAGAAGTGTGGTAAGCTTCGATGCAAGAGACCAGCTGGCTCTGCAGTTGCTGAATTCCCCACAAGATCCCATGGAATTCCACAGCGATGGACTCCAGGAGACTCCTCAGCATCATCCAACCGCAACAAGATGCCAGAGATGTGGCTCCTTCCAGCAGGCAAGAGCAAGACGCAGGATGAAATGGGGAAAACGGCTCCCATCAAGCAACCAAAGATGGTGTCCATTGCGACGAGTACAACAGGGCTTTGGCAAGCTGGGGAGAAAGAAACTGGGAATCCTGACGGTTCTCCCCCAAAGTCACCAAAGGCCTCCAGAGCTAGGACACCATCCCCTCCAAGGAGCAAAGTTACAGTGCTCAAACGGATGTTAAAGTGCCTCAAACAAACCTTCAGCAAGCTTCAAAACAAAGTGAAATCCCGAATGTCCAAGGACTCTCGTTCCAGAACACCTGACACTAAATTTACAAAGCCACCCTTTTGGAAGGCAAGGGCCTCCAAGGGTGTCCGGTTTCCATACTATTGAATCCCACCCTGCCAGCATGCCCACTAACAGCAGGGGCCCATAAATTCCAACATCTCTCTGTCATCCAGCGGGTCTGCTAAGCATGGGCTAAAGTGGAAGAGAAGAATGGCTTGTTGTCCTCGGACACAGAGACTGATGTATAAGAGACTCTCCTTGGGGTCTGACATCTAAATCCAGATTCCAATATGAAGGGGGACCTGGGGGCTTGGATGAGATTGAGGGTGTGGCTAGCTCACTGGATTTGTTACTTTACCTCATATGGTTCAAGAATCAATCCTTCCTTCAAGAAGAGCTGATACTAAATTGACAAAGCCACCCTTTTGAAAGGCAAGGGATCCTAAGTCTGTCCAGTAGTACTATTAGGGGCCTACCATCAATCAAACCCAAACTGTCCCCTTGACCCCTAAAACCCTGCCCCTCCACCCTTAAACCCCGCCCACCTATCACAAGAAGCCCCACCCACAGGGATATTACTTCCAAAGTCAAGGCGGACACATGACCGAAAGCAAAGTGTGTCATGTGACCCCTCTACGTACTCCTCCCACTGTCCACTACCAATCAGGAATGGTTTCACCCCCATAGACCTACGCCGTGAGGTCATTTGACCAATCAGGGGTGTTTCAGGGTGGGGTGACACATCCAGATGTGGCTCGTGTGACCCCTCTAAGATCTCCTCCCACTGCACTCTACCAATCGCGATGGGTTTCAGCCGCATAGAACCACCCCGAGAGCAGATTTGACCAATCAGTGGTGTTGCGGGGCAGGGTGACCCTCTCAGATGAGGGTCGTGTGACCCCTCTGAGAACTCCTCCCAGCACCCTCTGCCAATCAGAGCGCAGCACTATCACCCCATAAGTCCCAGCAATTGGGACAGAAGAGGTCATCTTTTACCAAGGACGCGTACCTTAGAAATCCTGGAAACATGGACTCCTTTTTCACCACCTCTGTGAGCACTTTGGACTTTGTTTTAGCCCCGAAGGCCTTTGAACTTGTGTGGAGAAAGCGCTACATTAGCGACAGTTCCCACAAAGGCTCTTTGACTCAGCCATTGATGGATACGCCAGAACCTGAAACTCAACCTCTCTTGAGGCACCCTGATGAGTGTGATGGTCTCTCATTTTCCACCCCCCTAGAGGTGGAAGGCAAACACAGCTTGGGGGAGTCATCGGAGGAGAAGGTGAATGGAAAAGACATGCTCAGGTAAATGAATGATTAAAAAGTGACTGTTGATGATGGGGTGTAATGGGCTTAGGAACCGGGGGGCAGGGGTTGGGTTGTGTCTATTTAAACACAAGCAGGGAGAACTTACACTGTTTCTTTTCTGTAAATCTCTCGACAGCTTGACGATGCCTTTCTAGAGTACCCAGAGGCCCTGGACAGCGTTACATCAAGCAGCGAAGATGAACTGGGTTTTCCTTGTTTTTGCTCAAAGCCGATACAAATTGTTGAAGAGGACTCCGAGGATGATGGCTATGAGGAGTTTAGGAAGCTTGGCATGGAACTAACTGAGCCAGTGCCACATCGTGAGCGTAAAAAAAGTCATGCAGACCATTGTACGTGTTGCTGTTTAAGCTGTCCTGAATAACTGCCTTAGGGAAAAGCTTTTTGAAGATTGTGAGGGCTGTGTCATAGATGTGCCAGCTCAACGGCGCCATGACTTCAGTAGATATAAACTGCAAGCTCCGGGGCCTGTGTGCTGAGTTGTATTTGGAAAGCTTATTAAACACTCTTCTTGCCATAGGGTATTCTATGCAATGTCTGTGCCTAACCCAAGACCATTTAGCGTAAGGGGTGACCTTGATAAATGCTGTGCAATTTAGTGCAGACCCTGACCGTGACCATGTTTTAAAGAAAATGACCAAACCGGAAGATGTGTGTGTCATCTTATTGACTTGAACTGGGACCGTATAGAACATGGCTACAACCAAGGTCCTGTAGTGGCACCAAATCTTATGTGAAGGGGGTCATAGAAGGGTTCTAAAACCAGGTTATGGGTTGTTTGTTATGATTATGCTGTCTGTGTGCATGTGTCATTTTGTAATTGAAGTTATGAATATTGGCTCTATCCTGTCTGTATTTCAAACTTAGGCTATGCTTCTGGCTGACATCCCAGGCGAGTTGGTGTCAGCTCTGCCTAGCCTGCTTGATGGCCCATTAAGGACCGTCAGCTACACAACTGACCCATTGAGAGAAGGCAGATACACCTTGTGACTCAGCAAAGTATGCAAGAACTTGTCCATATGAATCCAAACTCCATTTTCTTGTAATTCTCTACAGTAAAGACAAAAAGGTGTTCTTACACCTGGATCCAACTATAAAAGGCTGATGCCTCATCTCCATCTTGTGTTCAATCCTGCTTCTCACCTCTGGAGGGACTTTGCTACAAACTGAACCTCTGAACAAAGAACTGATGACCCATCCCAGCTGGGGATGTACTCCAGAGACTTAATTTAAACCTGCACTTTATTCTGTCACTGCTACAAGCCTGAACCAAGAACATTACCATGACTGTATGTAATAGATTCCATTGAACCAATTCTAGCTCTCATCTGTATCTTTTTCCTTTTATGATTAAACCTTTAGATTTTATAAATTCATGGATTCTAGGATTGACAGGAACATCGAGAGGTCATTGTGTCCAGTCCTCTGCCCTCATGTCAGGACCAAATACTGTCTAGACCAGCCCTGATAGACGTTTATCTAACATACTCTTAAATATCTCCAGAGATGGAGATTTCACAACCTCCCTAGCCAATTTATTCCAATGTTTAACCACCCTGACACTTAGGAACTTTTTCCTAATGTCCAATCTAAACCTCCCTTGCTGCAGTTTAAGCCCATTGCTTCTTGTTTATTCTTAGAGGCTAACTAAGGTGGATAAGTTTTCTCCCTCCTCCTTATGACACCCTTTTAGATACCTGAAAACTGCTATCACGTCCCCTCTTAGTCTTCTCTTTTCCAAACTAAACAAACCCAATTCTTTCAGCCTTCCTTCATAGGTCATGTTCTCAAGACCTTTAATCATTCTTGTTGCTCTTCTCTGGACACTCTCCAATTTCTCTACTCTTTCAGTACCTATTTTCCCTCAATTACAAGGTTTCATCCTGTGAGTTTATCGATGATGAAACCACATGTGTGTTTTGGAAGCACGCAAAAGACTGGTACTCTGTCTCTGGCAATACCAACGTCTTCATAGCCTGTTTCACCACCGTTTATGCCCGCTTAGAACTGTACAACCTCCAAGAGAGGTTGCAAGTGTGGTGCCTGTACCACGACACTGTCTGGGTCATATTTGTGAAAAGGGAGAGTGAGTGGAATCTCCCTCTGGGGGATTATTTAGGGGCAACAACCAGTATTATTTTAAACTATTTCCGTAAACCATTTTCCTTACTGTCAAAGAATTTGAAGGGCTAACATCAGCGGGTGTGGTACATATAGTTCTGTGAATCTCTGGTTGTAACTCTTTAAAGTCAGGTAACACATCAGTGTAGCAAAAGGTGTTATGGGCTGTAAAATATCTCCACATCCTAGGTTTTAAAGTTCTGTTAAATCGCTCTACAACCCCTGCTTTGACTTCATTATTAGTAAGAAGATGGTGAACTCCATGCCACTTTAATAATCTGCTTAAAGGTTTGTTTAAAAATTCTTTCCGCTGATTGGTTTGTAATTTTTGAGGCATGCAACCTTTGCAGAAAATAGCTTGAAAGGCCTTGGATACCTCCACACCTGTCTTGTCTTTTAGGCCTAAGGCCCAGGCATATTTGGACAGAATGTCTATCATTGTTAAGATGTACTTAAAACCACTGCTGCATTTGGAGAACCGGTGCATATCCACCAAATTTGACTGTCATTGCACATCCACATCTAACACAACGGTCTTATTTCTTTAAAATGTATTGAAGCCGGTTTGTGTAAAGGGAAAGAAGAACAGGAGTACTTGTGGCACTTCAGAGAGTAACAAATTTATTTGAGCATAAGCTTTGGTGGGCTACAGCCCACTTCATCGGATGCATGCAGTGGAAAATATAGTAGGAAGATAGATATATATACAGACAACAAGAACCAATGGGTGTTACCATACACACTATAAGGAGAGTGATCAGTTAAGGTGAGCTATTATTAGCAGGAGAGAAAAAGAACTGTTTGTAGTGGTAATAAAAATGAACCATTTCCAGCAATTGACAAGAAGATGTGAGGAACTGTAGTGGGGCTCATCCACTCCCAGTCTTTATTGAAGCCTAATTTAATGGTGTCCAATTTGCAAATTAATTCCAATTCAACAGTCTCTTGTTGGAGTCTGTTTTTGAAGTTTTTTTGTTGTAATATTGTGACTTTTTGGTCTGTAATCAAGTGGGCAGGGAGATTGAATTGTTCTCCCACTGGTTTTTTAATGTTATAATTCTTGACGTCTGATTTGTGTCCATTTATTCTTTTACATAGAGACTGTCCGGTTTGGCCAAAGTACATGGCAGAGGGACATTGCTGATACATGATGACATATATCACATTAGTAGATGTGCAGGTGAATGAGCCTCTGATAGTGTGGCTGATGTGATTAGGTCCTATGATGGTATCCCCTCAATAGATATGTGAACAGAGTTAGCAAGAGGATTTGTTGCAAAGATAGGTTCCTGGGTTAGTGTTTTTGTTGTGTGGTTGCTGTAGGTTTGTGCGCTGTCTGTAAGAGCAAACTGGGCTCTCTCCCAAGATCTGGGAGAGTGAGGGATTGTCCTTCAGGATAGGTTGTAGATCCTTGATGATGTGCTGGAGAGATTTTAGTTGGGGGCAGTGGCGGATTAACAAATTTGCCACCCCTAGCCCCTCAAAAAATTGCCGTGCACCCCCCATGCGCCAGCTCACCTCCGCTCCCCCACGGAAAGCCTGGGAGAGAGGGAGGAGAAGGGGACTTGTGGCACGCTTGGGGGATGGCGGCTGTGGAGTGGAGATGAGCTGGGGTGGGAAGCGGTTCCTGCCCCCTCTCCCGGGTTACTCCCAGCACTCATGGGTCGCAGCTCAGCTCTGCTCCGCCTCCTCTGAGTGCGCCACTACTCACTTCTCTCTCCCTCCCAGCATTTTCTCATGGCAAGCCAGGGAGGGAGATGGAAGGAGGGAAGCGCAGTGTGCCTGGGGGAGGAGGCGGGCCAGGGATTTGGAGAAGGGGCAGAGATGGAGAGGAGACGTGAGCAAATTTGCCTCCCTAAGCCTAGGCCTTGTTGGCCTAGGCGATAATACGCCACTGGTTGGGAGCTGGTTGGTGATGGCTAGTGGTGTTCTGTTACTTTCTTTTTTCGGCCTGTCCTGTAGTAGGTGACTTCTGGGTACTCTTCGGGTGCTGTCAATCTGTTTCTTCACTTCTGCAGGTGGATATTGTAGTTGTAAGAACACTTGATAGAGATCTTGTAGGTGTTTGTCTCTATCTGAGGGGTTGGAGCAAATGTGATTGTATCATAGAGCTTGGCTGTAGACAATGGGTTGAGTGGTGTGGTCTGGATGAAAGCTGGAGGCATGTAGGTAAATATAGTGGTCAGTAGGTTTCCGATATAGCGTGGTGTTTACATGGCCATCGTTTATTAGTGCTGTAGAGTCTAGGAAGTGGATCTCTTGTGTGGAATGGTCAAGGCTGAAGTTGATGGTGGGGTGGAAATGTGTAAAGTGTAAGCGTCCCTCTCTGAAAGCCAAACTGTTACTTGTCTTCTATTTAAAGTTTTACTGTGCTTTCTGGCCACTTGAGAAAGAAGGTTCACCCCGCCGAAGCTCCCAACTTCCCCGGGGATGTAATATATTTTCTTTAAGAGAGCTGCCTGTGTAGAAATGACTTACTGGTGCCGTCTTTTACTAACACAAATATGAAGGGGAACACATTCATATTGACACATTTAAATAAATAAGTTTTATTCATTGCCTGGTTTAACACGACCTTTTACAGCCGCCTGTCAAAATGGACACCACGACCCCTACCATAAGGGAGCCTGAGCTGGTTCATTCTTCCATTTTATCCTTTTCTGGATTTTCCTCTTGAGATCTGTGTCTCAGACATGAGCAAAAACAGCTGATGCATGATGTATTTACTCCCACATAGTGGTGAGCTGGAGCCAGTTCCCACCAGTTCGCAGGAATCGGTTATTAAATTTAGAAACCCTTTTAGAACCAGTTGTTACAGGACAACCGGTTCTAAAACAGCTTTTAAATGTAACTAAAGCTTGGGCAGCTATCCACCCGGCCCCCCGGCCCCAGCTCACTGCCGTCTCCTCCCCTGAACACTCCACCCTCCTTCTCCTCCCTCTCCCCTGCTTCCGGCGAATCAGATGTTTGCGAGAAGCCCGAAACAAGCAGCAGGCAGGTAAGCTGGGGGGCAGGCGTGAAGAGGGCTCCAGAGAGGCATGGCATGGTCCAGTCCGGCTCAGGCTGAGCGTCTCCCTCCAGCCTGGCCCCTGGCCTGGCCCTGGCTGAGCGCCCCTGCTCAGTCCTGGCCAAGCACCCCCAGCTCTGGCCTCAGTGGCATCGGCCCAGCTCGGGTCCCACAGCACCGGTGCCAGTTCCTGCCGAGAGGCTCTGAGCCGGCCCGGCTCAGACCCCGCAGCGATGGTGCTGGTCACGGCTGAACAGCTCTGGCTCAGCTCAGACCCTGGGCCAGTGATGCCGGTCACAGCTGAGCTGCTCCGGCCCAGTGCGGGCCCCGACTCCCCGGCCCAGCTCGGGCCCCACGGTGCTGGTCCCGGTCCCGGCCGAGCAGCTCCATCCCAGTCCAGCCTAGCCCGAGCCCCGTGGCACCGGTCCCAGTACCGGCTGAGCAGCTTCTGCCCTGACCTCGCGGCACCGGCACTGATCCAGGTCCCGGCCGAGCGGCTCTTTCCGGCTCGGCTCGAGCCCCCGCAGTGCCCGTTCCGGTCACGGCCAAGTGGACCCGGCTGAAGCCAAATGGCTCCAAACAGCACAGTCAGGGGGCAGGGAGCAGGGACGGGGTGTTGGAAGAGAGCAGGGGAGTTTGGTGGGTTGTCGGGGAGTGGATAGGGGTCAGGGAGGTCAAAGGGCAGGGAACAGGGCAATTGAAAGGGGGCAAGGGTTCGGGGGGCAGTCAGGACATAGCAAGGGTTGCATAGGGTGTGGGGAGAGAGGAACAGAGAGAAGGTGTGGTTGGATGGGGCAGGGGTCCCGGGTGGTGATCAGGAATGAGAGGAGGAGTTGGATGTGGTGACAGGGGACAGTCAGGAGAGAGGAAAGGGGGTGGACAGGGCAGGGATCCCGGGAGGTATCAAGAACATGGCGTGTTGGATAAGGTATGACCCCTGAGAGGGCACGACCCCCTCGTGGGGTGAGGAGGAGGGAACCTGTTGTTAATTTTTTGACAGCTCATCACTGCTCCCAGTTCTCCAAGACCTCTAGAAAGGCATCGTCGAGCTGTTGAGAGATTTTCACAAAAGAAACAGCGTAAGCACCCCACTGTTTGTTTTTAGATTTACGCATCCTCCCAGTTCCTAATTTCATTGCACCCCATCATCAACCATCACTTCTTAATCATTCATTTACCTGAGCAACATCTGTTTTGTTCACCTTGTCCTCTGCTGACTCCCCTGAGCTGCGTTCATCTTCCACCTCTGGGGGGCGAACCACGAGAGGCCTTCATGCTCATCAGGTGCCTCACGAGGCTTTGGGTTTCGGGTTCTGGCGTATCCACCAACGGCTGAGTCAAAGGGACCTCGTTGGAACTATCGTTGATGTAGCGCTTTCTCCACACAAGTACAAAGGCCCTCGGGGCTCACACAAAGTCCGAAGTTCTCACCAGGGTGGTGAAGGAGTCCACGTTTCCACGATCTCTAAAGCACGTGTTCTTGGTAAAAGATGGCCTCTTCTGCCCCGATTGCTGGGACTCATGGGGTGATAGTGCTGCGCTCTGATTGGCAGAGGGCGCTGGGACGAGTTCTTAGGGGGTGACACGACCCTCTTCTGGGCAGGTGACCCCACCCCAGAACACCACTGACTGGTCAAATCTGCTCTCAGGGCGGTGCTGTGTGGCTGAAACCCATCGTGATTCGCAGAGGGCAGTGGAGGAGTTCTTGGAGGGGTCACACGAACCACTTCCGGATGGGTCACCATGCCCCGGAACACCCCTGATTGGACAAATCTCCTCTCGGGGGGGGCCTACGGGGGAGAGACCCCTCCTGATTGGTAGAGGGCAGTGGGAGGAGTTCTTAGAGGGGACACATGACAAACTTTGCTTCCGGCTGTGTGTCCTCCTTGACCCCGGAAGTAATATTCCCCATGGGTGGGACTTCCAGTGACGGGTGGTCAGGGCTTACGGTGTCAAGGGGCAGGGTTTAAGCGGCCAAGGGGAGGGGTTAGGGTTTGATTGATGGTAAGTCCCTTATACTGTTTCCGGTTTCCATACTACTGAATCCCACCCTGCCGGCATGCCCATTAACAGAAGGGGTCCACTAATTCCACCATCTCCCTAGCAACCAGCGGGCCTTGTAAGCATGGGCCAAAGTGGCTGAAAACAATGGCTAGTTGTCCTGGGACACAGAGACTGATGATAAGAGACTGTCCTTGGTGTATGATGTTTAACCCCAGTTTCCAGGATATGAGTCTTTAGGGGCCAACATCCCACCGTTCCTCTGGCTCTCCACAAACAGATTGACTTTGTAAATGCTGCTGCCTGGTTTGGTCTCTTTTCCCCGGAGTCTTGTCCTCCCTCAACGGCGGGTGGGGATGGCCCCCCTAAGCATCAGGTCTTAGACCCTGTATGAGCATCTCTCGACAGAGTGGAGATCAGTAGCTCTTGTTTCCTCGTATATAAGGGTTCAAAGTGGAATAGGTAGTCATGACCTGTGTCACCAGCTCTGGAACCAGATGATGAACTGAGTCTTTACTTGACAAACACCCTGATTATCCTCGCATGAAGATGGTTGCTTTTCATGCTGTACACAGTTGGATTCATTAAAGGAGGAACCAGAAGGTAGATGTAGTCCAAGATAATTTGAAGCAAGGGAGAAGAGCTCTTCCAGAATCTGTGTATGACAGTCAGGCTGAACTGTGGCATGTAGAAGAGCAGGATGGCGCAGAGGTGGGAGACACAAGTGTTCAGGATCCTAAGGCATTTTGTGGGGGACGTAATGCTCAGCACTGCTTTGAGGATCATCGCATAAGAGAGGAAAATGAGCAGCGAGTCCAACCTCACAGTTATGACTGTAAAAAACAAGCAATAGATGTTGTTGACTATGATGTCCGAACAAACCAGCTTCATGACATCCTGGTGCAGGCAGTAGGAATGGGAGTGGACATTGGCTCGAAAGAATTAGGACCATTTCAGGAGAAAGAGGAGTGAAAATATTACTGCCACTGCTCTTAGCACAAACATCAATCCCATCTTGGCTATTCTCGGCAGGGTTAAGATGGAGGCATATCTCAGCGGGTTACAGATTGTGATGAAGCGGCCAAATGTCATCAACATGAGCACAGAGGATTCAATGAATTGCAGAGAGTGGATGAAGAACATCTGAGGAAAACAAGCACCAAGGCTGATCTCTCTAGAATTTAAACAAGAATAGGCCCAGTATCGTCTGTATGGTGGCTATCAATAAGCCAAGGTCTGTGATGGCCAACATGGAAAGGAAAATATACATGGGCTCATGGAGGATTGGATCTGTTTTTATAATGAACAGAATGACTGCATTTCCTACTATCGAAATAGCATACATGAAGCAGAAGAAGACAGAGACCCAGAGATGGATGTCTTCCTGCCCAAGTATCCCAACGAGAAGGTACACTGCAGGTGTGAATTTGGTGTCATGGACAGCTGACATACCGTACTGGGCAGGTCTGAGAAGTTTTGAACCTTCCTTCTTGAAAGGAAAGAGAAGAGGGAAGTAGATGATATTTAACGAGACATCTTTCTGCTCTGAGTGCAAATCTAGGATTCCCAGAAGCTCAAGGAAGATCAGAAAAAACATAGATTTGGATTTACACCCCCAATAGGATATGCCAACAAGAAAATAGGCACTGCCAAACTGGATCAGACATGCAGTCCTTCTAGCTCAGTAACCAGTTACACATGTGTCAGGGGAAGATGGAAGAATCCCTGCAATAGGGAGCTAGGAGATTAACTGCTCCAAGGGAAAGTTTCCCCCAGGCACCCACTAGTTAGACATATTTTGTGGTGTAAATCCAGTCCCTCTTTGAATCCGGCTAATCCCTTGGCCTCATTTATATCTAGTGGATCAGAGTTTCACAGCCTATTTGAGCACTGTGTGAGTTTGCAATAATAACATTCACACAGACACCCTTTCTAGCCCTCAACTTGAAACTGAGGCCCATTGTATCATGACGTGTGTACACATATGGCAAGTCCATGGTGAAAATGGTCATTGTGTTTATCTGTCCTGCATTTAAGTTATTCATAAACGTGTTTAATTGACTCATTATGTACCTTATTTTTTTTCTCTGCTGATGTGAGTTCAAATTATGCCACTGCCTCTTTGTAGCACATGGGATAAATTTTCAGGGTCTGGTTCTGAATTCAATAACAACATCACTCCGGATTTACGTGTGTAAATTCGATCAGAACTGGGATCTATTAACTTTCCCTTACCAAATGCTCCCAGTGATACACTCTGACCCCAAGAATCCCTCCAAGAGAAGCTGAAGTGCTTTGCCCAGCCTATGTTGATTGAATCCAGAGAGTTTGATCATCCTACAGGTTCCCCTTCTTCCCCACGGGACCCGCACCTGCTCCCCGTGCAAGGGATTGTAGTTATCTGGTAAGCTACAAGGTAACATGGACAGTTACTTCAGCTGCATGAGGGAGGGGTTGGCATTGCAAATGGGTGAATAGTGCAAACACTAGGTTTGCATTAATATCCAGCTGAGTGTGCTAGTTACTTCAGCTATGCTTTTTTAACAGGTGATGGAGGTAAATTACATAAGAAACTATCACACTGCTCTTTCCTGCACCTCAGCTCTCCTCTTTGCTGAAACACAGACCAGCGGTTCTGGTCTCTCAGGACTTTTTGGAAAGTCTTGCACGGCTATTGTAGAGTAATTGTGTGCATGACCCTGAATGTAAGTATTACAAATGGCTTCTGCTCAGCTAGCAGGGATGAGTTCCATACAGCTGTTGACTGAAGAGAGAGTTAATAGCACAAACCCATTGCAAACAGTTACCACTGCTCCTTCCTGTAGCCATTCCAACAACTCTGCCGCTGGCTTTCAATATGCAGACATGTCATGAAATGAGTGTTTGTAATATTTGTATTCCAATGGGAGGTTTTGGCATAACATTTTCCCAGCTGTACTTTAGCACACACATGTCAACCACAGGTACAAACCCAGCTGGACCTACTGAGCAGGCACAGCGCTCAGTGCTACAGCCACATTGTGCGGTAGCCCAGGGCCCAGTCTGAGGGTGGGAGAATGGTGAGATTTCACCCCATGAGAAAGGAGGCTACAAATCCTGATATTTGGCCCTGAGTAACCAGAGAAGGGAAAGAGATGAACATAGCCCTGTAACTCTGTGGGGTAACTTCAGGGCAGATGTGCTGGAGTCTTCAGCTAGTCAGGAAACAGAAATACAGGCAAGTCGTATCTTAGGCGCATTTAACATGCGCAAATTCATCTTTGCGCAGTCGGTAAAAACGGGAAAAAAAGAAAAATTACAATATAAAAACTGCATCTGTAGTGCAGGCAATTGCGCCCGCCATTCAACTCAATGAGTGTTTCACCATATGTTGTTTTCGCTATGTATTGCGACAAAGTTCCTCCTCTACCTTGGTGGATCCTGCGCTTATTGGCAGATTTGCTCACCTCAGTGATCTTTGCCACAGTCTTGGTCAACTCCTCCTGTGTCTGATCAGGAGTTGGGAGGTTTGGGGGGAACCCGGGCCCGCCCTCTACTCCGGGTTCCAGCCCAGGGCCCTGTGGATTGCAGCTGTCTATAGTGCCTCCTGCAACAGCTGTGTGACAGCTACAACTCCCTGGGCTACTTCCTCATGGCCTCCTCCAAACAGCTTCTTTATCCTGTCGGAGAAAAACTCAGTTCTCGCTTTTTGTTTGGGTGCAGCAGAGTCAGATACTTTATTCTGTTTAGCAGCTACAACAGGGAGAGAGTGCACTAGGATATAGGGTCTCCCCTTCCTAGACAGGTCTCTCAACAGGTAAACAATTACAGCAAGCATTTATACTTTTGTTATAGACAATAATAAGCAACAGTTGCATTTTGTTTATACATGGGTCATCCTGATATCTTGTTTTCCTCACTTAAGAGACACCAGTCTACATATTGTATTATCTACACAAGGTCGAAAAACAACTTCTCACACAATTCTTTGCCACTCGCCTCACACAATCCTTGCTTTTACAAATCTCCCATTATTAGGGTTACAGCTAGCCTTACTCTGGCTAACAGAGACTGTCATGCATTAAGATCCCCTACAAATCCATGTCAGTTCTTTCTGTACATCCACAATCCTCACCACAGGATCTTCCTCCTGATGTCTGATAACGCTTGTACTCCTTAGACCTCCAACAGCACAGCCTCTCACTCTCAGCTCCTTGTGCCTCTTGCTCCCAGCTCCTCACACGCACTTCCTCTCCTCTGGCTCCTCCCCATCTGACTGGAGTGAGCTCCTTTTTAAACCCAGGTGCCCTGATTAGCCTGCCTTGATTGGCTACAGGTGTTCTAATCAATGTAGTTATCTCCACTGCCTTCTTGAAAGATCTTAATTGGCCCCAGGTGCCTTGATTAACCTGAAGCAACTGCCAAGGTACTAGGGATTTGTTTAGCCTGGGGCTTACATACCTGTTTCTCAGTACTTTACTGTAGCCATCTGGCCTTGCCCCATCACAGCGCTAACCGTGGAAAGGAACCCTGGCATAAAATGAGACTTGCTTGTGTGCCCTCAGAGCAACTCAGCTCTGAATTCCTGCATCTACAATCCAGTCAAAGAGTAAAATTGTTGAAAATGCATTTGCTGATTAAATTTCCAGTAGCAAATAGAACTGATGCAATTTGGGAAGTAGTCACTGATATTCCGTGGGGTCTATTCTTCCTCAGCCCCTGGCAGGATTAGGCCCAGAGCACACAGCACCTCTACAAATGGGACTCCTTGAAAAATCATTGCTCAGGGCAGCAGGGTTTTAGCACTGCAAGCTCGCTTTGAATGTCAGATTTCTGTGTAGATTGAATTACTCACCATGGAGTATGGGCAGATGCAGGGGAGAGGATTGCAAGCTACCTACTGCGACCTGCCCTCCATCCCCATCACGGAGTCACCCCAACAGCCCAGCTGAGTCCTCTGTAGCTGCACAGAACATCTGCAAATGGAAACAGCTTGCAGCCTTTACACATCACTTTGCATTTTAAAGACAGTGAAACCTGCCAGCGTACCCAATTCCTGCTAGAAGGGGAGCTGCTGATGCCAGAGGTCTTCACCCTAAAGGAGAAGGAGTCATCGGAGAGGTTGCAGGGCAGCGAGCAGCATCTCTTCAGATAGGGAGGCACCTGTCTTTATGGAGCATATTCGCAATAACCCTTAGGGGTCACTTGACCATCAGGGACACTTAGCTGCTTGGCTTCGTGTGCAGCAGCTATAAACCCCGTCAGAAGGAAAGGAAAAGTGCAAGAGGTGAAATGATAGGGAATGCGAGCTAATGCTACCCAGTGAGACTGCAGAACCAGCCCTGCTGCAGGCTGTCTTGCTGGAATTGGGACTTATCATCCCTGTTATTCACATGGCTACCTCGAGGGTGGCCGAGTGGTAATAATGATGCCATAACAGCTGTGATCTTGCTGAAATAAACTAAAATAGAATAATAATATTAATATAGGAGCAGAGTACAGAAAATCCACAAGTCTCTGTATATGGAAATTTCCCTCAGATCATTCCAGGAGGGGATCTTCCTTCCTTTTCCCTGAAGAATGAAAAGGGGGGACCTAGGAATCCCCAAAGTTATGCCCTGATCTCAGTGATCCATTGGGAGCTAGGCTCACCCATGCACAATCTCTGGGCCTCCCCAACTACTCCAGGACCCTCACCAGTTCCCTGGAAGCTCATTAGAGATCTGCTACCAGGGCCTATCACAATAGTCCACAGACTGGCAGATTGGTTGGTGCAGCTGAAGGGCACAAATCCTCAGCCATAGACTGGTTGGGAGGTTTTGACCTTTCCATACCCAGAGTGCAGCCAGAGATTCCACCAGTGCAGCCTTCATTTATGTTATGAGGGAGAAGCAGATGAAAAGTCCCAATTTCTCTTGGGGATCCAGGCATCTGCAGCTGGGCAGTATCGTGGAAATTGAAATTTTACAGAAAAATGATCCATTTTCTATGAAAACACACCCCAGAGAATGGATAAAAAGAAAACATTTTAATTTGGGTCTTACTTTTATGGGGGGTACGTGGGGGGGGGGGGAGCCTCTCAGCTTTCCAGCCCAGATCTAGCTTTAACAATGAGCCTCTGTCCCATTTCATGTGTGAATTGATGTTCTATTTCCATCAATACTCATGCATTTGACTTTGAAATGTGTGTCCTGCAAACCCTCATCGTGCCTGAATAACAGCTCTGAGGTCACTATGTACTAGAGAGTGAGAGCTCAGGGAATGCCTGTTACCGCTCCGGATACAGGCTGCAGACTGACAGAACAGAACCTGAGGAGAACCAGTCAGCTATTAACTCAGGGACAGAGGAGCTACTAGACTTTTGTTTGCTGACAAGTCACTGACTGAGGGCTGAGACGTTGGGATCTTTCAGGTTCTGAAGAAATCCAGATGACAGATGCTACATTTTATGTCCCACTCTAGCCTGAGAAATCATCTCTGAAAGACGATCAGAGGGGAACGAGTGGGTTTACATGTGTGTGTCAAAGTAGAAATGTGTAAATGTTATGCCAAAACTTTTCATTGTAATATAAATATTAAAAAGACAAAGTTTCATGACCTGCATGTATATCAAAAACCAGCAGCAGAGTTGTTGGAATCTCTACAGGAAGGAGCAGTGGGGACTTTACTGCATAAAGGCTTTTGCTTTAGAAAGCATTTCAATAGTACTCCAAATAGTGTTTGCAACAGGTTTGTGCTATTAACTCTTCGTTCCGTGAACACCTGTATGATACGGTCTCCCAGTAACTGACCAGTAGCTGTTTCTAACACTTACATTCAGAGTCATGAACAAAATCCCTCTGCGATTCCCGTGCAAGACTTTCCAAAAAGTCCTGACAGAACAGAACTGCTGGTAGGTGATCCAGCAAAGAGTAGAGCTGAGGTGCAGGAAAGGGGAGTGTAGTAGTGGTTCTCTATCCTTGTGATGGGTTGGATCACAGAAACCCCTTGGGATGTGCCACCTGATGTGCCAAGATTACCTCTGAGCCCATTTTCCCTGGCTGTTTGGGACTTCAGTGCCCTGCCTGGATTGAGCCAGACACGCTGTGTCTGCTGCAAGCCCAGACCCCGATCTGAACAACAGCCCCCAAAAGCTTTAGGCTTCACTGAAAACAGCTTGAGAAGTGTTTCTGTCTCCAGCACTCAGATGCCCAGCTCCCAATGGGAGGTCCTAATGGGATCCAGACCCCAAATAAATTCCTTTTACCCTGTATAAAGCTTACACAGGTAAACTCACAGATTGTCTGTCCTCTATAGCACTGCTAGAGAGATATGCAAAGCTGTTTGCCCCTCTGCAGTGATTAATACATACTCTGGGTCAATTAATAAGTAAAAAGTGATTGTATTAAATACAGAAAGTAGGATTTAAGTGGTTCCAAGTAATAACAGACAGAACAAAGTGAATTACCAAGCAAAATCAAATAAAACATGCAAGTCTAAGCCTAGTACAGTAAGAAAGTGATTACAGATGAAATCTCCCCCTCAAAGATGTTCCAATAAGTTTCTTGTACAGACTAATCTCCTTCTAGTCTGGGTCCAGCGATCCTCACCCCTGTGGTTACTGTCCTTTCTTCCAGTTTCTTTCAGGTATCCTTTGGGGCGGAGAGGCTCTCTCCTGAGCCAGCTGAAGACCAAATGGAGGGGTCTCCAAGGGGCTTAAATAGACTTTCTTTTGTGCTGGAGTCCCCCTCCTCTCTCCTATGCAGAATCCAGCAAGTTACATGTCCGCGCATGACTCAGAACTTTACAGGTGGCAGCCATTGTTCACATGCTACCTTCAACGTCCCCAAGTAGACTTCTTCTTTGGATTGGAGTCTTCCAAGGTTCTATTGTCCGTTCAATGTTTCTTGATTGGGCACTTAACTTGAAAATTCCTTGCTTAAGAATCTGACCAAAGGCCTTACTAAGGTTACTTAAAATCAAACAAGCACACAGCCAATATTTATAACTTTGAATACAAAAATGGGACATGTGTACAGATAGGATTCAGTAGATCATAACCTGTGCAGAGATATGTTACATGCCATGCCCAGTTATGTCATATATACATTCATAAGCACATTTCCATAAAGCATTATAGGGTGCCACATTGGTTAAACGTCTTGCAAAATAAATAACCCACAGAAGACATGTGGGGAGATAATGTTTGTGGTTTTGTGTATTTACATACGTGTGAGTAATGTGGAAAATGTAATCAACAGTCCCTGTCTGTGCTGTATTCTGATAATTCAGAGGTCAAAAGAACATCCTATCATGTAAACAAATTGTAAACACAGGCTATCTCAATATTCATCTGTCTGTGAAATGTGCTGTGAATGGTGGAGAACAAGCAAATGGCCTTATGTTAATTTATATAGTTAAGTAATGGTGATGGATGTCCTTCAAAGTCATCCTAATTACCTTCTGTTCCCTGAGGAATTTCGACGTGTCAAAAGACATGAAATTGTATAAACGATCCTTGGGTCCTGAAATATACAGAAAAAAAACAAAACACAAAGAACCGCCCAGTCCTCTCTGACTCACAGAGAGCAGGAGAGCTCTCAGCTCCCTTTGGGAAGCTCCCATAATTACTGTTTACTGCTAACGCTTGATATTGGTCTTACCCAAAAGGGTCATTCTGATGTTCTTATAGAGATACCAGATATATCTGCCTCCTGTTGTACCCCACTAGACCCCACCCCCTCTTCTTCCCTCCCCGAGCTGAGACAGAACCCAGGAGTCCTGATGGGGTCTCTCTCTGCAGAGTTAGTAATAAAGTAAGAACATACATCAAATTTTTAAACCTAACCAGTGTCCCTTAAGTGACTTGCCACGTGAAGTCAGAACCTGTTAGTATTAGAGCTGAGTGCATCTAATATTTATTTAATTTTCTTTCTTTTATATAGGAATAAAATCCAGTGCATCTGTCAGCTAATTGCTACGTTATCTATCAAAAACGTAGAATTTTCAGGTGCCTAAGTAGCCCCTGGAATCAAGGTTAAGGCTGCTGTCCCCTTACCAGAGCCGGCTCAGGGACTGGCGGAAACAAGGGCTTTGGCCAGTGATCACAGTGAAAATACACAAGACTCCACACAGGGCTGTGGAGCGGGCAGGCCCCGCTCAATTCCCCTTGCCTTGTCTGAACCAATGCTGCTCTCACACTGGTGTAAATCTGCAATGCCCCTGGCATCTCACTCTCCCAGCCCCTATGAGGGGCCGTATGCTCAGGGACAGGAAAAAGCTGGTGACTGTTTCTCTATCTCACGCTCTCCGCTAAGCTGAGGCTCCCCAGGCAGAAACCCTGCTGGGATCCCACAGCGATGGCTGTAAACCTCCCTGCCCAGCGCTCCTCTGGCACAGCACAGAGACTCTGCGGATGCCTCCCGCTGCCCAGGCAGCCCCTCTCTGCTGCACAGGAGCTGGGTGAGTGCAGGGCTTTGGAGCCCAGAAATGGCCCTGGTTAGTTGCACCTGCCCGACATAATAGCCTAGAGGAAGCACAGAGCTGAGGCAGGTCCCAGGCCAGGGAAGCTCAGAGAGGAACCGGCTCAGGGTCGGGGGAGACAGTGCTGAGAATCACGCCTGGAAAGTTGGTCTAAGCAACAGGAGCTTTTTATTTTCCCTTCCCTCCTCCCATAATGCCAGCGCCTCCCTTTGCTGCCTCTGGCTCCCACCTGGCTCGAGAGGCCGCTCACCCCTACGTGTAGGAAGGGCTGGGAGCAGCCTCCGTGCCCTGCTTCTGCTTAGCTGAACTCCTCCATAGTGCTGGGGTTGCCAGCCCTCCAGGACTGGCCTGGAGTCGCCAGGAATTAAAGATTAATTTTTAATTAAAACTATGCCATGAGATGAAATCTCCAGGAATACAGCTAACCATAACTGGCAACACTACATACTTCCCCAGCATTAGTCCATCCAGTCCGACCCTGGCACGAACAAGCCAGGAAAATGCACCTGCTTACCCCTTTCCTGAGCCAAGGACTTCAGTTAGACCGGGGGTCTCAAACTTCCTTACACCGCGACCCCCTTCTGACACCAACAGTTACTACCTGACCCCAGCAGGGGAGACTGAAGCCTGAGTCCCCCTGATTCCCACTGCCCCCAGTGGGAAGCCAAAGGCCGAGGCCTGGCTTCAGCCCCAGCCAGGGGGCCTGTAACCCGAGCCCTGCCACCCAGGGCTGAATCCCTCGGGCTTCGGCTTTGGCCGTGGGTGGTGGGAGTCAGGCTTAAGCCCCAAGCTCCAGCAAGTCTCAGCCAGCCCTGGCGACCATATGAAAATGGGTTCCTGGCCCACTTTGGTATCACAACCCACAGTCTGAGAACCGCTGGGTTAGATCAAAACATTTCAGTCCTCGGGAGACTATGCTGTTGTGTCCGCACGCAGAGAACAGGCCAGAGGCCCTTCAAATAGCAGGGGATTGGTCAGGTGAGACATGCCCAGGTGTTCCCAGCGGGCAACCCACACCCCAGACTGCGGAGGAAGGCAAAAACCCCAGGTCCCTGCCAATCTGCCCTGGGAGAAATTCCTTCCTGATCCCAAATCTGCCAAGGCATTAAATGTTGAGTACATGACCAAACCCACCAGCCAGGCATCCAAGAAAAGGGATTCTCTGTTCCAGCCTAGGGCACTGGTCCGCCCCATCCAGTATCCCTTTGCCAGCTGTGGCCAACCGCTGATGTTTCAGAGGAAGGTATAGAAAAGCCCAGAATACATCTGGCCAATTGTTAGAGGTGCTGGGAGGGGGAATTCCTTCCTGGCCCCAAGTCCAACTGACTAAAGCTCTAAATCCTGAGATTTGAGTACAGCCTCTGTCTTAATGCACCACAGGCCTTCCGGTTCTCCCCATGGCCCAGCGAGGGAGGGGATGAACAGGGGGCCTCACAAATTCCAGGGAATCCCCACAACCTCCCCCTCCACAAACAGGGCCATGGAATTACTGCCAGACACTGGATTAAAGCATCTGGTTTTAAACTTCATTTAAAAATACATCAGTGCTAACCTGAGAGACTCTAAGCCATGTTGAGTCACCCCACCCGCGGCCCAGGTGAGCTGTGCAATGTCTAACCACCCTCACTGCTCGGTACTTGCATTTTACTTCAGGGTTGAATTTATTTAACCTTAACTTCTGGTCCCAGGATCTTGGGGGAGCATGGGGGGAGGGGGAGGCAGGGAGATCAGGCCAATTCAAGGATGGTTTTGGTACAAAGTTGTAGTTGCACGAGTGCAGGTAGCTGGAGCAGGCGGCTGGTTCAGTGAGGGTAGAAGAGCCAGCCGTGCAGGGGATCCTCCCTCTGGTACTCGCCCCTCCATGCTCGTGTTGAGTGCTGATGCTTGGGGTGTGGGCAGCTGGGAATTTCCCACTGGAGTGAGGGTGCCAGGGCTCTGCTTGTTGCTGTTACTGCGCTAGGCAGCTGGCCCCATTGCCCAGGGTGCCGTGCAGGGGAGCAACGCCCAAACGGTCCCTGCCCAGAGAGCTCCAAGCCGGGACTGTGACAGACCCAAGAGATGGAGCTGAGCAGATCCAGGGGACATGCAGTGGGAGAGTCATGGAGGACAAGGGGACAGACGGGGGGGCTGCCCCTTCCATTAGCTAGTATCCTTACTAGTCAGAGTAGTCACTGGTGACCACATTCCTCATCGGTGCTGGGACAGATCAGAGCCAGGCACATCAGCGGTGGCCTGGCTGGGGGAGTGGGACTCAGCTGGCCAGACCATTCCCTGCCTGCCTTCCTGCTGTGGGAGGGATGGGGGTGATTATTCTTTTCTGCCTGAGCTCCCCTGATGAGCCTTCCTCAGAGGAGCTTAAAGAGAATGTGAATAGCCCCAGCTGGGAGAGGGCAGTGCCCCAAAACCCAGGGCAAGCGTCCAACAGGCAGGGAGAGATCCAAGAGCATCTGCCTCTGTGCTCGGAGCTGGACCAGCTTCCCAGCCCAGGCCTCCTCCGCTAGAGGAAGCCAACGCGCAGAGCCGCTGTCCTGCTGTTCAGAGCTTTCCCACTCCCGGGAGCAGCTGGTTCCCTCTCAAAGCAGAGCCCCCAGCTAGCTCTGCCTCATGCAGCCGGTGCCCAGCTGAACCTCTCTCTGCGCTCACACGCCCCATGCAGGACTAGCCCTTCTGGCTTCCTGGGGCTCATCTTGGAGCCTGGCCCTAAGGGTCTCCGTGCTCATGGCCTGTGGGAACCTGCCAACCTTGAATACTTCTGCGGGTGTGGCCAGGGACAGCAGAGGTCTCCTACATTTCCAGTGGGGGGAGCTGCAGGCTGCGGCCAGCCCTGGGGGGCTCTTGAGCTGAGCTATTCAATTAAAAGTCACCTGAGCGTTGAATGTGAGCTCCACGTCGTAACACAGAGCAGCGCTCGCCCCCGGGCATCCCACCCCAGGGGATGTGGGGGAGATGACTCCCTAGATCACCACAGGAAGGCGCAGGGGGCAGAGGGTGCCGGTGGGGGGCTGTTTGGGATCCCTGACTCATGTCAGCCCAGTTAGACGTGCTGCTCCATTGCAATGGCACACGGGGGTGGCTGCAGCACGTGCAAGCCCCAGTCCGCGGGTATGACAGCCCTGCTCCCAGACTGCACCGTCTCCGCCTGCGCTGGAGGAGCAGTAATGTGATCAGTCTGGAGGAAGCTGCCTGCTCGCCGGGTCCATGTGCCCCCTCCCCGCAGACAGCCTGAGGCCGTGGCTGTAAGGGGGCTGAACTCCCCTCGCAGCGCCAGAGTTAACGCTGAACCTAATGATGACACTGTCAGTGTCAGTGTCAGCTGTCCCACCGCTGGTCACGTCAGCTGACGGGAAAGGGGAGGAGTGGGGTGCGGTGCAGCCCATTCCCCACCCCCCTCAGTCTCTGCTCACCAGACTTTCCCCTCTACATTCAGAGTTGGGTCCTATTTCATTGGAGCAGTTTGGGGCAGGAGCTCGTCAGGCAGTTTTGGGTGCTCCACAAATCGCAAGGTTGCAGTCTCAGGCCTGGAATGGGTGGGGGCAATAAACGGGGACATGCCGAAGGCCTGGGGTGACTACTTCGTTCCTTCATTCTGTGCAGGGAGCCCTGCAATCATCGTTCCGGTGTGTACCTAGCCACAGGGGCAGGAAGCAGCCGTGCTGTGGAGCTGAACAGACCCAACCGGACCCACCATGGCAGCTTCAAACTGGACCACACCCCACCCCTCCACCTTCATCCTCCTTGGCACCCCGGGTCTGGAGGCAGCAAACGTCTGGATCTCCATCCCCTTCTGCTCCGTCTACATTCTGTCCCTCCTGGGGAACGGCCTCCTCCTAGTCGAGCCTCCATGAGCCCATGTACCTTTTCCTTTCCATGCTGGCGCTCGCCGACCTGGTCATGCCCACCACCACCCTGCCCAAAACCCTCTGCATTTTCTGGTTCAGCCACTGGGCAATACACACCAATGCTTGCCTGGCCCAGAGTTATCTCCTTCACTCACTGTCAACCATGGAGTCCGGGTTCATCCTGGCCATGGCCTTTGATCGCTACGTCGCTATCTGTAACCCGCTGCAACACTTGGCCATCCTGACCAGTCGGGCCATAGCCAAGATAGGGCTGAGTGTTGTGATGAGGGGAGTCCTGTTACTGGGCCCACATCCATTCCTGCTGCAGCGGCTCCCATACTGCAGGACCAATGTCATTTCTCACACCTATTGTGAGTTCATGGCACTGGTGAAACTGGCCTGTGTGAACACTACAGTCATGACAGCCTATAGTCTGGTTGTAGCATTTTTCACCAGCGGCTTAGACCTGCTGCTGATTGTCCTGTCCTACATGATGATTCTCTGGACCACCTTCAGACTCCCTTCCAAGGAGGCGCGGCGCAAGTCCCTCAGCACCTAGAGCTCCCACATCTGTGTCATGCTGGTGTTTTACACTCCTGAGTTCTTCTCCTTCCTCTCCTACCGCTTCGGCCACGTGGCTCCCCATGTTCACATCCTCATTGCCAACATGTACCTGCTTTTCCCTCCCATGATGAACCCCATCAACTACGAGGTGAGAACCCCGAGGATCCGGCAGAGGGTGCTCCAGATTTTGGGCATGAAAGCAGCCTGAAGGCCCACAGGACAGTCAGTGGCTGGGGAGTAAGGTCTGTGCAGGTGACATCAGGGTCAGCAGGGCCCAAGATCCAGACGGCTGAGTCACTCTCCAATATGGAAACCCACCTTAGCCTTGCTGAGCCGCAGGGCTAATAAACAGGCTTGTCTGGGTCTGCAGCACAACACGGCTTTGACTTTTCACTGCTCTAGAACATTGTTATCACTTGTCATTTACAAGGGCCTGGCCCAGATCAGGGCCTCATCATGTATCATTCAGCTAGAGACCATTATGGCCTAGGGGATTCTACCCAAACAGACAGGATGGCTGCTCCTCTGTCCCCGGCACACGCCCTCTGACGCCCAGATGGTTACCCCTCTCCCCTTTCCCTTGCACCCTCTCATGCCTAGTCTTCTGCTCCTCTCCCCTCTGAGAATCTTTCATGGATTCCCAGGCCAGAAGGAAACTTTCTGACTATCTCATCTGACCGTCTGCCTGACACAAGCCCCAGTCCTTCACTCAGCGATCCCAGCAATCAGCCTATATCTTGTGTTCAGCTCGAGCATGTATGTTTTTAGAAAGGCATCCAGTCCCAATCTCAGGTCACAATCTCAGGCTGAGCAATGGTTGGTGAGAGAGACAAGTTTTTGGTCTTCCACAGTTTTCTCACCAACAGAAGTTGGTCCAATAAAAGATATCACCTCTCTCAGCTCGTCTCTCTAATGTCCTGAGAGTGACATGGCTGCGACCCCACATGCAATGTATATTCCAAGCAGTTCAGTATATGTAAGCGGAGGAATAGTCCCGCCATTGTGGGGAACTTTCCTGGCTTCTGCACTACCCCGGTGAAGTGGGCTGGCGAAAGGATCTGAATCCTCGCTCCCACTTCCTTTACCCAGAAGCCTCCCTGCCCTTAAGACTCCCCTTCCACTCTCCTGTCTGGCAGAGTCCTCATAACCCCAATAGGGCTGGGCCCAGGATTCCTGGGGGGCTCAACCCCCAACCCTGCTGTGGTCACCTAGAACAGGGTGTCTCTCCGCACTGGTCACTTCCCTGAGGGATAGCTCAGTGGTTTGAGCATTAGCCTGCTAAGCCCGGAAGTGTGAGTTCAACCTTTGAGGGGGCCATTTAGGGATCTGGGGCAAAAATCTGTCTGGGGATTGGTCCTGCTTTGAGCAGAGGGTTGGACTAGGTACTTCCTGAGGTCCCTTCCAACCCTGATATTCTATGACCCACTGATTTAAAGTAAATACAAGTTATTTAATCAACAATTAATTTAAAAAAGAATAAGAAAAAATGGGAAAGGTTAAAGGAAAACACATCACCCTGCTCTGTGGCAGGGAAAATCACAAACAGTGTCTCTGGAATGTCAGGGCAGTTCAGTCTGTTCCTTGTAGGTCCCAGGTCTCCTTCTCAGACCCTGGATGTGCTGCAGGGATGCTGCAGGTTGGACACTTGTAATGGTGGTGGCCACATACCCCTGAGCTTTGGGTGGTGGGACCCTTCTTCCCAGCGTCAGCCCCCCATCAGGCTAAGATCCCCCTCCCAGCCTGGCCTGCAAGGACCCTTGGCTGGGGCTGTCTTTCTGCACTGGGCCCTTTGCCCAAGGTCCCCCCCTTGGCTGTCCCCAGTTGCTCACCACACCTGGCTTCAGCTCCAGCCCCTGTCCCAGCTCCACTCAGCCTCAGCACTGATGCTGCTTCTCTGGCCCCTCTGGCTCTGTGGCTGCAGCTCTGCTCCCAGCACAGAATCTGCTCTCCTGGGCTGTGTCTATCGCTCTGTGGCTGCAGCCCTACTCCCAGCACAGGATATGCTCTCCCTGGGCCTTATCTCTGGCTGGCCCAGCTCTGCTCCCAGCACAGGATCTGCTCTCCCTGGGCCTTGTCTCTGGCTAGCACAGCTCTGCTCCCAGCTCTGCTCCCAGCACAAGATCTGCTCCCCTGAACTGTGCCTCTGGCTCCGTGGTTGCAGCTCTGCTCCCAGCACATAGGGCTGGCACTGCCATTTAGGCGACCTAAGCGGTCTCCTAGGGCTCCAGGATTTGGGAGGGTGGCATTTTGCTGCCCTCAGCGGCAATTCGGCGGCGGGGGGTCCTTCCATGCTCCAGGTCTTCGGCGGCAATTCTGCGGCGGGTCCTTCACTCGCTCCGGGACCTGCTGCAGAAGTGCCCCGAAGACCGGGAGCGCGGAAGGACCCCCGCCTAGGGCGCCAAAAACCCTAGCGCCACTCCTGCCAGCACAGGATCTGCTCCCCCTGGGCTGTGTCTCTGGCTGGCCCAAATCTGCTCCCAGCACAGGATCTGCTCCCCCTGGGCTGTGTCTGGCTGGCCCAGCTCTGCTCCCAGCACAGGATCTGCTCCCCCTGGGCTGTGTCTGGCTGGCCCAGCTCTGCTCCCAGCACAGGATCTGCTCCCCCTGGGCTGTGTGTGGCCGGCCCAGCTCTGCTCCCAGCACAGGATCTGCTCCCCCTGGGCTGTGTGTGGCTGGCCCAGCTCTGCTTCCAGCACAGGATCTGCTCCCCCTGGGCTGTGTCTGGCTGGCCCAGCTCTGCTCCCAGCACAGGATCTGCTCCCCCTGGGCTGTGTCTGGCTGGCCCAGCTCTGCTCCCAGCACAGGATCTGCTCTCCCTGGGTTGTGTCTCTGGCTCTGTGTTGCAGCTCTGCTCCCAGGGCAGGTCTGCTCTGTGGGCTGCTTCTGTAACTCTGCTCCCAGCTCTGACCTGCTCCCTAGGCTGCTTTTCTGGCCCCTCTGGCAGGCCCAGCTCTGCTCCGCAGCTCAGCTCGGGCCCCTGTTCTCTCCTTAGCTCTGCCCCACTCTGACCCAGGCAATTCCAGCTCTCATGGAGGCCGCGTCCCCCCTGGCTCCTGACTCCCTCATTAACTTGCTCGCCCTGTCAATCAAGCTGACCGGGAGCACTGGCCTCTCCCCCATTGTTCCTGGGGAGTGTCTCAGGGTCCTGATTTCCCATCGACCCCTCCCCTTTTACTGCTGGGAGCTAGCAACCGAAACATTCCCACTGAGTGTTAGTGAGGGGGCAACAGTCCTCTTACATATACACAGTATTACACATTAACAGCAGTTACAGAGCCCAGACCGGGAGGAATGGGGGAGCCCTGAAGGGGCTGCTTTCCTCTACAGTCACTCCCAGGAGAGGTGCAGCTCACGGCCTTTCCCTGGCCACTCCTGCAGCATTTCTCTCCTCCCCATGCTGGGTTCAGCACTATTTGCGAACTCCAGAGCAAAGTGTAAGAATGTAACCTCTCCCCGTGTAACTAAGGCAGCCAGAGAAGGTTCCCATCATCCTGGCCTGACCCTGTCCCAAGCTTTGGGTGAGTGGGTGGGCCCAGATCCAACTGCCAGTTTTCTAATGTTTGCAATTCCCTAGTTCTCTGCTGTCCTAGCCCTCGCCCCATGTGGAGCAAAAACGTCTTTCTCCAGCAATCTGTCACTTCTGCAGTCCCGGAGTCCCCTTTCAGGGACAAAAAGAACAGGAGTACTTGTGGCACCTTAGAGACTAACAAATTTATTTCAGCATGAGCTTTTGTGAGCTACAGCTCACTTCTTCTGATGCACAGAATGGAACACACAGACAGGAGATATTTATACATACAGAGAACATGAAAAGCTGGAAATACGCATACCAACAGGGAGAGTCTAATCAATTGAGATGTGCTATCGTCAGCAGGAGAAAAAAACTTTTGAAGTGATAATTAAGATGAGCCATAGAAGGTGTGAGGAGAACTTAATATAGGGAAATAGATTCAATTAGTGTAATGACCAGCCATTCCCAGTCTCTGTTAAGGCCTGAGTTAATTGTGTCTAATTTGCAAATTAATTCAAGTTCAGCAGTCTCTCTTTGGAGTCTGTTTTTGAAGTTTTTTTGTTGCAAAACTGCCACCTTCAAGTCTGTCACTGAGTGGTAAGAGAGGTTGAAGTGTTCTCCCACTAGTTTTTGAATGTTATGATTCCTGATGTCAGATTTGTGTCCATTTATTCTTTTGAGAAGAGACTGTCCGGTTTGGCCAATGTACATGGCAGAGGGGCATTGCTGGCACATAATGGCATATATCACATTGGTAGATGTACAGGTGAACGAACCCCTGATGGCGTGGATGATGTGATTAGGTCCTATGATGGTGTCACTTGAATAGATATGTGGACAGAGCTGGCATAGGGCTTTGTTGCAAGGATAGGTTCCTGGGTTAGTGTTTATGTTGTATGGTGTGCGGCTGCTGGTGAGTATTTGCTTCAGGTTGGGAGGCTGTCTATAAGTGAGGACTGGCCTGTCTCCCAAGATCTGTGAGAGTGAGGGATCATCTTTAAGGATAGGTTGTAGATCTTTGATGATGCGCTGGAGAGGTTTCAGTTGGGGGCTGAAGGTGATGGCTAATGGCGTTCTGTTATTTTCTTTGTTGGGCCTGTCCTGTAGTAGGTGGCTTCTGGGTACTCTTCTGGCTCTGTCAATCTGTTTTTTCACTTCAGCAGGGGGGTATTGTAGTTTTAAGAATGCTTGATAGAGACCTTGTAGGTGTCTCTCTCTGTCTGAGGGATTGGAGCAAATACGGTTGTATCTTAGAGCTTGGCTGTAGACAATGGATCGTGTGGTGTGTCCTGGATGGAAGCTGAAGGCATGTAGGTAATTATAGCAGTCAGTTGGTTTCCGGTATAGAGTGGTGTTTATGTGACCGTCGCTTATTAGCACAGTAGTATCTAGTAAATGGACTGCTTCTGTGGATTGGTCTAGGCTGAGGTTGATGGTGGGATGGAAATTGTTAAAATCACGGTGGAATTCCTTGAGGGCTTCTTTTCTGTGAGTCCAGATGATGAAGATGTCATCGATGTAGCGCAAGTAGAGTAGGGGCATTAGGGAATGAGAGTTAAGGAAGCATTGTTCTAAGGCAGGATTTTTAACAGAGTTCTGCTCCAGGAATATCCCCCATGACTAGAAGGATTTTAGTAGCAAGGTTCATGGTCTTTTCACCCCATGCAGCAAGCTGGATGTTCCCTTTTCAGGGACTGGAGTTAGTAACTGTTTGAAGAGTTCAGTGACTGATTTAATTGGGGTTGATCGTGCTTTGAGGGGGGAGGTTGGACTAGAAACTCATAGACTCATAGACTCATAGACTCTAGGACTGGAAGGGACCTCGAGAGGTCATCGAGTCCAGTCCCCTGCCCTCATGGCAGGACCAAATACTGTCTAGACCATCCCTGATAGACATTTATCTAACCTACTCTTAAATATCTCCAGAGATGGAGATTCCACAACTTCCCTAGGCAATCTATTCCAGTGTTTAACTACCCTGACAGTTAGGAACTTTTTCCTAATGTCCAACCTAAATCTCCCTTGCTGCAGTTTAAGCCCATTGCTTCTTGTTCTATCATTGGAGGCTAAGGTGAACAAGTTTTCTCCCTCCTCCTGATGACACCCTTTCAGATACCTGAAAACTGCTATCATGTCCCCTCTCAGTCTTCTCTTTTCCAAACTAAACAAACCCAATTCCTTCAGCCTTCCTTCACAGGTCATGTTCTCAAGACCTTTAATCATTCTTGTTGCTCTTCTCTGGACCCTCTCCAATTTCTCCACATCTTTCTTGAAATGCGGTGCCCAGAACTGGACACAATACTCCAGTTGAGGCCTAACCAGCGCAGAGTAAAGCGGAAGAATGACTTCTCGTGTCTTGTTTACAACACACCTGTTAATGCATCCCAGAATCACGTTTGATTTTTTTGCAACAGTATCACACTGTTGACTCATATTAAGCTTGTGGTCCACTATGACCCCTAGATCTCTTTCTGCCATACTCCTTCCTAGACAGTCTCTTCCCATTCTGTATGTGTGAAACTGATTGTTCCTTCCTAAGTGGAGCACTTTGCATTTATCTTTATTGAACTTCATCCTGTTTACCTCAGACCATTTCTCCAACTTGTCCAGATCATTTTGAATTTTGACCCTGTCCTCCAAAGCAGTTGCAATCCCTCCCAGTTTGGTATCGTCCGCAAACTTAATAAGCGTACTTTCTATGCCAACATCTAAATCGTTGATGAAGATATTGAACAGAACCGGTCCCAAAACAGAACCCTGCGGAACCCCACTTGTTATACCTTTCCAGCAGGATTGGGAGCCATTAACAACTACTCTCTGAGTACGGTTATCCAGCCAGTTATGCACCCACCTTATAGTAGCCCCATCTAAATTGTACTTTCCTAGCTTATCTATAAGAATATCATGCGAGACCGTATCAAATGCCTTACTGAAGTCTAGATATATCACATCCACCGCTTCTCCCTTATCCACAAGGCTCGTTGTCCTATCAAAGAATGTTATCAGATTAGTTTGACACGATTTGTTCTTTACAAATCCATGCTGGCTATTCCCTATCACCTTACCACCTTCCAAGTGATTGCAGATGATTTCTTTGATTACCTGCTCCATTATCTTCCCTGGCACAGAAGTTAAACTAACTGGTCTGTAGTTTCCTGGGTTGTTTTTATTTCCCTTTTTATAGATGGGCACTATATTTGCCCCCTTCCAGTCTTCTGGAATCTCCCCCGTCTCCCATGATTTCCCAAAGATAATAGCTAGAGGCTCAGATACCTCTTCTATTAACTCCTTGAGTATTCTAGGATGCATTTCATCAGGCCCTGGTGACTTGCAGGCATCTAACTTTTCTAAGTGATTTTTTACTTGCTCTTTCCTTATTTTCTCTTCTAAATCTATCCTCTTCCCGTAAGCATTCACTATATTAGACATTCCTTCAGACTTCTCAGTGAAGACCGAAACAAAGAAGTCATTAAGCATCTCTGCCATTTCCAAGTCTCCCGTTACTGTTACCCCTCCTCATTGAGCAGTGGGCCTACCCTGTCCTTAGTCTTCCTCTTGCTTCTGATGTATTGATAAAAAGTCTTCTTGTTTCCCTTTATTCCCATAGCTAGTTTGAGCTCATTTTGTGCCTTTGCTTTTCTAATCTTTCCTCTGCATTCCTGTGTTATTTGCCTATATTCATCCTTCGTGATCTGACCTAGTTTCCATTTTTTATATGACGCCTTTTTATTTTGTAGGTCACGCAAGATCTCAAGGGTAAGCCAAGGTGGTCTTTTGCCACATTTTCTATCTTTCCTAACCATCGGAATAACTTGCTTTTGGGCCCTTAATAGCGTCCCTTTGAAAAACTGCCAACTTTCCTCAGTTGTTTTTCCCCTCAGTCTTAATTCCCATGGGACCTTGCCTATCAGCTCTCTGAGCTTACCAAAATCCGCCTTCCTGAAATCCACTGTCTCTATTCTGCTGTACTCCCTTCTACCCTTCCTTAGAATTGCAAACTCTATGATTTCATGATCACTTTCACCCAAGCTTCCTTCTACTTTCAAATTCTCAACAAGTTCCTCCCTATTTGTTAAAATCAAGTCTAGAACAGTTTCCCCCCTAGTAGCTTTTTCAACTTTCTGAAATAAAAAGTTGTCTGCAATGCAGTCCAGGAACTTATTGGATAGTCTGTGCCCCGCGGTGTTATTTTCCCAACATACATCTGGATAGTTGAAGTCCCCCATCACCACCAAATCTTGGGCTTTGGATGATTTTGTTAGTTGTTTGAAAAAAGCCTCATCCACCTCTTCCGCCTGATTAGGTGGCCTGTAGTAGACTCCCAGCACGACATCACCTGTGTTTTTTACCCCTTTTAGCCTAACCCAGAGACTCTCCACCCCTCCTGAGGTCCCTTCCAACCCTGAGATTCTATGATTCCATGATACCTGAGCACCAATGTAATGCTTTTCCCAAGGACACAGCCCATCCTTGGGGTTTTCATTGCTGGGCCAGACCCCACCGTTGTTTGCTTCCCCAGGGACAGGCAGTAGGAGTGAGACGCAGCTGAGAACAGCCGGTGATGGGACCATCCAGGCACTGGGCCTAGCCTGGCAGGGGTAGGAACAGATACTGGAGTCTCAGGAGCAGGGCCGGCTCCAGGTACCAGTCCAGCAAGCAGGTGCCTGGGGGGGGCCAAGGGGAAGGGGCACCCTGTGGGGCACTTCGGCGGCAATTGGGCAGTGGGTCCCTCGGTCCCTCTCAGAGGAAAGGACCTGCTGCCAAATTGTCGCCGAAGAGTGAGGCAACGGGGGTAGAACTGATAGTGATCGCAGCCTTTTTTCTTTTCCCGATACTTAGGGTGGCAAAAACCTGGAGCCGGCCCTGCACAGCAGGCAAGGACGGAGCGGAATGGTTTGGAAGGGGGTTAGGAAGGAAGGGCAGCTGTGTGGCCCAGGAGGGCTTGTCAGTGAGATCCGGGGCTTTCTCCATCTGCAGTGGGATGTGTCTGAATCTCCACAGGGCAGGAGATCAGTCTCCCCTATCGTTACCATGGGAGACTGAGTGGTCCTTCCCCTACAACAAGGCTGGGTTCACCAGGCGTAGCCCCACCCCAGCAGTGCGACCAGGTGGAGCTGGTGACAATGGATTTGTCTCACTGTTCTCTAGGGGAGATTTGATTTCCTTGTCCAGTGCACCTACTGGGACCCGAGGGGTCTCTCCACCCCTGCTGATGGGTAAAGAGATACCCCCTGGCTGTGGGGATGCAACCCTCCAGCGGGGATTGTGAGCAATACCCTGCCAGAGGAGGGCCTCCCTTGGCCTGAGGGAAGTGTCCCCAACTGCACAGTCATTGCCAGGAGCCTGGGATGCCTGGGACCTTCTCCCATCCATGTGAAGGGGTCGGAGACTTGGGGGCATGACAGGAGCTTAGCCTGTGCATTGACTTTCTTCAGGTACGTTAGCAACGAGAAGAAAGTCAAGGAAAGTGTGGGTCCCTTACTGAATGAGGGAGGCAACCTAGTGACAGAGGATGTGGAAAAAGCTCATGTTCTCAATGCTTTTTTTACCTCTGTCTTCATGAACAAGTTCAGCTCCCAAACTGCTGCGCTGAGCAGCACAGCTTTTGATACCATCTCCCGCAGTGTTCTTGCCAGCAAGTTAAAGAAGTATGGGCTGGAGGAATGGACTATAAGGTGGATAGAAAGCTGACTAGTTTATTGGGCTCAACGGGTAGTGATCAATGGCTCCATGTCTAGTTGGCAGCTGGTTTCAAGTGGAGTGCCCCAAGGGTCTGTCCTGGGGCCGGTTTTGTTCAATATCTTCATTAATGAGCTGGAGGATGGCGTGGACTGCACTCTCAGCAAGTTTGCAGATGACACTAAACTGGGAGGAGGGGTAGATATGCTGGAAGGTAGGGATAGGATACAGAAGGACCTAGACAAATTAGAGGATTGGACCAAAGGAAATCTGATGAGGTTCAACAAGGACAAGTGCAGAGTCCTGCACTTAGGATGGAAAAATCCTATTCACTGTTACAGACTAGCCACCAAATGGCTAGGCAACAGCTCTGTAGAGAAGGACCTAGGGGTTACAGTGGACAAGATGCTGGATATGAGTCGACAGTGTGCCCTTGTTGCCAAGAAGGCTAACCGCATTTTGGGCTGTATAAGTAGGGGCATTGCCAGCAGATTGAGGGACATGATCATTCCCCTCTATTTGGCATTGGTGAGGCCACATCTGGAGTACTGTGTCCAGTTCTGGGCCCCACACTACAAGAAGGATGTGGAAGAAGTGGAAAGAGTCCAGCGGAGGACATCAAAAATGATTAAGGGGCTGGAGCACATGACTTATGAGGAAAGACTGAGCGAAGTGGGATTGTTTAGTCTGCAGAAGGGAAGAGTGAGGGGGGGTTTGATATCTGCTTTCAACTACCTGAAAGGGGGTTCCAAAGACGATGGATCTAGACAGTTCTCAGTGGTGGCAGATGACAGAACAAGGAGTAATGGTCTCAAGTTGCAGTGGGGGAGGTTAGGTTGAATATTAGGAAAAACTTTTTCACTAGGAGGGTTGTGAAGCACTGGAATGGGCTCCCTAGGGAGGTGGTGGAATCTCCTTCCTTATAAGGTTTTTAAGGTCAGGCTTCACAAATCCTTGCCTGGGAAGATTTAGTTGGGGTTAGTCCTGCTTTGAGCAGGGGGCTGGACTAGACAACCTCCTGAGGTCCCTTCCAACCCTGATATTCTATGATGCTATGATTCTATGAATATTGACTATATACCAGAATTTCAAATGTCTTTCCTCCTGGGTAACACCCACAAAGTAGTTTATATCCAGTGTAGCCAGCACATTGTGGGAGGAACCATTCAAGGTAACAGTCCATTAAGAAACACAATAGGTCTTAGAAACAATGAGGAGTCTGGTGGCACCTTACAGACAAACAGATTTACTTGGGCATAAGCTTTCATGGGTAAAAAAAACCACACTTTTTCATATGCATGGAATGAAAAGTACAGGTATAGACAGAAATATACTGACACATGAAGAGAAGGGAGTTACCTCACAAGTGGAGAACCAGTGTTGACAAGGCCAATTCAGTCAGGGTGGATGTGGTCCACTCCCAATGACTGATGAGGAGGTGACAATACCAAGAGAGGGAAATTTGCGTTTGTAGTGAGCTTAAGTTTGCAAGTGAATTGTAGCTCTGCAGTTTCTCTTTGAAGTCTGTTTTAAAGGTCTTTTTTATTATTTTATTTTTTTTGCTGAAGGATGACTACTTTTAAATCTTTTATTGACTGTGCAGGGAGACTGAAGTGTTCTCCTACTGGCTTTTGTATGTTATCATTCCTGATGTTTGATTTGTGTCCATTTATTCTTTGCCTGTATCTGTAACTTTCACTCCATGCCTCTGAAGAACTGAGGTTTTTTACTCACGAAAGCTTATGCCCAAATAAATCTGTTAGTCTTTAAAGTGCCACTGGACTCCTTGTTCTTTTTGTGGAAACAGACTAATATGGCTACCTCTCAGATAATAGGTCTTAGAAGAGGCTTATCCCCACCTGATGGACTTTCCTGTGAACCTTCCAGCCAGGAAATGGTTATTGGCCCCTGTTATAACTCACTGACGCATGCAAATGCATGTGACCAGCTTATGCGACACTGGACACAACCTTGCTCCTGTACTTTTCCAATAACTTTGCTGCAAGCTTTCACTTAAAAAATGTTTGGGACAATGAAGTTCCCTCCACATGGCAGAAGATATAACAGGGGGAAGCGACATCATCACTTGGTCTCATTCCCCCCACAACTCAACACCTGGAAACACCTTAGGAAGTGAACTGGGGATGTGGTCCCAGGTTGAAGGGGTAGAAAGCCTGTATACAGAAGACTGGTGAATTGTTTGCACCATCAGGGTGAGACACTGCTTGATTCAAATCCTGTCCAGTGTAGAAAACTTAGATTATGATTGTATTTATTTCTTAGGTAACCATCCTTGATCTGTGCACTTAATACTTACAATCACTTAAAATCTAGATTCCAGTACTTGATAAATCTGTTTTTTATATATATATATATATATATTTTACCTAAATCAGTGTGCTGTTTGAAATGCAAAGGGGAAATCTGCTCAGGAACAGCAGCTGGTGCATTGTCCTCTCCACATTGAGGGAGGGGCAGGCTGGGAAATAAATTTATACCAGTCAGGCTTTTGGCCAGGGCAAGAGGATACAGCTCTTGGGTCTGCTGGATCCTCTCTATTGTTGTTTCATGGCTGGCTAGTGAAATCATTCATGTAACTGCAGCTGGGTGTGTCCCTGACTGCATATAGCTGTGTAAGTGCAAGACCTGAGAGGATTGCAGCTTGTCACAGCCACACAGTGTGAGAGGGGACAGAGATTGGTGTGCCAGAGGGCTTAGTGGTATTTCAGTTCCAGGGTTCATCCCTGGGAAGTCAGTCACACCCAGACAATGAGCAGACCCTGCTAGACCGTGAGTCCATTTCCCTATTATTATGCACTCAGTTACTGACAGGGAGATGTGGTTACATCAGGGAAGTCAGGACTCCTGGTTTCTGTCTGTCATTCTCTGTGTGACCTTGGCCAAATCAGATAACCCCGTACCTCAGCTTACCTATGTGTATAATTGGGATATGTTCATAGTGAGTTTCCTTTGCTAGGTGTTTTGAAACCCCTTCAATGAAAGGTGCTGCACCATCTGATGATAAATATCAGAGAGGTAGCAGTGTTAGTCTGGATCTGTAAAAAGCAGCAAAGAATCCTGTGGCACCTCACAGACTAACAGACCTATTGGAGCATGACCTTTCGTGGGTGAATACCCACTTCTTCAGATGATAGTTACTGATGAGAATTACAGATCTCTGATCCCTTAGCTACAGCTCAATGTGTTTGCAGAAAGCGTTTGTGTCTCCCCTCAGCCATCTTTCTCCAGATATGTCTGTCTAATATCTACCCAGCCATCCTGGGCATTTACAGGGCCTCAGAACCTAGGAAGACCTAGTTTTATTACTAATAAACCATAATTTAAAAACATACGCAAATACACAGATCAGCCAATTCCTCTCTGACTCGGCACAGAGCCCAAGAGTTCTCATCTCCCTTTGGGAAGGTCCCTTAATTACTGTTTTCTCCTAAAGCTGGATGAATACCACAGAAGCAAAGACAGGCTTGGCTCCAGCTTGTTTTTTCTCAGATGCCTGCACCTTCCCCTGAGGCTGAGTGAACCCCCCTGAGATTGCACAGAGCTGTATTATAAACAGTGCACACCCCTGTGTCAGCTCTCAGTGTGGGATGCTGCTGCAGATGCTGGGGTGAGAGAGGTGCGGGATACGGACACCTGAGGGGGATTCCCAGGGAAGACGCTTCCATCTCAGAATTCACAGGTACCATCTCTTGCTGCTCAACAAACTGAGTGCTATGTGGGTGTGATGGGATAGAGAATAGGTCTGTGGTCCTTTCCACTCTGCACAGCTGTTGAACATCCCAGAACCCTTTGCACAGGTGATGAGTTTGCTCCAGTGTCATGTGTCAAAATGTCCCCCTTTGCTAGCCACCCCCATCCCCCTCCAGCAAAGGGACTCCAGCCCTGAGGTGGCTGCATTTCAGTTGCACAGTGGATCCCTCAGGATGAAAGGTGATAGGAGATGTACAATAAAAGGCCATGCATCTGACAAAGTGGATATTCACCCATGAAAGCTCCTGCTCCAAAACATCTGTTAGTCTATAAGGTGCCACAGGATTCTTTGCTGCTTTTACAGATCCAGACTAACACAGCTACCCCTCTAATAAAAGGCCAGATTCTGAAGCCCTGGCCTATACTTTGTTCAACTCCCTCAGAGTGAAAACTGAGTAAAGACCTGAGGAGCCAGCTGTGTGCTAGTGCATGGACATCGTCACCTCCCCACTTGGTTGTTAACAGGGGAGAAGGGGGCTGTTACCTGACTTTTCTCTGCTGGAAAGCCTGGCAATGTTAGTTAAGGCTCCTCCCTGGAACAATTATCAGAATTTTTCAGCAAGGGCAAGATATCTCTCATAGCTTCATTCAAGAAGCCAGTTAAATTCTTATGTCTGAAACTTTCAGAAAACAATTCAGCCTGATGCCAACACCCAGTGTGGGAAATTTCTGTCCAATGCTTAAAAATTGGCAAACTTATAAGCAATTGAAAATCAGGTCTTCTAATGGAAGGTGTCAGACAGCTTAACTAATGGCGGTGCCAGCAGCACCACCTACAATGACCAATCCATGCTTGAATCCCATTTAGCTAAGCTCTCTGCTACAATAACGTATGTGGCAAGGAGTTCCACTGGCCAAATATGTATTACGTAAATAATTTTCTTTTATTAGTGTTATATGTTCAGACTTACAATGAAATTGAATGTTCCCTTGTTTGTATGTTATGAGACACATTAAATATAAAAGCCTGATCTACTTTCCTCATCGATAGATTCATAGAGTTTGAGACTTAAAGGGACCATTAAATCATCCAGTTTGACTTCCTGTATAGAACAAACCATAAAATTTCACCCAGTTACCCCTGTATTCAGCTCCATAACTTGTGTTTGACTGTGGCCTGGTCTACACTACGATTTCACATCAGTAAGAGGGTGAGAAGGCACTGCAAGTGTCAGCTACACTAGCCCCCTCCCAACGGGCAGAATTTGTTCCATCTGAACCATTCAAGAGAGATGATTATCCAGCCTCCTTTTGACATCCTCATTTGAAGGAGTTTCCATAACATCCCAAGGCGTCTGTCCCATTGGCCTACTCTTCTTGCAGTTAGGAAGTTTTTCCTGAGATTTAGTCTAAATCTGCTGTGCTGTAGCTTGAACTCAGAGCTTTTTGTCCTGCCCTCTGTGGCAAGAGACAGCAACTTTTCTCCAGCTTTTTTATGGCAGCTTTTCATGTATTTGAAGACCACTACCATGCCCCCATTTAATCTCCTCTTTTCCAAACTAAACATGCCTAGTTCCTGAAGACTGTTGGCATGTCCCTCCTTCAATCTTCTATATTGCAAAGTAAAAATACCCAGTTCCTTCAGTCTTTTCTCTTATAGCTTCTGTTCTGTTCCTTGGATCATCTTTGTCTCTCAACTCTGGATTCTTTTCAATTTCTCTTTATACCCTCAGTGTAAATTATTTGATCCTTATTTTCAGCTGGAATTGTCTATCTTCATCTTCCAGCCCTTGGATCTTGCTTTGCCTTTCTCTGCTAGATTAAAGACCCCAATATTACTATTTAAGATAAATAAATAAAGCTCTTTAAGTCTCTCTCACACGCTGTCATTTTCTTCAGCCCTGAATCATTTATGTGACTTTTTGCTCCGCTCACTTCAATTTTTCAACATCCTTTTTGAAATGTGGACCCCGGGACTGGACACAATCAGTTTCACCAATGCCATGCGCAGAGGTAAAATCCTTCCCCTGCTCCAACTCACCAACCCCCTGTTTATGCATCCAAGGATCACATCAGTGCTTTGGGCCACAGCATTGCACTGGGAGCTCACAATGATTAGGTTATCCACAGTGAGGCCTAAATCGTTTTCACAGTCCCTGCCTTCCATAATACAGTGCCCCCGTCTATGGGTTTTGCCTGCATTCCCTGTTCCAAGAGGATCACTTTGCATCTGATTGTATGAAAATATTTTGTTTGCATGGCCCAGCTCACCAAACATTCTAGATCAATCAGTGTGCTGCCCTGGCCACTTCATTGTAACCGCTCTGCTGATATTTGGATTATGCACAATTTTTATCTGTGGTTATTTTATATTTGTTTCCAGATCATTGGTGAAAATATTGAATAACATTGGGCCAACAAGTGATCCCTGCAGAACTCCACTGGAAACAGCTGCATTTGCTAACAACATCCCCTTGTCAGCTGCTTTCTGAGGTCTGTCAGGTGGCCAGATTTTATTTCATTTAATGTATGTGCTACAGAGATAGTAGAGAATTCATTTTTTATCTGAGTGTTTTCCCTTACTTAGTCAAATGTCTGAGAGAAATCAAAGTCTATCACATCTACACAGTTCCCTTGATCTACCAAACATGTACTCTAATTAAAGAATGAGATCAGGTTTATATGACAAGACACCTTCTCCATTAACCGTGTTGTTGATTAGCATTAATTATATCACAAGACTTTTTCTGAAGTAATCCCTTGTCAACTTTTCCATTTTTTCATAAAATTTCAATTGTTTAAAACTTTCCCTTTATCTTTTTAATAGTTAACATTTATCACAGTGCGGTTTTGTATTTGCCTTTTTTTTTTGGTTTGTTTTGGCTCAGCTGCTGCCTGATTTTGCACTTCTGGTTCCAAAGGAGACATGTTGTTGATTGGTCAGTTCGTAACTCTGGTGTTTGTAATTCTAAGGTTCTATGTAGATGCTCTTTAATGTTCTCCTTGATTGCTGATGGAGAACATTAAAGTGTGTCATCACCTCATGTGGTACGAGTACATCATATTGCTTCTTTCCAAGTGCAGAACAAAAATATACATGAAATATATCTACTTTTTCTGCAACATTAACAAGTTTCCTTTCTCCCTCTAGAATTTTGCCTAAACCTTTTATAGGATTTCTTTTGTTGTT
Organism: Gopherus flavomarginatus; assembly: GCF_025201925.1. NCBI lineage: Eukaryota > Metazoa > Chordata > Testudines > Testudinidae > Gopherus > Gopherus flavomarginatus. The sequence continues at coordinate 379,312,892 of NC_066617.1, forward strand.
AAAATGCTTAATAACATCCAAGCACGGATTTTTCCCTGATATCTTTAATGCCCTTTATCAATCATAACTTCCAATTTCTAGTTCTTGCTATCTATATTCTCGATTTCCCCCCATTTTTATATATTTTATATATTGCTTTTCCCCGCCCCACAATAGCTGCCTTCACTTTGGCACTGGAGTGGGTTTTTAGCCAAATTTGTCCATATTCATGACTGTGGTATCATGGCTTTTTAGCTATTTAATCAAGTATCAGAGAGGTAGTCGTGTTAGTCTGGATCTGTAAAAAGCGACAAAGAGTCCTGTGGCACCTTACAGGCTAAAAGATGTATTGGAACGTGAGCTTTCAGGGGCGAATACCCTCTTTGTCAGATGCGTGCAGGCAAGAATCAGTCTAGAGACAACAAGGTTAGTTCACTCAGGGAGGATGAGGCCAGTTTGGCCAAAGTACATGGCAGAGGGGCATTTCTGGCACATGATGGCGTACATTACATTGGTGGACGTGCAGGCAAATGAACGGGTGATGTTGTGGCTGATCTGGTTAGATCCTGTCATGGTGTTGCTGGTGTAGATATGTGCGCAGAGATGGCATCGAAGTTTGTTGCATGTACATATCTACACCAGCGACACCATGACAGGACTTAACCAGATCCGCCACAACATCACCTGTTCATTCGCCTGCACGTCCCTCAATGTTATATATGTCATCATGTGCCAGAAATGCCCCTCTGCTATGTACCTCAGCAAAACTGGCCTCATCCTTTCTGAGTGAGCTAACTTTGTTATCTCTAGACGGATTCTTGCTTGCGTATATATACCTGCCCCTGAAAATTTCCACTACTTGCATCTGACAAAGTGGGTATTCACCCCTGAAAGCTTATGCTCCAATACCTCTGTTAATCTATAAGATGCCACAGGACTCTTTGTTGCTTTTTATAGCTATTTAATATACTCATCTTAAAGAACTCCCAAGTTTCATTCCCATTTGCTCTCTGAAAAATTCTTCACCATCAGTTTTACAGATGATTTCCTCAGCTTTGCGGATTTAGCCTTTGGAAGCACTAAGTATCTCTAGATATTACTGGTTGGGAACTGTTCTCTCTCTGTCCATTTGAATGTAAACTGTTCCATTCTTTATTTTCCTCTCATCTATCATATGCCCCCTTATGTATCTCTTCACTAAATGAAACAGTCCAAGCCTTTCCAGTCTTTTTACATGTGGCAGTCTCCTCTAGTCTCATAGAGTTTCTTGGAAATTCCCTTTCTATCTACAACTGGGGGGTGGGAACAATAGCCTAGTGTTTTGTGCATTGGCTTGCTAAATCCCAGATTATGAGCTCAATCATTGAGAGGGCCATTTAGGAAACTGGGGTTTAACAAAAAAAAAGTCTGGGAATTTGCCCTGCTTTGAACAGGTGGTTGGACTAGATGATCTCCTGAGGTCCTTTCCAACCCTGGTATTCTATGGTCCTTTATAGAGACTGGGTCACCATAACTGAACACATATCCAAAGCAGTTTATTCTCCATCCTATTATAAGGCATATCCACCCTAGTGTTTCCTGTTGGTGCCTATTATCATTTCCCACACATGGAGCACCATAAAATATGGAATTTGCAAAAGTAGGGTCATTTTTCATAATTAATTTCTCTGAATAACAAAAATGTTATTTTCAGTGTATGAAGAGTGACCAATCTGTTTGTCCATGAGAACAGTTTCCAGTAGCACATGCAGTGTCTCATATTAACATTGTCTCTCCATCCAGGCATTTGTACTGCGACCATCACCCTAGAGCCTGGGCACATACAGGAAATCAGGGTGACATACGGTACATGCAGGAGACACCGTTCTGCCTCAGATTTGGACACCTTCTCCCCTACTCCATGTCAGATACTAACACAACTGACTTCACCAACCCCTCCACCTTCATCCTGCTGGGCATTCCTGGCCTGGAGGCTGCACATGTCTGGATCTCCATACCCTTCTGTGCCATGTACATCATAGTCATCTTGGGGAACTTCACCATCCTGTTCATTGTGAAGAGGGAGCCGAGCCTCCATGGGCCCATGTACTATTTCCTCTGCATGCTGGCCATCACCGACCTGGTCCTGTCCACGACCACTGTGCCCAAAACACTGAGCATCTTCTGGTTCAGTTCCAGGGAGATCAATTTCAGTGCCTGTCTCATGCAGATGTATTTCATTCACTGCTTCTCAGCAATGGAATCTGGGATCTTTGTGGCCATGGCTTTGGATAGGTATGTAGCCATCTGCGATCCCCTCAGACATTCCACCACCCTGACAAACCCCATGGTGGCCAAGATCGGTCTCACTGTGGTACTACGCAGCAGCATACTTGTACTACCCAATCCCTTCCTGGTGTGGCGGTGCTCCTATTACAGAACTAACATCATCCCTCATACCTACTGCGATCACATAACTGTGGTCAAGTTGGCCTGTGCTGACATTAGTGCCAGTAATTACTATGGTCTGTCTTTGGCATTCTTCATCACAGGTCTAGATGTATTTTTTATCACTGTGTCCTATACTCAAATTCTCAGGGTTATCATAGGCCTCCCCACAAAGGATGCCCGATTCAAGACTTTTGGGACCTGCATCTCCCACCTCTGTGTTATCTTAGCCTTTTACATCCCCAGTCTCTTCTCCATCCTGACACACCGATTTGGCCACAATGTGGCCCCATATTTCCATGTTCTCAATGCCAACATGTACCTCCTGGTGCCTCCCATGCTGAACCCCATCATATACGGCGTGAGGACCAAACAGATACGGAACAGACTGCTCTGGATCTTTGCTCATAAAGGGACCTAAAGGTTTCTCTACTGGGTCAGACCAAAGGTCCATCTAGCCAGTATCCTGTTTCTAACAATGGCCAATGCCAGGTGCCCTAGACAGAATGAATAGAACAGGAAATAATTAAGTAAGCCATTCCCTGCCGCTCATCCCCAGCTTCTGGCAAACAGAGGCTAGGGACCATGTCCCTGCCCATCCTGATTAAAAGCCATTGATGGACCTATCTGCCCCATTAATTTATATAGTTCTTGCATAGTCTTATACTTCACAACATCCTCTGGCAAAGAGTTCCAAAGGTTGACGGTACCTTGTGTGAATAAACACTTCCTTTTGTTTGTTTTAAACCAGCTGCCTATTAATTGTGTTTGGTGGCCCATAGTTCTTGTATTATGAGAAGGAGTAAATAGCACTTCCTTATTTAATCTCTCCACACTAATCATGATGTTATAGACCTCAAACATATCCCCCCTTAGTTATCTCTTTTCCAAGCTGAAATGCCCCAGGCTTATTAATTTCTCCTCAAACAGAAGCCATTCCATACTCCTAATCATTTTTGTTGCCCTTTTCTAAATCTTTTTCAATTTCAATATATCTTTTTCGATGTGGAGTGGCCACATCAGCATGCAGTATTCAAGAGAGGCATTTGATATTTTCTGTCTTATTATCTATCCCTTCCTTAATGATTCCAAAAATTCTGTTTTCTTTTTTTGACTGCCACTGCACATCGAATGGATGTTTTCAGAGAACTATCTACAATGACTCCAATATCTCTTTCTTGAATGATAACAGCTAATTTACATTCCATGATTTTATATGTATAGTTGGGATTATGTTTTCCAGTGTGCATTACTTTCCATTATCAACATTGCTTTTCATTTTCCATGTCGTTGCCCAGTCACAGTTTTGAGAGGTCCTTTTGTAGCTCTTCAGAGTGTGCCTGGGACTTAAATATTTTGAGTAGCTTTGTATCATATGCAAATTTTGCCATCTCAATGTTTACCCCTTTTCCCAGTCATTTATGAATGTGTCGAATACGACTGCTCCCAGGACAGACCCATGGGGGACACCACTATTTACCTATCTTCATTCTCACCATTTATTTCTGCCCTTTGCTTCCGATCTTTTAAGTGCCTAGCAATGCTTTCAGTCTCATCTAATGATCCTTAACTTAGGGTACGTCTACACTACAAAATTAGGTCGAATTTATAGAAGTTGTTTTTTTAGAAACCATTTTTATACAGTCGATTGTGCGTTCCCCACACAAAATGCTCTAAGTCAGGGGTACGCAACCTATGGCACAGGTGCCAAAGGTGGCACATGAGCTGATTTTCAGTGCCACTCACATTGCCTGGGTCCTGGCCACTGGTCCAGGGGGTTCTGCAATTTAATTTAATTTTAAATGAAGCTTTTTAAACATTTTAAAAAACTTATTTACTTTACATACAACAATAGTTTAGTTATATAGTATAGACATAGAAAGAGTTGGCGGACTGTACATGTAAATAATCAAACCAGTGTATAAATAAATCTTAGTTTAGTTAATAAGAATTGGCTTGAAGATTATATTTGGGTAAGATCTGAAATATTCACTGACCAGGGAGGTGATGTGTCTGATCCTTTGGGACAGCCCGAACTTTTATATGTGATGTTTTATATGATAACAGGATTTTTTATGATCATCATCATACTTGACTTACTGTCTGGATGGAAGCCCAAGGCTGGGTGGCTTTGAGGGAACTGTTTTGGTTTCTGTGTAAGCAGTAAAACGTTGTGAAAACTGTTTTGTTACTGGCTTGGTAAAGGAAGAACTGTCCATTTGGGGGATTGTCAGTCTTATTTTTGCAGTTTCCCCTAACTGAACAATTTCAGTGTGGCCCCCCATGGAACTCCGGTTACAGCTTGCCAAAACAATTCCTTTACTTTAGATATCACAAGAGAGACCCATATCCAGGTAAACACAATACAACACCAACATGCCATTCCACACCTCAGTGAACATAAGAATGTAAGAACAGTCACACTGGATCAGCCCAAAGGTGCATCCAGCCAAGTATCCTGTCTGCTGACAGTGGCCAGTGCCAGGTGCCCCAGAGGGAATTAACAGAACAGGGAATCATCAAGTGATCCATCCCCACTTGTCCACTGCCAGCTTCTGGAAGAGAGATGCTATGGACATCATCCCTGCTCATCCTGGCTAACAGCCATTGAAGGATTTATCCTCACCTCTGTCTTGCTTGGCTTTAGTTTCAGACAGCTATTTTGTCCAAGAACCGAATGGTTTTAGTGATAGCAGTGTTGTCGTACATGAAGGATCAGAGGAGCTCAGTGTTACCTAAATATTGCTGTTGTCAGGGTCCATGTTGAATGACCAGTTCCCATAGAAGCTGCATGGAGATGTTGAAAAGCCCCAGAGAGAGAATTGATCCTGTGGGACTCCACCGCTACTTGGGTACATTCTGTCAAGAAGGATTCAGACCAATTTAGAGCAACCGTCTGGACTCCGGCTGCCTGCAGAAGAAATAGTACATGGGACCGTGGAGGCTTGGCTCCATCTTCACGATGAACAGGATGGTGAAGTTCCCCAAGATGGCTATGATGTACATGGTGCAAAAGGGGCTAGAGATCCATACATGGGCCGCCTCCAGGCCAGAAATGCCCATTAGGATGAAGGTGGAGGGATTGGTGAAGTTGGTTGTGTTGGAATCTGACATGGAGTAGGGGAGAAGGTGTCCAATTCTGAGCAGAACGGTGTCTCCTGCACATACCGTACTTTCCCCTGACTTCCTGTACGTGCCCAGGCTCTAGGGTGTTGGTTGCTGTTCAAATGCCTGGTGGAGAGACAATGTTAATATGAGGCACGGCATGCACTACTGGAGGCTGTTTTCATGGGTGAGGTAGAGTGTTTGCTCTACACACAGCGAAAATGACTTTTTCATTACTCAGATAAATGAATTATGAAGAACCCACCCTACTAATGTTAATTCCATATTTTATGGTTCTCCATTTATCAATAATTCCTACACATTATGGCGTGGAAAATCTTAATGGGAACCAGCAGGGAACATGAGTTTGGAAACTGGTTATCCATCATTGTTCCTTAAGCCTTGTCTCCACTGCAAAGATTTTTAGCCAAAGGGTAGCTTTTGGTGTTAAACTGTGGAGGTGTATACTCTGCAAACCCACTTTCAATGGTGGAACTCCTCAGTTTCAGTGAGATTATAAAACCACCTTGACAAAAGTTGTAAGGCTTTTAATCAAAAGTTTTGTCACCCAAGTGCCAATATAGACATTTGTACTTGATTTTATCACCATAATAGGCCTCCAGAAGGCATCCCACAATGCCCATCCTGACCACTCTGGTCAGAAGTTTCAACTCTGCTACCTTGCATCCAGGCAAACACCTTCCACACACACACACACCCTTTTAAAGCCATGGGAATTTTGAAATTCCTCTTCCTTTTTGCTTGGAATCGAGAGCTCACATCATAGAATCGTAGAATCATAGATAATAGGGTTGGAAGGGACCTCAGGAGGTCATCTAGTACAACCCCCTGCTGAAAGCAGGACCAATCCCAACTAAATCATCCCAGCCAGGGCTTTGTCAAGCCTGGCCTTAAAAACCTCTAAGGAAGGAGATACCACCACCTCCCTAGGGAACCCATTCCAGTGCTTCACCACTCTCCTAGTGAAATATTGTTTCCTAATATCCAACCTAGACCTCCCCCACTACAACTTGAGACCATTGCTCCTTGTTCTGTCATCTGCCACCACTGAGAACAGTCTAGATCCATCCTCTCTGGAACCCCCTTTCAGGTAGTTGAAAGCAGCTATCAAATCCCCCCTCATTCTTCTCTTCTGCAGACTAAACAGTCCCGGGTCCCTCAGCCTCTCCTCATAAGTCATGTGCTCCAGTCCCCTAATCATTTTTGTTGCCCTCCGCTGGACTCTTTCCAGTCAGGAGCTGTTCTCCATTCTGGAGGTGTCCAGCCAGTCTCAGCAGTCACAATCAGGTGAGCCAGAAGCAGGAAAACAGAGCCCTGGTAAGTGATTTTGCTTTGTGAAGTGTGGAGGTGGGTTGAGGGCTGAGAAATGTACAAGGCTGGCTGGATTTCTGTGTGCTGGGTATTTTCCCATGCAGCTAGACAGTGCGGTGGAAGAAGGCGTTGATGCACACGGAGATGTCACAGGAATCCTCCACAGAGATCTCTAGAAAACTTCCCTGCAGATGCTCCGCAATCCTATGCTGCAGGCTCCTTGGCAGAGCTGACTTGTTCCTTCCCCCACTGAGGCAGACTTTCCTGTGCCTTTCTGCAATTACTTGGGCAAGGACCAAAGCGGCACCCAGGCGAGCAGCACAGGGACCAGGGAGGAAGCCACAAGTGTGTCGTAGATGCACTCTTGCTTTCCTGCTTACCTTCAGGTGAGATGTATCTGCTACAATGACCCCCACCCATTGACAGGAGGGGCATCTTCGGCTAGGGGGCTGGAGAAAATGCGAGACAGTGAGAGACTTAAAGGGCGTCAGATATTTAACTTATCAAAAAGACGATCAAGCAGAGACTTTCATGGGGTGAAAACCAGTGGTAAAGCGGAGAAAGGCCGAGCGAGGCCCAATGGCTGGAAGCTGGAGCCAGCTGGAGCCAGACAAATGGCATCTGAAAATAAGGGGCAAACGCTTAGCACTGATGGAGATTAACCTTTGGAACAAACTGTGAAGGCAAGTGGTGGATTCTTGAACTCCGCGTGTCTGAAGATCCTGGCTGGATACTTTTCTGGAAGATCTGCAGGATTCTCTACACTTAAAACGCCACAGCAGTGGTGCCGTACTGCTTCCGTGTGGACACGACTTACACCGACGGCAGGGGATCTCCCTGCAGTGTAGGTGATCCACCTCCCCGAGATGTGCTATCTAGGTCAATGGAAGAATTCTTCTTTTGACCCCTGCTGTCTACACCGGGGACAGGTTGATATAGTGACATCCTTCAGGGGTGTGGATTATTTTGCTGTTGCAAACAAAGCAAATGCAATTTTTGGTTGCATTAACAGAGACATAGCATGGAAGTCATGGTAGGGGATACTACCGCTCTACTCTGTGCCGGTTAGGCCTCAGTTGACGTACTGTGTCCAGTTTGGGTCACTAAGGTGTAGGAAGGATTCAGAGAAACTGGAAAGGATCTAAAGGCAAGTGAGAAAGGTGATCCAAGGGATGGAATACAAACCAAATGAGCAAAGGCTGAAGGAACCAGGTATGATTAGTTTGGAAAAGAGGAGACTGAGGTTTAGACCAACAAATCCTGCAGCTTGGCAGGGGTTAAACGAGCTGACCTTTGTGATGCCTTCTCCCCCTGTGGACTTATAATTCTATGATGTAAAATCCTAGTGAGGACCAGGCCCTAGTCAAACACAAGCAGTTAGGTTCAATACAGGGGTAACGGGTGAAATGTAGTGGCCTGTGTTATACAGAAGGTCAGACTGGGTGAGGTTGTAGAAGCTCCATCTCTGGAGATATTTAAGAGTAGGTTAGATAAATGTCTATCCAGGATGGTCTAGACAGTATTTGGTCCTGCCATGAGGGCAGGGGACTGCACTCGATGACTCTCAAGGTTCTTCCAGCCCTACAATCTCTGAATGCTATTTTCCCCTCCCTCCCTTTCCCAGCTACATAATCAATCCCTGGCTCAGGGCCCCTTCCCCTCCCTCTGAGAACTGCTGATGAGGGAGATTTACGGCAACAAACTGATGCAGAGAAATGCACTCTGTGTAATGTTGTGAGTAATAGATGGGGGGGGTTACTAACAGTGGACATTTCTATTACTTAACAAGGGATTTGGGGGTGTTGTAATGGATGTAGGTGTGTATATACTAACCTACACAAAAGAGTGTGTTGGAATTAATTCAGGGCTTACTGGACAATTGGGTCCCGGGGAACAAGTATCGCAGTATAACAGCCTGTACCCATATCCGCCTCTGGGTCCACCTGCTCTTTTTCTTCTAGCAATTAGGACCTTTCAATGGCAACACACTAGAAATAATAATAATAATCTCCGTTTAATGCTGTGCCCGAGGTCACCCAGCGAATCCATGGCAGAGCTGGGTCTCTTCACTCCCTGATGTCTGATGACGCTTTATTTTTAGTTAAATGACTTGGCCAAATCCTCCTATGGTGTAAGTGGCGGCAGCCCCACAGAAATCAGGGGAGATCCTGTGCACTATGTAAACCAATGGAGAGAGAGCACCAGGCATTTGTGCTGCTGCAGGGACTGTACGAGCCTGGTCTGAGAGAGGCTAAGCCCTTCCTGCTGCCTCAGTTTCCCAATCTGTATAAGGGGATACTTCCTGGGAGAAATGAGCAATAGTCTGTGAAGCACCAATCAACAGTCAACTCTGTGTCCATGTGTCAAGGTGCCTTGGTCGGACACAGCTGAGGATGCCAAATTCAGGACCAACTGCTGAGAAATAGGGCAGACTCACCCCAAACTGTGGTTATTCCATCATTAAGCAATACCAAACCAGTAACAAAAGTAACCTTCTGCCTCACCACCTTGGTTAACAGAAACCAAAAAAAAACAGTCTCCTTAGGCATCCCAGCTCTTGGCTCACCACTGGGACACTGGAGTGTATGATGAGGGGTTACTGAAAAACGGTTTAATCGGATATAGGGTCCCTGCAGTCTCAAGAGATCAGCCGCATAGCCAGGCCAATGCAGAACTCAGATCTTACCCAGTGATCACACAGCTCCCAATCCTTTAGCAATTAAACACTAAATGGTTAATAGGAAAAGAAAAGACGAGCTATAAATGGTTAACAGATCAGATACATCCAAGTGATTTGTCAGTGTTCAGAGATCAGGACCACAGCAGTGATGGAATAAACCGCCTGCTTGCAAAGGTCTCTCTGATGGAGATGTCTAGCGAGTTCCTTCTGTATCCTCTGCTCTGTGCATGGAATTTTACTGTCCCAAACAATGCTCACAGCCCCCGGAAAGTTCATGGAAAGTTACTAGCCCAAGCTGGAATCCAGGATCACAAGAGCATGGGCAGCCATTGCCCATATTCTTGCTGAGGTGTGTTTCTTCTACAGCCCATGGTCAGAGCTAAGTGTCCTGGAAGGGCCATCAACACAGAACTGTCTGGCCTTCATGTAAATGCTACCTGTGTGGTGTTACCCAAGCATACAACACAGGTATAAGATACAAGTCCATGGCCAATAATCATAACTTCAGATACAAAGATGACACATGCATATAAACAGAATAATCACACTTAGCAACCCGTAACTTTCCCACTGACACCTGACAGGACATACTTTGTACAGGTTTTGTTCCAATGAATAACAGTGGTAGCAACAATAATAAAAATGGTCATATTCAATCATGCAGCATCATGCCATGTTCTTGTCCCACAATGGTGCGACAGCTGCTAGCCACCTAGCAAAGGGCATTGCCCGAGATCTAGCAGAGCAAGCAGCTGGGACACTACAGCCACTGGAGGACGGGAAGAGCAGATAAACACTTGTTTTTCTGCAGGGAGCCTGGTCCTTGTACAAAGCAAGGAGGAAAGGGGTCTTTAAAAGGGAGAGGTGGATGTCTGGGAGCTTGGCTGTTTCCTCCAAGCATCCCCAGCCAGCCCCCTGGCTTTGAACAAACTTCACTTGTGTTTGGCTAAAGCATCTTCCAGAAAGGCATCCAGGGCTAGATCCACAGAGGCACTCAGGTAAATACTGAACTTAGGCACCACTGCCTTTCTCAAACCCTGGCTTATCTCCTGCCTAAACCTGCCGGAGCCTCAGGTTCCACCAGGAGCCTACACAGAGCAACCTGAGCGCTGATGTTGCTCCACTAACGAGGTGCTGCTCCCCTAATGAGCTAACGAGGTGCACGGAGTCTTGCTCAGGCCTCAATTCTGGTGGGATTCTCCAACCAGGTGTTCCCCCTGCGCATCGACCCAGCAGACTCAATGTGCTAGGGGTTCTCCTGCCACAGCTCCCGCATGGGTCCTTGCAGGTCGGGAATGTGTGTGCGTGCATGTGGCTCTGTGTGTGTATGTGTGCATGTCCGTCCATGTGTGTGAATACCAGAATATCCCACAGCCCAGTGGTTTAAAACCCTCACCTGGGTTGTGGGAGACCCAGATTCAAATCCCTGCTCTGCTGAAGGTTTGTTGTAAAAACTGGAACAGCTGCAACTGGAGAGACTGAGCACCCCACTCAGAATAGCCATTTGCCTGATGCTCAGTGCACTCACGTGGGAGACCTGTGTTTAACACCCTGCTCCAAATCAGGGACAGCAGAGATTTTGGATCTGGGTCTCTTGGGTCTCTCACGAGAAAGCACTGACCTGCCCTAGGCAGCTCACTCCAGGAGAGGGCTCAGAGCTGGCAGTCCCACACAGAAATAGGCACCTCTCTCCAGCCCCTTAGCCGGGTCCCTAGTGACAGAAATCAGTGGGAGTTAGGTGATTAAGGACCTTTGTGAACCACTAGAAAACCTCCCGTTGCATGATGATTCCCCACAGACATCTCCTTGCTGAGATCTATCAGTTAGCCAGTTCTCACTCCAGCTAACGAGTGCGCTACTGATACTCTCTAGTGCTACTTTAAAATCTGAATGTCATGTGGTACTAGGTCAAACAATCTGCAAAGGTCTAAGTCTGTTCCATCTCCCCAGTTCCCTTTATGAGTCAAATTTGTTATCACCTAAAAAAAGAAATCACGTCTGTTTGACCTGTCAGATTTCCCATTCAATCTTCATTGGCATGAACTGAAGTCCTGCCCTTTAATTCTTTATTGACTAAATCGCCTCTCCCATTTTCCAGTATTATGCCCAGGACTGATGATGATAACAGGCATTTTATACCCTAGTCATCCCTTTTTTGAATCTTGGCATGACATGAGCACTGCATCAGGCCTCTGGGATATCCCTGGTGTTCCAATATTCATTAAAATTAACATCAGCGGGGCAGAGATCTCCTCAGACAGCTCTCTTAGTACTCGCTGAGTGCAAGAGATCTGGGGCTGCTGATTTTAAAATACTGATCCCTGGTAGGTGCTTTTACCATCCGCTGTAGCCCCCAGGGAACTGCAGAGAAGCTCATGTTCATGAGTACAACATCCTGCTTCTTTCACACACAGCAGGAAGGTTCATTGAACATTTTCATCCTTTCAGCATCTGTGAAGTTATTGATATAAACTGGGACCATATAGAACATGGGTTGCAACCAAGGTCCTGTAGCGGCACCAAATCCTAGGTAAAGGGGGTCATATAAGGTGTCTAAGACCAAGTTATGAGTTACTGATTATGATTATGCTGTCTGTATGTCTGTAGCATTTTGGTAGTTGAAGTTATGAATATTGGCTGTATGCTGTCTGTATTGCAAACTTGTGTTGTGTTACTGGGAAAGATCCCAGACAAGTTGATGTCAGCTCTGTTTAGCCTGCTTGATGGCCCATTAAGGACCATCACCTACACAACTGACCCATTGAGAGGAGGCAGTTACGCCCTGTGACTCAGCAGGGTGTGCAGAAACTGGCCCATGTGACTGCAAACTCCATTTTGCTGTAACTTTCCACAGCAGGAACAAAGGAGTGTTCTTACACTTGGAAAAGCCTATATAAGGCGGAGGCCTCATCTCCATTTTGTCTTCAATCCTGCTTCTTATCTCTGGAGGGATTTTGCTACAAGCTGAAGCTCTACACAAGGGACTGAGGACCCATCCCAGTGGGGGATGTTCTCCAGAGACTTGATTTGCACCTGCAGTTTACTCCATCACTGCTACAAGCCTGAACTAAGAACTTTGCCATTACTGTATGGAATTGATTCCATTTAACCAATTCTAGCTCTCATCTCTATCTTTTTCCCTTTATGAATAAACCTTTAGATTTTAGATTCTAAAGGATTGGCAACAGCGTGATTTGTGGGTAAGATCTAATGTGTATATTGACCTGGGTCTGGGGCTTGGTCCTTTGGGATCGAGAGAACCTTTTTCTTTTACTGGGGTGTTGGTTTTCATAACCATTCATCCCCAGGACGGGTGGCGCTGGTGGTGATACTGGGAGACTGGAGTGTCTAAGGAAATTGCTTGTGTGACTTGTGGTTGGCCAGTGGGGTGAAACCGAAGTCCCTTTTGTCTGGCTGGTTTGGTTTGCCTTAGAGGTGAAAAAACCCCAGCCTAGGGCTGTGACTGCCCTGTTTGAGCAATTGGTCCTGAATTGGCACTCTGAGTTGGGTCCCGCCAGAACCGCATCGTCACAGTGGCGTAGTCGGCAGGATCCACAGAACCAGGTCAATTAAGCTTTGGGTCAGAACCCCACGCTATCCAAATTTGAATTTTGGTATTGAGAGTTTGGTTGGTTAAAGAGCAGTTGTAATGGGTGAGCAAAGAGCATATGAGGGTCTTGACAAAAAAGCCCTGGAAGATTTGTGTTCAGAAAAGGGGATAAGCTTTAGAAAGAAAGCTACAAATCAAGAACTGAGAGATCTGCTAATGGCCAGTGATCAGGAGGCAGGAGCACAGTCCTTACCTGATACTACAGAGACTGCAGAAGCAATTCGAATGAAAGAGGCAGCGAATAAACTGCAGTTCGAGCATGAACAGAAACTAGCAGACCTGCGATTGCTGGAAAGGCAGAAAATAGCTGAATTTGAAAGAGAAGCTGCTGAGAGAGAGAAAGAAGCTGCTGAACGAAAGAAAGAGGCTGATGAGAGAGAAGAAAAAGCTCGTAAGGGGCGTCTGGAATTACTGGCTGCTGAGGAGAGAGCTCGACAGAGGCAACAGGAGACTCACAAGATGGAACAGGAGACGGCTAGACTGCAACTCCAAGTAATGGAAGAGCGGAGAAAGTCATCGCCACCTGGTACTCCACATACCCACCGCCAGGAGAAGAACTGGGAAAAGATGTCCCATCTATAATGATATGGAGGATATAGAGGAGTTTTTGTCCACCTTTGAGCGCCTCTGCAATCTGTACCAAATCCCTGATGATCAGCGAATGCCTGTCCTGCTGACCAGACTGACTGGAAAAGCCAGGGAGGTATTTAATGATTTGGGGGAACAAGAAGCCTTGGATTATGGGCGGTTTAAAGATTCGGTGTTAAGGCGGTTCAAGGTGACTCCTGATTCTTACAGAGTTAAGTTTAGAAAGTTTAAGATGTCTAATGATTGTACTTTTGTAGAATGTGCTCATAAGCTAATGGGTTTTGTTAAAAAGTGGGTGATGGGAGCAAAGGCGCATGGGAGTTTTGAAAAACTGCTGGATTCAATAACTTTGGAACAGTTCTTAAACATTGTGCCTGACCACGTGAGAGCAGCTGTGTGTGACAGGGACCCCGAGTCAGTCCTACGGGTTGCAGAGATTGCAGATGCCAATACCCAAAATAGGGCTCGGGAAGGGTATAAACCCCAAGGGAAAAGCAGTCACCATTCTCCCCAGTTTAAGAGGAGGGAAGGATTTAAAGGTAAACCTGGCCCTGACTCTGGTAAGGTGGCTCCCGGGGGCGCAGAGGGTGGGAACTCTCACCCCAAACATAAACAGGCTGCATGCTATCACTGTGGGATGCTTGGCCACATAAGACCAGATTGCCCGACCCTAAAGGGCAGCCCAAAACCAGCAACCCCAAAAGCCACAGTAGATGCCAATTCCATTACCCTGAGCACCCAGGCTGAGCCAAGCCACAACAGCACCACCTTGAGTCCAGGGGCAAGCAGAGCAGTGGCTAATGCCAAGCCCCTCGTCTCCTCCTGTCAATGGACTGGGGGCACATGTCCATGCTCAGCCTCCTGGAGCTCATTGCATTATTTGACCCTCTTGGCAATGAGATGCTGCTGTCTCACATAAAAGGCACCAGGAGTCTAGAAAGAAGCACTAAAATGGTTCAAATCCTTCTTGGAGGGATGCAGCCAATAAACGGTGATGGGAAACTGCACCCCAGCACTAGACCCCTCCCCTGTGGATTCGCACAAGGATCAGTTCCTCTCTGGGGCTTATCAACATCTCCAGGCAGCCTCTGTGGCAACTGTCACACAGCATGGACTAAAACACCAACAATATGCTGGTGACACCGAGCTTCTCCTCTCTTTCTCATGCGACCACACCACTATCACCAAAATGGCCCTGTTCTTTGCCTTTAGCTACAGAGGAAGCTCAAACCATGCTTGCCAGCTAAGCTACAGTGTGTTGGTAACTTGAATACAGGTGGACACAGTGCCCCTCTTGGGCTCAGAAAGGAGAATTTGTTAACTCTCATTCCAGGGCTTCAAAACCCAGGTGCTCCTCACCAGAGAAATAGCCATGTCAGATGAGCAGGCAGAGAGTTTAGCTATGGGAATCCAAGCACCCTCAAGCCGGGGCACTCATAAGAACATAAGAACAGCCGTACTGGGTCAGAGCAAAGGTCCATCTAGCCCAGTATCCTGTCTTCTGTCAGTGGCCAATGCCAGGTGCCCCCCAGGGAATGAACAGAACAGGGTATCATTAAGTGATCCATCCCCTGTTGCCTATTCCCAGCTTCTGGCAAACAAAGGCTAAGGACACCATCCCTGCCCATCCTGTCTAATAGCCATTGACGGACCTATTGTTCATGAATCTATCCAGCTCCCTTATGAACTCTGTTATAGTACTGGTCTTCACAACACCCTCTGGCAAGGGGTTCCAGAGATTGACAGTGCGTTGGGTGAAAAAAATACTTTCTTGTGTTTGTTTTAAATCTGCTGCCTATTAATTTCATTTGGTGGCCCCTTATTCTTGTATTATGAGAAGGAGTAAATAACACTTCCTTATTTACTTTCTCCACACCAGTCATGATTTTATAGATCTCAATAATATCTCTCCTTAGATGTCCCTTTTCCAAGCTGAAAAGTCCCAGTCTTATTAATCTCTCCTCATACAGAAGCTGTTCAATACTCTAATCATTTTTGTTGCCTTTTCTGAACCTTTTCCAATTCCAATATCTCTTTTTTGAGATAGGGCAACCACATCTGCACAGAGTATTCAAGGTGTGGGCGTACCATGGATTTATTCAGAGGCAGAATCTTTTCTGTCTTATTATCTATCCCTTTCTTAATGATTCCTAACATTCTGTTCACTTTTTTGACTGCCACTGCACGCTGAGCGGATGTTTTCAGAGAACTATCCACAATGACTCCAGCATCTCTTTCTTGAGTGGTAACAGCTAATTTAGACCCCATCATTGTATATGTATAGTTGGGATTATGATTTCCAAAGTTGATTATGTTTTCTACTCCTGGAAAGTCTGACTCAGCCTGGAACATTCAATTTCAATTCCACCTGGGAGAGACTGGGAGGAAATGAACTGGCAAGGAAAGAACAAATCCAACGCAAACACTAATCCAGTCTCTGTCCTGCCTATAGGCCCCCCCACCTTGTTCCAGAGAAGCTTTCAGGGGAAGGAAAGGTCTCTGTGCCCAGGACAGAGCCCCGGCTACATTCCACCCACAGGATCATTCCGTTGGTTTTGGTTTTACTATGTCTGTTCCACTGAAGTGACCCCAGGAGCTGTGATGTTGTCAGGGTACCTTCTCCTGTCTGGGGTACAGATGTGGGGACCCGCATGAAAGACCCCCTAAGCTTATTTTCACCAGCTTAGATTAAAAAAATTTTCAAGGCACAAATTCCACCTTTTCCTTGAACAGTATGCTGCCACCACCAAGTGATTTAGGCAAAGAATCAGAGAAAGGACCACTTGGAGTCCTATTCCCCCAAAATATTCCCCCGAGCCCTACACCCCGTTTCCTGGGGAGGCTTGAGAATAATATCCTCACCAATTGGTACAGGTGAACACAGACCCAAACCCTTGGAACTTAAGAACAATGAAAAATCAGTCAGGTTCTTAAGACAAGAATTTATTTAAAAAAAGATAAAAGAACCACTTCTGTAAAATCAGGATGGAAGATAACTTTACAGAGTAACAAAAAGATTCAAAACACCAAGAATTTCCCCTCCAGGCATAACCTTAAAGTTACAAAGACAGGGATAAACCTCCGACTTAGCACAGGGAAATTCACAAACTAAAACAAAAGATACTTTAACACATTTCTTTGCTATTACTTGCTCTTTCTGTAACATTAGATGTGTCATTTCAGTGGGAGCTGGATTACTTGATTGGTCTCTCCCTTTGTCTCTGGGGAGAACATATAAAGCCCCCCCCCCCCAGATTTGAAATTATCTTCTTTCCCCATTGGTCCTTTTGGTCAGGTGCCAACCAGGTTATCTGAGCTTCTAACCGTTTACGGGTAAGGAGGGATTTCATGCTACCCTTGGCTGTCTATTTATGACAGATGTACCGGCAGGTTTCTGAGTGGGAGCGGAAGTGGAGTCCTGGAGTTGACACTTACTAGGAGCGGGGAGCTCACAACCTCCAGCTGGTTCTGAAAACCTCAGGTTCACCTGGAGAGGATGGCGCAGGCTCAGGCTCCCTCTTGCAGCCTTTCCTCCGCATCCCACCCAGGGAACAGCCCCTGCCAGAGCTGGAGTCCATTCCCACTTGGTGTGACACAGACCATGATTACAGAAGGGGTGTCAGGACTCCTGGGTTCTGTCTGTCATCCTGCTGTAGTACGAGGAGGCCCTGAGATATAAACCTTGGTATCAAGGCCCTGTATGAGGCCTGAGCTAAAGTAACGGTCAAGACTTTGCTAACCTAAAGCAAAGTGAAGCTGTGAGCCAGAGGCAGGCCCTGCTCGCAGAAGCTGGCAAGGAAAGGGCTGATTCTGCAAGAAGATACGTACCTAAAAGGTACTGAACACTAGAGATCAGAACATTCACATACTGGCACATTCCACACAGATAACAAGGAACAGACTGACCCATCCCAATGACAGGGGCAAAAGGGTAATATGATGGATAGAGTTGTTTTGTTCAAACCAACATGTACAAGGTGAGAGGCGGCACCTTACTGCGTAAAGGGGTTGCACCCCACACGTCAGGAGTGATGTGTAACTTGTTTGTACCTGTGTATAAGAATGCATCCCTGGGGCGGTGTCTTTGTCCAGCTGAGGGGGCAGTGGAAAGTCCCGCTACTGACTGAGCCGAGTCCATTGACTGTGGGCACATACTCGTAGTATGCCCTGAATTAGACTTAGAAATCTACAGGGAACTATTATTGTGTCCAATATGGCAATAAACCTGGCCAACATGCCTTTGTACCTTACTAGACTCTGTGGTCATTTGTGGGTTCTCTTCGGGTCTGCTCTGTCAGCTATCTTCGAAGAGCTGGGGCAGCACACAGAGGGAACACACGCACACAGCCGAGTGATACCAACATTGAAGAGAGCAGAGCACCACACCAGTAGCATCTGACAACACTGGTGACCCCAACCGCTGATCTGGTGAGTAAGCGAGCTGTCCGCTGTAAGAATCGCAATTTAACATGTCAGAAAACCTCGAGCTAGGAAACCCCCTGATCCCCTCCCTTATGATCCCCACAGAGTTTGATAACTCTTGGACCCGCTGGATTGCCAGTAAGGGGGGATCCATATGAATTTAAAAAAGAGAGTGAGGAAACATGGACTGGCATATGTAGAGCGATGGTAGAAACCGAGGCTCTGAAAAATAGTAATAAAAGTAAAAAAGCAAGAATTCTGCAACTACTGTCTATGGCAGTGAGATGGCTTAGACAGCATGCTGGCATGCTGGCCAAACAAGTACTGGAAAAAGCAGGGCAAGTAACAGTAACAAAGAAACAGTTAAAAGAATCAAAAGAAGCTACACAGCCCTGAAATGCTCCCACCGCCCTTGCAGGGTGGCAAGCAGCCCAGAGACAACAAGTACAGGAACAGAGCGAAACACTGGAAACAACTGTAAGGAACCTACAAAAAATACATGTGCCGTCCCCTGTTATAAATATTGGTGGTAAACAGCAGCCTTCAGGTAGCTACCCTGTGCCTGAAGAATGGGGACAGAAGCGGAAAGAGGTGGTCCTAGTAAAACTAAAAGATAAAACTGGGTCCACTGCATTGCAACCATCACCTTATGATAAAAGGCGGGTTCCAGTTAAACTTAAACCGGAACCTAGACTGGTGCCGGTCAGAACGGGACAAGTAAGTGCACAGAAGGAAAGAGTAGCAAACAATACTCTCACTGAATTGGTAAATCAAATGAAGGAAAAAATGGAACAGTTCACAGAGCACATTAGGAGACAGGAGCTGCAACTCGGTCGCAGGGGAAGGAATAAAGAAGAATTTCAAAGTAAAAAACTAAAATTAAGCGGGTTAACACCTAGAATTGATGCATTAACACATGGAGCTTCCCAAAAACAGTTAACTGCAGCAAAAAAGGGCACTCCCACTATCCGTTTGGCGTGCACACAAAAGCAAGACACTGGGGGAACAAATTCAGGTTTTACAAGAGCAGGTAACTACCCCCACTCTCCTCTCAGAGCCAGGATAAAGACCAGGGGCGCAATTCCCAACTGTGCAGGTTCCCAATTGCTTTGACCCATGGAACCACACTCCGCGCTCATATCTAACAATAGAACCTTCTTTCTCAAATATTTTTACATACCAGTTAAGTTTTGTCCTTTATATGTTTTCTCAGTTTACTAAACTTGCTGCTGCTGCCTTTACTTTCAAATACCTTGATGGAGTTAATCTCTCTTGGCTTAGGTCTCACTACCTTCCTAGGTTGCTTTTCACATCCCCTTTTCCCCCGCCTCTCCTCACTTCTGTTCTCTCTTTGTTTTAAAAGTTAAAAGTTATAGTTTTTACAGAAACTTCCAAAAGATAAAGCAATTGAAAACAGAACAAAACAAGAAACAAAAAGAAAACAAGGTAAAAAACTTTAAATCCAGTAAATTAATTATTTTAACCCTTCAGGAATGCAACAGCTGGAATTATTCCTAACTTTCTTGAAGATATTGTTGCCAAGCAACAGAAATGCACTCTCTGCTTCTAATCCTAACCACTAACTAATATTTAAAACATGAGCTTTTCTTATTTCCATATAGCAGAGTTTTAAAATAATGTTAAATATAAAGTAATGCAAAATTCCTTGTTACCAAATTAATACAATACATTTGGCAAATATTAATATATTTTTATCAAATTTATGCTACAAGTTTTAAATAAGGTAATAAATTGTTTATTCAAATATTTAACACTTTTTACTTTTTATGTTTGGTGGTGTTATTTTGTATAGTAATATGATGGATAGACTTGTTTTGTTCAAACCAACATGTACAAGGTGAGAGGCGGCACCTTACTACGTAGAGGGGTTGCACCTCAATACGTCAGCAGTGATGTGTAACTTGTTTGTATCTGTGTATAAGAATGCGTTTCTGGGGTGGTGTCTGGGTCCGCCCGAGGGGGCAGTGGAAAGTCCCTCCACTGACTGAGCCGAGTCCATTGCCAAGAGGCACTTTCTCGTAGTATGCCCTGAGTTAGACTAGGGGCTGGTCTACGCTACAGAGGAAAATTGATCTTAGATACGCAACTTCAGCTATGTGAATAACGTAGCTGAAGTCAAAGTATCTAAGACCGAATTACTCACCGTCCTCACAGCGCGGGATCAATGTCCGCGGCTCCCCTTATCGATTCTGCAACTCCGTTTGGGTTGGTGGAGTTATGGAATCGATATAAGCGCATTCAGGGATCGATATATCACGTCTAGATGAGATGCGATATATCGATCCCCGAGCAATCGATTGCTACCCGCCGATACTGCGGGTAGTGAAGACGTACCCTTAGAAATCTACAGGGAACTACTATTCTGTCCATACTGCAATACATCTGGTCGATGTGCCTTCGTACCTTACTAGACTCTGTGGTTATTGGGGGTTCTCTTCGAGTCTGCTCTGTCAGCTATCTGCGCAGAGCTGGGGCAGCACACAGAGGGAACACACGCACACAGCCGAGTGATACCAACATTGAAGAGAGCAGAGCACCACACCGGGAACATCTGACAACACCTGCCACTCATATTCTCTGTGGCCTTGCCCAAGTCACTTCTCCCTGTGCCTCATTTTGCCTATCTGTATAATGGGGATATATTCATAATGACTTTGCTTTTCTAGGACTTTTCAAGATCTCTCATTGAAGGGTGCTGCACAGTATGACGATTGTTATGGAGGAGAATTACTGATCTCTGATCCCTTTGCAACAGCCCCGTGTACCTGTAGAGAGTGTTTGTGTCTCCTCTCAGTCAACTTTCTCCAGATCTGTCTGTCTACAATCTACCTGGGCATTTACAGCGTATCAAACCCTATGGAGACCTAGGCATTATTTCTAGTTTTTTTCCTAATAAACTATAATTGTCAAATATACACAAATGCACAGAGCAGCCAATTCCTCTCTGACTCAGCACAGAGCCCCAGAGTTCTCATCTCTCTTTGGGAAGGTCCCTTAATTACTGTTTACTCCTAAAGATGGATAAAGAGCACAGACACCTAGACAGGCTGGTCTGCAAACTGTTTACATTCAGATGCTGTTTCTCCCGTAGAGGCTGAGTGAACCCCACTGGGATTGCACAGAGCTGTATTATAAATGGTGCGCACCCCTGTGTCAGCTCTCGGTGTGGGATGCTGCTGCAGATGCTGGGCTGAGAGAGGTGTGGGACACGGCTACCTGAGAGGGATTCCCAGGGAAGACGCTTCCATCTCAGAATTCTCAGGTACCCATCTCTTGCTGCGGAGCTCACCTGCTTGACAAACCCAGTGCAACATGGACATGATGGGATAGAGAATAGGTCTGGGGTCCTTTCTGCTCTGTGCTTGCATTAAACATCCCAGACACCTTGTCACAGGGAATGAGTTTACTCCGGTATCATGGGCCAAAATGTCCCTCTTTTCTGTGCATCTCTGCCCACTCCAACACCAGGGTGGCTGCATTTCAGTGGCACAGGAGATCCTTCAGGAGGAAAGGCCCTAGTAGGTGCACAATCTTGGTAGTCCATCGATCCGATGATGACAAATTGGAGCAAATCATCTATTGTTGGTCTCATGGTGTGCCCTCTGATGGCTATAGAAGCCAATTCTAGAGGTGCACATTTGGCTGCAGATGGTGCATGGAAAGTTTGCAGTCAGTGGGTTGTGCGTTGCTGGTGCTCTGTGACGTCTTTCGCGTGCCTCTTGTAAACGCCGGCAGCGGTCTTCCTCAAAGGCGATGCAGGTATTCCTGACTGTTGCATGCCACTGTGTTCTGTCCCTGGATGCGTCCTCATGGTCCCTGGGTTTGATACTGCTATACTGCAGATTGGCTTTGATGGTGTCCTTGTAACGTTTTCGTGGACCACCTATATGCCGGATGCCCTGTGAGAGCTCACCATAGAGAAGTTGGTGGGGGATTCTGTTGGCATCCATGCGGCTGACATGACCGGTCCAACGTAGCTGTGACTTCAGGATCATCATTTCGATGCTTGTCATCTGGGCTCTCTTGAGGACCTCGAGATTGGGCACTTTGTCTTGCCAGTGGATCTTCATGATGTTGTGGAGGCAACATATGCGGAATGCTTCGAGCTGCTTGATGTGACACCTATATAGTGTCCATGTTTCATACCTGTACAAAAGAGATGAGAGAACAACAGCTCTGTACACAAGCAGTTTTGTTGACATCCGGATGTTGTGGTGGTTTAAAACTTTGACACACAGATAGCCAAGTGCTTGGCTTGCTTTGGATATTCGTGCGTTGATCTCATTATCCAGTGATCCATCACTGGATATGACACTGCCCAGGTATTTAACGTTCTCCACTACTTTAAGATGAGTGCCATCAATGGAGATACTCGGGACTGAAGCATTTGATCCAGGTACAGGTTGATGGAGAACTTCTGTCTTTCCGAGGCTGATAGTTAGTCCGAAGAGTTGCGAGACCTCGGCAAACTTGTTGACAATGTGCTGAAGATCATTTTCAGTGTGAGCCATGAGGGCACAGTCATTGGCAAAGAGTGCCTCAAGAAGGAGTTTCTGCACTGTCTTAGTCTTTGCATTCAGGTGACCGAGGTCAAAAAGTGAACCATTATGCCAGTATTTCAAATATATACCTCGATCCAGATCTTTCATTGCATGGTTGAGGACGCATGCAAAGAACAGGTTAAATAAGACAGGAGCGAGAACACATCCTTGTTTCACGCCGTTCGTGATGTTGAAGGGGGCAGTTGTGGCTCCATCAGACAATACTTCGCCTGTCATGCTGTCATGAAAAACGTGTATAATCTGGACAAATTTTCTTGGACAACCAAGTCGTGTTAGAATAGTCCAAAGGGCTTCCCTGTTGACGATATCAAATGCCTTTGTCTCATAGACTCCAGGACTGGAAGGGACCTCGAGAGGTCATCGAGTCCAGTCCCCTGCCCTCATGGCAGGACAAAATATTGTCTACACCATCCCTAATAGACATTTATCTAACCTACTCTTAAATATCTCCAGAGATGGAGATTCCACAACTTCCCTAGGCAATCTATTCCAGTGTTTAACTACCCTGACAGTTAGGAACTTTTTCCTAATGTCCAGCCTAAATCTCCCTTGCTGCAGTTTAAGCCCATCGCTTCTTGTTCTATCATTGGAGGCTAAGGTGAACAAGTTTTCTCCCTCCTCCTGATGACACCCTTTTAGATACCTGAAAACTGCTATCATGTCCCCTCTCAGTCTTCTCTTTTCCAAACTAAACAAACCCAATTCCTTCAGCCTTCCTTCATAGGTCATGTTCTCAAGACCTTTAATCATTCTTGTTGCTCTTCTCTGGACCCTCTCCAATTTCTCCACATCTTTCTTGAAATGCGGTGCCCAGAACTGGACACAATACTCCGGCTGAGGCCTGACCAGCGCAGAGTAAAGCGGAAGAATGACTTCTCGTGTCTTGTTTACAACACACCTGTTAATGCATCCCAGAATCACATTTGCTTTTTTTGCAACAGTATCACACTGTTGACTCATATTAAGCTTGTGGTCTACTATGACCCCTAGATCTCTTTCTGTCATACTCCTTCCTAGACAGTCTCTTCCCATTCTGTATGTGTGAAACTGATTGTTCCTTCCTAAGTGGAGCACTTTGCATTTATCTTTATTGAACTTCATCCTGTTTACCTCAGACCATTTCTCCAATTTATCCAGATCATTTTGAATTTTGACCCTGTCCTCCAAAGCAGTTGCAATCCCTCTCAGTTTGGTATTGTCCGCAATCTTAATAAGCGTACTTTCTATGCCAACATCTAAATCGTTGATGAAGATATTGAACAGAATCGGTCCCAAAACAGACCCCTATGGAACCCCACTTGTTATACCTTTCCAGCAGGATTGGGAGCCATTAATAACTACTCTCTGAGTACGGTTATCCAGCCAGTTATGCACCCACCTTATAGTAGCCCCATCTAAATTGTACTTTCCTAGTTTATCTGTAAGAATATCATGCAAGACTGTATCAAATGCCTTACTAAAGTCTAGGTATATCACATCCACCGCTTCTCCCTTATCCACAAGGCTCGTTATCCTATCAAAGAATGCTATCAGATTAGTTTGACATGATTTGTTCTTTACAAATCCATGCTGGCTATTCCCTATCACCTTACCGCCTTCCAAGTGTTTGCAGATGATTTCTTTAATTACCTGCTCCATTATCTTCCCTGGCACAGAAGTTAAACTAACTGGTCTGTAGTTTCCTAGGTTGTTTTTATTTCCCTTTTTATGGATGGGCACTATATTTGCCCCATTCCAGTCTTCTGGAATCTCCCCCGTCTCCCATGATTTCCCAAAGATAATAGTTAGAGGCTCAGATACCTCTTCTATTAACTCCTTGAGTATTCTAGGATGCATTTCATCAGGCCCTGGTGACTTGCAGGCGTCTAACTTTTCTAAGTAATTTTTTACTTGTTCTTCTTTTATTTTATCTTCTAAACCTACCCTCTTCCCATAAGCATTCACTATATTAGACATTCCTTCAGACTTCTCAGTGAAGACCGAAACAAAGAAGTCATTAAGCATCTCTGCCATTTCCAAGTCTCCCGTTACTGTTTCCCCCTCCTTACTGAGCAATGGGCCTACCCTGTCCTTGGACTTCCTCTTGCTTCTAATGTATTGATAAAAAGTCTTCTTGTTTCCCTTTGTTCCCATAGCTAGTTTGAGCTCATTTTGTGCCTTTGCCTTCTAATCTTGCCTCTGCATTCCTGTGTTATTTGCCTATATTCATCCTTTGTAATCTGACCTAGTTTCCATTTTTTATATGACGCCTTTTTATTTTGTAGGTCACGCAAGATCTCGTGGTTAACCAAGGTGGTCTTTTGCCACATTTTCTATCTTTCCTACCCAGCGAAATAGCTTGCTTTTGGGCCCTTAATAGTGTCCCTTTGAAAAACTGCCAACTCTCCTCAGTTGCTTTTCCCCTCAGTCTTGATTCCCATGGGACCTTGCCTATCAGCTCTCTGAGCTTACCAAAATCCGCCTTCCTGAAATCCATTGTCTCTATTTTGCTGTACTCCGTTCTACCCTTCCTTAGAATTGCA
This sequence comes from Gopherus flavomarginatus, assembly GCF_025201925.1. Taxonomy (NCBI): domain Eukaryota; kingdom Metazoa; phylum Chordata; order Testudines; family Testudinidae; genus Gopherus; species Gopherus flavomarginatus. The sequence continues at coordinate 379,338,140 of NC_066617.1, forward strand.
AACTCTATGATTTCATGATCACTTTCACCCAAGCTTCCTTCTACTTTCAAATTCTCAACGAGTTCCTCCCTATTTGTTAAAATCAAGTCTAGAACAGCTTCCCCCCTAGTAGCTTTTTCAACTTTCTGCAATAAAAAGTTGTCTGCAATGCAGTCCAGGAACTTATTGGATAGTCTGAGCCCCGCGGTGTTATTTTCCCAACATATATCTGGATAGTTGAAGTCCCCCATCACCACCAGATCTTGGGCTTTGGATGATTTTGTTAGTTGCTTTAAAAAAAAGCCTCATCCACTTCTTCCACCTGATTAGGTGGCCTGTAGTAGACTCCCAGCACGACATCACCCGTGTTTTTTACCCCTTTTAGCCTAACCCAGAGAATCTCCACACTTCCGTCTCCTATGTCCATCTCCACCTCAGTCCAAGTGTGTACATTTTTAATATATAAGGCAACACCTCCTCCCTTTTTCCCCTGTCTATCCTTCCTGAGCAAACTATACCCATCCACACCAACATTCCAGTCGTGTGTATTATCCCACCAAGTTTCAGTAATGCCAACAATGTTATAGTTGTATTTATTTATTAGCACTTCCAGTTCTTCCTGCTTATTACCCATACTTCTTGCATTTGTATATAGGCATCTAAGATACTGGTTTGATCTTGCCTCCCAGCTTTGCCCTGACCCTCCTTCCTCACTGCCATTATAGCCCGTGCTCCCTCCTGTTTCCAACCCATCTCCCAGGTCTTGTTCCCCACTTACCTGTGGGCTTTGCTCACCTGTCCCTGTCGAACCTAGTTTAAAGCCCTCCTTACTAGGTTAGCCAGTCTGTGCGCAAATAAGGCCTTTCCTCTCCTCGAAAGTTGAAGGCCATCTCTGCCTAGCAGTCCTTCCTCAAATAGCATCCCGTGGTCGAGGAAGCCAAAGCCCTCCTGGCGACACCATCCTCGCAGCCAGGCATTCACCTCCACGATGCATCTGTCTCTGCCCGGACCCCTACCTTCAACAGGAAGAATCGAAGAGAATACCACCTGCGCTCCAAACTCCTTAACCCGTACTCCCAGAGCCCTCTAGTCACTCTTGATCTGCTCAGTGTCACACCTCACAGTATCATTTGTGCCCACATGGATGAGTAGCATGGGGTAGTAGTCAGAAGGCCGGATAATCCTCGACAATGCCCCTGTAACCTCCCGGGATGAACGGTCAGGGCGACAGATGGGTGTCTCCGTCCCCCTCAGCAGAGAGTCTCCAACCACCACTACCTTACGTTTCTTATCAGTGGTGGCAGCAGACCTCCCAGCCTTAGGGATACGAGGCTTCACCTCCTTAACTGTTGGGGGTGATTCCTTCACTCCTGTATCAAGAAGAGCATCTTTTACCACAGCAGGAGGGTTTGCAGCAGGGGTGGAGCACTGCCTGCTGCTAGAAGTAACCAGATGGCTGTGTCCACCCTGAGCCTCCTCCTCCACTGGTGTGTCAGATACACCCTGAGGCATCTCCTCCTCCACTGGTGTGTCGGTAGTCCTATGAACTGGGACAGCTACGTCAGCTGTCTCCACATGGATACTGTCCAGGAATTGCTCATGGATACGGATGTTCCTCAGCCTGGCCACCTCCTCCTGTAGCTCTCCCACCTGCTGCCTGAGAGATTCCACCAGTAGGCACCTTTCACATTGGATGCCACCCCCAGCCTGGATATCAGTAAGTGGAAATTGCAAATTACAGTCCTTGCAAGCCCACACCAGAATCTGGGTAAAAGCATCCATGCTTTGGTGCTCTGTCTGGCTACAGGCGCAGGTGGAGGAGACAGAAGCAGTGCTGCCACAGGTGTTGCGGGTCCTCCTCACCATTGTAAGCCTCCCTCTGTCAAACTCTCTCAAATTCCTGTCTACAGCTCCCTGTTGGCTCGGCTCTGCTGTAAACAGAAAGGTTTTCGATGTGGCTCAGGTTATGGGTTCAGGGGACCAATGGGTCACAGATGAGACCAACAAGGGACCCCCACTCCCTTCTTACTCCCCTTCCCAACTCCCTTGCAAAACTCCCTGTTAGCAGCTCCTGTTCGCTAAGCTCCCTGGTCGCTTGTGCGCAGCTTTATAAAGCCCTGGCCTGAGTGAATGCCCCGCCCACTGGTTAAGGCTCAGCCAATTACCAGAGGCTTCTAGCTTTCAAACCTTCCTGGTAGCTCCGCCTCCAACTGCCAGCTACAGCACACAGATCTATGTCAGATCTATGAAAACAGCACACAGGTGCATGTTCTGTTCAATGCACTTCTCTTGTATTTGTCTGACAGCAAACACCATGTCGACCGTGCTCCGGCCAGGTCGGAAACCACATTGACTTTCAGGTAGATTTGTCTCGGAAATATTGGCTATTAGGCGGTTCAAGATGATGTGGGCGATGATCTTCCCACCAACGGAGAGGAGGGATATGCCTCTGTAATTTCCACATTCTGCTTTGCTGCCTTTGTTCTTGAAAAGAGAGACAATAGTAGCATCGCGGAGGTCCTGTGGTATGTTTCCATCCTCCCAGATGCTGATGATCACGCTGTATAACGCTGCTAGTGCTGCTGGACCTGCTGCTTTGTATCTCTCTGCTGGTATCCAGTCTTTTCCAGGAGCTTTTCCTGAACTCATCTGGCTAACAGCTTTCTTAATCTCATCTATAGTGGGCGGAGAGTCAAGATCTGTCAGAGCAGGTTGTTGTGGAATTTCATTGAGGACGTTATTATTCACGGTTGATGGTCTATTGAGAAGTTGCTAAAGTGTTCTCGCCATCTTTCGTTGATGCCTTTATCTTTAATCAGCGTTGTGTTCTCTGATGAGAGCAGTGGGGTGGTCCTTGGTTTAGAAGGTCCATAGACAGTCTGAATAGCACTAAAGAACAGCTTTGAGCTGTGGGTCTCAGCATAGTGCTCAATTTCTTTGGCTTTGCTCTCCCACCAGTTGTCTTGTATCTGACGGAGGTCTGTCTGTGTTTTGCTCTGAAGGAACTTGAAATGGTTCTGTTTAGAGACTGAGAAGGAGTCATTCTGCCATTCGATAAAGGCTTTTCTCTTTACTTCCAGAGCTGAGCATGTTTCTTCTTGGTTCTCATCAAACCAATCCTGATGTGTTCTTTTCTTTGGTCCAAGAGATGTTATTGCTGTGTCAGTCACCATCTGCTTGAACTGGTCCCACTTTTCGGTTGCAGTACCGATCAGTTGTCCGTGGGATGTCAGTTTGTCATCAAGACTCTTCTGAAAGTTGTTGAAACATTGAGCATCTTCAGTTTGGCTATATTGAAAGCAGGTCGCACATGCTTAGGGCGTTTGTGCCAAGAGGGAGCGATGTAAAGTTGGAGAGACGTCCTGACTAATCTATGGTCTGTCCAGCACTCTGCACCTTGCATCACTCTGGTGATCAGTACGTCTCAGATGTCTCGCCTTCTGACAATGGCATAATCTATCAGATGCCACTGTTTGAACCTAGGGTGCATCCGCGTTGTTTTGTATTTATCCGCTTGTCGGAACAGAGTGTTGGTAATGGTCAAGTCATTTTCAGAACAAAGGCTCAAAAGGAGTAGTCCATTGTTGTTCATTTTGCCTACACCATGTGGCCAGGTTATTCCTTTCCAGTTCTCGTTGTCAGCCCCAACTCGGGTGTTGAAATCTCCAAGTAGGAATAGTTTGTCTGTTACAGCTGTGGCCTTGATCAGTCTGTCGAGATCTTCATAGAATTGTTTGTTTGAGTTGTCAGAGCATGTTAGAGTGGGTGCATAAGTACTAATTATGGTGGCATGATGTTTGGCATTTAGTATGAAGCGTAGTTTCAGCAATCTTTCATTGATACCCACTGGAAGGTCTGGGAGTTGATGCATCAATGAGATTTTTATTGCCAGACCAACTCCATGTATTCTGTCCTCTGTCTCAGCCTTACCCTTCCAGAAGAAGGTGTAACCACTTCCTGGTTCACTCAAGAAACCTTCTCCAGGCAATCTTGTTTCGCCTAATACTGCTATATCAATGTTGTAGCGGGCTAGTTCTTGAGCAATGAGAGCTGTCCTTCTCTCAGGTCTTGCAACAGCTTCTCAATCCATGAGAGTACGAGGGGTGTATGAGGTGCCCAGGGAGGGGTAGTGCCTCTGATGGGGGGACTTGTCATACCCCTTCGGGGGTAGTCCGTCCACTTTGGTCCCCACCTGTCACTCAGCTCTCACCTGTGGCTCCAAGTAGCTGCAGCATGCGCAGTGGCCACACCCTGGGCAACGGCTTCGACAGGCCGGCCAAACCAGGTGAGTGTAACTGATGAGACTCAAACCCTCAGTGAATTAGGGATATGCCTACCCGCATGCGACATCAGCTCCGGCGGACTGGGAGAAAGAGATCACTATGATCCAATAGCCAAGAAGGCGGTTCTGCAACGCTTTGTGGAAAGCGAAGGGCTTGACGAGGCACAAAAGATGTCAAGGCCATCCACTGCGACCAAAGAAGATACCAGTCGTGGCGATTTTCGTACCATTGGTATTTGGCTTCTAAGGTTGAGAGAGTGGGATTGCTCCTGGGCAACAGCTCTGCCACTTAAAAAGCTTTCACGCACAGGTCCTGTGCAAATCATCAAACATCATCATCATACCACCCAAGTCCTGCGGTGATGGGGGAGGGGCAAAGCGACAGGTGGAGGTTACCACTGGGAGTCATAGTCCCAATCCTGCACGCAGGCAGCCTGTGGATAGGTGGTCGTCCAGCTCTGTACCTGGGGCAGCAGAGTTGCCGGGCAGCATCCCAGGCGTCTGAGCAGCCCTCTTTAGGCCAGCACTGCTCACCCTAGTAAGGGAGGGGCCTAGAAAAGGTGGCCTAAAAATTGCCTGCCCTGCAGCAGCTGGCCAACAAGCCGTGGCTGGCAGTCTAACCCAATCTGCGGCCGAAACCAAAAGAAAAATTTGAGAAAACTTATCATTGGTGTATGGAAAAAGGTGCACAACACAAGGCCAAATTTTGATGCCCTGAAGCATAGTTTGCTAAGGCCACACTGAGGCAAAACTCCCCTTGGAGTAAGAAGTGAGTAAAGAGCAGAGAATCCAGCTGTGTGTTAATGCAGAGACCCTGTCACCTCCTCCTCTTGCATTTCAGGGCTCTGGCTGTGAACTGGGGAGCGGGGGTGTTACCTGACTTTTACCTGGTGGAAATCACAGAGGTGGAAGGGCTCCTCATTTGAACAACATGGGCAAGAGATATTTTTTCCTAGCTTCATTGAAGATGTCAGCTGAGCTGTTATGTTCAGTTTAGAAGTTGTGTCTCAAACTTTAAAAACAAAACAATTCAGGTGGATGCAGACACCCAACGTAGGAAATTTCATTCTGAATGCCTACAGTTTGGAAAATGTACAACTGTCAATGAGGGGTGGGGGCTGTTCCCTGACTTTTATCCGCTGGACAGCATGGGGGTGCTAGGGCTCCTCACTGGAACAATTCTCAGAATTTTTCAGCATGGACAAGACAACTTCTCTCCTAGCTTCATTAGAGAAGTTGAGTGAAATGTTATGTCTGAAACTTCCATAAAACAATTCAGCCAGAAGCACATACCCAGCATGGGAATTTTCAGTCCAAAGGCTTAAAGATTGGCAAATGTATAAAGAACTGAAAATGAAAACCGGGTCCCCTAACTGAAGGTGTCAGACAGCCTTAACTAAAGGTGGTGCTTTAATGGCCAATCCATTTGTGAATCCCATTCAGCTAAGCTCTGTGCTCCAATAGTGTCGGTGGCAAGGAGTTCCACAGGCCAAATATGGATCATGGAAACAATTTTCTTTTTTCAGTGTTATATGTTCAGACTTTCAGTAGAATTGAATGTTCCCTTATTCGTGTGTTGTGAGACACAGTAGATATAAATATCTGTTCTACTCCCTTTATCGATGGGTGCACAGGGATAAGGTGAGAAGGGACCATCCAGTCTGACCTACTGCATAACATAGGCCATTACATTTCGCCAGTCAACCCTACACTGAGCCCCTTGACTTGTGTGTCTCCAAGGCCTGGTCCGCACCAGGATTTGACATTGGAGAACCATAGAGCCACAGGGTGAGACGGGACCGAAGGTTAGCTAGCCTGACCCCCTGCCAAGATGTAGGATGTGTCAACTCAACCATCCCAGCAGATGGTTTCCTGCCTCATTTGAAAAGCTTCCTCTGAAGTTTGACCCCACTGACTCTTTGTGATGGAGCAGGGAGTGGGGACGATTGACCTGGGGATGTCGCAGGGGAGTTTTACTGGGGCTGCCTGCATGGGGGGTGGGAGAGCAGGGGGTGACTTCACTTGAAGGGTGATACCTGAGCCTGTAACCTGAGCCAGGAGGGAGGTTGGGCCAGGTAGGCAAGGCTGGGAGAGGAGCCGGCGGGTGGCTGGGTGAGACGGCTGGAGGGGGTTTCAGTTTTGGAGCTGGCTGAGGAAATAGAGGGAACACCCCAGGACTGGGGTCTAAGATCCCTGCCCCCCCACAAGGACTTGATTGAGGGGTCCTGGTTGTACCTACAAGCTCTGGTTTGGACTGTGTTCCTGTCGTCTAATAAACCTCTGTTTTCCTGGCTGGCTGAGAGTCCTGGTGAATGGCAGGAAGTGGGGGGTGCAGGGCCCTGACTCCCTGACACTCCGTGACACCCGGTGAATCGCAGGAATGGGGGTGCAGGGCCCTGACTCCCCCACGCTCCGTGACACCCGGTGAATCGCAGGAATGGGGGGTGCAGGGCCCTGACTCCCCCACACTCCGTGACACCCGGTGAATCGCAGGAATGGGGGTGCAGGGCCCTGACTCCCCCACGCTCCGTGACACCCGGTGAATCGCAGGAATGGGGGGTGCCGGGCCCTGACTCCCTGACACTCCGTGACACCCGGTGAATCGCAGGAAGTGGGGGGTGCAGGGCCCTGACTCCCCTACACTCCGTGACACCCGGTGAATCACAGGAATGGGGGTGCAGGGCCCTGACTCCCCCACACTCCGTGACACCCGGTGAATCGCAGGAATGGGGGTGCAGGGCCCTGACTCCCCCACGCTCCGTGACACCCGGTGAGTCACAGGAATGGGGGTGCAGGGCCCTGACTCCCCCATGCTCCGTGACACCCGGTGAGTCACAGGAATGGGGGTGCAGGGCCCTGACTCCCCCACACTCCGTGACACCCGGTGAATCGCAGGTAGTGGGGGGTGCAGGGCCCTGACTCCCCCACACTCCGTGACACCCGGTGAGTCACAGGAATGGGGGTGCAGGGCCCTGACTCCCCCACACTCCGTGACACCCGGTGAATCGCAGGAAGTGGGGGTGCAGGGCCCTGACTCCCCCACACTCCGTGACACCCGGTGAATCACAGGAAGTGGGGGTGCAGGGCCCTGACTCCCCCACACTCCGTGACACCCGGTGAATCGCAGGAATGGGGGTGCAGGGCCCTGACTCCCCCACACTCCGTGACACCCGGTGAATCACAGGAATGGGGGTGCAGGGCCCTGACTCCCCCACGCTCCGTGACACCCAGTGAGTCACAGGAATGGGGGTGCAGGGCCCTGACTCCCCCACACTCTGTGACACCCGGTGAGTCACAGGAATGGGGGTGCAGGGCCCTGACTCCCCCACGCTCCGTGACACCCGGTGAATCGCAGGAAGTGGGGGGGCAGGGCCCTGACTCCCCCACACTCCGTGACACCCGGTGAGTCACAGGAATGGGGGTGCAGGGCCCTGACTCCCCCACACTCCGCGACACCCGGTGAATCGCAGGAAGTGGGGGGTGCAGGGCCCTGACTCCCCCACACTCCGTGACACCCGGTGAATCGCAGGAAGTGGGGGGTGCAGGGCCCTGACTTCCCCACACTCTGTGACACCCGGTGAATCGCAGGAATGGAGGTGCAGGGCCCTGACTCTCCCACACTCCGTGACACCCAGTGAATCACAGGAATAGGGGGTGCAGGGCCCTGACTCTCCCACACTCCGTGACACCCAGTGAATCACAGGAATGGGGGGTGCAGGGCCCTGACTCCCCCACACTCCGTGACACTCGGTGAATCACAGGAAGTGGGGGGTGCAGGGCCCTGACTCCCCCACACTCCGTGACACCCAGTGAATCGCAGGAAGGGGGGGTGCAGGGCCCTGACTCCCCCACACTCCGTGACACTCGGTGAACCGCAGGAAGTGGGGGGTGCAGGGCCCTGACTCCCCCACACTCCGTGACACCCGGTGAATCGCAGGAAGTGGGGGGTGCATGGCCCTGACTCCCCCACACTCCGTGACACCCGGTGAATCGCAGGAAGTGGGGGGGTGCAGGGCCCTGACTCCCCCACACTCTGTGACACTCGGTGAACCGCAGGAAGTGGGGGGTGCAGGGCCCTGACTCCCCCACACTCCGTGACACTCTTGTCCTGCCCTCTGTGGCAAGAGAAAGCAACGTTCTTCCACATTTTTTTATGGCAGCTTTTGAAATCCGTGATTATGTCCCACTAATCTCCTCTTTCCAAACAGAACAGTTGATTCCTTCAGCTTTCACATATGGCTGCCACCATCCCTGGTAACATCTTCTTTACTTGAATCTGGAGCCATTCCAATTTCCTTACATCCTTCCATACAAAATTTGACACAGTACTTCAACTGAGGCCTAACCAATGCCAAGTAGAGAGGTACTATCGTATATCATGACCTCCATGATTTGCTTTTTAGAGACAGCAAATAAGAAAACCCACACCCTGATAGGTGTAGCTAATTCAACTTAACCCCAATGTAGATGGCATGAGATCCACAAATGAATTCTTCAACTGACCTAGCTACCGCCTCTCAGGGAGGTGGATTGCCCACGCTGATGGGAGACCCCTGCCGTCGGTGGAAGAAGTGTCTATGCTGAAGAGCTATGGCAGCTCTGCTGTGGCATTTTGAGTATAGACAAGCCCTCAAGCAGATCTTCAGAAACAGCATCCAGTCTGCGTTGGCAGACATAGGGAGTTGGACAATCCACCACTTCCCTTCGCAGTTTGTCCCAACGATTAATCACCCCCAGTGCTAAGCATTTGCCCCTTATTTCCTACTGGAGTATGTCTGGCTTCAGCTTCCAGCCATTGGGTCTTGTGCGACCTTTCTCCGCTAGATTACAGAGCCCGTTATTACTATTTAAGATAAGTAAACAAAGTTCTTTAGTCTCTGTCTCTGTCCGGCATGTTCTGCAGCCTTCAATTATTTGTGTGGCTCTTTTCTCCACCAGCTCAAATTTTTCATCATCCCTTTTGAAATGCGGTACCCAGAACTGGACACAGTTGGTTTCATCAATGCCACATGCAGAGGTAAATTCCTTCCCTGCTTCAACTCACCACTCCCCTGTTTGTGCATCCAAGGCAGGGCCGTCCTTAGGCATAGGCAGAATACGCAGCTGCCTAGGGCACCACATAATTTGGGGCACCAGATTTTGTGGAGCCATAGGCAGCCGCATGCTGCGTATGCAGCGCTGGCTCCAGTGGCCAGCCCCATCCTCTAGCCAGCCCCACTGCTCTGCCCCTGCCCTGCCTCAATTTGACCCCAACCCCCAAGCCCCCTCCCATGGCTCTGCCATGCCCCATATGTCTATTAGGGATGGTCTAGACAGTATTTGGTCCTGCCATGAGGGCAGGGGACTGGACTCAATGACCTCTCGAGGTCCCTTCCAGTCCTAGAGTCTATGAATCTATGAATATCTTTCCACCTCTGCTCCCCCACACCCTGCCCCCATTCCATCTCTTCCTCCAAGTCCCCTCCCCCGGGCGACATGGCTTGCGGGATTAGCGGAGGTACTGGAGATGGAAGAAGTGGTCGGTGGTGGGAAGCAGAGAGACCCAGCCCCAGCTTGCTCTGCTCTGCCAGCCTGCAGCCATGTTGCTCCTGCTTCCCACCGCTGGTGAGTGCAGGGGTGGGCCTGACCCCTTCCTCCAAACAACGGGGCTGGGAGATGCGGGAGCAGAGCTGGGAGCTGGGTTGGGTCGCTCTGCTTGCCTCTGCCACTGGTGAGTGCGGGTGGGGGGCAGGCCTGACTCCTGCTTCCGGCACCAGGCCCCCTGCTAATCCCCTGCAGCCCTGATCCAAGGATCACATCAGCACTTTTGGCCACAGCATTGCACTGGGAGCTCACAATGAGATGACTTCCACAGTGTTGCCCTAAATCCAGTTCAGGGTCCCTGCGTTCCATAATACAGTGCCCTGGTCTGTGGTCGGGCCTGCATTGCCTGTTCTGTGAGCATCACTTTTCATGTGACTGTATAAAAACAGTTTGTTTGCACAGACCCAGGTCACCAAATGCTCCAGCTCAATAGCTGTGCCTGCCCTGGCCTCCTCATTGTAACCACGCTGTCAATCTTTGGGTCGTCCACAAATTTTATCTGCAGTGATCTTCTATTTCCTTCCAGATCATTAATGAAAATATTGAATAGCATCGGGCCTAGACCTGATCTCTGCACAACCCCACTAGAAACAGCCCCATTCACTGATAATGCCCCATTGACAATCGCTTTGTGAGATCTGTCAGTTAGCCAGTTTTTAGTCCATTTTACACATGCTCCACTGGTATTGTCCAGTGGTTGTTTTTATCTGAATATTTTTCCCTACTAAATGAAATGTCTCAGAGAAATTGAAGTCTATTGCATTTGTGCAGTTCCCTTGATCAACCAAATGTGTACAGTCATTAAAGGATGAAATTGGGTTTATGTGGCAAGACCTGTTTTCCAGAAACCATGTTGTTGGTAATAATTAAACCATGGTATTAATTATATTCCTAGAGTTTTTTTTAACTAATCCCATACCACCTTTTCCATTGTTTCTTAACTTTGCCAAGGTTGATCAGTCAGTTTGTAACTCTGAGGTTCTCCTATAGATACTGTTTAACATCCTCCTTGACGTCTAATGGACTGGAAAGTATTTCAACACTTCATGTGACATCAGTACCTCATACTGCTTCTTTCCGAATGCAGAACAAAATGATTTCTTGAATACACTGCTCTTTTTGAAACATTACGAAGCTTCCTTTCTCCCTCTCGGAATTGGCCTACATCTTTTCTATGCTTTCTTTTCTATTAGCAGCAAAGAGTACTGTGGCACCTTATAGACTAACAGATGTTTTGGAGCATGAGCTTTCTTGGGTGAATACCCACTTCGTCACATGCATGTCATATGCATCTGATGAAGTGGGTATTCACCCACGAAAGCTCATGCTCCAAAACGTCTGTTAGTCTATAAGGTGCCACAGTACTCTTTGCTGCTTTTACAGATCCAGACTAACACGGCTACCCCTCTGATTCTTTTCTATTAATATACTGAATAAGATCCTCCTTATTTAGATCCTTAGCCCTGCCAAGCATGGATTTTTCCCTGATGCTTTTAATATCCCTCATCAATTTTCATAACTTCCAGTTTGTATTATTTGTTTTCTATTTTCCTTTTTTCCCATTTGTTTGATATTGTTTTTCACTTCTAATTGCTGTCTCCATTTTGCCACTGAACCAGTGTTTTCCCAAAGTTGTTCACTTTCTTGACTGTGGAATTGGGGTTTTAAGCTATCTAATAATCTCTTCTTCAAGAATTCCCATATTTCATTCCCTTTTTTCTGTCTACATTTTTCCTCCCCATCAGTGAAGATGATAATTTTGCTCAGCTTTGGGGAATTAGCTCTTTGAAGAACAAAGTATCTATAGATATTGCTGGTTGGGAACCGTTCTCTGTCCATTTCAATGTAATTAGTTCCACTCTTTATTTTCCTCTCCTATGTCATACGCCCCCTCTTGTCTCTTCTCTAAACGAAACAGTCCCAGAGTTTTCAGTCTTTCCGTATATGGCAAAACCTCCCCATTCTCAGAACCTGTCTCAGAAATGCCCTTTCTATCTGCAGTTGGGATGTTTCACCCATCAAAGATTTGCTTTTTGTCCACGCTCAGATTCTGAGCCACCAGGTGAATGGGGAACTCCCTACAGCATGGACTCTCTAGCCTGGGTTTCATTGCATTAAGGGGCAATGAGGGATAACCAGTATCCACACTTGTGTTTCCTGCTGGTGCTTCACCACACTATGGAATGTAGGAATGATAGACACATACCATCAAATATGGAATTGGCATTAGTAGGGTCAGTTGTTTATAGCTGATTTCTCTGAATAACGAAAATGTCAATTCTTAGTATGTGAAGAGCAACCAGTCTGCTTCACCCCTAAGACCAGCCCCCAGTAGAATATGCAGTGTCTCATGTTAACATTGTCTCTCCATCCAGGCATTTGTATTGTGACCATCACCCTAAAGCCTGGGCACATACAGGAAGTCAGGAGAACGTACAGTACATGCAGGAGAGACCATTCTGCCTCAGAGTTGGACACCTTCTCCCCTGCTCCATGTCAGATTCCAAAAAAAACAACTTCACCAACCCCTCCACCTTCATCCTGCTGGGCATTCCTGGCCTGGAGGCAGCCCAAGTCTGGATCTCCATTCCCTTCTGCACCATGTACATCATAGCCATCTTGGGGAACTTCACCATCCTGTTCATCTTGAAGACGGAACCAAGCCTCCATGTCCCCATGTACTATTTCCTCTGCATGCTGGTCATCACTGACCTGGTCAGGTCCATGTCCATCTTGCCCAAAACACTGAGCATCTTCGGTTCAATTCAAGGAGATCAATTTCAGTGCCTGCCTCGCCTAGATGTACTTCGTTGCCTGTTTCTTAGTGATGGAGTCTGGGACCCTAGCGGCCATGGCTTTGGATCGCTACGTGGCCATCTGCCATCCCCTGAGACATTCCACCATCCTGACAAACTCCGTGGTGGCCAAGACTGGCCTGGCAGTGGTGCTGCGTGGCAGCATGCTCATAATGCCCTATCCTTTGCTGGCAAGGCAGTGGCCCTATTGCAGAACCAACATCATTTCTGAGCTGTACTGCGCACACATAGCTGTGGTGAAGCTGGCCTGTGCCGATACTCGTGTCAGTAGTTACTAAGGCCTTTTTGTGCTATTCTGCGTGAGGGCTCTGGATGTGATTTTTATTGTTGTGTCCTATATCCAGATCCTCAGGGCCATCTCCAGGCTCCCCACAAAGGATGCCCGGCTCAAGACTTTGGGAACCTGTGGCTCTCACCTCTGTGTCATCTTAGCCTTTTACATCCCAGTTCTCTTCTCCTCCCTCATGTACCGGTTTGGGCAGAATGTGGCCGTACATTTCCACATTCTCATTGTCAACATATGCCTCTTGCTGCCCCCCATGCTGAACCCCATCATCTACGGGGAGAGGACCAGGCAGATCCGGGACAGGCTGCTCCGGCTCTTTACTCATAAAGGGACCTAAAGTTTACTCCTGGTGCTCTGGCTCTCAGACCGAGCTCTGTGTGGAGCTGGCTGGTGACATGGTGTTGGGCCCCTTCCCTGAGTCACTCACTGGGCAGCCAGAGAGACATTAGACCCTTTCCTGACCTTACTGTGCTGTGTCAGTGTGAGAAACTGGAGAATCAGACTGTGTAGAACTCATTAACTCATTGGGTTGCCACCTTTCTAACTGCTGGTAACTGGACCCTGTGACTCCCCCTACCCCCTCATTCCCTTAAGACCCTGACCTCTGCCCCACATAGTTCCCCTAGGCCCCTTCCCATGTCCCACCTAGTCCATCAAAATCCATGCCTTTCTTGGCTGGACTTTCTAGTTCAAAACCAGGCACTTGACAACCCTGCATGGCACCCAGACACAGAAGCCAAAAAATGGAACATCGGGATAAAACCTAGATGGGTGGAAACCCCATTAACTCACCCTTTGTTATAGAAACCGTCTGTATCCCCTATGTCTTTGGGCTTTTCCTGTACTCTGCTCTCACCCACCTTGTATGAAAGGGGTGAAGGTTGAGGCAGAGACATCTCTGTATAATAGGTTGATCATTGACTCTCAGCCCCAGCGAGAGCTTGCCCAGTAGAAGGAGGGAGTAACTGAATTCTAGATAAAACAGTTTTCTCTAGCTTCTCTGCAGAGAGGCGAGCCTGGAAGGAACGGAACCTCCCCAGAAGAGGAAACAGAGAGGAAGTGTTGGTCCAGCCCTTCAAAAACACAAAGACTGGATGAGCCAGAAGAAGCTGAGGCAGGAGAGATGCACCAGGGCATCAGAGGAGACTCTTTGGTTTCAGGGCTCTGGCTGCAGCAGGGACGGGTTCCAGCTGGAGGAGAAGCCAGGAGTTCCAGGCCCCTGAACACCCTGGAGAGCTCCGACAAATCCCAAAGATGCTCCAGGATGACGTGGACAAAGTAATACACATTGGAAAACATCATCCCAGCCAGACATATAAAATGATGGGGTCTAAATTGTAGCCAATAATTTTAGTTCATTAGTAATTGATTTTGTGGTGTTATGATTAATCAATATGTTATACTATATTTTCACTGTATGTTAATTAGGGTTAAGTTGTGGAATTATAGAAATGTGGGACTGATCCGTATTTAGAGGAACCAAGTACTAGACATGAGTAAGACAAGCTGGAATGCAAGAACCTGTGGGCTGAGGCCTGGGAGACTTTAGTTTAGCTATTAATATAATACAACAACAATAATTGGAGATATACCAACCTCCTAGAGCTAGAGGGGACCCTGAAAGGTCATTGAGTCTAGCCCCCTGCCTTCACTAGCAGGACCAAGTACTGATTTTTGCCCCAGATTCCTAAGTGGCCCCCTCAAGGATTGAATTCACAACCCTGGGTTTAGCAGAGCAATGCTCAAACCACTGAGCTATCCCTCCCCCTGGGGAAGCTTTGGAGACGAGAAATGATGACATAAGTGACTGGAAAATAACCTGATGCCCCAAGATTATGGGAAAAGAGGCACTAAGTGATAATATTGCACAAAATTACCCAGAAGTTAAATATTAGATCATAAAAATACCATAAAAGCATGCCTGTCTCAGACATGTGTCTTAATAACAGGATACAGGCTGTGCTTCAATTGTAATGAGAATAACGGGAACTTACCCAACCTATAGAAAATTGAGGGTCCTTTAAGTTTCCAGGGGACACAGACCAATAAGAGAAAAGAGGGTGGATACTTTTATGGACAGGCACAGAATGTAGGTATAGACAGAATCCCATTATAAAAAGGGGATGCCCAGAGTGGGAAATTCAGCCCCTATGGGAGACTCCAGCAGGAACCACCCATCCACTGATGATCGAGCTCTGAGAGACCCATCAGACCCTAACACTATTGTTAAGGATGGGACTAGAACTAGATTTGTAACTGGTGCAGAGGTGTGTATAGAATTTCTATAGGCTTGGGTAATTGTAACTTTAATAAAACTTATCAAGTAGACCAGGCCTTGTACGGATGAATGTATGTGTGGTCACTACCTTTGGTCTTTACGTGTTCTTAGAGACTCTAAATTTGAAGCAAGCAGCAGAGGTGACTTTCACTCTGTTAAGATTGAAACTGTAGCTAACAGAGCCGAAGCCACGGTGGTGTAACACCACATTACAAAATTTACTTTTAATAAAATAAGAGGCTACAAAATCAATGTTCCATCTTGTTTTTTTCCCATCCATTTGCAGAATGAATTTTGTTCTTTGCGTCAATATCAAGGAAATGTGCAGATGTGTGCCACCAGTAGAAACAAAAAGGTAAATATATATATATATACACACACACACACACACACTTCTACCACAATACAACACCACCCGATATAACACAAATTTGGATATAACAGGGTAAAGCAGCACTCCGGGAGGGGCAAGGCTGCGCACTCCAGCGGATCAAAGCAAGTTCGATATAACGCGGTTTCACGTATAACACAGTAAGATGTTTTGGCTCCTGGCATAGGTCCCACTCCCACTCTGAACTTTAGGGTACAGATGTGGGAACCTGCATGAACACCTCTGAGCTTATCTACTAGCTTAGATCTGGTACCACTGCCACCATCCAGATGTCTGAGTAATCTGGAAAACTCTGTCTTCCCCCCCAAAACCTTCCTCTCCCTGGGTAGCCTTGAGAGACTCCTCCACCAAGTCCCTAGTGAGTCCAGATCCAATTCCCTTGGATCTTAAAAACAGGAAAGAATTACTCCTTCCCCCTTCCTTTTTCCCCCCACCAATCCCTGGTGAATCCAGATCCAATCCCCTTGGATCTAAAAACAGGGGGAAAAATCAATCAGGTAAAAACTTTTAATTAAAGAAAAGAAAGGTAAAAGAAAAAAACCTCTGGGAGACATCATACAAGCTGATCTCAGACAAAGATTTAAAACACAGGATGTTCCCCTGAGCAAAAACCTTAGTACACACAAGAATACCCAAATTTGATTATTCCCCTAATTGCACAAAGACAAGTTACAAAGAAAATAAACATAAACCTATTTATCCGTTTCTAAAACTTACTACTCTGATAAAAGGCTGATTCCTTGATCTTTTCTACTCCAGCCAAAACTGAAACTGAGTCTAAACAAAGGAAACTTCCCTCCTTCCTTTTGAAACATCGTGTTCCCCCATTGGTTCCTCTGGTCAGGTGTCAGCTAGGCTAGGTGAACTTCTTAACCCTCTACAGGTAAAAGAGGCATTAACCCTTAACTATCCATTTATGACAGCTCCCGAGGACAGCGTTGTATCGGGGTAGAGGTGTAGATATAAAGTTACCATCAGGCTAATTACTCCAGCCAGGACAGGTTAGGTATTTTAGAACTCAGTCACTACTCAAAGAATTCAATTCAAGTGTAAAAGAGAAATAAAATTTGAAATGCAATGACCAGTCAAACCCCTAAAATAACAGCACTTGGGAAGAATAGAATTACAGAGCATAGATGTGCACTGGAGGAAAGTAAGCGCATGGCCAAAAACTATAAAGGGAGGCTAAGAAAAATCACAATTAAACTATTCAATATCAGGGTAGATTAAGAAAATAGCCTTTAACGCTATTAAAAACTAGGTTTAAAAAGGAAATTTACTAGGGCAAAGCCTGTTTAGTAAGCACATGGTAAAAGCTATCAAGGTGGCTAAGAAAAACACATTTAAGCTATTCAGTATCAGGGCGGCTAAGAAAATCATTACAAACTAGACACAGAAATATGTGCTTAAAATAACGGTTATTGAAAATACTGTAAATTTTTTCTAGGGGTTATGTGTGAACACGGGTATTGGGGGACTATGTTTGTTGTAGTTAGTAAAAAAAGAAGCTGTCTTTGCCCCAAACGTTTTAATGTGAAAAAGTTTTGCTGGTCCTTGTTAAAATGCTGGGAGCTGCACTACCGCCATGTGGCATACGCAGAATAGCACTTTCGGTTTTTACATTGTATTTAGTGTTATGGGGAGGGGGATGTAAAACAAATATATAGTGGGGACATGTTTGTGGCTGTCAGTAAAAAGAACACACAGGTTTTTTTCAGGGGAGTGAATTAACGCTGGGGCTGGGGACTGTTTGTTGTTAGTAAAAAAAAAAAAGGAAGTTTTGCCGGCCGTTGTTAAGAATTTTGGAGCTGCACTGCAGCCATGTGGTATAAACGGGAATAGCGCTTTCGGTTTTTACATTTTGTTTATGTGTATTGGCAAACTTCTCAAGTGTTAGGTATCAGAGGGGTAGCTGCGTTAGTCTGGATCTGTAAAAGCGGCAAAGAATCCTGTGGCACCTTATAGACTAACAGACGTTTTGGAGCATGAGCTTTCGTGGGTGAATACCCACTTCGTCGGATGCATCGTCGGATGCAAGTGTTATCCCTCAAGGAGAAATGTTGAAGGGGACCAAGAAATTTCCCTCTGAATCAGCCACAGTTGGAAGCAAGGGCATTAGGCCCCCTGATTTTGAACAGCCCTCCACATCCAACTCCCTCGCTGCACAGAGCCAGCCAGTCTTAAAAAGGGCCAAAAAATCTACCTCTGAACAGCAACAGCTGGAAGCAAGAGGATCAGACCCCCCGATTTTGAACCGCCCTGCACTACCAGGGCCAAGAAATCTACCTCTGCAGCTTCCAGGGACGCTGGTCAGTGATCCAAAGAGGTCAAAAGCCCTAGTTCTCAACAAGCCCAAGCCTTCTCATCCCAGAAGGAACCAGCTTGTAGCAGCAACCGTGTCCAGGGGTGAGTTTGAGCAGGGTGAAGGAGTCAGCCCCCCTGATTTTGGGCAAAGCAGAACCTCTGATACAAATAACAACCTCCCCATAGGTCTTGCTGCATCAGCTATTGTTTGTAATGAGCTGTGTAATGTTTGTACATCTCTTAAGCATTTAATAGATAAAAAGTTTTTGAAGCTAATTCTTGAGGTGTTTCAAAAGCAAAATGCTTTAGAAGAAAGGTTGGTTTTAGAAGAAAATGCTTTAGAAGAAAGGTTGGTTTTAGACCAAAAGATAACAGAGACCCGGGCCCTCCTTGAAAAGGTGGAAAGTGTGTTGAAGAGGGAAGGGAGGGGATGACTAAACATGAAACCTAAAAATATAAAGAGGAGATGGGGGAAAAATAGAAGAAATCTAAAAAAGTGAGGAGGCTTTTGGCCAAAAACCTTTAAAAAGCCAGAGCTATTTTCTCAAAACAACCCCCCAACCAAGAAAGGGAAATAGCCATAGACCCCTCAGCCCCCTCTTCTGAAGGTCCAGATTCCCCTGCTCCTAACACACGTCCTCAGGTGGATTTGGAACATGTGAGACACTGGATAAGACCCAAAGAAAGTTTAACGCTTATGAATATTTTCAAGAATTTTGTTTTGATAATTTGGACAGAGTAACGGGGTTCACTGAGGCCATGGCGGCCATTGACACCACTATTCAAAATTTGCTAGATGATATTAATAACGAGGTGGGCCCTGAAGGTTTTGTACAGCTACGCTTAGATGCCCCGGGGCTAAATCACCGGCTCTTTTCTCTACAGAGGCCTTTGGAAGATTTAAACACCTTCGATTTTTTAAATAACATCATCACAGTGTTGCAAAGGTGGCATTGGGTCTGTAAGACCCTTAAAGACCATCACGTACAGTAAAATCATTGGAAAAAAAGAAAACATTTAATCGATTTAAATAATCAGGGTAACGATCTTTGTTTTTCCAGTAGTGTGCTGGGTCTCTTATCAGATGAAAAACTTACAGACGCCCAACTGTTAGAGGGGGCTAGACATCTCCATCAGGAGTTGGGGCTTTCGGACCAAAGAAAGATTAGCTTTACAGACGTGAGCTCTTTTGAAGAACGCTTAGGCTGTCACCGTCATGTATCATGAAAATGGGAATTGGCACTTTTTTACAACGGATGGTGTACACCGCCCCAAAACTGGTTTTTTTCTGTTACATGACAAACATTACTATGGCATCCAAAATATTAAAGCTTTTATAAGAGCACCGTATTTGTGCAACTACTCTTATGCCACATACAGCCACAAACAGCAGCACACCTGTAAAAACCACTGCCATACATGTAATAGCACTGAGTGTCTTGAAGTGGACAATTTTAAAAAGAGATGCCCCAGCTGTAAGCTATTTTGCAGGTCCAAGGCCTGTTTAGAAAGGCACAACACTCTGGCAAAAGATGGTAAAGTTGATTGTAAAAACAAGCAGAAGTCTTTATGATAAGTGCGGCTTCTATGAAGTTAAAAATCACAGGTGTAAAAGTAAAAAGTGTCCCCAGTGTTATCAGAAAACCAACAACATAGAGGGTCATGAGTGTTATATGTGTAATATCTGGTCTCTAGAAGAGGGGAAGGATTATGTGTTTCATGATTTTAAATGTATGCAAGAAACAGGGGTACACGTGCCAAATTATGTTTATGCCTGGCATTTAGATAAAGAAACTAGCTGGGAATTTAAGGGGGAAGAATGCGTTAGCAAATTTTTTCCAACCTTTGTAGACAAGTGCTTTAAGGGATACACTTTTATCACTCATAACACTACGATTGTTATTTTACCCTTAGACAGTTGATTAAAGAAAAAATGATTGTTAGCCCCATAACGCAAGGTGGAAAACTTCTGTGCGTAATAGTGGTGGACTTAGACATCAGATTTATAGATTCTTTAAATTTTCTTCCCATGAAACTCAGCAAGTTACCCAAAGCTATGGGGTTTGAGGAAGTCAAAGGATATTTTCCGTACTTTTTTAACACCTTTGAAAATGAGAACTATGTGGGGCCTATGCCCGGGATAGAGTACTTTGGAGTAGAATACATGATGCCTGAAATAAAAAGGGAATTTCTGAACTGGTACCAACATAATCGCCAAAACGAATTCGATCTCCAGAAAGAACTGTGCTATTATTGTCAAAAAGATGTTGAAATTTTGTGAGAGGCTTGCGACCAGTTCAGAAATGAAGTCATAAATATGACAGAGAAGCAGATTGTTAAAAACCCAAGACAGGATGACAAGGAGGTGGTCACTAAACATACAGACCCCTTTCAGTACTTTACATTAGCCTCGGTTTGCACGGCCACGTACCGGTTAAATTTTTTAAACAGCAAACCATAGCCCTTTGTAGAACTGATGTGAATGAAATTGTGTTTAGTTATTCACTGTGTCATTGTAACTCCTGTTCACCATTCCATTACTCCATTTTGCCTACAATGCAACTTCTGTGCACTATTGTAATTCAAACCCCATTTTAAAATGCGTACTCCATTTTGTGGAAGGCTTGTGCTGCAGCCCCCATTTTTGCAAGCCCTGCTGTAATTTTATTAGTTTAGTTTAGATGTGTGAATGAGGTATGTGTGGGTGATAGAATCAACCTCCAACGCCAGCCTGTCCTGATGAGATAAAGATCAAATACCAACGGCTGCAGACGCAGACAACAGCCCTAAACAGAGTAAGAAACATCCACCCTAAAAGGAAAAGGACAAAAGAACAACAGAAGGAAGATCAAAGCCAGGTACCAGGCTGAAAGTCACGCCTGCAATCGACGGGTGATCAATCACCAAACCCAGAGGCAGCGTGACACAGCAAGACCTATAGACTTTGAATCCAAACTAAAAGCCTATAAAAAGATGGGTGAGACAAGAGACTTTGGGTAACGTTCTGCTATCAACATCGAGGGGCATCGGTGCACATCTGACAGAGACCCAGCTCCTCCTCGTGCCCAGCTTTTCTGACCAGTTAGCTGCCACAAGCTACGATGCCAAGCTGCAAGCTCAAGCCACGAACTCAAGCTACAATCAGGACTGGTAACTATCCAGCAGCTGCAGAACATTTGGGGTGTATCTGTGTGTGTGTCATAAACAGATGGTTAAGGGTTAATGCCTCTTTTACCAGTAAAGGGTTAAAAAGTTCACCTAGCCTAGCTGACACCTGACCAGAGGGACCAATGGGGGAACAAGATATTTCAAAAGGAAGGAGGGAAGTTTTTCCTTTGTTTAGAGTTTCAGTTTCAGTCGGAGTGAAAAAGATCAAGGAACCAGCCTCTTATCAGAGTAGTAAGTTTTAGAAAGGGATAAATAGGTTTATGTTTATTTCTTTGTAACCTGTCTTATGCAATTAGAGGTAGAATCAAATTGAGTATTTGGGTATTATTATTTTTTTGTGTGTGTAACTAAATTTGTGCCCAGGGGAATGTCCTCTGTGTTTTAAATCTGTTGTCTGTGAGAGTAGCTGGTATGCTAATCTCTCTCAGAGGGTTTTCTTTTACTTTTCTTTTCTTTAATTAAAAGCCTTTTTCTTATACTTGATTGATTTTTTCCTTGTTTTTAGATCCAAGAGGGTTGGATCTGGATCCACCAGGAGTTGATGGGAGAAAGGAGGGGGATGGTTAATTTCTCCTTGTTTTAAGATCCAAGGGATTGGATCTGGACTCACCAGGGAATTGGTGAAGGAGTCTCTCAAGGCTACCCAGGGAGGGGAAGGTTTTGGGGGGACAGGAAGTGATCTAGACACTGAAAATTCTGGATGGTGGCAGCGATACAAGATCTAAGCCAGTAATTAAGCTTAGAAGTGTCCATGCAGGTCCCCACATCTGTACCCTAAAGTTCAGAGTGGGGAAGGAACCTTGACAGTGTGTGAGTGTATGTGTATAAGTATCGAGGTATTTGCTAGTAGTTATAGATCATAATAAATGTGGCATCTTTGTCTTGATCCCTAAAACGATCCTGTGTAGTTTTGTCTGTACAACATTATTGGTGGAGAGTGCAAAGGGGGGGCAAGCATAGAATCCACAGTTATTATACAAACTGGTGTGCACACCGCCAGCTTTAGTGAGCCTGGCACTATAGGGACCACATAAACTCTGAAGGAAATAGGAGTTTAGGTTTGGATATTGGTTGTAACATTGCTCTACCAGTTGTGAGTTGCTCTACCAGGAGTTAAAAAGGGAAAATTGCTATTTGTAAGTCGCTCCTTTAGGAATTAGGGGTTATAGTGTTTGATATTTATCAGTTCGGTTTCTTGTGTTGTAGTTGGTTGTTACACACTTGTTAGGGAAAATGTTTAAGAAGACACAGTCTAAAGACATCTTTAGAGAAAAACAGGGAACGCTGTCTTTTGTACAGGAACTCACACCTTCTAAACAAGTACTACAGAGGTTTGGACACAGCCCATGGACTGAAGGGGGGCTGGGAGATGTGTGTACTATTTCAGATTTGGAGGATAGGCTGGCACGGTATATAATCCTGTACAAGCCTACTCCAACTAAAAGGGATTCAGCAGCAATCCGGCTTTTGTGGGACGCGTGCAGGGATTTATACTCCCGCTTGGCAACTTGCCAGGAGGAGAATGCCTCCCTGCATGAAGAATTCACTCATATGGAAAAAGAGGCAGACAGATGGAAAGTGATAGCGACGGGGGTGCAAAGCCAGTTAGACCCTCTCCGGGAGGCACTCAGGGAGGGCAAACAAAGAGAAAAGAAGTTAGAGGAACAGGTTGGGGAAAAGGAAAAAACAGAAAAAGAAAATCAAGTATTGCAGGGCATGGTAAAAAGGTTAACAACAGAACAAAGTAAAACTCTCCCCACTAACCACAGCTGATGCAAATCCCTTATCCAGCATCTTAAACAAAGGCTGGGATTCGCAAACTGCCAGGTAGCAGCGGTAACGGCAGGAGAGTGGGACTTTGATCCCCAAAGTGATGTCCCTGACTGGGAAGATGCCCCGAGGGAATCTAGCGAGGTGTGGGAAAGAGAGATACGGAGCAGCAATCCTGAGCCCCAGGGGCCGGTTGCACCATTAACAGAATTACTGTAACAAGAACAGACACAGCTGCAGGGACTAGCACAGCTACTACAACCGTCCCCGTATCAGCAGCTGATCTCCAAGCGATGGCAAAAATGCTTGGACCCCTTAACCAGGAAAGTTTCTCAAAATGGACTCTGCGTGTGCTACAATTGGCAAGCAGAGAAGATTTAACAGTCTCTGAGCTTAAACGCCTCATGACTACCTGTGCAGCACCTGAATTACAGGCAGTCATTGATCGAGTGATAAGAGAAAACTAGGGCCTGGTCTACACTATGCGTTTAAACTGAATATAGCAGTGTTAAACTGATTTAACCCTTCACCCGTCCACACAACGAGGCCCTTTATATCGATATAAAGGGCTCTTTAAACCGGTTTCTGTACTCCTCCCCGACGAGAGGAGTAGCCCTGTAATCGGTATTGCCATGTTGGATTAGAGTTAGTGTGGCCGCAATTCGACAGTATTGGCCTCCAGGCAGTATCCCACAGTGCACCACTGTGACCACTCTGGACAGCAATCTGAACTCGGACGCACTGGCCAGGTAGACAGGAAAAGCCCCGCGAACTTTTGAATTTCATTTCCTGTTTGCTCAGCATGGAGCTCTGATCAGCACGGGTGGCGATACAGTCCCAAATCCAAAAAGAGCTCCAGCATGGACCGTACGGGAGATACTGGATCTGATCGCTGTATGGGGAGACAAATCTGTTCTATCAGAGCTCCGTTACAGGAGACAAAATGCCAAAGCATTTGAAAAAAATCTCCAGGCTATGATACAGAGTCCACAGCACAGTGCTGTGTGACAAGCGTAACAGAAAGCCAAAGAATCAAATGGAGGCTCATGGAGGGAGGGAGGGGGGACTGAGGACTCCAGCTATCCCACAGTCCCCGCAGTCTCCAAAAAGCATTTGCATTCTTGGCTGAGCTCCCAATGCCTGAAGGATCAAAAACATTTTCCCAGGTGTTTCAGGGTCTATATCATCAATTTACATCCTTCCCCTCCCAAAAGAAAAGAGGAAAAAAATGTTTCTCGCCTTTTTTCAGTGTCACCGTATGTCTACTGCATGCTGCTGGTAGACGCGGTGCTGCAGCGCTGAACACCAGCATCCCCTTCCTGATGGCAGAAGGTACAGTATGACTGCTATCCATTGTCATCATCCCTTGAGTGCTCCTGGCTGGACTCGGTGAGGTCGGCCAGGGGTGCCTGGGTAAAAATGGGAATGACTCCTGGTCATTCCCGGCAGATGGTACAGAATGGCTGATAACTGTCTTCATCATAGCAACTGGAGGCTGAGCTCTATCAGCCCCCCCACCCCCTTTCATGTCTAAAGAAAAGATTCTGTACTGCCTGGACTATCAGAGCAGGGGGATGCTGGGCTCTTCTCCCCCCCCACCACCCTTTAATGTCCTGCCTGGACTATCATAGCAGCTGGAGGCTGCCTCCCCCTCATTTTATCTCACTAAAAAGTCAGTGTTTCTTATACTTGCATTCTTTATTACTTCATCACACAAATCAGGGGACACTGCCACGGTAGCCCAGGAGGGGTTGCAACGGGTGGGGTTGTTGCAGGGGTACCCCCTAGAATGGCATGCAGCTCATCATTTCTGCAGGATGTCTGGGGATCTGACATGGAGCGGCTGTGCTCTCTGGTTCTCTAGTACACTTGCCCCATATTCTAGGCAGGACTGACTCTATTTTTAGACAAAACATAAAGAAGGGAATGACCCAGGGAGTCATTCCCATTTTTGTCCATGCGCCCCCGACCGACCTCAGCGAAGGCCAGCCAGGAGCACCCATGACAGCAGCAGACGGTACAGAATGACTGATAACCGTCATCTCATCACCAATTTATAATGGCATGGCAGACAGTGATGTAGGGCTGGTAACTGTCCCTGCTACCTTCTAAAGGCAAATGAATGCTGCTGTGTAGAGCTGCAGTACCGCCTTTGTCAGCGGCATCCAATAGACATACGGTGACAGTGACAAAAGGCAAAATGGGCTCCATGGTTGCCATGCTATGGCGTCTGCCAGGGCAATCCAGGGAAAAAGGGCGCAAAATGATTGTCTGCCGTTGCTTTCACAGAGGAAGGAATGACTGACGACATTTACCCAGAATCATCTGCGACACTGTTTTTGCACCATCATGCATTGGGATCTCAACCCAGAATTCCAATGGGCGGGGGAGACTGCGGGAACTATGGGATAGCTACGGGATAGCTACCCACAGTGCAAAGCTCTGGAAATCGACGCTAGCCTCGGTACATGGACACACACCACCAAATTAATGCGCTTAGTGTGGCCGCATGCACTCGACTTTATACAATTGGTTTTACAAAACTGGTTTATGTAAAATCGGAATAATCCCGTAGTGTAGACATACCCAGGGAGAACAATACTTTCCTACCCCTGTTTGTAAGCCTAGAGAAACAAATGGGTTGCCGACATCTAATGATACAGGCAGCCAGCATGATGCAGAAACCTAATGAAGACTGCGAAGGGTACCCAGCCCGCTGGGGATTAATGCAGGTCATAGCAGGCATCACCCGCCCTGAACATGCCCAAGGAGCCCCTGCAAATAACCCTGACACTGTAGCATATGGCACAGATGCCCTGAGCGACTGTGCTGCGACTCTTCTCCCTTACTATGCCAATAAGCTCAGCGTCTGGGTACCTACCAGCCCGCGACATGACTGAGCTCCGAGATCTGATCAAACAGATCACAGCTCATTCCGGCCCCATACTCCAAATAAAAAAAGGAACGAGCTCCCTTCGGGGCTGCGCGTGAGCAAATAACTTACTCCAATGAGAGCGGCAGGATGGGAACAGGCGGCTCCCAAGGTCGCTACCATGGACGAGAGAATCAGAAGCCACAGAGACATTATTCATGTTCAACCCCCTGCCCTTCTATAAAAAATGATGATTTCCAAAGACGTGAAGGTGAGGGACAGAATTCCTATGACTCCCAGATCCGCCGATTGGCTTGGCAGGCAGCAGCGCGACAAGGAGGTGATGGGGAGCACTGGGATGGAGCCCCAACCCGAGATTTAGTCCAAGAAGCCCTACAAGCACAAGAGAATCAGGGGCGCGTAACTAGAATAGCTGCGAGTGCCCCCCCGAGCAATCAGAACTAGGGGAGCCGGTTGGACATGAGCACCCCACAGAACACAGGAGCGCAGCAATGGGGGCTCATCGGTAAAATGTCCTGGGACTCTGGAGGGAGATCGCACATTGATGTCCAGCAGGAGAATCACGCTCCTGCGCTAGCTCCAATTAATACTGGAGTCGCTGTCTCTTTAATTAAAACTGCTCCACAGGCAGGGGAGAGAGTAAAACAAGTCACTTTGAAATCTTTTCAAGGAAAGCCAAGTACAGGCTGGGAATGGGCACAGGTCCCATTCTCAATACAACGGTTTAAAACAAAAGGTAACTTAATTCAGACCCCTGTCATGACTGACGAAATTATTTTAGGAGCAGATTGGCTGTATCATAACAACATAATAATCAATTTACTGGGGGCATATTATGGAAACTAGAAATCCCCTCTGACTGCTCCGAACAGGGAAAGCAGGATGTCATTGTAACTAAAGGGGGAGGTAAACTTGTAGCTGCTCTCACTACAGAGCAAGCCGAGGAGTGGAGCTCAAAATTCCCCACGGTCTGGACACAAAGCAAAACCGACTGTGGAAAGATCAATGACCGTGTTAAAATTGTAGGTGAATTGGTACCCCCTTGTGACGTTATTGATATAAACTGAAACCATATAGAACATGGGTTGCAACCGAGGTCCTGTAGTGGTACCAAATCTTATGTAAAAGGGGTCATATAAGGTGTCTAAGACCAGGTTATGGGTTGCTGGTTATGATTATGCTGTCTGTATGTCTGTATCATTTTGTAGTTGAAGTTATAAGTATTGGCTGTATACTGTCTGTATTCCAAATTGGTGCTGCAGTTCTGGGTGACACCCCAGACAAGTTGGTGTTAGCTCTGCTTAGCCTGCTTGATGGCCCATCAAGGACCATCAGCTACACAACTGACCCATTGAGAGGAGGCAGATACGCCTTGTAACTCAGCAAAGTGCAGGGACTTGCCCATGTGACTCCAGACTCCATTTTGCTGTAATTTTCCACAGTAAGAACAAAGAAGTGTTCTTACACCTGGAAGAGCCTATATAAGGCTGATGCCTCATCTCCATCTTGTCTTCAATCCTGCTTCCTACCTCTGGAGGGACTTTGCTACAAGCTGAAGCTCTGAACAAGGGACTGAATGACCCATCCCAGCGGGGGATGTTCTCCAGAGACTTGATTTGAACCTGCAGTTTACTCCATCACTGCTACAATCCTGAATTAAGAACTTTGCCATTACTGTATGGAATTGATTCCATTTAACCAATTCTAGCTCTCATCTCTATCTTTTTCCCTTTATGAATAAACTTTTAGATTTTAGATTCTAAAGGATTGGCAACAGCATGATTTGTGGGTAAGATCTGATGTGTATATTGACCTGGGTCTGGGGCTTGGTCCTTTGGGATCGAGAGAACCGTTTTCTTTTACTGGGGTGTTGGTTTTCATAACCATTCATCCCCAGGACGGGTGGCACTGGTGGTGATACTGGGATACTGGAGCGTCTAAGGAAATTGCTTGTGTGACTTGTGGTTAGCCAGTGGGGTGAAACCGAAGTCCTTTTTGTCTGGCTGGTTTGGTACCTTAGAGGTGGAAAAACCCCAGCCTTGGGCTGTGACTGCCCTGTTTGAGCGATTGGTCCTGAATTGGCACTCTCATAGACTCATAGACTCTAGGACTGGAAGGGACCTCGAGAGGTCATCAAGTCCAGTCCCCTGCCCTCATGGCAGGACCAAATACTGTCTAGACCATCCCTGACAGACATTTATCTAACCTACTCTTAAATATCTCCAGAGATGGAGATTCCACAACTTCCCTAGGCAATCTATTCCAGTGTTTAACTACCCTGACAGTTAGGAACTTTTTCCTAATGTCCAACCTAAATCTCCCTTGCTGCAGTTTAAGCCCATTGCTTCTTGTTCTATCACTGGAGGCTAAGGTGAACAAGCTTTCTCCCTCCTCCTGATGACACCCTTTTAGATACCTGAAAACTGCTATCATGTCCCCCCTCAGTCTTCTCTTTTCCAAACTAAACAAACCCAATTCCTTCAGCCTTCCTTCATAGGTCATGTTCTCAAGACCTTTAATCATTCTTGTTGCTCTTCTCTGGACCCTCTCCAATTTCTCCACATCTTTCTTGAAATGCGGTGCCCAGAACTGGACACAATACTCCGGCTGAGGCCTGACCAGCGCAGAGTAAAGCGGAAGAATGACTTCTCGTGTCTTGTTTACAACACACCTGTTAATGCATCCCAGAATCACATTTGCTTTTTTTGCAACAGTATCACACTGTTGACTCATATTAAGCTTGTGGTCCACTATGACCCCTAGATCTCTTTCTGCCATACTCCTTCCTAGACAGTCTCTTCCCATTCTGTATGTGTGAAACTGATTGTTCCTTCCTAAGTGGAGCACTTTGCATTTATCTTTATTGAACTTCATCCTGTTTACCTCAGACCATTTCTCCAATTTATCCAGATCATTTTGAATTTTGACCCTGTCCTCCAAAGCAGTTGCAATCCCTCCCAGTTTGGTATCGTCCGCAATCTTAATAAGCGTACTTTCTATGCCAACATCTAAATCGTTGTTGAAGATATTGAACAGAATCGGTCCCAAAACAGACCCCTGCGGAACCCCACTTGTTATACCTTTCCAGCAGGATTGGGAGCCATTAATAACTACTCTCTGAGTACGGTTATCCAGACAGTTATGCACTCTCAGTTGGGTCCCGCCAGAACCGCATCGTCACAGGGACCCTGGTGGGTCGGGGGATGGATGAGGTGGATGTGGGCGGATGTAGGGGGTGAATGTGGGGCTGTGGGGGACTGTGGTGGCTTGGGGGATGGATGGAGTGGACGTGGGCGGATATGGGGTTGGATGTGGGGTCGTGGGGGATTGTGGTGGGTCGGGGGATGGATGGGGTGGACGTGGGCAGCCGTGGAGAGGGAGGTGGGGCTGTGGGGGACCGTGGTGGGTCGGGGGATGGACAGGGTGGATGTGGGCAGCCATGGGGGGTGGAGGTGGGGTCGTGTGGGACCATGGTGGATTGGGGGATCGAAGGGGTGAACTTGGGGGGTGGATGTGGGGCCGTGGTGGGTTGGTGGATGGATGGAGTGGATGTGGGTGGCCATGGTGTGTGGATGTGGAGCTCTGGGGGACCGTGGTGGGTCAGGGGTTGGACGAGGTGGACGTGGGATTTGGAGGTGGGTCTGTGGTGGGTCGGGGGATGGATGGGTGGACGTGAGCAGCCGTGGACAGGGAGGTGGGGCTGTGGGAGACAATGGTGGGTCAGGGGATGGAAGGTGTGGACGTGGGGGGTGGATGTGGGGCCGTGGTGGGCTGGGGGATGGACGGGGTGGATGTGGGCAGCCGTGGTTGTTGGATATTGGGCTGTTGGGAACTGTGGCGGGTCGGGGGATTGACGGGGTGGATGTGGGGTGTGGATGTGGGGCCGTGGGTGACTGTGGTGGGCTGGGGGATGGACGAGGTGGACGTGGACAGACATGGGGCTGTGGGGGAGTGTGGTGGGTCGGAGGATGGACAGGGTGGACGTGGGGGGTGGATGTGGGGCCATGGGGGACCCTGGTGGGTCGGGGGATGGACGGAGTGGACGTGGGGGGTGGAAGTGGGGCTATGGGGGACCCTGGTGGGTCGGGGGATGGACAGGGTGGACGTGGGGGGTGGATGTGGGGCCGTGGGTGACTGTGGTGTGTTGGGGGATGGATGTGGTGGACGTGGGCGGACGTGGGGCTATGGTGGACCATGGCAGGGTGGGGGATGGGCGTGGGGCCGTGGCCAGGCGGGGGATGGATGGAGTGGCTGTGGGGTGTGGATGTGGGGCTATGGTGGACCATGGCAGGGTGGGGGATGGGCGTGGGGCCGTGGCCAGGCGGGGGATGGATGGAGTGGCTGTGGGGTGTGGATGTGGGGCTATGGTGGACCGTGGCAGGGCGGGGGATGGGCGTGGGGCTGTGGCCGGGCGGGGGATGGATGGAGTGGCTGTGGGGTGTGGATGTGGGGCTATGGGGGACCGTGACAGGGCGGGGGATGGGTGTGGGGCCGTGGCCAGGCGGGGGATGGATGGAGTGGCTGTGGGGTGTGGATGTGGGGCTATGGTGGACCATGGCAGGGTGGGGGATGGGCGTGGGGCCGTGGCCAGGCGGGGGATGGATGGAGTGGCTGTGGGGTGTGGATGTGGGGCTATGGTGGACCATGGCAGGGTGGGGGATGGGCGTGGGGCCGTGGCCGGGCGGGGGATGGATGGAGTGGCTGTGGGGTGTGGATGTGGGGCTATGGGGGACCGTGGCAGGGCGGGGGATGGGCGTGGGGCCGTGGCCGGGCGGGGGATGGATGGAGTGGCTGTGGGGTGTGGATGTGGGGCTATGGGGGACCGTGGCAGGGCGGGGGATGGGTGTGGGGCCGTGGCCGGACGGGGGATGGATGGAGTGGCTGTGGGGTGTGGATGTGGGGCTATGGGGGACTGTGGCCGGGCGGGGCACGGGCAGGGGCACAGACGGGCAGCCGGGGCGTTGCCAGCTGAACTCTTGTCTCTCTGTCCCCAGGGCTCCCCATGCCCGGCCATGCTGCCCCCCCGCGGAGCGATCTGGTGCCCGGCCCGGGGCAGGGGGTCCGGTGCAGCCCCCCCCGCAGGCTGGCTGAGGCCCAGCATCCCCCCAGCCCAGCATGGAGGGGGCAGGGAGCCGGCTGCGGGGCAAACCCTTGTCCAGCTGGGCATGGGCGCTGCGGGGGCTGGGGCGGGGGGGCTGCTGCTCACGGGGGGCCTGGCTGCGGGAACACGGCGCCGTGCCCCGAGCTGCTGTGCCCCACGTCGGAGCAGGGCCAGCAGGCAGGGCTGGGCGCCCGGGCACTGGGCTGGCACTTCTGCCAGGCCCACGACACAGCCACACTGTCCCCACACCACGTCCTCTGGGGCCTAGTGCGCTGGATGGGGCGGTGCCCCCCACTTCCCGGGTATGGCCCCAGCCCAGAGCCCGCCCAGTGCGAGCGACACCCTGACCAGGCCTTCAAGAGGTGAGAGCCCCCGGCACCCCCACTCTGCGCCCTGTGCCCCCCGGTGCCCCCATTCTGCACCCCCCGGCACCCCCACCCTGCGCCCTGTGCCCCCCGGCGCCTCCATCTGCACCCCCTGGCATCCCCACCCTGCACCCTGTGCCCCCCGGCGCCCCCATTCTGCAACCCCTGGCTCCCCCACCCTGTGCCCTGTGCCCCCCAGAGCACCCACCCTGTGCCTCTGGCCTGTGCCCCTGGCCTGTGCCCTGTGCCCCCCGGCACTCCCACCCTGCACCCTGTGCCCCCCGGCGCCCCCACCCTGTGCCCTGTGCCCCCATCCTGCGCCCTGTGCCCCCCGGCGCCCCCACCCTGCACCCTGTGCCACTGGCCTGTGCCCTGTGCCCCCTGGCGCCCCCACCCTGCACCCTGTGCCCCCCGGCGCCCCCATTCTGCAACCCCTGGCTCCCCCACCCTGTGCCCTGTGCCCCCCAGAGCACCCACCCTGTGCCTCTGGCCTGTGCCCCTGGCCTGTGCCCTGTGCCCCCCGGCACTCCCACCCTGCACCCTGTGCCCCCCGGTGCCCCCACCCTGTGCCCTGTGCCCCCATCCTGCGCCCTGTGCCCCCTGGCGTCCCCACCCTGCGCCCTGTGCCCCCTGGCGCCTCCATTCTGCACCCCCTGGCGTCCCCACCCTGTGCCCTGTGCCCCCCGGCACCCCCATTCTGCACCCCCTGGCGTCCCCACCCTGCGCCCTGTGCCACCCGGGCGCCCCCATTCTGCACCCCCTGGCGTCCCCACCCTGCGCCCTGTGCCCCCTGGCGCCTCCATCTGTACCCCCTGGCGTCCCCACCCTGAGCCCTGTGCCACCCGGGCGCCCCCATTCTGCACCACCTGGCGCCACCCTGTGCCCTGTGCCCCCCAGAGCACCCGCCCTGTGCCCCTGGCCTGTGCCCCTGGCCTGTGCCCTGTGCCCCCCGGCACTCCCACCCTGTGCCCCCACCCTGCACCCTGTGCCCCCCGGCGCCTCCATTCTGCACCCCTTGGCGTCCCCACCCTGCGCCCTGTGCCCCCTGGCGCCCTCATCTGCACCCTCTGGCGCCCCCACCCTGTGCCCTGTGCCCCCCAGAGCACCCGCCCTGTGCCCCTGGCTTGTGCCCCTGGCCTGTGCCCTGTGCCCCCCGGCACTCCCACCTTGTGCCCTGTGCCCCCAGCCTGTGCCCTGTGCCCCCAGCCCCCCCACTCTGCACCCCTAGCACCCTCACCCTGCCCCCTGTGCCCCCTGGCACCCCCACTCTGCGCCCGTCTCCCCCACCCTGCTCCCTATGCCCCCCGTGTGCCCTCACCCTGCGCCCCCCAGAACACCCGCCCTGTGCCCCTGGCCTGTGCCCCTGGTCTGTGCCCTGTGCCCCTCGGCGCTCCCACCCTGTGCCCTCACCCTGCCCTTGTGCCCCTGGCCTGTGCCCTGTGCCCCCTGGCGCCCCCAGCCTGTGTCCTGTACCCCCAGCCCCCCCACTCTGCACCCCTAGCACCCTCACCCTGCCCCCTGTGCCCCCTGGCACCCCCACTCTGCGCCTCTGTCTCCCCCACCCTGCTCCCTATGCCCCCCGGGTGCCCCCACCCTGCGCCCTGTGCCCCCCAGAACACCCACCCTGTGCCCCTGGCCTGTGCCCCTGGTCTGTGCCCTCTGCCCCCCGGCGCTCCCACCCTGTGCCATCACCCTGCCCTTGTGCCCCTGGCCTGTGCCCTGTGCCCCCTGGTGCCCCCAGCCTGTGCCCTGTGCCCCCAGCCCCCCCACTCTGCACCCCCAGCAGCCTCACCCTGCGCCCTGTACCCCCTGGCACCCCCACTCTGCACCCCCGGCTCCCCCACTGTGTGCCCTGTGCCCCCTGGTGCCCCCAGCCCGTGCCCTGAGCCCCCAGCCCCCCCACTCTGCACCCCCAGCACCCTCACCCTGCGCCCTGTGCCCCCTGGCACCCCCACTCTGCACCCCCGGCTCCCCCACCCTGCGCCCTGTGCCCCCGGCCTCTGCCCTGTGCCCCTCAGCACCCCCGGCCTGTGCCTTATGCCCCCCGGTGACCCCAGCCTGCGCCCTGTGCCCCTGGCCTGTGCCCTGTGCCCCCCGGCACCCCCACTCTGCACCCCCAGAACCCTCGCCCTGTGCCCTGTGCCCCCCCCGGCGCTCCCACCCTTTGACCAGTGCCCCCAGCATTCCCATCCTGCGTCCTGTGCCCCTGGCCTGTGCCCGGTGCGCCCCGGCGCCCCCACCCTGTGCCCCATACCTACAGCCTGTGCCCTGTGCCCCCTGGCACCCCCATCCTGTCCCCCGTGCCCCCGGCCTGTGCCCTGTGCCCCCCGGTGCCCCCAGCCTGCGCCCTGTGCCCCCAGCCCCCCCACTCTGCACCCCCAGAACTCTCACCCTGCGCCCTGTGCCCCCAGCACCCCCATTCTGTGCCCCCAGCGCCCCTACCCTGCGCCCTGTGCCCCTGGCCTGTGCCCTGTGCCCCCCGGCGCTCCCACCCTTTGACCAGTGCCCCCAGCATTCCCATCCTGCATCCGGCCTGCGCCCTGTGCACCCCCGGCGCCCCTACCCTGCACTCTGTGGCCCTGGCCTGTGCCCTGTGTGCCCCAGCACCCCCACCCTGCGCCCCGTGCCCACAGCCTGTGCCCTGTGCCCCCTGGCACCCCCATCCTGCCCCCCGTGCCCCCAGCCTGTGCCCTGTGCCCCCCGGTGCCCCCAGCCTGCGCCCTGTGCCCCCAGCCCCCCCACTCTGCACCCCCAGAACTCTCACTCTGCGCCCTGTGCCCCCCAGCGCCCCCATCCTGCGCCCTGTGCCCCCAGCCTGTGCTCTGTGCCCCCCAGCACCCCCACCCTATGCCCCGTGCCCCCACCCTGCGCCCTGTGCCCCCAGCGCCCTCACCCTACGGTCAGTGCCCCCAGCATTCCCACCCTGCATCCTGTGCCCCCTAGCGCCCCCACCCTGTGCCCCCAGCACCCCCAGCCTGCGCCCTGTGCCCCCCGGCACCCTCGGCCTGTGCCCTGTGCCCCCGGCGCCCCCATCCTGCACCCCCAGCACTCGCATTCTGTGCCCCCAGCCTGTGCCCTGCACCCCCAGCGCCCCCACTCTGCAGCCCCAGCACCCCCAGCCTGCGCCCTGTGCCCCCACCCTGTGCCCTGTGCCCCCCAGCACCCCCAGCCTGCGCCCTGCACCCCCCGGTGGCCCCACTCTGCGCCCCCAGCACCCTGCGCCCTGTGCCTCCAGCCTGCGCCCTGTGCCCCCCAGCGCCCCCATTCTGCTCCCCCAGCACCCCCACCCTGTGCCCCCCAGAGCACCCACTCTGCACCCCCAGCACCCCCAGCCTGCCCCCTGTGCCCCCACCCTGTGCCCTGTGCCCCCCAGAGCACCCACCCTGTGCCCTGTGCCCCTAGCCCCCCCACTCTGCAGCCCCAGCACCCTCACCCTGTGCCCTTTGCCCCTAGCCTATGCCCTGTGCCCCTCCGGTGCCCCCACTCTGCGCCCCCAGTACCCCCAGCCTTCACCCTGTGCCCCCTGGTGCCCCCACTCTGCACCCCCAGCCTGTGCCCTGTGCCCCCCGGTTGCCCCCATTCTGCACCCCCAGCACCCCCAGCCTGCACCCTGTGTGCCCCAGCACCCCCACCCTGCTCCCTGTGCCCCCCGGGGCCCCCATCCTGCGCCCGTGCCCACAGCTTGTGCCCTGTGCCCCCTGGCACCCCCATCCTGCCCCCCGTGCCCCCGGCATGTGCCCTGTGCCCCCCGGTGCCCCCAGCCTGCGCCCTGTGCCCCCAGCCCCCCCACTCTGCACCCCCAGAACTCTCACCCTGCGCCCTGTGCCCCCGAGCGCCCCCATCCTGCGCCCTGTGCCCCCAGCCTGTGCTCTGTGCCCCCCAGCCCCCCCACCCTGCACCAATGCCCCCGGTCTGCGCCCTGTGCCCCCCAGCGCCCCCATCCTGCGCCCCGTGCCCCCACCCTGCGCCCCCCAGCGCCCCCACCCTGCGCCCAGTGACCCCAGCATTCCCACCCTGCGTCCTGTGCCCCCTAGCGCCCCCACCCTGTGCCCCCCAGCACCCCCAGCCTGCACCCTGTGCCCCCCAGCACCCTCAGCCTGTGCCCTGTGCCCCCCGGTGCCCTCATCCTGCACCCCCAGAACTCGCACTCTGTGCCCCCAGCCTGTGCCCTGCACCCCCAGCGCCCCCACTCTGCGGCCCCAGCACCCCCAGCCTGCGCCCTGTGCCCCCACCCTGTGCCCTGTGCCCCCAGCCTGTGCCCCCCAGCACCCCCAGCCTGCGCCCTGCACTCCCCGGTGGCCCCACTCTGCCCCCCCAGCACCTTGCGCCCTGTGCCCCCAGCCTGTACCCCCTAGCACCCCCAGCCTGCGCCCTGCACCCCCCCGGGGCCCCACTCTGTGCCCCCAGCACCCTGCGCCCTGTGCCTCCAGCCTGTGCCCTGTGCCCCCCGGCGCCTCCAGCCTGTGCCCTGTAACCCCCGGCGCCCCCATTCTGCTCCCCCAGCACCCCCACCCTGTGCCCCCCAGAGCACCCACTCTGCACCCCCAGCACCCCCAGCCTGCGACCTGTGGCCCCAGCGCCCTCAGCCTGCCCCATGCCCCCACCCTGTGCCCTGTGCCCCCCAGAGCACCCACCCTGTGCCTTGTGCCCCTAGCCCCCCCACTCTGCACCCCCAGCACCGTCACCCTGCGCCCTTTGCCCCTAGCCTATGCCCTGTGCTCCTCCGGTGCCCCCACTCTGCGGCCCCAGTACCCCCAGCCTTCGCCCTGTGCCCCCTGGTGCCCCCACTCTGCACCCCCAGCCTGTGCCCTGTGCCCCCCGGGTGCCCCCATTCTGCACCCCCAGCACCCCCGCCCTGTGCCCTCAGCGCCCCCACTCTGCACCCCCAACACCCCCATCCTGCGCCCTGTGGCCCCAGCACCCCCATCCTGCGCCCAGTGCCCCCAGCATCCCCAACCTGCATCCTGTGCCCCCCAGTGCACCCACCCTGTGCCCTGTGTCCCCTGGCACCCTCACCCTGCACTCAGCACCCCAAGCCTGTGCACTGTTCAACCCCGGTGCCCCCACCCTGTGCCCCCAAGAGCCCCACCCTGTGCCTTCCGGTGCCCGCACCCTGGACCCCAAGCAGCCGCACCCTGCGTCCGGTGCCCCCACCGCCCCCACCCTGTGCCTCTCAGCCTGTGCCCTGTGCCCCCAGGCACCCCCATCCTGCACCCTGTTCCCCTGGCACCCCCATCCTGTGCCCCGTGCCCCCCAGTGCCCCCATCCTGCGCCCTGTGTCCCCACCCTGTGCCCTGTGCCCCCCAGTGCCCCTGCCGTGTCCCCACCCTGCGCCCTGTGCACCCAGCACCCCGACCCTGTGCCCCCATCCTGCACCGTGTGCCCCCCAGTGCCCCCATCCTGCACCGTGTGCCCCCCAGTGCCCCTGCCCTGTGCCCCCACCCTGCAGTCTGTGCCCCCAGCGCCCCCACCCTGCTCCCTTTGTCCCCCGGTGCCCCCCTGCACCCCATGCCCCCTGGTGCCCCCCCATCCCCTGTGCCCCCAGTGCAGTGGGGGCTTTCCCTCCACCCAAGGCCCCTCTCAGCCTGGGCAACCCGCCGGCCCCAGCCACCCGGTAATGCCCCCCGTGGGCCTGCCCAGGCTCTGCGCTGGGGGTGGAACCATCTTCTGCGCCCCCTCGATGCTGCCCCCTCTAGAGTCGCCCCCTACAGGAACTTCCCTCCAGCTCAGTACCTCCCATGCGCCCCCCAGCACCCCAGCCCCACGGTACCCCCACCCCGAGCCCACGCAGCACCCTCTCTCCAGAGGGGACGGGCCCCCAGCCCTGCGCTGAAGAGGAAGAGGCCCAGCTGCAGGCCAGGGGACTGGACGGGAGCTGTATCATCAGGAGGGGTAGAGCCTCTCCTGGGGTGTTGGGGGGGCTGCCCCGTGAGCCCTCCCCTCGCCCCTCTGACCCCCTGTGTCTCCCCAGGGCCGTGCTGCTGCTGGTGGATGTGGTGGATGCTGGTGGTGCCCTGGGGGCCAGCGAGTGGCAGGTGGGGGGGCAGCTCCACCGTCGCCCAGCTGCTGGCCACCCCCCACCGCTTGCTGGCTGATGCTTGTCTGCTGGGCCCGGCGCCACGGCAGGGCGCTCGCCCAGATGTTCGCCAGCGGGGGCCGCTGGGCACACTTGGGGGGCAGCTGTTTGCATGGCAGGGAGGGGCTGGGATTGGGGTGGGGGGTTGGAATTCACATGAGGGCCGGCAGCGCGCTGGGGGGGGAGTGGTTGCACTCTGGGGGCAGGGGCCGGTTGCACATGGAGGAGTGGGGGGGTTGCACACGGGGGCACAGGGGCAGAGCCCCAGGACCAGGTTGCGAATGGGGGGGAGGAGCTCCAGGACCAGGCTGTGGGGGTGGGGGGGGGAGGAATGAAGCCCCAGGACCAGGCTGGGGGGGGGAAGGGGCAGAGCCCCAGGACCAGACTATGGAGGGAGGGGGGCAGAACCCCAGGACCAGGCTGGGGGGTGGGGGACCCCAGGATCAGGCTGCAAGGTGGGGGTAATGGAGCCCCAGGACCAGGCTGTGGGGGGAGGGAGGCAGAACCCCAGGACCAGGCTGGGGGGTGGGGGACCCCAGGATCAGGCTGCAAGGTGGGGGTAATGGAGCCCCAGGACCAGGCTGTGGGGGGAGGGGGGCAGAGGCCCAGGACCAGGCTGGGGGGTGGGGGACCCCAGGATCAGGCTGCAAGGTGGGGGTAATGGAGCCCCAGGACCAGGCTGTGGGGGGAGGGGGGGCAGAGGCCCAGGAGCAGGCTGGGGGGTGGGGGACCCCAGGATCAGGCTGCAAGGTGGGGGTAATGAAGCCCCAGGACCAGGCTGTGGGGGGAGGGGGGCAGAGCCCCAGGAGCAGGCTGCGGGGATGGGGAATGGAGCCCCAGCACCAGGCTGCTGGGGGAGCCCCAGTACCAGGCTGTGGGGGGAGGGGACAAAGCCCCAGGACCAGGCTGCGGGGGGCGGAGGGGGGCTGAGCCCCAGGATCAGGCTGCGGGGGGGGAGCCCCAGGATCAGGCTGCGGGGGGCAGGGGGACAGAGCCCCAGGACCAGGCTGCAGGGGGGCTGAGCCCCAGGATCAGGCTGCTGGGGGCAGGGGGACAGAGCCCCAGGACCAGGCTGCAGGGGGGCTGAGCCCCAGGATCAGGCTGCGGGGGGCAGGGGGACAGAGCCCCAGGACCAGGCTGCAGGGGGGCTGAGCCCCAGGATCAGGCTGCTGGGGGCAGGGGGACAGAGCCCCAGGACCAGGCTGCAGGGGGGCTGAGCCCCAGGATCAGGCTGCGGGGGGCAGGGGGACAGAGCCCCAGGACCAGGCTGCAGGGGGGCTGAGCCCCAGGATCAGGCTGCGGGGGGCAGGGGGACAGAGCCCCAGGACCAGGCTGCAGGGGGACAGAGCCCCAGGACCAGGCTGCGGGGGGCAGGGGGAAGCCCCAGGACCAGTCTGCAAGGGGGGGGCAGGCTCCCCACTGGGCCCGGGCTCTCAGTCCCGCTCACTCTGTCCCATCACCGCCCCAGGCCCCGTTCACACCTGGTGCTGCCCCACAGAGGGGTCCCGTGAGCTGGGCGGGGGGCTCCTGGCCAGGCTCCAGGCGCTGGCCCGGGATCCTGGGCCTGAGCCCCCCCCCGGCCACCTGCTCCAGCAGCCCCTCACCGGGCCCAGCCAGCTCCCCGCGGGCAGCGCCCCAGGCTGGCGCCAGGCTCAGGGCCTCCCACGTTGCGTGTTGGCAGCGCCAGGGGAGCCCGACTGCCCAAACTGCATCCTCTGCACCCAGCCCCTGCCAGCCCCTGGGGGGAGCCCCCACCCAGTGCCACCAACCAGCTTCACCTGCTGGAAATGGGCCTTGAACTGCCAGGGCAGGGCAGCCACCTCTGGGGCGACACAGACCCCTGGCCTGGCGCCGGGATACAGCCACCTCTGGGGCGGGGCACGGGGGGACTGGTTAGACACAGACCCCTCGCCTGGCGCCGGGATGCAGCCACCTCTGGGGCGGGGCACGGGGGGACTGGTTAGACACAGACCCCTCGCCTGGCGCCGGGATGCAGCCACTTCTGGGGCGGGGCACAGGGGGGCTGGTTAGACACAGACCCCTCACCTGGCGCCGGGATGCAGCCACCTCTGGGGTGGGGCGCGGAGGGCTGGTTAGATACGGACCCCTTGCCTGGCACCGGGATGCAGCCACCTCTGAGGCGGGGCGCGGGAGGGCTGGTTAGACACAGACCCCTGGCCTGGCGCCGGGATGCAGCCACCTCTGGGGCGGGGCACAGGGGGGCTGGTTAGACACAGACCCCTCACCTGGCACCGGGATGCAGCCACCTCTGGGGCAGGGCACGGGGGGACTGGTTAGACACAAACCCCTCGCCTGGCGCCGGGATGCAGCCACCTCTGGGGCGGGGCGTAGGAGGGCTGGTTAGACACAGACCCCTGGCCTGGTGCCGGGATGCAGCCACCTCTGGGGTGGGGCACGGGGAGGCTGGTTAACCACTGCCATCTGTACCCGATGGACTCGCCCGGGGGAGCCCCAGCTGGGACGTGACTGTGGGGCCTGGGGCCGGCACAGATTGTGAGGGGTAAGCACCCCCACGAACCACCCCACACCCCAGTTCAGCCCCCCCCAGCTGTAACCCCCCAAATCACCCCAAATGCAGCAGAACTGAGACTCCAGCTGCTGCCACAGCAATGTTAGATGCTCTGCTGAGGCCGCCCACCCCTGTGAACTGCCCTCCCCCTGGCTCCCTGCCCCCAACCTGCTGCACTCCACCCCCACAGCAGTGCCATGGGGCGGGGAAGGCTCAGGGCCTGGCTCCGGCTGCAGCCCCCCAAGCCGTGGGCTGGTGACCCAGTGACCCTGCCTGCACCGG
Source organism: Gopherus flavomarginatus (assembly GCF_025201925.1). NCBI lineage: Eukaryota > Metazoa > Chordata > Testudines > Testudinidae > Gopherus > Gopherus flavomarginatus. The sequence continues at coordinate 379,378,244 of NC_066617.1, forward strand.
TCCGTGGGAGTGCAGACCCTGTGCCGACAGGCCTGCCCCAACAGGGGCCAGGAGATTGTGGGGGCCACACCCAATGCTGCAGCACCACATGCTGCCCTCGTGCTGCACAAGTGGCCTGTGGAACTCCCCACCACCAGGTCCCTGCCCAGGGCCCCAGACACACCCCCGGGGGCGCCCCTGGGCAGTGGCCATGAGGCAGGCGGGGGAGGGGGTGATGGAGCCAGCAGCGCTTTGTGACCTCACATCCTGGCCCCACACCAAGCTGGACAAGGGCCAACACAGCCCCACGCCTGGCCCCCCTCCATGGCAGACAGCGGGGCCTCAGCGCTGGAGATCGGGGAGGCCGATGCCAACTGGGCGCTGATCAGAGACAAGGTGGGGGCAACGCTGGCGTAGGGCAGGGGGGTCACATGCCCAGCCCCACGTCCAGCCCAGGGGGAGCCCAGGCCAAGGCTGCTCGGTGCTGGGAAGGGAGCCCCAGAGCCAGCTGCATCTCTGGGCTGGGCCAGGGGTTCCCATGTAACCAGCCCCCATGCCCCACCAGAGCCAGCCGCATCTCCAGGCCAGGCCAGGGGTCCCCGTATAACCAGCCCCCTTGCCCCACCCAAGAGCCAGCCGCATCTCCGGGCCAGGCATGGGGCTCCCATATAACCAGCTCCCTGTGCCCCACCCCAGAGCCATTCACATCTCCAGGCTGGGCCGGGGGTCCCCATATAACAAGCTCCCCATGCCCCACCCCAGAGCAACCCACATCTCTGGGTTGGGCCAGGGGTCCCCATATAACCACCTCCCCGTGCCCCATCCCAGAGCCAGCCGCATCTCTGGGCCGGGCATAGGGTCCCCATATACTAGCCCCAATGCCTCACCCCAGAGCCAGCCGCATCTCCTGGCCAGGCATGGGGCCCCCATATAACCAGGCCTCGTGCCCCACTCCAGAGCCAGCTGCATCTCCAGCTGGGCCACGGTTCCCATATAACCAGTCCCTGTGCCCCACCCCAGAGCCAGCTGCATCTCCAACCAGGCCAGGGTTCCCATATAACCAGCCCCCGTGCCCCACCCAAGCCAGCCAAATCTCCAGGCCAGGTATACCCATGTAACCAGCCCGTGCATGCTACAACAGAGCCACTCACATTTCACCACTGGGCAACGGGTAGCCATAGAAGCAGCCCCGTCCCACCCCAGAGGGGGTCGCGTCTCAGGGCCGGGCGAGGGGGGGTCCATCCATTCGTCCTTCGGGCTGCGTCTGGTCACTGCCCCCAGCCCCTCCAACCGGCGCCATCCCGGCAGGTGGTTGAGGAGCGCTTTGGCCCCGCCGTGGTGCCCGTGCCCTTCCTGGAGGACGCGGCGGCCTACGACCTGCTGAGCGTGCTGGTGAGGAAGTCGGGCCGGGCGCCGCGGCTGCTGGGCCGGGCCCGGCCCCTGGTGCCGGTGGGGGCGCTGGCGCAGCTGGTGCAGCAGGGGCTGGAGCCGGGGGAGCTGGCGCGCTGCACGCGGGAATACAGCGCCCGGGCGCAGGGCGAGGCGCACTACGAGGAGACGCGCCTGGTGGCGGGCGCCCCCTGCCACATCCAGCTGCAGCTGGCCAGCGTGCACAAGAAGGTGGCCTTCCTGGCGCTGCGCCCCGGCCAGCTGGCGCTGCGCCCCGACCTGCCCTGGCTCCGCGGCCTGCGCAGCCTCTACCTCCTGCACGAGGTCTTCTACTGCGGGGGGCTGGCGCTGGCCGTCTGGCGGGGGCAGAGCCTGCGCACCCTGCGCCTGCCGGGGCCCCGGCCCCTTGCCTTCTGCTGCCTCAAATTCGCCCTCGGCCCCCGCGGCCTCCTGGGCCCCCAGAAACCCCTGGGGCCCGCGCTGCCCGCCAGGGCGGCCTGGATCAAGCTGCCAGCGCTGGAGCCCCCGGTCCCTCCCACCGAGAGCAAGAGCAGCCCCCAGGGCCGGAGCCCCTTCTGCAGGGCCTCCAGGACAGGTAAGGGGCTGGGGGGCCGTGGAGGGGGGGGGACTGCAGGGCCATGGGGGGCTGGGCACTGGGGGCCATGGGCACTGGGGGGGCTATGACGGGTCATGGGCACTGGGGAGCCATGGGGGGCTGGGCACTGGGGGCCATGGGCACTGGGGGGGCTATGGGGGGTCATGGGCACTGGGGAGCCATGGGGGGCTGGGCACTGGGGGGGCTATGGGGGGTCATGGGCACCGGGGGGCCATGGGGGGCTGGGCACTGGAGGCCATGGGGAGCTTAGGGCCAGCCCCAGCCTCGGCCCTCACTCTGGGGCCAGCAGCACTGGACTGAGCCCAGCCCCAGGGGTCTCCTTGCTCGGGGGGTCATAGGCCAGCGGGCCCCAAATGCTGACCCTGCCCGGTCTGGGGGGGGGCAGAGCGCACAGCGTTATTAGGGCAGCCCGGGGCGGGGGATTCTGGGGGTCTTGGCGAGCCCCAGCAGGGTCCGGCCAGGGCCCCGCGGTACCACTGGCAGCCTGGCTTGGATCCCCACAGCTCTGGGCCGGAGCGTGCCCAGCCAGTGCCCGCCCTCGGGCAGTACGGACCCCCAAGGGCCCTGCAACGCCAGCCCCCTCTCTGCCCCCAGGGAAGTGGCCGTTCGCCAGGCGCCGCGCCCAGCCAGCCAGCTCCCAGCGCGGGGACCCTGACCGGCACGCCATGTCCCTGCCCCTGCTGCCGAGCGCCGAGTCCGACAGCGACGGCTGAGCCGGGCCCCAGGCCCTGAGCCCCGACCCGCCACGAAACACGGTGTCTGCACTGAACCCAGCTGGGCGTCCGTGTGTCCTGGGGCCCAGGGCGGGCGGGGTGGGGCAGGCCCCAGGGCAGGGAAGGGCCCAGGGCAAGGGAGGGCAGAGCAGGGCAGGGCCCAGGACAGGCAGGCCCCACGGCAGGGCATGGAAGGGCCCAGGGCAAGGGGGGGCCAGGGCAGGCCAGGCCCCAGGGCAGGGAGGGCAGGGCAGGGCCCAGGGGAGGGCCCAGGGCAGGGCCCATGGCAGGGCAGGGCCCAGGGCAAGGGAGGGCCCAGGGCAGGCCAGGCCCCAGGGCAGGGCAGGGCCCAGGGGAGGGCCCAGGGCAGGGGAGGGCCAGGGCAAGGGAGGGCCAGGGAAGGCCCCAGGGCAGGCCAGGCCCCAGGGCAGGGGAGGGCCCAGGGGGTGCATGGGGAGCCCAGCCTGGGGGTTCACCCGCTGCAGCAGGTGGGGGCCGGAGGCTCCCAGGGGGCTGGCCCAGAGCGAGAACCCAAGAGTGCTGAGCACCCCCTCGTGGCCCCCGGCGGGGAGGTGGCAGCGCAGCGCCCAGCCAGGCGCCTTGGCACATGGCAGGTAGCAGACGAAGGGGGAGGGGGCTGCCCCTGCCCCCCGCAGTCCCACTTGGCCTGGCACAGCCGGCTGCCCTGCAGCCCGTGACCCAGCGCCCCTCAGGCTTCACCGGGGTGACCAGGCCTGGCCACAGAGCACCCCCCACTGCCCAGCAGGGGCCAGCCCCCCAATGTTCCTGCCGCTCTGCTTGGCCCCTTTCTAAGCTGCCAGGCCCTTTTCAGGGCAGGGGATCATGGGGGTAGACTGGGGGCAGCCCACTGGGCAGGGGGTTGTGGAAGTAGACAGGGGGGCAGCCTGCAGCAGGGGCTGTGGGGGGCAGCGTGGGGGGGGCAGAGGGCCATGGAGGCACTGGGAGCAGAGGGCAGGGGGTTGTGGGGCCAGCAGGCAGCCCATGGGGCAGGGCAGCGGGGGGGCAGCCCAGAGGCGGCAGGGGCCCTGCACACACACGCCAGGCAGAGGGACACTCTCCTTTATCCGCAGTGCAGGCCCCCCCTCCTCCCCAATAAATTAAGGTCCGTGTCCCGAGGGCAGGTTAAAACGGCGAGTCCCGGCCAGCGGGGCCGGCGCCGGCGGTGCCCTCACTCCTCGGGCTCCAGCAGGAAGGGCGAGGTGACGGCGTGGGCCTGGGCGATGGCCGCCAGCTCCTTGAGGAACTCGCTGAAGATGACGGCGCAGTACACGGTGTTCCTCACCCGCAGGGCCTCGCTCTGCTTCTCCGCGCCCGCTGGCGCCTCCCGCACCTGCTGCAATGCCAGCTGGGCCGCCTGCCGCGCCCGTGTCGGGCTGTGGGCATGCCGCAGGATCAGCTCCCCGATGGACGGCTTGCGGCTTTTCACTGCAGGCAGAGAGCGGGGCGTGAGCCGGGCCTGGCTCCTGTGAGGGGCAGACAGCGGGGTGAGCTGGGCCCGGCTCCCGGAGGGGGGCAGAGAGCAGGGTGAGCTGGGCCCAGCTCCCGGGGGGGGGGAGAGAGCGGGGTGAGCCGGGCCCGGCTCCCGGAGGGGGGCAGAGAGCGGGGTGAGCTGGGCCCAGCTCCCGGGGGTGGGGGGGGCAGAGAGCGGGGTGAGCCGGGCCCGCCTCCCGGAGGGAGGCAGAGAACGGGGTGAGCTGGGCCCAGCTCCCGGAGGGGGGCAGAGAGCAGGGTGAGCTGGGCCCAGCTCCCGGGGGGGGGGGAGAGAGCGGGGTGAGCCAGGCCCGGCTCCCGGAGGGGGGCAGAGAGCGGGGTGAGCTGGGCCCAGCTCCCGGGGGGGGGGGGGGCAGAGAGCGGGGTGAGCCGGGCCCGCCTCCCGGAGGGAGGCAGAGAACGGGGTGAGCTGGGCCCAGCTCCCGGAGGGGGGCAGAGAGCGGGAGGTGAGCCAGGCCCAGCTCCCGGGGGGGCAGAGAGCGGGAGATGAGCCGGGCCTGGCTCCCGAGGGCAGGGGGGGCAGAGATATGGATGAGCTGGGCCCAGCTCCCGAGGGGGGGGGGGGGCAGAGAGTGGAGGAAGAGCAAGGGGTGAGCCAGGCCCAGCTTCCAGGGGGTAGTGCTGCGGGGGCAGCTGGACACGCCCCTGGAGGGGATTACAGAGGGGCCGGGGGTAGTGCCGCGAGGGCAGCTGGACACGCCCCTGGAGGGGATTACAGAGGGGCCGGGGGTAGTGACACGGGGGCAGCTGGACACACCCCTGGAGGGGATTACAGAGGGGCCGGGGGTAGTGCCGCGGGGGCAGCTGGACACGCCCCTGGAGGGGATTACAGAGGGGCCGGGGGTAGTGACCCGGGGGCAGCTGGACACGCCCCTGGAGGGGATTACAGAGGGGCCGGGTGTAGTGCCGCGGGGGTAGCTGGACACGCCCCTGGAGGGGATTACAGAGGGGCCGGGGGTAGTGATGGGGGCAGCTGGACACGCCCCTGGAGAGGATTACAGAGGGGCCGGGGGTAGTGACAGGGGGGCAGCTGGACACGCCCCTGGAGGGGATAACAGAGGGGCCGGGGGTAGTGACACGGGGGCAGCTGGACACGCCCCTGGAGGGGATTACAGAGGGGCCAGGGGTAGTGACACGGGGGCAGCTGGACACGCCCCTGGAGGGGATTACAGAGGGGCCGGGGGTAGTGACACGGGGGCAGCTGGACACGCCCCTGGAGGGGATTACAGAGGGGCCGGGGGTAGTGCCACGGGGGCAGCTGGACACGCCCCTGGAGGGGATTACAGAGGGGCCGGGGGTAGTGACACGGGGGCAGCTGGACACGCCCCTGGAGGGGATTACAGAGGGGTCGGGGGGCTCTGGGCTCTGATTCGACCCGGCGCTAACCCAGAACTCAATCGCTGGGTCCAGACCCCCAGGCACCCGCCTGCTGTTCCCACAGGCAGTCACTGCAGAGTCAGGCCGGGGGGTGCCTGGCTCCCTTTGGATACAAGTCTCCTGCCGGGGTCCCACCAGGGGCACTCGCTGAGGGGGCTCCCGGTGTGTCGTGGGGGCTGGGGGCTCTGAGGGTTGGTCTCTGAGGGGGAGCCGAGGGGCTGACCCCAGTGTGACCCGGAGGGGGCTGACGCCAGGGGAGCCAGGCGAGGGTGTCTGGCTGGGGGTGCTGGGCCGGGGGAGCCAGGAGAGGGCGTCGGGCCAGGGCAGCTGTGCTGGGGGAGCCAGGCTGGGGGAGCCGGGAGAGGGCATCAGGCTGGGAGAGCCAGGCGAGGGCGCCGCGCCGGGGGAGCTGTGCTGGGGGAGCCGGGCCCAAGGAGCCAGGAGAGGGCGCCAGGCCGGGGGAGTCGGGCCAGGTGAATGGTAACACCAGGGAACCCTGTGCTCACAGGGGTGGGCCAGTTCAGCTGGGGGGCAGCCCCCCGCCTGCCTCCCCCCGGGCCCCGGCCCTACCCAACGTCTCGGAGCGGCGCAGGGCCGGTGCGGCGTTGGGGGCGTCAGCCCAGTCCAGCTGGCCGCGGGCGAGCAGGTACTTGCGGGCTTTGAAGAGCAGGGCGGGGAAGTCGTCCTGCCTGGCGGCGAAGCTCTCAATCTTGTTCTTCACCGAGCCCAGGACCTGCAAGGCAGGCGGCTCAGTGCCCAAGCAGGGGGCCCCGGCCATGGCTTGTGCCAGGCTGGGCTGCGGGGGGGCTGCGTACGGGGACCCCAGAACCTGCAGCTCCCCACTGGCTCAGCCTGCAGCCCTGCGACCCTCCAGCAATGCGGGCGCCCACCGCCCGCGGGTCACTGCCCTGCCCCTGAGCTGACAGGCCCAGCGGGGCCCCCGGGAGCCCATGAGCGGGCAGGGGCCGTGCCTGGGCGTACCTGGAGCAGGGACTTGACGCTGGGCTGGAAGACCATGTTGGTGTTGAGCAGGAAGGAGCGGAGCAGGGGCTGCGGGTAGCAGGCGAGTCGCGCCACCAGCCCCGTCAGCAGCACGTTCACGTACAGCGAGTTCTGCGCCATGTTCTCCAGCTTCGCCAGCAGCACGGCCACGAAGGGACCTGCGCGGGGCACGGCGTCAGTCAGGACCTGCCTGCCGCGCGCCGGCCTGCCCCTGCCCGCTGGGTGCCAGCGTCTCCCTGCCACCCCCTGCCCGCCGGGCCCCTGCCACCCCCTGCCCACCGGGCCCCTCCTACTCCCTGCCCGCCAGGCCCCAGCCTGTGCCTGCCTCCCCCTGCCCGCCAGGCCCCTGCCACCCCCTGCCCGCCGGGCCTCAGCCTGTCCCTGCCACCTCCTGCCCGCCGGGCCCCAGCCTGTCCCTGCCTCCCCCTGCCCGCCGGGCCCCTGCCACCCCCTGCCCGCTGGGCACCAGCCTGTCCCTGCCTCCCCCTGCCCGCCGGGCCCCAGCCTGTCCCTGCCTCCCCCTGCCCGCTGGGCCCCTGCCACCCCCTGCCCGCTGGGCACCAGCCTGTCCCTGCCTCCCCCTGCCCGCCGGGCCCCAGCCTGTCCCTACCAACCCCTGCCCGCCGGGCCCCTGCCACCCCCTGCCCACCGGGCCCCTCCTACTCCCTGCCCGCCAGGCCCCAGCCTGTCCCTGCCTCCCCCTGCCCGCCAGGCCCCTGCCACCCCCTGCCCGCCGGGCCTCAGCCTGTCCCTGCCACCCCCTGCCCGCCGGGCCCCAGCCTGTCCCTGCCTCCCCCTGCCCGCCGGGCCCCTGCCTCCCGCTGCCCGCCAGGCCCCAGCCTCTCCCTGCGACCCCCTGCACACCAGGCCTCAGCCTGCCCTTGCCTCCCCGTGTGAAGTGAGAATGTCAATGTTTTCTCTGCATACCATGGGGGGCTGGTGAGGGGAGCGTTGGCCTGGGAAGGTGGCAGAGGAAGGCCAGAAAGGAGACGGCTGGGGGAGTTTCAGTTTGGAGCTGGCTGGGAAATGGAGAGGGGAGCCCTGACCAACTGTGGCCTCCCTGGGGCCCCCCAAGATGGACCTGACTGAGGGGTCCTGTTGTCTGTCCCTGCAAGACCTGTCTGGGATTGTGCTCCTGTCGGCTAATAAACCTGCTGTTTTACTGGCTGGCTGGGAGTCCTGCTGAATCGCAGGAAGCCGGGGTGCAGGGTCTGGTCTCCCCCAAACCCTGTGACACCCTTCCCACCAGGCCCCCACCGCTCCCTGCCTGCCAGGCCCCTGCCTCCCGCCGTCCGCTGGGCACCAGCCGCTCCCTGACTCCCCCTGCCCCTGCCCACCTGCCCACGAGCCCCTGCCGGGCACCAGCCTGCCCCGCCCACTGGGGTGCCCCCATGTCCCACCCCCCTGAGCTGCCCTGGGCCCCAGAGGGGACAGGTCCATCGCAGGCCATTAGCCAGCTCGGACGCCAGCACCAGGACTCGGGATGCTGACCCCCCCCACTCACCTGTGAAGGGCTGGCTGGGCGGCTGCCCCAGGGCACGCAGGGGGCTGCTGACAAGCTGGGCCAGGGGCTCCGGCGGCCAGGACTGCGCTGGGGCCCCCCCCGAGGTGAGCGGAGCCGGGCGCTCGGAGAACCTCTCCTCGGCCTCCTCCTGCACCTCCCGGGAGAGGGGCCCCACAGGTGACTGCCCAGCCCCCCTCTGCAGCTCTGCCTCCAGCTCCCGCAGCTCCCGCGAGAAGCTCTCGATGCTCAAGCCGGAGCCGTTGGGCTCGCCGGGCGCCTGGGCCAGCAGCTCGTCGATCAGGGAGTCCATGGACGGCTGCTCCCAGGCCGGGGCCGGGGCCGGGGCAGTGGGGGAGCCGTTCTCCACCTGGGCCTTGAGCCCCCTCCGCTCCCACTCCGAGCCGGCGGAAGGGGGACCCCGGCGCACCTTCTTCACCGCAACATCACCGTCTGGCCTGCCCGGCCGGCTCGGCTCCGACCCGGGGGCCCCATTCAGGAGGGGGGCCGAGTCCTCGACATCGGGCACAGGGGGGCCGGCGCTGGGCTCACTGCTGCTGGGAGCCCCGGGTGCCCCGCCCCCCTCTGGCAGGCCCCTCTTCTTAGTGTGTGGGGTGGCAGGGCCGGGGGGGCCGGGGCCCGGCCGCTCCCCGTCGTAGGGGGCTGACCAGACGCGGCAGGCCAGCACGCACTGCTCCACGCTGAGCTGAGCATCCCGCAGGTACTCCAGGTAGTTCCTGTCCAGCTCCGCCACCTCCTCCCACCTGGCCGGGCGGTGGCAGGGGCTCCCGCTGGGCGTGGCCAGGCCGGGCGAGCGGGGCGCCGGGCTCCCTGACTCCGAGCTGCAGCTCTGCTGGCGCATGAAGAAGGCGAGGCGGGAAGGCGTGGAGGGCTTGGGCACCGTGACCACGGAGGAGGTGTCCACGGTGGGGCTCCCGTGGGCTGCGGGGGAGAGCCGAGAGGGAGCGTTACCGCAGGCCTGGCCCCTGCCCCACAGCGCCCCAGCCCCCGGGGGGGATGGAGACCTGCCCATGGGCTCACTGCTGGGCTGAGAAGGGAGAGCCGAGAGGGAGCGTTACCGCAGGCCTGGCCTCCGCCCCACAGCTCCCCAGCCCCCGGGGAGGGATGGAGACCTGCCCGTGGGCTCACCGCTGGGCTGCGGGGGAGAGCCGAGAGGGAGCGTTACCGCAGGCCTGGCCCCCGCCCCACAGCGCCCCAGCCCCCGGGGGGGATGGAGACCTGCCCGTGGGGTCACTGCTGGGCTGCGGGGGAGAGCCGAGAGGAAGCGTTAGCGCAGGCCTGGCCCCCGGGGGGGATGGAGACCTGCCCGTGGGGTCACTGCTGGGCTGAGAAGGGAGAGCCAAGAAGGAGCCTTACCGCCCCCGCCCCACAGCACCCCAGCCTCCGGGGGGGGATGGAGACCTGCCCATGGGGTCACCGCTGGGCTAGCCAGCAGGTATCCACACCAGGGCTGGGCGCCCCGAGCAGCCCCCCGTCTCCCGGGTGGGCACATGCCCCCATGGCCCCAGGTGAGGACAGACAGCAGCTCCCGCCGGCCTGACTCCCATGTGCCAGCCCCCAATAGCCACTGCTTGGGCAGCCCCCGAGACCATGCCGAGGGTCCCGGGCTGCTGGGTGACAGTGCCCCCCTTGCCTCCAGCAGTGGGCGGCTCCATGGGAAGGGCCCGCGGGCACCGGCCCACCTTTGGCCCAGGTGGCATGCTCCTCCCGGTCGGGTGCGGACAGGCTCTCGGTCCGGCAGCAGCGCGGGATCAGCGACAGGAATTTGGCAGCCGTCTTGCCGTAGATGTCCAGGTCCTTCACCGCCCGCCTCTGGCTCAGCATGACGTGGCTGCAGGGGATCAGGTACCTGGGGGCAGTGGGGCAGCCCGGTCACACCAGGCCGTCCCACCAGGGACCCAGCTCCATGCCCTCAGCCCGCTGTTCCCAGGTGCTCCAGGGCACAGCCATGCCAGGAGCGGGCGCTAGGGGGCGCTGTGCTCATGCTTCCCCTCCAGGGCCCCGGGGTGACGTGCCCCCAGCCCGGAGGGGCTCGGGGGGCTCTCCAGGGCCCCCTGCTCAGACGGCCATGGCACCCCACACCGCTGGGTGCTGGCGTGCCTGCTGTACATCCCTGGGCCGGCCCCCGGGTGCTCCAGGCCTGGGCAGGGGCAGGCGCACCCTGAAGGGCTCTGGGGAAGGCTGCCCCTGCCACGCTGGGACCAAGCAGCCAGAGCGACAGCGAGGGGGGCCCGGGGCCCTGCCACGGCACTGGGGCTCCCCATGGGGCCAAGCCACCGCCCCGGCAGCCCTCAGCCATGGTGCTGCTGGAGAGCCTCCGTTCCAGCCCCTCCCCGCAGACAGGGAAAGCGAGGCACCGAGCGGGGCACCGGGGAGCCCAGCTGGGGACAGGAGGCAACACGCCAAGTCACCTGAGCACCAGCTGCAGCATCACGTCCTCGCAGTTCAGGTTCAGCAGCGTGCGGAAGAGACTCAGAGACACCATGCAGAGCTAGGGGGAGAGAGGGAGGTGTTGGGGGGCTGGGCCGCACGGCAGGCACTGGGTGGACCAGGCTGGCTCCCGGCACTTGCCAGCACTAGCAGCGGGGCAGCTCCATGGCCAGCGCCTGCCCGTCGGCACGTCCCCCCGGGGGAGCTGAGCACTCGGGGCGACAGGCCCATGGGGAGCTGGAGGCAGGGCAGGGCCCATCCCCGGGAGCTGGGGGCCCGTCCCTGGGAGCTGGGGGAAGTTGTGAGCCTGTACCCGGGAGCTGAGAGGTGCTGGGACCCTGTCCCCAGGAGCTGGAGGGAGGGCGGGGGCCCATCCCCGGGAGCTGGGGGCTGTGATGAACTGGGACTGTTCTGACTGTGGCCTGTGAATGCTGGGGGGGGGGGGTTGGCCTGGGAGGATGATCTGCATGGGGGGATGGGAGACTGGCTGGGGGGAGGAGACCTGAGCAGGTAACGGGAGAACCCAGGAAGGGGTTGGAGACCAGGTGACACCTCTGCCCAGGAAGCGGGACAATGGCTGGGGGAGGGGACGCTGGGGGGAGAGAGGGAGTTTTCGGGAGGTGGCTGGGGAATGGAGGGAGGCACAGACGGGGCTCTGATTCCCCAATGGGGCTGTGGTGCCTCTGGGATCCCAAGATGGACCTAACTGGGGGGCGGGGGGGGGGGGCGGTCCTGTTGTCTGTGCCTGCAAGACCTGTCTGGGACTGTGATCCTGTCGGCTAATAAACCTTCTGTGTTACTGGCTGGCTGAGAGTCCCGGTGAATCGCAGGAATGGGGGGTGCAGGGCGCTGACTCCCCCACACTGCGTGACAGGGGCCCATGCCCAGGAGCTGGGGCCTGCACCCAGGAGCTGGTGGGAGCTGGGGCCTGTCCCCGGGAGCTGGGGGCCCATTCCCAGGAGCTGAGGGGAGCTGGGGCCCATCCCCGGGAGCTGTGGGGAGCTGGGGCCTGTACCCAGGAGCTGCGGGGAGCTGGGGGCCTGTGCCCTGGAGCTGGGGGGAGCTGGGGGCTCGTCCCCTGGAGCTGGGGGGAGCTGGGGCTTATACCGAGGAGCTGATGGGAGCTGGGGGCTCATGCCCTAGAGCTGGGGGGAGCTGGGGCCTGTACCCAGGAGCTGGGGGGTGCTGGGGGCCCGTCCCCGGGAGCTGGGGGGAGCTGGGGCTTGTACCGAGGAGCTGATGGGAGCTGGGGGCTCATGCCCTAGAGCTGGGGGGAGCTGGGGCCTGTACCCAGGAGCTGGGGGGAGCTGGGGCCTGTCCCCTGGAGCTGGGGGGAGCTGGGGCCCGTCCCCGGGAGCTGGGGGGAGCTGGGGCCCGTACCCGGGAGTTGGCGGCGATGCGGGCGACGAGCGTGTCCAGGATGGTGCTGTGGTCGTGCCGGTGAAGCAGGATGAAGCGGAGGAAGGTTTGGAGCAGGGCTGGGTCGCTGACGCTGCGCAGGAACAGCTCCAGGTACGCCGTGCTGGCCAGCAGCTCCTCCACCGCCGTCTGCCGGACAGCCGCACTGTTGGGACCCCCCTCGGCCGCCGAGGACCCCCTCGAGCCACAGGGCTCGGCCGCCGGGGAACCCCCCCCAGCCACAGGGCTCAGCCGCCGGGGACACCCCCCCCAGCCACAGGGCTCAGCCGCCGGGGACACCCCCGAGCCGCAGGGCTCAGCCGCCGGGGAACCCCCCCGGAGCCACAGGGCTCAGCCGCCGGGGAACCCCCCCGGAGCCGCAGGGCTCAGCCGCCGGGGAACCCCCCCGAGCCACAGGGCTCAGCCGCTGGGGACACCCTCCCAGCCACAGGGCTCAGCCACCGGGGAACCCCCCCCAGCCACAGGGTTCAGCCGCCGGGGACAACCCCCAGCCACAGGGCTCAGCCGCCGGGGACACACACTTACCCCCCAGCCACAGGGCTCAGCCACCGGGGAACCCCACCCCCAGCCATAGGGCTCAGCCGCCGGGGACACACACTTACCCCCCAGCCACAGGGCTCAGCCACCGGGGAACCCCCCCCAGCCACAGGGCTCAGCCACCGGGGACACCCGTCCAGCCACAGGGCTCAGCCGCCGGGGAACCCCCCCTCCCCCCCAGCCACAGGGCTCGGCCGCCGGAGACACCCCCCACTAGTCGCAGGGCTCAGCCGCCAGGGACACCCCCCACCAGTCGCAGGGCTCAGCCACCGGGGACACTCCTCCCAGCCACAGGGCTCGGCCACTGGGGAACCCCCCCGAGCTGCAGGACTCGGCCGCCGGAGACACACACCTACCCCCCACCGCAGGGCTCGGACGCTAGGGACAGACACCTACCGCCCCCCCACCGCAGGGCTCGGACGCTAGGGACAGACACCTACCGCCCCCCCACCGCAGGGCTCGGACGCTAGGGACAGACACCTACCCCCGACCGCAGGGCTCGGACGCTAGGGACACACACCTATCCCCCCACCGCAGGGCTCGGACGCTAGGGAAACACACCTACCCCCCCCCCCCCACCGCAGGGCTCGGATGCTGAGGACCCCTCCCCAGCCACAGGGCTTGGCCATCAGGGACACTCACCTACCCCCCACCAAAGGGCTCAGCCACCAGAGACCCCCCAACTCAGCCGCAAGGCTCAGCCACTGGGGACCCCCCCGAGCTGAAGGGCTCAGCCACTGGGGACCCCCCCGAGCTGAAGGGCTCAGCTGCCAGGGACCCACACCTACCCCTGCCGCAGGGCTCGGCCACCAGAGACACCCCCCACACACAGCAGCTGAGCCAGGCCAGGGGGCCAGAACCCCACAAGGGGTCAGGCGAGAGTTGAGGTGCATTATACATGCCAGCAGCTTCCCCTCCCCGCTCTGAGCCTACCTTGTGCAGGGCTGGGCCCATCACAGGCACCAGGAAGCCGTTATGGACGTAATCCACCAGCTGCTTCTGCACCAGCGGGTGGGCAACCTGCAGGAGCACAGAGCCCAGAGTGGGCACCAGGCCACAGAAGGGACTGCAGGACGCCTGGGTCCCTCCCAGCGCAGCCAGACACTGCGATCTGGGCCACAGCTTCCGCTCTACACGGTGCTGGGCAGGGCTGGCTGAGGCAGGCACGGTGCCCCTTGGCCAGGCAGGACGGGGGATCTCTGGGCAGGCACGGTGCTGGGCAGGGCGGGCTCAGGCAGGCACGGTGCCCGTCAGCTGGGCAGGATGGGGGATCTCTGGGCAGGCACGGTGCTGGGCAGGGTGGGCTCGGACAGGCATGGTGCTGGGCAGGGCTGGCTGAGGCAGGCACGGTGCCCCTCAGCCGGGCAGGACGGGGGATCTCGGGGAGGGCACGGTGCTGGGCAGGGCTGGCTGAGGCGGGCACAGTACCCCTCGACCGGGCAGGACAGGGGATCTCGGGGTGAGCACGGTGCTGGGCAGCCCTTGGCTGGGCAGGATGGGGGATCTCGGGGTAGGCACGGTGCTGGGCAGGGCTGGCTGAGGCAGGCATGGTGCCCCTCGGCCGGGCAGGACAGGGGATATCGGGGTCGCCACAGTGCTGGGCAGCCTTTGGCTGGGCAGGATGGGGGATCTCAGGGCGGGCATGGTGCTGGGAAGCCCTCGGCTGGCCAGGATGGGGGATCTCAGGGCAGGCATGGTGCTGGACAGGGCTGGCTGAGGCAGGCATGGTGCTGGGCAGCCTTCGGCCGGGCAGGACGGAGGATCTCGTGGCAGACACGGTGCTGGGAAGCCCTTGGCTGGGCCAGGATGGGGGATCTCGGGGCGGGCATGGTGCTGAGCAGGGCTGGCTGAGGTAGGCACGGTGCCCCTCGGCCGGGCAGGATGGGGGATCTCGGGGCGGGCACGGTGCTGGACAGGCCTGGCTGAGGCGGGCACAGTGCCCCTCGGCCGGGCAGGACGGGGGATCTCGGGGCGGGCACGCTGCTGGGCAGGGTTGGCTGAGGCGGGCACAGTGCCCCTTGGCCGGGCAGGATGGGGGATCTCGGGGCGGGCACGGTGCTGAGCAGGGCTGGCTGAGGTAGGCACAGTGCCCCTCGGCCGGGCAGGACAGGGGATCTCGGGGCGGGCACGGTGCTGGGAAGCCCTTGGCTGGGCAGGACGGGGGAACTCGGGGCGGGCACGCTGCTGGGCAGGGCTGACTGAGGCGGGCACAGTGCCCCTCGGCCGGGCAGGACGGGGAATCTCTGGGCGGGCACGGTGCTGGACAGGGCTGGCTGAGGCGGGCACAGTGCCCCTCGGCCGGGCAGGACAGGGGATCTCGGGGTGGGCACGGTGCTGAGCAGGGCTGGTTGAGGCGGGCACAGTGCCCCTCAGCCGGGCAGGACGGGGGATCTCGGGGCGGGCACGGTGCTGGACAGGGCTGGCTGAGGCGGGCACAGTGCCCCTCGGCCGGGCAGGACGGGGGATCTCGGGGCGGGCACGGTGCTGAGCAGGGCTGGCTGAGGTGGGCACAGTGCCCCTCGGCCGGGCAGGACAGGGGATCTCGGGGCAGGCACGGTGCTGAGCAGGGCTGGTTGAGGTGGGCATGGTGCCCCTTGGCCGGGCAGGATGGGGGATCTCGGGGCGGGCACGGTGCTGGACAGGGCTGGCTGAGGCGGGCACAGTGCCCCTCGGCCGAGCAGGATGGGGGATCTCGGGGTGGGCACGGTGCTGAGCAGGGCTGGCTGAGGTGGGCATGGTGCCCCTTGGCCGGGCAGGATGGGGGATCTCAGGGCGGGCATAGTGCTGAGCAGGGCTGGCTGAGGTAGGCACGGTGCCCCTCGGCCGGGCAGGACAGGGGATCTCGGGGCGGGCACGGTGCTGAGCAGGGCTGGCTGAGGTGGGCATGGTGCCCCTTGGCCGGGCAGGATGGGGGATCTCGGGGCGGGCACGCTGCTGGGAAGGGCTGGCTGAGGTGGGCACAGTGCCCCTCGGCCGGGCAGGACGGGGGATCTCGGGGCGGGCACGGTGCTGAGCAGGGCTGGTTGAGGTGGGCATGGTGCCCCTTGGCCGGGCAGGATGGGGGATCTCGGGGCGGGCACGGTGCTGGACAGGGCTGGCTGAGGTGGGCACAGTGCCCCTCGGCCGGGCAGGACGGGGGATCTCGGGGCGGGCACGCTGCTGGGCAGTGCGGGCTGAGGCGGGCTCCCGCGGGCTGCGGCCTGCCCACCTGGATGACTGCGTTGCAGAACTCCAGCGAGTTCATGAAGAGGACGAGTGCGGGCACCCCCATCCAGTCCTCACGGCGCAGGCAGTGCCAGTCGTCCGCCCGCACCTCGATCTTGCGGGGCAGCGAGGAGTAGAGGGCACTGAGGCCCGTGGCGAGGACCTGGAGGCACAGGAGCGGCAAAACGCTGATGGTTAGGGAGAGCCCCCAGCAGTGGGCACCAGGTGCCAGGCACTGCCCTGACAGATGCTGCCTGCCCCACAGAGCCCACCCAGCCCGGGGGAGGGGCCAGCAAAGTGCCCAGCCCAAGTCGCACAGTCGCAGAGCAGCTGGCTCCTCACAGGGGGTCTGAGCCTCTTGCTCCCCTGCAGCTGGAGCTCAAGGGGGCACGTTGGGGGTGCGGACCCCTCAGGAAGGGGCGACACCAGCTCCGCACTGTCGTTGCAGGTCCCGGGCGCCGGAGGGCCAAGTGCCCAGCGGAGCTCAGTGCCAGCTCCCTCATGGCCCCAGCCCACGCCCACCGAGCAGAGCTGCAGTGCCTCCACTCCCTCCCTGCAACACCAGGGCCAGCTACCCCCAGTACATGGGGAGGCAGGTGGAGAGAGCCAGGGCCAGGGCCAGGGCCAGCGTCTGGACAGGGACACACTGGCATCCTGCCACTCTGCCCCAGCAGGGAGCTCGGGGCCAGGCTGGGCACTTGGCTGGACCCCGCTGTGTGTCCCCCACGCCAGGCCGGGCTCACCACACCCAGCCAGAGCGGGATGCACTGAACACAGCTGGGCAGGAGGCTAGGGGGCCTGGCCTCGACCTGGGCAAAGTCGCCACGTCTCTGTGGGCCTCTGTGTGCTGCCCCAGGGGGCACTGACGCTGCGGTGATGGGCTGGAGGAGGTGCCCTGCCAGCCCCCCTGGAGCACCCCTGCCAGGAGTCACAGCCACAGCGTGCACAAGCCCCCGTCCCACTGGCAGCCCCTGGAGCCGGCCCAGCCCGCTGGCTCCAGATTGGGGGGAGCCCCTGGGGCTGGCCCGTCCCACTGGCTCCAGCCGGGGAGGAGCCCCTGAGGCCGGCCCGTCCCGCTGGCTCCAGCCAGGAGGAGCCCCTGGGGCCGGTCCGTCCCGCTGCCTCCAGCCGGAGAGGAGCCCCTGAGGCCGGTCCGTCCCGCTGCCTCCAGCCGGAGAGGAGCCCCTGAGGCCGGCCCAGCCCGCTGGCTCCAGATTGGGGGGAGCCCCTGGAGCCGGCCCGTCCCGCTGGCTCCAGCCAGGAGGAGCCCCTGGGGCCGGCCCGTCCCGCTGGCTCCAGCCAGGAGGAGCCCCTGAGGCCGGCCCGTCCCGCTGGCTCCAGCCAGGAGGAGCCCCTGGGGCCGGCCCGTCCCGCTGGCTCCAGCCGGGGAGGAGCCCCTGAGGCCGGCCCAGCCCGCTGGCTCCAGATTGGGGGGAGCCCCTGAGGCCGGCCCAGCCCGCTGGCTCCAGATTGGGGGGAGCCCCTGGGGCCGGTCCGTCCCGCTGGCTCTGGGGGGCCCGGCCAGGGAGGAGCCCGGGCACCCAGGCGGCGGGGGACCCGTACCGGGCAGAAGTAGGAGCTGTCGGTGATGTAGGTGGCCACGGCGCGGTTGCCGGCGGCCATGGCCAGGAGCAGCAGCAGGGCGTCGCGGGCCTGCTGCCCCGTGGGCCCCTCGTGGTGGATGAAGGGGACGAGCAGGGAGAAGAGCAGCAGGTCGCCAGGGCCCTGCTCCGTGGGCCGGTGGAAGAAGAGCTCCAGGAGCGCCGGGTCCTTGGCCACGCAGTCGCAGAGCTGGTTGAGCAGCAGCACCAGGCTGGTCTGCAGGCTGGGTGAGGCCGGCTCGGCGCACAGGCTCAGCAGCTGCAGCAGCGGGCGCCGCACGGGAGGGTGGCGCAGCAGGGGCTGGTGGCTCTGGCTGATCAGCATCTCGTAGAGCTTCAGCTGCTCTGCCCGCTGCTCCTCGCTGCCATCCCGCTGCAGGTGCCAGTGCAGGAGGCGCTCGAGCAGGTTCTCCGCCAGCACCAGCTGCAGGATAGGCCCCATGCCCGCCCCGGCGCCCGCCCGCTCCTCCGCCAGCAGCGTCAGCATCTGGTAGGTGTTGTTCCGCACGGCGCTCGCGTCGTCCGCCGCGCCCGGGCCCGGCTTGGGGCCCCGCTTCTCCAGGACCCTCAGCACCTGGGGAGACAGCAGCAGCGCTGAGCGAAGGGGGGAACGGGGGGTGGCAGGTGCTGAGCGAGGGGGGCAGCACACAGAGTGGGGGGGCAGGGGGCAGGGGAGGGCAGCACACGCTGTATGAGCAGGGCGGGGGGCCTGAGGGGGTGACAGGTGCTGAGTGGGGGGGCAGGGCACAGGGAGGGGCCCGCGCTGAGCGAGGGGCAGGGGCCCCCTCAGGAGGGGCTGTTCGAAATGCTCAGGTGGGCCGGGCACGGTGTGGCCACGGATTCCCTCAGCTTTTAGATGGGGCCTCTGGGACAAAGGGGGGTGGCTGTAATACGTTACGAGTCCCGTGTGTGCCTCAGTTTCCCCTCTTGCCCAGTGGGGTGGGAAAGGTCTGTCTGCTGTCATGGCAGGGTAAGACACAGGGGTGATAACCCACCTGTGCCAGCGCTGTGAGAACGTCACTGCCCCGGCTGGGCGAGGGGCAGTGATCCCTGTGGCAGGGGCCTGGCTCCCCCAGGCCAGAGCTCACGGGGAACGGCAGAGGAGTCCCCTCAGAGAGGGATCCCGTGGGTCTGTGCCAGCGTCCCAGCACCCCGTGCCCTCCCCGGCGATCCCTGCACGGACCCTGGACCCCAGGGCATGCCATGGCCGGCTAGGGCACTCGGCAGCCCTGCCTCTTCGCTGGGCATCTGTCCTGGATCCCAGGGTCTGAGCTAGGCCATACCTGTGAGCACCCCTTGCGAACTCCCCCCAGCGGGCCAGACCCCCAGGGTCCCCTCTCCCGCCAGGGCCGGCCACGCGGCCTCACCACCTCCGAGCCGGAGCCTCTGGGCCCAGCCGCCTGCGTCCCGGCCTGAGCTCTGCCCAGCGCGTCCAGCTGACGGGCCCTGGGGAACCATGTCCCTGCCACAGGCCCCACCCCAGCCAGGAGCTGCAGGGCCCCCTCATGCCCAGTGCATTCAGCCGACGGGTCCTGGGGAGCCGTGTCCCCACTGCAGCCCCCCTCCAGCCAGGAGCTGCTGCCACCCCGTGCCCAGCGTGTCCAGCCGATGGGCCCTGGAGAACCATGTCCCTGCCGCAGGCCCCACCCCAGCCAGGAGCCGCAGGGACCCCCCATGCCCAGCGCATCCTGCCGACGGGCCATGGGGAGCCGTGTCCTCACTGCAGCCCCCTCCCAGCCAGGAGCTGCAGGGCCCCCCTGTGCCCAGCGCGTCCCACCGACGGGCCCTGGGGAGCTGTGTCCCCGCTGCAGCACCCCCGTTCAGCCAGGAGCTGCTGCCACCCCCTTCCCTGTTGTCCAGCTGGGACCTGCAGCCCTCCCCCGCTGGGAGCCGCTCCCCCCTCCCTCCAACACACACACAGAGCGCGCCAGGAGCCACAGGGTCTCCACGCCCAGCTAGGAACTGGAGCCCCCCCACCGTTGCTCAGCTGGGGGGGCAGGGGCTCCAGTTCCCAGCTGGGCTATGTGGGGGGGGCTGCGGTGGGGACACGGCTCCCCAGGGCCCTGTCGGCAGGACGCGCTGGGCACGGGGGGCCCTGAGGCTCCTGGCTGGAGGGTGGGACGCAGGCGGCTGGGCCCAGAGGCTCCAGCTCGGAGGTGGTGAGCCCGCGTGGCCGGCCTTGGTGGGAATGCGGGACCCCGGGGGTCTAGCCTGCTGGGGGTGGTCACAGGGGGTGCTCACAGGTGTGGCCTAGCTCAGACCCTGGGGACCCCCGCCCGCAGCCAGGAGCTGCAGGGACCACCAGCCATTTCAAAGCAGGGCAGGTCTCATGGGGGGGTTGGGTCCATCAAAGCATTGGGGGATGGGGGGGGACTACATGGCACCCAGGCCAGGCCCTCCCGGGGCTGGCCACACTGTGCCAGGTGCTCTGGGACCCCCTTCCCCCCCTTCCCGGTGTCTGGGCCATCGGCAGAGTCCCAGTTCTTACCACACCTTGTCCCTGGCTGCTCTGCCAACAGCCCTGATGGGCCTCCCACCCGTCAGGACCCCTAGGTACCCACAGGCCTGCTTGTTACCCTCAGGCATGGCAGCCCCCCGCGGAGGGAAACTGAGGCAGGTGCTGCACTCGGTCAGCACAACTGGTGACCTGGAGACTAAGAGGCCCAGCCCAGCTTGGCCCTCAGCCGGTTCTGGCCAGTGGGAGGACAAAGGGCTGAGGAGAGAGGGACCCACTGACCTACCAGCTGGTTCCAGCTGGAGAGGAACAAAGGACGGAAGGGAGAGGGCCCCAGTGACCTGTTTACCTGGGATGGAGGACAAAGGAGGGGAGGAGCTGGGGGGCGCCGGTGATGTGGGGCTCTGGGCTGGAGAGGGGGAGCAGGTGGAGCCCCCCGGACGCAGGGAGACTGGGATGTGCTGGGCTGGGGGAGGCCAGGCCTGAGGCTGGAGAGTTTCCTGTGCTGGGGTCAATAAACCCTCCTGTTTTATGCTGGCTGAGAGCTGCTTGGGGGGGCATTATCCCCTCTGGGAGGGGAGGCCCCGTGGGTCCAGAGGGAGGGGACTCCCTGGGGGGGCCCATGGCAGAGACAGTCCGCTAAGGCTCAGAGAGCTGCAGTCTCAGGAGGTGGAGGAGCCTACGGCTTCCCCCCCACCCCGAGAAGGGCTTCACACTGAAGGGGGTTCCCGTCCTGGGCATGTTTCCAGTACAGACCCACCCGGCGACTGGGAGCACTCCCCTTCTTGGGGGCTCTCGGCTCTCCCTCCTCCTTCTCCCCCTGCATCGCCCCCTAACATGGCCCGATGCCCAGACCCCCCCGGGCACCCTCACCTGGCACCAGTGGTTCTTGAAGACCATGAGGCAGGTCTCGGGGTCAGCCGTTACGGGGCTCTGCAGGCTGGCGCCACGGCTGGCTCGGTGCCCCGCTGCCCGGGAGTGCAGCTTGCTGAGCCAGCTCATCCTCTCCATGCCCACAGGCACAGCTCTGCTCCAGCCAGCGGGGGCTACAGGGCACGGGCAGCCCCTGGGCGCTCCACAGGCTGAGGCAACGGCTGCTCGGTGGAGCCAGACGGGCAAGGACAGGGCCAGCGCTCCATGCTGCGGCCAGGGTGGCACCAGGCTGTAGGGAGAGAGACGACATGAGGCAGGGAGCCCCGTGTGCTGGGACTCCAGCCTCGTCCCCCTTTAGGGAACCGATCCCTGCCCCGCCCCGCCCCACCCGCCCGCAGCAGGGGCAAAGTGCAAGGAGCAGCAGGAAAGGCAGGTGCTGCCGGGGCAGGAGCAGCGCAGGGCACACCCAGAGCAGAGCCTGCGGGCAGGGGGTGCCCACACACACAGCACCCAGCATTGGCAGCCTGGCACTCAGCCTCTCAACTGCACCACTTCCTCGCACCCCATGGCAGCCCGCCACCCCCTTCTGCGGCAGGCCCCAGGAGATGAGCCAGGCAGCCACATCCATGACCCCCGAGAGGGGTACGGGGAGCGGATGTCTCCCTTGGCCACTGACCTGCCCAGAGCCCGAGGGCACCCACAGTGCTCAGTTCCGGGAGGAGTGGGGTTAGCCCGCTAGTCCCAGCCCAGGGCTGGGCTGTTCCCTACAGCACATTCCCTGTCCCGAGCCCCCTCCCTCTCCCCTGCCTTGGGAACAAGGAACCCAGGCACCTGGCCGGCCAGATGCAGGAGCTCAGCCGAGCCAGGCCCCCCCTCTGCTCAGCAGCCTGTCCCGGAGCCGCCCCGCTGCTGCCTGGTCCTGGCTGCGAAAGGCAGGAGAGCCCCTGGGCTGCGGAGACCCATGGGGGAGAAGAGGAGCATGGCGCCCCAGAGCCCGCCCAGTGAGCCACCCATCGAACCGGCCAACAAGCCACCCAACCACCCTGCACCGAGCCGCCCAACCACCTGGCCAATGACTCGGCCAATGAGCCACCCGCCGAACCGGCCACCATGCTGCCCAACCCCCCGGCCAACCCCCTGGTGCTGAGCCACCCAACCCCCAGCCCAACCCCCTGGCGCCAAGCTGCCAAACCCCCTGCCCAACCTCCCCGGCCAACCCCCCAGTGCTGAGCCGCCCAACCCCCAGGCCAACCCCCTGGCGCCGAGCTGCCAAACCCCCTGCCCAACCCCCCCGGCCAACTCCCCAGTGCTGAGCCACCAAACCCCCTGGTGCCGAGCTGCCAAACCCCCTGCCCAACCCCCCTGGCCAACCCCCTGGCGCCGAGCTGCCAAACCCCCTGCCCAGCCCCCCCGGCCAACTCCCCAGTGCTGAGCCACCAAACCCCCTGGTGCCGAGCCGCCCAACCCCCTGGCACTGAGCTGCCAAACCCCCTGCCCAACCCCCCCAGCCAACCCCCCAGTGCTGAGCCGCCCAACCCCCTGGCACCGAGCTGCCAAACCCCCTGCCCAACCCCCCCAGCCAACCCCCCAGTGCTGACCCGCCCAACGCCCTGGCACTGAGCTGCCAAACCCCCTGCCCAACCCCAAGGCCAACCCCCTGGCGCCGAGCTACCAAACCCCCTGCCCAACCCCCCTGGCCAACCCCCTGCCCAACCCCCCAGTGCTGAGCCGCCAAACCCCCTGCCCAACCCCCCCGGCCAACCCCCCAGTGCTGAGCCGCCCAACTCCCCTGGCCAATGCCTTGATGCCAAACCACCCAACCCCCCAGCCAACAACCGGCACAGGGGCCGGCAAGCAGAGTTTGGGGGGACACTCGGGGAGCACGGCAGAGCACTAGGCAGGCCAGCGAGGGGAGTCCTGTGGGGCTGTAGTGCTGCAGCTGGCGGTGTGCGTTCCCCAGTCTAACAGGGTTTCGGTGGGCAGGCTATGACCGACCCAGAGGCAGCAGGGGAAGACACAACGAGGATGACATATACGTGTCAAAGAGTGGGGGGGAGTGCGGGCCCTGCACCCAGGCAGTTACTAGGCACTAGGATTTGGGGGGCACCATTTTCTTCGGCAGCGACCGCATCTTTGGCCACCCCGGTCGCTGCCAATATTTAGGTGGAGGGAGCTGGGGCAGGGGAGCGCGGGGAGGGCCGCCTGCAGCAAGTAAGGGGGGGGCGGCATGCAGGGGAACTCCCCGACCCAGCTCTCCCCTGCCCTGCCTCCCCCCCGAGCACGCCGTGGCTGCTTCACTTCTCCCGCCTCCCAGGCCCGAGGTGTCTACGCTGACTGACGCCGCACGCCTGGGAGGCGGGAGAAGTGAAGCAGCGCCGAGGTGCTCGGGGTGCTCGTGCTCGGAGCAGGGGTGAGCTGGGGCAGGGGGGCGCCTCAGGGTGGATGGGGGAGCTGCCATGGGGGAGGGGCGCCTCAGGGTGGAGGGCAGGAGCTGCCGCGGGGGGGTGCGTCTCAGGGCGAGGGCACGGGGTCGGGGACGGCACAAGGTGGAAGTTTCGCCTAGGGTGCGAAACATCTTTGCAGCAGCCCTGCCTGCACCCCCCCCACTTCCTGCGATTCACCGGGACTCTCAGCCAGTCAGTAACACAGAAGGTTTACTAGCCGATAGGAACACAGTCCCAAGACAGACCTCGCAGGTACAACCAGGACCCCTCAGCCAGGTCCCTCTGGGGGGCAAGGAGCTTAGACCCCAGACTGGGGGTTCCCTGCCTCTTCCCACCCAGCCCAAACTGACACTAAAAACCCCTCCAGCCGGGTCTCCCCTCCTTCTCCCTCCCTCCCTTTGTCCAGTTTCCCAGGCAAAGGTGTCAACTCCCTCCACCCCGGCTCAGGTACCGTCCCTCACCTAAAATCACCCCCTGCTCTCCCCTCCCCCATGCAGACAGCCCCAGTAAAACTAGAAAACATTCCCAGGTCAATCCGCCCCCCTTCCCTGCTGGGTCACTGTGATGTTATTGACATGATCTGGGACCATATAGAACATGGTTGCAACCAAGGTCCTGTAGTGACACCAAATCTTATGTAAAGGGGGTCATATAAGGTGTCTAAGAACAGGTTATGGGTAGCTGGTTATAATTATGTCTGTGTGCATGTGTCATTTTGTAGTTGAAGTTATGAATATTGGCTGTATACTGTCTGTATTCCAAATTGGTGCTGTGCTTCTGGGAGACATTCCAGACAAGTTGGTGTTAGCTCCGCCTAGCCTGCTTGATGGCCCATTAAGGACCATCAGCTACACAATTGACCCATTGAGAGGAGGCAGATACGCCTTATAACTCAGCAAAGTGCAGGGACTTGCCCACGTGACTGCAGACTCCGTTTTGCTGTAATTTTCCACAGTAAGAACAAAGATGTGTTCTTACACCTGGAAGTGCCTATATAAGGCTGATGCCTCATCTCCATCTGGTCTTCAATCCTGCTTCCTACCTCTGGAGGGACTTTGCTACAGGCTGAAGCTCTGAACAAAAGGACTGAATGACCCATCCCAGCGGGGCATGTTCCAGAGACTTGATTTAAACCAGCAGTTTACTCCATCACTGCTACAAGCCTGAACTAAGAACTTGGCCATCACTGTATGGAATTGATTCCATTTAACCAATTCTAGCTCTCAGCTCTACCTTTTTTCCTTTATGAATAAACCTTTAGATTTTAGATTCTAAAGGATTGGCAACAGCGTGATATGTGGGTAAGATCTGATGTGTATATTGACCTGGGTCTGGGGCTTGGTCCTTTGGGATCGAGAGAACCTTTTTCTTTTACTGGGGTGTTGGTTTTCATAACCATTCATCCTCAGGACGGGTGACACTGGTGGTGATACTGGGAGACTGGAGTGTCTAAGGAAATTGCTTGTGTGACTTTGTGATGAACTGGGACTGTTCTTACTGTGGCCTGTGAATGCTGAGTGGGGGGTGTTGGCCTGGGAGGACGAGCTGCATTGGGAGATGGGAGACTGGCCTTGAGGGAGAAGACCTGAGCATGAACCCAGGAAGGGGTTAGAGCCCAGGTGACACCTCTGCCCAGGAAACTGAACAAAGACTAGGGAAGGAGATGCTGGAGAGGAAGAGGGAATTTTCAGGAGCTGGCTGGGGAATGGAGCGAAGGACAGACAGGGCTCTGACCCTCCAAGGGGGCTATGGTGCTCCTGGGGCCCCAAGATGGACCTAACTGGGGGGATCCTGTTGTCTGTGACTGCAAAACCTGTCTTGGACTGTGTTCCTGTCGTCTAAATAAACCTTCTGCTTTACTGGCTGGCTGAGAGTCCCGGTGAATCGCAGGAAGTGGAGGTGCAGGGCCCTGACTCCCCCACACTCCGTGACAGACTTGTGCTTAGCCAGTGCAGTGAAACCAAAGTCCTCTTTGTCTAGCTGGTTCGGTTTGCCTTAGAGGTGGAAAAACCCCAGCCTTGAGCTGTGACTGCCCTGTTTAAACGATTGGTCCTGAATTGGCACTCTCAGTTGGGTCCGGCCAGAACCGCATCGTCACAGTCACATCTCTCCCCCCTTCGAGACTGAACTGAGAGGGGTCACTCTGCCCAGTGACCTGGGAAAGTTCAGGGCCCCCTCTCCGGGACAACGCGTCCGCTGTCAGGTTGGCACTTCCCTTCACATGGACCACGTCCATGACATAGTCCTGCAGGAGCAGGCTCCACCTCAGGAGCTTGGCGTTGGCTCCTTTCATCTGGTGCAGCCAGGTCAGGGGAGAGCGGTCGGTGTACATGGTGAAGTGTCGCCCAAAGAGATATAGCTCCAGTTTCTTAGGGGCCCATACTGTGGCCAGGCATTCCTTCTCGATGGCCGCGTAGCTTTGTTCCCAGGGTAGCAGCTTCTTACTCAGGTACACGACGGGGTGTCTCTCCCCCTTTTCATCTTCCTGCGTTAACACCGCCCCCAGTCCCATGTCTGAGGCGTCAGTGAACACCATAAAGGGCTTGTCAAAGTCTGGGTTTGCCAGAACTGGGCCACTAACCAGAGCCTCCTTCAGTGCCCGGAGAGCCTGCTGGCACCACTCGGTCCAGACCACCTTGTCTGGCTTCCCCTTCTTGCACAGCTCAGTGATGGGGGGGGCTATGGCGCTAAAGTGGGGCACGAACCTTCGATAGTACCCCGCCATCCCCATAAAGGCCTGGACCAGCTTTTTGGTTTGGGGAGCGGGCCAGTTTCTGATCACCTCCACCTTGGCTGGTTCCGGCTTTAGGCAGCCGCTCCCCAGCCGATGGCCCAACTAAAATACTTCAGCCATCCCCACCTTGCACTTCTCAGCCTTTACGGTTAACCCAGCCTTCCGGAGTCGGTCCAGCACTTGTTTAACCTGGGACACGTGGTCCTCCCAGGTCTGGCTGAAGACGCAGATGTCGTCAATATACGCCATGGCAAAACTCTCCATCCCCCTCAGTAGCTGATCTACCAGGTGCTGGAAGGTGGCCAGCGCTCCCTTGAGGCCGAAGGGCAGGGTCAGAAACTCATAGAGCCCCAGAGGGGTGATAAAGGCCGATTTCAGCCTGGCATCTGCGTTTAGCGGCACTTGCCAGTAGCCCTGGTGGTGAGGTACCGAGCACCTCCCAGCTTGTCTAGGAGCTCGTCAGGCCTGGGCATGGGGTAGGCATCGGATACCGTGATGGCCTTCCGATAGTCCAAACAGAACCAGATCAACCCGTCCTTTTTGGGGACCAGCACCACTGGCGAGGCCCAAGGGCTGGAAGATGGCTGGATCACCCCCAAAGCCAGCATGTCCCTGTGACGTTATGAGTGTGATATAATATCTCACTGAAAGATGAAAGGGCCAGAAAGAGTTAATTAACTCACCTCAACGACTGACCTGACCCATGGGTGAACCTTAAGGACTGGTTAGGAAGATCTGTAAATGAATAATGCTTTGAAATGCAAGTCTGCATTGGTAGAGATCTCAAGGGTAGATGTTTGCTCAGGTCTTGTAATGTAAGCAAACAAGTCTTGTCTGTTGCTATAGTTTTAATTCAAAGATCCAAAAAGGGAATATTAGCATTTAAGATGATACTTGAGTGAAATAGTATTATTGTCTAGGCACCTCTTTGAAGGTTGTGGTAACCTGTATCTGAACTGTTTAATGGATAAATTACTCTGAGCTAATTGCCAGGATGGTTGGAAGAAGGAGTTAAGCCTATTGTTTTCTCAGGGCAAAAGGCTGCTGGAAATGTATAAGAACCCTGGAACACAATCCTTCTTCATCTCGGATCTACTTTGGGTTTCAAGAGGGGGAAACCTTAAGCCAGAAGGACTGAGATCCCCAGTCATTGACTGGAGCCGCCCTGAATATGGACATTGGACTATAACCTCTGGACTGTTTCTAAAAGGACTTTTGGCAACTACAAGCTCACCTCTACTATGTATCTGAACCTCAAGAATTGACTTCAAGTCTGTCTGTATATTGATCTATTAACCAATACACTCTCCTTTCTTAATAAATTTTAGTTTAGTTAACAATAATTGACTATAGTGTGTATTTTGGATAAGTTCTAAGTTATAATTGGACCTGAATACATGACTGATCCTTTGGGATTGGAAGAACCTTTTCTTTTATATGATAAGATTTTCAATAATCATCATCATATCTGATGTGTGTGTCTGGAGGCAGGCCCGAGGCTGGATCACTTTAAGGGAACTACGGTGTTTGAACTTCTAAGTAACCAGTGAGGTCCTATAGAAGCTGTTTTGTGCTGTTGGTAAATCTAAGTATTGGAATAATCACTAGCGTTTGGGATTTGTCTGCCCCATTTTGTCTGCAGTTCACCCTGATTGAGTGACCTCAGCTGGCTCCCACGGGCAGCACCGTCACAGTCCCTGACCTCTCTTTCCAGGTCCTGAGCAGTTTTCCTGTGACTCGGAAAGGGGAGCATCTTATAGGAGGATGTGACCCGGTCTGCACCGATGGACAGTCAAATTAGTGCGTCCAGGCTGGTTGGAAAACAGCTGTCGGTACAGATGCAGCACCCCTCTGATCTCAGTGTCCTGGGCCAGGGACAGCTGATCAGAGAGGGGAATTGCTTCCAGAGGGGGAACCAGCTTTTGTCCCAGGGAATAGATCCACTAAGGGGTCATCTCTCTGCTCCTCCCAATGTCCACACACGGCCAACACCACATTCCCGCTGGCATAATATGGCTGTACACGAACAGAAGGTGAGTTAAGTACTTGTTCCAGTCCTGCAGGTGCTAGTTCATAAAGGTTTTCAGCATCATCTTTAGCGTCCCGTTGAACCTCTCCGCCATCCCGTTGGACTGGGGGTGACACGCTGAGGCCCAGGTGTGCCGGACCCCACATTTCTCCCACAAGCACCGGAACAGGGCTGATATGAAGTTGGACCCTTGGTCCGCCAAGACTTTCTTAGGGAACCCCACTAGGCTGAAAATGGTCAGCAGCGCATCCACCACAGTGTCAATGGAAGCTAACGGCACTGCCTCGGGGTAGCAGGTGGCGAAATCTACCACCACCAAAATGTATTTCTTCCCCGATCGGGTCGTCCTGCTGAGACATCCCACTGTGTCCATGGCCACCTTCTGGAAAGGTTCCTTTATGATGGGCAAAGATCTCAAAGCCGCTTTCCCCTTGTCCCGGGCTTTCCCCACCCTCTGACAGGGATCACAGGATCAGCAGTACTGTTGGACAGTGGTAAAGACCCCAGGCCAGTAAAAGTTCAGTAGCAGCTTCTGCCTGCTGCGCCTGATTCCCTAGCGCCCTGCGAGAGGGATGTCATGGGCCCGGCCCAGCAGCTGGTGGTGATACTTCCAGGATACCACTGTACGGGGAGACTTTGGCAAACCAGTAAAATGCCTGAAACCACTATGGCTTATTGTTGAAGACAGCCTTGTCAGCAAGCTGTTAAAAGCAAGTCTCAGCTTGACCAAGGCAGGAGGGGAGGGGGATTTACGGTGCTACCAAAAGGGCAGCTTGACCCTGCGTCCTTCCTGATAAGAATTGGGTTGAAATTGCTGATACATGTGTTTTTGAAGAGTAGGATATGCACCAGGAATGTCTATTGAGGTCTCAAGGCTGCAAGTTCTGGAAAAACCCACACCTGGTTAATCAATTTGAATCAGAAGGAACCTCTTGCTTGAAACTGCTTACTTAACAAGGTTTCTTTAATTACTAATGTATAAATAAGCGGAAAAAGCTTGAAATAGGTGGGACTCATTTCAAGACTGGCCTCTCCCTCTGGATGCATCTTGTGTTCCCCAGCGGCAGATAGGCTGCCGTTATATCACTCGAGAGCCACACTCAGCTTTGGTAATTATCAAGGGTTGGGGGTGTTTTACTAACTTGTTGCAGACGTGTGTAAGTGCTTGAGACTAGTAAAGTTTTAGCTTTAAGTGAAAGCACTCTCGTGTTGTCCTGTCTGTGCCAGCCATCTGTTGGTCGGACGGCCGTGTCTCCCCTGATTTATTTCCTGACACGTCCTAGCACAGAATAAAGTTACCAAGAGCTTTGGATTGAAAGAACCCCGGGTAACAGAATTTGGAGGCCCCAGCAAGGAGTGATGGAGAGGAAGGAGATGGATGGTACAAACATTGTGTAGTTCATCCATTGCAAAAGGAGGTAAAAGACGACGGGGTGGAGTCGCTCCCTACAATTTTCCATGTCGCAGTTCGCAAGTTAATCTACAGATACATTCTGTTACTGGGACTCAGAACTCAGGCTGACTGCCTGCTTCAGTGGAGAAATTATGTCCAGAGAGACAGGGAACCAACTCCAGGGCACAGCCCCAAAGATCAGAGCTGCAAGACCTTCATATTCTGCCAATGACATCGTGCAGAAACAGAGGGGGCTGCGCAGAGGGAGGCTCATCAAGGACCAGCTGATTGCCCAGCTGGAGGAGGGAGATCGCTTGAATGAACGGAGCCCTGTCTCTGGGGGAAGCAGCCTGGCAGATGCAGCGCAGGCACCAGTGTCTGTCCCCGCTGGGAGTGGTCAGCCGGCGGCTGAGGGCTTCCTGAGACCCCCCCATCCTGTGCCTAGGGGAAGGGAGGGGAGGAGCCCAGTGAATGCCGAGGGTACCGTGACACCCCCGGCCAGTATGGGATTCTCCCGGAGGAGCTCACCCCTCAGCAGAGGATCGTCCCAACAAAGCTTGGCATCTGTGGAGCAGAAGCGGCTGGAATGGGAGAGAGAGCTAAAACTGAGAGAGCTGGAGGATCGTGAGAGACAGAGAGAACATGACCGGGAGGAGAGAGACAGTGTCATCATGAGCTGGAACTGGCGAGGCAGAGGGGCAGCGGGCCCCCAGCTGCGATGAGTGAGGGGGGGCCCAGGACTGCGCAGAGCTTTGATAAGTGTATCCTGGCCCAGCGTAAGGAGGGGCAGGACATGGATGACTTCCTGGAGGCCTTTGAGACGGCCTGCGAGCTGCACCAGGTAGATCCTGCGGACAGGCTCCGGGTTCTCACCCCCTTACTGGACCCCAAGGCCGTGGCATTGTACCGCCCGCTGGGAGAGGAGGAGAAAGGGAACTACAAACTATTCAAGCAGGCCCTGCTGCGCGAGTCTGGGCTGACTCCTGAGATGTGCCGGGAGAGGTTCCGGAGTCAGGATAAAACCCCTGAGGTCTCATATCTGCAACTGGCCATCCGCATGGAGGGATATGCCAGCAAATGGGCAAATGGGGCCCAGATGAAGGGGGACGTGGTTAAACTGCTGGTACTGGAGCAACTGTATGAGCGGTGCCCATCCGACCTGAGGCTGCAGTTGAGGGACCAAAAGCCAGAGAACCCACGACATGCAGGGCGGCTGGCCGATGAGTTTGTGAAGAGCCGGTCGGGGGGTGGCAGGGAGGAGTCCCAAAGGAACAGGCCCGCCGTGATGCAGCAAGAAAGTGACCCTGGGACCTCCCAAAGGGGAAGCATAGAGAACCGCCTCCCAAGGGGAACATCCAAAGTCAGGGTCAACCGATCGGCTTGAGGGGACCAATGGGACATGGGCTGCTATTACTGTGGCCGAAGAGGCCACATACGGACCCAGTGCCCCAGGCTCGAGGACAGGCTGAGTAGACCGACCCCACAGAGGGTTAATTAGGTAGAGACTCAGCTGGACGAGGGGCAGCGTTTGTAGGAAAGGGGGGCTGGCCACATACCACCTCCGAAGGAGGGAGGAGGGCCCCAGGTCAGCTCCTCTGAGGGGCTAGATGCTTCAGGCTCCGAGTTTTTGATTTACAGGGTGGGCACGGGACTGCCCCTCCGGCGAGAGTGCCTTGTTCCCCTGGAGGTAGATGAGAGGAAGGTCACTGGGTACTGGGACTCGGGCGCAGAGGTGACCCTGGCCCGGCCTGAGGTGGTGGCCTCAGATCGGATGGTCCTCAACCCTGATGGGCGTGGGCGAGACCCCATTCAAGGTGCCTGTGGCGAGGGTACACCTGAAGTGGGGGGCCAAGGAGGGCCCTAAGGACGTGGGGGTGCTCCCACATTTGCCCACTGAGGTGTTGATGGGGGGGACCTGGAGGACTGGCCAAGCAACTCCCAGGGTGCCCTAGTCAGGACCTGTAGCCAGAGTTCACGAGGGGCACTGCACCCTGATAACGGGGAAGGTACCTTGCCTGAGGCACAGGAACCTAACCCAGGGGGGAGGGAACGCCCAGGGACATGGCTCAGAGAGGCTGCAGCTTCAGACCCAGCCGGTGAGAGAGAGCAGGTCCCCATCCCTGTCCCAGCTGCTGAGTTCCAGGCCGAGTTGCAGAAAGATCCCTCCTTGCGGAAGCCCAGGGACCGGGCTGACCTTAGTGCAGTACAGACCATGAGGAGAGGTTGCAAGGAGAGGTTCCTGTGGGAGAAGGGGTTCCTGTACCGAGAATGGGCTCCCCCAGGGGAAGTAGAGTCATGGGGGATCAGGAGGCAGCTGGTGGTTCCCCAGAAGTTTCGCCACAAGCTGCTGTACCTGGCCCATGACATCCCTCTCGCAGGGTACCAGGGAATCCAGCGCACCAGGCAGAGGCTCATAGACTCATAGACTCATAGGTCAGAAGGGACCAATCTGATCATCTAGTCTGACCTCCTGCACAAGGCAGGCCACAGAACCCCACCCATCCAATTTTATACAACCCCTATCCCAGGATTGAGTTTTTGAAATCCTCAAAAATGGTTTGAAGACCTCAAGCTGCAGAGACACCACCAGCAAGCGACCCGTGCCCCACGCTGCAGGGGAAGGCGAAAAACCTCCAGGGCACCTGCCAATCCGCCCTGGAGGAAAATTCCTTCCCGACCCCAAATATGGCGATCAGCTAAACCCTGAGCATGTGGGCAAGAGTCACCAGCCAGCACCCAAGAAGGAGTTCTCCGCAGCAACTCAGTACCCATCGCATGCAACATCTCCCCGCAGACCATTGAGCAGACCTGTCTGGTGGTAATTCAAGATCAATTGCCCAAATTAACGATCCTATCATAACATCCCCTCCATATATTTATCAAGCTTTGTCTTAAAGCCAGGAAAGTCTTTTGCCCCTACTACTTCCCTCGGAAGGCTATTCCAGAACTTCACTCCCCTAATGGTCAGAAACCTTCGTCTAATTTCAAGCCTAAACTTCCTAATATCCAGTTTATACCCATTCGTCCTCGTGGCTACATTAGTACTAAACTTAAATAATTCCTCTCCCTCCCTAACGTTAACCCCCTTGATATATTTATATAGGGCGAGCATATCCCCCTCAGCCTTCTTTTGGCCAGGCTAAACAAGCCAAGCTCTTTGAGTCTCCTTTCATAAGGCAGTTTTTCCATTCCTCGGATCATCCTCGTAGCCTGTCTCTGAACCTGTTCCAGTTTGAATTCATCCTTCTTGAACATGGGACACCAGAACTGCACACAGTATTCCAGATGGGGTCTCACCAACGCCGTATACAACGGTACTAACACCTCCTTATCCTTGCAGGAAATACCCCGCCTGATGCATCCCAAAATCGCATTTGCTTTTTTAACAGCCGTATCACATTGGCTACTCATAGTCATCCTGCTATCAACCAGTACCCCAAGGTCCTTCTCTTCTTCCGTCGCTTCCAACTGATGCGCCCCCAACGTATATCCAAAATTCTTATTATTAGTTCCTAAATGCATGACCTTGCACTTCTCACTATTGTATTTCATCCTATTTCTATTACTCCAGTTTACAAGGTGGTTCAGATCTTCTTGAATAGCATCCCTGTCCTTCTCCGTGTTAGCAATACCCCCCAGCTTCGTGTCATCCGCGAACTTTATTAGCACATTCCCGCTCTTTGTGCCAAGGTCAGTAATAAAAAGGTTAAATAAGATCGGTCCCAAAACCGATCCTTGAGGGACTCCACTGGTGACCTCCTTCCAGTCCGACAGTTCACCTTTCAATACGACCCTCTGGAGTCTCCCCTTTAACCAGTTCCTTATCCACCTTACAACTTTCATATTCACTCCCAGCTTTTCCAATTTAACTAACAGCTCCCCGTGCGGAACCGTGTCGAACGCCTTACTGAAATCTAGGTAAATTATATCTACCGCATTTCCTTTATCTAAGTAATCCGTCACCTTCTCAAAGAAGGAGATCAGATTGGTTTGGCACGATCTACCTTTAGTAAATCCGTGTTGCAATTCGTCACAATTACCATTGACCTCTATGTCCTTAACTACTTTCTCTCTTAAAATTTTTTCCAAGACCTTACATACTACAGACGTCAAGCTAACAGGCCTATAATTACCCGGATCACTCTTTTTCCCTTTCTTAAAAATAGGAACTACATTAGCAATCCTCCAGTCATACGGCACAACACCCGAGATTATCGATCGCTTAAAAATTCTCGCTAACGGGCTCGCAATTTCACGCGCCAGTTCCTTTAATATCCTCGGGTGGAGATTGTCCGGGCCCTCCGACTTCGACCCATCGAGCTGTTCAAGTACGGCCTCTACCTCAGTTGCAGTAATATCCACTTCCATATCCACATTCCCGTTTATCATCCCTCCATCATCGCAAGGTTCCTCACTAGTCTTATTAAAAACCGAGGCAAAGTACTTGTTTAGATGTTGGGCCATGCCTAGGTTATCCTTAACCTCCATTCCATCCTCAGTGTATAGCGGCCCCACTTCTTCTTTCTTTGTTTTCTTCTTATTTATGTGGCTGTAGAACCTTTTACTATTGGTTTTGATTCCCTTTGCAAGTTCCAGTTCAATGCGGCTTTTAGCCTTCCTCACCTTATCCCTACATGTTCTGACCTCAGCAAGGTAGCTTTCTTTACTGATCCTGCCTTCCTTCCACTCCCTGTAAGCTTTCCGCTTTTGTCTAATCCCCTCTCTGAGTTGCTTGCTCATCCAGTTTGGCCTGCAACTCCCGCCCATGGTTCTTTTCCCCTTTCTCGGGATGCAGGCTTCCGACAGTCTCCGCAGCTGCGACTTAAAGTAATTCCAGGCCTCCTCCACATTTAAATCCACTAATTCCTCCGTCCAATCCACTTCCCTAACTAATTTCCTTAACTCTTTAAAATTAGCCCTCGAGAAGTCGAAAACCCTAATCGCAGATCTACATTTGTTTATCCTTCCATCTAGTTTGAACTGAATCAGCTCATGATCACTCGAACCAAGGTTGTCCCCTACCACCATTTCTTCTACAAGGTCCTCACTGCTCACCAACACCAAGTCTAAAATGGCATCCCCTCTAGTAGGTGCTTCAACTACTTGATGAAGAAATCCATCCGCAATCACATCCAGAAAAATCTGACCCCTATTATTCGTGCAAGTACTCGTCCTCCAGTCTATATCCGGGAAGTTGAAGTCCCCCATAATCACACAGTTCCCCTTTGTGTTTACTTCACTAAAGACATTAAAGAGGTCTCTATCCATATCCCAATCCGATCCCGGCGGTCTGTAGCACACCCCAAGCACTATCTCAGGGGAAGCTCTAGTTGCTTTTTTACCCAGCGTGATTTTTGCCCAGACGGACTCCGTCTTATCCATTCCATCGCATCTTATTTCGCTACATTTAATTTCATCATTGATGTACAAGGCTACTCCCCCACCTTTGCCTTTCTTCCTGTCTTTTCTGAACAGCACATAGCCTTCAATACCCGTGCTCCAGTCATGAGTACTATTCCACCAGGTTTCGGTAATCCCTATAATATCCGGCTTCACTTCCTGCACGAGTAACTCCAGTTCCTCCATCTTGTTACCTAGGCTCCTCGCGTTAGTGTACAAACCTTTTAATTTTCGGCGTTTGGCGTCAGTGACATTCTTTCCCCCGTCGTGCACAGACTGTCTGCCACCAGCATCACCCGTTACTCTGGTTTCTACTCCACTATTCCTCCTTGGATCAAATCTTGGGGCCGCAAGGGTATCCCCGCTCACTTTGTTTACTTCCCTCTCCAGGTTATGTTGTGGCGTGGAGATCTCCCGAACATTTCCCAACCATCTCCCCCAACTTTCTAGTTTAAAGCCCTCTTGATGAGGTCGGCGAGCCTCCATCCTAGAATCCTATTTCCCTCCTTGCTGAGATGAAGTCCATCGTGAGCAAACAGTTGTCTATCCGTAAACGCGTCCCAGTGACCGTACATCCCAAAGCCCTCCTTATAACACCACTCCCTGAGCCATCTGTTGATCGCCATAATCTTGTCCCTCCTTCGTCGCCCCGCTCTAGGAACCGGCAGAATCCCACTGAAGATCACCTGAGCCTCGATGTCTTTAAGCCTCTTCCCCAGTCTGAAATAGTCCTCCTTGATACAGTCCAGCGAGTAACTAGCTGTATCGTTCGTTCCCACATGAAGGATAATCAACGGATTTTTTCCCGCTCCCGCTAAGATCGTATTCAGGCTCAAGTCCACATCCTGTATCTTAGCCCCCGGCAGACAGCACACTCTTCTGTTCTCCCGATCCGGTCTAGTTACAGGCCTGTCTACTGTTCTCAGTAGAGAGTCTCCAATCACGTAGACTTGCCTTTTCCTGGTGACAATGCGATTCTCCGGTCTATCCCCCACAGCAGCTGGCCGTGATTCCTCCTGATTTGTATTCGACCTCACCATCCTCCTAGGGCTCGTACTTGATGTCGCCTCCACTGACTGCTCCCCTCCATCTGCAGGACTAGCTGCTTGCCTCTTCTTCCTTGCCGTTATTCCTTCAGCAGCCCGCTGTGTTCCATCTTCATTTCCCAACTCAGCAAACCTATTCCTGAGTTCTATTTGTCCATCGCTGGCCCGTCTTATCCTCTGTCTGGTTCTCCTAGTGACATGTTTCCACCGTCCACTTTCCTCACCCAACAGTCCCTCCTCAGAGTCCTTAGGTCCTGCTTCTGTCCGCTCGCCTGAGCTTGTCCCCTGTGCCTCATCATGTCTGTGTTCCATGATCTGCTCAAATCCCCTTCTAAACTCAGCCAGAGTTTCCACTTGCATCTCCAGTCCCCTTACCTTTTCCTCCAGCAGCTCTATCAGACGACACTTCATGCAGATGAAACTCCTTTCAGGTGCTCCCTCTAGGACCATGTACATGCCGCAGCTGCCGCACCCAGTCATCCTCAGTGTGTCTGCACCTGCTACCTCTGCCTCCATCGTAGCGCTGCAACTCTGTGCCTGGCAATCCACAGCTCACACCGCACCGCAGGCCACCGACCAGCGCAGGGCTGCCTCTTCCCTGGTCTGCCTTCCCGGTTCCTCTGCCTTGCTCTCCCCTGCAACCTCCCCCTGGAAACTCCCACTGAAACTCCCCTGTTAGACGCTCTGTTCGCCGCCTCCTGTGCCGCTGCAGCTGCTACAGAACTTTTACTGGCCTGGGGTCTTTACCCAGGTCCGACAGTACTGCCAATCCTGTGACCCCTGCCAGAGGGTGGGGAAGGCCCGGGACAAGGGGAAAGCAGCTTTGAGGCCTTTACCCATCATAGAAGAACCTTTCCAGAAGGTGGCCATGGACATAGTGGGACCTCTCAGCAAGGCGACTCCATCAGGGAAGAAATACATTCTGGTGGTGGTAGATTTCGCGACTCGCTACCCCGAGGCGGTGGCCTTTTCCTCTATCGAAGCAGACACCATGGCAGATGCGCTGCTGACCATTTTCAGCCGGGTGGGGTTCCCCAAGGAAGTCTTAACGGACCAAGGTGTCATAAACAGATAGCTAAGGGTTAATGTCTCTTTCACCTGGAAAGAAGTAACCTGAAACACCTGACCAGAGGACCAATCAGGAAACAAGACTTTTTCAAATCTGGGTGGAGGCAAGTTTGTGTGTGAGCCCTTTGTTCTTGGTCTTCTGCCTGTCTCTCTCTCGGCTATGAGAGGATTTCTGTTTCCTGCTTTCTAATCTTCTGTTTCCAAGTTGTAAGTACAAATATAGTAAGGCAGTAAGGTTTCTATTGTTTTCTTTTGTATTTACATGGGTATAGTTGCTGGAGTGCTTGGAATTGTATTCTTTTTGAATAAGGCTGTTTATTCATATTTCTTTTAAGCAATTGACCCTGTATTTGTCACCTTGATACAGAGAGACCATTTTTATGTAGTTTTCTTTCTTCTTATAAAGCTTTCTTTTTAAGACCTGTTGGAGTTTTTCTTTAGTGGGGAACTCCAGGGAATTGAGTCTGTGCTCACCAGGGAATTGGTGGAAGGAAGAAGTCAGGGGGAAATCTGTGTGTGTTAGATTTACTAGCCTGACTTTGCATTCCCTCTGGGTGAGGGGGGAAGAGAGATTAGCTCTCGGTACTTCTGTTTACCAAGGCTGGGAATGGGGAGGGTGGAATCCCTCTGTTTAGATTCACGGAGCTTGCTTCTGTGTGTCTCTCCAGGAACACCTGGAGGGGGGAAGGGAAAAGGTTTATTTCCCTTTGCTGTGAGACTCAAGGGATTTGGGTCTTGGGGTCCCCAGGGAAGGTTTGGGGGGACCAGAGTGCCCCAAAACACTCTAATTTTTTGGGTGGTGGCAGCTTTACCAGGTCCAAGCTGGTAACTAAGCTTGGAGGTTTTCATGCTAACCCCCATATTTTGGACGCTAAGGTCCAAATCTGGGACTAGGTTATGATATGGTGTGCAGCGTTTGTGGGAAAGATAGAATCCAGAAGCCAGTAGGAATATTATATTTTTCTTTTCTCTGCTAGGGGCTTTTAAGCAGACAGAGTTTGGTTTTAAAGGGAACCAGAGAGCATTTTTTTTTCTCTGCTCTCTCTTACAGTTTCTGGCTTGCATATTAAGCAAGGAACCATTAAGCTGTGACAAAAGGGTCTTTTGTGACACAATAGCACTCCCATTAGGAGTCAAATACCAGCACTATACACATGCAAATAAAGTGGTTTTTCTGGTTTTCTTTACATTGAAAAGATTAGCTAGAGGAAGAAAAGGAAAAAGGCACTGTTGCTAGGCAGACCCCAGGAGGCAACAGAGAACCTGCAGTTCAGACAATAAACACCAGAGGGCACCCCGACACAAGAAAACAGGAACCATGCCTACCAAGAAAAAAAGGGAGGCCGAAGAACAAATCAAAGAAGCTGAACACAGGCGACAACTGGAAAAGAGACAAAAAGAGGTAAAGCTGAAAGAAAAGGAAGAAAGCATCAAACTGGCAGCCTACAAAAGAGAACAAGCAGCCAAAGAGGCAGCCCACAAAAGGAAACTAGAAAAAAAAAAGGTGGCCCACAGAAGGAAACAAGAAGAAGAAGAGGCAGCCTACAGAAGACAGACAGAACTCCAGAGGGAGACCCACCGACAGGCCATGGAATTAGAAAAGGCTAAGCAACAGGCTCCAGCCAATCCTAACAACCCTTCGCCAATTATGGTTCCACATCCAAGGAAATTTCCCACCTACAAGGCAGGTGATGACACTGAGGCCTTCTTGGAAAATTTTGAAAGAGCCTGTCTTGGGTACTGCATCCCTGAAGACCAGTACATGGTAGAATTGAGGCCACAGCTCAGTGGACCTTTAGCAGAGGTGGCAGCTGAAATGCCTAAGGAGAACATGAACGACTATAAACTTTTTCAAACCAAGGCCAGATACAGAATGGGGATAACCCCGGATCATGCCCGTCGGCGTTTCACAACCCAAAAGTGGAAACCAGATGTGTCATTTCCCAAACACATCTACTACGTTGGGAAAAATTATGAGGCCTGGATATCAGGACACAATGTTAAATCCTTGGAAGAACTGCACCTCCTCATACAAATGGAGCAGTTCTTGAATGGTGTTCCTGAGGACATAACACGGTACATACAAAATGGAAAACCCAAAAATCTCACCGAGGCGGGGGAGATTGCAGGCAAAAGATGGGTGGAAGTGACAGAAAGCAAGAAAGCTACTGTCAAGGGGAACGAATACCCCAGAGGGCACACCGACCATAAACCCTACAACCAAGGGCAGCCAAAAACCCCACCTACAACCCAAGTAAAGCCACAGACACACTATTCTTCCACCTCACCAGTCTCCAGTAACTCACCTCGACCCAGTGACCCATCAGATGGAAGATGCTTTAAGTGTAATGAACTGGGACATATCAAGGCCAACTGTCCAAAGAACACCATCCGAGTGCAGTTCATTACACCACCATCACCCAAAAGATCCCCAGGCCCAGATGCCTCTCAAATACCCTTGGAGTGAAGAGAAAATTTGAGAGTGGGCGGAAAGGTTACTGCGTGGAGAGACACGGGGGCACAAATGTCAGCTATCCACCAATCCTTCGTAGACCCCAAATTCATCAACCCAAAGGCCCAAGTGACAATTTACCCCTTCATGTCACAAGCTGTAGACTTCCCTACAGCTGAACTGCCTGTCCAGTACAAAGGCTGGTCAGGAATGTGGACTTTTGCAGTCTATGACAATTATCCTATCCCCATGCTACTGGGGGAAGACTTGGCCAACCAGGTGAAGTGGGCCAAGAGAGTGGGAATGGTTACACGCAGCCAAACCAGGCAAGCTTCCAGACCCATTCCTGTTCCTGAGCCGTCCACAGACGCCCCGTCTGTGTTACCAGAGACCCAGACAGAGGTAGTGGACCCGGATTCCATGCCAACCACTGAAGCAGCCACAGCAGCTCCAGTCCCAGGCCCGGAACTAGAACAGCAACCAGCACCAGCAAATGCAGCCACATCTTCAAACTCAACGCCAGAGGGCGCCAGCGAGCCAGAACTGGCAGAAGCAACAGACAGCCATACCCAAAAGGCTCAACCAGAGCCTGAAATACCCTCAGGTGCACCAGCGGAGAGCGGTTCACCAGCAACAGAAACAACCCCATCACCTACATCGCTTCCAGAGGGACCAAGCCCAAGTCCACAGTTTGAGGAAGAACTGGTGACCCCAGCCTCAAGGGAATAGTTCCAGACTGAGAAGGAAGCAGATGACAGCCTTCAAAAAGCTTGGGCAGCGGCACGGAGCACCCCACCGCCTCTCAGCTCTTCTAATCGATCCCAGTTTGTTATAGACCAAGGACTTTTATACAAGGAGATTCTTTCTGGTGGACACTGGGAAGAATGGCAGCCGCAAAAACAGTTGGTGGTTCCAACTAAGTACCGGGGGAAGCTCTTAAGCTTAGCCCATGATCATCCCAGTGGCCATGCTGGGGTGAACAGAACCAAGGACCGGTTGGGGAAGTCCTTCCACTGGCAGGGGATGGGCAAGGACGTTGCCAAGTATGTCTGGTCTTGTGAGGTATGCCAAAGAGTGGGAAAACCCCAAGACCAGGTCAAGGCCCCTCTCCAGCCACTCCTCATAATTGAGGTCCCATTTCAGCGAGTAGCTGTGGATATTCTGGGTCCTTTCCCAAAAAAGATACCCAGGGGAAAGCAGTACGTACTGACTTTCGTGGACTTTGCTACCCGATGGCCGGAAGCAGTAGCTCAAGGCAACACCAGGGCTAACACTGTGTGCCTGGCCCTAACAGACATTTTTGCCAGGGCAGGTTGGCCCTCCAACATCCTTACTGATTCAGGATCTAATTTCCTGGCAGGGACCATGCAAAAACTGTGGGAAACGCATGGGGTGAACCACTTGGTTGCCACCCCGTACCACCATCAAACCAATGGCCTGGTGGAAAGGTTTAATGGAACTTTGGGGGCCATGATACGTAAATTCATCAACAAACACTCCAATAATTGGGACCTAGTGTTGCAGCAGTTGCTGTTTGCCTACAGGGCTGTACCACATCCCAGTTTAGGGTTTTCACCGTTTGAACTTGTGTATGGTCACGAGGTTAAGGGGCCATTACAGTTAGTGAAGCAGCAATGGGAGGGGTTTACGCCTTCTCCAGGAACTAACATTCTGGACTTTGTAAGCAATCTGCAAAACACCCTCCGACACTCTTTAGCCCTTGCTAAAGAGAACCTAAAGGATGCTCAGGAAGAGCAAAAGGCCTGGTATGACAAACATGCCAGAGAACGTTCCTTCAAGGTAGGAGACCAGGTTATGGTCTTGAAGGCGCAACAGGCCCATAAGATGGAAGCATCATGGGAAGGGCCATTCACGGTCCAAGAGCGCCTGGGAACTGTGAACTATCTCATAGCATTTCCCAATTCCTCACTAAAGCCCAGAGTGTACCATGTTAATTCTCTCAAGCCTTTCTATTCCAGAGACTTACAGGTTTGTCAGTTTACAGTCCAGGGAGATGATGCTGAGTGGCCTGACGGTGTCTACTATGAAGGGAAAAAAGATGGTGGCGTGGAAGAGGTGAACCTCTCAACCACCCTGGAACGTCTGCAGCGGCGACAAATCAAGGAGCTGTGCACTAGCTTCGCCCCATTGTTCTCAGCCACCCCAGGACGGACTGAACGGGCATACCACTCCATTGATACAGGTAATGCTCACCCAATCAGAACCCCACACTACCGGGTGTATCCTTATGCCCAAGCTGCTATAGAACGGGAGATCCAGAACATGCTACAGATGGGTATAATCCGCTCATCTACCAGTGCTTGGGCATCTCCAGTGGTTCTGGTACCCAAACCAGATGGGGAAATACGCTTTTGCGTGGACTACCATAAGCTAAATGCGGTAACTCGCCCAGACAACTATCCAATGCCACGCACCGATGAGCTATTGGAGAAGTTCGGACGTGCCCAGTTCATCTCTACAATAGACTTAACCAAGGGGTACTGGCAAGTACTGCTAGATAAACCTGCCAAAAAGAGGTCAGCATTCGTCACCCATGCGGCGGTGTATGAATTTAATGTCCTTCCTTTCAGCCTGAGAAATGCACCCGCCACCTTCCAGAGGCTGGTAGATGGTCTACCAGCAGGACTGGGAGAATATGCAGTTGCCTACCTCAATGATGTGGCCATTTTTTCAGACTCCTGGCCCGAACACCTACTACACCTGGAAAAGGTCTTTGAGCGCATCAGGCAGGCCGGACTAACTGTTAAGGCCAAAAAGTGTCAAATAGGTCAAAACAGAGTGACTTACCTGGGGCACCAGGTGGGTCGAGAAACCATAAACCCCCTACAGGCCAAGGTGGATGCTATCCAAAAGTGGCCTGTCCCAAGGTCAAAGAAACAGGTCCAATCCTTCTTAGGCTTGGCCGGGTACTATAGGCGATTTGTACCACACTACAGCCGAATCGCTGCCCCACTGACCGACCTGACCAAAAAGACCCAGCCAAATGCAGTTAAGTGGACTGATGAGTGTTAAAAGGCCTTTATCCAACTTAAGGCAACGCTCATGTCTGACCCTGTGCTCAGGGCCCCGGATTTTGACAAGCCATTCCTAGTAACCACGGATGCATCTGAGCGTGATATAGGAGCAGTTCTCATGCAGGAAGCAACGGATCACAACTTCCATCCTGTCGTGTTTCTCAGCAAGAAACTGTCTGAGAGGGAAAGTCACTGGTCAGTCAGTGAAAAGAAATGCTACACCATTGTGTACGCCCTGGAAAAGCGACGCCCATATGTTTTGGGACGGCGGTTCCAGCTACAAACTGACCATGCTGCACTAAAGTGGCTTCATACTGCCAAGGGGAACAAGAAGAAACTTCTTCGTTGGAGTTTAGCTCTCCAAAATTTTTATTTTGAAATTCAGCACATCTCAGGAGCTTCTAACAAAGTAGCTGATGCACTCTCCTGTGAGAGTTTTCCAGAATCCAGTAGTTGAAAGTGTTCTTAAAATGTAGAAGTCTGTTAGTTATATACTTAGTGGTATATGTAAAGGTGCATGTGTTGTATTAATCTGTTTATTTTAAAGTTCTAGGAGGAAATCGCCGCCAGTGAGCTTCCGCACTGTCTGCAATTTGGGGGGTGTGTCATAAACAGATAGCTAAGGGTTAATGTCTCTTTCACCTGGAAAGAAGTAACCTGAAACACCTGACCAGAGGACCAATCAGGAAACAAGACTTTTTCAAATCTGGGTGGAGGCA
Source organism: Gopherus flavomarginatus (assembly GCF_025201925.1). NCBI lineage: Eukaryota > Metazoa > Chordata > Testudines > Testudinidae > Gopherus > Gopherus flavomarginatus. The sequence goes on from NC_066617.1 coordinate 379,421,193, forward strand.
AGTTTGTGTGTGAGCCCTTTGTTCTTGGTCTTCTGCCTGTCTCTCTCTCGGCTATGAGAGGATTTCTGTTTCCTGCTTTCTAATCTTCTGTTTCCAAGTTGTAAGTACAAATATAGTAAGGCAGTAAGGTTTCTATTGTTTTCTTTTGTATTTACATGGGTATAGTTGCTGGAGTGCTTGGAATTGTATTCTTTTTGAATAAGGCTGTTTATTCATATTTCTTTTAAGCAATTGACCCTGTATTTGTCACCTTGATACAGAGAGACCATTTTTATGTAGTTTTCTTTCTTCTTATAAAGCTTTCTTTTTAAGACCTGTTGGAGTTTTTCTTTAGTGGGGAACTCCAGGGAATTGAGTCTGTGCTCACCAGGGAATTGGTGGAAGGAAGAAGTCAGGGGGAAATCTGTGTGTGTTAGATTTACTAGCCTGACTTTGCATTCCCTCTGGGTGAGGGGGGAAGAGAGATTAGCTCTCGGTACTTCTGTTTTCCAAGGCTGGGAATGGGGAGGGTGGAATCCCTCTGTTTAGATTCACGGAGTTTGCTTCTGTGTCTCTCCAGGAACACCTGGAGGGGGGAAGGGAAAAGGTTTATTTCCCTTTGTTGTGAGACTCAAGGGATTTGGGTCTTGGGGTCCCCAGGGAAGGTGTGGGGGGACCAGAGTGCCCCAAAACACTCTAATTTTTTGGGTGGTGGCAGCTTTACCAGGTCCAAGCTGGTAACTAAGCTTGGAGGTTTTCATGCTAACCCCCATATTTTGGACGCTAAGGTCCAAATCTGGGACTAGGTTATGATACAGGGGTCCAACTTCATGTCGACCCTGCGCCGGTGCTTGTGGGAGAAGTGTGGGGTCCGGCACAACTGGGCCTCAGCGTATCACCCCCAGTCCAACGGGCTGGTGAAAAGGTTCAACGGGACACTGAAGATGATGCTAAAAACATTTATGAACCAGCACCCGCAGGACTGGGACAAGTGCTTACCTCACCTGCTGTTTGCGTACAGGGAGGTACCCCAGGAATCTAATGGGTTTTTGCCTTACGAACTGTTGTACGGAAGGTGGGTAAGGGGGCCCCTGGACCTGATGAGGGACGAATGGGAGGGGAAGGCCACTCCCGAGGGAGAGTCAGTGGTGGAGTATGTCCTGACCTTCCGGGAAAGACTGGCCGAGCTCATGGGCCTGGCCAGGGAGAATCTGGCCCGAGCCCAGAGGAAGCAGAAGGTCCGGTATGACCGCATGGCGCAGGCCCACGCCTTCACCACCGGAGATCAGGTGATGGTTCTCATCCCCGTGAGGAGAAACAAACTCCAGGCCGCCTGGGAAGGGCTCTTCAAGGTTGTCAAGCAACTAAATGATGTAAACTATGTGGTGGAGCTGTCAAACCGGGCACATCACCGCCAGGTGTACCATGTGAATATGATGAAACCATACTATGACCGGGGGAATGTGGTGTTGGCCGTGTGTGGACATTGGGAGGAACAGGGAGATGACCCTTTAGTGGATCTATTCCCTGGGACGAAAGCTGGTTCCCCCCTGGAGGCGATTCCCCTCTCTAATCAGCTGACCCCGGCCCAGCACGCTGAGATCAGAAGGGTGCTGCATCTATACCGACAGCTGTTTTCCAACCAGCCTGGACGCACTAATTTGACTGTCCACCGGGTGCAGACCGGGTCACATCCCCCTAGAAGATGCTCCCATTTTCGGGTCACCGGGAAAACTGACCAGGACCTAGAAAGAGAGGTCAGGGACATGCTGGCTTTGGGGGTGATCCAGCCGTCTTCTAGCCCTTGGGCCTCACCAGTGGTACAGGTCCCCAAAAGGGATGGGTCTATCCGTTTCTGTGTGGACTATCGAAAGCTCAATGCTATCACTGTATCTGATGCCTACCCCATGCCCAGGCCTGACGAGCTCCTAGACAAGCTGGGAGGCGCTCGGCACCTCACCACCATGGATCTTACAAAGGGCTACTGGCAAGTGCCGCTGGACACAGATGCCAGGCTGAAATCAGCCTTTATCACCCGTCTGGTGCTCTACGAGTTTCTGACCCTGCCCTTTGGCCTCAAGTGAGCACCAGCCACCTTCCAGCGCCTGGTGGATCAGCTACTGAGGGAGATGGAGAGTTTTGCCGTGGCGTATATTGACGACATATGCGTCTTTAGCCAGACCTGGGAGGACCACATGTCCCAGGTTAAACAAGTGCTGGACCGACTCCAGGAGGCTGGGTTAACCATAAAGGCTGAGAAGTGCAAGGAGGGGATGGTTGAAGCATCTTACCTGGGCCATCAGGTGGGGAGCGGCTGCCTAAAGCCGGAACCAGCCAAGGTGGAGGTGATCAGAGACTGGCCCATTCCCCAAACCAAAAAGCAGGTCCAGGCCTTTATTGGGATGGTGGGTGTGATGTTATTGGTATAATCTGGGACCATACAGAACATGGGTTGCAACCAAGGTCCTGTAGTGGCACCAGATCTTATGTAAAGGGGGTCATATAAGGTGTCTAAGACCAGGTTACGGATTACTGGTTATGATTATGCTATCTGTATGTCTGTATCATTTTGGTAGTTGAAGTTATGAATATTGGCTGTATGCTGTCTGTATTTCAAACTTGTGTTGTGTTACTGGGAAAGATCCCAGACAAGTTGGTGTCAGCTCTGTTTAGCCTGCTTGATGGCCCATTAAGGACCATCACCTAAACACTTGTCCCATTGAGAGAAGGCAGTTATGCCCTGTGACTCAGCAGAGTGTGCAGAAACTGGCCCATGTGACTGCAAACTCCATTTTGCTGTAACTTTCCACAGCAGGAATAAAGGAGTGTTCTTACACCTGGAAAAGCCCATTTAAGGCGGAGGCGTCATCTCCATTTTTCTTCAATCCTGCTTCTTACCTCTGGAGGGACTTTGCTATGAACAGAAGCTCTGCACAAAGGACTGAATGACCCATCCCAGCGGGGGATGTTCTCCAGAGACTTGATTTGAACCTGCAGTTTACTCCATCACTGCTACAAGCCTGAACTAAGAACTTTGCCATTACTGTATGGAATTGATTCCATTTAACCAATTCTAGCTCTCATCTCTATCTTTTTCCCTTTATGAATAAGCCTTTAGATTTTAGATTCTAAAGAACTGGCAACAGTGTGATTTGTGGGTAAGATCTAATGTGTATATTTACCTGGGTCTGGGGCTTGGTCCTTTGGGATCGAACCTTTTTCTTTTACTGGGGTGTTGGTTTTCATAACCATTCATCCCCAGGACGGGTGGGACTGGTGGTGATACTGGGAGACTGGAGTGTCTAAGGAAATTGCTTGTGTGACTTGTGGTTAGCCAGTGGGGTGAAACCGAAGTCCTTTTTGTTAGCTGGTTTGGTTTGCCTTAGAGGTGGAAAAACCCCAGCCTGGGGCTGTGACTGCCCTGTTTGAGCAATTGGTCCTGAATTGGCACTCTCAGTTGGGTCCCGCCAGAACTACATCATCACAGCGGGGTACTATCAAAGGTTCATGTCCCACTTTAGCACCATAGCCGCCCCCATCACTGAGCTGTGCAAGAAGGGGAAGCCAGACAAGGTGGTCCAGACCGAGCAGTGCCAGCAGGCTCTCCGGGCGCTGAAGGAGGCTCTGGTTAGTGACCCAGTTCTGGCAAACCCAGACTTTGACAAGCCCTTTATGGTGTTCACTGACGCCTCAGACACGGGACTGGGGGCGGTGTTAATGCAGGAGGATGAAAAGGGGGAGAGACACCCCATCGTGTACCTGAGCAAGAAGTTGCTACCCCGGGAGCAGAACTACGCGGCCATCGAGAAGGATTGTCTGGCCATGGTATGGGCCCTTAAGAAACTGGAGCCATATCTCTTTGGGCGACACTTCACCGCCTACACCGACCACTCTCCCCTGACCTGGCTGCGCCAGATGAAAGGAGCCAACGCCAAGCTCCTCAGGTGGAGCCTGCTCCTGCAGGACTATGACATGGACGTGGTCCATGTGAAGGGAAGTGCCAACCTGATAGCGGACGCGTTGTCCCAGAGAGGGGGCCCTGAAGTTCCCCAGGTCACTGGGCAGAGTGACCCCGCTCAGTTCAGTCTCGAAGGGAGAAGAGATGTGATGCAGTAGGGACTGCCTATGTGGGGATAGGAGAGCTGAGGAGGACTTTAGGTGAGCGACAGGATCTAGGCCTGTTACTTGAGCCAGGTAGGAGGGAGGGGTTCAGCACCTTTGCCTGGGAAACTGGACAAAGGAAGGGGTCGGCTGGAGGGAGTGGAGTTTAGTTTCAGTTTGGGGCTGGGTGGTTGGAATTCAGGGGACTAAGCTTCCTGAGCCCCAGAAGGACTTGATTGAGGGGTCCTGGCTGTGCCTACAAGCTCTGCTGTAACCTGCATTCCTGTTGTCCAATAAACCTTCTGTTTTACTGGCTGGCGGAGAGTCACCGTGAGTCCCAGGAAGAGGGGTGCAGGGCTGGACTCCCCCACACTCCGTGACAGGGCACATGCTGAATGCTTGTAGGAGACACCCAGGAGGTGAAGCCACGTGAGCTTCTTGCCCTCAAGACAGTCTGCTCCAAAGGAGAGGAGGCTCCCCAAAGTCCAAACTGGCTTTGTGGGGAGCAGTTCCAGAGCATCGCCCAGGGGCTCCGTGACACCTTGTAAACTGGAGTAATAGTAATAGGATGAAATTTAATAGTGAAAAGTGCAAGGTCATGCATTTAGGGATTAATAACAAGAATTTTGGCTATAAACTGGGCACACATGAGTTGGAAGTAACAGGGGAGGAGAAGGACCTGAGTATTGGTGGATCACAGGACGACTATGAGCCGCCAATGTGATATGGCCATTAAAAAAAGTTAATGTGGTTTTAGGATGCATCAGGAGAGGTACTTCCAGCAAAGATAAGGAGGTGTTAGTACCATTATACAAGGCACTGGTGAGACCTCATCTGGAATACTGTGTGCAGTTCTGGTCTCCCATGTTTCAGAAGGATGAATTCAAACTGGAACAGGTACAGAGAAGGGCTACTAGGATAAACCAAGGAATGGAAAACCTGTCTTATGAAAGCAGACTCAAAGAGAAGGTTGAGGGGGGATATGCTTGCTCTTTATAAATATATCAGAGGAATAAATATTAGGGAGGGAGAGGAATTATTTAAACTTAGTACCAATGTGGACACAAGAACAAATGGATATAAACTGACCATCAGGAAGTTTAGACTTGAAATTAGACGAAGGTTTCTAACCATCAGAGGAGTGAAGCTCTGGAACAGCCTTCCAAGGGGAGTAGTGGGGGCAAAAGACATATCTGGCTTCAAGACCAAGCTTGATAAGTTTATGGAGGGGATGGTATGATGGGATAGCCTAATTTTGGCAATTAATTGATCTTTGACTATTAGCAGGTTGTGACGTTATTGATATAAACTGGGACCATATAGAACATGGTTTGCAACAAGGTCCAGTAGTGGCACCAAATCCTATGTAAAAGGGGTCATATAAGGTGTCTAAGACCAGGTTATGGGTTACTGGTTATGATTATGCTGTGTGTATGTCTGTATCATTTTGTAGTTGAAGTTATAAGTATTGGCTGTATACTGTCTGTATTTCAAACTGGTGCTGCAATTCTGGGAAACACCCCAGACAAGTTGGTGTTAGCTCTGCTTAGCCTGCTTGATGGCCAATTAAGGACCATCAGCTACACAACTGACCCACTGAGAGGAGGCAAATACGACTTGTAACTCAGCAAAGTGCAGGGACTTGCCCATGTGACTCCAGACTCCATTTTGCTGTAATTTTCCACAGTAAGAACAAAGAGGTTCTTACACCTGGAAAAGCTTATATAAGGCTGATGCCTCATCTCCATCTTGTCTTCAATCCTGCTTCTTACCTCTGGAGGGACTTTGCTACAAACTGAAGCTCTGAACAAGGGACTGAATGACCCATCCCAGCGGGGGATGTTCTCCAGAGACTTGATTTGAACCTGCAGTTTACTCCATCACTGCTACAAGCCTGAACTAAGAACTTTACCATTACTGTATGGAATTGTATCAGAGGGGTAGCCGTGTTAGTCTGGATCTGTAAAAGCAGCAAAGAATCCTGTGGCACCTTATAGACTAACAGACGCATCTGTTAGACGCATCTGAAGAAGTAGGTATTCACCCACGAAAGCTCATGCTCCAAAATGTCTGTTAGACTATAAGGTGCCACAGGATTCTTTGCTGCTTGTATGGAATTGATTCCATTTAACCAATTCTAGCTCTCATCTCTATCTTTTTCCCTTTACGAATAAACTTTTAGATTTTAGATTCTAAAGGATTGGCAACAGCGTGATATGTGGGTAAGATCTGATGTGTATATTGGTCTGGGTCTGGGGCTTGGTCCTTTGGGATCGAGAGAACCTTTTTCTTTTACTGGGGTGTTGGTTTTCATAACCATTCATCCTCAGGACGGGTGGGACTGGTGGTGATACTGGGAGACTGGAGTGTCTAAGGGAATTGTTTGTGTGACTTGTGGTTAGCCGGTGGGGTGAAACCGAAGTCATTTTTGGCTGGCTGGCTTGGTGCCTTAGAGGTGGAAAAACCCCAGCCTAGGGCTGTGACTGCCCTGTTTGAGCAATTGGTCCTGAATTGGCACTCTCAGTTGGGTCCCGCCAGAACCGCATCGTCACACAGGTAAATATGCCCAATAGCCTGTAATGGGATGTTAGATGGGATGGGATCTGAGTTACTACAGAGAATTCTTTCCTGAGTGCTGGCTGGTGAGTCTTGCCCACATGCTCAGGGTTTAACTGATCGCCATATTTGAGGTCGGGAAGGAATTTTCCTCCAAGGCAGATTGGCAGAGGCCCTGGAGGTTTTTCGCCTTCGTTTGCAGCATGGGGCATGGGTCACTTGCTGGAGGATTCTCTGCAGCTTGAGGTCTTCAAACCACAATTTGAAGACTTCAATAACTCACACATAGGTATGGGGTTTGTTACAGGAGTGGATGGGTGAGATTCTGCGGCCTGCGTTGTGCAGGAGGTCAGACTAGATGATCATAATGGTCCCTTCTGACCTTGAGTTTATGAGTCGCCCAACCCCCCGGCCAACCCCCCGGCGCCATTCCACCCAACGACAAGGTGCCACGAGTGACAAAGGAGGGGCATCAAGGGGGATGTCGGAGCTCAGGTAACTGGAGGCTGGCAGTCTGCAGGGGGGCACTCCCCAAGATGGACTTGGCTGAAAGTCACTAATTTCTGTGCTAATAAGCTCTGCCCTACGCTGTGTTCCCAGCTGGCTGAGAGTCATGTTTGACTGCGAAGTGGGGGTGCAGGACCTCTGGCTTCCCCAGGACACTCCCTACGTGCTGGGCTGCAGGCAACGACCACGTCACCGCTGGGAAATGGGGGGCCTGGGTGGACCCCGAGCAAGTGGGTGCTGGGCATCCCGTAGCACCGTACAAGTCAATGCAGCCAGAGCCCCAGGCCTGGCTGGGGCTGGCCCCGGGAAGCAGCGCCCCTTGAAAGGTCTGGGGGGCTCAGCTGAGGGCCGGCCTTTGGTGGATAGCAAGGAGCAGGGCGGTGGCATTGCAGCCTCAGTGAGCATCCCCAGGGGCCGGGGCCCACTCAGCAATGGGGGGTATTGGAACACCAGCCCTGCGTTAGGATTTGTAGCACTGGAGCCCCCCCACGCTGGGTGTTGTATGGACAGAACTGAGCCCCAAAGAGCTTCCACCTGAGACGAGCCCAGAGCCCTGACAGCTGGAGATGGGGAACCCCAGGAACCAGGGCCTGCTGGGCAGCCTCCAGCACCTGGGCGCCATATCCAGGCAGCCCCCATGCCTGGGGGAGCCCTCAGGAACTGCCCCAGCAGGGTGCCCCCTCGTCCCCTTCTGCAGCAAGTGCGTCCGGATTGCCCGATGGCAGTTCTCCGGGGGGGAGGGCCTGAACAGGCCTACAAGTCCTCCCGAGAGCAGCTCGGGAACCTGTCAGGGACCCAGCCCGAGGCCAGCAGCTGGCAGGAGACAGCCAGCAGGGTGCCCTAGGCCAGGGTGAGCTCTCTGTCCCCAGAGCCAGTGGGTGGAACAGGACATCGGGTCAGACGAGACGGGATGGTCAGCAGGGTCCCAGCACAGCCCCTGCTCTGATGGGGCATGGACTCCCAGGCTACCCACATCCCACACCAGGGCCCCACACCCATAAAGCAGGACCAAAGGGGGCTTCGCTGTAGACACCCTGCAGCTGGCTGGCTCCTGCCAAGAGCCAGTCCAGTCAGAACAGCGCCACCCGCAGGCCCGAGCCCCCCAGCGGCCCTGGCTCAGCTCAGGGGGGATGAAGGGCTCAGCCCCTGCCATGCCCCAGCAGCAACAGCAGCCTGGCTTCCTCCCAGGCACTGCTGCCAGCAGGCTGGGCTGCTCTCCAGGGCAGGCTGGCAGCTCCAGGCTTTGGCATGTTTCCATCCCAGCGGGACACCACCACCTTCAGGACACCCTTGAGGGCTGCCTGGCCCCGGGTGCACCGCAGGACACCGGCCGGTGAAGGCCAGGGCCGGGAGAGCTCCACCTGGCCCCAGCGCCCTCCCTGCTGCGAGAGCAGTGCCACCTGCCAGCCGGGCCTGGCCTGGGCACACAGCTCAGCTGCTGCACACAGGCACAGGCCTCCCTCCCCCAGCTCCGTGAGCGTCGCCCCTGCCCAGAACTGCCCGCTGGCAGAGTGGGACCGTGGGGCTCTGGCCAGCTGAAGGGTTCCCCCAGACACAGCTCAGCTCAAAGAGGAAGGGTGTCAGAGCGGGGGGCACATGGCCCCCTCCTGCTCAGTGCAGCTGGGTGAGGGACCCGCAGGCTATTTATAATGGCCAGTTCCTTCCCCAGCCCTGCTGCTGCTGTCCCTCAGGCAAGTGGCATCCCGCTGGGCTCGGGCCAGGGCGACGGGCCTACAGCTGCTCTGGGAAGCCTCTCTCCGAGCACAGACGACACTGCCCTGCAGGCAGGACTCGGAGCCGGGCCGCCCAGTGCCTGCCCAGCCAGACCCCCCGCACCCTCGCTTCCAGCTGGCAAGTGAGCCAGGCTGGGCAATACCCCGGGCCTCCTCTGCTGGCACCTGGCCAGGGCTCTCCTGAGCAGCCACCTGGGGCCTGGCCCCGAGCACAAGGCTGCCCTCAGATAGCAGGGGAAGAGCCAGGCAGACACAGCTGGGCCCTGCCATGCCTGCCCGCAGGGAAAGGAGCCGGGGCAGGGCAGCAGAGCACTGGCTGCGGGGGTAGGCAGCTCTCACCGCTCCAGCTCAGACCCAGACAGCCTGCAGGGGAGCCAGCGAGGAGCCCCCAGGCCATGCTGGTGCCCAGGCCAGCCCAGCCCCTGGCCCATAAGATGCCAGAGGCAGGGTGTTTTGCAGGGAGCAAGCCCTGGCCCAGCGCTAGGCACTGTCTCTCCACCCGCAAGGGCGGAGGCCAACCCAGAGAAGCTGGTGGCATGAGGGGCGGGAGCAGACTGTGCTCCGGAGCTGCTGGATCCCTTGGGCCAATTACCGGAGCTGAAGCAGGAGGGTCCGGAGACATGCCCTGGTTCAGGGCCCCCTTCCTCAGCCCCCACTGCCCGGCGCTGCCTGCATCAGGTCGAACAGGCTGCGGGAGCTGCTCCTGGGCCGTGAGTCAGTGGCTCCTAGCAGCCAGCCAGAAATAACCCTGGCACGGGCTGGGCCCATCCGTCCAGGCAGCCAGCAGCTGAGCAGAGAGGCCAGGAGAGTCCAGCGGGCAGCGGAGCCAGGCCCAGACAGCAGAGCCAGCAAGAGGCATTGCATCGGCGGGAGAAGGGTGTGGAGCCATCAGCCGGCCCAGGGCTAGGGCTAGGGCTAGGGCTGGGGGGGAGGAGGAGGCAGGGTCTTGTGCCTGGGACTCCCATGAAGAGCCTGTGACGAACTGGGACTGTTCTTACTGTGGCCTGTGAATGCTGAGTGGGGGGGGGGGGGTTGGCTGAGAGTCCTGGTGAATCGCAGGAAGTGGGGGGTACAGGGCTCTGACTCCCCCACTCCATGACAACTGGTGGCAGAGGTGGGATCTACCGCACCCTGGGGACGGCGCTTCCTACAGTAAGTGACTGGGGAGCAGGGACCAGGCGTGCTGAAGAGTCAGAGAGACGGGGTCAGGGGACGATTAACCCCTGGGAGCGTGTGACCGGCTAGAAGGACTGTTGCAGTGACAGGGTCTCCCGGGGGATCACAGTGAGCGGGCCCGGGGAACCCTGGCAGAGAGGGGTGACCTGAAGAAAGGCTGGTGCACGAGGGGTCTCCCTGTAACGGTGGAAAGCTGAGAGCACAGGCCGGCGAGTGGCCAGCAGGCAGATGTATGCTAAACGTGACCTGGTGGAGCTGTGCAGGCAGAAGGGGCTGCGCATTGCGAGGTCCACCAAAGACCGGCTAATTGCCAAGCTGGAGGAGAAGGATTGAGATGGGAAGAGCTCGAGTTAAGGAGGCAAGAACTGAAGCAGGAGCGGGAAGAACGAGAAAAACAGTGTCCGCATGAGGAGAACCAGCATAAGCATGAGCTGGAGCTGGCCCGGCTGAGGAGCAGCGGGGCCCCGGCTGCGGCGAGTGAGGGGGACCCAAGCCTACAAAGAGCTTTGATAAGGGCTTTCTGGCCCGGCGTAAGGAGAGGGAGGACATAGACACCTTGCTGACGGCCTTTGAGAAGGCCTGCGAGCTGCACAGGGTTGACCCTGCAGACAGGATCGCAGTTCTCACCCCCTTACTGGACTCCACAGCCGTGGAGGTGTACAGCCGACTGAAAGGGGCGGAGGCAGGGGGCTACGAACTGTTCAAACAGGCCCTGCTCCGCGAGTTTGGGCTGACTCCTGAGATGTACCGGAAAAAGTTCCGGAGCCAGCGTAAAACCCGTGAAGTCACATACCTACAACTGGTCAACCGGGCGCAGGGGTACGCCCGCAAGTGGACAGCTGGGGCCCAAACTAAAGAGGACCTGCTTGACCTATTCATACTGGAGCACCTGTACGAGCAGTGCCCGTCCGACCTGAGGCTGTGGTTGATGGACCAGAAGCCAGAGAACCCGCAGCACGCAGGCCAGCTGGCCAACATGTTTCTGGACAGTCGGGCAGGGGATGACAGGGAGGAATCCCAAAGGAGCAGGGCCGCCACGACACAGAAAGAGAGTGACCTGGGGACCTCTGTCGCAGAGTGTGGGGGAGTTCAGCCCTGCACCCCTCTTCCTGGGACCCACAGTGACTCTCAGCAGCCAGTAAAACAGAAGGTTTATTGGACAACAGGAATGCAGACTCCAGCAGAGCTTGGAGACACAGCCAGGACCCCTCAATCGAGTCCTTCTGGGGGTTCAGGGTGCTTGGATCTCAGCTTACAACTCCCTGAATTCCAACCACCCAGCCCAAAACCGAAACTGAACTCAACTCTGCTCCCTCCAGTCGGCCCCTTCCTTTGTCCAGCTTCCCGGGCAAAGGTGCTGACCCCTCTCCGCTCTGCCTAGCTCAGGCTACAGGCTGATCACCTGTCCCTCACCTAAAGTCACTCCCTGCTGTCCCATCCCCCACACAGACAGTCCCTACTCCATCACAACCTCCCAAAGGGGAAGCATGGAGAACCCTGCTCGAGGGGACCCATGGGACATGGGCTGCTATCACTGTGACCAAAGAGGCCACATACGGGCCCAATACCCCAAGCTCACGGACAGACTGAGCAGACCCAACCCACAGAGGGTTGACTGAGTAAAGACCCAGCTGGATGAGAGGCAGCGTTCCCAGGCAAGGGGGGCTGGCAGCGTACCACCTGCTAAGGAGGGAGGAGGGCCCCAGACCAGCCCCTCCGGGAGACTGGATGCTCCAGACTCAGGGTTTTTGGTTTACAGGGTGGGCGCAGGGCTGTCCCTACGGAGCGAGTGCCTTGTTCCCATGGAGGTGGATGGCAGGAAGGTCAATGGATACTGGGATACGGGCGCTGAGGTGACGCTGGCCCGGCCCGAGGTGGTGGCCTCAGATCAGCTGGTGCCCAACACCTACCTGACCCTGACGGGGGTGGGCGGGACCCCATTCAAGATACCTGTGGCGAAGGTACACCTGAAGTGGGGGGCCAAGGAGGGCCCCAAGGACGTGGGGGTGCACCCACATTTGCCCACTGAGGTGCTCATGGGGGGGATCTGGAGGACTGACTAAGCAACTCCCAGGGTGCCCTGGTCATGACCCGCAGTAGAGCTGGCGAGGGGCACTGCGCCCTGACAACGGGGAAGGTACCTTGCCTGAGGCGCAGGACCCTAACCCAGGGGGGAGGGAACGCCCAGGGACACAGCTCAGGGAGGCTGCAGCTTCAGACCCAGCCGGTGAGAGAGAGCAGGTGCCCAACCCTGTCCCAGCTGCTGAGTTCCAGGCCGAGGTGCAGAAAGATCCCTCCTTGCGGAAGATAAGGGACCTGGTCGACCTCAGTGCGGTACAGACCATGGGGGAAGGTTGCCAGAAAAGGTTCCTGTGGGAGAAGGGGTTCCTGTACCAAGAATGGGCTCCCCAGGGGAAATGGAGTCGGGGGGATCAGGAGGCAGCTGGTGGTACCCTGGAAGTATCGCCACCAGCTGCTCTGCCGGGCCCATGACATCCCTCTCGCAGGGCACCAGGGAACCTGGCGTCCCCAGCAGAGGCTGCTCCAGAACTTTTACTGGCCTGGGGTCTTTACCCAGGTCCGACAGTACTGCCAATCCTGTGACCCCTGCCAGAGGGTGGGGAAGGCCCGGGACAAGGGGAAAATGGCTTTAGGAGCCTTGGCAACACAGAGGAGCCTTTCCAGAGGGAAGCCAAGGTCAAAATGGGGGCTCTGAACCAAGAGAGCCCGAATCACAGCCCCCCAGACTGGAACATGGGGAGAAGATCCCAGCCCAGCTTGAACTAATGCTGAGGGGGTGGGGGGTTGGCCTGGGAGGATGATCTGCATGGGGGGATGGGAGACTGGCTGGAGGGAGGAGACCTGAGCAGGTAACGGGAGAACCCAGGAAGGGGTTGGAGACCAGGTTACACCTCTGCCCAGGAAGCGGGACAAAGGCTGGGGGAGGGGACGCTGGGGGGAGAGAGGGAGTTTTCGGGAGCTGGCTGGGGAATGGAGGGAGGCGCAGACGGGGCTCTGATTCCCCAGTGGGGCTGTGGTGCCTCTGGGATCCCAAGATGGACCTAACTGTGGAGGATCCTGTTGTCTGTACCTGCAAGACCTGCCTGGAACTGTGTTCCTATGGGCTAAATAAACCTGTTTTACCGGCTGGCTGAGTCCTGGTGAATCGCAGGAAGCCGGGGGTGTAGGGCCTTGTGTCCCCCCACACTCCGTGACAGAGCCGAAGACCAGCAGAGCCGGCGGGGCCCAGGCTGGTGTGAGCCTCCCTCACCACTCTCAGCCAGAGCCTCTCCTGGCAGCCGCTGAGCAAGGGGACCTGGGAGCGGCTGTCGCTCCCGGCCTGCTCTTGGGAACTGCCTCTCCTGGCGGCACGGCCTGGAGCAGCTCGGCTCTGCAGCAGGGCACCCAGAGCTCCTGCTGCACAGTGCGACATCTACCAGCCGCGCCCGCAGGGCCCAGCGGAAGGGTCGAACATGCCCCAGGGCAGCGGGCACGACATTTGGGGTTCCATTGCACTAAGAGGCTGAATAAAACAGACCCGCCGGATCCGCCTGAGAGCACTGGCCCAGCCTGTGGCCCTCTCCAGAGACCCGACCTCCTGCAAAGCGCTCCAGCCCGGAGCTCAGCTGCCTGCCGAGAGCAGTGGCAGGGGGTGCCGGGCAGGCACTGCTGTTTCCTTGTGGCATGGACTCAGGGGACCCAGTGGCAGCTGCAAGGACTTAGAGCGGCTGCAGGCTGGAACCAGGACTCCCACATCCCAGAGCCTTCGAAGAGCAATGAGGCGGCTCCACAGCAGGCCCAGTGCTCAACCCTCCAGAGCCCAGGAGAGAGCAGGCACTGGGCCACCAGCACGACACTCTGGCTGGAAGCCACAGAGCCCAGCGAGTCCCCCCGCCTGCCACAGGCTACAGCCGCCAGAGCCTCCGCCCATGCCCAGCTCCTGCCAAGCACTACACACGCACCCGCCAGAGAGCTTGGGCTGGATGGCAATACAGCACCAGGCTGGCATGTGCCAACGGCTGAGAATCCCTCGCCCTGCATGGCCAGAGCTCTCTCCCAGCCCTCCAAGCCTGCTCCCGGGGGGCAGCAGAAGGGATTCCCTCCACCGAGGCCTGCCAGAGCGCCTCTCATCTGCAAGGGCCAGGCAGACAACGCTGGCACGGGGCGCTGCTGGCACGGCGGCAGCCTCTCGAGCCCAACAAAGGCAGCTGTGAGCCAGTGATTGAGCGTGTGCAGTTGTCTAGCCAAGCCATGGCGTCTCCAGGGGCGCGATGCAGTTCTAGCTCATCGGGCAGGAGAGGAGACCCGCTGAGCGAGCCGGCAAAGTGAGGGGCCCAGGCCAGCACGGCCCCACAGGGAGCTGAGCCCACAGTGCCTCCCAGCGGCTACAAAGGGCAAAGCAGTTTCACCTCAGACTCTTGCTGGATTTCTCATAGGAAAGCCCAGAGCCCTGAACACGGCACACAAAGCAAAATCACCGCTGCCTGCACACCGTGCCACTGCGGTGTCCCAGGCTGGCCGCTTTCCCCTGCACCCGGTCATGGGCCCACATGAGATACGCCGTGCCAGCCACACCCGCAGAGAGCCTGGCTCTTCCCCTGCGCCCAGCCATGGGCCCGCGTGAGATACGCCGTGCCAGCCACACCCGCAGAGAGCCTGGCCGTTCCCCTGTGCCCAGCCATGGGCCTGTGTGAGGTACGCCGTGTCAGCCACACCTGCAGAGAGCCTGGCCGTTCCCCTGTGCCCAGTCATGGGCCTACGTGAGATACGCCGTGCCAGCCACACCCGCAGAGAGCCTGGCCGTTCCCCTGTGCCCAGTCATGGGCCTACGTGAGATACGCCGTGCCAGCCACACCCGCAGAGAGCCTGGCCTCTTCCCCTGCGCCCGGCCATGGGCCTGTGTGAGATAAACCCTGCCAGCCACACCCGCAGAGAGCCTGGCCCTTCCCCTGCGCCCAGCCATGGGCCCGCATGAGATACGCCGTGCCAGCCACACCTGCAGAGACCCTCGCCTCTTCCCCTGCGCCCGGCCCAGGGGCTGTGTGAGATAAACCGTGCCAGACACAGCCACAGAGAGCCTGGCCTCTTCCCCTGCGCCCGGCCCAGGGGTTGTGTGAGATAAACCGTGCCAGCCACAGCCACAGAGAGCCTGGCCTCTGCCCCTGCGCCCGGCCATGGGCCAGCGTGAGATACGCCGTGCCAGCCACACCCGCAGAGAGCCTGCCCTCTTCCTCTGCGCCCAGCCATGGGCCCGCGTGAGATACGCCGTGCCAGCCACACCCGCAGAGAGCCTGGCCCTTCCCCTGCGCCCAGCCATGGGCCAGCGTGAGATACGCCGTGCCAGCCACACCCGCAGAGAGCCTGGCCCTTCCCCTGCGCCCAGCCATGGGCCTGCGTGAGATACGCCGTGCCAGCCACACCTGCAGAGAGCCTCGCCTCTTCCCCTGCGCCCGGCCCAGGGGCTGCGTGAGATAAACCATGCCAGCCACAGCCACAGAGAGCCTGGCCTCTTCCCCTGCGCCCAGCCATGGGCCCACGTGAGATACGCCGTGCCAGCCACACCCGCAGAGAGCCTGGCCCCTTCCCCTGTGCCCGGCCATGGGCCCGCGTGAGATACGCCATGCCAGCCACAGCCACAGAGAGCCTGGCCCCTTCCCCTGTCCCCAGCCATGGGCCTGCATGAGATACGCCATGCCAGCCACAGCCGCAGAGAGCCTGTCCCCTTCCCCTGCGCCCGGCCATGGGCCCGCGTGAGATACGCCGTGCCAGCCACACCCGCAGAGAGCCTGGCCCTTCCCCTGTGCCCGGCCATGGGCCCGCGTGAGATACGCCGTGCCAGACACAGCCACAGAGAGCCTGGCCCCTTCCCCTGTCCCCAGCCATGGGCCCGCATGAGATACGCCGTGCCAGCCACAGCCGCAGAGAGCCTGGCCCCTTCCCCTGCGCCCGGCCATGGGCCCGCGTGAGATACGCCGTGCCAGCCACACCCGCAGAGAGCCTGGCCCTTCCCCTGCGCCTGGCACACACCCGCAGAGAGCCAACGCTCCTTGTCGTGCAGTGAGCAATGCTAGAGCCAGCAGGCTGGTCACTGGGCAGCGCAGCAGGGCCCGGCTTTGGCCTGTAACGCCCCTCAGCAGCCCCCAGCCCCACACAGCCCCCAACTCACCCTTGGCGTCTTCCAGGCCAGCCCCTTCCCCTCCTGCTCTCCGGGGGCCTGCCGTGCGGCCGCCCCATCTTCACTCTTCAGGAGGCCGCCAAGTGAGGCCACTGCCCCCCCAGTCCAGGAGGGTGAGGCTCTTCGGAAGAGGGCCAGCTGCCCACCTCCCCCACCCGTCACCCAGTGAGAGTGGCCCCCTACCCCAACAGGCTCTGCCCACCCGTTGTCTGGCCCACCGCTGCCCCAGCCCCTCGTACCAGGCCAGTGCCAATCCTCAAGCAGCGGGCACAAAGCCAGCCTGTGCCAATCCCATAGCCCTGAGACAGTACCACTTAACCCCGTGCCATCTACACCCCCCCCTTGGCCCCTGCTCCTGCCTGCCCCCCCGCCCTCCCCCAGCTCTGCCCCTCGCACCCCAGTGCCATGTGCGTCCCCCCCCAGGCCCAGTCCCCCGCCAGCCCCTCCAGCTCTGCCCCTCGCACCCCAGTGCCATGTGCGCCCCCCCTTGACCCAGGCCCCCACCTGCCCCTCCCCAGCCATTCACAGCCCCGCCATTACCTGGCAGCGGAGGTGACCCGGGTTCATGTCCGAGCAGCGCCAGGGCTGGGAACAAACGTGGGAAGCTCCAGTGAATCAGAGACACAAGCAGCCCGAACCCTCTGCCCCCCGCCCCACACGAAGCCCCCAGCCTGCCCCCACACAGACCTCGCAGCCCCCCTACACCGTGCTGCCCTCGAGCCCCCACACACCCCACGCTGCCCCCCAAACCCCCCAGCCTGCCCCCACACAGACTCCACAGACCCCCTACACCATGCTGCCCCTCGAGCCCCCACGCCTGCCCCCACACAGACCCCACAGCCCCCCTACACCATGCTGCCCCCGAGCCCCTACATACCTCGCGCTGCCCCCCAAAACCCCCCAGCCTGGCCCCACACAGACCTCGCAGCCCCCTACACCGTGCTGCCCCCGAGACCCCACACACCCCACGCTGCCCCCCAAACCCCCCAGCCTGCCCCCACACAGACTCCACAGACCCCCTACACCATGCTGCCCCTCGAGCCCCCACGCCTGCCCCCACACAGACCCCACAGCCCCCCTACACCATGCTGCCCCCGAGCCCCTACATACCTCGCGCTGCCCCCCAAAACCCCCCAGCCTGGCCCCACACAGACCTCGCAGCCCCCTACACCGTGCTGCCCCCGAGCCCCCACACACCCCACGCTGCCCCCCAAACCCCCCAGCCTGCCCCCACACAGACCCCACAGCCCCCCTACACCATGATGACCCTCGAGCCCCCACACACCTCGCGCTGCCCCCCGAACACCACAGCCCGAGCCCCACACCTTGCGCTGCCCCCCCAACCCCCCAGCCCGAGCCCCACACCCTGCGCTGCCCCCCCAACCCCCCAGTCCGAGCCCCACACCCTGCGCTGCCCCCCGAGGCCCCCAGCCCGAGCCCCACACACCCCGTGCTGACCCCTGAACCCCCCAGCCCGAGCCCTGCACCCCACGCTGCCCCCCGAACCCCCCAGCCCGAGCCCCGCACCCCGTCCTGCCCCTCGAACCGCCCCACCCCGAGCCCCACACACCCCGTGCTGCCCCCCGAGCCCCCCCGCCCGAGCCCCACACACCCCACGCTGCCCCCCCAACCCCACAGCCCGAGCCCCGCACACCCCACGCTGCCCCCCCAACCCCACAGCCCGAGCCCCGCACACCCCACGCTGCCCCCCAAACCCCCAGCCCGAACCCCGCACACCCCGTGCTGCCCCCCCAATCCCCCCAGCCCGAGCCCCGCACACCCCGCGCTGCCCCCTCAACCCCCCACCCCACGCTGCCTCCCCGAGCCCGCCCCCCCAACCCCCTACCCCGAGCCCCACACACCCCGCGCTGCCCCCCAAACCCCCCAGCCCGAACCCCACACATCCCGCGCTGCCCCCCAAACCCCCCCGCCCGAGCCCCACACACCCCGCGCTGCCCCCCCAACTCCCTACCCCGAGCCCCACACACCCCGCGCTGCCCCCCGAACCCCCCAGCCCGAGCCCCACACACCCCGCGCTGCCCCCCGAACCCCCCAGCCCGAGCCCGGCACATCCCGCGCTGCCCCCCCGAGCCCCCCAGCCCGAGCCCCGCACATCCCGCGCTGTCCCCGAACCCCCCAGCCCGAGCCCCGCACCCCCCGCGCTGCCCCCCCGAGCCCCCCAGCCCGAGCCCCGCACCCCCCGCGCTGCCCCCCCGAGCCCCCCAGCCCGAACCCCGCACACCCCGCGCTGCCCCCCGAGCCCCCCAGCCCGAGCCCCGCACACCCCGCGCTGCCCCCCGAACCCCCCAGCCCGAGCCCCGCACCCCCCGCGCTGCCCCCCGAACCCCCCAGCCCGAGCCCCGCACCCCCCGCGCTGCCCCCCAATCCCCCCAGCCCGAATCCCACACACCCCGCGCTGCCCCCCGAGCCCCCCAGCCCGAACCCCGCACCCCCCGCGCTGCCCCCCGAACCCCCCAGCCCGAGCCCCGCACACCCCACGCTGCCCCCCGAACCCCCCAGCCCGAGCCCCGCACCCCCCGCGCTGCCCCCTCAACCCCCCACCCCACGCTGCCTCCCCGAGCCCGCCCCCCCAACCCCCTACCCCGAGCCCCACACACCCCGCGCTGCCCCCCAAACCCCCCAGCCCGAACCCCACACATCCCGCGCTGCCCCCCAAACCCCCCCGCCCGAGCCCCACACACCCCGCGCTGCCCCCCCAACTCCCTACCCCGAGCCCCACACACCCCGCGCTGCCCCCCGAACCCCCCAGCCCGAGCCCCACACACCCCGCGCTGCCCCCCGAACCCCCCAGCCCGAGCCCCACACACCCCGCGCTGCCCCCCGAACCCCCCAGCCCGAGCCCCGCACCCCCCGCGCTGCCCCCCCGAGCCCCCCAGCCCGAACCCCGCACACCCCGCGCTGCCCCCCGAGCCCCCCAGCCCGAGCCCCGCACACCCCGCGCTGCCCCCCGAGCCCCCCAGCCCGAGCCCCGCACCCCCCGCGCTGCCCCCCGAACCCCCCCAGCCCGAGCCCCGCACCCCCCGCGCTGCCCCCCGAACCCCCCAGCCCGAGCCCCGCACCCCCCGCGCTGCCCCCCCAATCCCCCCAGCCCGAATCCCACACACCCCGCGCTGCCCCCCGAGCCCCCCAGCCCGAACCCCGCACCCCCCGCGCTGCCCCCCGAACCCCCCAGCCCGAGCCCCGCACCCCCCGCGCTGCCCCCCCAATCCCCCCAGCCCGAATCCCACACACCCCGCGCTGCCCCCCGAGCCCCCCAGCCCGAGCCCCGCACCCCCCGCGCTGCCCCCCCAACTCCCTACCCCGAGCCCCACACACCCCCCGCTGCCCCCCGAGCCCCCCAGCCCGAGCCCCGCACACCCCGCGCTGCCCCCCCCGTCTCTCTCTCACCGGCCCGGCCCATCCCCCTCTCCAGCCGCCGCCATCTTGCCGCCGCCTCCCACCGACGCACGGCGCGCGCCGGACCCCTGGGGGCGGGGCTTCCTGCTGCATTAACCATGAGGCGGCCGCTCATTGGCCGCCCGCAGGGGAGGGGCGGGGCTTCCCTGCACCCGGGGTGGCCTGGCCCCGCCCCCGGCCGCTCCTTGTCCTGCGGGGCGCGCGAGAGGCGGGACCCCCGGCCCGGCCGGCTCCTCCCCCCGGGGACTGACCCCTCCCCCTCCCCCGGCTCCTCCCCCCGGGGACTGACCCCTCCCCCGGCTCCTCCCCCCGGGGACTGACCCCTCCCCCTCCCCCGGCTCCTCCCCCCGGGGACTGACCCCTCCCCCGGCTCCTCCCCCCGGGGACTGACCCCTCCCCCTCCCCCCGGGACTGACCCCTCCCCCTCCCCCGGCTCCTCCCCCCGGGGACTGACCCCTCCCCCTCCCCCCGGGACTGACCCCTCCCCCTCCCCCGGCTCCTCCCCCCGGGGACTGACCCCTCCCCCGGCTCCTCCCCGCGGGGACTGACCCCTCCCCCTCCCCCGGCTCCTCCCCCGGGGACTGACCCCTCCCCCAGCTCCTCCCCGCGGGGACTGACCCCTCCCCCTCCCCCGGCTCCTCCCCCCGGGGACTGACCCCTCCCCCTCCCCGGCTCCTCCCCCCGGGGACTGACCCCTCCCCCGGCTCCTCCCCCCGGGGACTGACCCCTCCCCCTCCCCCGGCTCCTCCCCCGGGGACTGACCCCTCCCCCGGCTCCTCCCCCCGGGGACTGACCCCTCCCCCTCCCCCGGCTCCTCCCCCGGGGACTGACCCCTCCCCCGGCTCCTCCCCCCGGGGACTGACCCCTCCCCCTCCCCCGGCTCCTCCCCCCGGGGACTGACCCCTCCCCCTCCCCCCGGCTCCTCCCCCCGGGGACTGACCCCTCCCCCTCCCCCGGCTCCTCCCCCGGGGACTGACCCCTCCCCCTCCCCCCGGCTCCTCCCCCCGGGGACTGACCCCTCCCCCTCCCCCCGGCTCCTCCCCCCGGGGACTGACCCCTCCCCCTCCCCCGGCTCCTCCCCCGGGGACTGACCCCTCCCCCTCCCCCGGCTCCTCCCCCCGGGGACTGACCCCTCCCCCTCCCCCCGGCTCCTCCCCCCGGGGACTGACCCCTCCCCCTCCCCCGGCTCCTCCCCCCGGGGACTGACCCCTCCCCCTCCCCCCCGGCTCCTCCCCCCGGGGACTGACCCCTCCCGCTCCCCCGGCTCCTCCCCCTGGGACTGACCCCTCCCCCTCCCCCGGCTCCTCCCCCGCCGGGTACTGACCCCTCCCCCTCCCCCGGCTCCTCCCCCCGGGGACTGACCCCTCCCCCTCCCCCGGCTCCTCCCCCCGGGGACTGACCCCTCCCCCTCCCCCGGCTCCTCCCCCCGGGAACTGACCCCTCCCCCTCCCCCGGCTCCTCCCCCCGGGGACTGACCCCTCCCGCTCCCCCCGGCTCCTCCCCCCGGGGACCCCTCCCCCCCGATACTGACTCCTCCTCCTCCCGGCTCCTCCCCCCGGGTTCTGACCCTTCCCCCTCCTCCCGCCTCCTCCCGGTTCCTCCCCCCGGGACCCCCCCCCGATACTGACCCTTCCCCCTCCCCCTGGCTCCTCCCCCCGGGATCCCCCCCCCGGTACTGACCCTTCCCTCTCCCCCCCGGCTCCTCCAGGCTCCTCCCCCCGGGACCCCCTCCCGATACTGACACTTCCCCCTCCTGGCTCCTCCCGGCTCCTCCCCCGCCGGGTACTGACCCCTCACCCTCCCCCCTGCTCCTCCCGGCTCCTCCCCCTGGGACCACCCAGAGTACTGACCCTTCCCCTCCCCCTGGCTCCTCCCCCCGGGACCCCCTCCCCGATACTGACACTTCCCCCTCCTGGCTCCTCCCAGCTCCTCCCCCTGGGACCCCCCCCCCAGTACTGACCCTTCCCCCTCTCCCTCCCCCCGGCTCCTCCCCCTGGGACCCCCCCCTGAGTACTGACCCCTCCCCCTCCCCCCGGCTCCTCCCGGCTCCTCCCCCTGGAACCCCCCCCATACTAACCCTTCCCCCTCTCCCTCCCGGCTCCTCCCCCTGGGACCCCGCCCCCCGATACTGACCCTTCCCCCTCTCCCTCCCCCGGCTCCTCCCCCTGGGACCCCCCCCAGGTACTGACCCTTCCCCCTCCCCCCGACTCCTCCCGGCTCCTCCCCCTGGGACCTCCCCATACTGACCCTTCCCACTCCCCCTCCCCCTCCCAGCTCCCCCTCCTGGGCCCCCCCCCGATACTGACCCTTCCACCTCTCCCTCTCGGCTCCTCCCCCTGGGACCCCCCCAGGTACTGACCCTTCCCCCTCTCCCTCCTGGCTCCTCCCCCTGGGACTCCCCCAGGTACTGACCCCTCCCCTGGCTCCTCCTGGCTCCTCTCCCTGGGACCCGCCCCCGATACTGACCCTTCCCCCTCTCCCCCAAGACTTCCCCCCCCCAGCCCCCCCGGGTACTGATCCTTCCCCTGACCCTCCCTGGTACTTCCCCCTCCCAGGTACTTCCCCCTCCTATGGATACTGACCCTCCCCCCGCCCTCTGACCCTTCTCCCCTGATACTTCCCCCGCTCCCCCTGGGACTTCCCCCCACCCGAGCCCCCCTGGCTCCTTCCCTCTGCCCCCTGCACTTCCCCTTTTCCCTCCCTCCAGGTACTGACCCTCCCCCTGCCCCCGACCCTTGTCCCCTGGGTACTGACCATTCCCCAACACCCCAGGACATCCCCCTGGCTCCTTCCCCCCACCCCCCTCGTACATCTCTGTGATCTCTTTCTCTCCAACACCTTCAGCTGGCACCTTTGCAGAGGAGGGCCCAGGCCATCAGTTGCTAGGAGACAGAGTGCCAGGCATTTAGGGGCACTGGCCCCTTCCTCTGCAGCAATCGCACACCCTGATTCCCCCACCCAGATATTAAGAACTGCCATGGGGACACTGAGGCACCAACGCAATATTCAGGGGAAACATTAAGACATTCCCAGTTCGTCACACTCAGACGCAGGTGCTGATGGAAGCCGATGCTGAGGGGGGAGACACCCCATCGGGTACCTGAGCAAGAGTAGATAAATCTCTGTCTGAAGCATCTTCGCAGAACTGTGTATCATTTTCATCACTGTGCTGTGACTGTGTATTGTGCCTCTTCATATAACCTTGTATTGTCTTTCCATATATAACTTCTGTGTTCAGAGAACTTTGTATCAAGGCCTTTGAGACAGGAACTTTGTATCAAGGCCTCATATAGAAACTTTGCATTGAGCCTTGGGATAATGTTATCGCCCCTAAGCAGGGCCGGCTTTAGGCCAATTCCACCAAGTCCCCGAATCGGGCCCCGTGCCTAAGAGGGCCCCGCGCCCAGTGAGAATCTCTTCCCTGGCTAGAGGCACCTTTTTAATTTTTACTCACCCAGTGGCGCTCCGGGTCTTCGGCGGCGACTCCTTCGCTTGCTCTGAGTCTTTGGCAAAGGCTCCTGCAATGCCGCCGAAGACCTGGAGTGAGTGAAGGACCCGCCACTGAAGTGCTGCCGAAGACTCGGAGCAGTGCCCGGTGAGTACAAGTCCCACATGTTTTTTTACATGTGTGTTTTTTATTCATCCCTGCCAGGGCCCCATCGAAACTCTTCGAATTGGGCCCCACACTTCCTAAAGCCGGCCCTGCCCCTAAGGATAGTTAAGATAGAAGAAAATGTCTTTTTGCTTGGAGCAGAATGAGCTCTCCCCTGTTTTAATCAATTGCCCTGTTGAATGAATGAGGTTTGAATGAGGAAGGTGGGAAGGCAGCACCTCCAGCCAGCTGCAACCCTTGGAAAGGGGCTGGAAGCCAGACCCAAGGACAATAAAACGTGTCACGTGGGCTCACTAAAGACAGGCAGACACACTGACGGCCTCGAGGGTTAGAAGCCAGCACCTTCCATTGGAAACACCCTCTGTGAGGCACTGGGACAACCCCCAGAAAGAAGCAGCACAAAGGACCAATGGACACAGACACACATTTTGAATCTGGTACAGATTTGCATGAGAGGGAAGCTGCTATAAAGGTGAGGTGTCTTGCAGAGGACCCTGGGTCTTGTCTTGTCAACATGGGGGCATCGATCCTGATCGGCAGAAGCCCAGCTCCACCCCTCTCCCATCTAACCAGTGCAGTTAAGGGGAGCAACTAGTTGGTGATGTAAGCGGAGTCAGGATGAGCTCTACCTTGACATCTGGTGGTGAATTATGGGGAGTGTGGAAAAGAACTTAGGGGGCAGATCTTGTTTGCATAGGCACACCCACCCCGCCTGGCATAGCCCACAGCTGCCCCAAATGGTCACTTTGACAGCTGTGAGATCCCCAATTTCTCTGTTATTGGGGCAGGAGGAATAAAGTGTTGTTACCTTGATTATGTGAATGAGGGACTATGAACTTGTTTTATGACAGAGGGTCTCACCATCAACTAAGTAGCATGTACTAGACAAGGGACATGGGTTCCAAAACCCAGTGAAGAGAGAGAGAGAGAGAGAGAGAGAGGGAGGGAGGGCCTGGGCGATATGGGTCCCTTTTGAAGGCCTGGAACACCAATTGCACCTTCTCCTTTCTCCACTCTTGAAGAGCAGAGCTAATTTTGATTCTGTTAGAAGTCTAGCTAGAGGCTGCTGAGCTGAATTCACGTTGAGCCAATGGTGCATCAGCACTGGGGTTCCCCTATTAAGAGCTGAAATCACTAAAAGAACTAAACTTACTAAGCTGAGATCACAGTGTGCTGTGTTAACTAGTGGGGGAGCCTGAAGATCTATCGCTAAGCAGCTGGCAGAGCTGAGCAGTTCATGGGACGGCTGGTGGAGTGGAGCAGTTTGCTGGATGGTTGGAGTGGCCCATGGAACAGCGAGCGGAGCGGAGCGGAGCAGTTTGTGGGGACAGCTGGAGCAGTTCATGGGACGGCTGGTGGAGAGGAGCAGTTTGTGGGGACAGCTGGAGCAGTTCATGGGACGGCTGGTGGAGTGGAGCAGTTTACAGGACGGTTGGAGTGACTCACGGGTCGGCTGGAGGAGCAGTACAGCTGGTGGAGCGGAGCCGTTCGGGTGAAGGCTGCAGCAGACCTCCACGGAGAGGTGGGGCAGTCGGCCCTGGCCCACGTAAGGTGCCCCATAACACCCTGTGTGTCACCCCCCCATTTCCACCCAGGCTGTGCGAGGGGTAAAACTCTGCAGATAAACTTTTGAACTCTGGGGCAGCACTGACCAGGGAAAGAGACTTTTGGGTTGTTGGACTTTGGGGTGATTGGACTTAAGACCCTGAGGGTAAAAGGGGAAAAGGACACTGCCAAACTTACTTGGTGGGTCTTTTGTTCATGGTTTGTGTTATGAATCCTGTTTGTGGTGTTTCCATTGTTTCCCTCCTTTATTAAAAGGATTTTGCTACACTCAGACTCCGTGCTTGCGAGAGGGGAAGTGTTGCCTCCTAGAGGCGCCCGGGGGGGGTGGTATGTGATTGTCCCAGGTCACTGGGTGGGGGCTCAAGCCGGTTTTGCATTGCGTTATTGAAACGGAACCCCCAGATACAGAACCCAGCCCTTGTTGCTGCCAGTTCAGAGGGGCAGAAGGGTTATAGTAACAACAACAAGATGGCTCGTGTGTATGTGATAAATTCATATGATACAGTGTGGATTGATACCTGCATTACTAATAAATGTGACGCTTTGCCTTATTCCCCCTGAACAGATCCTGTGCCGCACTTTTAGTACAACATAAGAAACTGCTGCCCCGGGAGCAGAACTATGCAGCCTTGGAGAAGAAATGCCCAGCCATGGTGCCGGCCCTTAGAAAGCTGCAGTTGGGTCTATTTGGGCAGCGCTTTACTGTGTAAACTGTCTCTCACACACACACACACACACACACACACACACACACACACTCGGAGGAAGAATTTTACCAGAAAAAATGTGCATGATGATTGGGAATCATTTTTAAAAACTTTACTCGATACCCCCCAAAGCCACAATCTCCTCCGGCGTAGCTGCATGAAATGCAAGGGGCTGATGACAAGCTGCTGGGGACAGAGACACCCGGTCAGAGGGTGGCCAAGGCCAAGCTGAGGGCTCTTAACCAAGAGAGCCCAAATCACAGCTCTCCAGACCAGAGCGCTGGGAGAAGACTCGTTCTGAGTTTGAACCTCAGGGGTATTGGGGTGGCAAAAGGGCATGGGCCGTATAAACCTTCCCACGTGTGACGAAGTGGGACTGTTCTTAATGTTTTCTCTGAATACTGTGTGGGTGCCTCAGTTTCCCCTATGTATTTCTGAGGTATCTAGGTGGTGGGATAAGGGGGTGTGGTTGTTGCAGAGCCCTACGGGACCAGTGTGATGGTGTCTGCACAGAGAATGGCCGACACCCTGTCTGTTGGCAACTGATGGCCTGGGCCCTACTCCCCCACACTCCGTGACGGGGGGGTCCCGCTGGCTCCACAGACCCTCTCAAGCTAGGTTGGTCTCAGTTAGGCCTTAGCACCAGGCAAGGACACCAAAGTCTTGCCCCACAAGCAGCCATTTAACCCCTTTGCACCGATGGGGCAGCAATGCCAGGTACAGTGAGGACACTGAGGCACACATTGCAGAAAATTCCCATGTGGTCACAGTGAGGCCCCATCTCAGAGAGCCAGCCTGGCAGGGTCAGCCCTGTTAGCTGGGCGGGGGGAAGGGGGGCGCGGTCCCCCTGCCAGCCTGGCATGCCACCCTCAGGGGCCCTGCTGTGGTTCTAACCTGCCTGCTCCTCCCAGCCACTCCCTGGGGCTGCCATTACAGCCTGGCACCTGGCCTGATTGGAGCCTTTAGTGTCACAGGTTCTGTGCTCAGGTGTGCGGGGCCCCGTGAGTCCCCAACTCGGTTGCTAAGATCCAGCGTGAGCTGCCGAAGCCAGAGGAGCAGCTAATCTGGGCCAGGCTCATAGGGGCACCTCACCCTGCCCAGCGCCAGGATGAGCTGCCAGCCGCAGATGGGCAAGCGGGGGCTGCTCAGCACGGCACAGTCCAGCGCGGGTGTGGGGCCTGCGGAGGGGTGAGTGGGGAGGGGGCATGTTCCGAGTAAGCCTCGGACAGTGTCAGTCCCGGGGCAGGTCCTGGGGGGTGCAGGGGAGAGGAGGGGAATCAGCTCCCGGGAGCATCAGCCCCACACGGGACGCTGGGGAGAGGCAGCAGGGCCTGGGCCAGGATATCCAGGGCTTGGCGCTTCCCTCTGGGCTCTGCGTCGCGAGTGGGGTGGGGTCAGAGCCTGGGGAGGGTCTGTGCAACGGAGCCATTGCTGCCCTGCCCTGCGCACTGACCCCTGCTGCTAGTGGCAGCCAGTGGGTATACGGGCCAGAGCCTGGAGAGCCCAGAGTCCGAGCCGGGCACTAATCCCCAGGTGTCTCCCAGCAGTGCTGCCCCGAGGACCTGGGTCCTGGACCCCTCCGGGGATCTGCACTACTGGTGGCTGAGTGTCATGGTGCTTCCCATCCTGTACAACTGGATCATCCTGATCTGCAGGTGGGTGCGGCGAGGGCAGGGCTGGGGGGCAGCGGGGTAGGCCACCCAGAGAGGGGGGCAAGTGGGGCAATTTGCCCCAGGTCCCGGGCCCCACAGGGGCCCCCACGAGAATTATCCCGCCTCCACCTCCATTTCTGCCTCCACCTTCCCCCACCCCCCAGTCCACCGCATCCAGGAGCGGCCCTGGACAGTGTGACGTTATTGATATAAACTGGGACCATATAGAACATGGTTGCAACCAAGGTCCTGTAGTGGCACCAGTCTTATGTAAAGGGGGTCATATAAGGTGTCTAAGACCAAGTTATGACTTACTGGTTAGGATTATGCTGTCTGTGTGTGTGTATCATTACGTAGTTGAAGTTATAAGTATTGGCTGTATACTGTCTGTATTTCAAACTGGTGCTGCAGTTCTGGGAAACACCCCAGACAAGTTGGTGTTAGCTCTGCTTAGCCTGCTTCATGGCCCATTAAGGACCATCAGCTACACAACTGACCCATTGAGAGGAGGCAGATATGCCTTGTGACTCAGCAGGGTGTGCAGAAACTGGCCCATGTGACTGCAGACTCCATTTTGCTGTAATTTTCCACAGTAAGAACAAAGAAGTGTCCTTACACATGGAAGTGCCTATATAAGGCTGATGCCTCATCTCCATCTGGTCTTCAGTCCTGCTTCCTACCTCTGGAGGGACTTTGCTACAAACTGAAGCTCTACACAAAGGACTGAATGACCCATCTGTCATGGTACAATTCCCCACTCTGAACCTTAGCGTCCAAAAGATGGGGTACCAGCATGAATTCCTCTAAGCTCAATTACCAGATTAGTACTTGTAGCGCTGCCACCAACCAGGAATTCCAGTGCCTGGTACACTCTGGTCCCCCCAAAACCTTGCCCGGGGACTCCCAAGACCCAGACCCTCTGGATCTTAACACAAGGAAAGTAAACCCTTTCCCGCACCGTTGCCTCTCCCAGGCTTCCCCTCCCTGGGTTCCCCTGGAAGATCACTGTGTGATTCAAACTCCTTGAATCACAAAACAGAGAGGACAATTCACCTTCCTCCCTCCTTCTCTTTCCCCCTCCCAGACTCTGCCTGAGAGAGAAAGTAATCCTAACACAGAGAGAAATTAACCTCTCTCTCCCCCTTCCCTCCTTTCTCCCCACCAATTCCCTGGTGGATCCAGACCCAGTCCCCTGGGGTCTCACCAGAATAAAAAACAATCAGGTTCTTAAACAAGAAAAGCTTTTAATTAAAGAGAGAAAACAGTAAAAATTATCTTTGTAAATTTAAGATGGAATATGTTACAGGGTCTTTCAGCTATAGACACTGGGAATACCCTCCCAGCCTAAGTATACAAGTACAAATTAAAATCCTTCCAGCAAAGTACAAATTTGAACTCCTTTCAGCCAAATACATATTTGCAAATAAAGAAAACAACCATAAGCCTAACTCGCCTTATCTACCTAGTACTCACTAGTCTGACCTTATAAGAGCCTGTATCAGAGAGATTGGAGAGAAACCTGGTTGCACGTCTGATCCCTCTGAGCCCCCAGAGTGAACAACAACCAAACACTAACAGCACACACAAACTTCCCTCCCTCAAGATTTGAAAGTATCCTGTCCCCTGACTGCTCCTCTGCTCAGGTGACAGCCAGGCTCACTGATCTTGTTAACCCTTTCCAGGCAAAGAGATATAAAGTACTTCTGTGCTATTAACTTTTCTTATCTGTTTATGACACGCCCCCCAAATCGCTGACAGTGTGGAACCACACTGGCAGTGATTTTTCCCTAGAACTCTAGAATAAACAGATCAATAAACACATGCACCTTTACCTATACTACTAATTATGTAAAACTACAAGATTCTTCACATTGCAAGGACAATTTTTAACCAGTTGATTTTAGGGAACTTTCACAGGAGAGTGCATCAACTTCTTGATCTGTTGCCACTGCAGACCTTTCCCGGTTGTGGAGAGGGTTACCTCTCCCATGCCACCGTTACTTTTCCCTTTATCGTAGACACCGTCAGGCCACCCAGCATCATCTGCTCCCTGGGCTGTGAACTGACAAACCTGTAAGTCTCTGGAATAAAAGGGCTTGAGAGAATTAACGTGGTACACTCGGGGCTTTAGGGAGGAATTGGGAAATGCTATGAGGTAGTTCACAGTTCCCAGGCGCTCTTGGACCGTGAATGGCCCTTCCCATGATGCTTCCATTTTATGGGCCTGTTGCGCCTTTAAGACCATAACCTGGTCTCCTACCTTGAAGGAACGCTCTCTGGTATGTCTATCATACCAGGCCTTTTGCTCTTCCTGAGCATCCTTTAGGTTTTCTTTAGCAAGGGCTAAAGAGTGTCGGAGGGTGCTTTGTAGGTTGCTTACAAAGTCCAGAATGTTAGTTCCTGGAGAAGGCGTTGTGACAAACTGGGAAAGTTCTTAATGTTTTCTCTGAATACTGTGTTGGTGCCTCAGTGTCCCCATGGCAGTTCTTAAGTATCTGGCAGAGCAAAGGGCCAGTGCACCTAAATGCCTGGCACTCTGTCTCCTAGCAACTGATGGCCTGGGCCCCCCCCTGCAAAGGTGCCAGCTGAAGGTGTTGGAGACAAAGGGATCAGGTGACCTCCTGGCCCGGGAAAGGGGCTGAGCAGAGAGGAGGGGCTGGGAGGGGTGGTTACTCTGGAGCTGGCTGGGGTCAAGGGTGAAGGGCAGACCTGGGGGTCTGGCTCACTGACCCCCAGAATGGACCCGGCCGAGGGGTCCAGTTCTCTGTACCTACAAGCTCTGTTTTAGACCCTGTTCCTGTCATCGAATAAACCTCTGTGTTACTGGCTGGCTAAGAGTCTTGTCTGACTGCGAAGTGGGGGTGCAGGACCCGGTGGCTTCCCCAGGACCCCGCTGGGGCGGGCTCGCTGTGGGAAGCGCACAGAGGGGCAGAGGATGCTGAATGCTCCAAGGAGAGACCCAGGAGGTGAAGCTGTGTGAGCTTCTTGCCCTGAACAAGTCTGCTCCGAGGGAGAGGAGGCTCCCCAAAGTCCTGCCTGGCTTGGTGGGGAGCAGTTCCAGAGCATCGCCCGGTGACTCCGTGACAGGCGTAAACCCCTCCCATTGCTGCTTCACCAACTGCAATGGCCCCTTCACCTCGTGGCCATAAAGAAGCTCAAACGGTGAGAACCCTAAACTGGGATGTGGTACAGCCCTGTAAGCAAAGAGCAACTGCTGCAACACTAGGTCCCAGTCATTGGAGTGCTCATTTACAAATTTACGTATCATGGCCCCCAAAGTTCCATTAAACCTTTCCACCAGGCCATTGGTTTGATGGTGGTATGGGGTGGCAACTGAGTGATTCACCCCATGAGTTTCCCACAGTTCTTTCATGGTCCCTGCCAGGAAATTAGTCCCTGAATCCGTAAGGATATCGGAGGGCCAACCTACCCTGGCAAAAATGTCTGTTAGGGCCTGGCACACAGTTTTAGCCCTAGTGTTGCCTATAGCTACTGCTTCTGGCCATCGGGTAGCAAAGTCTACAAAAGTCAGTACGTACTGCTTTCCTCTGGGTGTCTTTTTTGAGAAAGGACCCAGAATATCCACAGCTACTTGCTGAAATGGGGCCTCTATTATGGGGAGTGGCTGGAGAGGGGCCTTGGCCTGGTCTTGGGGCTTTCCCACTTTTTGGCACACCTCACAAGACCGGACATACTTGACAACATCCTTGCCCATCCCCTCCCAGTGGAAGGACTTCCCCAATCTGTCTTTGGTTTTGTTCACCTCAGCACGGCCACTGGGATGATCATGGGCTAAGCTTAAGAGCTTCCCCCGGTACCTAGTTGGAACCACCAACTGTTTTTGTGGATGCCATTCTTCCCGGTGTCCACCAGAAAGAGTCTCCTTATATAAAAGTTCTTGTTCTATAACAAACCGAGATCTGTTAGAAGAACTGAGAGGCGGTGGGGTGCTCCGTGCCGCCGCCCCAACTTTCTGAAGGCTGTTATCTGCTTTCTGCTTAGCCTTGAACTGTTTCGTTGAGGCTGGAGACATTAGTTCCTCCTTAGACAGTGGCCTTGGGCTTGGTCCCTCGGGAAGCGATGTAGGTGATGGGGTTGTTTTCATTGCTGGTGAACCGCTCTCTGCTGGTGCACCAGGTGGTGTTTCATGCTCTGGCTGAGCCTCTTGGGTGTGGTTGTCTGCTGCTTCTGCCAGTTCAGGCCCGCTGGTGCCCTCTGGCGTTGGAGTTGTAGATGGGTTTGCAAGCGCTGGCGTCAGTGCTGGCAACGGTTCTGGTGCTGGTTGCTTTTCCAGTTCCGGTTCTGGGACTGGATGCACTATAGCTGTTGCAGTTGTTGGTAAGGAATCCGGTTCCACCACCCCTGTCTGGGTCTCTGGTAACACTGATGGAGCCCTTGTGGACGGCTCAGAAACAGGGATGGGTGTGGAAGCTTGCCTGGCTTGCCTGCATGTAACCATTCCCACTCTCTTGGCCCACTTTACCTGGTTGGCCAAGTCTTCCCCCAGTAGCATGGGGATGGGATAATTGTCGTAGACTGCAAATGTCCACATTCCTGACCAGCCTTTGTACTGGACAGGCAGTTTAGCTGTAGGCAGGTCTACAGCTTGTGCCATGAAGGGGTAAATTGTCACTTGGGCCTTTGAGTTGATGAATTTGGGGTCCACTAAGGATTGGTGGATAGCTGACACTTGTGCCCCCGTGTCTCTCCATGCAGTAACCTTCTTTCCGCCCACTCTCAAAATTTCCCTTCGCTCCAAGGGTATTTGAGAGGCATCTGGGCCTGGGGATCGTTGGAGTGATGGAGGTGTAACGAACTGCACTCGGTTGGGGTTCTTGGGGCAGTTGGCCTTGATATGTCCCAGTTCATTACACTTAAAGCATCGCCCAGCTGACTGGTCACTGGGCCCAGGTGGGTTACTGGAGATTGGTGAGGTGAGAGAATAGGGAGTCGGCGGCTTTCCTTGGGTTGTAGGTGGGGTCTTGGGCTGTCCTCGGTTGTAGGGTTTATGGTCGGTGTGCCCTCTGG
Organism: Gopherus flavomarginatus; assembly: GCF_025201925.1. Classification (NCBI taxonomy): domain Eukaryota; kingdom Metazoa; phylum Chordata; order Testudines; family Testudinidae; genus Gopherus; species Gopherus flavomarginatus. Next base: position 379,453,403 of record NC_066617.1, read on the forward strand.
GGTAGTCACTCCCCTTGACAGTAGCTTTTTTCTTTTCTGCCACTTCCATCCATCTGGCTCCGGTCTCCCCCTCCTCAGTTACCGTTTTGGGCTTCCCATCTAGGATGTATCTCTCTATTTCCTCAGGAACACCATCTAAGAACTGCTCCATTTGTATCAGGAGGTGCAGCTCGTCCAGATTGTTAACCTTTGTTCCTGATATCCAGGCTTCATAATTCTTTGCAATGTGGTAGGCGTGTTGGGGGAAAGACACATCTGGTTTCCATTTTAGGGCTCTGAACCGCCGACGGGCATGATCCGGGGTTATCCCCATTCTGTATCTGGCCTTGGTTTGAAAAAGTTTATAATCGTTCATTTTCTCCTTAGGCATTTCAGCCGCCACCTCTGCTAAGGGTCCACTGAGCTGTGGCCTCAGCTCTATCATGTACTGGTCCTCAGAGATGCTGTACCCAAGACAGGCTCTTTCAAAATTTTCTAAGAAGGCCTCAGTGTCATCATCTGCCTTGTAGGTGGGAAACTTCTTGGGATGTGGAACCATAATTGGCGAAGAGTTGTTAGGATTGGCTGGAGCATGCTGCCCAGCCTGTGCTAATTCCAGTTCATGCTTTCTCTCTTTTTCCCTCTCTTCACTTTGTTTTTGTTGCTTTTCCATATCTCATTGGTGGCCCGCATCTTTTGCTTCTTGTTCTCTTTTGTGGGCTGCCAGTTTGATTTTTTCTTCTCTTTCTTTCAGCTCCACCTCTTTTTTTTTTTTTCCATTTGTCGCCTGTGGTCTGCTTCTTTGATTTCTGCCTCTGCCTCCATTTTTGCCTTGGAAGTCATGGTTCCGGTTTTCTTGTGTTGGGGTGCCCTCTGCTGGTTTATTGTCTGAACTGCTGTTCCTCTGCTGCTTTCTCTGTTGCCTTCTTCGGGTTGCTTAGCAACAGAGTCTTTTTTTTTTAAACTCCTTCTACCTAGCTATTCCCGACAGAGTTAGAAAGAAAAAAAACCATTCATTTGCAAATGTGTTTTGCTGGTGTATGGTGACTCACAACTGGAGTCCCTTTGTTTAACAAAGATCCTTGTCAAACTCTAATGCCTCTGCCTTCAGGCAGTCTCCCTGCACAACCAGAAAGGAGAAAAGGAAAAAATTTTCTGGCTGTTTGTTTATTTTTAAAAACCTCTCTCCTGCTTAAAAACAGCTAGCAGAGAGAAAAGAGAGAAAAAATCCTACTGGCTTTTGCTACTAAACCCAAACCTCTCAGTCTGCCTGCAGATAGCTAGCAGGGAGAGAAATAAAAACTTCACTGGCTTTTGGATTCTATCTTATCTATCTATCTATCTATCCATCCCACTGCTGCACACCATGTCATGGTATAATTCCCCACTCTGAACATTAGCGTCCAAAAGATGGGTACCAGCATGAATTCCTCTAAGCTCAATTACCAGCTTAGTACTTGTAGCGCTGCCACCAACCAGGAATTCCAGTGCCTGGTACACTCTGGTCCCCCTAAAACCTTGCCCGGAGACCCCCAAGACCCAGACCATCTGGATCTTAACACAAGAAAAGTAAACCCTTTCCCGCACCGTTGCCTCTCCCAGGCTTCCCCTCCCTGGGTTACCCTGGAAGATCACTGTGTGATTCAAACTCCTTGAATCTTAAACAGAGAGGAAAATCCACCTTCCCCCCTCCTTCTCTCTCCCCCTCCCAGACTTTCCCTGAGAAAGAGAAAGTAATCCTAACACGGAGAGAAATTAACCTCTCTCTCCCCCTTCCCTCCTTTCTCCCCACCAATTCCCTGGTGAATCCAGACCCCGTCCCCTGGGGTCTCACCAGAATAAAAAACCAATCAGGTTCTTAAACAAGGAAAGCTTTTAATTAAAGAAAAAAAACAGTAAGAATTATCTTTGTAAATTTAAGATGGAATATGTTACAGGGTCTTTCAGCTATAGACACTGGGAACACCCTCCCAGCCTAAGTATACAAGTACAAATTAAAATCCTTCCAGCCAAATACACATTTGCAAATAAAGAAAACAACCATAAGCCTAACTCGCTTGATCTACCTAGTACTCACTAGTCTGACCTTATAAGAGCCTGTATCAGAGAGATTGGAGAGAAACCTGGTTGCACATCGGGTCACTCTGAGCCCCCAGAGTGAACAACAACCAAACACTAAGAGCACACACACAAACTTCCCTCCCTCAAGATTTGAAAGTATCCTGCCTCCTGATTGCTCCTCTGGTCAGGTGACAGCCAGGCTCACTGAACTTGTTAACCCTTTACAGGCAAGGAGATATAAAGTACTTCTGTGCTATTAACTTTTCTTATCTGTTTATGACACCATCCCAAAGGGGGATGTTCTCCAGAGACTTGATTTGACCCTGCAGTTTACTCCATCACTGCTACCAGCCTGAACTAAGAACTTTGCCATCACTGTATGGAATTGATTCCATTTAACCAATTCTAGCTCTCATCTCTATCTTTTTCCCTTTATGAATAAACCTTTAGATTTTAGATTCTAAAGGATTGGCAACAGCGTGATATGTGGGTAAGATCTGATGTGTATATTGACCTGGGTCTGGGGCTTGGTCCTTTGGGATCAAGAGAACCTTTTTCTTTTACTGTGGTGTTGGTTTTCATAACCATTCATCCCCAGGACGGGTGGCACTGGTGGTGATACTGGGAGACTGGAGTATGTAAGGAAATTGCTTGTGTGACTTGTGGTTACCCAGTGGGGTGAAACCAAAGTCATTTGAGTCTGGCTGGTTTGGTTTGCCTTAGAGGTGGAAAAACCCCAGCCTTAGGCTGTGACTGCCCTGTCTGAGCAATTAATCCTGAATTGGCACTCTCAGTTGGGTCCCGCCAGAACCGCATCCGTGAGTGCCAATTCAGGATTAATTGCTCAGACAGGGCAGTCACAGCCCTAGGCTGGGGTTTTTCCATCTCTAAGGCACCAAACCAGCCAGACAAAAAGGACTTCGGTTTCACCCCACCGGCTGACCACAAGTCACACAAGCAATTTCCTTAGACACTCCAGTCTCCCAGTATCACCACCACTGCCACCTGTCCTGGGGATGAATGGTTATGAAAACCAACACCCCAGTAAAAGAAAAAGGTTCTCTCGATCCCAAAGGACCAAGCCCCAGACCCAGGTCAATATACACATCAGATCTTACCCACAAATCACACTGTTGCCAATCTTTTAGAATCTAAAATCTAAAGGTTTATTCATAAAGGGAAAAAGATAGAGATGAGACCTAGAATTGGTTAAATGGAATCAATTACATACAGTGATGGCAAAGTTCGTAGTTCAGGCTTGTAGCAGTGATGGAGTAAACTGCAGGGTCAAATCAAGTCTCTGGAGAACATCCCCCGCTGGGATGGGTCATTCAGTCCTTTGTGCAGAGCTTCAGTTTGTAGCAAAGTCCCTCCAGAGGTAGGAAGCAGGATTGAAGACAAGATGGAGATGAGGCATCAGCCTTATATAGGCACTTCCAGGTGTAAGAACACTTCTTTGTTCTTACTGTGGAAAGTCAGCAAAATGGAGCCTGGAGTCACATGGGCAAGTCCCTGCATACTTTGCTGAGTTACAAGGCGTATCTGCCTCCTCTCAATGGGTCAATTGTGTAGCTGATGGTCCTTGATGGGCCATCAAGCAGGCTAAGCAGAGCTAACACCAACTTGTCTGAGGTGTCACCCAGAACTACAGCACCAATTTGGAATACAGACAGTATACAGCCAATACTTATAACTTCAACTACAAAATGATACAGACATATAGACAGCATAATCATAACCAGCAACCCATAACCTGGTCTTGGACACCTTATATGACCCCCTTTACATAAGTTCTGGTGCCACTACAGGACCTTGGTTGCAACCATGTTCTGTATGGTCCCAATTTATACCAATAACGTCACAGACAGACCTAAAGCAGCGTGGCTCCAGCAGAGCCTGAGCTCCTCCCCACTCGGAGCCGCGTGGTAAGGGGGCGGGGCCTGAGCTCCTCCACGCTCGGAGCCGCTTGGTAAGGGGGCGGGGCCTGAGCTCCTCCCCGCTCGGAGCCGCGTGGTAAGGGGGCGGGGCCTGAGCTCCTCCCCGCTCGGAGCCGCGTGGTAAGGGGGCGGGGCCTGAGCTCCTCCCCGCTCGGAGCCGCTTGGTAAGGGGGCGGGGCCTGAGCTCCTCCCCGCTCGGAGCCGCGTGGTAAGGGGGCGGGGCCTGAGCTCCTCCCCGCTTGGAGCCGCGTGGTAAGGGGGCGGGGCCTGAGCTCCTCCCCGCTCGGAGCCGCTTGGTAAGGGGGCGGGGCCTGAGCTCCTCCCCGCTCGGAGCCGCGTGGTAAGGGGGTGGGGTTGTGAGCTCCAGGCCAAGCAGCGGGATCTTAGGCCCTGCTGGAGCCACGCCACTGCAGCGCTGTCCAGGTCCGCTCCCGGATGCAGGACACTGAGGCGCCGGGAGAGGGGGGAGGCAGGGGTAAGCAGCATGGCAGGGGGCTGGGGCCAGTGGGGATGGATAAGGGACAGGGAGTCCCAGGGATAGTCAGGGGACAGGGAGAGGACAGAGGTTGGGGGGGTGGTCAGGGGACTGGAAAAGGGGGGTTGGATCGTGGTCATTCTGGGGGTCTCTCAGGACTCGGGGGGGTGGATAGGGGTCGGGGCAGACAGGGAACATGGGAGGTTGATGGGGAGTGGGGTCCTGGGGTGGTGGTTGGGGGGGTCTCAGGGGGGCAGTGAGGGGACAAGGAGCAGGATGGGTTGGGGAGTCTGAGGGGGGCAGCCGGGGGGCAGGAGGTGGATGGGGGTTGAATAGGGGGCAGGGCCAGGCTGTTTGGGGAGGCACAGCCTTCCCTACCCTAAAGCTCATTCAGCAGTTTGAGGCTTGCAGACGGCTATTTAACACCAAGGGCCAAGCTTTTATCTTTTCCGTGGGGGAGGGATCGCATGAGAAGAGCAATATCCCACACCACCTACCTCCTTCCCAACCCTACCAAGGGAGATCCCTCCCCTGCATTTCCCGAAGCTCCAGAGGGGTTAATTCAGTGGCTCTCAAACTTTTGTACTGGTGACCCCTTTCACATAGGAAACCTCTGAGTGCAACCCCCCTCCATAAATTAAAAACACTTTTTAAATATATTTAACACTATTATAAATGCTGAAGGCAAAGCGGGTTTTGAGGTGGAGGCTGACAGCTCACGACCCCCAGTAATAACCTCGTGATCCCCCTGAGGGGTCCTGATCCCCAGTTTGAGACCCCCTGGGTTAATTGAATTTTAGCACCCTGTGTCCATTCACATCCATGTGCTATTTTGAGCATTTCAGTTTTCACATCATAGCCTCATCCCAGATTCTGGAACACGCTCAAATGCTCAGTTTGTGGAGTATGTACATAAGCTAGCCCAGGGGACGGCAACCTTTCAGAAGTGCTGTGCTAAGTCTTCATTTGTTCATTCTAATTTAAGGTTTCACGTGCCAGTAATACATTTTAATGTTTTTAGAAGTCTCTTTCTATAAGTCTATACTATATAACTAAACTATTGTTGTATGGAAAGTAAATAAGGTTTTTAAAATACTTAAGAAGCTTCATTTAGAATTAAATTAAAATGCAGAGCCCCCCGGACCAGTGGCCAGGACCTGGGCAGTGTGAGTGCCACTGAAAATCAGCTCGCGTGCCGCCTTCGGCACTCGTGCCATAGGTTGCCTACCGCTGAGCTATACAAACCGTCTCCAGTTTGGCTCCATGGGGTCCCTCACAATCTCTACGAAACAGATAAATGCATGGAGGTTAAGTCCATAAATGGCTATTAGCCAAGATGGGTAAGGAATGGTGTCCCTAGCCGCTGTTTGTCAGAGGGTGGAGATGGATGGCAGGAGAGAGATCACTTGATGTCACAGAGTCCCCGGGCGATGCTCTGGAACTGCTCCCCACAAAGCCAGTCAGGACTTTGGGGAGCCTCTTCTCCCTTGAAGCAGACTTGTTCGGGGCAAGAAGCTCACACAGCTTCACCTCCTGGGTCTCTCCTTGGAGCATTCAGCATCCTCTGCCCCTCCGTGCACTTCCCACAGTGAGTCCGCCCAGGTTGGCTCCTGGGGGGGCCAGAGGGTCCTGCAGCCCCACCTTGCAGTCACACATGACTCTCAGCCAGCCAGTAAAACAGAGGTTTATTCGATAACAGGAACAGGGTCTAAAACAGAGCTTGTAGATACAGCGAACCAGACCCCTCGGCCGGGTCCATTCTGGGGGTCACTGAGCCAGATCCCCCCCCACCATCTGCACTTCACTCCTCGTCCCCAGGCAGCTCCAGACTCACAATCCCCTCCAGCCCCTCCTCTCTGCTCAACTTCTTTCCCGGGCCAGGAGGTCACCTGATCCCTTTGTCTCCAACACCTTCAGTTGGCACCTTTGCAGAGGGGGGGGCCCAGGCCATCAGTTGCTAGGAGACAGAGTGTCAGGCATTCAGGGGCACTGGCCCTTTGCTCTGCCAGATACTTAAGAACTGTCTAGGGGACACGGAGGCACCAACACAGTATTCAGAGAAAACATTAAGAACGTTCCTAGTTCATCACACTTGATCATTGCCTGTTAGGTTCACTCCCTCTGGGGCACCTGGCATTGGCCACTGTTGGCAGACAGGATACTGGGCTGGATGGACTCTTGCTTTGACCCAGTATGGCCATTCTTACGTTCTAACCTAAATGAACCCAAAGTTATGGAGACAAATATGAGTCAAGGAAGCCAGCAGAGTATCAAAAACCTGGAAAAATCTCTGACTGGATGGGCTCAGGCGTTTGGTCACAAGCTGAAGTGGTCCAAAAGTTTTGGATTTTTTTTAAGCAGATTTTTTTTATTGTTTCTTTAAACAAACACAGCAAGCAGCAAATATTTGGCCACGCACTACTGAAACCCCAAACTATGTTCAGGTTTTGGCAGACTAATTTTAGCTTTCCAATTAAAAAAAAACACAACAAATTTGGAAGGAAAGCAGACATTGTCTGTGATTTTTTTCTGCTTTTTAAAAACCCCTAGTTTTCGATCCAGAAAAAGTTTTGATGGAAAATATTTGTCCAACCCTTTTCATTAGCTTTAGTGCCTTTTAGCACTAGCTGATGCTGAGAACCAGTGACACCTTGTAAAGAAATTTTCTCAAAACTGAGTTTGTGCCGAGATGTGGAAGGTTTTAAAATGTTTATTTTTCCCAGGGCTTCCCCGGGGGGGGAGGGGGCAAATGGGGCAATTTGCCTCAGGCACCGCAGGGGCTCCCATGAGAATATAGTATTCTATAGTATTGCAACTTTTTTTATGGAAGGGGCTGTGACGGTGCTGCCCATGGGAGCCAGCTGAGGTCACTCAATTAGGGTGAACTGCAAACAAAACGGGGCAGATAGACCCCAAACACTGGTGGTTATTCCAATACTTAGATTTACCAACCAGCACAGAACAGCTTCTATAGCACCTCTCTGGTTACTCAGAAGTTTAAACAACGCAGTTCCCTTAAAGTGTCCAGCCTCAGGCCTCCGTCCAGACACACCTGTCAGATATGATAATGATTACTGAGAATCTTATCTCATCATATAAAAGAAAAGGTTCTTCCAGTCCCAAAGGATCAGGAACACACCCAGGTCTAATTATAACTTAGATCTTACTCAAATTACACACTTAGAGCCAATTCTTATTAACTAAGCTAAAATTTATTATAAAAGAAAAGAGAGAGAGAGAGAGTTGGTTAAAAGATCAATATACAGACAGACTTGAAGTCAATTCTTGAGGTTCAGATACATAGCAGAGATGAGCTTGTAGTTGCCAAAAGTCCTTTTAGAAACAGTCCAGAGGTTATAGTCCAAAGTCCATATTCAGGGTGGCTCCAGTCAGTGACTGGGGATCTCAATCCTTGTGGCTTAAAGTTTCCCCCTCTTGAAACCCAGAGTAGATCTGAGATGAAGCAGGATCATGTCCCAGGTTCTTATACATTTCCAGCAGCCTTTTGCCCTGAGAAAACAATAGGCTAAACTCCTTCTTCCAACCATCCTGACAATTAGCACAGAGTAATTTATCCATTAAACAGTTCAGTATAGGTTACCACAACCTTCAAAGAGACACATAGAGAATAATACTATTTCACTCAAGTATCATCATAAATGTTAATATTCCTTTTTTGACCTTTGAATTAAAACTATAGCAATAGACAAGACTTGTTTGCTGGCATCCCAAGACCTGAGCAAACATCTACCCTTCTACCTCTAACAATGCGGCTGCATTTCAAAGCTCTGTTCGTTTACAGATCTTCCTAACCAGTCCTTAAGGTTCACCCATGGGTCAGGTCAGTTAATTAACTCCTTCTGGCCCTGTCATCTTTCAATGAGATATTACACTCATAACGTTACAGGGGCCCCTAAAATTGCTTTGCCTCAGGCCCCCTGAATCTTCTGGGCGGCCCTGTGGTGGGGGCAGGGTTGGGAGCGGAGGGGGCATGGGCTGGGGGAGGGGGGGGCATGGGCAGGGTTAGAGCGGTGGGGGAATGGGGTGGGAGAGGAAGGGGCAGGGCTGGAAGTGGTGGGGGCAGGGTTGGGGGGGCGACTAGGGCACACGCTGGGTGGGCAGTGGGGGCAGGGCTGGGGGTTCAGCCCAGGGGATCAGGCACTGATGGGGGCACCCCAGATCCGCTATCCCTCTCCAGCGTCGTCCCCTGGTGCTCAGGCTGCCAAGTACCCAGGAGTCCTGGCTGCTGCTGCTCCCTCACCCCAGCGTCCTCCTTCCTGTCCTCTTCCAGAGCAGGGCTACCAGCTGCTGAGCTCCACCCCGGAGCTGGGCGGGCAGCTGTGGACCGAGAGGGGCTAATGACATGCAGGGGAGGTGTTACTGGCCCGGCTGAGTTCAGGGGGACGGGCTGACTGAGGGGATGCACTAGGGCCCCCCTGGGGTGCCAGTTCCCCCCCACTCCAGGTCAGGGGGCCTTTACCTGTCTCTGGTGCTGGCACCACAGGTCCGAGCGCCTCCTGCATCCCCCTGCCCCCAGGAGCAGGACAGCGCTGCCATCCCTAGAGGGCAGGTGGGACAGGGGCCTAGCACGGGGCATTGGTGGCACAGCAGGCACTGAAGCCAGCTCTGCCCAGCCCTAGTGCCAGCCCAGGCATCCATCCTCTCTGGGGCGCCTGCCCCAGCTGCAGCCGAGTCCATGAGCCAAGTGCCCCCCAGGCAGGATGGGGGGTGTCCATGCTAGGAGGGGAAGGAGGTGCCTGTGCCAGCTCAGGACTCCAGCAGCCTGTCTTGCTGCGCCAGACACGTCCATCTGTCTGCTCCAACACAGACCCAGGGTCTGAACCACGTGCCCCAAAGCTGCAGGTTTACCTGACAGCAGCTCACAGAAGTGTGCTTGTCTTTAGCACCCAGATGCCCAACTCCCAATGGGGTCTAAACCCACATAAATCCGTTTTACCCTGTATAAAGCTTATGCAGGGTAAACTCATAAATTGTTCGCCCTCTATAACACCGATAGAGGGAGATGCACAGCTGTTTGCCCCTCCCCCCAGGTATTAATACAGACTCTGGGTTAATTAATAAGTAAAAAGTGATTTTGTTCAATACAGAAAGTAGGATTTAAGCAGTGCCAAGTAGTAATAGACAGAACAAAGTAAGTCACCAAGCAAAATAAAATAAAATGCGCAAATCTATGTCTAATCCAACTGAATCCAGATAAGATCCTCACCAGTTGCAGAATGCTCCCTTTCACAGACTACTCTCCTTTTAGCCTGGGTCCAGCAATCACTCACCCCTCTTTGTTCCAGGTTCTTTCAGGTATCTTTGGGGGTGGAGAGGCTCTCTCTTTAGCCAGCTGAAGACCACCATGGAGGGGTCTCCCCTGGCTTAAATAGACTTTCTCTTGTGGGTGGAGACCCCCTCCCATGCAAAGTCCAGCTCCAAGATGGAGTTTTGGAGTCACTTGGGCCAGTCACATGTCCATGCAGGACTCACAGTTTCTTACCAGGTAGCAGCCATGGATCACATGCTGCCTTGAACGTCCTCAGGTAGACTTCTTATGTGGATTGTCCTTTAAGTGTCTCTTGATTAGATACTTAACTTCAACATCTCTTTCTCCAGGACCTGACCAGATGCTCTACTAAGGTTATTTAGAAACCAAGCCAGGACACAGCCAACCTTCATAACATCAAATACAAAAACGACACATGCATGTAAATAGGATTAATCCATTCAGCAGATCATGACCCTTACAGAGATCTGTTACGTGGCATACGTAGCATAAAACACATTCTAAGCATATTACCATAGAGCCTTCTGGCAGGCACCGTCACACAGGGGTGACTCGTTGGCTCGTTCCCCCGCAGGTCCTGCTTCCCCGCGGTGCAGCAGCAGCACCTGGCCCTGTGGCTGAGCCTGGATTACCTGAGTGACCTGCTCTACCTGCTGGACATCGCAGTGCGTTTCCACACCGGTGAGTGCTGTGGCCCCGCCCCCTGCCCGCCACGGCCAGCCCCTGCCCGCCATGCCCAGCCCCCACCCACCAGCCCCCGCCTACCACGCCCAGCCCCCTGCCAGCTGCGCCCAGCCCCTGGCCCCCCAGCCCACCACCCATTGCACCAGGCCCTCCAGCCCCCTGCAAGCCAAGCCCAGCCCCTGGCCCCCCATGCCCCTGCCCACCACACCCAGCCCCTGGCCCCCCAGCCGCATAACCCCCTGCCTGCCATGCCTGGCCTCCCAGCCCCCAGCCCTCCCAGCCTCCGCCCGCCATGCCCAGCCCCCTGCCCACTGCGCCCGGCCCCCCAGCTCCGCCTGCCTGCACAGAACGGAATCCATGGTGTCACGCAGTGTGAGGGAGTCACACCCCGAACTTCCTGTGATTCACCGGGACTCTCAGCCAGCTGAGAAAACAGAAGGTTTATTAACATAAGAACATAAGAACGGCCATACTGGGTCAGGCCAAGGTCCCTCCAGTCCAGTATCCTGTCTACCAACAGTGGACGATCCCAGGTGCCCCAGAGGGAGTGAAGCTAACAGGCAGTGATCAAGTGATCTCTCTCCTGCCGTCCATCTCCATCCTCTGATGAACAGAGGCTAAGGACACCATTCTTTACCCATCCTGGCTAATAGCCATTTATGGACTTAGCCACCATGAATTTATCCAGTTCCCTTTTAAACACTGTTATAGTCCCAGCCTTCACAACCTCCTCAGGTAAGGAGTTCCACAAGTTGACTGTGCCCTGTGTGAAGAAGAACTTCCTTTTATTTGTTTTAAACCTGCTACCTATTAATTTCATTTGGTGACCCCTAGTTCTTGTATTATGGGAATAAATAAATAACTTTTCCTTATCCACTTTCTCCACATCACTCAGGATTTTATATACCTCTATCATATCCCCCCTTAGTCTCCTCTTTTCCAAGCTGAAGAGACCTAGCCTCTTTAATCTTTCCTCGTATGGGACCCTCTCCAAACCCCTAATCATTTTCGTTGCCGTTTTCTGAGCCTTTTCTAGTGCTAGAATATCTTTTTTGAGGTGAGGAGACCACATCTGTACACAGTATTTGAGATGTGGGCATACCATGGATTTATATAAGGGCAATAATATATTCTCAGTCTTATTCTCTATCCCCTTTTTAATAATTCCTAACATCCTGTTTGCTTTTTTGACCACTTCTGCACACTGCGTGGACATCTTCAGAGAACTATCCACTATGACGCTAAGATCTTTTTCCTGACTCGATGTAGCTAAATTAGCCCCCATCATATTGTATGTATAGTTGGGGTTATTTTTTCCAATGTGCATTACTTTACGTTTATCCACATTCAATTTCATTTGTCATCTTGTTGCCCAATCACTTAGTTTTGTGAGATCTTTTTGAAGTTCTTCACAGTCTGATTTGGTCTTAACTATCTTGAGTAGTTTAGTATCATCTGTAAACTTGGCCACCTCACTGTTTACCCCTTTCTCCAGATCATTTATGAATAAGTTGAATAGGATTGGTCTGAGGACTGACCTTTGGGGAACCCCACTAGTTACCCCTCTCCATTCTGAGAATTTACCATTAATTCCTACCCTTTGTTCCCTGTCTTTTAACCAATTCTCAGTCCATGAAAGGACCTTCCCTTTTATCCCATGACAGCTTAATTTATGTAAGAGCCTTTGGTGAGGGACCTTGTCAAAGGCTTTCAGGAAATCTAAGTACACTATGTCCACTGGATCCCCCTTGTCCATATGTTTGTTGACCCCTTCAAAGAACTCTAATAGATTAGTGAGACATGATTTCCCTTTACAGAAACCATGTTGACTATTGCTCAACAGTTTATGTTCTTCTATGTGTCTGACAATTTTATTCTTAACTATTGTTTCAACTAATTTGCTCTGTACCGACGTTAGACTTACCAGTCTGTAATTGCCGGGATCACCTCTAGAGCCCTTTTTAAATATTGGCGTTACATTAGCTAACTTCCAGCAATTAGACGAGAGGAACACAGTCCAAACCAGAGCTTGCAGGTACAGAAACCAGGACCCCTTAGTCAGGTCCCTCTTGGGGAGCAGGGAGGCCAGACCCAGGTTCTGGGCCTTCCCCCGTCTCTCCAGTCAGCTCCAGCTGAGACTCTCCAGCCCCACCTCTGGCCTTTGTCACCTGATCTCTTTGTTGTCCGGCACATTCAGCTGGCACCTTGCAGGGGAGGGGCCCAGGCCAGCAGTTGCCAGCAGACAGGGTGTCGGCCATTCTCTGTGCAGACACCATCACACTGGTCCCCTAGGGCTCTGCATCGACCACACCCCCTTATCCCACCACCTAGATACCTCAGAAATACATAGGGGAAACTAAGGCACCCACACAGCACTCAGAGAAAACATCAAGAACAATCCCACTTCGTCACACATGGGAGCTGGGGGGCTCTGGCTGGGCAGTGACTCCAAGGGGGACCTGGAGACTCGGCCTGGCTGGGCAGGGGGAAATGCTGGCAGCTTTTCCCAGGCCTCCAGGAATCAGCACCCTTGGCTGATCACCTTACTCCCTTTCCCATGGGGACTGCAGTTCCCAGCAGGCACCGCTACACCCAGACCCCAATGCTCTGGCTGAGCACAGAGTGGTGCATGCTGGGACTTGTAGTCTGCACAGGCCACACTGTCACTCTCGGCATGCAGGATGCTGCAGGCCCAGCACCTTGGGCTGCACCGTGCCCGGGAGGAACCAGTGCCAAGGCCAGAGCTAGTGCTGGGGGCCTGGGATGCAAACATTGACCCCCAGGAGCCCCAGGAATCCCAGCCTTGGGAGCCCTCCCCCGGGGTCCTGGCCCTGGGGTGCATGGACAGAGGTGTGGGGCCCTGTGCTCAGCCCCCCGCCCCGTCTGCCCTCCCTCCGCAGGGTTCCTGGAGCAGGGGATCCTGGTGCGGGACCGGGCCCAGATCTCCCAGCGCTACCTGCGCTCCGCACACGTGCCGTGGGACGTGGCCTCGGTGCTGCCCACCGACCTGCTGTACCTGCAGCTGGGGCTGCACGTGCCGGCCGTGCGGGCCAACCGGTTCCTGCGCACGCCGCGCCTCTTCGAGGCCTTGGACCGGCGGGAGACGCGCACGGCCTACCCCCACGCCTTCCGCATCGCCAAGCTCATGCTCTACGTCTTCGTCACCATCCACTGGAATGCCTGCATCTACTACGCGCTCTCGGGCGCCATCGGCTATGGGGCGGACGCCTGGGTGTACCCCAACCACAGCCAGCCCGGCTTCGCCCGCCCGCTGCGCCAGTATCTGTACAGCTTCTACTTCTCCACGCTGGTGCTGACCACCGTGGGCGACACGCCCCCGCCCCAGCGCCAGGAGGAGTTCCTCTTCATGGTGGCCGGCTTCCTGCTGGCCGTCATGGGCTTCGCCACCATCATGGGCAGCATGAGCTCCGTCATCTCCAGCATGAGCACGGCCGAGGCCGCCTTCTACCCCGACGCCGAGCGGCTGAAGGCCTACCTGCGGCTGCAGCGCGTGGGCCGGCGCCTGGAGACCCGCGTGGCCCGCTGGCACCAGCACCTGCAGCTCAACAAGAAGGTAACCAACGAGCAGCAGGTCCTGCAGCACCTGCCCGAGCGGCTGCGGGCCGAGGTGGCGGTGAGCGTGCACCTGGCCACGCTGCGCAAGGTGCAGCTCTTCCAGACCTGCGAGCGGGGCCTGCTGGAGGAGCTGGTGCTCAAGCTGCGGCCCCAGGTCTACAGCCCGGGCGAGTACGTGTGCCGGAAGGGCGACATCGGGCGGGAGATGTACTTCATCCGCGAGGGACAGCTGGCCGTGGTGGGCGACGACGGGCGCACGCGCTTCGCCATGCTGGGCGAGGGGCTCTACTTCGGCGAAATCAGCATCATCAACATCAAGGGTAACGCCCGGCTGCTAGCTGCCGCCCGCCCCGCAGCTCCCTGCCCTCGCCCGCTGCTCCCGCCCGCCCCGCAGCCCCTGCTCCCGCCCCGCAGGCCCTGCTCCCGCCCCGCAGCTCCCTGCCCTCGCCCGTTGCTCCCGCCCGCCCCGCAGCCCCTGCTCCCACCCCGCAGGCCCTGCTCCCGCCTCGCAGCTCCCTGCCCTCGCCCGCTGCTCCCGCCCGTCCCGCAGCCCCTGCTCCCGCCCCGCAGGCCCTGCTCCCGCCCCGCAGCTCCCTGCCCTCGCCCGTTGCTCCCGCCCGCCCCACAGGCCCTGCTCCCGCCCCACAGCTCCCTGCCTTCGCCCGCTGCTCCCGCCCGCCCCGCAGCCCCTGCTCCCGCCCCGCAGGCCCTGCTCCCGCCCCGCAGCTCCCTGCCCTCGCCCGTTGCTCCCGCCCGCCCCACAGGCCCTGCTCCCGCCCCGCAGCTCCCTGCCTCCGCCCGCTGCTCCCGCCCGCCCCGCAGCCCCTGCTCCCGCCCCGCAGCTCCCTGCCCTCGCCTGCTGCTCCCGCCCGCCCCGCAGCCCCCTGCTCCTGCCCACAGCTCCCTGCCCTCGCCTGCTGCTCCCTCCCACCCCACAGCCCCCTGCTCCCGCCCCACAGCTCCCTGCCCTCGCCTGCTGCTCCCGCCCTCCCCACAGGTCCTGCTCCTGCCCCACAGCTCCCTGACTCCGCCCGCTGCTCCCTCCCACCCCACAGCCCCCTGCTCCCACTCCACAGGCCCTGCCCCCGCCCGCTGCTCCCACCTGCTGTTTCCAGCCACCCCGCAGGCCCTGCTTCCAGCCAACCACCCTGAAGCCCCCTGCTCCGACCTGCCCAGCAGCTCCCTGCCCTGCTCCCTGCCATTGCCTGCTGCTCTCGCCCACCCCACTGGCTCTGCTCCCACCCCACAGCTCCCGCCCCGCAGGCCCTGCTCCCAGCCTCCACCCTGCAGCCCCCTGCTCCCACCCCACAGCTCCTGCCCCGCAGGCCCTGCTCCCAGCCCCCACCCTGCAGCCCCCTGCTCCGGCCTGCCCTGCAGCTCCATGCCCTGCTCCCTGCCCACGGCTCCTGCCCCCCCGCCCCCTGCTTCTGCCCCGACTGCAGCCCTCTGCTCCCTATAGCTCTGCCTCTGGCCCCTTGCTCCCACCCATTCTCCCTTCCTGGAGTGTGGGGTGGGCTTCCCCCCAGCTCTGCCACTACCCTGACCCACAACCCCCCATTATCCCAGCCCTGCCTCCAGCCCAACCAGCTCTGCCAGTGCCCCTCACTCCTGACCGTGCTGGGCCACTCAGGATGTTGGGGGCTCCAGGGCCAGGCCTAGCCAGGATGTTGGGGGCTTGCCTGGCTGCACCCCTGGGGGGAGTGGGGGTCTTGGTCCCAGCAGGTCCTGTCTCCCCAGGGAACAAGTCGGGGAACCGGCGCACGGCCAACATCCGGAGCATCGGCTACTCGGACCTGTTCTGCCTCTCCAAGGAGGACCTGCAGGAGGTGCTGGGGGAGTTCCCCAGTGCCAAGGCCGCGCTGGAGGCCAAGGGCCGGGAGATCCTGCTGGGGATGGACAAGCTGGACGTGAACGCCGAGGCGGAGGAGATAGCGCGCCAGCAGGAGGCCGAGCGGCGCACGGGGGCCCTGGAGGACGCGTTGGATGCCCTGCAGACCAAGTTCGCCCGCCTGCTAGCCGAGCTGGAGTCCAGCGCCTTCAAGCTGGCCCTGCGCATCGAGCACCTCGAGTGGCAGACGCAGGGCTGGGCTGGCGCCGGCGGGGAGGGCCAGGGGGCTGCGTCGGGGCAGTGAGGGATGAGGGATGACTTGCAGCCCCTGCCAGCCCCCGGCCCCCAGTGCCCTGTCCCAGCGGACCCCGGAGAGGCCAGCAGGTCCAAGTGCAGAGCAGGGCTGGGCTGCTGAGGTGGGGGAGCCTGGTGTCACGGACGCTCAGGTTCTGCCCACTCTTGGCCCCGTGTGGTCTGTGGGGGGAGCCCCCTTCACTGCGACAGCCCGTCTCGGGGGTCCAGCCCCTCCACCTCCCAGAGCCGCACCTCTCTGAGCCTTAGCACGTCTGTCTCTCGCCATGGGCCCCCTCCGGGAGTCCCCTCCCTCTGGACCCCCCAGGCCTCCTCACCCCCTGAAGGGGTTGATGCCCCCCGCCCTGTTCTCTAGCCCAGAGCGACTCTCAGCCAGTGTAAAATAGGAGGGTTTATTGAGCGTTGAACCCAGCACAGGAAACTCTCAGGGCCTCAGGTCTGGCCTCCCGCAGCCCAGCACATCCCAGTCCCCCTGCATCCAGGGGGGCTCTCCCTGCTCCCTCTCTCCAGCCCCGAGCCCCCTGCTTCCCAGCTGGGCCTCCGATATCCCCAGCCCCAAGCCCCTCTGTCCATTGGCTTCTCTCCGGGGAAACAAGGTCCTATGGGTCTCCTCTCCTCTCAGCCCTCCTCTGGTCCCTCTGGCTGGAACGGGCTGGTAAGGTCACCGGGGTCCTCTCCCCGCAGCCCATTGTCCTTCTACAGGCCAGAACCGGCTGTGTCTCCTGAGTTGGGTCTCCGGGACCCCAGTCGCTGGGGTCTCCATTCTCCAGGCCATCAGCCGGGGTCCCACGTTCCCTCTCCGGTCCTGTGTCTCAACAAACTCCCGCTCCTCTCACCTCGTTAAACCAGTAACACCCGGGGACACTGAGTCCCCTCCCCACATGCAAAGCAGTGACAAAACCAAGACCCCCCCGGTTCATCACACCAGGGAAGGGTTAATGGTGCACAGGCAGCAGCCTCTAGGGCAGTGGGTCTCATCCAGGGGTGCCTGGAGGCTGCGAGCAGGTCTGGCGTTAGGCTCACTGAAGTCCAGGGCAGACACCCCAAGTCCCACCATGCAGGACTGCAGCCCCAGGCCCCACCCCCAGGGCTGAAGCAGGAGCCTAAGTAAGGGAGCTTGACGGGGCCCCTGTGGCGTGGGGCCCCTGTGGCGTGGGGCCCCTGTGGCGCGGGGCCCTGGGCAGCCCAGCTTGCCCCCCCTCCACCAACACCAGCCAAAAACTGGTTGCTGCAGCACGGGGGCGTACTTACAGCATGGGGAGGGGGGCTCAGAAGGAAAAAAGGTGAGAACTCTGCTCCAGGGAACAGCCCCCTCTCATCCTCAGCAGCTGGGAGCAGATGCCCCGGGACACCCCACCCTGGGCTGAGCCCAGCCCCACAGCTCCCTTGCAGCCTGACCCCCTGGGGCAATAAAATCGGTCCTGGGATCCGGTTCTGACCAATCTACAGGACTGGTTTAGGGTCGACAGCTTTCTAATGGCACAAAACCAAACACTCTTGCCCCGCCCCTTCCCTGAGGCCCCACCTCTTACCCGAGACTCCGCCCCTGTTCCGCCCCTTTCCTGAGGCCCCACCTCTTACCCGAGACTCCGCCCCTGTTCCGCCCCTTTCCTGAGGCCCCACCTCTTACCCGAGACTCCACCCCTGCTCCGCCCCTTTCCTGAGGCCCCACCCCTGCTTACTCCATCCCTCTCCCTCCCTCGCTCACTCTCCCCACAGTCACTCACTTTCACCGGGCTGGAGCAGGGGGGTTGGGGTACAGGAGGAGGTGAGGGCTCTGGCTGGCTGGGCAGGGGGCCCGTCCCAGCGCCCAGATGCCCACACTGGGGTGGGGAGGGGCCTGTCCCAGCGCCCAGACGCCCACACCGGGGTGGGGAGGGGCCCGTCCCAGCGCCCAGACACCCAAACCGGAGGGGGGAGGGTCCCATCCCAGCACCCAGATGCCCACACTGGGTGGGGGAGGGTCCCATCTCAGCACCCAGACGCCCACACCAGGGTCGGGGGGGGCCTGTCTCAGCACCCAGACACCCACACCGGGGGGGGGGGCCATCCCAGCACCCAGACGCCCACACCGGGGGGCGGAGGGTCCCGTGTCAGCACCCAGACGCCCACACCAGGGTCGAGGGGGCCCGTCTCAGCACCCAGACACCCACACCGGGGGGGGGGGGCCGTCCCAGCACCCAGACGCCCACACCAGGGTCAGGGGGGCCCGTCTCAGCACCCAGACACCCACACTGGGGGAGGGTCCCGTCCCAGCACCCAGACACCCACACTGGGGGGAGTCCCACGCATGTGCAGCGTGTGTAGCCTGTTTGGTACCCGGCAGTAAATCCAGGGGATGGGTATCACTGTGTAAGGCTCTTTCTGTGAGAAAAGGCCCCACAGCCCCCTAAAGCCCAGGGCCCGCAGGGAGGGGGCATTGGCCTGGTGCACTGGATTCCCTGGTGCCCTGAGAGGGGGATGTCATGGGCCCGGCCCAGCAGTTGGCGGCGATACTTCCGGGGTACCACCAGCTGCCTCCTGATTGTAAGCGGGGGAATGGTCCCGCTATTGTGGGGAACTCTCCTGGCTTCTGCACTACCCCGGTGAAGTGGGCTGGCGAAAGGATCTGAGTCCTCGCTCCCACTTCCTATCCCCAGAGGCCTCCCTGCCCTTGAGACTCCCCTTCCACTCTCCTGTCTGGCAGAGTCCTTGTAACCCCAACAAGGCTGGGCCCAGGATTCCTGGGGGGCTCAACCCCCAACCCTGCTGTGGTCACCCAGGACAGGGGCTAGGGTGTCCCCACTCCGGGGTACTCTCTTTGCACTGCGCACCTCCCTGACCCACTGATCACATCATACAATTTAAAGCAAATACAAGTTCTTTAATTAACGATTAATTTTAAAAAAGAATAAGGAAAAATGGGAAAGGTTAAAGGAAAACACATCACCCTGCTCTGTGGCAGGGACCATCACAATGGACATCAGGGCACTTCACAGTCTGTTCCTCAGGCCCTGGCTGTGCTGCAGGGACGCTGCGGGTTGGACACTTGCTCTGGCGGTGGGCACACGCTCTCTCAGGCTCTGGGTGGCAGGACCCTTCTCCCTGTCAGGGTTATGATCCCCCTCCAAGTCTGGCCTCCAGGGCCTCTTGGCTGAGGCGTCTCCCTGTGCTGGGCCCACTGCCCAGGGTCCCCCTCGCTCTCCCCAGCTGCTCACCGCACCCAGCTCTGGACTGCTCCAGCCCCAGCTCCACTCTGCCTCAGCACAGCTGCTGCTGCTGCTCTGCCTTCAGCTCCCTGTGCTGCTTCTCTGGCCTCCCTGGCTCCAGTTGCTACAGCTCCGCTCCCAGGGCAGGTCTGCTCTGCAGGCTGCTTCTGTGACTCTGCTCCCAGCTCTCACCTGCTCCCTGGGCTGCTTCTCTGGCCCCTCTGGCTCTGGTGGCTGCAGCTCCCCTCCCAGGGCAGGTCTCTCTCTCTGGGCTGTGCTCTGGCTTTGGGGCTGCAGCTCTGCTCCCAGCAGCTTAGCTCGGGCCCCTGCTCTCTCCTTAGCTCGGCCCCACTCCGTCTGACCTAGGCAATTCCAGCTCACAGGGAGGACAGGACCCCCCCGGCCTCCTGACTCCCTCATTAACCTGCCCGCCCTGTCAATCAGGCTGATCTGGAGCACTGGCCTCTCCGCATTGTTCCTGGGGACTGTCAGTCTCAGGCTCCCGATTTCCCATCGACCCCTCCCTTTTAAGTGCTGGGAGCTAGCAACCAGACACCCCCACTGAATGTTAGTAAGGGGGCAACAGTCCCCTTACATGATCCCCTCTGACTCCATGAGCCCATTCTCGGTACAGGAACCCCTTCTGCCACAGGAACCTTTTCCAGCAACCTCCCCCCATGGTCTGTACCGCACTGAGATCAGCCAGGTCCCTTATCTTCCGCAAGGAGGGATCTTTCTGCACCTCGGCCTGGAACTCAGCAGCTGGGACAGGGATGGGGACCTGCTCTCTCTCACCTGCTGGGTCTGAAGCTGCAGCCTCCCTGAGCCATGTCCCTGGGCGTTCCCTCCCCCCTGGGTTAGGGTCCTGCGCCTCGGGCAAGGTACCTTCCCCGTTGTCAGGGCGCAGTGCCCCTCGCCAGCTCTGACTACGAGACATGACCAGGGCACCCTGGGAGTTGCTTGGTCAGTCCTCCAGATCCCCCCCATCAGTACCTCAGTGGGCAAATGTGGGTGCACCCCCACGTCCTTGGGGCCCTCCTTGGCCCCCCACTTCAGGTGTACCCTCGCCATGGGCACCTTGAATGGGGTCCTGCCCACCCTCGTCAGGGTCAGGTAGGTGTTGGGCATCACCTGATCTGAAGCTACCACCTCGGGCCGGGCCAGCGTCACCTCTGTGCCCGTGTCCCAGTACCCATTGACCCTCCTCCCATTCACCCCCAGGGGAACAAAGCACTCGCTCTACAGGGACAGCCCCACGTCCACCCTGTAAATGGAGAACCTGGTGTCCGGAGCATCCAGCCCCCAGAGCAGCTGGCCTGGGGCCCTCCTCCCTCCTGCGTAGTTGATAAGCTGCCAGCCCCCCTTGCCTGGGAAGCCTGCCCCTCATCCGGCTGGGTCTCTACCCAGTTAACCCTCTGTGGGTTCAGTCTGCTCAGTCTGTCCCCGAGCACTGGGACCGTACGTGGCCTCTCTGGCCACAGTGATAGCAGCCCATGTCCCATGGGTCCCCTCAAGCTGGTTGGTTGGCCCTGACGCCGGATGTTCCCCTTGGCAGGGGGTTCTCCATATTCCCCTTTTGGGAGGTCCCAGGGTGACTCTCTGCATCATGGCGGGCTTGTTCCTTTGGGACTCCTCCCTGCCACCCCCCGACCGGCTCTTCACAAAGTCATCAGCCAGCCGCCCTGCATGTCTCGGGTTCTCTGGCTTTTGGTCCCTCAACCACAGCCTCAGGTCGGATGGGCACCACACAGCAGGGACAGACACTGGTGCCTGCGCTGCATCTGCCAGGCTGCTTCCCCCAGAGACAGGGCTCCATTCATTCAAGCGATCTCCCTCCTCCAGCTGGGCAATCAGCTGGTCCTTGATGAGCCTGCCTCTGCGCAGCCCCCTCTGCTTGCACAGCTCCACCAGGTCGCACTTAAGCCGCTTGGCAAACCTCTTCCTGCTGGGCACTCACAGGCCGGGGTGCTCGCCGCTCCCCACGGTTTCCAGGGGGACCCCCAGTGCACCAGCCCTTCTTGAGGTCAGCACCTCTCTGCCAGGGTCGAGCTGCAGACTCCTCCGCCCCTGGGACAGCTCGCTGCAATGCCCCGGGGGACCCTGTTACTGCAAAGTCCTTCTCACTGGGCACACACTCCCAGGGGTTAATCACCCCTGAAGTCGTCCCTTCGTTTTACTGCTCCCCAGTCACTTACTGCAGGAAGCACCGTCCACAGGGTGCAGTAGATCCCACCACTGCCACCAGTTGTCACGGAGTGTGGAGGAGTCCGGCCCTGCACCCCTCTTCCTAGGACCCACAGTGACTCTCCGCCAGCCAGTAAAACAGAAGGTTTATTGGACAACAGGAACGCAGGTTACAGCAGAGCTTGCAGGCACAGCCAGGACCCCTCAATCGAGTCCTTCTGGGGGTTCAGGAAGCTTAGTCCCCTGAATTCCAACCACTCAGCCCAAAACCGAAACTGAACTCACCCTATCATACCAGGCCTTTTGCTCTTTTTGGTTGCATCCTTTAGGTTTTCTTTAGCAAGGGCTAAAGAGTGTCGGAGGGTGCTTTGTAGGTTGCTTACAAAGTCCAGAATGTTAGTTCCTGGGGAAGGCGTAAACCCCTCCCATTGCTGCTTCACCAACTGCAATGGCCCCTTAACCTCATGGCCATACACAAGCTCAAATGGTGAAAACCCTAAACTGGGATGTGGTACAGCCCTGTAGGCAAACAGCAACTGCTGCAACACTAGGTCCCAGTCACTGGAGTGTTCATTTACAAATTTACGTATCATGGCCCCCAAAGTTCCATTGAACCTTTCCACCAGGCCATTGGTTTGAGGGTGGTACAGGGTGGCAACCAAGTGATTCACCCCCTGAGCTTCCCACAGGTTTTTCATGGTCCCTGGCAGGAAGGTAGTTCCTGAATCTGTAAGGATGTCGGAGGGCCAACCTACCCTGGCAAAAATGTCTGTTAGGGCCAGGCACACAGTGTTAGCCCTGGTGTTGCTTAGAGCCACTGCTTCTGGCCATTGGGTAGCAAATCCCATGAAAGTCAGTATGTACTGCTTTCCTCTGGGGGTCTTTTTTGGGAAAGGACCCAGAATATCCACAGCTACTTGCTGAAATGGGGCCTCTATTATGGGGAGTGGCTGGAGAGGGGCCTTGACCTGGTCCTGGGGCTTTCGCACCCTTTGGCACACCTCAGAAGACCGGACATACTTGGCAACATTCTTGCCCATTCCTTCCCAGTGGAAGGACTTCCCCAACCGGTCCTTGGTTCTGTTCACCCCAGCATGGCCACTGGGATGATCATGGGCTAAGCTTAAGAGCTTTTCGTACTTAGTTGGAACTACCAACTGTCTTTGAGGATGCCAGACTTCCTGGTGTCCACCAGAAAGGGTCTCCTTGTATAAAAGTCCTTGGTCTATAACAAACCGGGATCGGTTAGAAGAGCTGAGAGGCGGTTGGGTGCTCTGTGCCGCCACCCAAGCTTTCTGAAGGCTGTCATCTGCTTCCTGCTCAGTCTGGAACTGTTCCCTTGAGGCTGGGGTCACCAGTTCTTCCTCAGACTGGGGACTTGGGCTTGGTCCCTCTGGAAGCGATGTAGGTGATGGGGTTGTTTTCATTGATTGTGAACCGCTCTCCGCTGGTGCACTATGTGATATTCCAGGCTCTGGCTGAGCCTCTTGGGTAGGGTTGTCTGCTGCTTCTGCCAGTTCAGGCCCACTGGTGCCCTCTAGCGTTGGAGTTGGAGTTGGGTTTGCAAGCGCTGAGGTCAGTGCTGGCAATGGTTCTGGTGCTGGTTGCTTTTCCAGTTCCAGTTCTGGGACTGGAGGTGCTGTGGCTGTTTCAGTGGTTGGCAGGGGATCCGGGTCCACTACCTCTGTCTGGGTCTCTGGAAACACAGACGGGGCATCTGTGGATGGCTCAGGAACAGGAATGGGTCAGGAAGCTTGCCTGAGTGTAACCATTCCCACTTTCTTGGCCCGCTTTACCTGGTTGGCCAAGTCTTCCCCCAGTAGCATGGGGATGGGATAATTGTCATAGACTGCAAAAATCCACATTCCTGACCAGCCTTTGTACTGGACAGGCAGTTCAGCTGTAGGCAAGTCTACAGCTTGTGACATGAATGGGTGAATTGTCACTTGGGCCTCTGAGTTGATGAACTTGGGGTCCACTAAGGATTGGTGGATAGCTGACACTTGTACCCCCGTGTCTCTCCACACGATTACCTTCTTTCCGCCCACTCTGAAGGTTTCCCTTCGCTCCAAGGGTATTTGAGAGGCATCTGGGCCTGGGGATCTTTCGTGTGATGGTGGTGTAATGAACTGCACTCGGTTGGGGTTCTTGGACATATAAAGGCCAACTGCCCCCAGTTCATCACATTTAAAGCATCGCCCAGCTGACTGGTCACTGGGCCGAGGTGGGTTACTGGAGACTGGTGAGGTGGGACAATAGGGTGTCTGGCGCTTTCCTTGGGTTGTAGGTGGGGTCTTGGGTTGTCCTCGGTGATAAGGTTTATTGTCTGTTTGCCCCCTGTGATATTCACTCCCCTTGCTAGTAGCTTTTTTCCTTTCTGCCACTTCCACCCATTTGGCTCCAATCTCCCCTGCCTCAGTTACAGTTTTGGGCTTCCCATCTAGGATGTATCTCTCTATTTCCTCAGGAACACCATCTAAGAACTGCTCCATTTGCATTAGGAGGGACAGCTCTGGCAGAGATTTAACATTTGCTCCTGATATCCAGGCATTCCAATTCTTTCCAATGTGGTAGGCGTGTCAGGTGAATGACACATCTGGTTTCCACATTAGGGCTCTGAACCGCCGACGGGCATGCTCAGGCGTTAGCCCCATTCTGATTCTGGCCCAGGGTTTGAAACAGTTCATAATTGCTCATGCATTCCATAGGCATTTCAGCCGCCACCTCTGCTAAGGGTCCACTGAGCTGTGGCCTCAGCTCTATCATGTACTGGTCTGTAGAGATGTTGTACCCATGTCAAGTCCTTTCAAAATTTTCTAAGGTGGCCTCAGTGTCATCATCTGCCTTGTAGGTGGGGAATCTCCTGGGATGGGGAACAGTACCTGGAGAAGTGGTTGTTAGGGTTGGCTGGAACATCTGGCTTAGTCTTTGCTAATCCGAAGGCCTGCTGGTAGGCCTCCCTGTGGATCTCTCTCTCTCTTTTGTGGGCCGCCTCTTTGGCCTCTTGTTCTCTTTTATTTTTTTTTTTATCTCCATCTCTTTTTTTATTTGTATCTTTTTTTGTTTTTTGTCCATGTCTCGCCTGTGGTCAGCTTCTTTGGTTTGTCCCTCTGCATCCAGTCTTGCCCGTTCCTTGGAACTCATTGTTTCTGCTTTCTTGTGCTGGCTGCGCCCTCTGCAGCTTATTGCCTGGAATGCTGCAACCCAGGCTGCTTCTTAACAGAGACTCCTAACTATCTATGCCCGAAGAGTTAGAAAGAAAAAAAACAATTCATTTGCAAATGCCTTTTGCTGGTGTCTGCTGGCTCACAGCTTGCCGGCTCTTTAACAAAGACCCTTGTTAAAGAACTTGAACACCTCTGCCCTCACGCTGTCATCCGATCAGCCAGGAAGGAGAGAAAAAAAAATTCACTGGCTTTAGTTTTAAAACCCACTCCTCTCAGCCTGCTTTCAAGCAGCTAGAAGGAGAGAAAAAAAATCTTACTGGCTTTTGCTGTTAGACTCAACCCCCTCTCAGACTGTTTTCCAAGCAGTTAGAAAGGAGAGAAAAAAAACTCACTGGCTTTTGGGTCCTAGAAATCCCACCCCTGCCACCATGTCAAGGTATTATTCCCACTTTGAACTTTAGTGTCCAGAAAGTGGGGACCTGCATGTATCCTTCTAAGCTTAATTCCTAGCTTAGATCTGATAATGCTGCCACCAACCAAAAATATAGTGTTTTGGTACACTTTCTGTCCCCCAAAAAACCTTCCCTGGGGAACCCAAGACTCAAATCCCTTGGATCCTAAAACAGAGAGGAATTAACCTTCCTCCCTCTTCTCTCCCCCCACCACTTCTGGCGAGTTCAGACCCAATCCCCTTGAGTTTTACACAAGAAAAAAAATCAATCAGGTTCTAAAAAAAGAAAGCTTTTAATTAAAGAAAGAAAAAATAAACATTATCTCTGTAAAACCAAGATGGAAAATGTATACAGGGTCTTCAGCTTATGTAGACTAGAGGGAATCCCTCCCCCCTAGCCTAAGATACAAGTACAGCAAATGGGGAAAAATATCCTTCCAGCAAAATACACATTTGCAAATAAAGAAAACAAACATAAAGACTAATCTGCCTTCTATCTAGTACTTACTATTTGGAACATGAGAGACTGTTTCAAAAAGTTTGGAGAAACCTGGTTGCATGTCTGGCCCTTCTTAACTCCAAGAGAGAACAAAAAACAACCCAAAAAGCACAAACAAAGACTTCTCTCCACCAAGATTTGAAAGTATCTTGTCCCCCGATTGGTCCTTTGGTCAGGTGTCACCCAGGTTCACTGAGCTTGTTAACCCTTTACAGGTAAAAGAGACATTAACCCTTAACTATCTGTTTATGCCAACCCCGTGTCCGTCAATCCAAGAAGCACTTTTCCATTTGGTTTATCAGCATGCACATGCTCACTGCTTGGCTGTGTGGAAGTGTTGTGGAAAAATTAACCCTGCGCTGTGTTTGGATCAGAACAGCCTGAGGCCCACTTTGTTCCAAGCAGTGCAGGGAGACACAGCCAGCCTAGCTGGTCTGTCTAACTAGGGAACAGCTTAAAACCACAGCCAGTCAAACACACTTCCTCATTAGTACTTCTCCCTTACAGAAAACCAAGCTTTTCCTGTTATTCACAGGCTGTTCTTTTGCGGTTACATTTCTTACCAGTGGCTGTTGCAATTGTGTCAAAGTTGGTAATTTTCCTTCCCCCTCCTCTGCCCTCTAACCACATACACAGCCTGACCGGACTTTAGCACGTACAGTTTTCTTGACCAAACTTTTAGGCCTACTCAATTTTCCTCTACAGGAAGCTTTACAGATCCTGTGTGGAAAGAGGCAGCAGCCAGACTGAGAAGCGGCAGCTTCCTGTGTTACCTGCTGCCTGTTCCCACTCAGCAAGGGGGACTTACAGTGCTAGCAGCTCTTGGGGTCACTCCTCTGCTTGTATGGAACATTTGGGGTGAGTACCAGAGGAACGGGGAGGTGAATACCCAGCCTCCTTTTTCCCAGGGGTAAACCAGTGATTCTGTTCCCCCCAACCCTGTACCCCTCTGCCAGCGGTTTATGTTTGATTGCAACTTGTGACTGCTCATAGGAGTCTGTAATTCACCCACTGCATTGACCTTTTTGTCCCACAAATACTGTTTTACATCATCACTGCACATATTCAGGAATCCTTCCTGAGTAACCAAATCACACATCCCTTCAAAGCTTGTAATGCCTTCCCCCCACCCCTGCACCCACTTATCTACCAAATCTCTCATTTCATTTACATAAGCCACATTACTCAGTCCAGATCCCCTATTAAGACTCCTGAATTGAACCCTGTAGGTTTCAGGTGTATCCTGAAACTGTTTCAAAACCAGTTCCTTAAATTTACCATAGTTTGAAGCATCATCAATAGGCATCTTACTGAATATGTCCAGAGCTCTGCCAGTCAATTTTGCTATCAATGTGGTCATCTTTTGGTTTTTAGGGATCGCACGGAGGGTGCAGTCTCTCAAAGGTGATGAAATATTCAGCAATATCACTGGATTCATCATACTGTGAACACAGTTGCTCCCATTTGTGGATTTTGGGGGAAGTGGAGCCAGCAGGTGGAGGGTTTTGTCCCCTTGTGATGGTGCTGCCTGTGGGAGCCAGCTGAGGTCACTCAATAAGGGTGAACGGCAAACAAAATGAGGCAGACAAACCCCAGAAGCTGGTGGTTATTTCAATGCTGGTTTTTGCTGGCTTGGTAAATTTAAGCTTCTATAGTACCTCACTGGTTACTCAGAAGTCCAAACAATTCAGTTCCCTTAAAGTGCCCAGCCTCAGGCCTCCATCTAGACACACCTGTCAAATATATGATGATGATTACTGAAAATCTTATATCATATAAAAGAAAAGGTTCTTCCAATCCCAAAGGATCAGCCACACACCCAGGTCCAATTATAACTTAGATCTTGACCATAGCGTGTATTTTGGGTAATTCTTGTTAACTAAGCTAAAATTGATAACAAAAGAAAAGAGAGTGTTGGTTCAAAGATCAATATACAGACAGACTTGAAGTCAGTTCTTGAGGTTCAGATAAATAGCAGAGATGAGCTTGTAGTTGCCAAAAGTCCTTTTAGAAATAGTCCAGAGGTCGTAGTCCAATATCCATATTCAGAGGGCTCCAGTCAGTGACTGGGGATCTCAAGCCTTGTGGCTTAAGGTTTCCCCCTCTTGAAACCCAGAGTAGATCTGAGATGAAGCAGGATCGTGTCCCAGGTTCTTATACATTTCCAGCAGCCTTTTGCCCTGAGAAAACAATAGGCTAAACTCCTTCTTCCAACCATCCTGGCAATTAGCACAGGGTAATTTACCCATTAAACAGTTTAGATACAGGTTACCACAACCTTCAGGGAGACACATAGCCAATAATACTATTTCACGCAAGTGTCTTCCTAAATGTTAATATTCCTCCTTTGATCTTTGAATCAAAGCCATAGCGATAGACAAGACTTGTTTGCTGGCATCCCAAGACCTGAGCAAACACCTCCCCTTCTACCTCTAACAATGCGGCTGCATTTCAAAGCTCTGTTCATTTACAGATCTTCCTAACCAGTCCTTAAGGTTCACCCATGGGTCAGGTCAGTTGGTGAGTTAATTAACTCTTTCTGGCCCTGTCACCTTTCAGTGAGATTATCTTACACTCAGAACATCACACCCCTCAACCCCATAACAGCCAGTTCATGCTTCTCCTGCCTCCACAGCTCCCTTGTGGGCAGCCTCCTCTGCATTAATTTCTAGTTGTCTTAATTCCATCAGTCTCTTATGTTTAGTATCAGAGGGGTAGCCGTGTTAGTCTGGATCTGTAAAGGCAGCAAAGAATCCTGTGGCACCTTATAGACTAACAGACGTTTTGGAGCATGAACTTTCGTGGGTGAATACCCACCTCGTTGGATGCATGTAGTGGAAATTTCCAGGGGCAGGTATATATATATCCAGGCAAGCTAGAGATAGCAAGGTTAGTTCAATCAGGGAGGATGAGGACATTTGTTTCCTTTCTCTTTTGCTTCCAGTCTTTAGTTTAGTAGCTGCTTCACTGGGAGTCATTTTCCTGCTTTCTCCTGCTGGGCCGCGCCCGTCGGCAGTTCACTGACACCGGGGTGCCCTCAGCTCAGGGGATCCTTAGTTAACAGAGACTTTTCCAGTGCCCAGCGTTCAGCCTTTCTGGGCAATTTGCAGCTTGTGCAGTTCTAGCTTCTTCTGATCTTCAATCTTATTTATTTTGCTTCCTTTTCTGTCCATTTCCCTGACCCAAAATACGTAAACAGAAAACAACAAACCAGTAACCACTTTGTCTGTTCTCCGGCCACCACACTTAAAATTCACTTAAAATCACTACCAGTATCTCAGAGCAACCAGCTGTGCCCAGATCCAGCTCAACTACGCCACTGTGACGGGTTCAATCACAGAACCCCCCTTGGGAGCTACCAAGTGACGTGCCAAGATACTTCTGCCCCTGCCTTCCTGCCCTGCCATCTCAGGGCCCCAGGACCCTGTCTCGCTGAGCCAGATACACCCATCTGCTCCAACACAGACCCAGGGTCTGAATTACTCGCCCTAAAGCTGCAGGTTTCCCTGAAAGCACCTCACAGAAGTTTTCCTTTCTTTAACACTCAGATGCCCAACTCCCAGCAGGGTCTAAACCCAAAAAAATCCGTTTTACCCTGTGTAGACATGCAGACTCACCCCTGTGGCGCCTCCTGCTGGTTGTCCTTGGGAATTAGCTCATTCCAGCTCCGGAGCACCCTCTGCAGGCCAGTGATCCACCTGTCCTCTGGCCCCATGTCCCGCCCTGGACCCCAGTGCCCTTTTACCTGGGGTGCTGCCCCATGGCAGTAACCCCTCAGTCCTAGAGTCTCCCTTCCCTGGGGAACCCCCACCCACTATCCCCACCTCGCCTCAGTATCAGGCTACTGCCAGTCATTGTCTAGCCCCACGCCCTGGGGCAGATTGCAGCATCAGCCACTCATCACGGGCAATGAGGGTTTGGACCTGCTGCCTTGGCCTATCCCTACCCCTGGGCTGCCCTATGCAACCCCCAGTACCTGTTGGCCTTGTGCTAGGCCACAGCCTGGGCCTTTCCACACTGGAGCTACCCAGCTCCTCTGCCTTTCCCCAGCCCTGATCCACGCAGGTACCCTGTGCCCAGCTCCCTGCACCCAGGCCCATCTCCCTGGACAGCCAGAGGGAGACTGTCCCTGGGCCTCTGGGTCACAGCCTTTTATAGGGGACAGCTGGGCCTGATTGGGGCATGGACACAGCTGGGCCTGCTTTTCCTAATCAGCTCAGGCTTCTTGCCCCAGCCACAGCCCTCTCCTGGGCTGTTTTAAGCCCTTCAGGGCAGGAGCAGGGGACCACCCTACTACATCCTGTATAAAGCTTATACAGAGTAAACTCATAAATTGTTCACCCTCTGTAACACTGATAGAGAAAAATGCACAGCTGTTCCCCCCACCCAGGTATTAATACATACTCTGGGTTAATTAATAAGTAAAAAGTGATTTTATTAAATACAGAAAGTAGGATTTAAGTGCTTCCAAGTAGTGACAGGCAGAACAAAGTGAATTACCAAATAAAATAAAATAAAGCACGCCAGTCTATGTCTAATCCAGCTGAATAGAGATAAATTCCTCACCAGTTCCAGAAGGCTTCCTTTTACGGACTAATTTCCTTTTAGTCTGGGTCCAGCAATCACTCACACCCCTTGCAGTCACTGTCCTTTGATCCAGGTTCTTTCAGGTATCTTTGGGGGTGGAGAGACTCTCTCTTTAGCCAGCTGAAGACAGAATGGTGAGGTCTCCCCTGGGCTTAAATAGACTTTCTCCTGTGGGTGTAGATCCCCTCCTCTCTCCTATGCAAAGTCCAGCTACAAGATGGAGCATTGGAGTCACCTGGGTGACTCACATGTCCACACATGACTGAGTTCCTTCCCAGCCAAGCCACATTCCTGAGAAAGCCCACATGTGGATTGGTGTCTCCAAGTTCATTGTTGGCTTAAGTGTTTCTTGATGGGGCACTTACTGAGAATAGCCTTTTCCCAGGAACCCGACCAACTGCTTCACCACAGCCTACATTGAATCAAACAAGTATGCAGCCAATATTCATAACCTTGAATACAAGAATGATACATGCATACAAATAGGATTAATAGATTCAGTAGATCATGGCCTTTACAGAGATATGTTACATGGCATACGTAGCATAAAACACATTCTAGTTATGTTATATATATATGTAGACTCAGAGACTCTAAGATCAGAAGGGATCATTATGATCATCTAGTCTGACCTCCTACACAAAGCAGGCCACATAATCTCACCCATCCACTCCTGTAACAAACCCCATACCTATGTCTGAGTTCTTGAAGTCCTCAAATTATGGTTTGAAGACCTCAAGCTGCAGAGAATCTTCCAGCAAGTGACCCATGCCCCATGCTGCAGAGCAGGAGAAAAACCTCCAGGGCCTCTGCCAATCTGCCCTGGAGGAAAATTCCTTCCCGACCCCAAATATAGTGATCAGTTAAACCCTGAGCATGTGGGCAAGACTCACCAGCCAGCACCCAGGAAATAATTCTCTGTAGTAACTCAGATCCCACTACATCTAACATCAAATCACAGATCACTGGGCATACTTACCGGCTGGTAATCAAAGACGAATTAATTGCCAAAATTAGGCTATCCCATCATACCATCCCCTTCCATAAACTTATCAAGCTTAGTCTTGAAGCCAGATATGTCTTTTGCCCCCACTACTCCCCTTGGGAGGCTCTTCCAGAACTTCACTCCTCTAATGGTTAGAAACCTTCATCTGATTTCAAGTCTATATATATACATTCATAAGCATAGTTCCATAAAGCCTTCTGGGTGGCACCGTCACAGCGCTTATCAAAGCTCCAAGCAGTCCTGGGTCCCCCCTCACTCACTGCAGCCGGGGGCTCGCTGCTTCTCAGCGTGGCCAGCTCCAGTTCATGCTGACGCTGCTTATCCTGTTCTTCCCGCTCCTCCTGCAGTTCGTATTGCCTCAGCTCCAGGTGTCTCAGTTTTATCTCCCTCTCCCATTCCAGCTGCCCCAGTTCCAGCAATCGGGAGCTCCGTCGGGAGGACTGTAGAACTGATAAGTGAAATTGTTTTTAATTGTGCACTTTATTAATGTAACTTCTGTTCACCATTCACTACACTTGTCTACATTGTAACTTCTGTTCTCTGTTTGCCATACAGGAATTCAAACCCCATTTCAAAACACTCACTCCATTTTGTAAAAGCTTCCTCCAGCCTTCATTTTTGCAAACCCGGCTGTAATCTTATTAGTTTAGTTTCGCTGTGTGACTGAGGGATGGATGGATGATGGACTCAACCTCCAGCCCCAGCCTGTCCTGATGAAATAGAGTTCAACCCCTCCCCGGCTGAAGATGCAGACAAGAGCCCTAACGAAGTAAGCAGAGTCCACCCTGAACAGAAAAGGTGCAATAGAAGGAAGATCAAAGGCAGGTCCCTGGCTGACAGTCACCTGCAATTGACAGGTGATCAATCACCAAACCCAGAGGCAGTGACACAGCAAGACCTAGAGACTCTGGATTCAGACTAAAGCCTACAGAAAGGATGGGTGAGATGGGAGACTTTGGAGGGTAACGTTCTGCTGCCAACATCTGTGCAGGCCCAACAGAGCCCAGCTCGTCCTCGTGCCTGGCTTTCCTGGCCAGTTACCACCACGAGCTACGAACCCAAGCTGCAAAATCAAGCCACGAACTCAAGCTATGTCCAGGCCTGGTAACTATGCAGCAGCTGCAGAACATCTGATGGGTGTGTGTGTGTGTGTGTGTGTGTGTGTGTAGGTATTAGGTATAATGTGTGTGTATAAGGATTAAGATATTAGTTATTGGTCATAAATCAGATTGTTATCATAATAAACGTGGCATCTTTGTCTTCCCCCTGAAAAGATCCTGTGTAGTTTTGTCTGTAGAACAGGATTCCCTGCTGGCCGGGGGTGTCACAGGATGCCCTTGGTAGCAGTCTGACCCCTCCCAGCTGGGACAGACCCTGGTGCCCACCCTGCATCTGCCAGGCTTCTTCCCCCAGAGACAGGGCTCCGTTCATTCAAGCGATCTCCCTCCTCCAGCTGGGCAATCAGCTGGTCCTTGATGAGCCTGCCTCTGCGTAGCCCCCTCTGCTTGCACAGCTCCACCAGGTCACACTTGCGCCGCTGGGCAAACCTCTTCCTGCTGGGCACTCACAGGCTGGGGTGCTCGCCGTTCCTCACAGTTTCCAGGGGGACCCCCAGTGCACCAGCCCTTCTGGAGGTCACCACCTTTCTGCCAGGGTCGAGCTGCAGACTCCTCCGCCCCTGGGACCGCTCGCTGCAATCCCCCGGGGGACCCTGTTACTGCAAAGTCCTTCTCACTGGGCACACACTCCCAGGGGTTAATTGCCCCCTGAAACTGTCCCTCTCTGAGCCTTCTGCACACTTGGTCCCCATCAATCCCCCTTCGTTTTACTGCTCCCCAGTCACTTACTGCAGGAAGCGCCGTCCATGGGGTGCAGTAGATCCCACCGCTGCCACCAGTTGTCACAGAGTGTGGGGGAGTCATTGCCCTGCACCCCCCACTTCCTGCGATTCACCAGGACTCTCAGCCAGCCAGTAAAGCAGAAGGTTTATTAGATGACAGGAACACGGTCCAAGATAGAGCTTGTAGTTACAGAGAACAGGACCCTCAGTCAGGTCCATGTGCGGGGGTAGGGAGCCTAGATCCCAGTGCTGGGCCTTGTGACGGAGTACGGAGCAGGGTGGATTGACCTGGGAATGTTGTGTGGGAATTTTATTGAGACTGTCTGCATTGGTGACGGGATACCAGGGTGACAATACCTGAGCATGTAACCTGAGCCCAGTGTCACAGAGTGTGGGGGAGTCCGGCCCTGCACCCCTCTTCCTGGGACGCAGAGTGACTCTCTGCCAGCCAGTAAAACAGAAGGTTTATTGGACAACAGGAATGCAGGTTACAGCAGAGCTTGCAGGCACAGCCAGGACCCCTCAATCGAGTCCCTCTGGGGGTTCAGGGAGCTTAGATCCCAGCCTTGGGGTTCCCTGTGTTGCACCACTCAGCCCAAACTGAAACTAAAATTCCCTCCAGCCCCTCTCCTCCCTCTCCCCTCTGCCCCTCCTCCCTTTGTTCAGTCTCCCAGGCAGGTGTGAATTCTCCCAACCCCCCTCCTGGCTCAGGTTACAGCTCAGGGAGATTTACTCTCATCCCCAATGTAATCTCCCTGCAACATTCCCAGGTGTGATGATGCGGTTCTGGCAGGACCCAACTGAGAGTGCCAATTCAGGACCAATTGCCAAACAGGGCAGTCACAGCCCTAGGCTGGGGTTTTTCCACCTCTAAGGCAAACCAAACCAGCCAGACAAAAAGGACTTCGGTTTCACCCCACTGGCTAACCACAAGTCACACAAGCAATTTCCTTAGACATTCAGGTCTCCCAGTAGCACCCACCAGTGCCACCCGTCCTGGGGATGAATGGCTATGAAAACCAACACCCCAGTAAAAGAAAAAGGTTCTCTCAATCCCAAAGGACCAAGCTCCGGACCCAGGTCAATATACATATCAGATCTTACCCACAAATCACACTGTTGCCAATCCTTTAGAATCTAAAATCTAAAGGTTTATTCATAAAGGGAAAAAGATAGAGATGAGAGCTAGAATTGGTTAAATGGAATCAATTCCATACAGTGATGGCCAAGTTCTTAGTTCAGGCTTGTAGCAGTGATGGAGTAAACTGCAGGTTCAAATCAAGTCTCTGGAGAACATCCCCCGCTGGGATGGGTCATCAGACCCTTGTGTAGAGCTTCAGTTTGTAGCAAAGTCCCTCCAGAGGTAAGAAGCAGGATTGAAGACAAGATGGAGATGAGGCATCAGCCTTATATAGGCTCTTCCAGGTGTAAGAACACTTCTTTGTTCTTATTGTGGAAAATTACAGCAAAATGGAGTCTGGAGTCACATGGGCAAGTCCCTGCATACTTTGCTGAGTCACAAGGCATATCTGCCTCCTCTCAATGGGTCAATTCTTTAGCTGATGGTCCTTGATGGGCATCAAGCAGGCTAGGCAGAGCTAACACCAATTTGTCTGAGGTGTCACCCAGAAGCACAGCACCAGTTTGAAATACAGACAGTATATAGCCAATACGTATAACTTCAACTACAAAATGATACAGACATATAGACACCAAAATCATAACCAGTAACCCATAACCTGGTCTTAGACCCCTTATATGACCCACTTTACATAAGATTTGGTGCCACTACAGGACCTTGGTTGCAAACCATGTTCTATATGGTCCCAGTTTATATCAATAACATCACCAGGTCAAATCCACCCTGCTCCCTGCTCCGTCACACCCAGGAAGGGGTTAGAGACCAGGTGACGCCTTCCACCCAGGAAAGTGGACAAAGGCTGGGGGAGGAGCTGGGAGCGGTGGCTGGAGGAGACTGCTGGGGGAGTTTCAGTTTTAGAGCTGGCTGGGGAAGCAGAGGGAACCCCAAAGCTGAGGGATAAGCTCCCTACCCCCCCTGGAGACCTGACTGAGGGGTCCTGGTTTCTGTACCTACAAGCTCTGGTTTGGACTGTGTTCCTGTCGTCTAATAAACCTTCTGTTTTCCTGGCTGGCTGAGAGTCCTGGTGAATCACTGGAATTGGGCGTGCAAGGTCCTGACTTCCCCACACTCCCTGACAGGCCTCCCTCCGTTTTCCCAGCCACATCCAAACTGAACCCCGCTCCAGCCATCTCAACCTGCCACACCGCCCAGCTCCTCCTCCAGCCTTTGTCCAGTTTCCTGGGCAGAAAGCGTCACGTGGCCCCAACCCCCTCCTGGGCTCAGGTTATGTGCTCATGTATCATCCCTCAAGTAAAGTCACCCCTGATATCCCACTACCATCCAGCACCAATGCAGACAGTAAACCAGTAAAACTCCCACACAACCTTCCCAGCTCAATCATCCCCGCTCCCTACTCTGCTACAGGTAGTGAGATACCGGGCGTCCCCCAACTTGTCTAGGATCTCATCAGTCCTAGGCATGGGGTAGGCATTGGACACATTGATGGCATTGAGCTTTTGATAGTCCACACAGAACTGGATCAACCCGTCCTTCTCGGGAACCAGCACCACAGGCAAAGCCCAGCAGCTGGCAGACAGCTGGATCACCCCTAAAGCCAGCATATCCCCGACCTCTCTCTCCAGGTCCTGGGCTGTTTTCCCAGTGACCCTGAATGGGGAACACCTGATGGGAGGGTCGGTTCTCATCTCCAGCCAGTGGACAGCCAGGTTCATGAGCCCAGGCCGGTTGGAGAACAGCTGCCGGTATGAATACAGCACCTGTCTGATCTCTGCCTGCTGGGCGGGGGGTAGCTGGTCAGAGAGGGGAATTGATTTCAGTGGGGGTTAGCCCCTGCCTCAGGGAGGAGTTCCACCAGGGGATCCTCTCCCTTCTCCTCCCACTGCCCACACACAGCCAGCACCAACTTCTCTCTGTCCCAGTGCGGTTTCATCATGTTGACATGATACACCCGGTGGCTGTGTGCCCGGCTGGACAGTTCCACCACATAGTTCACGTGGTTTACCTGTCTGGGGACCTTGAAGGGGCCGTCCCAGGCAGCTCGCAGCTTCTTCCTCCTCACGGGAATGAGGAGCATCACCTGGTCCCCGGTTGCATAGGAGCGGGCCCGTGCTGAGCGGTCGTACCAAACCTTCTGCTTCCCATGGGCCCTGGCTAGGTCTCCCCTAGCCAAGCCCATGAGCTCCACGAGCTATTCCCGGAAAGCCAGGACATACTGCACCACTGATTCCCCGTCAGGAGAGGCCTTTCCCTCCCACTCGGCCCTCATCAAGTCCAGGGGCCCCCTCACTCTCTTCCCATACAGGGCCAAGCGACCAGCTTGAGGGGACCGATGGGACATGGGCTGCTATTACTGTGGCCAGAGACGTCACATACGGACCCAGTGCCCCAGGCTCAGGGACAGACTGAGCAGACTGAACCCACAGAGGGTTAACTGGGTAGAGACCCAGCCAGATGAGGGGCAGGCTTCCCAGGCAAGGGGGGCTGGCAGCTTATCAACTGCGCAGGAGGGAGGAGGGCCCCAGGCCAGCTTCTCTGAGGCGCTGGATGCTCTGGACACCAGGTTCTCCATTTACAGGGTGGACGTGGGGCTGTCCCTGTAGAGCGAGTGCTTTGTTCCCCTGGAGGTGCATGGCAGGAAGGTCAATGGATACTGGGACACGGGTGCTGAGGTGACGCTGGCCCTGCCCAAGGTGGTAGCTTCAGATCAGGTGATGCCCAACACCTACCTGACCCTGACGGGGGTGGGCAGGACCCCATTCAAGGTGTCTGTGGAGAGGGTACACCTGAAGTAGGGGGCTAAGGAGGGCCCCAAGGAAGTGGGGGTGCACCCCCATTTACGCACTGAGGTGTTAATAGGGAGGACATGGAGGACTGGCTAAGCAACCCCCAGGGTGCTCTGGTTGTGACCCGTAGCCAGAGCTGGTGAGGGGCACTGCACCATGAGAACAGGATGGGGTACCTTGCCCGAGGAGCAAGACCCTAACCCGGTGGGAAGGGAGTGCCCAGGGACACAGCTCAGGGAGGCTGCAGCTTCAGACGCAGCCAGTGAGAGAGAGCAGGTCCCCAACCCTGTCCCAGCTGCTGACTTCCAGGCCGAGGTGCAGAAAGATCCCTCCTTGCGGAAGCCCAGGGACCGGGCTGATCTCAGTGCAGTACAGACCATGAGAAGAGGTTGCAAGGAGAGGTTCCTATGGGAGAAGGGGTTCCTGTACCGAGAATGAGCTCCCTCAGGGGAAGCAGAGTCATGGGAGATCAGGAGGCAGCTGGTGGTTCCCCAGAAGTTCCGTCACAAGCTGCTGTACCTGGCCCATGACATCCCTCTCGCAGGGCACCAGGGAATCCGGCGCACCAGGCAGAGGCTGCTACAGAACTTTTACTGGCCTGGGGTCTTTACCCAGGTCCGACAGTACTGCCAATCCTGTGACCCCTGCCAGAGGGTGGGGAAGGCCTGGGACAAGGGGAAAGCGGCTTTGAGACCTTTGCCCATCATAGAGGAACCTTTCCAGAAGGTGGCCATGGAGATAGTGGGACCTCTCAGCAAGGCGACCCGGTCAGGGAAGAAATACATCCTGGTGGTGACAGATTTCCCCACCTGCTACGCCGAGGTGGTGCCCTTAGCTTCCATTGAATCAGACACCGTGGCAGATGTGCTGCTGACCATCTTCAGCCGAGTGGGGTTTCCCAAGGAAGTTGTAGCAGTCCGCTGTTGGGGGTGGGGGCGGCTCACCCCTCCTGGGGCAGCTGGGACCCCAGCCGCCCTACTACCTAAGGGGACAACAACAGTTCCAGACTCAGCCCCTCAGGCAGGGGCTGAGCAAGCAGTTCAGTCTATACAGGGTAAGAGGCCCAGGTTTCTGGGCCTGAGTGTTGGCGTAAGGGGGAGACTGCCACCCGTGAATGGGGTGGCAGGGGGGCCGCAGGCCTGCCCACTCCTCTGCGTCCCATCCTGGGGCCCTAACAGCGGCAGGCAACCTGCTCCTGTGCCAGTGGGGATCCTGGCCGCAACACACTGACATTGGCTCTGGTTCGGCTGCAGCCAGACTAGGGTCGGCTGCCCCCGGGCTACTTCCAGACTCCTCCCCGGGGCTTACCTGGATCCTGGGGTCGTCCTCCGCAGGGTCCAGGTGCATGGGTTCGTCCCAGTCGGGGATGGAGAGTAGGTCTGGCAGCTCCTCGGGGTAACGAGCACGGGGGGGCTCCGGCGGCTCCTCTGGATAACGAGCACGGGGGAGCTCTGACAGCTCCTCTGGATAACGAGCACGGGGGGGCTCCGGCGGCTCCTCTGGATAACGAGCACGGGGGAGCTCTGGCAGCTCCTCTGGATAACGAGCACGGGGGAGCTCTGACAGCTCCTCTGGATAACGAGCACGGGGGAGCTCTGACAGCTCCTCTGGATAACGAGCACGGGGGAGCTCCAGCAGCTCCTCTGGATAACGAGCACGGGGGAGCTCCGGTGGCTCCTCTGGATAACGAGCACGGGGGGGCTCCAGCAGCTCCTCTGGATAACGAGCACGGGGGAGCTCCGGTGGCTCCTCTGGATAACGAGCACGGGGGAGCTCCGGCAGCTCCTCTGGGTAACGAGCACGGGGGAGCTCTGACAGCTCCTCTGGGTAACGAGCACGGGGGAGCTCTGACAGCTCCTCTGGATAACGAGCACGGGGGAGCTCCGGTGGCTCCTCTGGATAACGAGCACAGGGGAGCTCTGACAGCTCCTCTGGATAACGAGCACGGGGGAGCTCTGACAGCTCCTCTGGATAACGAGCACGGGGGAGCTCTGACAGCTCCTCTGGGTAACGAGCACGGGGGAGCTCTGACAGCTCCTCTGGATAACGAGCACGGGGGAGCTCCGGTGGCTCCTCTGGGTAACGAGCACGGGGGAGCTCTGACAGCTCCTCTGGATAACGAGCATGGGGGAGCTCCAGCAGCTCCTCTGGATAACGAGCACGGGGGAGCTCCGGCGGCTCCTCTGGGTAACGAGCACGGGGGAGCTCCAGCAGCTCCTCTGGATAACGAGCACGGGGGAGCTCCAGCAGCTCCTCTGGATAACGAGCACGGGGGAGCTCTGACAGCTCCTCTGGATAACGAGCACGGGGGGGCTCTGACAGCTCCTCTGGGTAACGAGCACGGGGGAGCTCTGACAGCTCCTCTGGATAACGAGCACGGGGGAGCTCTGACAGCTCCTCTGGGTAACGAGCACGGGGGAGCTCTGACAGCTCCTCTGGATAACGAGCACGGGGGAGCTCTGACAGCTCCTCTGGATAACGAGCATGGGGGAGCTCTGACAGCTCCTCTGGATAACGAGCACGGGGGAGCTCTGACAGCTCCTCTGGGTAACGAGCACGGGGGAGCTCTGGCAGCTCCTCTGGATAACGAGCACGGGGGAGCTCCAGCAGCTCCTCTGGATAACGAGCACGGGGGAGCTCTGACAGCTCCTCTGGATAACGAGCACGGGGGAGCTCCGGCGGCTCCTCTGGGTAGCGAGAACAGGGGAGCTCCAGCAGCTCCTCTGGATAACGAGCACGGGGGGGCTCCGGCAGCTCCTCTGGATAACGAGCACGGGGGAGCTCCGGTGGCTCCTCTGGATAACGAGCACGGGGGAGCTCCGGTAGCTCCTCGGAATAACGAGCACGGGGGAGCTCCGGCACCTCCTCTGGATAACGAGCATGGGGGAGCTCCGGCAGCTCCTCTGGGTAACGAGCACGGGGGAGCTCCGGTAGCTCCTCGGAATAACGAGCACGGGGGAGCTCCGGCAGCTCCTCTGGATAACGAGCACGGGGGAGCTCTGACAGCTCCTCTGGATAACGAGCACGGGGGAGCTCCAGCAGCTCCTCTGGGTAACGAGCACGGGGGAGCTCCGGCAGCTCCTCTGGATAACGAGCACGGGGGAGCTCTGACAGCTCCTCTGGATAACGAGCACGGGGGAGCTCTGACAGCTCCTCTGGATAACGAGCACGGGGGAGCTCTGACAGCTCCTCTGGATAACGAGCACGGGGGAGCTCTGACAGCTCCTCTGGATAACGAGCATGGGGGAGCTCTGACAGCTCCTCTGGGTAACGAGCACGGGGGAGCTCTGACAGCTCCTCTGGATAACGAGCATGGGGGAGCTCCGGCGGCTCCTCTGGGTAGCGAGAACAGGGGAGCTCCAGCAGCTCCTCTGGATAACGAGCACGGGGGAGCTCTGACAGCTCCTCTGGATAACGAGCACGGGGGAGCTCTGACAGCTCCTCTGGATAACGAGCACGGGGGGGCTCCGGCAGATCCTCTGGATAACGAGCACGGGGGAGCTCTGACAGCTCCTCTGGATAACGAGCACGGGGGGGCTCCGGCAGATCCTCTGGATAACGAGCACGGGTGAGTTCCAGCAGCTCCTCTGCATAACGAGCACGGGGGAGCTCTGACAGCTCCTCTGGATAACGAGCACGGGGGAGCTCCGGTGGCTCCTCTGGATAACGAGCACGGGGGAGCTCCGGTGGCTCCTCTGGGTAGCGAGAACA
Organism: Gopherus flavomarginatus; assembly: GCF_025201925.1. NCBI lineage: Eukaryota > Metazoa > Chordata > Testudines > Testudinidae > Gopherus > Gopherus flavomarginatus. The sequence goes on from NC_066617.1 coordinate 379,494,063, forward strand.
GGGGAGCTCCAGCAGCTCCTCTGGATAACGAGCACGGGGGGGCTCTGACAGCTCCTCTGGATAACGAGCACGGGGGAGCTCCCGTGGCTCCTCTGGATAACGAGCACGGGTGAGTTCCAGCAGCTCCTCTGGATAACGAGCACGGGGGAGCTCCAGCAGCTCCTCTGGGTAACGAGCACGGGGGAGCTCCAGCAGCTCCTCTGGGTAACGAGCACGGGGGAGCTCCGGCAGCTCCTCTGGATAACGAGCACGGGGGAGCTCCGACAGCTCCTCTGGATAACGAGCACGGGGGAGCTCCAGCAGCTCCTCTGGATAACGAGCACGGGGGAGCTCCAGCAGCTCCTCTGCATAACGAGCACGGGGGGGCTCCGGTGGCTCCTCTGGATAACGAGCACGGGGGAGCTCCGACGGCTCCTCTGGATAACGAGCACGGGGGAGCTCTGACAGCTCCTCTGGATAACGAGCACGGGGGAGCTCTGACAGCTCCTCTGGATAACGAGCACGGGGGAGCTCCAGCAGCTCCTCTGGATAACGAGCACGGGGGAGCTCCAGCAGCTCCTCTGGATAACGAGCACGGGGGAGCTCTGACAGCTCCTCTGGATAACGAGCACGGGGGAGCTCCAGCAGCTCCTCTGGGTAACGAGCACGGGGGGGCTCCGGTGGCTCCTCTGGATAACGAGCACGGGGGAGCTCTGACAGCTCCTCTGGATAACGAGCACGGGGGAGCTCCGGCAGCTCCTCTGGGTAACGAGCACGGGGGAGCTCCGGGGGCTCCTCTGGATAACGAGCACGGGGGAGCTCTGACAGCTCCTCTGGGTAACGAGCATGGGGGAGCTCCAGCAGCTCCTCTGGATAACGAGCACGGGGGAGCTCCGGCAGCTCCTCTGGGTAACGAGCACGGGGGAGCTCCGGCAGCTCCTCTGGGTAACGAGCACGGGGGAGCTCCGGCAGCTCCTCTGGGTAACGAGCACGGGGGAGCTCTGACAGCTCCTCTGGATAACGAGCACGGGGGAGCTCTGACAGCTCCTCTGGATAACGAGCACGGGGGAGCTCCGGTGGCTCCTCTGGATAACGAGCACGGGGGAGCTCCAGCAGCTCCTCTGGATAACGAGCACGGGGGAGCTCCAGCAGCTCCTCTGGATAACGAGCACGGGGGAGCTCTGACAGCTCCTCTGGATAACGAGCACGGGGGAGCTCTGACAGCTCCTCTGGATAACGAGCATGGGGGAGCTCCGGGGGCTCCTCTGGATAACGAGCACGGGGGAGCTCTGACAGCTCCTCTGGATAACGAGCACGGGGGAGCTCCAGCAGCTCCTCTGGATAACGAGCACGGGGGAGCTCTGACAGCTCCTCTGGGTAACGAGCACGGGGGGGCTCTGACAGCTCCTCTGGATAACGAGCATGGGGGAGCTCCGGCAGCTCCTCTGGATAACGAGCACGGGGGAGCTCCAGCAGCTCCTCTGGATAACGAGCACGGGGGAGCTCCAGTGGCTCCTCTGGATAACGAGCACGGGGGAGCTCTGACAGCTCCTCTGGATAACGAGCATGGGGGAGCTCTGACAGCTCCTCTGGATAACGAGCACGGGGGAGCTCCGGTAGCTCCTCTGGATAACGAGCACGGGGGAGCTCCAGCAGCTCCTCTGGATAATGAGCACGGGGGAGCTCCAGCAGCTCCTCTGGATAACGAGCACGGGGGAGCTCCAGCAGCTCCTCTGGATAACGAGCACGGGGGAGCTCCGACAGCTCCTCTGGGTAACGAGCACGGGGGAGCTCCAGCAGCTCCTCTGCATAACGAGCACGGGGGAGCTCCGGCGGCTCCTCTGGATAACGAACATGGGGGAGCTCTGACAGCTCCTCTGGATAACGAGCACGGGGGAGCTCCGGTGGCTCCTCTGGATAACGAGCACGGGGGAGCTCCGGCAGCTCCTCTGGGTAGCGAGAACGGGGGAGCTCCAGCAGCTCCTCTGGATAACGAGCACGGGGGAGCTCCAGCAGCTCCTCTGGATAACGAGCATGGGGGAGCTCTGACAGCTCCTCTGGATAACGAGCACGGGGGAGCTCCGGTGGCTCCTCTGGGTAACGAGCACGGGGGAGCTCCGGTGGCTCCTCTGGGTAACGAGAACAGGGGAGCTCCAGTGGCTCCTCTGGATAACGAGCACGGGGGAGCTCCAGTGGCTCCTCTGGGTAGTGAGAACGGGGAAGTTCAGGCCACTCTGGGCGGCTACCCTGGGTTGCAGGAGTCTCCCAGTCCTGAGCTCCCGGAGGGACGTCCGCTCGCTCCAGCCGCTGGGGCCTCACTGAGCTCGGATGACCGCCTTTATACTTCCGGGTCGGCGCTTAACCCTTTGCGGGGCGGGCTCAGAGCTCTGTAGCTCCGCCCAGTCCGGCGTCTCGCTGGGCTTTTCGTCCTCCAGAGCGGCTGGGAGCCAGGACGCCTCATTACAGAAGTCTTGAAAGACGAAGGGTCCAACTTTATGTCGGCCCGTCTCCGGTGCTTGTGGGAGAAATGTGGGGTCTGACACAGCTGGGCCTCAGCATATCACCCCCAGTCCAACGGACTGGTGCAAAGGTTCAACGGGACACTGAAGATGATGCTAAAAACATTTATGAACCAGCACCCGCAGGACTGGGACAAGTACTTACCTCACCTGCTGTTTGCGTACAGGGAGGTACCCCAGGAATCTACCAGGTTTTCGCCTTTCGAACTGTTGTATGGAAGGTGGCTAAGGGGGCCCCTGGACCTGATGAGAGATGAATGGGAGGGGAAGGCCACTCCCGAGGGAGAGTCAGTGGTGGAGTATGTCCTGACCTTCCGGGAAAGACTGGCCGAGCTCATGGGCCTGGCCAGGGAGAATCTGGCCCGAGCCCAGAGGAGGCAGAAGGTCTGGTATGACCGCATGGCGCGGGCCCGCGCCTTCGCCACCGGGGATCAGGTGATGGTTCTCATCCCCATGAGGAGAAACAAACTCCAGGCTGCCTGGGAAGGGCCCTTCAAGGTTGTCAAGCAACTAAATGAGGTAAACTATGTGGTAGAGCTATCGAACCAGGCGCACCACCGCTGGGTGTACCATGTGAATATGTTGAAGCCATACTATGACAGGGGGAATGTGGTGTTGGCCGTGTGTGGACATTGAGACGAGCAGGGAGATGACCCTTTAGTGGATCTGTTCCCTGGGACATAAGCTGGTTCCCCCCTGGAGGCAATTCCCCTCTCTGATCAGCTGACCCCGGGCCAGCACGCTGAGATCAGAGGGGTACTGCATCTATACCGACAGCTGTTTTCCAACCAGCCTGGACGCACTAATTTGACTGTCCACCGGGTGCAGACCGGATCACATCCCCCTAGAAGATGCTCCCCTTTCCGGGTCACTGGGAAAACTGTCCAGGACCTAAAAAGAGAGGTCAAGGTCATGCTGGCTTTGGGGGTGATCCAGCCATCCTCCAGCCCTTGGGCCTCGCCAGTGGTGCTGGTCCCCAAAAGGGATGGGTCGATCCGGTTCTGTGTGGACTATCGAAAGCTCAATGCCATCACCGTATCTGATGCCTACCCCATGCCCAGGCCTGACGAGCTCCTAGACAAGCTGGGAGGTGCTCGGCACCTCACCACCGTGGATCTTACAAAGGGCAACTGGCAAGTGCCGCTGGACGCAGATGCCAGGCTGAAATCAGCCTTTATCACCCCTCTGGGGCTCTGCGAGTTTCTGACCCTGCCCTTCGGCCTCAAGGGAGCGCCGGCCACCTTCCAGCGCCTGGTGGATCAGCTACTGAGGGGGATGGAGAGTTTTGCCGTGGCGTATATTGACGACATCTGCGTCTTCAGCCAGACCTGGGAGGACCACGTGTCCCAGGTTAAACAAGTCCTGGACTGACTCCGAAAGGCTGGGTTAACAGTAAAGGCTGAGAAGTGCAAGGTGGGGATGGCTGAAGTATCTTAGCTGGGCCATCAGGTGGGGAGCGGCTGCCTAAAGCCGGAACCAGCCAAGGAGGAGGTGATCAGAGACTGGCCCGCTCCCCAAACCAAAAAGCTGGTCCAGGCCTTTATGGGGATGGCGGGGTACTATCGAAGGTTCGTGCCCCACTTTAGCGCCATAGCTGCCCCCATCACTGAGCTGTGCAAGAAGGGGAAGCCAGACAAGGTGATCTGGACTGAGCAGTGCCAGGAGGCTCTCCGGGCGCTGAAGGAGGCTCTGGTTAGCGACCCAGTTCTGGCAAACCCAGACTTTGACAAGCCCTTTATCATGTTCACCGATGCCTCAGACATGGGACTGAGGGCGGTGTTGATGCAGGAGGATGAAAAGGGAGAGAGACACCCCATCATGTACCTGAGCAAGAAGTTCCTACCCCGGGAACAAAGCTATGCAGCCATCGAGAAGGAATGCCTGGCCATGGTGTGGGCCCTTAAGAAACTGGAGCCATATCTCTTTGGGCGACACTTCACCGTGTACACCGACCACTCTCCCCTGACCTGGCTGCGCCAGATGAAAGGAGCCAACGCCAAGCTCCTCAGGTGGAGCCTGCTCCTGCAGGACTATGACATGGACGTGGTCCATGTGAAGGGAAGTGCCAACCTGATAGCGGACGCGTTGTCCCAGAGAGGGGGCCCTGAAGTTCCCCAGGTTGCTGGGCAGAGTGACCCCGCTCAGTTTAGTCTCAGGGGGAGAGATGTGATGCAGTTGGGACCGAAGTGGATTGACCTGGGAATGTTTTCTAGTTTTACTGGGGCTGTCTGCATGGGGGAGGGGAGAGCAGGGGGTGACTGTAGGTGAGGGATGGTACCTGAGGGGAGTTGATACCTTTGCCCAGGAAACTGGACAAAGCTAGAGGGGGAGAAGGAGAGGAGACCCAGCTGGACGGGTTTTTAGTGTCAGTTTTGGGCTGGGTGGGAAGAGGCAGGGAACCCCCAGTCTGGGGTCTAAGCTCCTTGCCCCCCAGAGGGACCTGGCTGAGGGGTTGTGAGGAAGTGAGGCTGTTCTTAATGTTCCCTCTGAATACTGGGAGGGGGCCTCAGCCCTGGCCGACCCTGTCGCCTGGCAGCTAATGGCCAGGCCCTGCCCCCCTGCATGGGATGCTCAAGGTGTTGGAGACAAAGAGATCAGGTGGCCTCCTGGCCCGGGAAAGGGGCGGAGCAGAGAGGAGGGGCTGGAGGGGAGTTAGTCTGGAGCTGGCTGGGGACGAGGAGTGAAGTGCAGACGTGAGGGTCTGGCTCACTGCCCCCCAGAATGGACCCGGCCGAGGGGTCCAGTTCTCTGTACCTACAAGCTCTGTTTTAGACCCTGTTCCTGTTATTGAATAAACCTCTGTGTTACTGGCTGGCTGAGAGTCACATCTGACGGCAAAGTGTGGGGGCAGGACCCTGTGGCTTCCCCAGGACCCCGCTGGGGCAGGCTCGCTGTGGGAAGCGCACGGAGGGGCAGAGGATGCTGAATGCTCCAAGGAGAGACCCAGGAGGTGAAGCCGTGTGAGCTTCTTGCCCTGAACAAGTCTGCTCCAAGGGAGAGGAGGCTCCCCAAAGTCCTGCCTGGCTTGGTGGGCAGCAGTTCCAGAGCATCGCCCGGGGACTCCGTGACAGGGGTCCTGGTTGTACCTACAAGCTCTGTCTTGGGACTGTGATCCTGTCGGCTAATAAACCTTCTGTTCTCCTGGCTGGCGGAGAGTCCCGGTGAATCACAGGAAGTGGAGGGGTGCAGGGCCCTGACTCCCCCACACTCCGTAACACCTGGTGTGTAAGGACTTCCTTGGGGAACTCCCCTCTGCTGAAGATGGTCAGCAGCGCGTCTGGCACGGTGTCTGCCTCAATAGAGGATAGGGCCACCGCCTTGGGGTAGCGCTTAGCGAAATCTACCACCACCAGGATGTGTTTCTTCCCTGCCCGGGTCACCCTGCTGAGGGGCTCCCTATGTCCATGGCCACCTTCTGGAAAGGTTCCTCTATGATGGGTAAAGGCCTCAAAGCCGCTTTCCCTTTGTCCCGGGCCTTCCTCACCCTCTGGCAGGAGTCACAGGACCTGCAATACCGTCGGACAGCGTCAAAGACCCCAGGCCAGTGAAAGTGCTGCAGCAGCCTTTGCCTGGTGCGCCGGATGCCCTGATGCCCTGGCAGGGGAATATCGGGGGCCAAGTACAACAGTCTGTGGCGGTACCTCTGGGGAACCACTAACTGCCTCCCACCTGTCCAAGGTTCAGTTTTCCCTGAACCAGCCCATTCCTGGTACAGGAATCCTTTCTCCCACAGGAATCGCTCCCGGCGGTCCTCCCCCTGGGACCCTGCCCTGCCGTGGCCTGCCAGGGCCCTCAGTTTCTCCAGGAAGGGATCCACCTGCAGCTCCGTTTGGAATTCAGCGGTTGGGTTTGAGGATACAGCCCTGGCTGGTGGTGCCTCAGTTTCCCCATCCTGGGACAGAGGCGCCAGCCCAGCCCTGTCGAGCCTTACTCTCGGCGCTTCGGGCCCCCTCCTCAGGAGGTCCCTCGACCCTCGCTGGCTCTGGCTCCGGGTAAGGACCAGGGCACTCTGAGTGCCATCCGGCCAGTTCTCCAAGTCATTACCCATTAGCACCTCGGTAGGCAAGTGATCCTGCACCCCGACCTCTTTGGGTCCCTCCTTAGCCCCCCATTTTAGGTGTATCCTAGCTACAGGCACCCTGATGGGGGGCCTGAGCACTCCCCTCAGGGTCATGTAGGCATCGGGCACTAGCTGGTCTGGGTCCACCACCTCGGACAGCTCCAGCGTCACCTCCGCGCCCGTGTCCCAGAACCCCTGGACGCGCCTTGCCCCCACCTCAATGGGGATGATGTGATGATTGTCCCCCAGGGCCTGTCCCATGCTCACCCGGCGGATGGATCTGGTCGCTCTGGACCTGGGGCCCTGCCTTCCACTGCTGGCCTGGCCTGGCGGTCCCCTCCCCCTGGCACAGCCCTCTAGACTGTGGACCCCTGGCCCGGCAGTGCCCCCTCTCGGTGGGCTTCCACCCAGTTAACACCCCTCGGGTTCTGCTTGGCCACCATTTCCTTCATGTTCAGGCCCTGGGCCACCTTGTGCCCCTTTTGGCCACAGTAATTACATTTCAGGTCCCTCAAGTCCCATGCGGGGGGTTGGCCACTCCAGCATTCCAGGCCACCCCTGAGCTGGGCCTCCTGGAGTCCCCCCTTTGAGAGGTTTCTGGGTGACTCCCCTTCTGAGCCCCCGGTGTGGGCCTTCCTCCTGCCCCAGATCTGCTGTCCACAAACTCATCCGCCAGTGACCCCGCACTGTGCAGATCCTTGGGCTTCCGGTCCACTAGCCACATCTTAAGGTCTGGAGGGCAGATGTCATCCAGCTGCTCCAATCCCACCAGGTTATACACATCCTCCGTGGGGGTGGCCCCTGCGCCCTTCCCCCACTCGCGGAGATATTCCCCCAGCAGGTTGGCTACCTCCTTGTAAGTGACACCTGAGGTCTTGCGCACACCCCGGAATGGTTTCCTGTTCGCCTCGGGGGTCAGCAGCAAAGCCTGTTTGAACAGGTCGTAGTCCCCCGTCTCAACACCATCCATTTGGCTGAACCCCTCTATGGCCTTGGGACCCAGCAGGGGGGTCAGACAGCGGAGCCTGTCTATGGGGTCAATCTGGTTCAGATCACAGACCTTCTCAAAGGCTGTGAGATAAGCATCTGTCATGGAGTCACCGGGCGATGCTCTGGAACTGCTCTCCACCAAGCCAGGCAGGACTCTGGGGAGCCTCCTCTCCCTCGGAGCAGACTGTCTGCAGGGCAAGAAGCTCCCACGGCTTCACCTCCTGGGTCTCTCCTTGGAGCATTCAGCATCCTCTGCCCCTCCGTGCGCTTCCCACAGCGAGTCCACCCAGTGGGGTCCTGGGGAAGCCACCGGGTCCTGCACCCCCTCTTTGCAGTCAGACCTGACTCTCAGCCAGCCAGTAACACAGAGGTTTATTCGATGACAGGAACAGGGTCTAAAACAGAGCTTGTAGGTACAGAGAACTGGACCCCTCGGCCGGGTCCATTCTGGGGGGCAGTGAGCCAGACCCTCACGTCTGCACTTCACTCCTCGTCCCCAGCCAGCTCCAGACTAACTCCCCTCCAGCCCCTCCTCTCTGCTCCGCCCCTTTCCCGGGCCAGGAGGTCACCTGATCCCTTTGTCTCCAACACCTTCAGCTGGCACCTTTGCAGGGGAGGGGCCCAGGCCATCAGTTGCTAGGAGACAGAGTGTCAGACATTTAGGTGCACTGGCCCTTTGCTCTGCCAGATACTTCAGAACTGCCATGGGGACACTGAGGCACCAACACAGTATTCAGAGAAAACATTAAGAACATTCCCAGTTCGTCACATCTCTCCTCCCTTCGAGACCGAACTGAGCGAGGTCACTCCAGCCAGTGACCTGGGGAAGTTCGAACCCACCAACGTTCCCATGGATGCCCCAGCATCTCTCCCATTCCTTGGTGTGAGTTACAGCAGGACAGTCCAGTCTCACGCCCTGCCTTAGGTCGGGTGTGCTTGATGGCACTCGCAGGCCGCGTGTGGGAAGGTTTATGTGGCTTGAACCCTTTTGCCACCCCAATACCCCTGGGGTTCAAACTGGGACGGGGTCTTCTCCCCGCTCTCTGGGCTGCAATTCGGGCTCTCTTGCTTAAGAGCCCCCATCTTGGCCTTGGCCAGCTCTGGGCTTGGGCAGCCGCTTCCCACTTTGTGGCCCAGATACAACACCTCTGCCATCCCCACCTTACACTTTCCAGCTTTTAATGTCAGTCCCACCTCCTTGAGGCAGCCCAGCCCCCTCTTCACCTGGGACACCTGTTCCTCCCAGGTCTGGCTAAAGGTGCACGTTATCAGTGTCTGCCAGGGCTAAGTTCTCCATCGCCCTCTGCTTGTCTAGAATCTCCCCAGGCCTAGGCATGGGGTCGGCATCAGACACTGTGATGGCTTTAAGCTTCTGATAGCCCCCATAAAACCAGATCATCCTGTCTCCCTTGGGGATCAGCCCCACGGGTGAGGCCCATGGGCTGTAAAACGGCTGGATCCCATTTAAAGCCAGCAGGTCCTTGCCCTCTCTCTCCAGGTTCTGGGCTGCTTTCCCAGTGACTCTGAACGGGGAACACCTGATGGGGAGATTGTCTCCCACCTCAGGGAAGAGATCCCCCTGGGGGTCTTCCCCCTTCTCCATCCAATCCTCCCTCTTCAGGTCCAGGGGTCCCCTCACTCTCCTCCCATCCAGCAGCTCGAATGGGAAGAGCCCTGTGGATTCCTGGGGCACCACCAGCTGCCTCCCGATTCCCCCCAGTTCTACTTCCCGTTGGGGAGCCCATTCCCGGTACAGGAATCCCTTCTCCGGCAGGACTCTGTCCCTGCAGCCTTCCCCAAGGGGGTTTGCAGCGCTGTGGCCAGCAAGTTCCCTCAGCTTCTCCAAGGAGGGATCCCTCTGCAGCTCGGTCTGGGATTCAGCAGCTGGGGCAGGGAGTGGGACCTGCTCCCTCTCGCTGGCTGGGCCTGGGGTCACAGCCCCCCTGAGCCCTGTCCCTGGTAGCTCCCTCCCTGCTGTGTAATCACTTCCCAGCAGCACGTCTGGACCAGGCAAACAAACCTGTTTGGCAGCTGACCTGCCCTGCTTGGGTGTCCCCCCACTCAGCTGGGGTCTCAGCTCCCCCCATGCTCAGCACTGCCCTTGCTGTCCCAGTGGGGGCAGGCAGCGAGCTCTCTGCTCTGGTCACAGCATCAGAGCCAGCGTGAGCCCCCTCTCCGGTGTGCAGGGGGGCGGGGAGCATCTCTCCCTCCCACTCAGCCCCAGGGGGCTGGTTACAGGTAGGCAGGTATCCTGAGCCCAGCAGCCCCTCCCCCCTGCCAGCCAGGTCATTTGCATTTTCACTGACCATTTCCATCCTAGCCAATTGGTTCCCTGGATTTGAATTCAAACCCTCGGCCGTTACAGGAGCGGGGCCTGGATCCTGTCCCATGGGGAGACAGTCACCCCACAACAGGGCCTCCCAGCCGATATCCTGGAGAACCCCAACTACCAGCCAGCCCGACCCCTCCTGGGTCTGCTCAGGGATCTGGGCCATAGGCAGGGCGAGGGGCCTCACCCCAGGGAACTTCACCCAGGTCCCACAGCCCCTCAGCATCTGGGGCTGCACCACCACAGTTCTCTCTGTCCCAGGGTCTCGACCCCGCAGGCTTGTTTCCCCACTAACCCCTGGGCAGCCCCCTATGTCTCTCTGCTCCACCATCACCAGTCCACGCTGCTGCTGCTTCTCCTGCAGCTCTTCCTCGGGCTCTTGCTCTCTCTCACGGTCCTCTCGCTCTCTCGGGCTCTGCTCCCATCCCATCCGTCTCCAATCTCCTGATGGGGAACCGAATCGTGAAGACCCTCATCTGATTGGGGACCAGACTCCCGGGGATGCCTGGCTGCTGCTCCAGCTGCTCCCAGATCCTCTTGTAGCCCCATCTGGGCCAGGAATTTGCTCCTCAGAGCGGTCCTTCTCCTCCAACTGCACGATTAACTGTGCCTTGGTGAACATCCCCATGCGTAACCCTCTCTTTGTGCACAGGATCACAATGTCCTTCTCAAGGAGATGGTGACAGGCCATCACTTCACTGTTCCCAAGTGGCTTTGGACTCACAGGCCTGTGTGCTCTTGGCTCCCCCATGGTTTCCAGGAAGAACCCCGGGTGTGCCAGCCCTTCTCGTGATCACCACCTCTTTGCCAGGGTCGAGCTGCAGACTCCTCCGACCCTGGGACCGCTCCTGCAATCTCCAGGGGAACCCTGCTACTGCAAAAATCCTTCTCTCTCCCAGGGTCGAGCAGCAAGCTCCTCCGCCCGAGATTGCTCGCTGCAGTCCTCAGGGGGACCCTGTTACTCCAACAGTCCTTCTCGCTGGTCACACACTCCCAGAGGTTAACCGCCCCCTGAAACCGTCCCACTCTGAGCCTTCAGCATGCCTGGTCCTCATTATCCCTCCTTTGTTTTACTGCTCCCCAGTCACTTACTGCAAGCAGCCCCATTCACGGGGTGCAGTACGTCCCGCCGCTGCCACCAGTTGTCACGGAGTCCCCGGGCGATGCTCTGGAACTGCTCCCCACCAAGCCAGGCAGGACTTTGGGGAGCCTCCTCTCCCTTGGAGCAGACTTGTTCAGGGCAAGAAGCTCACACAGCTTCACCTCCTGGGTCTCTCCTTGGAGCATTCAGCATCCTCTGCCCCTCCGTGCGCTTCCCACAGCGAGCCCGCCCCAGTGGGGTCCTGGGGAAGCCACCGGGTCCTGCACCCCCACTTTGCAGTCAGACGTGACTCTCAGCCAGCCAGTAACACAGAGGTTTATTCGATGACAGGAACAGGGTCTAAAACAGAGCTTGTAGATACAGCGAACTGGACCCCTCGGCTGGGTCCATTCTGGGGGGCAGTGAGCCAGACCCCCAGGTCTGCCCTCCACCCTCGACCCCAGCCAGCTCCAGACTAACAACCCCTCCCAGCCCCTCCTCTCTCCTCAGCCCCTTTCCCGGGCCAGGAGGTCACCTGATCCCTTTGTCTCCAACACCTTCAGCTGGCACCTTTGCAGAGGAGGGGCCCAGGCCATCAGTTGCTAGGAGACAGAGTGTCAGACATTTAGGTGCACTGGCCCTTTGCTCTGCCAGATACTTAAGAACTGCCATGGGGACACTGAGGCACCAACACAGTATTCAGAGAAAACATTAAGAACTTTCCCAGTTCGTCACAGCATCAATATCCCCCCTCCTTCCTTGAACTGGGGCAGCAGTTTGGTATCTAGAGTCCCCACACCACTGGCATCTCGGGGCCCTTCCCCATTTACCCCGGCAGGCCCTCTTGGCCCACCGCTCCTCCAGCTCCAATTCGTTCTTCCGCTGTTCTGCACGGTCCTCTCGTTCTCTCTGTCCACCAGCCTCCGCTCCTCCAGTGCCAGCTCCTTCGCTTTCAGCTCCAGCTCCAGTTTCCGCAGCTCCTCGAGGGAGGAACCTGACTGGGGTCTCCCTGTGCTGACTGGGGAGTCGGGTCTGACACCCTCCCGGTCGCTACACAGACTGCCCCCCCGGCTACTCCCCGGCTCACCGGGCACCCCGGGAGCCCCCCTGGGGTCTGGAGCCTGGTCCTCAGACTGGTCATTCTCTACAAGCTGAGCAATCAGCCACTCCTTAGGGAGCCTCCCCACACTCAGCCCCCTCTCCCTGCACAGACCTGCCAGGTGTCTCTTACGGAGCCGGTTCTAGGCCAGTTCCAGGCTGGTTCCGTTCAATACCCTCGTTCTATTGCTGGCAGCCACTCACTGCAAAGAGCCTGCGCCCGCAGCCACATGTCTACAGGGGGCATCCGCCAACCATCCTCTGCTACCACGTTGTCACGGACTCACAGGTCAGGCCCACACGTGGCCCCATGCCATCCGTGGGGGGTGGCCCTTTCAGTGAGACAGCCCTTCTGGGGGGTCCACTCTCTATCGGGGTCAGACCCCTGCACCTCCTGGAGCCGCACCTCTCTGAGCCTTAGCACGTCTGTGTCTCACCGTGGGCCCCCTCAGGGAGTCCACGTGCTCTGGGACCCCGGGGCCTCCTCACTCCTGAAGGGGTTGATGCCCCCGCCCCCCGTTCTCTAGCCCAGAGCGACTCTCAGCCAGCATAAAACAGGAGGGTTTATTGAGAGTTGAACCCAGCACAGGAAACTCTGACCCTCAGGTCTGGCCTCCCTCAGCCCAGCACATCCCAGTCCCCCTGCAGCCAGGGGGGCTCTGCCTGCTCCCCGTCTCCAGCCCAGAGCCCCCCTGCTTCCCAGCTGGGCATCTGATACCCCCGGCCCCAAGCCCCTCTGTCCATTGGCTTCTCTCCAGGGTGCCTGGGCCCCCTCTCCCCTCTTCTGTCCTCTGGTCCCTCTGGCTGGAACCGGCTGGTCAGGTCACCGGGGTCCTCTCCCCACAGCCCATTGTCCTTCTACAGGCCAGAACCGGCTGTGTCTCCTGAGCTGGGTCTCCGGGTCCCCAGGTCACCAGTCGCTGGGGTCTCCATTCTCCAGGCGATCGGCCGGGGTCCCACGTTCCCTCTCCGGTCCTGTGTCCCAACAAACTCCCTCTCCCCTTGTCACGCAGTGTGGGGGGAGACCAGGCCCTGCACCCCCACTTCCTGCGATTCACCGGGACTCTCAGCCAGCCAGTAACACAGAAGGTTTATTAGCCGACAGGAACACAGTCCCAGACAGGTCTTGCCGGTACAGACAACAGGGCCCCTCAGTCAGGTCCATCTGGGAGCCCCAAGGAGGCCACAGCCCTGTTGGTCGGGGCTCCCCTCTCCATTTCCCAGCCAGCTCCAAACTGAAACTCCCTCCAGCCTCTCACTCAGCCTCCCCCAGCTCTGCCCCCAGCCGTTGTGTCCTTTGTCCAGCTTCCCGGGCAGAGGTGTCACCTGGCCTCCAACCCCCTCCTGGGTTCTCAGGTTACCTGCTCAGGTCTCCTCCCTTCCCCCCGGCAGGGCCCCAAACTCTCCTCCAACCCCCTCCTGGGTTCTCAGGTTACCTGCTCAGATCTCCTCCCTTCCCCCAGGCAGGGCCCCAAACTCTCCTCCAACCCCCTCCTGGGTTCTCAGGTTACCTGCTCAGGTCTCCTCCCTTCCCCCAGGCAGGGCCCCAAACTCCCCTCCAACCCCCTCCTGGGTTCTCAGGTTACCTGCTCAGATCTCCTCCCTTCCCCCCGGCAGGCCCCCAAACTCCCCTCCAATCCCCTCCTGGGTTCTCAGGTTACCTGCTCAGATCTCCTCCCTTCCCCCAGGCAGGCCCCCAAACTCCCCTCCAATCCCCCTCCTGGGTTCTCAGGTTACCTGCTCAGGTCTCCTCCCTTCCCCCAGGCAGGCCCCCAAACTCCCCTCCAACCCCCTCCTGGGTTCTCAGGTTACCTGCTCAGGTCTCCTCCCTTCCCCAGGCAGGGCCCCAAACTCTCCTCCAACCCCCTCCTGGGTTCTCAGGTTACCTGCTCAGGTCTCCTCCCTTCCCCCCGGCAGGCCCCCAAACTCCCCTCCAATCCCCCTCCTGGGTTCTCAGGTTACCTGCTCAGGTCTCCTCCCTTCCCCCAGGCAGGGCCCCAAACTCCCCTCCAATCCCCCTCCTGGGTTCTCGGGTTACCTGCTCAGATCTCCTCCCTTCCCCCAGGCAGGCCCCCAAACTCCCCTCCAATCCCCCTCCTGGGTTCTCAGGTTACCTGCTCAGATCTCCTCCCTTCCCCCAAGCAGGCCCCCAAACTCCCCTCCAATCCCCCTCCTGGGTTCTCAGGTTACCTGCTCAGGTCTCCTCCCTTCCCCCAGGCAGGCCCCCAAACTCCCCTCCAATCCCCCTCCTGGGTTCTCAGGTTACCTGCTCAGGTATCCTCCCTTCCCCAGGCAGGCCCCCAAACTCCCCTCCAACCCCCTTCTGGGTTCTCAGGTTACCTGCTCAGGTCTCCTCCCTTCCCCCAGGCAGGCCCCCAAACTCCCCTCCAATCCCCCTCCTGGGGTCTCAGGTTACCTGCTCAGATCTCCTCCCTTCCCCCCGGCAGGCCCCCAAACTCCCCTCCAATCCCCTCCTGGGTTCTCAGGTTACCTGCTCAGGTCTCCTCCCTTCCCCCCGGCAGGCCCCCAAACTCCCCTCCAATCCCCTCCTGGGTTCTCAGGTTACCTGCTCAGGTCTCCTCCCTTCCCCCCGGCAGGCCCCCAAACTCCCCTCCAATCCCCCTCCTGGGTTCTCAGGTTACCTGCTCAGGTCTCCTCCCTTCCCCAGGCAGGCCCCCAAATTCCCCTCCAACCCCCTCCTGGGTTCTCAGGTTACCTGCTCAGGTCTCCTCCCTTCCCCAGGCAGCCAGTCCCAACACAGCCCCCTGCACCCTTCCCAGGCCAACACTCCCCACTCAGCATTCAAACCACTAGCAAAACAAGAACCCAGCCCCCAACACACTTTGTCACACCTCACACTCCGGCGCCTCCGCCCTGCTCGCTCAGGCCCCGGAGGTGGTGAAACCGAGCGGCTCTCCCTAGTGAGAGCGTGTGACGGGGGCCTCCCAGGGACTGAACTCTGCGAGAGCCCAGGCCCATGGATCTGGGACACACGCGGGGGCAGAATGGGTGGGCAGGGGCTGTCTGGAAGAATTTGAACTGCCCGGGGGGGGCAGTGTTGTCACTGGCTCTGGAACACAAACTGGCTCCAAGTGAGCAGTGTTTTGGCGCTTCCCAGCGAGGGGGGGACCCTGGGGTGCTGCCGGCACCGGGTGTAACCGCCAGAGCGTAAAAGGTCCTAGTTTGTGTAACCAGGCGGCAGTGCCTGTGTGAGTTTTTCCATCTTTACCCATCCTGGGCACGCAGCCAAAGCAGTGATAAGAGCAGCCAGGGAGCGGAGTGTAAACCCAACCTGAGGGCTGGCCACAGCCGGGGTGGCCGGCGGGCGCTGCTAGGACGCCAGCAATGAAAGCGCTAACTGCGCTGCCATTGCTCTGATTCAGAGTTAACGCCTGTGAGAGGCGGGGTAGGGGGCGAGGCCCATCCCACCCTGCCCAGCTGTTGTTCCAGGCAGATGCCTCTGTGTCGGTGACTCATGGCTCCCGCTTCCAAGGGCAGTTTTGCAGCCATCAGGGACAAACTGCCTGCCTAGCTCAGGGGCGCCTGTCCCTGTCGCCCCGGCCCTTCCTTGGCCCGCTGGTCACTGTCTGTGGGGCGGCACCGGGCGCTCCCATGGTATCAGCCCACGCGCAGGGGGCCTGCAGGGACCCAGCGCCTGGGGGGCAGCGCATGCAGAGCAGCCGGCTGTGGGGACCTGCCCTCCATGCAGAGGGGCCCCCCACGCTTTGCTCCCAGAGCTGGCAGCTGCCCCAGGGTCACTGCAGTGGGGAGTGAGGGGGGCAGGAAGAGGGGAGCCCAGCCACTCTAGTGACGGGGGGTGAACAGGGCCCCACTGGCTGGAGTTACAAGGAGGCTGGGCAGTGTTATCTAGGGGGAGGAGGGAGTTGTACCATGTGATGGGGTCTGTGGGGGTCACTGGGGGGGATGTCCCATGTCACTGGGCTCTCTGGGGGGGGTCAAACCACATGACCGGGCACTGTGGGGGGTCATACCATTTCATGGGGCTTTGTGCGGGTGTCTCGGAGTCACCGGGCAACACTGCAGGATGCTCTGTCCATGGGCTACAGTAGATCCCACCGTTGCCACCAGGAGTCACGGAGTCCCCGGGCGATGCTCTGGAACTGTTCCCCACAAAGCCAGGCAGGACTCTGGGGAGCCTCCTCTCCCTCGGAGCAGACTGTCTGCAGGGCAAGAAGCTCCCACGGCTTCACCTCCTGGGTCTCTCCTTGGAGCATTCAGCATCCTCTGCCCCTCCGTGCGCTTCCCACAGCGAGTCCACCCAGGCGGGGTGCTGGGGGGGCCACAGGGTCCTACCCCTCCACTTTGCCGTCAGACGTGACTCTCAGCCAGCCAGTAACACAGAAGGTTTACTAGCTGACAGGAACACGGCGTAGGGCAGAGCTTGTTAGCACAGAAATCAGTGACTTTCAGCCAAGTCCATCTTGGGGAGTCCTGGGCCTGACGCCCTGAACTCCCCCTCTTCCGGTCCCCCCGCAGGCTGCCAGCCTCCAGCCACCCCATCTCCGACACCCCCTGTTGCTCTTCCTCCTTCTCTGTGTCTCCAGCTGGTCGCACCCCCCGCTGGGTCTCAGGTTAGGCAGCTGCAAACAGCTGAGCAGCCTCACCTGCCCCAGGGCCTCAGCAAAATCACACCCCCAATTCCCACCTCTGACGTATTGGTGCAGCACACAGGGAAACTGAGGCACAGCCAGTGTTGGTAGAGGACACAGACTCACATGTAACATAACAAGATAAATAAAACCCCACTTTGTCACATGGGGGCACTGAGGGGTTATACTACATCACAGATGTCTGGGGGGGCACTGGGGGTCATACCACATAACGGGGCTCCAGGGGGGGCAGCTCTGGGGGGGAGTCGTACCACATCATGGGACTCTGGGGGGGGGTGCTGGGGGTCGTACCAAGTCATGGGGCTCCAGGGGGGGTCGGGGGCCATACCATGTCACAGGGCTCCTGGGGGGGTACTGGGGGGTTGTACCAAATCATGGGGATCAGGGGGGTTGGAGGGGTGTACGAAGTCATGGGGCTCAAGGGGGGCACTGGGGAGGTGTACCACGTCATGGGGCTCTGGAGGTACTGGGGGGGGTGTACCACATCATGGGACTCCCAGAGGGAGCTGGGGGGGGTACCACATCACGGGGCTCTGGCAGGGGTGCTGGGGGGGTTACCACATCACGGGGCTCTGGGGAGGGGTGCTGGAGGGGTGTACCGCGTCAGGGGCTCCAGGGAGGGGCGCTGGGGGCTGTAGCACATCACAAGGCTCTGCGGGGGCGCTGGGAGCTGTACCACGTCACGGGGCTCAGGGGGGGGGTCTCTGTCCACACCGCAGGCCACGTGGGCAGGCGGCTCTGGGTGCCAGGTGCCCAGACAATGGGCCAGCGGCTGGGGTGAAAACCTGCAGCTGTTCCCGCTTCCCCCCCCCGCCCCCCAGGTAAACAGGATGGAGCTTGGAGCCGCGAGTCAACACGGCCCCTCCCGGCGCACCGCGGGGCCTGTGCCGCCCGCCCGGATAAGCAGGACAAACACAAGATGCCTGCGGGGCCAGGTGCTGCTGGGAGACGGCGTCTGCTCCCAGTGACCCTCACCCGCCGTGGGGCAGCTCCTGGCCAGCCCTGCCCCCCAAGAAGCACCCCGGGGCCACCTGCCCCAATGCGACGCCCCACAGCACCGGGGGCTCGCCCAGTGCATAGGGCAGGGGATGGGCACCCGGATGCCTGGGTTCTCCTGGCCCCAACTGGCTGGGAGCCCCCTCCCAGGTCCCTGTGGATGTGTCTGGGCCCAGCCCTGGGCCAGGGGTTCCAGCTACCCAACCCCCAGTGACCCTGCGGGGTAGGGCATAGACCCACCGCAGGCCGATGCCAGGGGCCAGCCAGGGGGTGTTGAATGGACTTGGGGTCCCAGCAACTTTTCCTGGGGGCTGGACCCCTGGGCCCCCCTTCCCCCGCCCCGTCCCAGAGACAAGAAATTACAGCCCCACAACCTGGCCACCCCAATAGCAGCCAGGCCCAGGGCCCATCGGAGGGGGCCAGGGGGCCATTTGGCCCGCTCCTCAAGCTCCAAGGGGCCTCAGATTTGGACACTTGTTAATTTTTTGACATTTGATAAGTTTCGCAACTTGGTTTCATGGCACCAAAATGTGACACTGGCTCTGAGCTGCATGTTTACGCAATGAGAGCTGGGATTTGGTAAACTGTTTGAACTGATACAGCTGAGCTCTGGGGCCTGGGGGAGACGCAGGGACCCTGTGTGGGACCCCAGATAGGACCCAGAACTGAAATTCACTAACCCTGGGGCAGCAGGGGAGCTGGTGCCCCAGCCTTGGGCTCCCCCCAGCCCTGCCGGTGCCCCTGACTCCCAACCCACAGCCCCCTGCCAACCCAGCCCTGGGCTCCCCCCAGCTCTGCAGGAGCCCCTCACTCCCGACCTGCAGCGCCCGGCTAGCCCAGCCCCGGGCTCCCCCCAGCTCTGCCAGTGCTCCTCACTCCCGACCCGCAGCGCCCGGCTAGCCCAGCCCCGGGCTCCCCACAGCTCTGCCAGTGCCCCTCACTCCCGACCCGCAGCGCCCGGCTAGCCCAGCCCTGGGCTCCCCCCAGCTCTGTCAGTGCCCCTCACTCCCGACCCGCAGCCCCCTGCTAGCCCAGCCCTGCCCCCAACCCAGCTCTGCCAGTGCCCCCCACTCCCAACCCGCAGCGCCCGGCTAGCCCAGCCCTGGGCTCCCCCCAGCTCTGCCAGTGCCCCTCACTCCCGACCCGCAGCGCCCGGCTAGCCCAGCCCTGGGCTCCCCACAGCTCTGCCAGTGCCCCTCACTCCCGACCCACAGCCCCTGCTAGCCCAGCCCCGGGCTCCCCCCAGCTCTGCCAGTGCCCCTCACTCCCGACCCGCAGCGCCCAGCTAGCCCAGCCCCAGGCTCCCCCCAGCTCTGCCAGTGCCCCCCACTCCCGACCCGCAGCGCCCGGCTAGCCCAGCCCTGGGCTCCCCCCAGCTCTGTCAGTGCCCCTCACTCCCGACCCGCAGCGCCCGGCTAGCCCAGCCCTGCCCCCAACCCAGCTCTGCCAGTGCCCCCCACTCCCAACCCGCAGCGCCCGGCTAGCCCAGCCCCAGGCTCCCCCCAGCTCTGCCAGTGCCCCCCACTCCCGACCCGCAGCGCCCGGCTAGCCCAGCCCCGGGCTCCCCCCAGCTCTGCCAGTGCCCCTCACTCCCGACCCACAGCGCCCGGCTAGCCCAGCCCTGGGCTCCCCCCAGCTCTGTCAGTGCCCCTCACTATCCACCCGCAGCGCCCGGCTAGCCCAGCCCTGCCCCCAACCCAGCTATGCCAGTGCCCCCCACTCCCGACCCGCAGCGCCCGGCTAGCCCAGCCCCAGGCTCCCCACAGCTCTGCCAGTGCCCCCCACTCCCGCCCCGCAGCCCCCCGCCCCTTCCCACCGTTCGCGCCGGGCCCGGCAGAGGGCGCCGTTCGCTTGCGGCTCCGCGGCGGGTGGCGGCTCCGGGCTCAGTCGGTCCCGGCGCTGGAGCCGAGCGGAGGCGGCGGCGAGTCCGCAGCGGGCGCGGGAGGGCGCCGCGAGGCCCCGGGGATGGGCGCGGCCGGAGCGCTGGACCCGCGGCGCCCGAACGAGACGCTGCAGCGGCTGCTGTGCGGGGGGGGGCCCGGCAACGCCTCGGGCTGGAACCGGAGCCTCTGCGACCTGCTGCGGAGCCCGCCCGGGCCCCCCCCTGCAGGTGAGACCGGCCCCCCCGCCTTCCCCAGGCCCCCCCCCGCACCGACTCCCCCGCCTTCCCCGGGCCCCACGCACCGAGCCCCCTCCCACAGGTGAGACCGGCCCCCACGCAGCGAGCCCCCCCGCCTTCCCCGGGCCCCACGCACCGAGCCCCCTCCCGCAGGTGAGACCGCCCCCCCCTGCTCCCTACCCCTTCCCAGGCCCTCCTGCACCGAGCCCCCCTCCAGGTGAGACTGGTCCTCTGGCCCTGTTCCCTCCCCAGGATCCCGGGCCCCCCGGCACCAGGCCCCCCTGCGCAGGTGAGACCGGCTCCCCCGCCCTGCGGGTGCTGCCCCATGTGTCCTATGCCCCGCACTGCCCCCGGCCCCGGGGTTCGGCCTTCGCTCACATGCGGCTGGGGCCGCTGCTGCCGCAGTGGGGATGAGTCCCAGGGGCTCCGTCCTGCGCCCCCCCCCCCCGCGCCTGGGTCAGGGATCCTCCACTTCTGGGAGTGGCCTGTGGGGCTGGGAATGGGGTGGGGGTCAGGGCGGCTCCAGTCACCCGTGGAGGAAGCACATGGGGCGGCAAAAATGGTGGGGAGGGGGGTTGTTCTGCAAGTGAGAGGCTGCTCCCCCCCCAGCCTGGCTGGTGCCCCTCACTCCTGACCTGCAGCCCCTGCCAGCCCAGTCCTGCCCCCCCGCCCTCAGCTCTGCCGCTGCCCCTCACTCTCGACCTGCAGCCCCTGACATCCTGGTCCTGCCTCCCCCCCCCTCAGCTCTGCCGCTGCCCCTCACTCCTGACCTGCAGCCCCTGCCAGCCCAGTCCTGCCCCCCCGCCCTCAGCCTGGCTGGTGCCCCTCACTCCTGACCCGCAGCACTTGCCAGCCCAGCCCTCCCCTGCTCTGCCAGTGCCCCTCACTCTCGACCTGCAGCCCCTGACGTCCTGGTCCTGCCTCCCCCCCCTCCAGCTCTGCCGCTGCCCCTCACTCCTGACCTGCAGCCCCTGCCAGCCCAGTCCTGCCCCCCCGCCCTCAGCCTGGCTGGTGCCCCTCACTCCTGACCCTCAGTCCCTCTCTGGAGAGGAGCTCCCTTGCCTGGGGCTGGGCCCTGGGTCGGTACCGGAGCCGCCATGAGCCACCACCCTCCCCGCTGGCCGGCTGCCCCCCCCCGGTGTTTGGCGCAGAGGGGCCCGGGGAGCCCAGGGGGGGTCGCTTGTTCACTGGGACCCTGAATCCATTGGCGTCCTGCGGTGCCGATGGGCAGGGGGCAGCACGGCCTGGCACCTCCCAGAGGAGGGAAACTCAGACCTGGCCCGAGCATCTTGGCGCTGCACCCACTATCAGTCCCTGCGAGGGCCCTCCCTCCCCCCCGGCTCCTGCTTTCCTGTGGGGCCGGCCCCACGGCCTGTCAAACGGAGCCTCTGGGCTCCAGCCGCCTGTGTCCCCTGCCCGGACCCCAGCGGCCTGTTCCCGCCACTCGCTTGGCAGCTGGCACCAGCTTGGGCGACCTTGGCCTGCCTGGCTCAAAGCCCCCGGCCCCAGCACGGCAAACCGCCAGCACCGGGCCCGCATCCGGCCCAGGCTCCCTCCCAGGCCCCTGTCGCCCCAGGCGTGAGCCCAGTCTGTTCTCGGTGCCTCCCCGAGCCATCCTGGGCCCCTCCTTGAGCCCCCCATGCCCCTCCCTGGGCCCCTTCCCAAGCCCCCTACCCACTCTGGGCAGCTGGTGCCGCTGTGGGGTTCGGCGGGGGAGGGGCGTGCCGGCTGTGGGGGGAGGTAGCGCTGTTACCCCGGGGGCTGGGGCAACGCCGCTCGGGCTGGGGGAGCTGCATCCCCCCTGGCGGCACCCGAACACTCCTGCCCGCCCCATGCAGCGCCCCCTGGTCCCAGCCGGCCGAGGGTGTCACGGTGTCACCCCGCCGCTCGCCTGCGTCTGGTTCCATCTCGGCACCTGCCAGCAAGTGCCCCCCCGACCCAGTCTGCTCCAAGGGAGAGGAGGCTCCCCAAAGTCCTGCCTGGCTTGGTGGGGAGCAGCGCCCAGGGACTGCGTGACAGAGGGGACCCAGCATGGCGCCTGGGTGGGGAAATGGGGAGGGACCCTGTGCCGCGCCTGGGGGGGAAATGGGGAGGGACCTGGTGCCGCGCCTGGGGGGGGAAATGGGGAGGGACCCTGTGCCGCGCCTGGGGGGGAAATGGGGAGGGACCCTGTGCCGCGCCTGGGGGGGAAATGGGGAGGGACCTGGTGCCGCGCCTGGGGGGGGAAATGGGGAGGGACCCGGTGCCGCGCCTGGGGGGGCATGGGGAGGGACCTGGTGCCGCGACTGGGGGGGGAAATGGGGAGGGACCCGGTGCCGCGCCTGGGGGGGCATGGGGAGGGACCTGGTGCCGCGACTGGGGGGGGCACGGGGAGGGACCCGGCGGGGGGGCTGGGGTGCAGGGGGAGGGACCCAGCACAGCACTCGGGAGGGCAGGGGGAGGGACCCAGTGCTGGGGCAGGAGGGGGCAGGGGGAAGGATTTGGTGGGGGGGGCAGGGGGAGAGACCGAGTGCAGAGCCGGGGGGGCAGGGGGAGAGACCCAGCGCTAGGGCTAGGGGGGGTAGAGGGAGGGACTCAGCGTGGGGGCGGGAGTGCAGGGGGAGGGATCCTGCGGGGGGGCAGGGGGAGGGACTGAGCACAGGGCTGGGGGGGGCAGGAGGAGGGATCCAGTGCAGCTCCCGAGGGGCAGGGGGATGGACCCAGCGGTGGGGCTGGGGTGCAGGGGGAGGGACCCAGCGCTGGGGCCGGGGGGGCAGGGGGAGGGATCTGGCAGGGGGTGCAGGGGGAGGGACTGAGCACAGGGCTGGGTGGGGCAGGGGGAGGGACCCAGCGCGGCTCCCGGAGGGGCAGGGGGAGGGACCCAGCGCGGCTCCCGGGGGGGGGCAGGGGCAGGGACCCAGAGGGGGGGCTGGGGTGCAGGGGGAGGGACCCAGCACGGCTCCCGGGGGGGGCAGGGGGAGGGACCCAGCTGGGGTGCAGGGGGAGGGACCCAGCACGGCTCCCGGGGGGGCAGGGGGAGGGACCCAGCGCTGGGGCCGGGGGGGCAGGGGGAGGGATCTGGCAGGGGGTGCAGGGGGAGGGACTGAGCACAGGGCTGGGTGGGGCAGGGGGAGGGATCCAGCGCGGCTCCCGGGGGGACAGGGGGAGGGACCCAGCGCGGCTCCCGGGGGGGCAGGGGGAGGGACCCAGCGCGGCTCCCGGGGGGGGCAGGGGCAGGGACCCAGGGGGGGGCTGGGGTGCAGGGGGAGGGACCCAGCACGGCTCCCGGGGGGGCAGGGGGAGGGACCCAGCTGGGGGGCAGGGGGAGGGACCCAGCACGGCTCCCGGGGGGCAGGGGGAGGGACCCAGCGCGGGGCCGCAAGCTCTCGCTGCCCAGGGTGTCGGTTGTGTCACACTGGTCCCCACGGGGTGTCGTTCCCAGCCGTCAGCCCTGTGGCTGCCCCGGTGCCAGGGGAGCCTGTGCCCAGTGGGGAGGGTGACCAGCAGGCGCAGGGTGGGGGAGCCATCCTGAGGAAGAGTCAGTGGAGGCCCCTCAGGCATTGTCATGGGCATCCTGACCCCTGGCATTCCCCTGCCCAAGCCAGGGAGCACCCGGGTGTCACGGAGTCACCGGGCGATGCTCTGGAACTGCTCCCCCAAAGCCAGGCAGGACTCTGGGGAGCCTCCTCTCCCTCGGAGCAGACTGTCTGCAGGGCAAGAAGCTCCCACGGCTTCACCTCCTGGGTCTCTCCTTGGAGCATTCAGCATCCTCTGCCCCTCCGTGCGCTTCCCACAGCGAGTCCACCCCAGCGGGGTCCTGGGGAAGCCACCGGGTCCTGCCCCCCCACTTTGCAGTCAGACGTGAGTCTCAGCCAGCCAGTAACACAGAGGTTTATTCGATGACAGGAACAGGGTCTAAAACAGAGCTTGTAGGTACAGAGAACGGGACCCCTCGGCCGGGTCCATTCTGGGGCCCAGCGAGCCAGACAACCCCGTCTGCCCTCACTTCCATCCCCAGCCAGCTCCG
This sequence comes from Gopherus flavomarginatus, assembly GCF_025201925.1. Lineage (NCBI taxonomy): Eukaryota > Metazoa > Chordata > Testudines > Testudinidae > Gopherus > Gopherus flavomarginatus. The sequence continues at coordinate 379,517,871 of NC_066617.1, forward strand.
AACTGAAACCCCCCTCCAGCCCCTCCTGTCTGGCCTTAGTCTCTTTCCTGGGCCAGGAGGTCACCTGATCTCTTTATTCACCTTTAGCATCCCCTTGCCAGGGGGGAAGGGCCCCGGCCATTTGTTGCCAGGATCCAGGGTGTCAGCCATTTATGCACACTGGAGACTTAAGAACTGCGTAGGGGAAACTGAGGCACCCACACAATATTGAGAGGAAACATTAAGAACAGTCCCACTTCGTCACACCGGGCGTCCTGGCCCCCGCCGTTCCCCTGCCTGAGCTGGGCAGTGTCATGGAGTATGGGGGAGTCAGGGCCCTGCACCCCCAGCTTCCTGCAGTTCACCGGGACTCTCAGTCACCAGTAAAGCAGAAGGTTTATTAGCCGACAGGATCACAGTCCCAGACAGGTCTTGCCGGTACAGACAACAGGACCCCCCGCCGTTAGGTCCTTTTTGGGGTTCCAGGGGCACCACAGCCCCTTTGGGGGGTCAGAGCCCTGTCTGCGCCTCCCTCCATTCCCCATCCACCTCCCAAGAACTCCTTCTCTCCCCCCAGCGTCTCCTCCCCCAGCCTTTGTCACCTGGCGTCCAACCCCTTCCTGGGTTCTCCCGTTACCTGCTCAGGTCTCCTCCCTCCAGCCAGTCTCCCATCCCCCCATGCAGATCATCCTCCCAGGCCAACCCCCCCCCAGCATTCACAGGCCACAGTCAGAACAGTCCCAGTTCGTCACGTCTCTCCCCCCTTCGAGACCGAACAGAGCGGGGTCACTTCAGCCAGTGACCTGGGGAAGTTCGAACCTACCCACATTCCCAGGGACGCCCCAACATCCCTCCCATTCCTGGGTGGGAGTTACCCCAGGCCCTTCCAGTTTCACACCCCCCTTTAGGTCGGGGGGAGCTCGGTGGCACTCGTAGTTTGCATGTGGGAAGGTTTATGGGGCCCGTGCCCTTTCCCCACCCCAGTACCCCTGGGGTTCAAGCTGGGCTGGGGTCTTCTCCCCGTGTTCCAGTCTGGGGGGCTGTGATTCGGGCTCTTTTGGTTCAGAGCCCCCATTTTGACCTTAGCCCCCCTCTGGAAAGGCCCCCATGTGTTGGCAAGGCTCCTAAAGCCGCTTTCCCCTTGTCCCGGGCCTTCCTCACCCTCTGGCAGGGGTCACAGGATTGGCAGTACTGTCGGACCTGGGTAAAGACCCCAGGCCAGTAAAAGTTCTGTAGCAGCCTCTGCCTGGTGCGCCGGATTCCCTGGTGCCTTGCGAGAGGGATGTCATGGGCCAGGTACAGTAGCTTGTGGCGAAACTTCTGGGGAACCACCAGCTGCCTCCTGATCCCCCATGACTCTACTTCCCCTGGGGGAGCCCATTCTCGGTACAGGAACCCCTTCTCCCACAGGAACCTCTCCTTGCAACCTCTCCTCATGGTCTGTACCGCACTAAGGTCAGCCCGGTCCCTGTGCTTCCGCAAGGAGGGATCTTTCTGCACCTCGGCCTGGAACTCAGCAGCTGGGACAGGGTTGGGCACCTGCTCTCTCTCGTCGGCTGGGTCTGAAGCTGCAGCCTCCCTGAGCCATTTCCCTGGGCGTTCCCTCCCCCCTGGGTTAGGGTCCTGCACCTCGAGCAAGGTACCTTCCCCGTTGTCAGGGCGCAGTGCCACTCGCCGGCTCTGACTGCGGGTCATGGCCAGGGCACCCCAGGCGTTGCTTGGCCAGTCCTCCAGGTCCCCCACCATCAACACCTCAGTGGGCAAATGCAGGTGCACCCCCATCTCCTTGGGGCTCTTCTTCGCTCCCCACTTCAGGTGTACCCTCTCCACGGGCACCTTGATGGGTGTGGGCAGGACCCCATTCAGGGTCAGGTAGGTGTTGGGCATCACCTGATCTGAGGCCACCACCTCGGGCCGGGCCAGCGTCACCTCTGTGCCTGTGTCCCAGTACCCAGTGACCTCCCTCCCATCTACCTCCAGGGGAACAAGGCACTCTCTCCGGAGGGGCAGCCCCCGCACCCACCCTGTAAACCAAAACCCAGAGCCTGGAGCATTCAGCCCTCCAGAAAAGCGGGCCTGGGGCCCTCCTCAGCAGGTGGTACGCTGCCAGCCCCCTTGCCTGGGAACGCTGCCCCTCATCCAGCTGGGTCTTTACCCAGTCAACCCTCTGTGGGTTGGGTCTGCTCAGTCTGTCCCTGAGCCTGAGGCACTGGGCCCATATGTGGCCTCTTTGGTCACAGTGATAGCAGCCCATGTCCCATGGGTCCCCTCGAGCAGGGTTCTTCATGCTTCCCCTTTGGGAGGTCCCCAGGTCACTCTTTCTGCGTCGTGGTGGCCCTGCTCCTTTGGGATTCCTCCCTGTCATCCGCTGTCTGACTGTCCACAAATTGGTCGGCCAGCTGGCCTGCGTGCTGCGTGTTCTCTCTCTTCTGGTCCATCAACCACAGCCTCAGGTTGGGTGGGCACTGCACATACAGGTGCTCCAGTATGAATAGGTCAAGCAGGTCCTCTTTAGTTTGGGCCCCAGCTGTCCACTTGCGGGCGTACCCCTGCGCCCGGTTGGTCAGTTGTACGTATGTGACCTCACGGGTTTTACGCTGGCTCTGGAACCTCTCCCAGTACATCTCAGGAGTCAGCCCAAACTCGCGGAGCAGGGCCTGTTTGAACAGTTCGTAGTCCCCTGCCTCCGCCCCTTTCAGTCGGCTGTACACCTCCACGGCTGTGGAGTCCAGTAAGGGGGTGAGAACTGCGATCCTGTCTGCAGGGTCAACCCTGTGCAGCTCGCAGGCCTTCTCAAAGGCCGTCAGCAAGGTGTCTATGTCCTCCCCCTCCTTACGCCGGGCCAGGAAGCCCTTATCAAAGCTCTTTGTAGGCCTGGGTCCCCCCTCACTCGCTGCAGCCGGGGCCTCACTGCTCCTCAGCCGGGCCAGGGCCAGCTCCAGCTCATGCTTATGCTGGTTCTCCTCATGCGGACGCTGTTTTTCTCGTTCTTCCCGCTCCTGCTTCAGTTCTTGCCTCCTTAACTCGAGCTCTTCCCATCTCAGCTCCCTGTCATATTCCAGCCGCATCCATTCCAGGGACGGGGATCTCCGCCGGGACGATCCTCTGCTGGCCACCGGTGCCCTCGGTATTCGCTGGGCTTCCCGCAGCCACTCCCCTAGGTATAGGTGGGCAGGGTCTGGGGTGTCCTCGGCAGCAGTCTGGCACCTCCCAGCCATGTCAGGCCCCGGGGCCCATGCTGCATCCACCAGGCAGCTTCCCTCAGGGACAGGGCTCGGTTCACCCAAGCGATCGTTCTCCTCCAGCTGGGCAATTAGCTGGTCTTTGGTGGACCTCGCAATGCGCAGCCCCCTCTGCCTGCACAGCTCCACCAGGTCACGTTTAGCATACATCTGCCTGCTGGCCACTCGCCGGCCTGTGCTCTCAGCTTTCCACCGTTACAGGGAGACCCCTCGTGCACCAGCCTTTCTTCAGGTCACCCCTCTCTGCCAGGGTCCCCCGGGCCCGCTCACTGTGATCCCCGGGGGACCCTGTCACTGCAACAGTCCTTCTAGCCGGTCACACGCTCCCAGGGGTTAATCGTCCCCTGACCCCGTCTCTCTGACTCTTCAGCACGCCTGGTCCCTGCTCCCCAGTCACTTACTGCAGGAAGCGCCGTCCCCAGGGTGCGGTAGATCCCACCTCTGCCACCAGTTGTCATGGAGTGGGGGAGTCAGAGCCCTGTACCCCCAAATTCCTGCAGTTCACCGGGACTCTCAGCCAGCCAGTAAAGCAGAAGGTTTATTTAGACAACAGGAACACAGTCCAAGACAGGTCTTGCCGGTACAGACAACAGGACCCGCCCTCCCCCCGTTAGGTCCTTTTTGGGGTTCCAGAGGCACCACAGCCCCTTTGGGGGGTCAGAGCCCCATCTGCGCCTCCCTCCATTCCCGAGCCACCTCCCAAAAACTCCCTCTCTCCCCCCAGCGTCTCCTCCCCCAGCCTTTGTCCAGCTTCCTGGGCAGAGGTGTCACCTGGCCTCCAACCCCTTCCTGGGTTCTCCCGTTACCTGCTCAGGTCTCCTCCCTCCAGCCAGTCTCCCATCCCCCCATGCAGATCATCCTCCCAGGCCAACCCCCCCCCCCCCCCCAGCATTCACAGGCCACAGTCAGAACAGTCCCAGTTCGTCACAGGGAGGGCCCAGGCGTCCCGGCCCCCGGCGTTCCCCCGCCTGAGCCGGGGTAGGTGTGGGCGTCGCGGCCCCTGGCGTTCCCCCACCCGAGCCGGGGTAGGTCCGGGCGTCCCGGCCCCCGGCATTCCCCTGCTCTCCGTCTCTGCAGACCTGGAGTTCACGGTGCGGGTCCTGCTCTATGCGCTGATCTTCCTGCTCAGCGTCTTCGGGAACTCGCTGATCATCTTGGTGCTGGTGCTGAATCGCCGCCTGCGCACGGTTACCAACTGCTTCCTGCTCTCGCTGGCGCTGAGCGACCTGCTGCTGGCGCTGTGCTGCATGCCCTTCACCCTCGTGCCCAGCCTCATGGGCACCTTCGTCTTCGGCCCCACTGTCTGCAAGCTCGTGGCCTATCTCATGAGTGAGTGCAGGCAGGGCTGGGAGCTTGCAACCTGGCAGGTCCAGGGGTGAAGCTGGAGATCTGGGGGTGCCATGGATCTGTGAGGGGCTGGGCAGGGCTGGGGACCTGGGGGGGCAGGGATCTGGGTGCTAGGGGCTGGACGGAGATGGGGGCTGGGCAGGGCTGGGGACCTGGGGGGCCAGGGATCTGGGGGCTCGGCAGGGTCCTGGGGGCCAGGGGCTGGGTGCAGCCTGGAATCTCTAGGCACCAGAGTCATGCCCGGGGGGGGTGGCCAGGGAGCTCCTGAGCAGAGCTGCCAGCCCCTCCTGGCACTGGGGAGGGGGGGTCAGGCCATGCTCGATCTCCCTGCCTCTGGGAGTGGCACTGGGTGCTGGGTTTATCTGCACCCTGTGCTGAGCAGTGCCAGGCACGGGCCGGGGAGGGGTGCTCATGCGGTGTGTGCCCCCCCCAGGCATCTCCGTCAGCGTCTCCACCTTCAGCCTGGTGGCGATCGCCATCGAGCGGTACAGCGCCATCTGCAACCCGCTGCAGTCCCGCGTGTGGCAGACCCGCTCCCACGCCTACCGGGTCATCGCCAGCACCTGGCTGCTGTCCCTGCTGCTTATGCTGCCCTACGCCATCTTCAGCACCACCGTGCCCACCCGGCCTGGCCTCACCCAGTGCCAGCACCGCTGGCCGAGCCAGCCCTTCAAACAGGCCTGGTGAGTCGTGCCCCCCAGTGCCCACCCGGCCCGGCCTCACCCAGTGCCAGCACCGCTGGCCAAGCCAGCCCTTCAAACAGACCTGGTGCTCTCCAGGACCCCCCTGCACCCCTTATGACGCAGTAGGGGTTGTGCATGGGGGAATGGAGAGCAGGGGAGGACTTTAGGTGAGGGACAGGACCTGAGCCTGTAACCTGAGCCAGGCAGGGGGGAGAGGGGTCAGCACCTCTGCCTGGGAAGCTGGACAAAGGAAGGGAGCCTGCTGGAGAAGGTTGGGTCAGTTTCAGTTTTGGGCTGGGTGGTTGGAATTCAGGGAATCCTAAACTGGGATCTAAGCTCCCTGCCCCCCAGAAGGACTCGATGGAGGGGTCCTGGCTGTGCCTCCAAGCTCTGCTGTAACCTGCATTCCTGTTGTCCAATAAACCTTCTGTGTTACTGGCTGGCGGAGAGTCACTGTGGGTCCCAGGAAGAGGGGTACAGGGCCTGACTCCTCCACACTCTGTGACAACGGGGGGTTCAGGGAGCTTAGACCCCAGTTTGGGATTCCCTGTGCTGCACCCCCCAGCCCCAAACAGAAACTGACCCAACACTCTCCAGCAGGCTCCCTTCCTTTGTCCAGCTTCCCGGCAAAGGTGTTGACTCCCCCTACCCACCTGCCTGGCTCAGGTACCATTCCTCCCCTGAAGTCATCCCCCACTCTCCCTTCCCCCGCACAGACAGTCCCTACTGCATCACACCCCCCATGCCCCCCCCAGCGCCCGCCCGGCCTCGCCCAGTGCCAGCACCGCTGGCCCAGCCAGCCCTTCAAACTGGCCTGCTAAGTCGCCCGCACTGAGTCATGGCCCCCCCCGCCCAGCCCCCAGCGCCTGCCTCCCCCCGCACTGGGCTCTGGCCCAGCGGACGCGCTGCCTGGGGTGGTGCCGGGAGCCAAGCCCCCGTTGGGATGGGGCAGCTGGCGTGGGTGGCCTGGCCCGGCTGACTGGGGGGTGTCCAGGCCCCGGGAGTGGGGGGCTCAAGCTGGCAGCCGGGCTGAGGAGCTCCCATGAGACAGGCTGTCCCCCACCCCAGGTACATCCTGCTGCTTCTCATCCTCTTCTTCATCCCCGGCATGGTGATGGCCGTGGCCTATGGACTCATCTCCCGTGAGCTCTACCGTGGCATCCGCTTCGAGATGGACGTCAAGAGAGAAGCCGCCGGTGAGTGAGAGGCTGAGACACCCCCCTTCCAGGGTCCCCCTGTCCCTACACCCAACCCCCAGGATCCACCCATCTACGCCGGTGTCGCCCTTCCACACACCCTGTTACGGTGTCCCCGGGCAATGCTTTTGAACTGCTCCCCACAAAGCCAGGCAGGACTTTGGGGAGCCTCCTCTCCCTTGGAGCAGACTGTGTCCAGGGCAAGAAGCTCACACGGCTTCACCTCCTGGGTCTCTCCTTGGAGCATTCAGCATCCTCTGCCCCTCCGTGCGCTTCCCACAGCGAGTCCGCCCAGGCGGGGTCCTGGGGAAGCCACCGGGTCCTGCCCCCCCACTTTGCAGTCAGACGTGACTCTCAGCCAGCCAGTAACACAGAAGGTTTACTAGCTGACAGGAACACGGCGTAGGGCAGAGCTTGTTAGCACAGAAATCAGTGACTTTCAGCCAAGTCCATCTTGGGGAGTCCTGGGCCTGACACCCTGAACTCCCCCTCTTCCGGTCCCCCCGCAGGCTGCCAGCCTCCAGCCACCCCATCTCCGACACCCCCTGTTGCTCTTCCTCCTTCTCTGTGTCTCCAGCTGGTCGCACCCCCCGCTGGGTCTCAGGTTAGGCAGCTGCAAACAGCTGAGCAGCCTCACCTGCCCCAGGGCCTCAGCAAAATCACACCCCCAATTCCCACCTCTGACGTATTGGTGCAGCACACAGGGAAACTGAGGCACAGCCAGTATTAGTATAGGACATGTGATGAAGTTCCTCCTCTACTTTAGTGGGTCCTGCACTTATTTGGCAGATTTGCTCACCTCAGTGATCTTCCCCCCAGTCTGGATCAACTCCTCCTGCGTCTGATCAGGAGTTGAGAGGTTTGGGGGGAACCCGGGCCTGCCCTGTACTCCAGGTTCCAGCCCAGGGCCCTGTGGATTGCAGCTGTTTATAGTGCCTCTTGTAACAACTGCATGACAGCTACAACCCCCTGGGCTACTTCCTCATGGCCTCCTCCGAACACCTTCTTTATCCTCACCACAGGAACTTCCTCCTGGTGTCTGATAATGCTTGTACTCCTCAATCCTCCAGCAGCACACCTTCTTACTCTCAGCTCCTTGTGCCTCTTGCTCCCAGCTCCTCACACGCACTTCCTCTCCTCTGATTGGAGTGAGCTCCTTTTAAAACCCAGGTGCCCTGATTAACCTGCCTTGATTGGCTGCAGGTGTTCTAATCGGCCTGTCTGCCTTAATTGGTTCTAGCAGGTTCCTGATTACTCTAGTGCAGCCCCTGCTCTGGTCACTCAGGGAACAGAAAACTGCTCCTCCAGTGACCAGGATATTTGCCGTCTGCCAGACTCCTGTCCCCCACTGGCCTGGGTCTGTCACAGACACTAAGACTCACATGTAACATAACAAGATAAATAAAACCCCACTTTGTCTCACCGTCCACCCCCAGGGTCCTTCATTCACACCCGCCAACCCCCCCATCCACTTCCCAGGCCCCCACTATCACCACTTGGACTCCTCTCAGGCCTGTCCGCAGACACGGGTGGGAATGGGCCGACCCCTGGCTCTGTTCTCTCCCCAGGTCTCCAGCACGGCAGCACGGAGCCCCTGGCACCAGGGGTGGAGGACGACGGCTGCTACGTGCAGCTGGCCAGGCCTGGGGGGGCGCTGGAGCTGAGCTTGCTGGGCCGGGTGGGCACGGGGCAGCAGGACCGCGCCCGCGTTAACAGCTCGCAGGCCATGCTGCTGGCCAAGAAGCGGGTGATCCGCATGCTGATCGTCATCGTGGTGATGTTCTTTCTCTGCTGGCTGCCCATCTTCTCCGCCAACACCTGGCGTGCCTTTGCCGCGGCCTCGGCCCAGCGGGCGCTCTCGGGCGCCCCCATCTCCTTCATCCACCTGCTGTCCTACACCTCGGCCTGCACCAACCCGCTCATCTACTGCTTCATGAACCGGCGCTTCCGCTCCGCCTTCGCCGCCACCTTCGTCCGCTGCCGCCCCCGGCGCCCCCGCCTGCCCCCGCCCGACGACGACATGCCTGCCACTGGCGCCTCCCTCTCCAAGATCAGCTACACCACCGTCAGCAGCCTGGGGCCCACCTAGCACCCCCCCGTCAGCAGCCTGGCGCCCCCCTAGTGCCCCCCCGTCAGCAGCCTGGGGCCCACCTAGCACCCCCCCCATCAGCAGCCAGGGGTCCCCCTGGCGCCCTCCCATCAGCAGCCTTGCCCCCCCAGAATCCCCCCGTCAGCAGCCAGGGGTCCCCCTAGTGCCCCCCCGTCAGCAGCCTGGGGCCTACCTAGCACCCCCCCCATCAGCAGCCAGGGGTCCCCCTGGCGCCCTCCCATCAGCAGCCTTGCCCCCCCAGAATCCCCCCATCAGCAGTCAGGTGTCCCCCCATCATGAGCCTGGGGCCCCCCTAGCGCCCCCTTGTAAGCAGCCAGGGGACCCCCCGGGACTCCCCTTGTCATCAGCCGGGGCCCCCCTAGCGCCACCCTGTCAGCAGCCTAGTGCTCCCCGTCAGCAGCCTGGCACCCCCCTAGTGCCCCCCCCATCAGCAGTCAGGGGCCCCCTGGATGCCCCCCTGTCAGCAGCCTTGCCCTCCATGGTGCCACCCCGTCGGCAGCCTGGCGCCCCCCTAGCATCCCCCCATCAGCAGCCAGGGGTCCCCCTGGCGCCCACCCGTCAGCAGCCTTGCCCCCCCATCATGAGCCTGGGGCCCCCCTAGTGCTCCCTTGTAAGCAGCCAGTGGATCCCCCCGGGACTCCCCATGTCATCAGCCAGGGCCCGCCTAGCGCCACCCTGTCAGCAGCCTAGTGCCCCCCCGTCAGCAGCCTTGCCCCCCCTGGTGCCCCCCATCAGCAGCCTGGGGCTCCCCTAGCACCCCCCGTCAGCAGCCTGGCGCCCCCCTGGTGCCCCTCCATCAGCAGCCTGGGGCCACTTTGAGTCCCCTCTGCCCAACCATCAGCCCCTGTCCCCCCAGGGCTGCATTGCCCCATGGACTCCTAAAGGCCGGGGCCTGGGCTCCCTGGTGCTGGAAGTGGGGCCCAGGGGCTGGGAAATGGGGGGTGCTCTGCCATGGCTGAGGACTGGGCTGGGCTCGGGCGCCATCCCTCCCGGTTTGGCTGGAAGTCTCCGGGAATGAGGCTCCATCTCCCCGTGCCGTGCCCAGGGCAGGGTCTCGGGGGGTGATGCGGGAGCTGTGCCCAGGCGGGGTCTCGGGAGCTGTGCCCAGGGCGGGATCTCAGGGGGTGACGGGGGAGCCATGCCTGGGATGGGGTCTCTGGAGGGTGAAGGGGGAGCCGTGCCCAGGGCAGGGTCTCGGGGTAATGGGGGAGCTATGCCCGGGACAGGGTCTCTGGGTAATGGGGGAGCCATGCCTGGGACAGGGTCTCGGGGGGTAACGGGGGAGCCATGCCCGGGGCGGGGTCTCGGGTAACAGGGGAGCCGTGCATGGGGCGGGATCTCAGGGGGTGACAGGGGAGCTGTGCCTGGGGCGGGGTCTTGGGTTAACGGGGGAGCCTGTTGCTGATCAGGGGGGCAGAGACTGCCGACCAGCCAGGCTGGATATTCCCTGCTGGAGTCAGTGGGGGACAGTGCAGGTCAGGCTCCTGGACCCCCAGTGTCCCTGTGCCCAGCTGCTGGCAGCACCTGGCATTGGCCACCTGGGCTCAGAGCTGGTGCCCCCCTTTCCCCTCCCCCACCCAGTGCCCCAATGGCTGCATCGGTGACCCGGTCCAGCCAGTGCCCCCCACATTCTCCAGGGTCATGTCAGCAGAGCCCAGCCCGTGCCCCCCACATTTCTGTGCTGCTGCTAGGCCCCACATGGGGCCCATGGATAATAAACACCTTGAAACGGCTCCGGTTCTGCTTCCTCCTGCGGAACCCCTGGAACCCTGCAGTGACCCCCAACCCCACACAGCCTGGTCCCCCAGGGACCCCCCAACCCACTCCACAGCCTGGAGCTACCCCCCACATGGCACAGTCTGGTCGGAGGGGGGGCTTGTGCCCGGCTGGGGCTGTGCAGCCCCCACCATGGGCCAAGCCTGGCAGAGGGTCCTGCCTGAGGCCAGCATCTTCCAGAGGGGCCAGGCCCCACAACCCCAGCAGGTCCCCCTGGGGCCCCACCCCCACAGCCTGTTCCCCTGGGTCTGGATTGTGGCCAGTGCTCCCCAGGGGGGATGGGTCCCACTCCCTGCCCCCCAGTCTGTCCCCCGGGTCTGGACCGTGGCCAGTGCCTCCCAGGGGGACGGGCTTCAGGGCCCCACTCCCTGCCCCCCCCAGCCTGTTCCCCTGGGTCTGGATTGTGGCCAGCGCCTCCCAGGGGGACGGGCTTCAGGGCCCCACTCCCTGCCCCCCACCAGCCTGTTCCCCTGGGTCTGGATTGTGGCTGGTGCCCCCCGGGGGGATGAGCCACACTCCCTGTCCCCTCAGTCTGTCCCCCGGGTCTGAACTGTGGCCAGCACCTCCAGGGGGGACGGGCTCCAGGGCCCCACTCCCCGCCCCCCAGCCTGTCCCCCTGGGTCTGGATTGTGGCTGGTGCCCCCCGGGGGGATGAGCCACACTCCCTGTCCCCTCAGTCTGTCCCCCGGGTCTGAACTGTGGCCAGCACCTCCAGGGGGGACGGGCTCCAGGGCCCCACTCCCCGCCCCCCAGCCTGTCCCCCTGGGTCTGGATTGTGGCCAGTGCCCCCCGGGGGGGCCAGGCCCTGTGGTTATTTGTTGGCTCATGGGGTGATGCTGAGGGGCTGGTCCATGCTGCCCACTGACGTGGGTATGTGGGGGGGCGCTGCCGTGCCCTCACCCCCAGCTGAATGACCCTGGGCGGGGGGCCGGGATGGGGCCTTGCCCAGCCAGGGTCCATTCATAGCAGGGCCCCTGGATAACCAGTCCCACCCCAGGGTCGCTGCACATCACGCCCCACCCTCCCCCGAGGGGCGGGGCCTGCCGCAGGAGAGGCGGAGCCTGATGGATGGCCGGCCCACATTCCCCAGGCTACACCCATCGCTGAGATGGGTTATAAAAACGGACACGGGGGGGGGTGCTATTGCTAGGGCTGCCTGGACCCCTCAGCTGGTCGGTTCCTGGCTCCCCCAACTCCCAGGCTGCGCAGCCCGAGCCCTGGGCACCCACCCGCATCCCTGCTGGGGCCCCTCTGACGAAGTGGGAATGTTCCTGATGTGTTATGGGATTGCAAAGTGGGGGGAGTTGGCCTGGGAAGGGTGCAGGGGGCTGTGCTGGGACTGGCTGCCTGGGGAAGGGAGGAGACCTGAGCAGGTAACCTGAGAACCCAGGAGGGGGTTGGAGGGGAGTTTGGGGGCCTGCCTGGGGAAGGGAGGAGACCTGAGCAGGTAACCTGAGAACCCAGGAGGGGGATTGGAGGGGAGTTTGGGGGCCTGCCTGGGGGAAGGGAGGAGACCTGAGCAGGTAACCTGAGAACCCAGGAGGGGGTTGGAGGAGAGTTTGGGGGCCTGCCTGGGGAAGGGAGGAGACCTGAGCAGGTAACCTGAGAACCCAGAGGTAGTTGGAGGCCAGGTGACACCTCTGCCCGGGAAGCTGGACACAACGACTGGGGGCAGAGCTGGGGGAGGCTGAGTGAGAGGCTGGAGGGAGTTTCAGTTTGGAGCTGGCTGGGAAATGGAGAGGGGAGCCCCGACCAACAGGGCTCTGGCCTCCCTGGGGCTCCCAGATGGACCTGACTGAGGGGCCCTGTTGTCTGTCCCTGCAAGACCTGCCTGGGACTGTGATCCTGTCGGCTAATAAACCTTCTGTTTTACTGGCTGGCTGAGAGTCCCGGTGAATCGCAGGAAGTCGGGGGTGCAGAGCCCTGACTGCCCCACACTCCATCACAGCCCCTCACTCCCGACCCACAGCCCCCTACCAGCCCAGCCCAGGTTCCCCCCATCCCTGCTGGGGCCCCTCACTCCTGACCCACACCCCCTGCCAGCCCAGCCGTGCTAGGAGCCTCTTGCACACACATCCTGGCACAAGCTCTTTTGCACAATCACAGATTTGCACAAGGATTCACAAGAGGTGATTTCCACAAACGGGTCCCGTGCCCCCAGCAGAGGCCAAGCCTAACCCTGTGATGGGGGTCATCCCCTGCGCCATGGGGAATGCCCCCTCAGTCCCAGCTCTGCCTCCCAGCGCAGGGGCAGCCTTGTACGGGCCAGGCCAGCCCTGCACCACGGCAGCGTTTGGGACAGGAAGTGCCCGCGAGCTGCAGATGAGTGCAGGGGAGACCAGCTCCCATTAGCTTCCCAGGCGCCAGGAGCTGAGCCAGGATCTGTCCAGCTCGGTCACAGACATGTCGTTAGGGCTGCGGGCACGGATGGCACCTAGCCAGGCTGCTCCAGCTGCCCCCAGGAGCAGGAACAGCCAGTTCCAGGCAGGGCTCAGCAGAGAACCCAGGCATCCTGGAGCCCAGGGCCTGCAGTGACGGGAGGGGGCTGGGGTGGGAGGAGCAGCTGTGGCCAGATCCCAGCCCAGCGGGGAGACCCCCTGGCCAGCGCTGCCTCGGGCGGGGGCCCCAAGTGGGGCCACCTGCGGGGAGGCCGGGGGCAGCCTGGAGCCCAGAGGTGCTGAGGCCGTGGTGGCCCTGGAGGAGAGTGGGAGACCCAGGGCTCCCTGGGGCGCGGTGCCAGGCCGGGGGCTCCATGCATAGGCCCCCTCGCAGCCTGGTCAGGGCTTCCCTGCCCTCAGCAGGGTCAGACTGTGCTGTGAGGTGCAAGCCACCCCCTGCCCCCCGTCTCCTCCAGAGCCCGGCCACGCGCACAGAGCCCCCCAGCCGGGCGCCCAGTGTCCAGGGGGGGTCGGCTTGGACCGTCTGTGCCAGCCATGAGTGAGAGCTGCTCAGAGCCACCAAGCGGCTGGTCCCCGGGGTCCCCCCTTGCCCCAGCTCTCAGTCAGCTTCCTGCCTGTGGCTCCGGCTAACTGAATTAACGAGGCAGCGCCGGGGGGCGGGGGCAGCTGCAGTGGCTGGCGCAGTGTCGCTCGCCCTCCCTGGGGACCTCGCTCAGCAGCCGGCCCCTGAGCAAAGCACCTGGTGCTCAGCTGGGGGGGCGAGATGGACACCGAGATGGGGGGCAGAGGTTGGAGGGGGATGGGGGAATGTGGGGTGCAGGTGAGGGAGGGCGGTCTGGGGGAGGTTGGAGGGGGATGGGGGAACGTGGGGTGCAGGTGAGGGAGGGGGGCCTAGGGGAGGCTGAAGGGGGATGGGGGGGAGGTGGGGCACAGGTGAGGGAGAGGGGCCGGTTGGAGGGAGATGGGGGAAGGTGGGGCACAGGTGAGGGAGGGGGGGCTGGGGGATGTTGGAGGGGGATGGGGGGAAGGCAGAGTGCAGGTGAGGGAGGGGGGCCAGGTGGAGGGGGATGGGGGAAGGCAGGGTGCAGGTGAGGGAGGGGGGCCGGTTGGAGGGAGTGGGGGGGAAGGCAGGGTGCAGGTGAGGGAGGGGGGACGGTTGGAGGGGGAGGGGGGGAAGGTGGGGCACAGGTGAGGGAGGGGGGCCAGGTGGAGGGGGATGGGGGAAGGCGGGGTGCAGGTGACGGAGGGGGGCTGGTTGGAGGGGAAGGGGGGGAAGGCCGGGTGCAGGTGAGGGAGAGGGGCAGGATGGAGGAGGAGGGGGGGAAGGTGGGGCACAGGTGAGGGAGGGGGGCCGGTTGGAGGGGGATGGGGGAAGGCAGGGTGCAGGTGAGGGAGGGGGGCTGGTTGGAGGGGGATGGGGGAAGGCGGGGTGCAGGTGAGGGAGAGGGACCGGTTGGAGGGTGTGATGCAGCAGGGACTGACTGTGTGGGGAGTGGAAGAGCAGGGGAGGACTTTAGGGGATGGATGATGCCAGGGCCTGTAACCCGAGCTAGGTAAGGGAGGGGAAAGGTCAACACCTTTGCCCGGGAAGGGGGAAAAGGAAGGGAGCGGCAGGAGGGAAGCAGTTTGAGTTTGGGCTTGGGGCTGTGTGGGCGGAATTCAGGGTATCCTAGCTAGGATCCAAGCACCCTGAAAGCCCAGAAGGACTCGATGGAGGGGTCCTGACTGTGCCTGCAAGCTCTGCTGTAACCGGTGTTCCTGTTGTCCAATAAACCTTCTGTTTTACTGGCTGGCTGAGTCACTGTGGGTCCCAAGAAGAGGGGTGCAGGGCCGGACTCCCCCACACTCCGTGACAACTGGTGGCAGCGGCGGGAGATACTGCACCCCGTGGACGGCGCTTCCTGCAGTAAGTGACTGGGGAGCAGTAAAACGAAGGGGTGATTAACCCCTGGGAGTGTGTGCCCAGTGAGAAGGACTTTGCAGTAACAGGGTCCCCCGGGGGATTACAGCGAGCGGTCCCAGGGGTGGAGGAGTCTGCAGCTCGACCCTGGCAGAGAGGTGGTGACCTCAAGAAGGGCTGGTGCACTAGGGGTCCCCCTGGAAACCGTGGGGAGCGGCGAGCACCCCGGCCTGTGAGTGGCCAGCAGGAAGAGGTTTGCCCAGCGGCGCAAGTGTGACCTGGTGGAGCTGTGCAAGCAGAGGGGGCTGCGCAGTGGGAGGCTCACCAAAGACCAGCTGATTGCCCAGCTGGAGGAGGGAGATCGCAGGAATGAACGGATCCCTGTCTCTGGGGGAAGCAGCCGGGCAGATGCAGCGCAGGCACCAGTGTCTGTCCCCGCTGGGAGTGGTCAGCCGGCGGACGAGGGCTTCCCGAGACCCCCCCTTCCTGTGCCTAGGGGAAGGGCGGGGAGGAGCCCAGTGTATACCGAGGGCACCGTGACCCCTCCGGCCAGCAGGGGATCCTCCCGGCAAAGCCCACCCCCCAGCAGGGGATCCTCCCGGCGAAGCTCACCCCCCAGCAGGGGATCCTCCCAGCGACGCTCGGCATCCGTGGAGCGGACGCGGCTGGAATGTGAAAGGGAGAAGCTCGAGTTAAAGAGGCAAAAGCTGGAGGAGAAGGAGAAACAGTGTAAACATGAGTGGGAGGAGAAGGAGAAACAGCGTAAACGTGAGCTGGACCTGGCCCGGCTGAGGAACAGTGAGGCCCCGGCTGCGGTGAGTGAGGGGGGACCCAAGCCTACAAAGAGCTTTGATAAGCACTTGCTGCCCCGGCGTAAGGAGGGGGAGGACATAGATACCTTCCTGACGGCCTTTGAGAAGGCCTGCGAGCTGCACAGGGTTGACCCTGCAGACAGGATCGCAGTTCTCACCCCCTTACTGGACTCCACCACCGTGGAGGTGTACAGCCGACTGAAAGGGGCGGAGGCAGGGGACTACGAACTGTTCAAACAGGCCCTGCTCCGCGAGTTTGGGCTGACTCCTGAGATGTACTGGAAAAAGTTCCAGAGCCAGCGTAAAACCCGTGAGGTCACATACCTACAACTGGTCATCCGGGTGCAGGGGTATGCTCGCAAGTGGACAGCTGGGGCCCAAACTAAAGAGGACCTGCTTGACCTATTCATACTGGAGCACCTGTACGAGCAGTGCCCGTCCGACCTGAGGCTGTGGTTGATGGACCAGAAGCCGGAGAACCCACAGCACGCAGGCCAGCTGGCCGACCAATTTGTGGACAGTCGGGCAGGGGATGGCAGGGAGGAGTCTCGAAGGAGCAAGCCTGCCTCAACGCAGAGAGAGAGTCATCATGGGACCTCCCAAAGGGGGCCTATGGAGAACACCCCCAAAAGGGGAACATCCAGCGTCAGGTCCCTCCGACCCACTCAAGGAGACCCACGAGACATGGGGTGCTATCGCTGTGGCCAGCGAGGCCACATACGGGCCCAGTGCCCCAAGCTCAGGGACAGACCAAGCAGACCCAACCCGCAGAGGGTGGACTGGGTAAAAACCCAATCAGAGGAGGGGCTACATTCCCAGGAAAGGGGGGCTGGCAACATACCACCTGTGGATGCTCCAGGCTCTGGGTTTTTGGTTTACCAGGTGGGCGCGGGGCTGCCCCTCCGGAAGGAGTGCATTGTTCCTCTGGAGGTAGATAGGAGGAAGGTCACTGGGTACTGGGACACGGGCGCAGAGGTGACGCTGGCCCGGCCCGAGGTAGTGGCCTCAGATCGGATGGTGCCCGACACCTACCTGACCCTGATGTGTGTGGGCGGGACCCCATTCAGGGTGCTCGTGGCAAGGGTACACCTGAAAGGGGGGCCAAGGAGGGTCCCAAGGATGTGGGAGTACACCGATATTTGCCCACTGACGTGTTAATGGGAGGGGACCTTGAGGACTAGCCTAGTAACACCCAGAGTGCCCTAGTCGTGACTCGTAGTCAGAGTCGGCAAAGGGCACTGCACCCCGAAAACGGGGAAGGTACTCGACCCGAGGTGCAGGACCCTAACCCAGGGAGCGGGCAACGCCCACAGGCACGGTACAGAGAGGCTGCGGCCTCAGACCCAGCCAGCAAGAGAGAGCTGGTCCCCATCCCTGTCCCAGCTGCTGAGTTCCAGGCCGAGTTGCAGAAAGATCCCTCCTTGCGGAAGCACAGGGACCGGGCTGACCTTGGTGCGGTACAGACCATGAGGAGAGGTTGCAAGGAGAGGTTCCTGTGGGAGAAGGGGTTCCTGTACCGAGAATGGGCTCCCCCAGGGGAAGTAGAGTCATAGGGGATCAGGAGGCAGCTGATGGTTCCCCAGAAGTTTCGTCACAAGCTGCTGTACCTGGCCCATGACATCCCTCTCGCAGGGCACCAGGGAATCCGGCGCACCAGGCAGAGGCTGCTACAGAACTTTTACTGGCCTGGGGTCTTTACCCATGTCCGACAGTACTGCCAATCCTGTGACCCCTGCCAGAGGGTGGGGAAGGCCCGGGACAAGGGGAAAGCGGCTTTGAGGCCTTTACCCATCATAGAAGAACCTTTCCAGAAGGTGGCCATGGACATAGTGGGACCCCTCAGCAAGATGACCCAGTCAGGGAAGAAATACATCCTGGTGGTGGTGGATTTTGCCACTCGCTACCCCGAGGCGGGTATTGAAGCCGACACAGTGGCAGATGCGCTGCTGACAATTTTCAGCCGGGTGGGGTTCCCCAAGGAGGTCTTAATGGACCAGGGGTCCAACTTCATGTCGGCCCTGCTCCGGTCCTTATGGCAGAAATATGGGGTCCAGCACAACTGGGCCTCAGCGTATCACCCCCAGTCCAACGGGCTGGTGGAAAGGTTCAACGGGACGCTGAAGATGATGCTAAAAACATTTATGAACCAGCAACCGCAGGATTGGGACAAGTACTTACCGCACTTGCTGTTCACGTACGGGGAGGTACCCCAGGAATCTACTGGGTTTTCACCTTTCAAACTGTTGTATGGAAGGCGGGTAAGGGGGCCCCTGGACCTGATGAGGGACGAATGGGAGGGGAAGGCCGCTCCCGAGGGAGAGTCAGTGGTGGAGTATGTCCTGACCTTCCGGGAAAGACTGGCCGAGCTCATGGGCCTGGCCAGGGAGAATCTGGCCCGAGCCCAGAGGAGGCAGAAGGTCTGGTATGACCGCACGGCACGGGCCCGTGCCTTCACCACTGGAGATCAGGTGATGGTTCTCATCCCCGTGAGGAGAAACAAACTCCAGGCCGCCTGGGAAGGGCCCTTCAAGGTTATCAAGCAACTGAATGAGGTAAACTATGTGGTGGAGCTGTCAAACCGGGCACATCACCGTCGGGTGTACCATGTGAACATGATGAAACCATACTATGACAGGGGGAATGTGGTGTTGGCTGTGTGTGGACACTGGGAGGGGCAGGGGGATGACCCCTTAGTAGATCTATTCCCTGGGACAAAAGCTGGTTCCCCGCTGGAGGCGATTCCCCTCTCTGATCAACTGACCCCGGGCCAGCACGCTGAGATCAGGGGGATGCTGCATCTGTACCGACAGCTGTTTTCCAACCAGCCTGGACGCACTAGTTTGACTATCCACTGGGTGCAGACAGGGTCACATCCCCCTATAAGATGCTCCCCTTTTCGGGTCACTGGTAAAACTGCCCAGGATCTTGAAAGAGAGGTCAGGGACATGCTGGCTTTGGGGGTGATCCAGCCGTCTTCCAGCCCTTGGGCCTCGCCAGTGGTGCTGGTCCCCAAGAAGGATGGGTCAATCCGGTTCTGTGTGGACTATCGAAAGCTCAATGCCATCACCGTATCTGATGCCTACCCCATGCCCAGGCCTGACGAGTTCCTAGACAAGCTGGGAGGTGCTCGGTACCTCACCACCATGGATCTTACCAAAGGCTACTGGCAAGTGCCGCTGGACGCAGATGCCAGTCTGAAATCGGCCTTTATCACCCCTCTGGGGCTCTATGAGTTTCTGACCCTGCCCTTCGGCCTCAAGGGAGCACCGGCCACGTTCCAGCGCCTGGTGGATCAGCTACTGAGGGGGATGGAGAGTTTTGCCGTGGCGTATATTGACGACCTCTGCGTCTTCAGCCAGACCTGGGAGGACCACATGTCCCAGGTTAAACAAGTCTTGGACCGACTCCGAAAGGCTGGGTTAACAGTAAAGGCTGAGAAGTGCAAGGTGGGGATGGCTGAAGTATCTTACCTGGGCCATCGGGTGGGGAGTGGCTGCCTGAAGCCAGAACCAGCCAAGGTGGAGGTGATCAGAGACTGGCCTGCCCCCCAAACCAAAAAGCAGGTCCAGGCCTTTATTGGGATGGCAGGGTGCTATCAAAGATTCGTGCCCCACTTTAGTGCTATAGCCGGCCCCATCACTGAACTGTGCAAAAAGGGGAAGCCAGACAAGGTGATCTGGACTGAGCAGTGCCAGGAGGCTTTCCAGGCACTGAAGGAGGCTCTGGTTAGCGGCCCAGTTCTGGCAAACCCAGATTTTGACAAACCCTTTATGGTGTTCACCGATGCCTCAGACACGGGACTGGGGGCGGTGTTAATGCAGGAGGATGAAAAGAGGGAGAGACACCCCATCGTGTACCTGAGTAAGAAGCTGCTACCCCGGGAACAAAGCTACGCGGCCATCGAGAAGGAATACCTGGCCATGGTGTGGGCCCTTAAGAAACTGGAGCGATATCTCTTTGGGCGACACTTCACCATGTACACCGACCACTCTCCCCTGACCTGGCTGCACCAGATGAAAGGAGCCAACGCCAAGCTCCTGAGGTGGAGCCTGCTCCTGCAGGACTATGACATGGACGTGGTCCATGTGAAGGGAAGTGCCAACCTGATAGCGGACGCATTGTCCCGGAGAGGGGACCCTGAACTTCCCCAGGTCACTGGGCAGAGTGACCCCGCTCAGTTCAGTCTCGAAGGGGGGAGAGATGTGATGCAGTAGGGACTGTCTGTGTGGGGAGTGGGAGAGCAGGGGAGGACTTTAGGGGATGGATGATGCCAGGGCCTGTAACCTGAGCTAGGTAAGGGAGGGGAAAGGTCAACACCTTTGCCCGGGAAGGGGGGAAAAAGGAAGGGAGTGGCAGGAGGGAAGCAGTTTGAGTTTGGGCTTGGGGCTGGATGGGCAGAATTCAGGGTATCCTAGCTAGGATCCAAGCACCCTGAAAGCCCAGAAGGACTCGGTGGAGGGGTCCTGGCTGTACCTGCAAGCTCTGCCGTAACCTGTGTTCCTGTTGTCCAATAAACCTTCTGTTTTACTGGCTGGCGGAGAGTCACTGTGGGTCCCAGGAAGAGGGGTGCAGGGCCGGACTCCCCACACTCCGTGACAGAGGGGGATGGGGGAAGGCGGGGTGCAGGTGAGGGAGGAGGGCCTGGGGGAGGTTGGAGGGGGATGGGAGGAAGGCGGGGTGCAGGTGAGGGAGGAGGGCTGGTTGGAGGGGGATGGGGGAAGGCGGGGTGCAGGTGAGGGAGGGGGGCCTGCGGGAGGTTGGAGGGGGATGGGGGAGGGCGGGGCACAGGTGAGGGAGGGGAGCCTGGGGGAGGTTGGAGGGGGATGGGGGGAAGGCGGGGTGCAGGTGAGGGAGGGGAGCCTGGGGGAGGTTGGAGGGGGATGGGAGGAAGGCGGGGTGCAGGTGAGGGAGGAGGGCTGGTTGGAGGGGGATGGGGGAAGGCGGGGTGCAGGTGAGAGAGGGGGGCCGGTTGGAGGGGGATGGGGGGAAGGCAGGGTGCAGGTGAGGGAGGGGGGCCTGGGGGAGGTTGGAGGGGGATGGGGGAGAAGGCGGGGTGCAGGTGAGGGAGGAGGGCCTGGGGGAGGTTGGAGGGGGATGGGAGGAAGGCGGGGTGCAGGTGAGGGAGGAGGGCTGGTTGGAGGGGGATGGGGGAAGGCGGGGTGCAGGTGAGGGAGGGGGGCCTGCGGGAGGTTGGAGGGGAATGGGGGAGGGCGGGGCACAGGTGAGGGAGGGGAGCCTGGGGGAGGTTGGAGGGGGATGGGGGGAAGGCGGGGTGCAGGTAAGGGAGGGGGACCTGGGGGAGGTTGGAGGGGGATGGGGGAGAAGGCGGGGTGCAGGTGAGGGAGGGGGGCCTGTGGGAGGTTGGAGGGGGATGGGGGAAGGCGGGGCGCAGGTGAGGGAGGGGAGCCTGGGGGAGGTTGGAGGGGGATGGGAGAAAGGCGGGGTGCAGGTGAGGGAGGAGGGCTGGTTGGAGGGGGATGGGGGAAGGCGGGGTGCAGGTGAGAGAGGGGGGCCGGTTGGAGGGGGATGGGGGGAAGGCAGGGTGCAGGTGAGGGAGGGGGGCCTGGGGGAGGTTGGAGGGGGATGGGGGAGAAGGCGGGGTGCAGGTGAGGGAGGGGGGCCTGTGGGAGGTTGGAGGGGGTCTCTGGGTTTGCGGGTGACAGAAGGGGTCAGACTGTGCTGGAAGGGGCGTGCTGCCAGCCACATCACCTGCCCTGGTGCACCCAGCCCCAGACTCTGGCTATGATGGGTTTGCAGAGGCCCGTCTGGGGCAGGAGCTGGGCATCTGGGGCAGAGGCCCTGGCAGGAGCCATGCTGTGCTCCTTCGGCTCTGGGGTGGCAGCCTGAGGGGTGCAGAAGGGCCTGGGTCCCCCGCGGGGGATGGGGGGCTTCACAGCTGTGTCCGTCGGGGTCTGTGGCAGGGCTGTGCTGATGTGAGTTCCTGCAGCAGGGAGTTCCACAGGCCCTGGCATATCCCAGTGCTGCTTATGGGACGTGCCCACCCCCGCAGCTCCTGCTGGGAGGCAGAGGATGACAGGACAGCGATTTGGGGGGTGAGAGGCTGGGTGGGGGCCCAGGGAAAGCTAATGGAAGTGTTGTACAGACAAAACTACACAGGATCTTTTCAGGGGGAAGACAAAGATGCCACATTTATTATGAGAACAATCTGATTTATGACCAATAACTAATATCTTAATCCTTATACACACACATTATACCTAATACCTACACACACACACACACACACACACACCCATCAGATGTTCTGCAGCTGCTGCATAGTTACCAGGCCTGGACATAGCTTGAGTTCGTGGCTTGATTTTGCAGCTTGGGTTCGTAGCTCGTGGTGGTAACTGGCCAGGAAAGCCAGGCACGAGGACGAGCTGGGCTCTGTTGGGCCTGCACAGATGTTGGCAGCAGAACGTTACCCTCCAAAGTCTCCCATCTCACCCATCCTTTCTGTAGGCTTTAGTCTGAATCCAGAGTCTCTAGGTCTTGCTGTGTCACTGCCTCTGGGTTTGGTGATTGATCACCTGTCAATTGCAGGTGACTGTCAGCCTGGGACCTGCCTTTGATCTTCCTTCTATTGCACCTTTTCTGTTCAGGGTGGACTCTGCTTACTTCGTTAGGGCTCTTGTCTGCATCTTCAGCCGGGCGGGGGCGTTGAACTCTATTTCATCAGGACAGGCTGGGGCTGGAGGTTGAGCCCATCATCCATCCATCCCTCAGTCACACAGCGAAACTAAGCTAATAAGATCACAGCCGGGTTTGCAGAATGAAGGCTGGAGGAAGCTTTTACAAAATGGAGTGAGTGTTTTAAAATGGGGGTTGAATTCCAGTATGGCAAACAGTGAACAGACGTTACAATGTAGACAAGTGTAGTGGATGGTGAACAGAAGTTACATTAATAAAGTGAAAATTAAAAACAATTTCATTTATCAGTTCTATAGAAGGGGCCTCATGGCAGGAATGGGGCTACACCCCCAGCTTTGGAGCCCCCCAGTGGCCCAGACCCCCGGGATCCCGCTCTCCCACAAGGCTGGCCACGCGGCCAGGCCAGGAGCCGCAGCCCTCCCCCAGGCCAGGAGCAGCAGGTTCCCCCCCGGCCAGGAGCCGCAGGGCCCCCCCCAGGCCAGGAGCCACAGGGCCCCCCAGGCCAGGAGCCACAGGCCCCCTCGCAGGCCAGGAGCCACAGGGCTCCCCAGGCCAGGAGCAGCAGGCCCCCCCCAGCCAGGAGCAGCAGGTCCCCCCCCCCCGGCGAGGAGCCGCAGGGCCCCCCCAGGCCAGGAGCCACAGGGCCCCCCAGGCCAGGAGCAGCAGGCCCCCCCAGCCAGGAGCAGCAGGTCCCCCCCAGCGAGGAGCCGCAGGGCCCCCCCCAGGCCAGGAGCCACAGGGCCCCCCAGGCCAGGAGCCACAGGCCCCCTCCCAGGCCAGGAGCCGCAGGGCCCCCCCCAGGCCAGGAGCAGCAGGTCCCCCCCCGGCCAGGAGCCGCAGGGCCCCCCCCAGGCCAGGAGCCTCAGCGCCCTCCAGGCCAGGAGCAGCAGGCCCCCCCCAGCCAGGAGCAGCAGTCCCCCCCTGGCGAGGAGCCGCAGGGCCCCCCCCAGGCCAGGAGCCACATGGCCCCCCAGGCCAGGAGCCACAGGGCCCCCCAGGCCAGGAGCCGCAGGGCCCCCCCCAGGCCAGGAGCCACAGCGCCCCCCAGGCCAGGAGCAGCAGGTCCCCCCCCCCGGCCAGGAGCCACAGGGCCCCCCAGGCCAGGAGCTGCAAGGCCCCCCCAGGTCAGGAGCTGCAGAGCCCCCCCAGCCAGGAGCCGCAGCCCGCAGACCCCCCCCCATGCCCAGCCAGGAGCCACAGGCCCCCCCCGCCAAACCAGGAGCCGCAGCCCTCCCCCCAGCTGGGAGCTGCAGGCCCCCACGGGCCAGGAGCAGCAGGTCCCCCCCGGGCCAGGAGCCACAGGGCCCCCCCCAGGCCAGGAGCCACAGGGCCCCCCAGGCCAGGAGCCACAGGCCCCCTCCCAGGCCAGGAGCCACAGGGCCCCCCAGGACAGGAGCAGCAGGTCCCCCCCTGGCCAGGAGCCGTAGGGCCCCCCCCAGGCCAGGAGCTGCAGGGCCCCCCCAGGCCAGGAGCTGCAGAGCCCCCCCAGCCAGGAGCCGCAGCTCGCAGACCCCCCCCGTGCCCAGCCAGGAGCCACAGGCCCCCCCCCCCCCGCCTGCCAAGCCAGGAGCTGCAGCTCTCCCCCCAGCTGGGTGCTGCAGGCCCCCCCAGCCAGGACCTGTGGCCCCCCTGACTGGGAACCACGGCCCCCCCGTGTCCAGCCAGTGTCTCCAGGCCGTGCAGCATTGTCGAAGCAGGCTGGGGGGTTAGTGGCCTGGTCACAGCGCTGGCCGGCCCAGGCACCTCAGAGCCCAGAGCCATTCCCCAGCCAGGTGACTCCGGTCCCCGGGGGGAGCTGCCAGCATGATTCCCCCTCCCACCCGATCGCTCGCCAGCCCCGGGCAAGTAGCTTTGCCGTTGCGTCTGCGAGTCCCCACTGACAAGGGCCAGCCTCCGACGGTGCTTTGTGCTGACCCCTCCCAGCTCAGCCAGTGCCCCCCTCCACCCCACTGAGTCTCTCTGGCCACGGACAGTGGGCGACACCGTGACGCCGGCCTGCAGCCGCTGTGCTTTGTATGGAGCTGGGGCATGTGCGTCGGTGCTGCGCGTACTCACCAGGCGCCCACGTCCCTGCACAGGGCGGAGTGCCACGAGTGGCTTTCCCAGCAAGGTACCCACCACCACCCAGCCAGGGGCTGGTGGGATGTGGGACGGGCCCCCCCCCAGGTGCCACCTCAAACTGGGGTACCACTGAGCCCCCTGACCCCCAGCCAGGCGCCCTCTTGCACGGTGATGAGACAAGCTGCCAAACCCTCCAAGCCTGAACTCATCCCAGCCACTCGTGAACCCACAACAGAGCACAGCTCCAGCCGAAACACCCCCAAGTCCCCAGCCCAGGCCCCCGGAGCTGTACCAGCCTACCCTGGCCCAAGCCCAACCAGTGCGTATGTATTACCCAGGCCACCACTTCCACAATGGGACATGGGCGGGCCCCATCTCTTGGTCCTGAGCTGAGATTTCCCCCCTTTGCACTTCAAACAGCACACGGTCTTCTAGGTAAAATACAAGCTAGATTTATTTGTCGGAAGGACAGAACAGGTCGTGCTGGTGGGGGAGTGACACTAGATGTGAGAGAAAGTGTAGAATCAAATGAAGTAAAAAAACCGAAGTGAACCCTAGACTCTCCCTGGAGAGGAATTCCAGCTCGAAGAACAAGACTATAGCAGTGGGCTCTACTACCGACCACCTGGCCAGGATGTGATAGTGACTGTGATGCTCACTCGCCCAGATGCTCACACGGGGGGGGGGGGGGGGGAGTGGGCCTGTCCCAGCACCCAGACCCTCAACCGGGTGGGGGGCCTGTCCCAGTGCCCAGACTCTCACACCGGAGGGCGGGTGTCCCAGCACCCAGACCCTCACACCGGGGGGGGGGGGGGGCGTCCCAGCACCCAGACCCTCAACCGGGGGAGAGGGGGCGTCTCAGTGCCCAGACGCTCAGACTGCAGGGGGGGGCATGCAAGCACCCGGATGCTCACACCGAGGGGGCCCCATCCCAGCACCCAGACACTCACACTGCGGGGGGGACATCCCAGCACCCAGACACTCACATCCCCCCCGTCCCAGCGCCCAGATGCTCACACTGGGAGGGGCCTGTCCCAGCACCCAGACCCTCACACCGGGGGGTGGGGGCGTCCCAGTGCCCAGACGCTCAGACTGCAGGGGGGGGGCATGCAACCACCCGGATGCTCACACCGAGGGGGCCCCATCCCAGCACCCAGACACTCACACTGGGGGGGGGGACGTCCCATCACCCAGACACTCACACTGGGGGGGGACATCCCAGCACCCAGACGCTCACATCCCCCCCTGTCCCAGCGCCCAGACCCTCACACCGGGGGGGGCCTGTCCCAGCGCCCAGATGCTCACACCGGGGGGGGGGCATGTCCCAGCGCGCAGACCCTGAAACTGGGGGGGGGCATCCCAGCACCCAGACATTCACACTGGGGGGGGACATCCCAGCACCCAGACACTCACACTGGGGGAGGGGAACGTCCCAGCACCCAGACACTCACACCGAGGGGGCCCAGTCCCAGCTCCCAGACGCTCACACTGGGTGGGGGGAGACGTGCGAGCGCTTGGACGCTGACACTGGGGGGGGTGCCATCCCAGTGCCCAGATGCTGACACCAGGCGACGCTGGCTCCACGTCCCCGTCCAGTCCGTGCACTTGGCAGGGGCTCGGCTGGCGCTGCTCAAACTCAGCTGCTCCCAGGACGTGCCAGGCTCTGGGAACTCAGGTAAACACATTCCAGCTGGGAGCCCGGCGCCCCCGAGAGCGAGGGGATAAACACTGGCCTGCAGCTGGCCCAGGGACACGCTGACCCCGAGCAGAGTCACGGACAGGCAGGACGAGGGACGGGCTGGGGGGTGGAGCCAGCAGGGCTGTGGAGGAGTTGGTGACGCGTCAGACACTAGGGCTGCCAACTTTCTAAATGCACAAAACTGAACAGCCTTGCCCTGCCCCCACCCCGCCCCTTCCAGGAGACCTCACCCCTTCTCTGAGGCCCCAGCTCCAGGCACTCCATCCCCCCTCCCTCTATCGCTCGCTCTCCCCCATCCTCACTCACTTTCCCCAGTCTGAGGCAGAGGGAGGGGGTGAGGGCTCCAGCTGGGGGTGCAGGGTCTGGGGTGGGGCAAGAAATGAGGGGTTCAGGGTGCAGGAAGGGGCTCCAACCCAGGTGGGGGATTTGGGGTGTGGGAGGGGGTTCCGACCTGGGGCGGGGAGTTGGGGTGAGGGATGGGGTGTAGGGTCTGGAAGGGGGTACCAACCCAGGGCAGGGGGTGTCATGTTATTGACTTAAACTGGGACCATATAGAACATGGTTGCATCCAAGGTCCTGTAGTGGCACCAAATCCGATGTAAAGGGGGTCATATAAGGTGTCTAAGACCAGGTTATGGGTTACTGGTTATGATTATGGTGTCTGTGTGCATGTGTCTTTTTGTAGTTGAAGTTAGGAATATTGACTGTATCCTGTCTGTATTTCAAATTGGTGCTGTGCTTCTGGGAGACATCCCAGATAACTTGGTGTTAGCTCTGCTTAGCCTGCTTGATGGCCCATTAAGGACCATCAGCTACACAATTGACCCATTGAGAGGAGGCAGATACGCCTTGTAACTCAGCAGGGTGTGCAGGGCCTTGCCCATGTGACTCCAGACTCCATTTTGCTGTAATTTTCCACAGTAAGAACAAAGAGGTTCTTACACCTGGAAGAGCCTCTATAAGGCTGATGCCTCATCTCCATCTTGTCTTCAATCCTGCTTCTTACCTCTGGAGGGACTTTGCTACAAACAGAAGCTCTGCACAAAGGACTGAATGACCCATCCCAGCTGGGGATGTTCTCCAGAGACTTGATTTGAACCTGTAGTTTACTCCATCACTGCTACAAGCCGGAACTAAGACCTTTGCCATCACTGTATGGAATTGATTCCATTTAACCAATTCTAGCTCTCATCTCTATCTTTTTCCTTGTATGAATAAACCTTTAGATTTTAGATTCCCCATCCTGGGAAGGTTGCAGGGGGTTGTGCTGGGACCAGCTGCCTTGGGGAAGGGAGGATACCTGAGCATGTAACCTGAGAACCCAGGTGGGGGATTGAAGGCCAGGTGACACCTCTGCCACGGACACTGGACAAAGGACACAAGGCTGGGGAAGGAGCCGGGGGAAGGCTGAGTGAGAGGCTGGAGGGAGTTTCAGTTTCAGTTTGGAGCTGGCTGGGAAAATGGAGGGGAGCTCAGATGGTACTCTGGCCTCCCTGCCCCCGTCCCCCAAGATGGACCTAACTGGGGAGGATCCTGTTGTCTGTACTGGTAAGACCTGTCTGGAACTGTGTTCCTGTCGGCTAATAAACCTTCTGTTTTACTGGCTGGCTAAGAGTCCTGGTGAATCACAGGAAGTGGGGGATGCAGGACCTGGTCTCCCCCACACTCCACGACAACCCCACAGTCTCTGGGTCTCCCCACCCAGGGAAACCCACCCATCCCCATCCCGACTCAGTCGTAGGCTACAGCCAGTCCCCAGCTACTCCTCGTGCCCTGGTGCAGACGGCAGTGTCAGCCACTCATCATCAACAAGGAGAGTTTGGACCTGCTGTCACAGAGTGTGGGGGAGTCCGGCCTTGCACCCCTCTTCCTGGGACTCACAGTGACTCTCAGCCAGCCAGTAAAACAGAAGGTTTATTGGACAACAGGAATGCAGGTTACAGCAGAGCTTGTAGGCACAACCAGGACCCCTCAATCAAGTCCTTCTGGGGGTTCAGGGTCTTTGGATCCCAGTTTAGGTTTCCCTGAATTCCAACCACCCAGCCCAAAACCAAAACTGAACTGCACCTAAAGTAATCCCCGGATCTCCCATGCCCCACACAGACAGTCCCTACTCCATCACATCCCGCCTTCGAGACTGACCTGAGAGGGGTCACTCTGCCCAGTGACCTGGGGAAGTTCAGGGCCCCCTCTCCGGGACAACGCATCCGCTGTCAGGTTGGCACTTCCCTTCACGTGGACCACGTCCATGTCATAGTCCTGCAGGAGCAGGCTCCACTTCAGGAGCTTGGTGTTGGCTCCTTTCATCTGGTGCAGCCAGGTCAGGGGAGAGTGGTCGGTGCACACGGTGAAGTGTCGCCCAAAGAGATATGGCTCCAGTTTCTTAGGGGCCCATACCATGGCCAGGCAATCCTTCTCGATGGCCTCATAGTTCTGTTCCCGGGGTAGCAGCTTCTTACTCAGGTACACGATGGGGTGTCTCTCCCCCTTTTCATCCTCCTGCATTAACACCCCCCCCAGTCCCGTGTCTGAGGCATCGGTGAACACCATAAAGGGCTTGTCAAAGTCTGGGTTTGCCAGAACTGGGCCACTAACCAGAGCCTCCTTCAGCGCCCGGAAAGCCTCCTGGCACTGCTCAGTCCAGATCACCTTGTCTGGCTTCCCCTTTTTGCATAGTTCAGTGATGGGGCCGGCTATGGCACTAAAGTGGGGCACGAACCTTCGATAGTACCCCGCCATCCCAATAAAGGCCTGGACTTGGTTTATGGTTTGGGGAGTGGGCCAGTCTCTGATCACCTCCACCTTGGCTGGTTCTGGCTATAGGCAGCCGCTCCCCACCTGATGGCCCAGGTAAGATACTTCAGCCATCTCCACCTTGCACTTCTCAGCCTTTATGGTTAATCCAGCCTCTCTGAGTCGGTCCACCACTTGTTTAACCTGGGACACGTGGTCCTCCCAGTTCCGGTTAAAGACACAGATGTCGTCAATATACGCCACGGCAAAACTCTCCATCCCCCTCAGTAGCTGATCCACCAGGCGCTGGAAGGTGGCCGGTGCTCCCTTGAGGCCGAAGGATAGGGTCAGAAACTCATAGAGCCCCAGAGGGGTGATAAAGGCCGATTTCAGCCTGGCATCTGCGTCCAGCGGCACTTGCCAGTAGCCCTTTGTAAGATCCATGGTGGTGAGGTGCCGAGTGCCTCCCAGCTTGTCTAGGAGCTCGTCAGGCCTGGGCATAGGGTAGGCATCGGATACCATGATGGCATTGAGCTTTCGATAGTCGTCACAGAACCGGATTGACCCATCCTTCTTGGAGACCAGCACCACTGGCGAGGCCCAACGGCTGGAGAACTGCTGGATCACCCCCAAAGCCACCATGTCCTTGACCTCTCATTCTAGGTCCTGGTCAGTTTTCCCGGTGACCCGAAAAGGGGAGCATCTTATAGGGGGATGTGACCCGGTCTGCACCCGGTAGACAGTCAAATTAGTGCGTCCAGGCTGGTTGGAAAACAGCTGTCGGTATAGATGCAGCACCCCTCTGACCTCAGTGTGCTGGGCCAGGGACAGCTGATCAGAGAGGGGAATTGCCTCCAGGGGGGAACCAGCTTTTGTCCCAGGGAATAGATCCACTAAGGGGTCATCTCCCTGCTCCTCCCAATGTCCACACACGGCCAACACCACATTCCCCCTGTCATAGTATGGTTTCATCATGTTCACATGGTACACCCGACGGTGATGTGCCCGGTTTGACAGCTCCACCACATAGTTTACCTCATTTAGTTGCTTGACAACCTTGAAGGGCCCTTCCCAGGCAGCCTGGAGTTTGTTTCTCCTCACGGGGATGAGAACCATCACCTGATCCCCGGTTGCGAAGGCGCGGGCCTGTGCCGTGCGGTCATTCCAGACCTTCTGCCTCCTCTGGGCTTGGGCCAGATTCTCCCTGGCCAGGCCCATGAGCTCGGCCAGTCTTTCCCGGAAGGTCAGGACATACTCCACCACTGACTCTCCCTCGGGAGCGGCCTTCCCCTCCCATTCGTCTCTCATCAGGTCCAGGGGCCCCCTTACCCGCCTTCCATACAACAGTTCGAAAGGTGAAAACCCGGTAGATTCCTGGGGTACCTCCCTGTACGTGAACAGCAGGTGAGGTAAGTACTTGTCCCAGTCCTGCGGGTGCTGGTTCATAAATGTTTTTAGCATCATCTTCAGTGTCCCGTTGAACCTTTCCACCAGCCCGTTGCACTGGGGGTGATACGCTGGGGCCCAGCTGTGCCGGACCCCACACATCTCCCACAAGCACCGGAGCAGGGTCGACATGAAGTTGGAGCCCTGGTCCGTTAAGACTTCCTTGGGGAACCCCACCCGGCTGAAAATGGTCAGCAGCGCATCTGCCACGGTGTCTGCTTCGATAGAGGACAAGGCCACCGCCTCGGGGTAGCGAGTGGCAAAATCCACCACCACCAGGATGTATTTCTTCCCTGACCGGTTTGCCCTGCTGAGAGGTCCCACTATGTCATGGCCACCTTCTGGAAAGGTTCTTATATGATGGGTAAAGGCCTCAAAGCCGCTTTCCCCTTCTCCCGGGCCTTCCCCACCCTCTGGCAGGGGTCACAGGATTGGCAGTACTGTCGGACGTGGGTAAAGACCCCAGGCCAGTAAAAGTTCTGTAGCAGCCTCTGCCTGATGCACCGGATTCCCTGGTGCCCTGCGAGAGGGATGTCATGGGCCAGGTACAACAGCTTGTGACGGAACTTCTGGGGAACCACCAGCTGCCTCCTGATCCCCCATGACTCTACTTCCCCTGGGGGAGCCCATTCTCGGTATAGGAACCCCTTCTCCCACAGGAACCTCTCCTTGCAACCTCTCCTCATGGTCTGTACCGCACTGAGGTCGGCCAGGTCCTTTGGCCTCCGCAAGGAGGGATCTTTCTGCAACTCGGCCTGGAACTCAGCAGCTGGGACAGGGATGGGGACCTGCTCTCTCTCACCGGCTGGGTCTGAGGCAGCAGCCTCTCTGAGCCATGTCCGTGTGCGTTCCCTCCCCACCAGGTTAGGGTCCGTGCCTCAGGCAGAGTCCCTTCCCCGTTGTCAGGGCACAGTGCCCTTCACCGACTCTGACTATGGGTCACAACCAGGGCACCAGCTGGTTCTCTACCAAGTTAACCCGGTGTGGGGTCGGTCTGCTCAGTCTGTCCTTGAGCTTGGGGCACTGGGACCGTATGTGGCCCCTCTGGCCACATTGATAGCAGCTCATGTCCCCTTGGTCCCCTCGAACCGGTCGGTTGTCCCTGACGCTGGGCGTTCCCCTTGGGAGGGGTTCTCCCTATTCCCCCTCTGGGAGGTCCCAGGATGACTCTGTCTGCATCGCGGCAGGCCTGTTCCTTTGGGACTCCTCCCTGCCACCCCCCGACCGGCTCTTCACAAACTCATCAGCCAGCCGCCCTGCATGTCGCGGGTTCTCTGGCTTTTGGTCCCTCAACCACAGCCTCAGGTCGGATGGGCACCACTCATACAGTTGCTCCAGTACCAGCAGTTTAACCACGACCCCCATCGTCTGGGCCCCATCTGCCCACTTGCTGGCGTATCCCTCCATGCGGATGGCTAGTTGCAGATATGAGACCTCAGGGGTTTTATCCTGACTCTGGAACCTCTCCCGGTGCATCTCAGGAGTCAGCCCAAACTCGCGCAGCAGGGCCTGCTTGAATAGTTCGTCGTTCCCTTTCTCTTCCTCTCCCAGCTGGCGGTACAATGCTACGGCCTTGGGGTCCAGTAAGGGGGAGAACCCGGAGCCTGTCTGCAGGATCTACCTGGTGCAGCTCGTATACCGTCTCAAAGGCATCCAGGAAGTCATCCATGTCCTGCCCCTCCTTACGCTGGGCCAGGATGCACTTATCAAAGCTCTGCGCAGTCCTGGGCCCCCCCTCACTCATCGCAGCTGGGGGCCCGCTGCCCCTCTGCCTCGCCAGTTCCAGCTCATGTTCCCTCTGTCTCTCTTTCTCCTCCCGGTCATGTTCTCTCTGTCTCTCACGATCCTCCATGTCATAAACAGATAGCTAAGGGTTAATGTCTCTTTCACCTGAAGCACCTGACCAGAGGACCAATCAGGAAACCGGATTTTTTCAACTTTGGGTGGAGGGAATTGAGTATCTGAGTCTTTTGTCGTCTGCCTGCTTTCTCTGAGCTTTGGAGAAGTAGTTCTACTTTCTAATCTTCTGTTTCTAAGTGTAAGGACAAAGAGATCAGATAGTAAGTTCTATGGTTTCTTTTCTTTGGTATTTGCATGAATATAAGTGCTGGAGTGCTTTAATTTGTATTCTTTTTGAATAAGGCTGTTTATTCAATATTCTTTTAAGCAATTGACCCTGTGTTATATCATCTTAATACAGAGAGAACATTTGTATGTATTTTTCTTTCTTTTTATATAAAGCTTTCTTTTAAGACCTGTTGAAGTTTTCTTTACTTCAGGGAAATTGAGTCTGTACTCACCAGGGAATTGGTGGGAGGAAGAAATCGGGGAGATCTGTGTGTTGGATTGCTAGCCTAATTTTGCATTCCCTCTGGGGGAATAGGAAAGTACTTTTTGTTTCCAGGATTGGGAACAGAGAGGGGGAGTCTCTCTGTGTAGTTTCACAGAGCTTGTGTCTGTGTATCTCTCCAGGAGCACCTGGAGGGGGGAAGGGAAAAAGGATTATTTCCCTTTGTTGTGAGACTCAAGGGATTTGGGTCTTGGGGTCCCCAGGGAAGGTTTTTCAGAGGGACCAGAGTGCCCCAAAACACTCTAATTTTTTGGGTGGTGGCAGCAGGTACCAGGTCCAAGCTGGTAACTAAGCTTGGAGGTTTTCATGCTAACCCCCATATTTTGGACGCTAAGGTCCAAATCTGGGATTAAGGTTATGATATGGTGTAGCAGCGGTTACAGGATAGACAGAATCCAGAAGCCAGTGGAAATATTTTATTTTTCTTTTCTCTGCTAGGGGCTTTTTAGCAGAGAGAAACAGTTTGGTTTTAAAAGGGAACCAAAGGGAATTTTTTTTTTTCTGCTCTCTCTGGCAGTTTGTGGCTTGCATGTTAAGCGAGAAGCCATTACCAAACTGTTAAGGGTCTTTTGTCATGCAATAGCCCTCCCATTAGGAGGCAAGTACCAGCACTTATATGCATGCAAATAAAGTGGTTTTTCTGGTTTCCTTTCATTGAACATTAGCTAGAGAGAGAAAGGGAAAAAAGGCACTGTTGCTAGGCAGACTTCAGGAGGCAACAGAACCTGCAGTTCAAAAGATAAACACCGGAGGGCACCCCAACACAAGAAAACAGGAACCATGACTTCTAAGGCAAAAATTGAGGCCGAAGAACAAATCAAAGAAGCTGAACACAGGCGACAGATGGAGATGAAAGAAAAGGAAGAAAGCATGAAACTGGCAGCCTTCCAAAGAGAACAGGCAGCCCAAGAGGCAGCACACAAAAGAAAACTAGAAGAAGAAGAGTTGGCCTACCGAAGGAAACAAGCAGAAGAAGAGGCGGCCCACCGCCGAGACATGGAAAAACACCAAAAAGAAATGGAAAAAACAACAAAAAGAAATGGAAAAACAACAAAAAGAGAATGAAGAGAAGGAAAAACAGAGAAAACATGAACTGGAGATGGCAAAAGCTGGGCTGCATGTGCCAGCCAACCCTAACAACCCGGCGCCAATTATTGCTCCACAGCACAGGAAATTTCCCACCTACAAGGCAGGTGATGACACCGAGGCCTTCTTGGAAAATTTTGAAAGAGCCTGTCTTGGGTACAACATCCCCGAAGACCAGTACATGGTAGAATTGAGGTCACAGCTCAGTGGACCTTTAGCAGAGGTGGCAGCTGAAATGCCTAAGCTGCAAATGAATGACTATAAACTTTTTCAAACCAAGGCCAGATACCGAATGGGGATAACCCCAGATCATGCCCGTCGGCGCTTCAGAACCCAAAAGTGGAAACCCGAGGTGTCATTTCCCAAACACGCCTACTACATTGCAAAAAACTATGAGGCCTGGATAACAGGAAACAACATTCAAACCTTGGAAGAATTGAACCTCCTCATACAAATGGAGCAGTTCTTGGATGGTGTTCCTGAAGACATCACACGGTACATACAAGATGGAAATCCCAAAGATATCGCTGAGGCGGGGGAAATTGGAGCCAAATGGATGGAACTGGCAGAAAGCAAGAAAGCTACTGTCAAGGGGAACGATTACCCCAGGGGGCACACAGACCATAAACCCTACAACCGAGGACAGCCAAAGACCCCACATACCACCCAAGTAAAGCCACAGACACCCTACCCTTCCACCTCACCAGTCTCCAGTAACTCACTTCGGCCCAGTGACCCATCAGATGGAAGATGCTTTAAGTGTAATGAACTGGGACATATCAAGGCCAACTGTCCCAAGAACACCATGCGAGTGCAATTCATTACACCACCATCACACCAAAGATCCCCAGGCCCGGATGCCTCTCAAATACCTTTGGAGCGAAGGGAAAATTTGAGAGTGGGCGGAAAGAAGGTTACTGCGTGGAGAGACACGGGGGCACAAGTGTCAGCTATCCACCAATCCTTCGTTGACCCCAAATTCATCAACCCAAAGGCCAAAGTTACAATTTACCCCTTCATGTCACAAGCTGTAGACTTGCCTACAGCTCAACTGCCTGTCCAGTACAAAGGCTGGTCAGGAATGTGGACTTTTGCAGTCTATGACAATTATCCTATCCCCATGCTACTGGGGGAAGACTTGGCCAACCAGGTGAGGCGGGCCAAGAGAGTGGGAATGGTTACACGTAGCCAAACCAGGCAAGCTTCCAGACCCATTCCTGATCCTGAGCCGTCCACAGAGGCCCCGTCTGTGTTACCAGAGACCCAGACAGAGGTAGTGGACCCGGATTCCATGCCTACCACTGAAACAGCCACAGCACCTCCAGTCCCAGGCCCGGAACTGGAACAGCAACCAGCACCAGCAAGTGCAACTACATCTTCAAACTCAACGCCAGAGGGCGCCAGCGAGCCAAAACTGGCAGAAGCAACAGACAGCCATACCCAAAAGGCTCAGCCAGAGCCTGAAATACCCTCAGGTGCACCAGCGGAGAGCGGTTCACCAGCAACGGAAACAACCCCATCACCTACATCGCTTCCAGAGGGACCAAGCCCAAGTCCACAGTCTGAGGAAGAACTGGTGACCCCAGCCTCAAGGGAACAGTTCCAGGCTGAGCAGGAAGCGGATGACAGCCTTCAGAAAGCTTGGGCGGCGGCACGGAGCACCCCACCGCCTCTCAGCTCTTCTAATCGATCCCGGTTTGTTATAGACCAAGGACTTTTATACAAGGAAATTCTTTCTGGTGGACACCGGGAAGAATGGCAGCCGCAAAAACAGTTGGTGGTTCCAACTAAGTACCGGGGGAAGCTCTTAAGCTTAGCCCATGATCATCCCAGTGGCCATGCTGGGGTGAACAGAACCAAGGACCGGTTGGGGAAGTCCTTCCACTGGGAGGGGATGGGCAAGGACGTTGCCAAGTATGTCCGGTCTTGTGAGGTATGCCAAAGAGTGGGAAAGCCTCAAGACCAGGTCAAGGCCCCTCTCCAGCCACTCCCCATAATTGAGGTCCCATTTCAGCGAGTAGCTGTGGATATTCTGGGCCCTTTCCCAAAAAAGACGCCCAGAGGAAAGCAGTACGTACTGACTTTAGTGGACTTTGCTACCCGATGGCCAGAAGCAGTAGCTCTAGGCAACACCAGGGCTAACACTGTGTGCCTGGCCCTAACAGACATCTTTGCCAGGGTAGGTTGGCCCTCTGACATCCTTACAGATTCAGGGTCTAATTTCCTGGCAGGGACCATGGAAAAACTGTGGGAAACTCATGGGGTGAATCACTTGGTTGCCACCCCGTACCACCATCAAACCAATGGCCTGGTTGAAAGGTTCAATGGAACTTTGGGGGCCATGATACGAAAATTCATCAACGAATTCTCCAATACTTGGGACCTAGTGTTGCAGCAGTTGCTGTTTGCCTACAGGGCTGTACCACATCCCAGTTTAGGGTTTTCACCATTTGAACTTGTGTATGGTCACGAGGTTAAGGGGCCATTACAGTTGGTGAAGCAGCAATGGGAGGGGTTTACGCCTTCTCCGGGAACTAACATTCTGGACTTTGTAAGCAACCTACAAAGCACCCTCCGACACTCTTTAGCCCTTGCTAGAGAGAACCTAAAGGATGCTCAAGAAGAGCAAAAGGCCTGGTATGACAGACATGCCAGAGAACGTTCCTTCAAGGTAGGAGACCAGGTTATGGTCTTGAAGGCGCAACAGGCCCATAAGATGGAAGCATCATGGGAAGGGCCATTCACGGTCCAAGAGCGCCTGGGAGCTGTAAACTACCTCATAGCATTTCCCAATTCCTCACTAAAGCCTAAAGTGTACCATGTTAATTCTCTCAAGCCTTTCTATTCCAGAGACTTACAGGTTTGTCAGTTTACAGTCCAGGGAGATGATGCTGAGTGGCCTGACGGTGTCTACTATGACGGGAAAAAAGACGGTGGTGTGGAAGAGGTGAACCTCTCAACCACCCTGGAACGTCTGCAGCGGCAACAAATCAAGGAGCTGTGCACTAGCTTCGCCCCATTGTTCTCAGCCACCCCAGGACGGACTGAACGGGCATACCACTCCATTGATACAGGTAATGCTCACCCAATCAGAACCCCACCCTACCGAGTGTCTCCTCATGCCCAAG
This sequence comes from Gopherus flavomarginatus, assembly GCF_025201925.1. Classification (NCBI taxonomy): domain Eukaryota; kingdom Metazoa; phylum Chordata; order Testudines; family Testudinidae; genus Gopherus; species Gopherus flavomarginatus. The sequence goes on from NC_066617.1 coordinate 379,554,472, forward strand.
CTGCTATAGAACGGGAGATCCAGAACATGCTACAGATGGGTATAATCCGCCCATCTACCAGTGCATGGGCATCTCCAGTGGTTCTGGTACCCAAACCAGATGGGGAAATACGCTTTTGCGTGGACTACCGTAAGCTAAATGTGGTAACTCGTCCGGACAACTACCCAATGCCACGCACCGATGAGCTATTGGAAAAGTTGGGACGTGCCCAGTTCATCTCTACAATAGACTTAACCAAGGGGTACTGGCAAGTACCGCTAGATGAACCTGCCAAGGAGAGGTCAGCATTCGTCACCCATGCGGGGGTGTATGAATTCAATGTCCTTCCTTTCGGCCTTCGAAATGCACCCGCCACCTTCCAGAGGCTGGTAGATGGTCTACTAGCTGGACTGGGAGAATTTGCAGTTGCCTACCTCGATGATGTGGCCATTTTTTCAGACTCCTGGCCCGAACACCTACTACACCTGGAAAAGGTCTTTGAGCGCATCAGGCAGGCCGGACTAACTGTTAAGGCCAAAAAGTGTCAAATAGGCCAAAACAGAGTGACTTACCTGGGGCACCAGGTGGGTCGAGGAACCATAAACCCCCTACAGGCCAAGGTGGATGCTATCCAAAAGTGGCCTGTCCCAAAGTCAAAGAAGCAGGTCCAATCCTTCTTAGGCTTGGCCGGATACTACAGGCGATTTGTACCACACTACAGCCAAATCGCTGCCCCATTGACCGACCTGACCAAAAAGACCCAGCCAAATGCCGTTAAGTGGACTGATGAGTGTCAAAAGGCCTTTACCCAGCTTAAGGCGATGCTCATATCTGACCCTGTGCTCAGGGCCCCGGACTTTGACAAGCCATTCCTAGTAACAACAGATGCATCTGAGCGTGGTATAGGAGCAGTGCTCATGCAGGAAGCAACAGATCACAACTTCCATCCTGTCGTGTTTCTCAGCAAGAAACTGTCTGAGAGGGAAAGTCACTGGTCAGTCAGTGAAAAGGAATGCTATGCCATTGTGTACGCCCTGGAAAAGCTACGCCCATATGTTTGGGGACGGCGGTTCCAACTACAAACTGATCATGCTGCACTAAAGTGGCTTCATACTGCCAAGGGGAACAACAAGAAACTTCTTCGTTGGAGTTTAGCTCTCCAAGATTTTGATTTTGAAATTCAACACATCACAGGAGCTTCTAACAAAGTAGCTGATGCACTCTCCCGTGAGAGTTTCCCAGAATTCAGTAGTTAAAAAGTGTTCTTAAAATGTAGAAGTCTGTTAGTTATATACTTAGGAGTATATGTAAAGGTCTATGCGTTGTATTAATCTGTTTATTTTCAAGTTCTAGAAGGAAATCGCCGCCAGTGAGTTTCCCCACTGTCTGCAATTTGGGGGGCGTGTCATAAACAGATAGCTAAGGGTTAATGTCTCTTTCACCTGAAGCACCTGACCAGAGGACCAATCAGGAAACCGGATTTTTTCAACTTTGGGTGGAGGGAATTGAGTATCTGAGTCTTTTGTCATCTGCCTGCTTTCTCTGAGCTTTGGAGAAGTAGTTCTACTTTCTAATCTTCTGTTTCTAAGTGTAAGGACAAAGAGATCAGATAGTAAGTTCTATGGTTTCTTTTCTTTGGTATTTGCATGAATATAAGTGCTGGAGTGCTTTAATTTGTATTCTTTTTGAATAAGGCTGTTTATTCAATATTCTTTTAAGCAATTGACCCTGTGTTATATCATCTTAATACAGAGAGAACATTTGTATGTATTTTTCTTTCTTTTTATATAAAGCTTTCTTTTAAGACCTGTTGAAGTTTTCTTTACTTCAGGGAAATTGAGTCTGTACTCACCAGGGAATTGGTGGGAGGAAGAAATCGGGGAGATCTGTGTGTTGGATTGCTAGCCTAATTTTGCATTCCCTCTGGGGGAATAGGAAAGTACTTTTTGTTTCCAGGATTGGGAACAGAGAGGGGGAGTCTCTCTGTGTAGTTTCACAGAGCTTGTGTCTGTGTTTCTCTCCAGGAGCACCTGGAGGGGGGAAGGGAAAAAGGATTATTTCCCTTTGTTGTGAGACTCAAGGGATTTGGGTCTTGGGGTCCCCAGGGAAGGTTTTTCAGAGGGACCAGAGTGCCCCAAAACACTCTAATTTTTTGGGTGGTGGCAGCAGGTACCAGGTCCAAGCTGGTAACTAAGCTTGGAGGTTTTCATGCTAACCCCCATATTTTGGACGCTAAGGTCCAAATCTGGGATTAAGGTTATGATACTCCAGCTCTCAGTTTTAGCTCTCTCTCCCATTCCAGCCGCTTCTGCTCCACAGATGCCGAGCGTCACTGGGAGGATCCCCTGCTGGGGGGTGAGCTTCACTGGGACGATTCCCTGCTGGGGGGTGAGCTTCACTGGGAGGATCCCCTGCTGGCCAGGGGGGTCACGGTGCCCTCGGCATTCGCTGAGCTCCTCCCCGCCCTTCCCCTAGGCCTAGGAAGGGGGGGTCTCGGGAAGCCCTCGTCCGCCGGCTGACCACTCCCAGCGGGGACAGACACTGGTGCCTGCGCTGCATCTGCCCGGCTGCTTCCCCCAGAGACAGGGCTCCGTTCATTCAAGCAATCTCCCTCCTCCAGGTGGGCAATCAGCTGGTCCTTGATGAGCCTCCCTCTGCTGCAGCCCCCTCTGCTTGCACAGCTCCACCAGGTCACACTTGCGCCGCTGGGCAAACCTCTTCCTGCTGGCCACTCACAGGCCGGGGTGCTCGCCGCTCCCCACAGTTTCCAGGGAGACCCCCAGTGCACCAGCCCTTCTTGAGGTCACCACCTCTCTGCCAGGGTCGAGCTGCAGACTCCTCCGCCCCTGGGACCGCTCACTGCATCCCCCAGGGGACCCTGTTATTGCAAAGTCCTTCTCACTGGGCACACACTCCCAGGGGTTAATCACTCCTTCGTTTTACTGCTCCCCAGTCACTTACTGCAGGAAGCGCCGTACACGGGGTGCAGTATCTCCCACCGCTGCCACCAGTTGTCACGGAGTGTGGGGGAGTCCGGCCCTGCACCCCTCTTCTTGGGACCCACAGTGACTCTCCGCCAGCCAGTAAAACAGATGGTTTATTGGACAACAGGAATGCAGGTTACAGCAGAGCTTGGAGACACAGCCAGGACCCCTCAATCGAGTCCTTCTGGGGGTTCAGGGTTCTTGGATCCCAGCTTGGGATTCCCTGAATTCCAACCACCCAGCCTGAAAGTGAAACTGAACTGAACTCCCTCCAGCCGGCCCCTTCCTTTGTCCAGCTTCCCGGGCAAAGGTGCTGAACCCCTCCCCCCTACCTGGCTCAGGTTACAGGCCTAGATCCTGTCCCTCACCTAAAGTCACCCCCTGCTCTCCCATCCCCCGCACAGACAGTCCCTACTCCATCACACCTGCTGCCTCTGCCTATAGCGGGGCTGCCCCTCTGCAGCCCCAGTACCCTCAAGGGGGCCCTTCCTTCGGCCGCAGCCTGGGGCTCTGCTCCCTGGCCCTCTCCCAGCACTGCTCCCCCTAGGTACCCTCCTCAGCTCCCAGCAGCCTGGTCCCTCCCTCTCCACAGGCGAGAGAGAGAGAGCGAGTCTCCTGGCCCACTGCCCTCTTATAATGGGCCCTGACTGGGGCATGGCCACATCTGAGCCTGCCTCGCCCGATCAGCCTGGGAGCTCTTACACCTGGGCCAGCCCTCGCCTGAGGCCGGAGCGGGTGACCAGCCCACTGTGTGTCCCTGTACCATGGAGCCGGGGCATGAGTACCAGGCTCGTCGGCAAGAAACTCGGCCGAGCAACTTTGCCACCGAATGCAGCTGCTGAGCCAGCACTGCTCCTTGTCCCTTCCTGCCCCGTCAGCACAGCCCTGCTGGCTCCACCCCCCAGCCCGTCCCTCGTCCTGCCCGTCCGTGACTCTGCTCGGGGTCGGCGTGTCCCTGGGCCAGCTGCAGGCCAGTGTTTATCCCCTCGCTCTCGGGGGCGCCGGGCTCCCAGCTGGAATGTGTTTACCTGAGTTCCCAGAGCCTGGCACGTCCTGGGAGCGGCTGAGTTTGAGCAGCGCCAGCCGAGCCCCTGCCAAGTGCACGGACCAGACAGAGAACATGTGTCCCAGGCGCCCGGACTGGGCTCTGGCACTGCTCAGGAAAGAGCCAGACAGGACCCTCTGCTGTGACAGCTTCCAGCGCACCTGTCCCAGGGCAAGGACCCTGCTCCGCTTCGGCACCTCCTGGGTCCGACCTGGGAGCGTTCAGCCCCCTGATCACCCCGTGAGCTCCCAGCAGCGAGTCCCCCTGGGTGGGACCCCTGGGGGAGCCTCACCCCCAAAGGGTCCTGCCCCCCACGCTGCAGCCAGCCATGACTCCCAGCCTGCGTGTGACAGATGGGTTATTATCGTGAGGAGCCCAGCGTAGAACAGAGCTTGGCAGCACCGAGATCAGGGCCCTTCGGCAAAGTCCATGGGGGGGGCGAGAGCACTGGGCCCTTGCCCCTGAGTCCCCAACCAGGAGACTGACTCACTTCCAGCTGCCCGGCCTCTATCACGGCCATTATCCTTCTCCGTCCTTTGTCCCTTCCCCTCTGCGACAATCACATACCCTGTCCCATCACCAAGATACTTGTGCAATGCAAGGGAAACTGAGGCACACACTGTATTAGTGCAACACCTTTAAAAAACCCACACACACTTTGTCATGTTGTGTGGGCCAGAGTTCATGCCGCCAGGCCCTGACTCCCTGTGCCGCAGGCCTTGCACCAGGCTGCCCCCTTCCACTGCCCCAGTGGGCCTCTGGCGTTCAGATGGGGTGGATCCATCAGTCCCAGCTCAGCTGCTCCCCCTGGCGATGCTCTGGAACTGCTCCCCACAAAGCCAGGCAGGACTCTGGGGAGCCTCCTCTCCCTCGGAGCAGACTGTCTGCAGGGCAAGAAGCTCACACGGCTTCACCTCCTGGGTCTCTCCTTGGAGCATTCAGCATCCTCCGCCCCTCCGTGCGCTTCCCACAGTGAGCCCGCCCCAGCGGGGTCCTGGGGAAGCCACAGGGTCCTGCACCCCCACTTTGCAGTCAGACGTGACTCTCAGCCAGCCAGTAACACAGAGGTTTATTAGATGACAGGGACACCATCTAAAACAGAGCTTGTAGGTACAGAGAACAGGACCCCTGTTCTGGGGCCCAGCGAGGCAGACAACCCCATCTGCCCTCACTTCCCATCCCCAGCCAGCTCCAAACTGAACCCCCTCCAGCCCCTCCTTTCTGGCCTTTGTCCCTTTCCCGGGCCACGAGGTCACCTGATCTCTTTGTTCTCCTTTAGTCATCCCCTTGCAGGGGGGAAGGGCCCCAGCCATTAGTTGCCCGGAGACAGAGTGCCGGCCATTTATGGGCACTGGCCCTTTGCTCTGCAACAGTCTCACCCCCTTGAGACTTAAGAAATGCATAGGGGAAACTGAGGCACCCACACAGTATTCAGAGGAAACATTAAGAACAGTCCCACTTTGTCACGTCTCTCCCCCCTTCGAGACCAAACAGAGCGGGGTCACTTCAGCCAGTGACCTGGGGAAGTTCAAACCCACCAACGTTCCCAGAGATGCCCCAACATCCCTCCCATTCCTGGGTGGGAGTTACCCCAGGCCCTTCCAGTTTCACACCCCCCTTTAGGTCGGGGGGGCTCGGTGGCACTCGGAGTTCGCATGTGGGAAGGTTTATGGGGCCCGTGCCCTTTCCCCACCCCAGTACCCCTGGGTTTCAAGCTGGGCTGGGGTCTTCTCCCAGCCCTCCACTTTGGAGTGTGGCAATTTGGGCTCTCTTGGTTAATAGCCCCAGCTTAACCTTGGCCACCCTCTGAACAGGTGTCTCTGTCCCCAGCAGCTTGGCATCAGCCCCTTGCCCCACGTCAGAGGAGAATGGCCAGTTTACACAGTAAAGCGCTGCCCAAATAGACCCAGCTGCAGTTTTCTAAGGGCCTGCACCATAGCTGGGCATTTCTTCTCTGAGGCTGCCGAGTTCTGCTCCCAGGGTAGCAGTTCCTTGCTCAGGTACCCGATGGGGAGTCTCCCCCCATCAGCATCTGCTTCCATCAGCACCTCGCCCAGCCCCGCGTCTGAGGCATCGGTGAACACTGCAAGAGGCTTGGCAAAGTCTGGGTTTGCCAGATTTACCGGGCCCTGGATTAGAGCCTCCTTCAGTACACAGAGAGCCTCTGGCACTGCTCGGTCCTGACCACCTCGTCTGGCTTTCCCCTCTCACACAGCTCAGGGATGGGGCAGCTAGGGGGCTAATGTAGGGTACCAACCTCTGGTGGCCCCCCGCCATCCTGATAAAGGCCTGGACCTGCTTCTTGGTCTGGGAAATGGGCTAATCTCTGATCATCTCCACTTTGCACTTCTCGGCTTTTACCATCAGTCCTGCCTCCTTGAGGCAGCCCAGCACCCCCTTCACCTGGGACGCCTGTTCCTCCCTGGTCTGGCTAAACACTCGTCATCATACACCAGGGCCACGTTCTCCATCCCCCTCAGCTTGTATCGAATCTCCCCAGGCCTAGACATGGGGTCGGCCTCGGACACTGTGATGGCTTTAAGCTTCCGATGGTCCCCACAGAACCAGATCATCCTGTCTCCCTTGGGGATCAGCCCCACAGGTGAGGCCCATGGGCTGTAAAACAGCTGGATACCATCTAAAGCCAGCAGGTCCTTGACCTGATGGGGAGATTGGCTTCAACCTCAGGGAAGAGATCCCCCAGGGGGTCTTCCCCCTTCTCCATCCAATCCTCCCCTTTCAGGTCCAGGGGTCCCCTCACTCTCCTCCCATCCAGCAGCTCGAATGGGAAGAGCCCTGTGGATTCCTGGGGCATCACCAGCTGTCTCCCGATTCCCCCCAGTTTTACTTCCCGTTGGGGAGCCCATTCCCGGTACAGGAATCCCTTCTCCTGCAGGACTCTGTCCCTGCAGCCTTCCCCAAGGAGGTTTGCAGAGCTGTGGCCAGCAAGTTCCCTCAGCTTCTCCAAGGAGGGATCCCTCTGCAGCTCGGTCTGGGATTCAGCTGCTGGGGCAGGGAGTGGGACCTGCTCCCTCTCGCTGGCTGGGCCTGGGGTCACAGCCCCCCTGAGCCCTGTCCCTGGTAGCTCCCTCCCTGCTGTGTAATCACTTCCCAGCAGCACGTCTGGACCAGGCATACCTGGTTGGCAGCCGACCTGCCCTGCCTGGGTGTCCCCCCACTCAGCTGGGGTCTTAGCTCCCCCCGTGCTCAGCACTGCCCTTGCTGTCCCAGTGGGGGCAGCCAGCGAGCTCTCTGCTCTGGTCACAGCATCAGAGCCAGCGTGAGCCCCCTCTCCGGTGTGCAAGGGGGCGGGGAGCATCTCTCCCTCCCACTCAGCCCCAGGGGGCTGGTTACAGGTAGGCAGGTATCTTGAGCCCAGCAGCCCCTCCCCACTGCCAGCCAGGTCATTTGCATTTTCACTGACCATTTTCATCCCAGCCAATTGGTTCCCTGGATTTGAATTCAAACCCTCGGCCGTTACAGGAGCGGGGCCTGGATCCTGTCCCAAAGAGACACAGTCACCCCACAACAGGGCCTCCCAGCCGATATCCTGGAGAACCCCAACTACCAGCCAGCCCGACCCCTCCTGGGTCTGCACAGGGATCCGGGCCATAGGCAGGGCGAGGGGCCTCACCCCAGGGACCTTCACCCAGGTCCCACAGCCCCTCAGCATCTGGGGCTGCACCACCACAGTTCTCTGTGTCCCAGGGTCTTGCCCCCGCGTTTCCCCACAGACCCCTGGGCAGCCCCCTATGTCTCTCTGCTCCACCATCACCAGTCCACGCTGCTGCTGCTTCTCCTGCAGCTTTTCCTCAGGCTCTTGCTCTCTCTCACGGTCCTCTCGCTCTCTCGGGCTCTGCTCCCATCCCATCCGTCTCCAATCTCCTGATGGGGAATCCAATTGTGAAGACTCTCGTCTGATTGGGGACCAGACTCGGGGATGCCTGGCTGATGCTCCAGCTGCTCCCAGATTCTCTTGTAGCCCCATCGGGGTCAGGAATCTGCTCCCCAAGAGTGGTCCTCCTCCTCCTCCAACTGCACGATTAACTGTGCCTTGGTGAACATCCCCATGCGTAACCCTCTCTTTGTGCACAGGATCACAATGTCCTTCTTAAGGGGATGGTGATAGGCCATCACTTCACTGTTCCCAAGTGGCTCTGGACTCAGAGGGCCGTGTGCTCTCGGCTCCCCCATGGTTTCCAGGAAGAACCCCGGGTGTGCCAGCCCTTCTCGTGATCATCACCTCTTTGCCAGGGTCGAGCTGCAGACTCCTCCGCCCCTGGAACTGCTCCTGCAATCCCCAGGGGAACCCTGCTACTGCAAAAATCCTTCTCTCTCCCAGGGTCCAGCGGCAAGCTCCTCCACCCCTGAGACTGCTGGCTGCAGTCCTCAGGGGGACCCTGTTACTCCAACAGTCCTTCTCGCTGGTCACACACTCCCAGAGGTTAACCGCCCACTGAAACTGTCCTTCTCTGAGCCTTCAGCATGACTAGTCGGCATTATCCCTCCTTTGTTTTACTGCTCCCCAGTCACTTACTGCAAGCAGCGCCATTCATGGGGTGCAGTACATCCCACTGCTACCATCAGTTGTCACGGAGTCACCGGGCGATGCTCTGGAACTGCTCCCCACCAAGCCAGGCAGGACTCTGGGGAGCCTCCTCTCCCTGGGAGCAGACTTGTTCAGGGCAAGAAGCTCACACGGCTTCACCTCCTGGGTCTCTCCTTGGAGCATTCACCATGTGCCCCTCCGTGCGCTTCCCACAGTGAGCCCGCCCCAGCAGGGTCCTGGGGAAGGCACAGGGTCCTGCACCCCAACTGTGCAGTTAGACGTTGACTCTCAGCCAGCCAGTAACACAGAGGTTTATTCGATGACAGGAACAGGGTCTAAAACAGAGCTTGTAGATACAGCGAACCGGACCCCCTCGGCCGGGTCTATTCTGGGGGGCAGTGAGCCAGACCCTCACGTCTGCACTTCACTCCTCGACCCCAGCCAGCTCCAAACTGACTCCCCCTCCAGCCCCTCCTCCTCGTCTGGGCTTTGTTCCTTTCCTGGGCCAGGAGGTCACCTGATTCCTTTGTTCTCCCACACCTTTAGCATCCCCTTGCAGGGGGGAAGGGCCCCAGCCATTAGTTGCCAGGAGACAGAGTGTCGGCCATTTATGTGCACTGGCCCTTTGCTCCGCAACAGTCTCATCCCTCCCCCAAGACTTAACAAATGCACAGGGGAAACTGAGGCACACACACAGTATTCAGAGGTGTCATGGTATAATCCCCCACTCTGAACGTTAGCGTCCAAAAGATGGGTACCAGCATGAATTCCTCTAAGCTCAATTACCAGCTTAGTACTTGTAGCGCTGCCACCAACCAGGAATTCCAGTGCCTGGTACACTCTGGTTCCCCCAAAACCTTGCCTGGGGACCCCCAAGACCCAGTCCCTCTGGATCTTAACACAAGGAAAGTAAACCCTTTCCCTCACCATTGCCTCTCCCAGGCTTCCCCTCCCTGGGTAACCCTGGAAGATCACTGTGTGATTCAAACTCCCTGAATCTTAAAACAGAGAGGAAAATTCACCTGTCCCCCTCCTTCTCTCTCCCCCTCCCAGACTCTCCCTGAGAGAGAAAGTAATCCTAACGCAGAGAGAAATTAACCTCTCTCTCCCCCTTCCCTCCTTTCTCCCCACCAATTCCCTGGTGGATCCAGACCCAGTCCCCTGGGGTCTCACCAGAATAAAAAACAATCAGGTTCTTAAACAAGAAAAGCTTTTAATTAAAGAGGGAAAAACAGTAAAAATTATCTTTGTAAATTTAAGATGGAATATGTTACCGGGTCTTTCAGCTATAGACACTGGGAATACCCTCCCAGCCTAAGTATACAAGTACAAATTAAAATCCTTTCAGCAAAGTACAAATTTGAACTCCTTCCAGTCAAATACACATTTGCAAATAAAGAAAACAACCATAAGCCTAACTCGCCTTATCTACCTAGTACTCACTAGTCTGACCTTATAAGAGCCTGTATTGGAGAGATTGGAGAGTAACTTGGTTGCACGTCTGGTCCCTCTGAGCCCCCAGAGAGAACAACAACCAAAAACTAACAGCACAGCACAAAACTTCCCTCCCTCAAGATTTGAAAGTATCCTGTCCCCTGACTGCTCCTCTGCTCAGGTGACAGCCAGGCTCACCGATCTTGTTACCCCTTTCCAGGCAAAGAGACATGAAGTGCTCCTGTTCCATTAACCCTTAACCGTCTGTTTATGACAGGAGGAACCATTAAGACCAGTCCCACCTGGTCACCCGAAGTGGCAGGGCAGTGGGGCAGAAGGAAGACGGCACATGGCCAGGCCGGACCCACAGCAGAGCAGCCCAGGGGCCACCAGCCGGCTGGGAGAGCAGGAGGCCGGGACCCCAGGCTGAGCCTTGGGGAGGTGCCAGGCTCCAGGGCTGGTTTGGGACGTGGCGAGGGAGGTGGGTGGCTATGGGCCCCCCCCTCCCTGGGGAAGGGTCAATGCTGCGATGCCAAGACCAGAAGGGACCCTTGGGATGGCCTAGACCGACCCCAAGAGGGCCACCAAGGGGGCCTGTGGGGGTGGGCAGGGGCTCAGTGGGGGGCAGGGGAGCTTTTGGCTGGGGGCACCAGAGCCCAGTGTCCCACTGATCCCCCCCCACTCTGCTCCCTGCAGCCACCTGCACTTGGGGGCTTTCCTACAGGCAGTGGGGGGCTGGAGGTGGGAGCCGGGGTGGGGGGCAGCCCAGGCTGGAGGCGCCGGCAGCAGCTCCAGATCGGGGGGGGCTAATGGGCCCCCCCTTAGTGAGATGCTCCTGAGTGGCCCCGGTTGCCATGGCGCTGGGCCGGTATCCATGGCATCAGGCACTGACCTTGATGGCTGCGTGAGCAGCTGCCAGCTCCCCTCCCCCGCCAGCACTGGGGGCAGAGCAGGGTGGGGGGCAGGGCTGGGGGGCAGGGGACAGGGGGAGGGGTTGGAGGCTGGGGGCAGAGCAGGGGGTGGGGAACAGGGCTGGGGGCAGGGCTGGGGGGCAGGAGACAGGGTGAGGGGCTGGGGGCAGAGCAGGGGGTGGGGAACAGGGCTGGGGGCAGGGCTGGGGGGCAGGGGACAGGATGAGGGGCTGGGGGAAGAGCAGGGTGGGGGGCAGGGCTGGGGGGCAGGGGACGGGGAGGGGCTGGGGGCAGAGCAGGGGGTGGGGCAGGGCTGGGGGCAGGGCTGGGGGGCAGGGGACAGGATGAGGGGCTGGGGGCAGAGCAGGGGGTGGGGCAGGGCTGGGGGGCAGGGGACAGGATGAGGGGTTGGAGGCTGGGGGCAGAGCAGGGGGTGGGGAACAGGGCTGGGGGCAGGGCTGGGGGGCAGGAGACAGGGTGAGGGGCTGGGGGCAGAGCAGGGGGTGGGGAACAGGGCTGGGGGCAGGGCTGGGGGGCAGGGGACAGGATGAGGGGCTGGGGGAAGAGCAGGGTGGGGGGCAGGGCTGGGGGGCAGGGGACGGGGAGGGGCTGGGGGCAGAGCAGGGGGTGGGGCAGGGCTGGGGGCAGGGCTGGGGGGCAGGGGACAGGATGAGGGGCTGGGGGCAGAGCAGGGGGTGGGGCAGGGCTGGGGGGCAGGGGACAGGATGAGGGGTTGGAGGCTGGGGGCAGAGCAGGGGGTGGGGAACAGGGCTGGGGGCAGGGCTGGGGGGCAGGGGACAGGATGAGGGGCTGGGGGCAGAGCAGGGTGGGGGGCAGGGCTGGGGGGCAGGAGACAGGGTGAGGGGTTGGGGGCTGGGGGCAGAGCAGGGGGTGGGGAACAGGGCTGGGGGGCAGGAGACAGGGTGAGGGGCTGGGGGCAGAGCAGGGGGTGGGGCAGGGGACAGGGTGAGGGGCTGAGGGCAGAGCAGGGTGGGGGGCAGGGCTGGGGGGCAGGGGACAGGATGAGGGGCTGGGGGAAGAGCAGGGTGGGGGGCAGGGCTGGGGGGCAGGGGACGGGGGAGGGGCTGGGGGCAGAGCAGGGGGTGGGGCAGGGCTGGGGGCAGGGCTGGGGGGCAGGGGACAGGGTGAGGGGCTGGGGTCAGAGCAGGGTGGGGGGCAGGGCTGGGGGGCAGGGGACAGGATGAGGGGTTGGAGGCTGGGGGCAGAGCAGGGGGTGGGGAACAGGGCTGGGGGGCAGGAGACAGGGTGAGGGGCTGGGGGCAGAGCAGGGGGTGGGGAACAGGGCTGGGGGGCAGGGGACAGGATGAGGGGCTGGGGGCAGAGCAGGGTGGGGGGCAGGGCTGGGGGGCAGGAGACAGGGTGAGGGGTTGGGGGCTGGGGGCAGAGCAGGGGGTGGGGAACAGGGCTGGGGGGCAGGAGACAGGGTGAGGGGTTGGGGGCAGAGCAGGGGGTGGGGCAGGGGACAGGGTGAGGGGCTGAGGGCAGATCAGGGTGGGGGGCAGGGCTGGGGGGCAGGGGACAGGATGAGGGGTTGGGGGCTTGGGGCAGAGCAGGGGGTGGGGAACAGGGCTGGGGGCAGGGGACAGGGTGAGGGGCTGGGGTCAGAGCAGGGTGGGGGGCAGGGCTGGGGGGCAGGGGACAGGATGAGGGGTTGGGGGCTGGGGGCAGAGCAGGGGGTGGGGAACAGGGCTGGGGGCAGGAGACAGGGTGAGGGGCTGGGGGCAGAGCAGGGGGTGGGGAACAGGGCTGGGGGCAGGAGACAGGGTGAGGGGCTGGGGGCAGAGCAGGGGGTGGGGAACAGGGCTGGGGGGCAGGAGACAGGGTGAGGGGCTGGGGGCAGAGCAGGGGGTGGGGCAGGGGACAGGGTGAGGGGCTGAGGGCAGAGCAGGGTGGGGGGCAGGGCTGGGGGGCAGGGGACAGGGTGAGGGGCTGGGGTCAGAGCAGAGGGTGGGGAACAGGGCTGGGGGGCAGGGGACAGGATGAGGGGTTGGGGGCTGGGGGCAGAGCAGAGGGTGGGGAACAGGGCTGGGGGCAGGAGACAGGGTGAGGGGCTGGGGGCAGAGCAGGGGGTGGGGAACAGGGCTGGGGGCAGGGCTGGGGGGCAGGGGACAGGATGAGGGGCTGGGGGAAGAGCAGGGTGGGGGGCAGGGCTGGGGGGCAGGGGACGGGGGAGGGGCTGGGGCAGAGCAGGGTGGGGGGCAGGGCTCGGGGGCAGGGGACAGGATGAGGGGTTGGGGGTTTGGGGCAGAGCAGGGGATGGGGAACAGGGCTGGGGGGCAGGAGACAGGGTGAGGGGCTGGGGGCAGAGCAGGGGGTGGGGCAGGGGACAGGGTGAGGGGCTGAGGGCTGGGGGCAGAGCAGGGGGTGGGGAACAGGGCTGGGGGCAGGAGACAGGGTGAGGGGCTGGGGGCAGAGCAGAGGGTGGGGAACAGGGCTGGGGGGCAGGAGACAGGGTGAGGGGCTGGGGGCAGAGCAGAGGGTGGGGAACAGGGCTGGGGGGCAGGAGACAGGGTGAGGGGCTGGGGGCAGAGCAGGGGGTGGGGAACAGGGCTGGGGGGCAGGAGACAGGGTGAGGGGCTGGGGGCAGAGCAGAGGGTGGGGAACAGGGCTGGGGGGCAGGAGACAGGGTGAGGGGCTGGGGGCAGAGCAGGGGGTGGGGCAGGGGACAGGGTGAGGGGCTGAGGGCTGGGGGCAGAGCAGGGGGTGGGGAACAGGGCTGGGGGCAGGAGACAGGGTGAGGGGCTGGGGGCAGAGCAGGGCGTGGGGAACAGGGCTGGGGGGCAGGGTTGTGGGGCAGGAGACAGGGTGAGGGGCTGGGGAGCAGGAGTCTCTGGATCACATGCCAGGTGCCTCCAAGCCGCAGGGGTAACTGCACCAGCTGCACCCCCCAGCAGAGACACCCCCCCGGCCCCCTCGCCCAGGGACAGCCAGGGCCCCTCACACAAAGCACCTTGCGCACGGATTGTCCCATGAGTGGCTCTGCAGCGTGTGGGGCGAGCCCCCCGGCCCCACCCAGGCAATGGTGCAACCCCTTCCCCGGACATCTGCCACCCACCCTGCTCTGTGTGGAGAGCCCAGGCCTGGGCTAGCCGGGGGCTGTGGGTCGGGAGTGAGGGGCACTGGCAGAGCTGGGGGGCTGGGCTAGCCAGAGGCTGTGGGTCGGGAGTGAGGGGCACTGGCAGAGCTGGGGGGCTGCGCTAGCCGGGGGCTGTGGGTTGGGAGTGAGGGGCACTGGCAGAGCTGGGGGGCTGGGCTGGACGAGCAGGGGCTGCGGGTCAGGAGTGAGGGGCACCAGCAGAGCTTGGGGGGGACAGGGCTGGGCGAGCAGGGGCTGTGGGTCGGGAGTGAGGGGCACTGGCAGAGCTGGGGGGCTGGGCTAGCCGGAGGCTGTGGGTAGGGAGTGAGGGGCACCAGCAGAGCTGGGGGGGGACAGGGCTGGGCGAGCAGGGGCTGTGGGTCGGGAGTGAGGGGCACTGGCAGAGCTGGGGGGCTGGGCTAGCCGGGGGCTGTGGGTCGGGAGTGAGGGCACCGGCTGGGCTGGGCTGGGCTGGGTGAGCAGGGGCTGCGGGTCAGGAGTGAGGGGCACTGGCAGAGCTGGGGGGCTGGGCTGGGCGAGCAGGGGCTGCGGGTCAGGAGTGAGGGGCACCGGCATGGCTGCGGGGCGGGGGGATAGAGCACTGGGGGAGGGGGGCAGATGATTTGAGCAGCTATTTACGGAGCCCCAGCTCGGCTCAGCTCCCCGCAGTGAGTCAGGCTCCGGCGCCGGCTGCTCAGGCTGCTAGGCCAGAGCCAGGACGTCAGAGCAGCTCTGGGGAGAACAGAGACGGGCATGGGGGGAGCTGCATGGGGGGAACTCGCTGCTCCGGGGCCAGCTCCGCATTGGCACCGGGCTCGCAGCGAGGGGCTGGCGTGGGGCAGGGTGGGGGTCGCTGGCACCGTGCCCCAGTGCCCAGGCCCACTCCTGGAGGACCCCCAAGGCTCAGCTGCTTTCCCCAAGGGCCCCGGCATCTCCGTGCAGCCTGCAGCGCAGCAGAGCCCTGCCAAGACCCTGTGCCCAGAGAGCGCCGGGCAGGGAGGAGCCACAGGGACCCAGCGTGGACCCCAGGAATCCGGCCCCACCGGAGCAGGCAGCAGCAGCCGCCCCGAGTCCCCAGCCAGGCCTCTCGCCCCGTCCCCCTGCTCTGTGCAGCCTGGCAGGTGTCACCCCTTGTCAGGAGCTGCGAGCCAGGAGCTGGCTCTGGCCCAGATGTTATGTGGCGCCCGCCGGGCACTCGTGTCCCTATGCCCAGGGGAGGAATCAACCCCTAGTGCCCAGGTCACAGCTCCTCAGGACTCGTTGGAATGGGCTGGGGGGACCCTTCTGGGTGCCAGGCCCCCCAGGGGTCCTGCTTTTCCTCCGGGGGAGCCACGTAGCCCCACCACCTCCTGCGACCAGCCCGCCAGGCCTGCAGCCCCTCATGAGCACTGCCCAGCACATCCTCCAAAGGGAACCAGGACCCCCAGTGTCTGCAGAGATGCCCAGCCCAGGGATGTCTGAGCCCAGCACCCTCAGGGAGCCCAGGGAGCTGCCTGGCCCAGCCTGGGGACCCAGCGCCCAGCCAAGCCCCCGACCCGCCCCCCCCCCAGCCCCTCCTCGGTTCGTTCTTCCCCGGCTGGTCGGACCCACCAGCTTCCGGGGGGGAGCAGCGGGGGGATCCTGGGGGCCTGAGTTGCTCAGGAGTAAGTGTCCCATTGCTGAGATCTGCCATTGTCTGCACGGACCCTCCACTGCCCTGGGCCTCAAATCCGAGAGCCGGGCTCCACTCCCTGCCCTGCCACTCTGCCCTGGGCTCCCCCAAACCCACAGGGCTGGGCTAGCCAGGGGCTGCGGGTCGGGAGTGAGGGGCACCGGCAGGGCTGGGGGAGGGGAGTTGCAGGCTCCTGCCCCCTCACAGGTGTCCATGTTCTCTGCCTCCCATCTGCACCTGGAGCTTTCGCTACCCAGATGGTGCCAAGCCCCCCCCACCCCCCCATTCGCAGCCAGCCGAGGCCAGACTCTTCCCCCGCCCCCGCTCTCCAAAAGCTCCAACAAAGACTAGGAATGGAGGGGGGAAGAGAGAGATCCCCACCCAGGCTGATGTGCCTGGCCCCTCCCAGCGCTGCCCCCGCCTCCCCCCCAGGGGTCCCAACACTCAGTCATCTCACCCATCTCCCCCATGGTCCTCCCCCCATCAGCTCCCCCACGGTCCTGCCCCCATCCCCCTGTAAGCTCACCCATCCCCCACGGGGCCCCACCCCCCAGGTCAATGTTGCAGTGGGAGCTGTGCACCCCCCGATCTGTCCCTCTGGGGGAGCTCTGTGTCCTCCCCCCCCCCCCCCCCCGTGCAACCAGGCCCCACACCAGCAGCTGCTGCCCATCCCCTGCCCAGTGCAGCCGGGCAATGCCGGGGCTGAGGCTCCCTCTGCTGGGGCTGGGCAGTACTGCAGGGCACAGGCCAGCATGAGGATGTGCCCAGCCTGTGCCAGGCCCTTGGGGGGTGACCCCCTGTCACAGAGTCACCGGGCAATGTTCTGGAACTGCTCCCCACCAAGCCAGGCAGGACTCTGGGGAGCCTCCTCTCCCTTGGAGCAGACTCTGTCCAGGGCAAGAAGCTCCCACGGCTTCACCTCCTGGGTCTCTCCTTGGAGCATTCAGCATCCTCTGCCCCTCTGTGCACTTCCCACAGCGAGTCCACCCCAGCGGGGTCCTGGGGAAGCCACCGGGTCCTGCACCCCCCACTTTGCAGTCAGACGTGACTCTCAGCCAGCCAGTAAAACAGAGGTTTATTAGCTGACAGGAACAGGGTCTAACACAGAGCTTGTAGGTACAGCGAACCAGACCCCTTGGCCGGGTCCATTCTGGGGCCCAGCGAGCCAGACAACCCCGTCTGCCCTCACTTCCCGTCCCCAGTCAGCTCCAAACTGACCCCCCTCCAGCCCCTCCTGTCTGGCCTTTGTCTCTTTCCTGGGCCATGAGGTCACCTGATCTTTTTTCTCCTTTAGCATCCCTGGAAGGGCCCCAGCCATTAGTTGCCAGAAGCCAGAGTGTCGGCCATTTATGCACACTGGAGACATAAGAAATGCACAGGGGAAACTGAGGCACCCACACAGTATTCAGAGGAAACATTAAGAACAGTCCCACTTCGTCACACCCCTGTACTGGACCGGGCCCCAGGCCCCCCTAGCTTACAGGGGAGGCCCTGGGCCTTCGGCACCAGCATCCCATCTCTGTCTGGGGCTTCCTGCCACAAACCGGCTCTGCCAGGCCCCGACAAGGGACTGGCCCATCCCTGTCAAGGCACGATGCTCCCCGGGACGCCGGCAGGTCCCCACTGAGCAGTCACCTGGCTACTGGCTGCCAGGCCATAGCTGGCCTGGGGGGCTAAGCCGGAGCTAACAGCGCAGCCGGTGCCAGGCAATGGGAGCCGTTGTCTCTCCAAAGGCCAGAGCTCCCCAGGTCCCAGTGCCTCCCAGTGCCTCGTCTGGCAGAGCCTGCTGAGGTCCCCTCCCGCCTGCCACAGGACCCTCGTTTGGTGTCAGTTGTATGCCCCTGTCCTGGATCCTCCCTGAGCCACGTTGAGCACCCGTCACCCCGCCCCTGCCAGGGCAGCTGGCGCCCTGGAGTGGGGATCCCCCCTCTCCGCAGAGCCCAGCCCCGGCTCCCCAGCTGGGAGGGGTGAGGTGAGGATCGGAGCTGTAGGTGGGAGGAGTTGCGGCTCTGCCCTGGGGCTGACCAAGGAGACTGACGGAGCATGACCCAGGGGTTCCCCACAGCCGTTCCCTGCCCTGCCCCAAGGCTCCCTGGGCCATGTGCCAGTGACTGACAAACCGACTGCGTGGGGTCGCTGCAGCTCCTGGCTGGGTGCAGCAGGGACACGGCTCCT
Organism: Gopherus flavomarginatus; assembly: GCF_025201925.1. NCBI lineage: Eukaryota > Metazoa > Chordata > Testudines > Testudinidae > Gopherus > Gopherus flavomarginatus. The sequence continues at coordinate 379,572,297 of NC_066617.1, forward strand.
CCAAGGCCTCTCTGGGACTCGTTGGGCAGAGCTCACGGGGGGCCACACGCCCGGGGGCCAATCTCAGGAGGCAGTGGGGCTGTGTGGGTCAGCCTGCAGGAAGAGCGGGACCCACAGAAGGGGCCTCCCAGAGACTGTTCCAGAGATGGGGTGCGGCCCTGATCCTGTGGGTCCGTGACCCTCAGCGACCCTTTTCCCCACGCATCCGCCAGCGGGCAGGAGCTGCCAGCCGGGTCATTCAAGCAACTGGCCCCTGGCTTTCTCTCCAGCCCTGGGGCCCAGGATCTGTCATGTTCCTGTGCCAGACATGGGCTGGCTACAGCGCTGGCATCCGAGCGAGGCACAGCCCAGCGGGTTCCTCACAGGACCATTTACAGCGCTGCCGAGTCTGGCTGTGACACACAGCGCCTCCCCATGGCCGAACAGAGTAATGCAGCTGAGCAGCCCCGTCCATCACACCCTTTAAGTTCTCCACTCCTGCCCTTTCCCAGGCTTACAGGATCCTGCTGGCCATGAAGCTCAGGGCAGATCGCCCTATTTTGTGTCTGAACCGAACACGTAAGAACCTGGGCCTCCAGCTGCGCTCGGTTACGAATCCCTGACATCATCTTCTTCCGCATCCGCCAGGTGTCGTTTGCTGCGGGATTGTTCTTTCTGAAGAACGAGGTGTCTGGGGATGGTTTCTCCCTGCCCACTGACAGGCCGGGCCGTGGGTGGCACTTGGTCCATCCGTGGCATCCTTTGGGGACGAGCTTTAGGCTTTCTTCTCCCATTTTGTTTGGAATTACGATGCAATCGCTTTCAGTTGTGAGTCCATTTCACTCACTCACTGGTCCATTCGCTGCACAGTTGTCTCTGGGCACTTCCTTCCTGTCCTCTAGCCGCCCCAGCAGACGGAGAACCCTCTGAAGTCACCTGTCTGTCCAGATGGCCTGGCCTCTTTTCCAGCACTGGTCAGTCTGGCCACAGCCCCCACGTCTGGGAGGGTGACGCTGGGCTCCAGGACACTTTCTGCTATTCCCAGATTTTTCCCAGGAACATATTTAGCAATTGGGCTAAATCACGTTGACCTGAGCGATGGACGTGGGCACCTCAGCAGTGCTTCCACCATGGCCACTGGGGAGGGTGACGAAGGGAGAGACGGAGAAGTTCTCAGGTACCCACACATTTTCCAGGCACCTCCTGCAATCTGCTTCTGTGAATGCAAGAGCAAAAGGCACCTGCCCCACCTGCCACCCCACCCCCAGCCACATTGCTGCAACAACACCCTGCACATGCCCAGAGCCGTGGCCTTGGCAGACCCAAGCAGGGAGGATTTTGTGTTTTCTACCAGGACATTCATAAAAATGTAAAAAGAGTGCAGGGCCCAGCCCCAATCCCCGCAGGCCCCCACCTGCTCAGTGACATCTAGCAGTTAGCCAGTTTTGATATCGGCCAGGTTCATTTGATATCTTTTTAGGTTTTTTAAATCACATTGGCACGTGGCACCAAGTCAAATGCCTGATAGAAATCTAAGTATATTACATCAACCAGAACTGTCATTTTATCAAACCAAGATCTCCAGTTAGCTTGCCAGGAGCTATTTTCCACAAACCCAGCTTGATTTGCATTAGTGCAATCAAAGAAATTCCCAGAATGTTTCAGTCCTGGGAGCCAAGATCATTCAGCTGGCAGGCCCCATGATCACAGACTTTTCCTGCAGACTGTAGGTAGGTGCATAAGGGGGGGCTCATCCTGGCCCTAGTGGGATTGGAGGGTCTGTGGCAGGGGCTTACGAAGCAGTTGACAAGGTAGAAACTGTTGACTATCTGCTCCGACAAACAGGAAGCAAGAAGGAACAACAGATTTAGCAGGTCAATTTTCTGAAGTCTGGAAAGGCCTTTTCATGCTCTCCTTGCCCTGAGGGCCTGGCACTTGGACCCCAAATGGCACCCATAAGCTAAGTTGCAAAGAGTCATATTGTGACATTCTGAGTGTGATATAATATCTCATTAAAAGGTGACAGGGCCAGAAACAGTTAATTAACTCACAGACTGACCTGACCCAGGGCCAAACTTTAGAGACGGGTTAGGAAGATACTCAATGAACAGAGCTTTGAAATGCAGCCGCATTGTTAGAGGTAGAAGGGAAGGTGTTTGCTCAGGTCTTGGGATGTCAGCAAACAAGTCTTGTCTATCACTATGGCTTTGATTCAAATACAAAAGAGGATTATTAACATTTAGAAAGACACTTGCGTGAAATAGTATTATTCTCTATGTGTCTCTTTGAAGGTTGTAGTAACCTGTATCTGAACTGTTTAATGGGTAAATTACACTGTGCTAATTGCCAGGATGTTTAGGAGAAGGAGTTAAGCCTATTGTTTTCTCAGGGCAAAAGGCTGCTGGAAATGTATATGTAAGCAGAGTCAGGATAAGCTCTACCCTGACATCTGGTGGAAAGAAGTTCAGAGAGTGTATTTGCATAGGCACGCCCACCCTATCCCAGACTGCCAAGCTGTGGGACTGCTTGGTGACAAATGACTCACCCTCAGTTGGGTGGTACTGGCTAGACATGGGACATGGGTTCCAAAACCCAGAGAACTGAGAGAGGCTGGGGACAGGTATCTGTGCCTGGTGGTGCAGGTGCCTTGTGGAGCCAGAAGCACCAGTTGCACCCCCTCCTCTCTCCACGGTGGAATGTCAGAGTTGATTTTTTTATTCCCTTAAGAGTTTAATTACAGGTTACTGAGCTGAACTCACTCTGGGCTAATGGTGCACTAGCACTGGGGCTCCCCTACTATGAGCTGGAATCACTAAGAGCTGAAAATCACTAAAGAGCTAAAATCACTGAGCTGAGAGCACTGAGTACTGTGCTAACTAGTGGGGAGCCCAAAGCTGTACTGTGGAACAGAGCTGCTGGCGGAGTGGAGCAGTTTGTGGGGATGGCTGGAGCGGATCATGGGACAGCTGGTGGCAGCGGAGCGACTGGCAGAGCGGAGTAGCTGTGAGCGGCCCGCAGAGCTGAGCAGTTTGCAGGGACAACTGGAGCAGCTCACAGGACAGCTGGTAGAGCAGAGCAGCTGGCGGAGCGGAGCAGTTTCTGAGAACGGCTGGAGAAGCGCAGCAGTTCGTGGAGAAGGCAGGAGCAGAACCCACGGAGAGGCAGGGCAGTTGGCCCTGGACCACGTAAGGTGCCCCTTTCTACCAGGCTGGGGGGGGAGACCTGCAGATAGACTCTCGAACTTTGGGCTGCACTGACCCAGGACAGAGACTTTTGGGACTGTGGGTGACTTGGGGGTTGCTGGACTCAAGAGCCCAGGAAAGAGGACACAGCCCAATTTCCTGGGGTGGGTCTTTGCTCACGGTTTGGTCTATGAACTCTAGTGGAGGTGTTTTTCCCAATTTAGTGTTTGTTGTTTATCTCATGTATTAAATCTTTTCTGCTACACCGAGACTCTGTGCTTGCAAGAGGGGAAGCATTGCCTCTTTGAGGCGCCTAGGGGTGTGTGTAAGATTTTCCCAGGTCACTGGGTGGGGGCTCGAGCTGGTTTGGCATTGGGTTATTGAAACGGAACCTCTGGATACTGAACCCGGCCCTTGTTGCTGCCAACTCAGAGGGGCAGAAGGGTTACATATAAGAACCTGGGACACGATCCTGCTTCATCTCAGATCTGCTCTGGGTTTCAAGAGGAGGAAACCTTAAGCCATAAGGATTGAGATCCCCAGTCACTGACTGGAGCCACCCTGAATATGGACATTGGACTATAACCTCTGGACTGTTTCTAAAAGGACTTTTGGCAACTACAAGCTCATCTCTGCCATGTATCTGAACCTCAAGAATTGACTTCAAGTCTGTCTGCATATTGATCTTTTAACCAACTCTCTCTCTCTCTCTTTTCTTTTGTAATAAATTTTAGCTCAGTTAACAAGAATTGACCATAGCGTGTATTTTGGGTAAGATCTAAGTTATAATTGGACCTGCTGTGATGGAGTAGGGGCTGTCTGTGTGGGGGATGGGAGAGCAGGGGGTGACTTTAGGGGATGGACAATACCTGAGCATGTAACCTGAGCTAGGCAAGGGGGTAGGAGGGGGAGGTCAACACTTTTGCCGGGGAAGCTAGACAAAGAAAGGGGCCGGCTGGAGGGGGTTAGTTTCAGTTTCAGTTTTGGGCTGGGTGGTTGAAATTCAGGGAATCCTAAACTGGGATCTAAGCTCCCTGAACCCCCAGAGGGACTCGATTGAGGGGTCCTGGCTGTGCCTACAAGCTCTGCTGTAACCTGCATTCCTGTTGTCCAATAAACCTTCTGTTTTACTGGCTGGCTGAGTCACTGTGTGTCCCAGGAAGAGGGGTGCAGGGCCGGACTCCCCCACACTCCGTGACAATTGGTGGCAGTGGTGGGATCTACTGCACCCCGTGGACGGCGCTTCCTGCAGTAAGTGACTGGGGAGCAGTAAAACGAAGGGGTGATTAACCCCTGGGAGTGTGTGTCCAGTGAGAAGGACTTTGCAGTAACAGGGTCCCCCAGGGGATGCAGTGAGCGGTCCCAGGGGCGGAGGAGTCTGCAGCTCAACCCTGGCAGAGAGGTGGTGACCTCCAGAAGGGCTGGTGCACTGGGGGTCCCCCTGGAAACCATGGGGAGCGGCGAGCACCCCGGCCTGTGAGTGGCCAGCAGGAAGAGGTTTGCCAAGCGGCTTAAGTGCGACCTGCTGGAGCTGTACAAGCAGAGGGGGCTACGCAGAGGGAGACTCACCAAAGACCAGCTGATTGCCCAGCTGGAGGAGGGAGATCGCTTGAATGAACGGAGCCCTGTCTCTGAGGGAAGCAGCCGGGCAGATGCAGCGCAGGCACCAGTGTCTGTCCCCGCTGGGAGGGGTCAGCCGGCGGACGAGGGCTTCCCGAGACCCCCCCATCCTAGGCCTAGGGGAAGGGCGGCGAGGAGCCCAGTGAATGCCGAGGGCACCATGACCCCCCCGGCCAGCAAGGGATCCTCCCGGCGAAGCTCACTCCCCAGCAGGGGATCGTCCCGGTGAAGCTCACCCCCCAGCAGGGGATCGTCCTGGTGAAGCTCACCCCCCAGCAGGGGATACTCCAGGCTAAGCTCACCCCCCAGCAGGGGATCGTTCCGGTGAAGCTCACCCCCCAGCAGGGGATCATCCAGGCTAAGCTCACCCCCCAGCAGGGGATCGTCCTGGTGAAGCTCACCCCCCAGCAGAAGATTGTCCCAGTGGTGCTCGGCATCCGTGGAGCGGATGCAACTGGAATATGACAGGGAGCTGAGATGGGAAGAGCTCAAGTTAAGGAGGCAAGAACTGAAGCAGGAGCGGGAAGAATGAGAAAAACAGCGTCCGCATGAGGAGAACCAGCATAAGCATGAGCTGGAGCTGGCCCGGCTGAGGAGCAGTGGGGCCCCGGCTGCGGTGAGTGAGGGGGGACCCAAGCCTACAAAGAGCTTTGATAAGCACTTGCTGCCCCGGCGTAAGGAGGGGGAGGACATAGATACCTTCCTGACGGCCTTTGAGAAGGCCTGCGAGCTGCACAGGGTTGACCCTGCAGACAGGATCGCAGTTCTCACCCCCTTACTGGACTCCACTGCCGTGGAGCTGTACAGCCGACTGAAAGGGGCGGAGGCAGGGGACTACGAACTGTTCAAACAGGCCCTGCTCCGCGAGTTTGGGCTGACTCCTGAGATGTACTGGGAGAGGTTCCAGAGCCAGCGTAAAACCCGTGAGGTCACATACGTACAACTGGTCAACCGGGCGCAGGGGTATGCCCGCAAGTGGACAGCTGGGGCCCAAACTAAAGAGGACCTGCTTGACCTATTCTACTAGAGCACCTGTACGAGCAGTGCCCGTCCGACCTGAGGCTGTGGTTGATGGACCAGAAGCCTGAGAACCCGCAGCACGCAGGCCAGCTGGCCGATCAATTTGTGGACAGTCGGGCAGGGGACAACAGGGAGGAGTCTCGAAGGAGCAGGCCTGCCTCAACGCAGAGAGGGAGTCACCATGGGACCTCCCAGCAAGGGCCTATGGAGAACCCGCACCAAAGGGGAACATCCAGCGTCAGGTCCATCCAACCCACTCAAGGGAACCCATGAGACATGGGCTGCTATCACTGTGGCCAACGAGGCCACATACAGGCCCAGTGCCCCAAGCTCAGGGACAGACCGAGCAGACCCAACCCACAGAGGGTTGACTGGGTAAAGACCCAGTCAGAGGAGGGGCAACATTCCCAAGAAAGGGGGGCTGGCAGCGTACAACCTGTGAAGGAGGGAGGAGGTCCCCAGGTCAGCTCCTCGGGAGGGGACTGGATGCTCCAGGCTCAGGGTTTTTGGTTTACAGGGTGGGCGCAGGGCTGTCCCTCCGGAGAGAGTGCCTTGTTCCTCTGGAGGTAGATGGGAGGGAGGTCACTGGATACTGGGACACGGGCGCAGAGGTGACGCTTGCCCGGCCCGAGGTGGTGGCCTCAGATCGAATGGTACCCAACACCTACCAACCCTGATGGGCATGGGTGGGTCCCCATTCAAGGTGCCCGTGGCGAGGGTACACCTGAAGTGGGGGGCCAAGGAGGGCCCCAAGGACGTGGGGGTACACCCACATTTGCCCACGGACGTGTTAATGGGAGGGGACCTCGAGGACTGGCCAAGTAACACCCGGAGTGCCCTGGTCGTGACTCGTAGTCAGAGTCGGCGAAGGGCACTGCAGCCCGACAACGGGGAAGGTACTCGGCCCGAGGCGCAGGACCCTAAACTGGTGGGGAGGGAACGCCCAGGGACACGGCTCAGGGAGGCTGCGGCCTCAGGCCCAGCCAATGAGAGAGAGCCGGTCCCCATCCCTGTCCCAGCTGCTGAGTTCCAGGCCGAGGTGCAGAAAGATACCTCCTTGCGGAAGCCCAGGGACCGGGCTAACCTCAGTGCCGTACAGACCATGAGGAGAGGTTGCAAGGAGAGGTTCCTGTGGGAGAAGGGGTTCCTGTACCGAGAATGGGCTCCCCCAGGGGAAGTAGAGTCATGGGGGATCAGGAGGCAGCTGAACCAGCACCCACAGGACTGGGACAAGTACTTGCCTCACCTGCTGTTCGCATACAGGGAGGTACCCCAGGAATCTACTGGGTTTTCGCCTTTTGAACTGATGTATGGAAGGCGGGTAAGGGGCCCCCTAGACCTGATGAGGGACGAATGGGAGGGGAAGGCCGCTCCCAAAGAGAGAGTCAGTGGTGGAGTATGTCCTGACCTTCCGGGAAAGACTGGCCGAGCTCATGGGCCTGGCCAGGGAGAATCTGGCCCGAGCCCAGAGGAAGCAGAAGGTCTGGTATGACCGCACGGCACGGGCCCGTGCCTTCGCCACCGGGGATCAGGTGATGGTTCTCATCCCCGTGAGGAGAAACAAACTCCAGGCCGCCTGGGAAGGGCCCTTCAAGGTTGTCAAGCAACTGAATGAGGTAAACTATGTGGTGGAGCTGTCAAACCGGGCACATCACCGTCGGGTGTACCATGTGAACATGATGAAACCATACTATGACAGGGGGAATGTGGTGTTGGCCGTGTGTGGACATTGGGAGGGGCAGGGAGATGACCCCTTAGTAGATCTATTCCCTGGGACCAAAGCCGGTTCTGCCCTGGAGGCATCTGTACCGACTGCTGTTTTCCAACCAGCCTGGACGCACTAATTTGACTGTCCACCAGGTGCAGACCGGGTCACATCCCCCTAGAAGATGCTCCACTTTTCGGGTCACCGGGAAAACTGCCCAGGACCTAGAAAGAGAGGTCAGGGACATGCTGGCTTTGGGGGTGATCCAGCCACCTTCCAGCCGTTGGGCCTCGCTAGTGGTGCACATCCCCAAAAGGGATGGGTCGATCCGGTTCTGTGTGGACTATCGAAAGCTCAATGCCATCACCGTATCTGATGCCTACCCCATGCCCAGGCCTGACGAGCTCCTAGACAAGCTGGGAGGCGCTCAGCACCTCACCATCATGGATCTTACAAAGGGCAACTGGCAAGTGCCGCTGGACGCAGATGCCAGGCTGAAATCGGCCTTTATCACCCCTCTGGGGCTCTACGAGTTCCTGACCCTGCCCTTCGGCCTCAAGGGAGTGCCGGCCACCTTCCAGCGCCTGGTGGATCAGCTACTGAGGGGGATGGAGAGTTTTGCCGTGGCGTATATTGACGACATCTGCGTCTTCAGCCAGACCTGGGAGGACCACGTGTCCCAGGTTAAACAAGTGCTGGACTGACTCCAGGAGGCTGGGTTAACCGTAAAGGCTGAGAAGTGCAAGGTGGGGATGGCTGAAGTATCTTACCTGGGCCATCAGGTGGGGAGCGGCTGCCTATAGCCAGAACCAGCCAAGGTGGAGGTGATCAGAGACTGGCCTGCTCCCCACACCAAAAAGCTGGTCCAGGCCTTCATTGGGATGGCGGGTACTATCAAAGGTTCGTGCCCCACTTTAGCACCACAGCCGCCCCCATCACTGAGCTGTGCAAGGAGGGGAAGCCAGACAAGGTGGTCTGGACCGAGTGGTGCCAGCAGGTTTTCCGGGCGCTGAAGGAGGCTCTGGTTAGTGGCCCAGTTCTGGCAAACCCAGACTTTGACAAGCCCTTTATGGTGTTCACCGATGCCTCAGACACGGGACTGGGGTCAGTGTTAATGCAGGAGGATGAAAAAGGGGAGAGACACCCCATCGTGTACCTGAGCAAGAAGTTACTAACCCGGGAACAGAACTACGCGGCCATCGAGAAGGAATGCCTGGCCATAGTATGGGCCCCTAAGAAACTGGAGCCATATCTCTTTGGGCGACACTTCACCGTGTACACCGACCACTCTCCCCTGACCTGGCTGCACCAGATGAAAGGAGCCAATGCCAAGCTCCTGAGGTGGAGCCTGCTCCTGCAGGACTATGACATGGACGTGGTCCATGGGAAGGGAAGTGCCAACCTGATAGCGGATGCATTGTCCCGGAGAGGGGGCCCTCAACTTCCCCAGGTCACTGGGCAGAGTGACCCTGCTCAGTTCAATCTCGAAGGGGGGAAAGACCAGTTGTCATGTCCATGGGGTGCAGTACATCCCACCTCTACCACCAGTTGTCACTGAGTGTGGGGGAGTCAGGGCCCTGCACCCCCCCACTTCCTGCGATTCACCGGGACTCTCAGCCAGTCAGTGACACAGAAGGTTTATTAGCCGACAGGATCACAGTCCCAAGACAGACCTCGCAGGTACAACCAGGACCCCTCAGCCAGGTCCCTCTGGGGGGCAAGGAGCTTAGACCCCAGACTGGGGGGTTCTCTGCCTCTTCCCACCCAGCCCAAACTGACACTAAAAACCCCTCCAGCCGGGTCTCCCCTCCTTCTCCCCCTCTCCCTTTGTCCAGTTTTGCAGGCAAAGGTGTCGACTCCCCCCACCCCCCTCCTGGCTCAGGTACCGTCCCTCACCTGAAGTCACTCCCTGCTTTCCCCTCCCCCATGTAGACAGCCCCAGTAAAGCTAGACAACATTCCCAGGTCAATCCGCCCCCCTCCCTGCTGGGTCACACCCCACATCCGGGAGCAGCACGGAGCTGCGCCAGGCAAGGAGCCGGCCTCACCCACAGGCCATCAACTGGATTCTGACCAGCCCAGTCAGTGGGACTGACCGGAGAACCAGGCCCCTTTCGACCGGGTGCCTGCAACCCACGGTGCCCCCCCGTGACACCACAGCTCCCACAATGCCCTGCTGTGCCCCCCATGACATCACAGCCAGCACTACGCCCTGCGGTGCCCCTCCCGAGACACCACAGCCCCCACTACGCCCTGCGGTGCCCCCCCAGTGACACTAGAGCCACCACAATGCCCTGCGGTGCCCCCCCGTGACACCACAGCCGCCACAATGCCCTGTGGTGCCCCCCCCGTGACACCACAGCCGCCACAATGCCCTGTGGTGCCCCCCCGTGACACCACAGCCCCCACAATGCCATGCGGTGCCCCCCGCAGTGCCAGCAAACCCCGACAATGCATTGCGGTGTCCCCTCGTGACACCAAACCCCCACAATGCCCTGCGGTGCCCCCCCAGTGACACCACAGCCGCCACAATGCTCTGCGGTGCCCCCCCATCACAGCCCCCAGAATGCCCTGTGGTGCCCCCCCAGTGACACCACAGCCCCCACAATGCCGTGCGGTGCCCCCCGTGACACCAAACCCCCACAATGCCCTGCGGTGCCCCCCCGTGACACCACAGCCGCCACAATGCCCTGCGGTGCCCCCCCGCGACACCACAGCCCCCACAATGCCGTGCGGTGCCCCCCCAGTGACACCAAACCCCCACAATGCCCTGCGCTGCCCCCCCAGTGACACAACAGCCGCCACAATGCTCTGCGGTGCCCCCCTCATCACAGCCCCCAGAATGCCCTGTGGTGCCCCCCCAGTGACACCACAGCCCCCACAATGCCCTGCAGTGCCCCCCAGTGACACCACACCCCCCACCATGCCCTGCGGTGCCCCCCCCAGTGACACCAAACCCCCACAATGCCCTGCTGGGGGCGGGGCCGGGAGTTCCGGGGGGGCGGGCGCTGCTCGGGGAGGGAGGTGCCGGGGGGCGGGCGCTGCTGGGGGCCGGGAGTACCGGGGGGGGGGAGGGCGCCGCTCGGGGTGGGAGGTGCCGGGGGGCAGGCCCTGCTGGGGGGGGAGGGCGCTGCCGGGGGGGCGGGGCCGGGAGTTCCGGGGGGGCGGGCGCTGCTCGGGGTGGGAGGTGCCGGGGGGCGGGCGCTGCTGGGGGCCGGGAGTACCGGAGGGGAGGGCGCCGCTCGGGGTGGGAGGTGCCAGGGGGCAGGCCCTGCTGGGGGGGGAGGGCGCTGCCGGGGGGGCGGGGCCGGGAGTTCCGGGGGGGCGGGCGCTGCTCGGGGTGGGAGGTGCCGGGGGGGCGGGCGCTGCTCGGGGAGGGAGGTGCCGGGGGGCGGGCGCTGCTGGGGGCCGGGAGTACCGGAGGGGAGGGCGCCGCTCGGGGTGGGAGGTGCCAGGGGGCAGGCCCTGCTGGGGGGGGAGGGCGCTGCCGGGGGGGCGGGGCCGGGAGTTCCGGGGGGGCGGGCGCTGCTCCGGGTGGGAGGTGCCGGGGGGGCGGGCGCTGCTCGGGGAGGGAGGTGCCGGGGGGCGGGCGCTGCCGGGGGGCGGGCCGGGAGTACCGGGGGGGAGGGCGCCGCTCGGGGTGGGAGGTGCCGGGGGGCAGGCGCTGCTGGGGGCCCGGAGTACCGGAGGGGAGGGCGCCGCTCGGGGCGGGCGCTGCCGGGGGGCGGGCCGGGAGTACCGGCGGGGCGGGCGCTGCTCGGGGTGGGAGGTGCCGGGGGGCGGGCGCTGCTCGGGGTGGGAGGTGCCGGGGGGCGGGCGCTGCTGGGGGCCGGGAGTACCGGCGGGGCGGGCGCTGCTCGGGGTGGGAGGTGCCGGGGGGCGGGCGCTGCTCGGGGTGGGAGGTGCCGGGGGGGCGGGCGCTGCTCGGGGTGGGAGGTGCCGGGGGCGTGGGCTGCGGGGGGGCGGGCGCCGCTCGGGGTGGGAGGTGCCGGGGGGCAGGCTCTGCTGGGGGCCGGGCCGGGCGCTTCCTGGGCGGGCGCTGCGGGCTCCTGTCGGACTCGCCATGGCCGGGGCCGCCCGGCTGCTGCTGCTGGCGCTGGCCTGGCTGGTGCCGCTGGCCCGGCTCGGCTCGGCTCGGCCCGGCGCGTGGGGCCCGGCCCCGCTGGGGGAGCAGCTGGCGGCCGCGGGGGCGCAGCTCGGCTGGAGGAACCTGAGCTGCTCCGCCTGCCGCGTCCTCTTCTCCGCCATCGACCTGGGCGTGCAGGTAGCGCCCGCCGCCCCTCACCGCCGCCTCGGGCCCCTCCCCTGCCCCGCTGCGCTCCGAGGGGAACCGCCGGGTCCTGGGAGTGTCCGCGTCCTTCCCCTCCCCCACCGGACTCCTGCGTTCTCGCCCCAGCTCTGGGAGGGGAGTGGGGGCTGGGAGCCGGGACTCCTGGGTTCTCTCCCCGGCTCTGGGAGGGGAGTGGGGGCTGGGAGGCGGGACTCCTGGGTTCTCTCCCTGGCTCTGGGGGGGGAGTGGGGGCTGGGAGGCGGGACTCCTGGGTTCTCTCCCCGGCTCCGGGAGGGGAGTGGGGGCTGGGAAGCGGGAGTGGGGGCTGGGAGGCAGGACTCCTGGGTTCTCTCCCCGGCTCCGGGAGGGGAGTGGGGGCTGGGAGGCAGGACTCCTGGGTTCTCTCCCCGGCTCTGGCGCTCGCATCTGTGCAGTGTGCGGTGCCCGTCCCAGCTGTGGCACAAGATACTCACAATCCTCCACCAGGCGTGGCAGCCTGCTCCCTTTGGGCCCCGGATCAGGACCTGCGGGCCTGGCACTGGGGGGGGCGGCACGGCCCTCGGGCCAGGGGTCCTGGCTCCTGCCCCAGCAGCAGAGAAGTTCTGGGTCCCAGCTGCCAGGACAGAGGCTCAGGGCTTGAGGGCCTCTGGGCAAATTGACCCCCAGCAGTGCCGCAGTGACCACCGTCCTGCACCCTGCAGCAGCTGCCCCCCCCAAGCCCCTCGGCGGGTCCAGCCCCAGTGTGGTGTCTGCGGTGTGGGGCAGGACCCTTGGCTCGGCCTCACAGCCCCCTCCCCCCCCCGGCCTGCGTCTGCTGGGGGCTGGGTCAGGGGGTCCGTGCTGACCTGTCTGGTCCTGGTCAAGGGCAGAGCCTGACCTGCCCCCCCGCCCCACCCACGGCGCTGTCCCGCCCCTGCCCCCTTCTCTCCCCGCCCCACCCGGGGCGCTGACCCGCCCCTGCCCCCTTCTCTCCCCACCCCACCCGGGGCGCTGACCCGCCCCTGCCCCCTTCTCTCCCCTCCCCACCCACGGCGCTGACCCGCCCCTGCCCCCTTCTCTCCCCTCCCCACCCGGGGCACTGACCCGCCCCTGCCCCCTTCTCTCCCCTCCCCACCCGGGGCACTGACCCGCCCCTGCCCCCTTCTCTCCCCACCCCACTTGGGGCACTGACCCGCCCCTGCCCCCTTCTCTCCCCTCCCCACCTGGGGCACTGACCCGCCCCTGCCCCCTTCTGTCCCCACCCCACTTGGGGCACTGACCCGCCCCTGCCCCCTTCTCTCCCCACCCCACCCATGGTGCTGACCTGCCCCTGCCCCCCACTCACCCCACCCGTGCCCCCCGCTTTCCCTACCACGCCCAAGGTGCTGACCCGCTCCTGTCCTCCACTCCCCCCGCTCTGGGGGCTGATCCGCTCTCCCCACCCTGCCTGCGGCACTGACCCACTCCTGCCCCCCCTCTCACCACACCCCCACGGCTGATGTCTGGGACACCTTGAGCAGAGATGCCAGGGCTGTGGGTGCGTTGGCTGCGGGCGAGTCTGGCGAGGAGCCCGCGACCCCCGTGAGGAACCAGCCCCTGCACTGGGCTGAGAAGCCTCAAGAAAACGGAGTCCCCACCCTGCCCCCGGGGCAGTGTGTGGGGGCGGGGCTGGGGTGTAGCAGGGTGTCCCATGGGTGGGGGGCTGGATGACAGTGCCTGGGCCCTAACCCGAGCAGTGGGGCAGAGTCCAAGTGCAGAAGGAGTCTAGTGGGGGATAAAAGAGGCCTGGCGTGAGTCCCCCCCCCCTCCCCGGTCTGACGTGACACCCCCCCAGCCTGGCGCTGCCCCAGACGCCCTGGCGTGAACCCCCCCTCCCCGGCCTGGCGTGACACCCTCCCCCGGCCTGGCGCTGCCCCTGACGCCCTGGCATGAGCCCCCCGGCCTGGCGCGTGACACCCCCCCCGGCCTGGCGCTGCCCCTGACGCCCTGGCGTGACACCCCCCCGGCCTGTCACTGCCCCTGACACCCTGGCATGAGTCCCCCCCCGGCCTGGCGCGTGACCCCCCCGGCCTGGCGCTGCCCCTGATGCCCTGGCGTGACCCCCCCCGGCCTGGCGCTGCCCGACGCCCTGGCATGACACCCTCCCTCCCCAGCCTGGCGTGACACCCCCCCGGCCTGGCGCTGCTCCTGACACCCTGGCGTGAGTCCCTCCCCGGCCTGGCGCGTGACCCCCCCCAGCCTGGCGCTGCCCCTGACGCCCTGGCGTGTTGCAGATGCAGACGAACGAGGCCCGCATCGAGCGCCTGGCGGTGAGCGTGTGCACGGAGCTGCGGCTGGCACGGCAGGAGATCTGCCAGGACGCCGTCCGGCTCTTTGAGAAGGACGTGGTGTCGGCCTGGGTGCGTTCGGTGCTGCGCCCGGCCGAGATCTGCGGGCTGCTGGTGGGCGCCCGCTGTGGGCACTGGGACATCCTCTCCGACTGGAACGTGACGCTGCCCAGCACGCCCAAGCCCCCGGTTGTGCCACCCGCGCCCCCCCCGCCCGGTGCCCCCACCTCCCGGCTGCTCTTCCTCACCGACCTGCACTGGGACCGGGCCTACGCGCCGGGCAGCGACCCGGCCTGCAAGGACCCGCTGTGCTGCCGGGGGGGGCGGGCGCAGGGCCCCCCCCACGCAGGCGCCGGCTACTGGGGCGAGTACAGCAAGTGCGACCTGCCGCTGCACACCATCGAGAACCTGCTGCAGCACCTGGCGCGCGGCCCCCCCTTCCAGCGGGCCTACTGGACGGGCGACCTGCCCGCCCACGACGTGTGGCAGCAGAGCCGCGCCGACCAGCTCCGGGCACTGCGCACCCTCAGCGCCCTGCTGCACAAGTACCTGGCGCCCCTGCCCGTCTACCCGGCTGTGGGCAACCACGAGGCCGCGCCGGTCAACGGCTTCCCCCCGCCCTACGTCCACGGCAACCAGTCCTCGGCCTGGCTCTACGGGGCCATGGCTGAGGCCTGGGAGGGCTGGCTGCCCCCCGAGGCGCTGGAGACCCTCAGGTGGGACTGGGGGCACGGGGTGGGTGAGCCGGGGTCAGGGCAATGGGTAAGCAGGGAGCTGGCTAGGGGAGCGGAGGTGGGGTGGCTGGCAGCACTGGTCTGGGGGGCTGGCTGGCGAGGGAAGGGGGGCAGGAGGAGTGGGGGGACTGGCGAAGGAAGGGGCCTAGGGGGCAGGAGTTGGGGGGCTGGCGAGGGAAGGCGGGAAGGGCCCCAGGGGCTGGAGGGAAGGGGCCCAGGGGGCAGGAGGAGTTGGGGGGCTGGCGAGGGAAGGGGCCCAGGGGGCAGGAGGAGTTGGGGGGCTGGCGAGGGAAGGGGCCCAGGGGGCAGGAGGAGTTGGGGGGCTGGCGAGGGAAGGGGCCCAGGGGGCAGGAGGAGTTGGGGGGCTGGCGAGGGAAGGGGCCCAGGGGGCAGGAGGAGTTGGGGGGCTGGCCAGGGAAGGGGCCCAGGGGGCAGGAGGAGTTGGGGGGCTGGCCAGGGAAGGGGCCCAGGGGGCAGCAGGAGTTGGGGGCCCAGGGGGCTGGAGGAGTTGGGGGGCTGGCGCTCAGGCGGGCAGGGCCCCGGGGGCTGGAGGAGTTGGGGGGCTGGCGCTCAGGCGGGCAGGGCCCCGGGGGCTGGAGGAGTTGGGGGGCTGGCGCTCAGGCAGGCAGGACCCTGGGGGCTGGAGGGAAGGGGCCCGGGGGCAGGAGTTGGGGGGCTGGCGAGGGAAGGGGCCCGGGGGCAGGAGGAGTTGGGGGGCTGGCCAGGGAAGGGGCCCGGGGGGCTGGCGAGGGAAGGGGCCCGGGGGCAGGAGGAGTTGGGGGGCTGGCCAGGGAAGGGGCCCGGGGGGCTGGCCAGGGAAGGGGCCCGGGGGCAGGAGGAGTTGGGGGGCTGGCCAGGGAAGGGGCCCGGGGGGCTGGCGCTCAGGCGGGCAGGGCCCCGGGGGCTGGAGGGAAGGGGCCCGGGGGCAGGAGTTGGGGGGCTGGCGAGGGAAGGGGCCCGGGGGCAGGAGGAGTTGGGGGGCTGGAGGGAAGGGGCCCGGGGGCAGGAGTTGGGGGGCTGGCGAGGGAAGGGGCCCGGGGGCAGGAGGAGTTGGGGGACTGGCGAGGGAAGGGGCCCGGGGGCAGGAGTTGGGGGGCTGGCCAGGGAAGGGGCCCGGGGGCAGGAGGAGTTGGGGGGCTGGCCAGGGAAGGGGCCCGGGGGCAGGAGGAGTTGGGGGGCTGGCCAGGGAAGGGGCCCAGGGGGCAGCAGGAGTTGGGGGGCTGGCCAGGGAAGGGGCCCAGGGGGCAGCAGGAGTTGGGGGGCTGGCGCTCAGGCGGGCAGGGCCCCGGGGGCTGGAGGAGTTGGGGGGCTGGCGCTCAAGCGGGCAGGGCCCCGGGGGCTGGAGGGAAGGGGCCCGGGGGGCAGCAGGAGTTGGGGGGCTGGTGAGGGAAGGGGCCCGGGGGGCAGGAGGAGTTGGGGGGCTGGCGAGGGAAGGGGCCCGGGGGGCAGCAGGAGTTGGGGGGCTGGCCAGGGAAGGGGCCCGGGGGGCAGGAGGAGTTGGGGGGCTGGCGAGGGAAGGGGCCCGGGGGCAGGAGGAGTTGGGGGGCTGGCCAGGGAAGGGGCCTGGGGGGCTGGCGCTCAGGCGGGCAGGGCCCCGGGGGCTGGAGGGAAGGGGCCCGGGGGCAGGAGTTGGGGGGCAGCCCCACCGGCCCGGGGTCTCACGGCTCCCCCCCTGCAGGGTCGGCGGGTTCTACACCCTGCGGCTCCAGCCCGGCCTGCGGCTCGTCTCCCTCAACATGAACTTCTGCTCCGAGGCCAATTTCTGGCTCCTGATCAACGCCACCGACCCGGCCGGGCAGCTGCAGTGGCTGGTGGGCGTCCTGCAGGCCGCCGAGGGGCAGCAGGAGAAGGTGAGGGGCTGGGCCCAGGGCTGCCCCCTTTCTGCCCCACGGCCGGCGGGGCCGCTCCCCCTCCCCACCAGTCACTGCCGGGTTCCCCTCCCAGAGGGGCCAGGTAGGGCTGGGGTCAGGCAGGGCCCTTTGCTGTTTGGCACCAGCTTCCCCCCCCCATCAAGGGGAGGTCCCTGTTCCCCAGGGGTGGGGGGCGCTGTGGGAGAGTCCCTGTCTGTGCTCCCGGGCGTGGAGGGGGGGTCTCTCTTCCAAGGGGGCACTGTTGGGGGGGGTCCCTGTCTGTGCTGCTGGGGGTTGTGGGGGGGTCCTTGTTCCAAGGGGGGGTGCTATGGGGGGTCCCTGTCTGTGCTCCTGGGTGTGTAGGGGGGGGACCCTGTTCCAAGGGGACACTGTTGGGGGGGTCCCTGTCTGTGCTCCTGGGGGTTGTGGGGGGGTCCTTGTTCCAAGGGGGGGTGCTATGGGGGGTCCCTGTCTGTGCTCCCGGGTGTATAGGGGGGGTCCCTGTTCCAAGGGGGCACTGTTGGGGGGTCCCTGTCTGTGTTCCTGGGGGTTGTGGGGGGGTCCTTGTTCCGAGGGGGGGGCACTGTGGGAGTCCCTGTCTGTGCTCCCAGGCGTGGAGGGGGGGTCCCTGTTCCAGGGGGTCTCTGTGCTCCCAGGCGTGGAGGGGGGGTCCCTGTCTGTGCTCCTGGGGGTTGCGTGGGGGGTCCTTGTCTGTGCTGTTCCTGCTCATGCTCACTGCCGCCCCAGGTGCACATCATCGGGCACATCCCCCCCGCCCACTGTCTGAGGAGCTGGAGCTGGAACTATTACCGCATCGTTAACAGGTGAGCCCTGCCCGGACGCCTGGGTTCCCGCCCTGCCTCCAGGGCTCAGAACCAACCACCCGACCAGCCCTGCACCCGGAATGGGCCAGACCTGGGGTCCCGTCTCCTCCTGGACCGGCCACACAGCCTCTGCACCCCCAAGACTGAGCCTCTGGCCCCAGCTGCCTGCATGTCCCCCCCATCTCCCCCGAGCTGTGCCCAGGCGAGAGGCCCCCGGGTGCCGTGTCCCCCCCGCAGCCGGGTTTACCAGCGTCTGGACCGGCAGAGTCCAGACAGGCCGGAGCCGGCTCCCCAGCCGCGCTGCCTTGGCTCCGTCTCTGCCCACGAGCCCATGGGCGACGTCGCTCATAACCCTCCCAAACCGACCCCTTCCCTGCCGGGGCCTTGGCTCTGCTCCCTGGGGGCGTCTCCAGCCCCTTCCCCCACCCGGGGGCCTGGCTGCCCCCAAGGCGCCTCTCGGCGTCCTGGCACCTACAGCTCTGGTGCCAGCCAAGGCCTCCGAAGCGGGTGCTGGGCTCGGGCCTAGGCACTGGGAGGGCAGCGGCACAGGGTCGGGGTGCACAGAGCTCCTGGAGCCGCTCGCCCCCCAGCCAGAGCACAGCAGGGCCGGGCCCAGCCCAGCCCCCCCATGGGCACGGCGGCGCCGGTTCCTGTCAGTGCCCAGCCCCCCCCCCCACGGGCACGGCGGCGCCGGTTCCTGTCAGTGCCCAGCCCCCCCCCACAGGCACGGCGGCGCCGGTTCCTGCCTGTGCCCAGCCCCCCCCCCACGGGCGTGGTAGCGCCGGTTCCTGTCGGTGCCCAGCCCCCCCCCCACGGGCACGGCGGCGCCGGTTCCTGTCGGTGCCCCGCCCCCCCACGGGCACGGCGGCGCCGGTTCCTGCCTGAGCCCAGCCCAGCCCCCCCCCACGGGCACGGCGGCGCCGGTTCCTGTCAGTGCCCAGCCCCCCCCACGGGCGTGGCGGCGCCGGTTCCTGTCGGTGCCCAGCCCCCACCCCACGGGCACGGTGGCGCCGGTTCCTGTCGGTGCCCCGCTCCCCCACGGGCGTGGCGGCGCCGGTTCCTGTCGGTGCCAGCTGCGGAGCCCCGCAGTGAGGCGCCCGGCCCCCTGACGCCCGTCTCCACCCACGGCAGGTTCGAGGGCACCATTGCCGCGCAGTTCTTTGGGCACACGCACGTGGACGAGTTTGAGATGTTCTATGACGAGGAGACGCTCTCGCGCCCCGTCTCCGTGGCCTTCGTGGCCCCCAGCGTCACCACCTACATCAACCTGAACCCCGGTGAGTTCAGCCCCTGGCGCTGCGGCCGGCCCTGGCCAGGGCCCCCCTGTGCCGCAGGGGGTGACACTCTGCTCCCCCCCAGGCTACCGCGTCTACCAGCTGGATGGCGACTACCCTGGCAGCTCCCACATGGTCCTGGATCACGAGACCTTCATCCTGAACCTGACGGAGGCCAACGCACCGGGGGCCGAGCCGCGCTGGCAGCGCCTCTACCGGGCCCGCCAGGCCTACGGGCTGCCCAGCGTCTTCCCGGCCGACTGGGACGAGCTCCTGCAGCGCTTCCAGGCCGACGAGCGGCTCTTCCAGCACTTCTGGTTCCTCTTCCACAAGGGCCACCCGCCCCGGGAGCCCTGCCGCGAGGCCTGCAAGGCAGCTCTGCTCTGCGCCCTGCGCTCCGGCCGCTCCGCCGACCCCAGCCTCTGCCGCGCCCTGCGCCCCCGGCTGCCCTTCGCCCACGTCCAGGCCCTGTGGCGCCAGCGGCGACTGTGCTGAGCTGCTGGGCTGGGCTAGGACTTGGCTGGATGGGGGGGGGGGCAGAGCCGGGCCAAGGGAGGTGGCTGGGGGGACTGAGCCGGGGGGGGGGCAGGCATTGCAGAGGCTTGGGCACCTGGACCAGGCGGGGCTGGGGGCTCTGGCCCCTCAATAAAAGGAGAGGAAAACATGTGTTGCTGGTGCTGGGGGGCATGGGGGCTGAAAGGGGGGGCACTGAGCCGGGGCTCCTGCTGCCCAAACTTTCTGGCATTCTTGGCCATGGGGGCCAGCTGGCTGGGCACAGCCTGGCCCCAGGGTGGATCGTCCCCTGGCCCCCAGAGCCCCCTCCTCGTGCTGGGCCAGTGATGGGGGTGGGGTGGGCAGCAGGGCCAGGCCTGCCCCCCCAACTGAGCCGCAGGCACCAGATTCAGCCCAAGAATTCCCCACTCCCCAAAGCCGACTGCGTTGGCGAGCTGCCCCCGCCCCCACGGCGCACAGAGCGAGCTGGGCGAGGCGGGCAGGACGGGTTTATTAACGAGTTAGTACAACGCCCACAGCGGCTGCCGGGGCCACGCCCATGGGCCCCCCAGCACGGGGGGGTGGAGGGAGGGAGGGGCTGAGCCAGGAAACCCCCTCAAGGCCCAGCCAGAGCCGGGCAGGGGAGGAGAGGGCAGGCAGCCCAGGCACCGTGGGGCCAGCCGGGGCCTCCTCCCGCGCTGTGCCGTAGCCTTGGCCACGTGCAGGGGGGTCTCACGGCGTCTGCCCCCCGAGGCGTTTGGGCTGCAGGCTGCCCAGCAGGTTGCAGACGCCCCTGCGGACAGTGGAGCCCACACGCCGGGCCATGGAGTCTGCGGGCGGCGCCGGCAGGCAGGAGCTGGGGGCCTGGGGCCGGGCGTCGAGGCACTTCTGATAGCGCAGCTGGGGGGCAATGGGGTTACCAGCTGGGGAGAGTGGGGAACAGCCCCCTGCAGAAACACCCCACCACCCAGAGGGAGGGGGCTTGCCCCCTGCAGGCCGCGGTCCCCGGGTGGGAGGGGCAGGCCCCGGGTGCAAGGTCCCGGGGGAGGGCAGGACTCAGGTACAGTGCCCTCTGAGTTGGGGGACGCAGCCCCATGGGTTAGGGACAGGACCCAATTGGATGGGGGGGCAAGGCCTGTGGTTGGGGGCAGGGATGGGGGACCTCATGGGTCAGAGGCCAGTGATGGGGGGCAGGCTCTGAGGGCAGGACTCTGTGGGTCGGGTGCAGGGCCCTATCAGTCAGGGCCGGGGGGGCAGGACCTTGTGGATCAGGGGTGCAGAGTGACAGTGGGCAGGGATGGGCGCAAGGTCCCATGGGTCAGAGGCTGGTGACGGGGGGCAGGACCCCGTAGGTCGGGGCAGGGGCCCGGGGGCAGGTCCCCGTGGGTTGGGGGCAGGGGCCCATGGGTTGGGGCAGGGGCCTGGGGGCAGGGCCCCATGTTTCGGGACAGGGGCCCGGGGGCAGGGCTCCGTGGGTTCGGGGCAGGGGCCCTGTGTTTCGGGGCAGGGGCCCATGGGTCAGGGCAGCTCCCCGTGGGTCGGGGCAGGGGGCAGGTCCCCATGGGTTGGGACAGGCGCTCACCATGCAGACGGCCTGCAGGGCCTCGCTGAGCCCGGCGGCGTTGGGCTGGCACCACAGCATGTGGCCGCGGAAGGCGCAGGGCGCAGGGCCCCGTGAGTCGGGGCAGGGGCCCGGGGGTCGGGGTAGGGAGCCGGGGGTCAGAGCAGGGTGCTCACCATGCAGGCGGCCTGCAGGGCCTCGCTGAGCCCGGCGGCGTTGGGCTGGCACCACAGCATGTGGCAGCGGAAGGCGCAGGGGGCGCTGGCCGTGATGAAGGCGAAGGAGCGAACGTCCCGGCCCACACCCATGAAGGAGAGAAATCGCACCCGGCACTCGCACAGCACGGCCTCCGTCTACGGGGAGAGCGGGGGTCAGGGCCCAGAACCCCCCACGGCACCTGTCCAGGGGGGAGCAGGGAGCCAGAACCCCCCCACACGGCACATGTCCGGGGGGGGAGCAGGGAGCCAGAACCCCCCCACACGGCACCTTGTCCAGGGGGGAGCAGGGAGCCAGAACCCCACACACGGCACGTGTCCGGGGGGGGGGAGCATGGAGCCAGAAACCCCCCCACACACACGGCACAGACCCTGGGGGGAGCAGGGGTTTGAAACCCCCCCCCCACACACACACACACGGCACAGCCCCTGGGGGGGGCAAGGGGTTTGGAACCCCACACACACACACAGCACAGCCCCTGGGGGGAGCAGGGGTTTGGAAACCCCCCCACATACACACACACACGGCACAGCCAAGGGGGAGAGCAGGGGTTTGGAACCCCCCACCCCACACACGACACAGCCCCTGGGGGGAGCATGGGTTTGGAACCCCCCCACACACACACACAGCGCAGCCTCTAGGGGGAGCAGGGGTTTTGGAACCCCCCCCCCACACACACACACGGCACACCCCCAGGGGGGAGCAGGGGTTTGGAAACGCGCACACACACACACACATGGCACAGCCAAGGGGGGGAGCAGGGGTTTGGAACCCCCCCACACACACAGATGACACAGCCCCTGGGGGGAGCAGGGGTTTGGAGCCCCCCCCCACACACACACACATGGCACAGCCCCGGGGGAGAGCAGGGGTTTGGAACCCCCCCCCACACACACACACACAGCACAGCCCCGGGGGGAGGAATAGGGGCTTGGAAACCCCACACACACACACACACACGGCACAGCCCCGGGGGAGAGCAGGGGTTTGGACCCGCCCCCCCACACACACAGCACAGCCCCGGGGGGAGGAATAGGGGCTTGGAAACCCCCCACACACACACACGGCACAGCCCAGGGAGGGGAGCAGGGGTTTGGAAACCCCCCCCCCACACGGCACAGCCCCTGGGGGGAGCTGGGATTTGGAACCCCGCCCCCCACACACACACACGACAGAGCCCTGGGGGGGAGCAGGGGTTTGGAACCCTCCCACACCCACACACACATGGCACAGCCCCTGGGGGGGAGCAGGGGTTTGGGACCCCCACACACACACACACACGGCACAGCCCCTGGGGGGAGCAGGGTTTGGAAACCCCCCACACACACACACACACACACGGCACAGCCCCGAGGTGGAGCAGGGGTTTGGAAACCCCCCCCCGACACACACACACGGCACAGCCCCTGGGGGGGAGCAGGGGTTTCGGACCCCCACACACACACACGGCACAGCCCCTGGGGGGAGCAGGAGTTTGGAAACCCACACACACACACACACACGGCACAATCCTGGGGGGGAGCAGGGGTTTGGGACACCCCCCCCACACACACACACGGCACAATCCTGGGGGGGAGCAGGGGTTTGGGACACCCCCCACACACACACACGGCATACCCCTGCGGGACGGGGCTCCCCGCCTGCCAGCCGTGTCACATAAGCAGAGGGTGAGTGGAGGAGGCCTGTGCCTGGGAGCCCGGAGCTGGGGCGTCTGCACCAGGACCTGGACCCTGCCCCACACAAGAGGGGCCCGAGCCCAGGCTGTGGGGCAGCAGTGGCTGAGCGAGACCTCAGGCCTGAGGGAGCGAACGGCTCTGGCATTGGCAAGGGCAGATCAGGCCTGTATGTGCCATGGTGGGGGCCTGAGGAGATGGGCCCTGCTGGGAACAATGTGCCTCAGTTTCCCCACTCTACCAAGTACTGAGGTGGTGGGACAAGGGGGGGTGACGGCAGGTTTGTGACGAACTGGGACTGTTCTGACTGTGGCCTGTGAATGCTGGGGGGGGGGGGTTGGCCTGGGAGGATGATCTGCATGGGGGGATGGGAGACTGGCTGGGGGGAGGAGACCTGAGCAGGTAACGGGAGAACCCAGGAAGGGGTTGGAGGCCAGGTGACACCTCTGCCCAGGAAGCGGGACAAAGGCTGGGGGAGGGGACGCTGGGGGGAGAGAGGGAGTTTTCGGGGAGTGGCTGGGGAATGGAGGGAGGTGCAGACGGGGCTCTGACCCCCCCATAGGGGCTGTGGTGCCTCTGGGATCTCAAGATGGACTTAACTGCGGAGGATCCTGTTGTCTGTCCCTGCAAGATCTGCCTGGGACTGTGATCCTGTCGGCTAATAAACCTTCTGCTTTACTGGCTGGCTGAGAGTCCTGGTGAATCGCAGGAATGGGGGGTGCAGGGCGCTGACTCCCCCACACTCCGTGACACCCGGTGAATGGCAGGAAGTGGGGGGTGCAGGGCCCTGACTCCCCCACACTCCGTGACACCCGGTGAATCGCAGGAATAGGGGGTGCAGGGCCCTGACTCCCCCACACTCCGTGACACCCAGTGAATGGCAGGAATAGGGGGTGCAGGGCCCTGACTCCCCCACACTCCGTGACACCCGGTGAATCGCAGGAACGGGGGGTGCAGGGCCCTGACTCCCCCACACTCCGTGACACCCGGTGAATCGCAGGAAGGAGGGGTGCAGGGCCCTGACTCCCCCACGCTCTGTGACACCCGGTGAATCACAGGAATGGGGGGTGCAGGGCCCTGACTCCCCCACGCTCTGTGACACCCGGTGAATGGCAGGAAGTGGGGGGTGCAGGGCCCTGACTCCCCCACGCTCCGTGACACCCGGTGAATGGCAGGAAGTGGGGGGTGCAGGGCCCTGACTCCCCCATGCTCCGTGACACCCGGTGAGTCACAGGAATGGGGGGTGCAGGGCCCTGACTCCCCCACACTCCGTGACACCCGGTGAATGGCAGGAAGTGGGGGGTGCAGGGCCCTGACTCCCCCACACTCCGTGACACCTGGTGAGTCACAGGAAGTGGGGGGTGCAGGACACTGACTCCCCCACACTCCGTGACACCCGGTGAATCGCAGGAAGGGGGGGGGTGCAGGGCCCTGACTCCCCCACGCTCCGTGACACCCGGTGAATGGCAGGAAGTGGGGGGTGCAGGGCCCTGACTCCCCCACACTCCGTGACACCCGGTGAGTCACAGGAATGGGGGGTGCAGGGCCCTGACTCCCCCACGCTCCGTGACACCCGGTGAATGGCAGGAAGTGGGGGGTGCAGGGCCCTGACTCCCCCACGCTCCGTGACACCCGGTGAATGGCAGGAAGTGGGGGGTGCAGGGCCCTGACTCCCCCACGCTCCGTGACACCCGGTGAATGGCAGGAAGTGGGGGGTGCAGGGCCCTGACTCCCCCACGCTCCGTGACACCCGGTGAGTCACAGGAATGGGGGTGCAGGGCCCTGACTCCCCCACACTCCGTGACACCCGGTGAATGGCAGGAAGTGGGGGGTGCAGGGCCCTGACTCCCCCACACTCCGTGACACCCGGTGAATCGCAGGAAGTGGGGGTGCAGGGCCCTGACTCCCCCACACTCCGTGACACCCGGTGAATGGCAGGAAGTGGGGGTGCAGGGCCCTGACTCCCCCACACTCCGTGACACCCGGTGAGTCACAGGAATGGGGGTGCAGGGCCCTGACTCCCCCACACTCCGTGACACCCGGTGAGTCACAGGAATGGGGGGCGCATGGCCCTGACTCCCCCACACTCCATGACACCCGGTGAATCGCAGGAATGGGGGGTGCAGGGTCCTGACTCCCCCACACTCCGTGACACCCGGTGAATCGCAGGAAGTGGGGGTGCAGGGCCCTGACTCCCCCACACTCCGTGACACCCGGTGAATCGCAGGAATGGGGGGTGCAGGGCCCTGACTCCCCCACACTCCGTGACACCCGGTGAATCGCAGGAAGTGGGGGTGCAGGGCCCTGACTCCCCCACACTCCGTGACACCCGGTGAATTGCAGGAAGTGGGGGGTGCAGGGCCCTGACTCCCCCACACTCCGTGACACCCGGTGAATCGCAGGAATGGGGGGCGCATGGCCCTGACTCCCCCACACTCCATGACACCCAGTGAATCGCAGGAATGGGGGGTGCAGGGCCCTGACTCCCCCACACTCCGTGACACCCGGTGAATCGCAGGAAGTGGGGGTGCAGGGCCCTGACTCCCCCACACTCCGTGACACCCGGTGAATCGGAGGAAGTGGGGGTGCAGGGCCCTGACTCCCCCACACTCCATGACACCCAGTGAATGGCAGGAAGTGGGGGGTGCAGGGCACTGACTCCCCCACACTCCGTGACACCCGCTGAATCACAGGAATGGGGGGGTGCAGGGCCCTGACTCCCCCACACTCCGTGACACCCGGTGAATCGCAGGAAGTGGGGGGTGCAGGGCCCTGACTCCCCCACACTCCGTGACAGCCGGTGAATCACAGGAATAGGGGGTGCAGGGCCCTGACTCCCCCACGCTCCGTGACACCCGGTGAATCGCAGGAATGGGGGGTGCAGGGCCCTGACTCCCCCACACTCCGTGACACAACTCACCACCCAAGTGACATCATCACTGGGGTCCTCCCTCCCCCAGCACTCAGCACCTGAAAGCACCGCTGGGCGCCGAAGCCCGTGGAAGGGGCGAGGGGAACCCAGGCTGCAGAGCAGGGTCAGGCTTTGCCCCCTGCACGTATCATCCACCCGTCAGGGTGATATCGCTGAGCCAGACCCTGGCTAGTTGTGTGGGTCTCAGATTGCGGGTTTCAGTTCCTGGAGCAGGGTCAGGCTTTGCCCCCTGCACGTATCATCCACCCGTCAGGGTGATATCACCGAGCCAGACCCTGGCTAGTTGTGTGGGTCTCAGATTGCGGGTTTGTTTCAGTTCCTGGAGCAGGGTCAGGCTTTGCCCCCTGCACGTATCATCCACCCGTCAGGGTGATATCGCTGAGCCAGACCCTGGCTAGTTGTGTGGGTCTCAGATTGTGGGTTTGTTTCAGTCCCTGGTAACCTGCTGGGATCTGTCTGTTATCACTGCAATCTCTCCTTGCCTAGCTAACAAACTCCTTGGCCGTTTGATCTTAGGGGTGTGTCTGGAGTGAAGTGTTTGGCAATCTTGGCTCTGTAGCAGGGGCTGGTGCAGCGCCCCCCACGCTGGGGGGTGGGTAAGGAGCTTGAACCCCACACACCCCTCGGACTCGGGGGTCACACCCCGTGGGGGCAGGGCTGGGGAGCTGGGACACGAGTGGCTCAGGTCAAGCACTCAGGTGACTCCGCCGGGGTGTGCTGGGTGACAGCAGGGCCCAGAGGGGCTGGCTGGGGGCGAGGCAAACCCAGCCGAATGGTTTGGGGGCACAGCGGTTCCAATGGCTTCCCCGGCGGTGACAACCCGGCACAAGGGTCTCACCTGCGTGTGGGTGATGCTGGGCGGAGGGGTGGGGGTCTCACCTGCATGTGGGTGACGCTGAGCAGGGCGGGGCAGGGGTGGGAGGGGTCTCACCTGTGTGTGGGTGATGCTGAGCAGGGCGGGGCAGGGGTGGGAGGGGTCTCACCTGTGTGTGGGTGACGCTGGGCGGGGCAGTGGAGGGTTGGGGGGTGTCTCACCTGCGGGTGGGTGATGCTGAGCGGGGAGGGGGAGGGGTCTCACCTGTGCGTGGGTGATGCTGGGCAGGCAGGGGAGGGGCAGGGGTCTCACCTCTGCTTGGGTGTCTCTGAGCAGGGCCGGGGAGGGGCGGGGGTCTCACCTGCGTGTGGGTGACGCTGAGCCGGACGGGAGAGGGGTGGGGGGTCTCACCTGTGCGTGGGTGACGCTGAGCGTGGCAGGGGCCACGTGGACGTGGCTGGGGGTCCAGTGGTCCCGGCTGGGGGCTGCCAGGGCCGAGTCCAGGGCTGCGTTGATCACGTCCATGCCTGGGAAGGGGCCAAGCAGAGCGGCTGTCAGGCCCTGTCCCGACCCCCGGGAGCCATGGGGTGACCCTGGGCCCCGCTCCCCCCCTGGGCCAGCCACCAGCCGTGAACCCCTCATGCACAGGAGCCCCCCTCGGGCCGTACCCACAGGCCGGGCGACGGGCGCGCTGCCCAGGTAGGACACCTGGAACCTCTGCACCAGCTCGGTCCTGGGAGCCGGGAACTCCACTGCGGAGAGAGACGGGGGTCAGTCTGCACGGGCAAAGCCGCCCGGCCCCCCCAACTCCCCGCCCAGCTCGGCCCCAACCCCCCACTGCCTGGCCCCCCAGTCCTCCACCCAGCCCGGCCCTACCCTGCCCAGCATCCCACCCAGCCCGGCCCCACCCTGCCCCACTTCCCGGCCCAGCCCTGCCCCACACTGCCCAGCTCCCCCAGCCCCCCCGCCCAGTCCAGCCCCACCCAGCCCAGCATCCCACCCAGCCCGGCCCCACCCTGCCATGAAGCCCCCAGTGCCCCCCACTACCTTGGAAGGGAATCTCCACCATCCCGGCCTGCTCCAGCACCAGGCCACTCAGGAGCGCCCGGCTGCTCTGCCGCTGCTCCAGCATCTAGGGGAGCCGGGGTCACAGAGTGTCCGGCTGAAGGTGCCCGTCCCGCCAGCACCGTGCCCGTCCCCCCCCCCGGCACCAGGCCCACCCCCTGGTACCACACCCGGTCCCCTGCCACCGTGCCTGGCACCCATTGGCACCATGCCCAGACCCATGGCACTGCGCCCGGCCGCCCCAGCACCGCACATGGCCCCCTGGTACCATGCCCGCCTCCCCCCAGGGACCATGCCTGGCCCCCCAGGCACCGTGCCCGGCCCCCTTGGAACTGTGCCCAGCACTCCCCCGGCACTGTGCTTGGCACCCCCAGGCACCGCACCTGCCCGCCCAGGCACCATTCCCAGCACCCAGGCACCACATGTGATGAACTGGGACTGTTCTGACTGTGGCCTGTGAATGCTGAGGGGGGGCGGTCGGCCTGGGAGGATGATCTGCATGGGGGGATGGGAGACTGGCCTTGAGGGAAGATACCTGTGCAGGTAAGGTGAGACCCCAGGAAGGAGGGGGTTCAGAGGGGCCCGGGGAGGTTGGGGGGGTCCCACCTGAGTGCAGACGGCTTGCAGGTTGGTGGCGATGGGGGAGAGGTTGGGAGGGTTCGGGGGGGCCTGGGGAGGTCGGGGGGGGTCTCACCTGGTGTGATGGAGTTGGGACTGCGTGTGGGGGATGGGAGAGCTGGGGATTACTTTAGGTGAGGGACCAGGACCTAAGGCTGTAACCTGAGCCAGGGAGCAGGGAGGTGTGTCAGCACCTTTGCCCGGGAAGCTGGACAAAGGAAGGGGCTGGCTGGAGGGGGTTAGTTTAGTTTCGGTTTTGGGCTGGGTGGTTGGAATCCAGGGATCTAAGCTCCCTGAACCCCAGCAGGACTTGACTGAGGGGTCCTGGCTGTGCCTACAAGCTCTGCTGTAACCTGCATTCCTGTTGCCCAATAAACCTTCTGTTTTCCTGGCTGGTGGAGAGTCACTGTGAGTCCCAGGAAGAGGGGTGCAGGGTCGGACTCCCCCACACTCCGTGACACCTGGGAGCAGACGGCCTGCAGGCTGCTGGCGATGGGGGGGAAGTTGGGAGGGTTCGGGGGGGCCTGGGGAGGTTGGGGAGTCTCACCTGGGAGCAGACAGCCTGCAGGTTGGTGACGATGGGGGGGAAGTTGGGAGGGCTCGGGGGGGCCTGGGGACGTTGAAGGGTCTCACCTGGGAACAGACAGCCTGCAGGCTGGTGGCGATGGGGGGGGGGGTTGGGGAGGTTTGGGGGGGCCCAGGGAGGTTGGGGGGTCTCACCTGGGAGCAGACAGCCTGCAGGCTGGTGGCAATGCGCTTGGCTGATGTCTCACACCGGAAGACGTGGCATTTCAGCATCTGAGTCAGTGGGTCCCGGGCCACATAGGCAAAGTCCCTGTGCGTGAGACCCCGAATGTCAGAGCCCCCTGCTGAGCCCTCAACCTGAGCAGGGGGGTCATGTTCTGGAGGTCATGACCTCTGACCCTGCCTGCCAAACTGAACCCTGCAGCATCTTCCCACCAACCCATCCAGGAGGGGCAGGGTCCAGGCACCCCCCCTGCCCTGGGCTCGACACCGGCCAGATCCCATCCAGCCAGGGTCCAGACGAGACATAGGTGTTGGCTGAGGTGTGCAATGAGTCTGGAGCCAGTTTCCCCTCACCAAGGGAGCCCCCCATGGAGATGGCAGCAGGGTGCAGAGCCCAGCATCTCCCAGTAGTGGGGTGCAGAGCCCAGCGTCCCCCGGCGGGGTGCAGAGCCCAGCATCTCCCAGTAGCGGGGTGCAGAGCCCAGCATCCCCCGGCGGTGGGGTTGATGTAGTGGGTATTTTCCCTTGTTATGCTGTATGTGAGTGTGACGCTCTGTACCTCGGGGGAACTCCCTGCAGCCCCATGTTCATCTCTGTAAAATGACTGAGTGGGATCCAATGCAAAGTTTGTCATATCGGGTGTCATGTCGGGTGTCTGAGCATTGTTCTTATAGTGATGTTAGAGGTTGTAATTTCATGTCTAGTTACGAGACTGAAAATGTGTCCTTGTGGCTTAAAACAAGCGCAAGCAAAGACTCTCCAGGAGCAGAGGCAGTTCACCCTCATCCAGGCATGTATGGGACAAACTCAGCCCAGCCTCACAGGAACAAATGACACTGGCCTAGGCAGCAACAAAGGATCTGCTGGACTCTTGAGTGAGTCACTCCCCTTCCCTTGCTCAGTTCTATCGTTCTCCCCTTACCACCTGCATGTACAGACACCCCCACCCAGTGACTGAAGTGCTGATCCAAGGGGAGATCCTGGCTGAAGGGCAACCAGCCAACCTGTGGTGAGACGCATCGAAGTTTGTGAAAGTGTTAAGAGCAGCTAAGAATGCGTTTTGCTTTTATTTCATTTCACCAAATCCGACTTCTTGTGCTTTGACTTATAATCACTTAAAATCTATCTTTGTAGTTAATAAATCTGTTCGTTTATTCTACCTGAAGCAGTGTGCTTGGTTGAAGTGTGTCAGAGACTCCCCTTGGGATAACAGGCCTGGTACAGATCAATTTCTCTGTTCAATTGATGAGCTCATATAAGCTTGCAGCGTCCAGTGGGCATAACTGGACACTGCAACATGTATGTTCCTAGGGTTGTGTCTGGGCCAGAGATATTGGCTAGTGTCATTCAGCTGCACAATCCAAGGAGTGTATTACATGCCTGAGGCTGTGTGTGAACAGCCCAGGAGTGGGGTTCTCACCGCAGAGCAGGGTCAGGCTGGCTCCCAGAGTCAAGGATTGGAGTGGCCTAGTAGGAATTTTCCCTGTTATGATATATATGAGTCTATGGGAGTCTTACTGTTTTTCTATAGTACTGTGTGTGACTCAGTTTCACAGAATATCAGGGTTGGAAGGTGTGATGGAGTAGGGACTGTCTGTGTGGGGAATGGGAGAGCCGGGGATGTCTTTAGGTGAGTGACAGGATCTTTAAGCCTGTAACCTGAGCCAGGTAGGGGGTTAGCACCTTGGCCAGGGAAGCTGGACAAAGGAATCGGCCGGCTGGAGAAGGGGCAGTTCAGTTTGGGGCGGAATTCAGGTATCCTATGCAGGGATCCAAGCATCCTGAATCCTGAGAAGGACTTGATTGGGGGGGTCCTGGTGTGGCCTCCAGGCTCTGCTGTAACCTGCAATCCTGTTGTCCAATAAACCTTCTGTTTTACTGGCTCGCTGAGAGTCCCAGGAAGAGGGGTGCAGGGCTGGACTCCCCCACACTCCATGACAGAAGGGACCTCAGGAAGTATCTAGTCCAAGCCCCTGCTCAAAGCAGGACCAATCCCCAGACAGATTTTTGCGCCAGATCCCTAAGTGACCCCCTCAAGGATTGAGCTCACAGCCCTGGGTTTAACAGGCCAATGCTCAAACCACTGAGCTATCCCTCCACTTGATGTGACTCCACACTCCATCTCGCTGCTGTGATTTTCCACAGTAAGAACGGACGGGGCGTCCTTCCACGGGCAGAGAATATAAAAGGCCCTGGAAACCCCTCCATCTTGTCTTCAATCCTGCTTCTTACCTCTGGAGGGACTTCGCTACAAACTGAAGCTCTGCACAAAGGACTGAATGACCCATCCCAGCGGGGGATGTTCTCCAGAGACTTGATTTGAACCTGCAGTTTACTCCATCACTGCTACAAGCCTGAACCAAGAACTTTGCCATTACTGTATGGAATTGATTCCATTTAACCAATTCTAGCTCTCATCTCTATCTTTTTCCTTTTATGAATAAACCTTTAGATTTTAGATTCTAAAGGATTGGCAACAGCGTGATTTGTGGGTAAGATCTAATGTGTATATTGACCTGGGTCTGGGGCTTGGTCCTTTGGGATCGAGAACCTTGTTCTTTTACTGGGGTGTTGGTTTTCATAACCATTCATCCCCAGGACGGGTGGCACTGGTGGTGATACTGGGAGACTGGAATGTCTAAGGAAATTGTTTGTGTGACTTGTGGTTGGCCAGTGGGGTGAGACCGAAGTCCTCTCTGTCTGGCCGGTTTGGTTTGCGTTGGTGTGCAAAGGATCCCAAGTCTGGGGCTGTGACTGCCCTGTTCCGAGCAATTTGTCCTGCATTGTCCCTCTCAGAAGAGTCCCACCAAAGCCAGCGTCATTGCGCACAGGGGGTGACGGGCCAGGGCACACGGGGACGGTATCGTACAGCTCTGTGTCCCGGAGAGTTAGGGGGGCTGGGCAAGGGGGCCCCCAGGCTGGACCCTGCCCTGCCTGCAGCCCCAGGGCCCTGCAGCGCTCCCCTGTGGTGGTCCCTGCACCACGCCCTGCGGGGCTCATCCGGCTCCCCAGAGCCCCCTACCTGCCATCATCCCGGCCAACGCCCCACACGCGGATGCTGGCCACGGGCTGGGCATGCAATAGCGTCCGCTCCACTGGCTCCAGCAGCCGCAGCGTCTCGTGGTCCAGGAGCAGCAGCATGGCCCGGCCCTGGGGGGAGAGCGGTGTCAGGGTGGGGGAGGGGATCAGAGAGGGGAGGCAGCATAGGGTCAGAGGTCAGGCCTGGGGCAGGGCAGCAGTGGGAGGATGGGGGGCTGGCTGGGGATTAGCCCCATGGGGACCTCTTTCCCTGCAGCTCACAGCCCAACCCAGGCCGCGGCCCCAGGGACCAGACCAGCCCCGCACCTCCCCCCAGCTGCCCCGCTCACCTGGTCCCAGCCCCCCGGCGGGGGGGCCCCACGGCCGGCCAGCTGGCGGATGCAGGAGTTCACGGCCGCGCTGCTCTTGCCTGGCACCAGCTCCTCCTCGCTCATCTCCACCCAGCCCAGCGACCGCACCGGGAAGCTCTGGTGAAGAGGACACGCCATGGGGCTGCTGCCAGCCACCCCCGCCGACCACCCAGCCACAGCCCCCTGGCATAGCTCCCCACCAACCCCCCTCCAACTGGCACAATCCCCCCACCAGGCACAGAACCACCACCACCACCCTGCCAGCCCCATCTCTTGCCAGAGCCCCACCAGCCCCAGCAGAGTCACCCCCGCCAGCCACTGGAGGGCCCAGAGGTCTGACCTGGTGCGGGGGGGACGGGAGGGGCTGGCTGGGCCCAGGGGTCTGACGGGGGGTGAATGATACCAGGCTAAATGGGCGCACTTGCTGTACTTAGCTGGCAGCATTTCCCAGCGCCATGACAACAGTAACCCAGCAGCCCCTGCTATCCCGGCACCGTGACAACAGTAATCCAGCATCCCTGTTGCCCTGGGTGCCATGACAACAGTAATCCAGCATCCCTGTTGCTCTGGGTGCCATGACGACAGTAAACCAGTGTGACAAAGTGGGACTGTTCTTAATGTTTCCTCTGAATACTGTGTGGGTGCCTCAGTTTCCCCTATGCAGTTCTTAAGTCTCCAGTGTGCATAAATGGCTGACACCCTGGATCCTGGCAACAAATAGCCGGGGCCCTTCCCCCCGGCAAGGGGATGCTAAAGGTGAATAAAGAGATCAGGTGACCTCCTGGCCCAGGAAAGAGACAAAGGCCAGAGAGAAGGGGCTGCAGGGGGGGTCACTTTGGAGCTGGCTGGGGACGGGAAGTGAGGGCAGACGGGGTTGTCTGGCTCGCTAGACCCCAGAATGGACCCGGGTAAGGGGGCCTGTTCTCTGTACCTACAAGCTCTGTTTTAGACCGTTCCTGTCATCGAATAAACCTCTGTGTTACTGGCTGGCTGAGAGTCATGTCTGACTGCGAAGTGGGGGTGCAGGACCCTCTGGCCCCGCCAGGACCCCGCTGGGTGGACTCGCTGGGGGAAGCGCACGGAGGGGCAGAGGATGCTGAATGCTCCAAGGAGAGACCCAGGAGGTGAAGCCGTGTGAGCTTCTTGCCCTGCAGACAGTCTGCTCCGAGGGAGAGGAGGCTCCCCAGAGTCCTGCCTGGCTTTGTGGGGAGCAGTTCCAGAGCATCGCCCGGGGACTCCGTGACACCTGGCAGCCCTGCTTCCCTGGCACCATGACGACAGTAACCCGGTAGCCGTACCTTGGAGCCCAGGGGCGAGCCCAGATGCAGCATCTGTTCCTTGGCTTTCGGCGCACTGAGGAAGAGCAAGAGAGGCTGGTGACGCCCTGGGCACTGCCTGGCCCCCCGCACCCTATGGGAAGGGCCCCTGGGCTGATCCCTGTCACCCCAGACCGTGGGTCCTGCCCCACTGTCACAGGGCAAAGTCTCACAAAGGGGATCCTGTAGGGATGCCCCGTGTCGTCCTGGCTCCCAGCCCCACTGTCTTGGTGCACAGCACGGCAGGTTGGGGCCCCGGCCCCATGCCCGAGCCTGGCCCCAACAGCCCTGCCCTACTCACCTGAGGCTCAGCAGTGCCAGGTGCAGGGTGGGCTGCTCCAAGTCCTGCTGCCCCAGCTCCAGGGTCCCCTCCTCCGACGGGACGTCCTGGGCAAGGGACAGAGTCACAGCATGTCGGGCTGGTGTGATGTTATTGACACAAACTGGGACCGTAGAGATCAGTGTTGCAACCAAGGTCCTGTAGTGGCACCAAATCTTGTATAAAGGGGGTGAGATGAGGTGTCTAAGACACGGTTATGGGTTGCGGGTTACGATTACGCTATCTGGATGCGTGTTTCATTTTTCTGTTTAAAGTTATGAGCATTGGCTCTAGACTGTCTGTAGTTCAAACCTGTGCTGTGCTTCTGGGTGACACCCCAGAGAAGTTGGTGTTAGCTCGGCCTAGCCTGCTTGACGGCCCATTAAGGACCATCAGGTATTGTGAGGTAGGGAGTGGGGGGTGTTGGCCTGGGGACGTTGGGTGGGAGTTTCACTACTTTACTGTCTGCATTAATACTGATGGTGATGGGATATCAGGGGTGACTTCACTTGAGGGATGATACCTGGGCCCAGGATGGGGGCTGGGGCCAGGTGACACCTTCTGCCTAGGAAACTGGACAAATCCTGGAAAAGGAGCCAGGACACGGGGTGAGGGTGGCTGGGGGAGACAGCTAGGGGGGCTTTAGTTCAGAGCTGGCTGGGAAGATGGGGGCAGGCCCAGAACCTGGGTCTGGGCTCCCTGGGGACCCCCCAAAGATGGACTGACTGAGTGGTCCTGGTTTCTGTACCTACAAGCTCTGGTTTGGACTGTGTTCCTGTCATCTAATAAACCTCTGTTTTCCCGGCTGGCTGAGTCCCGCTGAATTGAGGAATGGGGGGTGCAGGGCCCGGACTCCCGCACACTGCATGTCGGGGGTGACCCCTGTATTGGACTGGGGCCCCAGGCCCTGCAGCTCACAGGGGAGGCCCTGGGCCCCGTTTCTGTTCGGGGCTCCCTGCCACGAATCCAGCCCAGCCAGGCCCCGGCAAGGGGCTGGTCCATCCCCGTCAGGGCGCGATGATCCCTGAGACGCTGGCAGGTCCCACTGAGCAATCACCTGGCTACTGGCTGCCAGGCCGTGGCTGGCTGGGGGCCAGGGCTAAGCCATGAGACATCAGACCAAGCCAGTGACAGGAACCAGCCCAAGCTCTGCTCGCCGTTCCCCTCGCTCCCTGGCCCCACTTCCCGCCCTGCCGGGGCGCCCTGCTGTTACGGGGGATTGTTCGGGGCTTTGTATTTCTGAAACTCTGCTGATCCAAGCTGGTTTCACCCTTGTCCTTCTACCCAGATGTGGGGTGACCCCCCCACACCGCTCACTGGGTGGCCATGCAAAGGACAGAGGGAAACAAGCCATTTACAACACACACTCTGCTTCTCTACAGAGGAAAAAGGACATTAAACTAACTGAATTCCTACACGCCTGTGACATTATTGACATAATCTGGGACCATATAGAACATAGTTGCAACCAAGGTCCTGTAGTGGCACCAAATCTTATGCAAAGGGGGTCATATAAGGTGTCTAAGACCAGGTTATGAGTTGCTGGTTATGATTATGCTGTCAGTATGTCTGTATCATTTTGTAGTTGAAGTTATGAATATTGGCTCTGTTCTGTCTGTATTTCAAACTTGTGCTGTGCTTCTGGGTGACACCCCAGACAAGTTGGTGTTAGCTCTGCTTAGCCTGCTTGATGCCCATCAAGGACCATCAGCTACACAACTGACCCACTGAGAGGAGGCAGATACGCCTTGTAACTCAGCAAAGTGCAGGGACTTGCCCATGTGACTCCAGACTCCATTTTGCTGTAATTTTCCACAGTAAGAACAAAGAGGTTCTTACACCTGGAAAAGCCTATATAAGGCTGATGCCTCATCTCCATCTTGTCTTCAGTCCTGCTTCCTACCTCTGGAGGGACTTTGCTACAAACTGAAGCTCTGCACAAGGGACTGATGACCCATCCCAGCGGGGGATGTTCTCCAGAGACTTGATTTGAACTTGCAGTTTATTCCATCACTGCTACAAGCCTGAACTAAGAACTTTGCCATTACTGTATGGAATTGATTCCATTTAACCAATTCTAGCTCTCATCTCTATCTTTTTCCTTTTATGAATAAACCTTTAGATTTAGATTCTAAAGGATTGGCAACAGCGTGATTTGTGGGTAAGATCTGATGTGTATATTGACCTGGGTCTGGGGCTTGGTCCTTTGGGATCGAGAGAACCTTGTTCTTTTACTGGGGTGTTGGTTTTCATAACCAGTCATCCCCAAGACAGGTGGCACTGGTGGTGACACTGGGAGACTGGAGTGTCTAAGGGAATTGCTTGTGTGACTTGTAGTCAGCCAGTGGCAGGGCCGGCTCTACTGTTTTTGCCGCCGCAAGCAGCGCGCCAAATTGCCCCCGTGAACAGCGGGAGCAGTCCGTGTGCCGTTAGAGCCGGCCCTGGCTAGTGGGGTGAGACCAAAGTCCTCTTGGTCTGGCTGGTTTGGTTTGCCTCAGAGGTGGAAAAACCCCAGCCTTGGGCTGTGACTGCCCTGTTTGAGCAATTGGTCCTGAATTGGCACTCTCAGTTGGGTCCCGCCAGAACCGCATCGTTGTAATGCCACAAAGGGCCACAACAGTGGTTCCCTTAACTCACCCAACAAAGTTGTTAATCTATCCAGCTATATTCTAAGCCCAGAGGAAGAGTCTGTCCTATCTCGGGGCCTCTGCCTCTGCCCCTCCACCCCCACAAACATGATACAGTTCTGCGGTGACCTAGAATCCTACTTGCGACACCTCTGACTCAAGGAATATTTCCAGCGCAGCACTGAACAGCACATGAACCCACAGAAACCTCCCTACCAACACTTCCGAAAGAAGGATTCTGCGTTGACTCCTCCTGGCGGTCGCTACAACAGACTGGACTTCTACAGAGAGTGCTTCTGCCGATGTGCAGGGGCTGAAATTGTGGAAAAGCAGCATCACTTGCCCCAGAACCTCAGCCGTGCAGAACACAATGCCATCCACAGCCTCAGGAACAACTCTGACATCGTAATCAAAGGGGCTGACAAAGGAGGCGCTGCTGTCATCATGAACAGCTCGGAGTGTGAACAGGAGGCTGCTAGGCAGCTCTCCAACACCCCCTTCTACAGGCCATTATCCTCCGATCCCACTGAGAGGTACCAAAAGAAACTGCACCATCTGCTCAGGAATCTCCCTACTATAGCCCAGGAACAAATCTACATGGACACACCCCTACAGCCCCAACCAGGGGTACTCTGTCTGCTACCCAAGATCCATAAACCTGGAAACCCTGGGTGTCCCATCATCTCAGGCGCTGGCACCCTAACGGCAGGACCGTTTGGCTATGTGGACTCTCTCCTCAGGCCCTACGCTGCCAGCACTCCCAGCTATCTTTGAGACACCACTGACTTTCTGAGGAAACTACAATCCATCTGTGATCTCCCAGAAAACACCATCCTGGCCACTATGGAGGTAGAAGCCCTCTACACCAACATTCCAGACAAAGATGGACTACAAGCCGTCAAGAACAGTATCCCTGATAATGTCATGGCAAACCTGGTGGCTGAACCTTGTGATTTTGTTCTCACCCACAACTATGTCAGATTTGGGGACAATTTATACCTTCCAGTCAGCAGGACTGCTATGTGTACCCGCGTGGCCACAGTATGCCAACATTTTTATTCCTGACTTAGAACAACGCTGCCTCAGCTCTTGTCCCCAACGCTCCTACTCTGCTTGCGCTACATTGATGACATCTTCATCATCTGGACCCATGGGAAGGAGGCCCTGGGGAATTCCACCAGATTTCAACAATTTCCATCCCACCATCATTCTCAGCCTGGACCAGTCCACACAAGAGATCTACTTCCTGGACACTACAATGCAAATAACCAATGGTCACATAAACACCATCCTATAAGTCTGACAAATCTGACATCAGGAATTATAACATTCAAAAACCAGCAGGAGAACACTGCAACCTCTCTGTCACTCAATAACAGACCTAAAAGTGGCAATTCTTCAACAAAAAAACTTCAAAAACAGACTCCAAGATGAAACTGCAGAACTGGAGGGATAGCTCAGTGGTTTGAGCATTGGCCTGCTAAACCCAGGGTTGTGAGCTGACTCCCTGAGGGGGCCACTTAGGGATCTGGGGCAAAAATCAGTCTGGGGCTTGGCCCTGCTTTGAGCAGGAGGTTGGACTAGATACCTCCTGAGATCCCTTTCCACCCTGATATTCTATGTGAAGTTAATTTGCAAACTGGACACCATTATATTAGGCCTGAATAAAGACTGGGAGTGGATGGGTCATTACACAAACTAAACTATTTTCTCCCTACCATTACTCACACCTTCTTTTTAATGGTTGGAAATGGGGCCTCCTGATTATCACTACAAAAGCTTTTTTAATCCTGCTGATGATAGCCCACTTTAATTGATTAGTCTAGTTAGAGTTAGTATGGCAACCCCCATTGTTTCATGTTCTGTGTATACAGCTCTTCCTCCTGTATGTTCCATTCGATGCGTCTCATAGACTCATAGACTCCAGGACTGGAAGGGACCTCGAGAGGTCATCGAGTCCAGTCC
Organism: Gopherus flavomarginatus; assembly: GCF_025201925.1. Classification (NCBI taxonomy): domain Eukaryota; kingdom Metazoa; phylum Chordata; order Testudines; family Testudinidae; genus Gopherus; species Gopherus flavomarginatus. The sequence continues at coordinate 379,610,794 of NC_066617.1, forward strand.
CCTGCCCTCATGGCAGGACCAAATACTGTCTAGACCATCCCTAATAGACATTTACCTAACCTACTCTTAAATATCTCCAGAGATGGAGATTCCACAACTTCCCTAGGCAATCTATTCCAGTGTTTAACTACCCTGACAGTTAGGAACTTTTTCCTAATGTCCAACCTAAATCTCCCTTGCTGCAGTTTAAGTCTGATGAAGTGGGCTGTAGCCCACGAAAGCTTACGCCCAAAGAAATGTGTTAGTCTCTAAGGTGCCACAAGGACTTCCTGTTGTTTTTGCTAATACAGACTAACACGGCTCACACCCTGTAACAATATTACAGAACGTCCCCCCGGACACAGGCCTGGTCTCTCAGATGGGATGTGGTGCCCAGCACACCCTACAGCGACCAGGCCTGAGCTTTGCTGCCGTTCTCCAGCTGCTGGCTGGGAGGTGAGTACCCCTACTCCTGCCCGGCCTGGGGGTGCCCCCTTCTCCCTCCTCCGTCTGCCCTGCAAGGCCTGAACGCTCTCTGGCACCGGCTCCCGCCACACAGCACCGCACTCACCTTCCAGCCCTCGGCATCCGCCAAGCGCTCGGCCTCCACAAAGCCCGTCCAGGTGAGCTGCAGAGAGCGGGACAGAAACCAGCCAGTGGGGGTCGTGGCCTTGTGACAAAGTGGGACTGTTCTTAATGTTTTCTCTGAATACTGTGTGGGTGCCTCAGCTTCCCCTATGCATTTCTTAAGTATCTAGGTGGTGCGATAAGGGGGTGTGATCGATGCAGAGCCCTAGGGGACCAGTGTGATGGTGTCTGCACAGAGAATGGCCGACACCCTGTCTGCTGGCAACAGATGGCCTGGGCCCCTCCCCTGCAAAGGTGCCAGCTGAATGTGCTGGAGAACAAAGGGATCAGGTGACCTCCTGACCCAGGAAAGAGACAAAGGCCAGAGGTGGGGCTGGAGAGTTTCAGTTTGGAGATGGGGGGTGGCCCAGACCTGGAGGAGGTCCCTGGGGCACTGGCAGTGTCTCCCCGGGGGGGGGAGTCCCTGGGGGCGCTGGAAGAGTCTCCCAGGGGTGTCCCTGGGGCACCAGCAGCAGGAGAGGGTCCCTGGGGCACCGGCAGCGTCTCCCCAGGGTGTTTGTGTGTGAGGGGTCCCTGGGGCACCGGCAGAGTCTCCCCAGGGTGTGTGTGGGGGGGGGGGTCCCTGGGGCACTGGCAGTGTCTCCTGGGGGGGGGTCCCTGTGTGATGAACTGGGACTGTTCTGACTGTGGCCTGTGAATGCTGGGGGGGGGGGGGGGGGGGTTTGGCCTGGGAGGATGATCTGCATGGGGGGATGGGAGACTGGCTGGAGGGAGGAGACCTGAGCAGGTAACGGGAGAACCCAGGAAGGGGTTGGAGACCAGGTGACACCTCTGCCCAAGAAGCTGGACAAAGGCTGGGGGAGGGGACGCTGGGGGGAGAGAGGGAGTTTTCGGGAGGTGGCTGGGGAATGGAGGGAGGTGCAGACGGGGCTCTGATTCCCCAATGGGGCTGTGGTGCCTCTGGGATCTCAAGATGGACCTTACTGGGGAGGATCCTGTTGTCTGTGCCTGCAAGACCTGCCTGGGACTGTGATCCTGTCGGCTAATAAACCTTCTGCTTTACTGGCTGGCTGAGAGTCCTGGTGAATCGCAGGAAATGGGGGTGCAGGGCCTTGTGTTCCCCCACACTCTGTGACACCCTGAGTCACCGGCAGCGTCTCCCCACGGTGGGGGAGGTGTTCCTGGGGCACTGGCAGCATCTCCCCATGGTGGGGGGGGGGGGTCCTGGGGCACTGGCAGTGTCTCCCCAGGGTGTGGGGGGGGCTCCTGGGGCACCAGCAGCGTCTCCCCAAGGTGGGGGAGGTGTTCCTGGGGCACTGGCAGCGTCTCCCCAGGGTGGGGGCGTCCGCGGGGCTCTCACCTGCTGCTCCTCAGTGGGCGTATTCCCCTGGGAGTCACGGTCAGGGCCACGGCCCCCCTCGCCCTGGCCCAGGTCTGCGGGCGGCTCCCACTGCGTCGTGCCCGTGGGGATGTGCCAGTAGTAGGTGCCCGAGGCATCCTGCACCCTCACCCATCCAGCAGGAAGGTCCGAGTCCGTCTCGAAGGCGTTGCGGGCCCAGGCAGCGTCTGTGGAAGGAGGGAGTGTGAGCGGGGCCGGGCACCCCCAGGGAGTCAGGACGGGCCCGAGCTGGGGCAGGACGAGGCCCCCACACCGGCCCAGGCCCCAGCACAGCCACAATCCCACTGCCCTGCCCCTCACTATGCCCGCTCGTTCCCCATGGCCAGCCCTCAGCTGAGCCCTCCCAGACCTTTCCAGGGGCGCTGCTTCCCGGGGCCACCCCAGCCAGGCCTGGGGCTCCAGCTGCATTGACTAGCATGGTGCTACGGGATGCCCAGCGCCACTCGCTCGGGGCCCAGCCAGGCCCCCCTGTTACCCCCCATTTCCCGGCGTGACAGACACCGGGCTGAGAACAGCCCCTGCGGGGCCCCTGGGAACAGCCTGGAACCCGGGGCCCCTGTTACAATGATGGGCAGTGTCCGGTCAGGGCCTCGTCCAGACGGCACCAAGTCAGACGCCTCTGAGACTCTGCCTATGACACAGTCCCTTCGTCGTCGTCCTGCAGCCAGACCCAGCTGAGCCCCGACCAGACCCAGCCGACCCGGGCACCAGACCCAGCCGAGCTCCAGCTAGACCCAGCCAAGCCCCAGCCAGACCCTGCCGAACCGGGCACCAGGCCCAGCTGAGTCCGGGCCAGACCCAGCCGAGCCAGGCACCAGACCCAGATGAGCTCCAGCCAGACCCAGCTGAGCCGGACACCAGACCCAGCCGAGCTCCAGCCAGACCCAGACGAGCCGGACACCAGACCCAGACGAGCTCCAGCCAGACCCAGCCGACCCGGGCACCAGACCCAGCCGAGCCCCAGCCAGACCCAGCCGAGCCAGGCACCAGACCCAGCCGAGCTCTGGCCAGACCCAGCCGACCCGGGCACCAGACCCAGCCGAGCCCCAGCCAGACCCTGCCGAACCGGGCACCAGACCCAGCTGAGTCCGGGCCAGACCCAGCCAAGCCAGGCACCAGACCCAGACGAGCTCCAGACAGACCCAGCCAAGCCGGACACCAGACCCAGCCGAGCTCCAGCCAGACCCAGCCGACCCGGGCACCAGACTCAGCCGAGCCCCAGCCAGACCCAGCCAAGCCAGGCACCAGACCCAGCCGAGCTCTGGCCAGACCCAGCCAACCCGGGCACCAGACCCAGCCGAGCCCCAGCCAGACCCTGCCGAACCGGGCACCAGACCTAGCTGAGTCCGGGCCAGACCCAGCCAAGCCAGGCACCAGACCCAGACGAGCTCTGGCCAGACCCACCCGAGCCAGGCACCAGACCCACCCGAGCTCCAGCCAGACCCAGCCAAGATGGGCACCAGACCCAGCCGAGCCCCAGCCAGCCCCAGCCGAACCAGGCACCAGACCCAGCTGAGCTCCGGCCAGACCCAGCCGAGCCGGACACCAGACCCAGCCAAGCTCCAGCCAGACCCAGCCGAGTTGGGCACCAGACCCAGCCAAGCTCCGGCCAGACCCAGCCGAGCTGGACACCAGACCAGCTGAGCTGGGCACCAGACCCAGCCAAGCTCCAGCCAGACCCAGCCAAGCCGGGCACCAGACCCAGCCAAGCTCCAGCCAGACCCAGCCAAGCCGGGCACCAGACCCAGCCAAGCTCCAGCCAGACCCAGTGGAGCCGGGCACCAGACCCAGCCGAGCTCTGGCCAGACCCAGCCGAGCTGGGCACCAGACCAGCCAAGCCAGGCACCAGACCCAGCCGAGCACCGGCCAGACCCAGCCAAGCCCACTGCCCGGTGATAGTGATCACTGGGCCAAACACGTCCCAGCTCAGCCTCCCCGTGAGCATGTGGGATGCAGCTGCCTGCTCCTTCCCCGGAACAGCCCAGCACTGACTCCTCACTCAGTCCCTTCCCTACCCTGGGAAACAACATGGCGCACCAGGGAAACTGAGGCGCACTTAGGCGTCATACAAATATTACCAACAAAGGCCGATTTGCCCCACTGCACTGAGCCCAGAGACTTGGGTTTGGCTAAAGCCTCTTCTCAGAAGGTCTCTGTGATGAGGTGGGAATGTTCTTGGTGTTTTCTCTGAAAATTGTGTGGGTGTCTCAGTTTCCCCAATGCAGTTCTTAGGTATCTAGATCGTGAGACAAGGGGGTGTGATCGTTGCAGAGCCCTAGGGGCCTGCACAGAGAATGGCTGACACCTTGTTTGCTGGAAACTGCTGGCCTGGGCCCCTCCCCTGCAAAGGTGCCAGCTGAATGTGTTGGAGAACAAAGGGATCAGGTGACAAAGGCCAGAGGTGGGGCTGGAGAGTCTCAGCTGGAGCTGGCTGCGGAAAGAGAGCTTGGCCTCAAGATAGACCCGGCTGAGGGGTCCTGGTTTCTGTACCTACAAGCTCTGGTTTGACTGTGTTTCTGTCATCTAATAAACCTCTGCCCCCCGTCCCTCCTCCAGCAGGGAGCCCACGGGCTGGGCTGTCCCCCCAGAGCATGGAACCCCCAGGCCGGCCTGTCCCCACCCCCCCAGCACAGAGCCCGCGGGCCAGCCTGTCTCCCCCACACAGCACGGAGCCGAAGGGCTGACCTGTCCCCCCCACAGCACAGAGCCCCCAGGCCGGCCTGTTTCTCCCCCACACAACACGGAGCCCCTGGGCCGGTCTGTTCCCCCCACAGCACAGAGCCCGCGGGCCAGCCTGTCTCCCCCACACAGCACGGAGCCGAAGGGCTGACCTGTCCCCCCCACAGCACAGAGCCCCCGGGTCGGCCTGTTCCCCCCACACACAACACAGAGCCCTTGGGCCGGCCTGTCCCTCCCCCCCCCCGACAACACGGAGCCCCTGGGTCGGCCTGTTCCCCCCACACACAACACGGAGCCCTTGGGCTGGCCTGTCCCCCCTGTTAGGCCTGAATAAAGATATTGCAGACAAAACCAGGTATGCCAACCTGACCAAAGTCAGGCTAACAGAGGTTTGTGGGTAATCCCTGAGTGGAAAACACTGAGGGCTTGTCTACATCAGAAAGTTGCAGCGCTGGTGAGGGAGTTACAGCGCTGCAACTTAGGAGGTGTACACATCTGCAGGGCACCACCAGCGCTGCAACTCCCTGTTTGCAGCGCTGGCCGTACTCCCGTTTTGTCTCGGGTGTAGAGGATCCAGCGCTGGTGATCCAGCGCTGGTAATCAAATATAGACACTTACCAGCGCTTTTCTTGACCTCCGTGGAATAAGCAGGTATCCCAGCATACCTGAGGAAGCCTCTGGTAATCAAGCTGGTCTCCTTCCCCGGTTTGCTCTCGCGTTCCCCGAACCCCGAGCAAGCAGCTCTCCTTCCCTGAGGTTTGCTGGGTGGTTCCGGGAACGCGAGAGCAAACCGGGAAAGGAGACCAGCTTCGCCGCGGTTTGCTCTCGCGTTCCCCGAACCCCGAGCAAGCAGGTCTCCTTCCCTGAGGTTTGCTGGGTGGTTCCGGGAACGCGAGAGCAAACCGGGAAAGGAGACCAGCTTCGCCGCGGTTTGCTCTCGCGTTTCCCGGAACCACCCTGCAAACCGCAGGGAAGGAGACCTGCTTGTTCGGGGAACGCGAGAGCAAACCGCGGCGAAGCTGGTCTCCTTTCCCGGGTTTGCTCTCGCGTTCCCCGAACCACCCAGCAAACCGCAGGGAAGGAGACCTGCTTGTTCGGGGGTTCGGGGAACACTGGAGCAAACCGGGGAAGGAGACCTGATTCCCCGCGGTTTGCTCTCGCGTTCCCCGAACCCCGCTTGAAGCCGCCCAACAGCGCTGCAGTGTGGCCACATCTAACACCACTTGCAGCGCTGGTTGCTGTAAGTGTGGCCACTCTGCAGCGCTGGCCCTATACAGCTGTACTAATACAGCTGTAACAACCAGCGCTGCAAAATTTTAGATGTAGACATGGCCTGAGAAGCAGCAGCATGTCTCACAAGCGCTGGGAACAAGTGAGATAAGGGAGGGGCTGCATTCCTGGCATAGCACCAACTGTGCGGTGTTAGGAACAGTTCCTTAGAAGAACTGATAAGAAATCCGAGCCTCCCTGTTTTCACTCCTTGGTTCAGTTCTCTGTCTGTTTTAACTCCCCTGCATTCCTAACTTCTGGTGCTTGCTAAGATATTGTTAATCACCTAACGCTGTAAAACATGTATGCTAAAGGTGTCTAGTGTCTAGTTGTTAGAAGAAGGGGGTGGGTTGCTCCAGTGAATAATTCATGACGCGACGGAACTGACTATCTAGGCTTATACTAAGATGTAAAGAGCAGGCTGGTTCTCTCTGGAGACGAGCTGCTGCGTGCACTTGTCAATAAAGAGCTTTTGATCGGACCTTGCTGGTGTTGCCTGTCTCTCTCGCGGTCAGACAACGAACTTTGTCATTGGGTTAGAGTCCCTGACACCCCCACAGCACAGTGCCCTCTGGCCGGCCTGTCCCCCACACACACAGCACAGAGCCCCCGGGCCAGCCTGTTGCCCCCAGAGCACAGGGCCCCTGGGCCAGGCTGTTCCCTCTCCCCCCGAGAGCACAGGGCCCCCGGGCCAGCCTGTCCCACACACACACACAGCACAGAGGCCTCGGGCTAGCCTGGCCTGTCCCCCACAACACGGAGCCCCTGGGCTGGCCTGTCCCCTCCCCCCACAGCACGGAGCCCCCAGGCCAGCCTGTCCCCCTGAGCATGGAGCCCCCGAGCCGGCCTGTCCCCTGTCCCAGCAAGGAGCCCCTGGGCTGTTCTGTCCCCCCATAGCACAGAGCCCCCAGACCAGCCTGTCCCCCTGAGCATGGAGCCCCTGGGCCGGCCTGTCCCCCGTCCCAGCACGGAGCCCCCGGGTTGTTCTGTCCCCCCATAGCACAGAGCCCCCAGACCAGCCTGTCCCCTCAGAGCACAGAACCCCCGGACCAGCATGTCCCCCCATAGCACAGAGCCCCCGGGCCGGCCTGTCCCCCCACAGCACAGAGCCCCCAGACCAGCCTGTCCCCTCAGAGCACAGAACCCCCGGACCAGCATGTCCCCCCATAGCACAGAGCCCCCGGGCCGGCCTGTCCCCCCACAGCACAGAGCCCCCAGACCAGCCTGTCCCCTCAGAGCACAGAACCCCCTGACCAGCATGTCCCCCCATAGCACAGAGCCCCCGGGCCGGCCTGTCCCCTCACAGCACAGAGCCCCCGAACCGGCCTGTCTCCCCCACAGCGCAGAGCCCCCGGGCTGGCCTGTTCCCCCCCCCGAGCATGGAGCCCCCAGGCCGGCCTGTCCCCCCATAGCACAGAGGCCCCAGGCCTGCCTGTCCCCGCACAGCGCAGAGCCCCCGGGCCGGCCTGTCCCCCCCCAAGCACAGAGCCCCTGGGCCGGCCTGTCCCCCCCACAGCACAGAACCCCCGGGCTGGCCTGTCCCCCCACAGCACAGAGCCCCCGGGCCGGCCTGTGCCCCCCCTGAGCACAGAGCCCTCGGGCCGGCCTGTCCCCCCACAGCACAGAGCCCCCGGGCCGGCCTGTTCCCCCCCTGAGCACAGAGCCCCCGGGCCGGCCTGTCCCCCCATAGCACAGAGCCCCTGGGCTGGCCTGTCACCCTAGAGCACAGAGCCCCCGGGCTGGTCTGTTCCCCCCACAGCACAGAGCCCCCAGGCCTGCCTGTCTCCTCCCTGAGCACAGAGCCCCCGGGCCGGCCTGTCCCCCCCACAGCACAGAGCCCCCGGGCCGGCCTGTCCCCCCCCAGCACAGAGCCCCCGGGCCGGCCTGTCCCCCCACAGCACAGAACCCCCGGGCTGGCCTGTCCCCCCACAGCACAGAGCCCCCGGGCTGGTCTGTTCCCCCCACAGCACAGAGCCCCCAGGCCTGCCTGTCCCCCCCCTGAGCACAGAGCCCCCGGGCCGGCCTGTCCCCCCACAGCACAGAGCCCCCGGGCTGGCCTGTCCCCCCCAGAGCACAGAGCCCGCGGGCTGGCCTGTCCCCCCACAGCACAGAGCCCCCGGGCCGGCCTGTCCCCCCCCTGAGCACAGAGCCCCCGGGCCGGCCTGTCCCCCCCCTGAGCACAGAGCCCCCGGGCCGGCCTGTCCCCCTAGAGCACAGAGCCCGCGGGCTGGCCTGTCCCCCCACAGCACAGAGCCCCCGGGCCGGCCTGTTCCCCCCACAGCACAGAGCCCCTGGGCCGGCCTGTCCCCCCCCACAGCACAGAGCCCCCGGGCTGGCCTGTCCCCCCACAGCACAGAGCCCCCGGGCCGGCCTGTCCCCCCACAGCACAGAGCCCCCGGGCCGGCCTGTCCCCCCACAGCACAGAGCCCCCGGACCAGCATGTCCCCCCATAGCACAGAGCCCCCAGCACAAACCAGCCAATGCTCCATTATGCTTAGGCAGCACAGACACCCCCACACCCCGTCAGTGAGCTCAGGGCCCCGACATGCCAGACACCCCCCAGACCCCCCCCCCGGCCGAGGCCCCTGGCGCTGTACCGTCTGCATGGACGGTCCCTGCACACCCAGACAGACGTGGGGGCAGAGGGCCCGATCCCCCTCCCCTCTGCACAGGGGGACCCCACCGGCCCCTGAGGATCACACCGGGCGCCCCTGGCCGACCCCAGCCCTGCATCCAGCCCGTGGCCCATGTCCGAGCCCTGGGCCCTGGCCCCAACGCAGCAGCAAACAAACCCTGCACCCGGCTGCACCCTGAGCTCAGCCCTGCTCTGCCAGCGGCTGCCAGGCCCCGTGACGCAGCCCCCAGCTCACCCAGCCTGGGGCTCCTCTGCTGCTGGGGCAGGCGGGCAGCTCCGTGGGCACCCCCAGGGCCCGGCTGTGCCCGACTCCCGGCTCCCTCGCGGGCGAGCAGCCAGCCAGCACGGCCAGGCAGGAATCCGAGCTGTACGCGGCGCTGGCAGCCGGTGCCACCCGCTCCCGTGGGCACAGCTGGCCGAGAGCGGCGTAACCAGCCTTGTGCCAGGCTCTGCCGCCAGCTGTGCCCACCCCAGAGCTCCCCGGCTGCCTCCCCCGGGGCGGGGGCCCTGCGGGCTGCATGGAGCTGGGCTCCACATCCCCCTGCCCCCCTCCAACTGAGCTGTGTGGGGGGGTGGGGTGTCTGGGTCGCGTTGGGGGCAATGGAGCATCAGCTGGCTTGTGCTGGGGGCTCCGTGTTCTGAAGGGACAGGCTGGTCCGGGGGCTCTGTGCTGGGGGGGGGACAGGCCGGCCCAGGGGCTCTGTGCTGGGGGGGACAGGCCGGCCCGGGGGCTCTGTGCTGGGGGGGAAGAGGCCGGCCCAGGGGCTCTGTGCTGGGGGGGACAGGCCGGCCCGGGGGCTCTGTGCTGGGGGGCAAGAGGCCGGCCCAGGGGCTCTGTGCTGGGGGGGGGACAGGCCGGCCCAGGGGCTCTGTGCTGGGGGGGACAGGCCGGCTCGGGGGCTCTGTGCTGGGGGGGAAGAGGCTGGCCCGGGGGCTCTGTGCTGGGGGGGAAGAGGCTGGCCCAGGGGCTCTGTGCTGGGGGGGGGACAGGCCGGCTCGGGGGCTCTGTGCTGGGGGGGAAGAGGCTGGCCCGGGGGCTCTGTGCTGGGGGGGAAGAGGCTGGCCTAGGGGCTCTGTGCTGGGGGGGGGACAGGCCGGCCCGGGGGCTCTGTTTTGGTGGGGGGGGACAGGCCAGCCCGGGGGCTCTGTGCTGGGGGAAGGGACAGGCTGGCCCAGGGGCTCTGTGTTCTGGGGGGGGGGACATGCCGGCCTGTGGGCTCCGTGCTGTGGGGGGGCAGGCCGGCCCGGGGGCTCTGTGCTCTAGGGGGACAGGCCGGCCCGGGGGCTCTGTGCTGGGGGGGACAGGCCGGCTCGGGGGCTCTGTGCTGGGTGGGACAGGCCGGCCCGGGGGCTCTGTGCTGGGGGGGAAGAGGCTGGCCCAGGGGCTCTGTGCTGGGGGGGGGACAGGCCGGCCCGGGGGCTCTGTTTTGGTGGGGGGGGACAGGCCAGCCCGGGGGCTCTGTGCTGGGGGAAGGGACAGGCTGGCCCAGGGGCTCTGTGTTCTGGGGGGGGGGACATGCCGGCCTGTGGGCTCCGTGCTGTGGGGGGGACAGGCCGGCCCGGGGGCTCTGTGCTCTAGGGGGACAGGCCGGCCCGGGGGCTCTGTGCTGGGGGAGGGAACAGGCTGGCCCAGGGGCTCTGTGTTCCGGAGGGGGAGGGGACAGGCCGGCCTGGGGGCTCCGTGCTGTGGGGGGGACAGGCCTGCCTGGGGGCTCTGTGCTGTGGGGGAACAGGCCGGCCTGGGGGCTCTGTGCTATGGGGGAACAGGCCGGCCTGGGGGCTCTGTGTTATGGGGGGACAGGCCGGCCTGGGGGCTCTCTGCTCTGGGAGGGGGGACAAGCCGGCCCAGGGGCTCTGTGCTGGGGGGGGGAGACAGGCCAGCCCAGAGCCCCCTGTGTTGTGGGTGGTGGGGGGACAGGCCAGCTCAGGGGCTCCGTGCTGGGGAGGGACAGGCTGGCCCAGGGGCTCCGTGCTGAGGGCGGACAGGCTGGCTCGGGGGCTCTGTGCTGGGGGGGACAGGCCGGCTCGGGGTCTCTGTGCCGTGGGGGGACAGGCTGGCTCGGGGCTCCGTGCTGGGGGGGACAGGCCGGCCCGGGGGCTCTGTGCTGGGGGGGGACAGGCTGGCCAGGGGCTCTGTGCCGGCAGGGGACAGGCTGGCCCGCGGGCTCCGTGCTGGGGGGAGACAGGCTGGCCCAGAGGCTCCATGCTGGGGGAGGACAGGCCGGCCCGGGGGCTCTGTGCTGGGGTGGGGACAGGCCGGCCCGGGGGCTCTGTGCCGTGGGGGGACAGGCTGGCTCGGGGCTCCGTGCTGGGGGGGACAGGCCGACCCGGGGGCTCTGTGCTGGGGGGGACAGGCCGGCCCGGGGGCTCTGTGCTGGGGAGGGACAGGCTGGCCCAGGGGCTCTGTGCCGGCAGGGGACAGGCTGGCCCGCGGGCTCCGTGCTGGGGGGAGACAGGCTGGCCCAGAGGCTCCATGCTGGGGGAGGACAGGCCGGCCCGGGGGCTCTGTGCTGGGGTGGGGACAGGCCGGCCCGGGGGCTCTGTGCTGGGGGGGGACAGGCCAGCCCGGGAGCTCTGTGCTGGGGGGGGGACAGGCCGGCCTGGGGGCTCTGTGATTTGGGTGGGGGACAGGCCGGCTCAGGGGCTCTGTGCTGGGGGGGGGGAGAGGCCAGCCCAGGGGCTCTGTGCTACAGGGGGACAGGCCGGCCCGGGGGCTCTGTGCTGGGGGGGGACAGGCCAGCCCGGGGGCTCTGTTTTGGGGGGGGACAGGCCGGCCCGGGGGCTCTGTTTGGGGGGGGGGACAGGCCGGCCCGGGGGCTCTGTGTTCCGGGCGGAGGGGACAGGCCGGCCCGGGGGCTCTGTGCTGGGGGAAGGGACAGGCCGGCCCGGGGGCTCTGTGCTATGGGGGAACAGGCCGGCCTGGGGGCTCTGTGTTATGGGGGGACAGGCCGGCCTGGGGACTCCGTGCTGTGGGGGGTGGGGACAGGCCGGCCCAGGGGCTCCGTGCTATGGGGGGACAGGCTGGCCCAGGGGCTCTGTGCTATGGGGGGACAGGCTGGCCCGGGGGCTCTGTGCAGGGGGGGGGACAGGCCGGCCCAGAGGCTCCATGCTGGGGGAGGACAGACTGGCCCGGGGGCTCCGTGCTGGGGGGGAGACAGGCTGGCCCAGGGGCTCCGTGCTGGGGGCGGACAGGCTGGCTCGGGGTCTCCGTGCCGTGGGGGGGACAGGCTGGCTCGGGGCTCCGTGCTGGGGGGGGACAGGCCGGCCCGGGGGCTCTGTGCTGGGGAGGGACAGGCTGGCCCAGGGGCTCTGTGCCGGCAGGGGACAGGCTGGCCCGGGGGCTCCATGCTGGGGGGAGACAGGCTGGCCCAGAGGCTCCGTGCTGGGGGAGGACAGACTGGCCCGGGAGCTCCGTGCTGGGGGGAGACAGGCTGGCCCAGCTCCCGGAAGGATCCCTGGTCTCTGATTCCCTGTTCTGTTCATTCCCTCTGGGGCACCTGGCACTGGCCACTGTCGGCCGACAGGACACTGGACTAGACTGACCATCGGGCTGACCCAGTCTGGCCATTCTTATGGAACTACTTCTGCGCCCACACAGTATCTGCCACCCGAGCCCTGCGCTCCCCTCACCCTGTCGGTGCCACTCACTCCCGACCTGCAGCCCCTGCTAGCCCACCGCTGGGCTCCCCGAAGCCCTGTCAGTGCCCCTCACTCCTGACTCACAGCCCCTGCTAGCCCAGCCCTGGGCTCCCCCATGGGACGTTATTGACATTACCTGTGACGGTACAGATCATTGTTGCAACCACTGTTATATATTTGCAGCAAATAGCGTACAAAGGTTGTCGAGTGAGGTGTCTATGGCAAGGTTACGGTTTGCTGGTTCGGATTATAGTCTGTATGGGTGTATCATTTTGTAGCTGAAGTTATGAATATTGGCTCTGTACTTGTATCTCAAATGCATTTGCTTCTAAGTAGTCTCAGTGAAGCATTTGCTGGACTTTGGGAGACGCCAACCCACATCTGAGCTGTCCTGGGAACCTTCAAAGTAACATGTGAACAATGGCGTTGGCCTGTAAACTGAGTCATGCAGGGACATGTGACTTTCCCGTGTGATGCCAGACTCCATCTTGCTGCTGTGATTTTCCACAGTAAGAACGGACGGGGCGTCCTTCCACGGGCGGAGGATATAAAAGGCCCTGGAAACCCCTCCATCTTGTCTTCAATCCTGCTTCTGACTCTGGAGGGACTTCGCTACAAACTGAAGCTCTGCACAAAGGACTGAATGACCCATCCCAGCTGGAGATGTTCTCCAGAGACTTGATTTGAACCTGCAGTTTACTCCATCACTGCTACAATCCTGAACTAAGAACTTTGCCATCACTGTATGGAATTGATTCCATTTAACCAATTCTAGCTCTCATCTCTATCTTTTTCCCTTTATGAATAAACCTTTAGATTTTAGATTCTAAAGGATTGGCAACAGCGTGATTTGTGGGTAAGATCTGATGTGTATATTGACCTGGGTCTGGGGCTTGGTCCTTTGGGATCGAGAAAGCCTTTTTCTTTTATTGGGGTGTTGGTTTTCATAACCATTCATCCCCAGGACGGGTGGCACTGGTGGTGATACTGGGAAACTGGAGTGTCTAAGGAAATTGCTTGTGTGACTTGTGGTTAGCCAGTGGGGTGAGACCAAAGTCTTCTCTGTCTGGCTGGTTTGGTGCCTTAGAGGTGGAAAACCACCAGCCTGGGGCTGTGACTGCCCTGCTCTGAGCAATTTGTCCTGAATTGATGCTCTCAGAAGCGTCCCACCAAAGGCAGCATCGTTATGGGGGGTAAAGTCCATGGCTCCTGTCTGACCTGGGACAGACTCAGGAGTCCTGACACAGCTCAGCGAGGTGACTCCTCTAGTGAAACTGGCCAGAGTCTGCCAGGGCCCCGGCTCCTACTGTGGGTGCTGCGGCCCCAGGTCCCCCCGCTCCAAGCCAGGCCTAGCACCCCCGAGCACTGATGGGGCAGTGGGAGCTATGGGGAAGGGAGACTGTATGGGGGGGCAGCAGGATGTGGGGGGCAAGGGGTCTGTGCAGGAGGGGCAGGATGCAGAAGTGTGGGGGTACCCTGGTGGGGGGCCTGCCGGGAGAGGGTGAGGGGCAGCAGGGAGGTGCTGCTTCCAGCAGAGATAGTTGCTAAACAATAGGCTGCCACTGGCTCTGTGCTGTAACGTGGGGCTACCAGTGCCCACCCTAGACCGGCCCCACTCCAGGCGCATTGTGAGGGGTCCGGGGGGGCCATGGGGAAGGGCCCAGCCCCACAAAGTCACAGACTGCAGCAGGCTGGAGCAGGGCAGGACGTGGGCACTGGCTAAGCCACCTGCCTGCTACCCCCACCTGTCCCCCCATCCCTGCATGCCCCACATCCTGCACTGTGCCCCCTTCACCAGTGTCCAGCCCCCAGTGGCTGGTTGGGGCTTGTTTTCATGCCGTGGACAGGGACCCCTCCAGACAGAGGGGACCCAGGGACCATGGCTCCCTGCAGCAGGGCCTAGCTGGCCAGATGCAGTGGGGCTGGGAACCAGGACCCCTGGGTTCTCTCCCCAGCTCTGGGAAGGCAGTGGTGTCTAGTGGTTATAACGGGGGGAGGGGCTGGGAGCTCTGTCCCTTCCTTGGGCACCCAAAGCTCCACCCCCTGGGATGAAGTGGGAATTTTGGTAACATCTTTATGAGTGCCTCAATTTCCCTCTGTGCTTTGCATTGCTATACAGGTAACATAAAAGATTAAAAGCTGCTCTGGGGCAGAGCAGGATCCTGGGTGGGGGTGGTGGTGTCACTGTGACAAAGTGAGACTGTTTTGTATGAACACTGTGTGTGCCTCAGTTTCCCCACGTGTTACTCAAGGGGGTGTGTTTGTTGCAGACACCCCTAGAGAGCAAGTGCGACTGCTGACGGGCTGCAGAGAACAACTGACACTTGTAGCCTGGCAGCTGCTGGCTGGGTCCCCTCCTCTGCAAGGAGCAGATGGGGGTGTTGGTGCAGCCCAGGTGACCTGCTAGACCCCGAAAGGGACAAAGAACGGAGGAGGGCAATGGCCGTGATGGAGGCCAGGCAGCTGGAAGCGAGTCAGTCTCCTGGTTGGGGACTCAGGGGCGAGGGCCCAGTGCTCTCGCCCCCCTATGAACTTTGCCGAAGGTCCCTGATCTCGGTGCTGCCAAGCTCTGTTCTACGCTGGGCTCCCCACGATAATAACCCATCTGTGTCACACGCGGCTGGGAGTCATGGCTGGCTGCAGCGTGGGGGGCAGGACCCTTTGGGGGTGAGGCTCCCCCAGGGGTCCCACCCAGGGGGACTCGCTGTGGGGAGCTCACGGGGTGAGCAGGGGGCTGAACGCTCCCAGGTCAGACCCAGGAGGTGCCGAACCGGAGCAGGGTCCTTGCCCTGGGACAGGTGCCCTGAGGGGAGATGCTGCCCCAGAGTCCTGCCAGACATCACTCCGAGTGGGGCCGGGGCCCCCAGCAGAGCCAGACGTGCTGGTGGCAGGGGGACAGGGGGCTGAACCCCGGAGAGAGAGAGCCACCCTCGGTGTCACGGTGCTCTGGCCCTAGTCACCCCTCCCCTAATGTCCCAGTCACCTGCAAACCCCACTGGGGTTTTCCTGCAGGTGGCTGAGAAAGATGTTACTAGCGCAGGGCCAAGGGCCGATCCCCGCGGGACCCAAGGAACCAACCCCCCAGTGATGTCTCCATTCGGGGACTGACCAGTCAGTGTTTCCCCCTCCCCGCCCCCCTTCAGTAGGATCACGTTCATTTTACAGCGTTCTGGTGTGGGGTGAAATCCCCGACACACCTGTGGCTGTCACCTCTGACCTGCCCCAGCCCTGCCCCCCGCGATCGCCAGGCAGTCGGGCTCTTCCCTGGCCCCTCCTGAAACTAACAACAGGGACAGAAGCCTTGACAGCAGCTGCTCCTGGACCCCCAGCCTGGCACCGGCTGCGCTGTTAGCTCCAGCTTAGCCCCCCAGCCAGCCACGGCCTGGCAGCCAGTAGCCAGGTGACTGCTCAGTGGGGCCTGCTGGCGTCCCGGTCAGATTCGCAGCAGGGAGCCCTGGACAGAGACTGGACGCTGGTGCCCTAAGCCCAGCCTCGGAGGCTGCAGGCCGGCCCCTGTGAGCTACGGGGCCTGGGGCCCGGCCCAGTATAAGGGTCACCCGCAAAGGGCCTGGCTGGGACACCCCCATTGATCCATCCATGCCCCCCTCCATCCTAACTTACTTGCCTTCTATGAGGAGATAACTGGGTCTGTGGATGAGGGCAAAGCAGTGGATGTGTTATTCCTTGACTTTAGCAAAGCTTTTGATACGGTCTCCCATAAGAATGGCCGTACTGGGTCAGACCAAAGGTCCATCCAGCCCAGTATCCTGTCTACCAACAGCGGCCAATGCCAGGTGCCCCAGAGGGAGTGAACCTAACGGGCAATGATCAAGTGATCTCTCTCCTGCCATCCATCTCCATCCTCTGACACACAGAGTCTAGGGACACCATTCCTTACCCATACTGGCTAATAGCCATTGATGGACTTAGCCACCATGAATTTACCTAGTTCTCTTTTAAACGCTGTTATACTCCCACAGTATTCTTGGTAGCAAGTTAAAGAAGTGTGGGCTGGATGAATAGACTATAAGGTGGATAGATAGCTGGCTAGACCGTCGGGCTCAACGGGTAGTGATCAACGGCTCGATGTCTAGTTGGCAGCGGTACCACGTGGAGTGCCCCAAGGGTCGGTCCTGGGGCCAGTTTTGTTCAATATCTTCATTAATGATCTGGAGGACGGCGTGGACTGCACCCTCAGCAAGTCCGCAGATGACACTAAACTGGGAGGAGTGGAAGATACGCTGGAGGGTAGGGATAGGATACTGAGGGACCTAGACAAATTAGAGGACTGGGCCAAAAGAAATCTGATGAGGTTCAACAAGGACAAGTGCAGACTCCTGCACTTAGGACGGAAGAATCCCATTCACTGTTACAGACTAGGGACCAAAAGGACCTAGGGGTTACATTGGACGGGAAGCTGGATATGAGTCGACAGTGTGCCCTTGTTGCCAAGAAGGCTAACAACATTCTGGGCTGTATAAGTAGGGGCATTGCCAGCAAATTGAGGGACGTGATCATTCCCCTTTATTCAACATTGGTGAGGCCTCATCTGGAGTACTGTGTCCAGTTTTGGGCCCCTCACTACAAGAAGGATGTGGCAAAATTGGAAAGAGTCCAGCGGAGGGCAACAAAAATGATTCGGGGGCTGGAGCACATGACTTATGAGGAGAGGCTGAGGGAACTGGGATTGTTTAGTCTGCAGAAGAGAAGAATGAGGGGGGATTTGATAGCTACTTTCAACTACCTCAAAGGGGGTTCCAAAGAGGATGGAGCTCGGCTGGTCTCAGTGGTGGCAGATGACCGAACAAGGAGTAATGGTCTCAAGCTGCAGTGGGGGAGGTTTAGGTTGGACATTAGGAAAAACTTTTTCACTAGGAGGGTGAAGCACTGGAATGGGTTCCCTAGGGAGGTGGTGGAATCTCCTTCCTTAGAGGTTTTTAAGGTCAGGCTTGACAAAGCCCTGGCTGGGATGATTTAGTTGGGGTTGGTCCTGCTTTGAGCAGGGGGTTGGACTAGATACCTCCTAAGGTCCCTTCTATGATTCTGTGATTCGTCAGTGCACAGCTCCGCCCCCCAGGCCCTCCATCCAGGTCCACCTCCGCCCTCCCAGCAGCATTTGGCAGTTCTGCTCCCCAGGGCTGGGCCAGCAGAGAAGCTGAGTGAGCCCGTGGGCCCTGCCCGTACCTGTGTCATCGGGGGAGCTGCCAGCCGGGCTGCCCTGGCTCAGCGTGGCCCAGCTGGAGTCCTCGTCACTGGCGGCGCTGGCCCGTGGGCCGAAGAGCAGGCTGGCGCTCTTGCCGTGCTCGCGGGACCCACGCTCCAAGCTCTGCTCTGACTCGGCCGTGATGGGGTCACTCTGTACCGGGGTGGAGTCGCCATCCTCCTCCTCCTCCTCCTCCGGGCCCCCCCGCGGCAGGTCACTGAGCAGCACCGTGGCGAGGGGGCCAAGCTCATTACGGTTCTGGTCCTGCTCGGCCGCCTGGCGCAGCTGGTTCTGCCCATCCTTCACCCACTTGACATTGGCGGGCTCCTCCCTAGATGGCGGTCCTGGCCCCAGGGCGCCGTGCTGAGCAGGGCAGGTGCACGGGTGGTGCTCTGGAGGCGAGGCCTGGCACGGCAGCGTGCCGTTCAGAAGCTCACTGTGTGGCACCCGCAGCACCAAACTCAGCCCTGGGCAGCTGTTGTCATTGGCCAAGTCGCTCCTCTGGCTCAGCGGCCATGACATGGCCCCGGGTACCCTGAGAAGGGAGAGACACTGGTGTGAAGGCCAGCACGGCATGGAGCACAGGGCTGGGCCTGGCCCCAGGGTGCAGCCAGCCAGGGGACATCTTTAACAACACAAGAATGGCCATGCCAGGTCAGACCAAAGGTCCAACTAGCCCAGTATCTGTCTACCGACAGTGGCCAATGCCAGGTGCCCCAGAGGGAGTGAAGCTAACAGGGAGTCACCAAATGATCCATCCCCAGTCACCCATTCCCAGCTTCTGGCGAACAGAGGCTAGAGACACCATCCCTGCCCAGCCTGGCTGATAGCCATCGATGGACCTGTCCACCAGGAACTTACCTAGTTCTTTTTTGAACCATATTATGGTCTTGGCCTTCACAACATCCTCTTTTCTTTGTTTTAAACCTGCTGCCTATTAATGTCATTTGGTGACCCCTAGTTCTTCTGTTATGAGAAGGAGTAAATAACTTTTCCTTATTCACCTTCTCCACATTCCTCATGATTTTATAGACCTCTGTCATATCCCCCCTTAGTCACCTCTTTTCCAAGCTGAAAAGTCTCAGTATTATTAATCTCTCCTCATATGGAAGCCATTCTATACCCTTAATCATTTTTGTTGCCCTTTATGAACCATTCCAGCATATCTTTTTTGAGATGGGGCGACCACATCTGCATGCAGTATTCAAGATGTGGGCGTACCATGGATTTATATAGAGGGAACATGATATTTTCTCTCCTATTATCTGTCCCTTTCTTAATTATTCCCAACATTCTGCTCGCTTTTTTGATGCTGCTGCACATTGAGTGGATGATTTCAGAGAACTATCCACAATGACTCCAAGGTCCTTCTTGAATGGTAACAGCTAATTCAGACCCCATCATTTTATATGTATAGTTGGGATTATGTTTTCCAACGTGCATTACTTTGCATTTATCGACATTAAATTTCATCTGCTATTTTGTTTCCCAGTCACCTAGTTTTGTGAGATACTTTTGCAGCTCTTCGCAGTCTGCTTTGGTCTTAACTATCTTGAGCAGTTTTGTACCATCTGCAAATTTTGCCACCTCACTGTTTACCCCTTTCTCCAGATCATTTATGAACATGCTGACTAGGACTGGTCCCAGAACGGGCCCCTGGGGGACACCACTATTTACCTCCCTCCATTCTGAAAACTGACCATTTGTTCCTACCCTTTGTTTCCTGTCTTTTAACCAGTTACCAATCCATGAGAGGCCCTTCCCTCTCATCTCATGACAGCTGACTTTGTGTAAGAGCCTTTGGTGAGGGACCTTGTCAAAGGCTTTCTGAAAATCTAAGTACACTAGATCCACTGGGTCCATATGCTTGTTGATCTCCTCGGAGAATTCTAGTAGATTGGTGAGGTATGATTTCCCTTTACAAAAACCATGTTCACTCTTCCTCAACAAATTATGTTAATCTGTGTGTCTGGCAATTTTGTTCTTTAGTTACAACCAGTTTGCCTGGTACTGAAGTCAGACTTACTGGCCTATAATTGCCGGGGTCACCTCTGGAGCCCTTTTAAAAAACTGGTGTCATATTAGCTGTCCCTCCGGTCATCTGGTACAGAAGCTGATTTAAATGATAGGTTACATGCCACGGTGAGTAGTTCTGCAATTTCACATTTGAGTTCCTTGGGTGAACAGCATCGGTCGTGATGACTTATTACTGTTTAGTTTCTCAATTTGTTCCAAAACCTCCTCTAATGACACCTCAATCTGGGACAGTTCCTCAGATCTGTCACCTAAAAAGTACGGCTCAGGTTTGCGAATCTCCCTCACATCCTCAGCCATGAAGACCAATGCAAAGAATCCATTTAGTTTCTCTGCAATGGCCTTATCGTCCTTGAGTGCTCCTTTAGCATCTCGATTGTCCAGTGGCCCCACTGGTCATTTAGCAGCTTCCTGCTTCTGATGTATGGGGTGGGACCATTCTTCTGCATCCCTCTCTGTCTCCCTGAGCTCCTCCAGCTCAGCCATCCTGGTCCCCAAAGCCCGAACGCGGTCTCTGAGGGCCAGGAGCCCCTGCACCGAGTGCACTCATACACCGCCCGCCCACAGGGCAGATAGTCACACATGCTGCATTGGGTGCAATAAACTGGAATATAGATATATCCATGAACCACATGCCCAGCTCCTGGTCTCAGGCCCAGCCTAGCTCCCTCAGTGAGGGTAAGGGCACCACGACAGAGCTGGGAGAGCCCGGGGCCAGGTGACGCTCAGCCACGGGGGGGCGAGGGAAGCTGCTGAATGCAACCACACCCTGGCTAGGCACCCCAGGCCAGGCACCCTGGGCATCTCTGGGACAGGCTCCCTCTGCCTCTGTTCACACTGGGCGCCCCCGTGCACAACAGCAGCTCTGCTATCCGAGCCTGCCAGAGGCAGCTAGGGACCCTGGAAAGGCTGTAGCAGCTTGGGCAACCCGGCATCCTGTCCTAGAATCACTGACCCACAGGGCTAGAAGGGACCGCAGGGGTCAGCTAGTCTGGCTCCGCTCAGATGCAGGATTGGTTGGGTCTGACTCACTCCTGCCAGCCCCAGCCCCCTTTGGAAACCCCCAATGAAGGAGGTTCCCCGACCTCCCGAGGCGTCTGGTCCATTGTCCTACTGATCTTAGTTAGAAAGTTCTTCCGGAGATTTCACCTCAGTCTGCTGGGCTGGAGTCTGACCCCTCACCTCTCATCCTGCCCTTACTTATGGCAGCCTTTCCAGTACCTGAAGACAGCTGTCAGGCCGCCCCCCCCCCCTCGCAATCTCCTCTTTTCCAAACTAAACCTATGGGGAGTCGCGTTGTACACGGGCATTAGGGTCTGATGTCAGCGCGTAAGGCGAAAATTGCGTCTAGTCGAACGCTCATTGAGTGGAATGGCGGGCGCAATCGCCTGCATTACAGGTGCAGTGTTTAAATTATTTTTCTCTCGTTCATTTTGTTTTGCCGAGCACGTAGAGTTAAAATCGCACAAGTTAAACGCGCCTGTGATGTGACTGCACTGTACCCAGTTCCTTCAGCCTTTGCACGTATGGTTCGCATTCCAGCCCTTGGATCCTCTTTGTCCGTCGGCTCTGGATCCTTTCTGGTTTCTCCTCATCCTTCCTGTGCATTGGTGACCCAAACTGGACACCGTTCTCCAGCTGAGGCCTAACCAGCCCAGCACCAAGCAGAGCGGTGCTATCACCTCCCATGACTTGCATGCTCTGCCTCTGTTCATGCGACCTAACATCGCATTGCTGACTCCCCTGCTCCCAGATCTTCTCAGCAGTGCTGCTGCCAAACCAGTTATCCCCCAGGCTGTATTTGTGCATTCGTTTTTTCTTCCCTTAGTGTAGCACCATACATTCATCTTTGTTGAATTTCATTTTGTTGTCTACAGCCCAGTTCTCCAAATTTATCCAGATCCCTCTGAATTTTAGTTCTGTCCTCCAAAGTGTCAGTGCCCCCCCGGCCCTTGCAGCTTTCTGTCAGTTGCAGATTGGCTCAGCCTGCTCTCTGGGGCAACAGCCAGAGAATAAACTTTTTCACTAGGAGGGTGGTGAAGCACTGGAATGGGTTACCTGGGGAGGTGGTGGAATCTCCTTCCTTAGAGGTTTTTAAGGTCAGGCTTGACAGAGCCCTGGCTGGGATGATTTAATTGGGAATTGGTCCTGCTTTGAGCAGGGGGCTGGACTAGATGACCTCCTGAGGTCCCTTCCAACCCTGATATTCTATGATTCTAACACCAGCCCCAGAACAGCCCCTGTGGAACCACCCAACCTCAGTCCAGTCACAGTCCATTTTTCCTGGCTCGGACCCACGGCCTGTCCAGCCCAGGATCCCACTCGCCCCTCCTAGGTCACTGGGCACCGCTCTGTTGGCCCAAGGGCGCCCTTACCCTGTGCTGCAGCGGAGGCAGATCCTACGTGCCCCTCAGGACCAGGACAGCCGTGTCCATGCGGGGATGCTGCTGGGGACCAACTCCCAGAACCTGGAGACAGAGGAACAGGAGAGGAGGTCACTCGGGGGGGCAGCGGGGTCAGACTCAGATCCCAATGGCAGGAGAGATGGACAGGATCAGGTGATCTCACCCCCTGCCGAGTACAGGCCACAGGACTCCCCGAATCTCGACGGGACTAAAGCCAGTCAGGGGGTGGAGAATCCAGGCTGACCTTGGGAAATGCCCCAGAAGCTAAATGACCCCACCCCAACCCAGGGTCCAGCCTCAGCTCCCAGCCAGTGGCTTGGGTCAGACCTTCGTCTGCCAGCGTCCGGAGCCCAGTACGCCTTGTGATCCCCAGACGCCAACTTCCTCCACCCGCACCGTCCGTGGCATGCAAAGCTGGTCTCTCCCCGTCCCGTCCTCAGCAGCCCCCGCCCCCTGTCCCGAGGGGTCCCCAGATCACCGGCCCCTCCCTCATCCCAGAGCCAGCCGCATCTGCCCCAGGCCCGGACCAGTCCCCAGCCGAGAGCCCATCCAGACTCAGGGGGCAGGCGACTCCCCCTCTACACCCTGGCCAGGGCCGGGAACCCTTCTGCCCGCGGGGCACAGCAGTCTCAGGATTTTGGGGCTCCTGGATCTGCCCCTGCTTTGCTGGGTGTTGTGGGGCCTCGGCTGGGCTCAATCCCAACGTCCCGCGTGTGGATCACGTCTGGGTATTGATGGCCAGCGACTCCAGGCACCGCTCAGCCCAGCCCCAGACCAGGGGCAACTAATCGCAGAGCTGAGCTGCGCCCGCCACTGCTCACCCACATGTCTGCACCACACCTGGCATGGCCTGACCCACAGCCCCACGGACACGTAACTTCACACCCTGGGCTCCCCACGGTCCCGCCAGTGCCCCTCACTCCAGATCCGCAGCCCCCCGCTCCCCCCCACTTCCGACCCGCAGCCCCCCGCCCCCCCGTGCCCCTCACTCCTGACCCGCAGCCCCCTACTCCTGACCCACAGCCCCCCGCTCCCTCGATGCCCCCCACTCCCGACCCGCAGCGCCCCGCCCCCCAGTGCCCCTCACTCCAGATCCGCAGCGCCCCGCTCCCCCCCACTTCTGACCCGCAGCCCCCCGCCCCCCCGTGCCCCTCACTCCTGACCCGCAGCCCCCTACTCCTGACCCACAGCCCCCCGCTCCCTCGATGCCCCCCACTCCCGACCCGCAGCGCCCCGCCCCCCAGTGCCCCTCACTCCAGATCCGCAGCGCCCCGCTCCCCCCCACTTCTGACCCGCAGCCCCCCGCCCCCCCGTGCCCCTCACTCCCGACCCGCAGCCCCCTACTCCTGACCCACAGCCCCCCGCTCCCTCGGTGCCCCCCACTCCCGACCCGCAGCCCCCCGCCCCCCAGTGCTCCCCACTTCCGACCCGCAGCCCCCCGCCCCCCCGTGCCCCTCACTCCCGACCCGCAGCCCCCCGCCCCCCCGTGCCCCTCACTCCCGACCCGCAGCCCCCCGCTCCCCCCCACTTCCGACCCGCAGCCCCCCGCCCCCCCGTGCCCCTCACTCCCGACCCGCAGCCCCCCGCCCCCCCGTGCCCCTCACTCCCGACCCGCAGCCCCCCGCTCCCCCCCACTTCCGACCCGCAGCCCCCCGCCCCCCCCGTGCCCCTCACTCCCGACCCGCAGCCCCCCCGCCCCCCCGTGCCCCTCACTCCCGACCCGCAGCCCCCCGCTCCCCCCCACTTCCGACCCGCAGCCCCCCGCCCCCCCGTGCCCCTCACTCCCGACCCGCAGCCCCCCGCCCCCCCGTGCCCCTCACTCCCGACCCGCAGCCCCCCGCTCCCCCCCACTTCCGACCCGCAGCCCCCCGCCCCCCCGTGCCCCTCACTCCCGACCCGCAGCCCCCCGCCCCCCCGTGCCCCTCACTCCCGACCCGCAGCCCCCCGCTCCCCCCCACTTCCGACCCGCAGCCCCCCGCCCCCCCGTGCCCCTCACTCCCGACCCGCAGCCCCCCGCCCCCCCGTGCCCCTCACTCCCGACCCGCAGCCCCCTACTCCTGACCCGCAGCCCCCCGCCCCCCCGGCCCGGCCGGTACCTGCTGCGGCCCCGCTCGGCTCTGGGGGAGGAGCCGCCGCTTCCGCTTCCGAGAGACTCGGCGCCGCCCGGGGGCAGGGGGGGGCGAGTCAGTCTCAGGAAGTTCCTCGGGGGGGGCGCTTCAGCCCTGGGGGGTGCTGGGGCCGGGGGAGGCAGATCCAGGACCCCCCCCCGGCTCCAGCCAGGGCCTCCCGTGCTGATCTGCCCCCCTGCCCCCCGCTGCCTGCCCCCCCCGTGCTGACCGGGGGCCCCCGTGCTGATCTGCCCCCCCTGCTCCCTGCCCCCCCGTGCTGATCTGCTCCCCCTGCTGCCTGCCCCCCCCCCGTGCTGACCGGGGGCCCCCGTGCTGATCTGCCCCCCCTGCTCCCTGCCCCCCCGTGCTGATCTGCTCCCCCTGCTGCCTGCCCCCCCCCGTGCTGACCGGGGGCCCCCGTGCTGATCTGCCCCCCCTGCTCCCTGCCCCCCCGTGCTGATCTGCCCCCCTGCTGCCTGCCCCCCCCCGTGCTGACCGGGGGCCCCCGTGCTGATCTGCCCCCCCTGCTCCCTGCCCCCCCGTGCTGATCTGCCCCCCCTGCTCCCTGCCCCCCCGTGCTGATCTGCTCCCCCTGCTGCCTGCCCCGCCCCCCCGTGCTGACCGAGGCCCCCTGTGCTGATCTGCCCCCCGCCCGCTCCCTGCCCCCCCCGCTGATCTGCTTCCCCCTGCTGCCTGCCCCGCCCCCCCGTGCTGACCGAGGCCCCTTGTGCTGATCTGCTCCCCCCCGCTCCCTGCCCCCCCTATGCTGATCTGCCCCCCCCCGTGCTGACCAAGGCCCCCTGTGCTGATCTGCTCCCCCCCGCTCCCTGCCCCCCCTGTGCTGATCTGCCCCCCCCATGCTGACCAAGGCCCCCAGTGCTGATCTGCTCCCCCCTGCTGCCTGCCCCCCCCCCGTGCTGACCGGGGGACCCCGTGCTGATCTACCCTCCTGCCCCCCGCTGCCTGTCCCCCTGTGCTGAACGAGGCCCCCTGTGCTGATCTGCTCCCCCCCGCTCCCTGCCCCCCCTGTGCTGATCTGCCCCCCCCCTGTGCTGACCGAGGCCCCCTGTGTTGATCTGCCCCGCACCCACCGTGCTGGCCTGGGCCCCTCGCTGTGCCCCAAGGGTGGAGGGCAGCGGGGTCGGGGGCCGGGGTTCTGCGCTGGGGCCCGTAGCTGAGCACTCAGGGGTGGCCCCAGGGCGGGCCAGGCACCAGCCCCCGTCCCAGTCCCGCACGGGGACCCAGGGCACATAGGTTCCTTCCTAAGGGAACCAGCCGCCCCTTGTCCAGCCCCAGCTGACCCCCACCACGGGACCAACCCTGGGAGCCTGCAGCCCCCCCCCCCCCCGCCCCGAGCTCCCGCAGCCAGTCGCCCTGGGGTTGCTCCTGAGAGACGTGTCCCCAAAGGGAGCTGGGCCCCCCAGCGTCTGCAGAGATGCCCAGCCCAGGGACGTCAGCCCAGTGCTCTCGGGGAGCCCAGGGAGCTGCCTGGCCCAGCCTGGGGACCCAGCACCCAGCCAAACCTGCCCCCCCCACCCTCGGGCCCTCCTCGGTCTGTTCTTCCCCGGCTGGTCGGACCCACCAGCTTCCTGGGGGGAGCAGTGGGGGACATCCAGGAGCCTGAGTTGCTCGGGAGTAAGTGTCCCAGTGCTGAGATCTGCCATTGTCTGCACGGACCCTCCACTGCCCTGGACTCCCGTCACCCAGTGTGGGGCAGTCAGGGCCCTGCACCCCCCGTTCCTGTGACTCACTGGGTGTCACGGAGTGTGGGGCAGTCAGGGCCCTGCACCCCCCACCTCCTGCGATTCACCGGGTGTCACGGCAGGACTCCCAGCCAGCCAGTAAAACAGAAGGTTTATTAGCCGAGAGGAGCACAGTCCCAGACAGGTCTTGCACAGACAGCAGGACCCCCCCTCGTAGTTCACATGTGGGAAGGTTTATGGGGCCCGTGCCCTTTCCCCACCCCAGTACCCCTGGGGTTCAAGCTGGGCTGGGGTCTTCTCCCCACGTTCCAGTCTGGGGGGCTATGATTCGGGCTCTCTTGGTTCAGAGCCCCCATTTTGACCTTGGCCCCCCTCGGGAAAGGCTCCTCTGTGTTGGCAAGGCTCCTAAAGCCATTTTCCCCTTGTCCCGGGCCTTCCCCAACCTCTGGCAGGGGTCACAGGATTGGCAGTACTGCCGGACATGGGTAAAGACCCCCTGTGACAGAGCAGGGCGGATTTGACCTGGGAATGTTGCAGGGAGGTTACCTTGAGGACGAGAGTAAATCTCCCTGAGCTGTACCCGGAGCCAGGAGGGGGGTTGGGAGAATTCACACCTGCCTGGGAGACTGCACAAAGGGAGGAGGGGCAGAGGGGAGGGGCAGGAGAGGGGCTGGAGGGAATTTTAGTTTCAGTTTGGGCTGAGTGGTGCAACACAGGGAACCCCAAGGCTGGGATCTAAGCTCCCTGAACCCCCAGAGGGACTCGATTGAGGGGTCCTGGCTGTGCCTCCAGGCTCTGCTGTAACCTGCATTCCTGTTGTCCAATAAACCTTCTGTTTTCCTGGCTGGCGGAGAGTCACTGTGAGTCCCAGGAAGAGGGGTGCAGGGCCCTGACCTGGGGAAGTTCAGGGTCCCCTCTCTGGGACAACGCATCTGCTATCAGGTCTTGTGTAGCTGATGGTCCTTAATGGGCCATCAAGCAGGCTAGGCAGAGCTAACACCCACTTGTCTGGGGTGTCACCCAGAAGCACAGCACCAATTTGAAATACAGACAGAATAGATCCAATACGTATAACTTCAACTACAAAATGATACAGACATACGGATAGCGTAATCATAACCAGCAACCCATAACCTGGTCTTAGACACCTTATATGACCCCCTTTACATAAGATCTGGTGCCACTACAGGACCTTGGTTGCAACCCATGTTCTGTATGGTCCCAGATTATACCAATAACATCACATACATACAACCAGGACCCCTCAATCAAGTCCCCGGGGGCAAGGAGCTTAGACCCCAGCTTTGAGGTTCCCTCCATCTCCCCAGCCAGATCGAAACTAAAACCCCTCCAGCCGTCTCCTCCAGCTCCTCCCCCAGCCTTTGTCCAGTTTCCGGGGCAAAAGGTGTCACCAGCCCCCTTCCAAGGTATCCCATCACCAATGTCAACAGTCTCAATAAAACTCCCACACAACATCCCTGGGTTGATCCGCGCTGCTCCCTGCTCCGTCACACCTTCCAGACCATGTTTGCTGCTGACCTGGAGCAGGGGAACGCTGATGAGGATGGGGCTGTCATCCGTCACTGGGAACGCTGGCTCCAATCCCACAGCCCCAGGCCACCTCACCCAGCCAGGGCAAAGGGTGAGGGCCAGAGCCACCATCCAGGGCAGCATGGGGGCCCAGACGCTGTGAGTGTCTGGGGCTGTGACCAAGTGGGAATGTTCCCCCAAGATGGACCTGACTTAGGCGTCCAATTTCTATACCCACAGGGGAGGGATAGTTCAGCGGTTTGAGCATTGGCCTGCTCAACCCAGGTTTGTGAGTTCAATCCCTGAGGGGACCATTTAGGGATCTGGGACAAAATCAGTACTTGGTCCTGCTAGTGAAGGCAGGGGCTGGACTCAATGACCTTTCAAGGTTCCTTCCAGTTCTAGGCAATGGGCCATAGCTACATATACAAGCTCTGTTTTAGACCGTGTTCCTGTCAATTAATAAACCTCTGTGTTACTGGCTGGCTGAGTGACGTCTGACTGCAAAGTGGGGGGGCAGGACCCTGTGGCTTCCCCAGAACCCCGCCTGGGCGGACTCGCTGTGGAAAGTGCACGGAGGGGCAGAGGATGCTGAATGCTCCAAGGAGAGACCCAGGAGGTGAAGCCGTGTGAGCTTCTTGCCCTGCAGACAGTCTGCTCCGAGGGAGAGGAGGCTCCCCAGAGTCCTGCCTGGCTTGGTGGGGAGCAGGTCCAGAGCATCGCCCAGGGACTCCGTGACACCCCCCTCCTCATGCCCACTTGGGAGCTGCAGGGCTCCACATCTGGAGCTGTACCTCTCTGAGTCTCAGCACGTCTGTCTCTGCCATGGGCCCCCTCAGGGAGTCCACGCACTCTGGACCCTCAGGGCCTCCACCCCCAGAGGGAATAATGCCCCCCACACACACACACTCTGATCTCTAGCCCGGAGCGAATCTCAGCCAGCATAAAACAGGAGGTTTATTGAGTGTTTGACCCCAGCACAGGAAACTCTCCAGCATCAGGCATGACATCCCCCAGCCCAGCACATCCCAGTCCCCCTGCATCCAGGGGGGCTCTCCCTGCTCCCTCTCTCCAGCCCCGAGCCCCCTGCTTCCCAGCTGGGCCTCCGATATCCCCAGCCCCAAGCCCCTCTGTCCATTGGCTTCTCCGGGGAAACAAGTTCCTCTGGGTCTCCTCTCCTCTCAGCCCTCCTCTGGTCCCTCTGGCTGGAACGGGCTGGTCAGGTCCCCGGGGTCCTCTCCCCACAGCCCATTGTCCTTCTACAGGCCAGAACCGGCTGTGTCTCCTGAGCTGGGTCTCCGGGTCCCCAGGTCACCAGTCGCTGGGGTCTCCATTCTCCAGGCGATCGGCCGGGGTCCCACGTTCCCTCTCCGGTCCTGTGTCCCAACAAACTCCCTCTCCTCTCACCTCGTTAAACCAGTAACACCCGGGGACACTGAGTCCCCTCCCCCCGCATGCAACCCACTGGAAAACACAGAAAACACAAGAACCCTCCCACTTGGTCACACCCCCAACAAAGGGAACCCCAGGGACCACACGGGGCCAAGAGTGGGCACTACCTGTGAGTCTGTGACAGGCGGTTGGTGGATCCCCGGGGGAGTAGGGGGTTCCCCTAGCTGGGGTTGGGTGGATCCCCGGGGGAGTGCGGGGTTCCCCTCGCTGGGGTTGGGTGGATCCCCAGGGGAGTGACGGGTTCCCCTAGCTGGGGGTTGGTGGATTCCCAGGGGAGTCGGGCATTCCCTTCGTTGGGGTCAGTGGATCCCTGGGGGAGTGCGGGGTTCCCCTCGCTGGGGGTCGGTGGATCCCCGGGGGAGTCGGGCATTCCCTTCCTTGGGGGTCGGTGGATCCCCGGGGGAGTGCGGGGTTCCCCTCGCTGGGGTTGGGTGGATCCCCAGGGGAGTGAGGGGTTCCCCTCGCTGGGGGTCGGTGGATCCCCGGGGGAGTCGGGCATTCCCTTCCTTGGGGGTCGGTGGATCCCCGGGGGAGTGCGGGGTTCCCCTCGCTGGGGTTGGGTGGATCCCCAGGGGAGTGACGGGTTCCCCTAGCTGAGGATTGGTGGATTCCCAGGGGAGTCGGGCATTCCCTTCGTTGGGGTCAGTGGATCCCTGGGGGAGTGTGGGGTTCCCCTCGCTGGGGGTCGGTGGATCCCCGGAGGAGTCAGGCATTCCATTCCTTGCGGGTCGGTGGATCCCTGGAGGAGTGTGGGGTTCCTCTTGCTGGGGTTGGGTGGATCCCCGGGGGAGTGCGGGGTTCCCCTCGCTGGGGTTGGGTGGATCCCCAGGGGAGTGACGGGTTCCCCTAGCTGGGGGTCGGTGGATTCCCGGGGGAGTCGGGCATTCCCTTCGTTGGGGGTCAGTGGATCCCTGGGGGAGTGCGGGGTTCCCCTCGCTGGGGGTCAGTGGATCCCCAGGGTCAGCTCTAGCTCTGCCGAGGGGGCTGATGCGGGCATTGTCAGTAAATCCCCAGGGTGCCCGTGGATGCAGCGCTCAGCCGGGGATCACAGTGGCCCCAGAAGGGAGGGAACCCCGCAGGAGCCAGGACTGGGGGGCCCGGGGCACTGGGCCAGGAGCCAGGCAGCAAGCTCTGCCCTTGGCAGTCCTGCCCCCACCCACCCGCCACGTGTGCTCAGAGCACAGATAAGGCCGGGATATCAGCGGGGAAGGTGCCCGCTGCACAGTCCAGGCACTCGAGCCAGAGGCAGCATCACCCCTGGCACCCGGACCAGGTAGGGGCCACGGACTCGCTGCCTGGGGCCCCGGGCTCTGCCCAGCCCAGCCCCTTGCTCCCCGGGCTGTGGGGCGGTGGGACCAGGCAGCTCCAGACCTGAGGGCCCCCCATTGCACCCCCAGAGGCAGAGAGCCCTCCTGGCAAGTGGGTGTTGGCTGGGATCCTGCGGGTGCAGGTCTCTGTGGTCCCGGCAGGGCCTGCTCTGCCCGGGGGGGCTGGCGGCCGTGGCCGAATGGGGGAGAAGGGGAGCCCCAGGCCCTGTGGAGCCCCAGCGAGAGGCACTCTGCCCACCCCGGCCCCTGCCTGGCCCAGCTGGGCCGCTCCCTGGGCCGTTTGCACCCCCGTCCCAGCGTCTGCCCTTGGAGCCGGCAGCGCGTCTGGTGAGGTCACCTTCAGCGGGTGGCTCCCCGCCCGGTCCTGTGCCCGCCCTTCCCCGCCCCCCAGAGACAGCCTGGCCCCTACGCCCGCCCTTCCCAGCCCCCCTCAGAAAGAGCCTGGTCCCTGCGCCCGCCCTTCCCCGCCCCCCCAGAGACAGCCTGGCCCCTACGCCCGCCCTTCCCCGCCCCCCCAGAGACAGCCTGGCCCCTACGCCCGCCCTTCCCAGCCCCCCTCAGAAAGAGCCTGGTCCCTGCGCCCGCCCTTCCCCGCCCCCCCAGAGACAGCCTGGCCCCTACGCCCGCCCTTCCCAGCCCCCCCAGAGACAGCCTGGCCCCTACGCCCGCCCTTCCCAGCCCCCCTCAGAAAGAGCCTGGTCCCTGCGCCCGCCCTTCCCAGCCCCCCCGGAGCCAGCCTGGCCCCTACGCCCGCCCTTCCCCGCCCCCCCAGAGACAGCCTGGCCCCTACGCCCGCCCTTCCCAGCCCCCCTCAGAAAGAGCCTGGTCCCTGCGCCCGCCCTTCCCCGCCCCCCCAGAGACAGCCTGGCCCCTACGCCCGCCCTTCCCCGCCCCCCCAGAGACAGCCTGGCCCCTACGCCCGCCCTTCCCAGCCCCCCTCAGAAAGAGCCTGGTCCCTGCGCCCGCCCTTCCCCGCCCCCCCAGAGACAGCCTGGCCCCTACGCCCGCCCTTCCCCGCCCCCCCAGAGACAGCCTGGCCCCTGCGCCCGCCCTTCCCAGCCCCCCCAGAGACAGCCTGGTCCCTGCGCCCGCCCTTCCCCGCCCCCCCAGAGACAGCCTGGTCCCTGCGCCCGCCCTTCCCAGCCCCCCCGGAGCCAGCCTGGCCCCTGCGCCCGCCCTTCCCAGCCCCCCTCAGAAAGAGCCTGGTCCCTGCGCCCGCCCTTCCCAGCCCCCCCAGAGACAGCCTGGCCCCTGCGCCCGCCCTTCCCAGCCCCCCCGGAGCCAGCCTGGCCCCTGCGCCCGCCCTTCCCAGCCCCCCCAGAGACAGCCTGGCCCCTATGCCTGCCGTTCTCCGCCCGCCCGGAGACAGCCTGGTCCCTGTGCCCGCGCTTCCCAGCCCCCCCAGAGACAGCCTGGCCCCTGCGCCCGCCCTTCCCCGCCCCCCAGAGACAGCCTGGCCCCTGCCCCCGCCCTTCCCCGCCCCCCAGAGACAGCCTGGCCCCTGCGCCCGCCCTTCCCGGCCCCCCCGGAGCCAGCCTGGCCCCTGCGCCCGCCCTTCCCAGCCCCCCCCAGAGACAGCCTGGCTCCTACGCCCGCCCTTCCCAGCCCCCCAGAGACAGCCTGGCCCCCTGTGCCCGCCCTTCCTCGCCCCCCAGGAGCCAGCCTGGTCCCTGCGCCCGCCCTTCCCCGCCCCCCCAGAGACAGCCTGGCCCCTGCGCCCGCCCTTCTCAGCCCCCCAGAGACAGCCTGGCTCCTACGCCCGCCCTTCCCAGCCCCCCAGAGACAGCCTGGCCCCCTGTGCCCGCCCTTCCTCGCCCCCCAGGAGCCAGCCTGGTCCCTGCGCCCGCCCTTCCCCGCCCCCCCAGAGACAGCCTGGCCCCTGCGCCCGCCCTTCTCAGCCCCCCCAGAGACAGCCTGGCCCCTGCGCCCGCCCTTCTCAGCCCCCCAGAGACAGCCTGGCCCCTGCGCCCGCCCTTCCCCGCCCCCCAGGAGCCAGCCTGGCCCCTGCGCCCGCCCTTCCCAGCCCCCCCAGAGACAGCCTGGCCCCTATGCCCGCCCTTCCCCGCCCCCCAGAGACAGCCTGGCCCCTGCGCCCGCCCTTCCCAGCCCCCCCAGGGACAGCCTGGCCCCTATGCCCGCCCTTCCCCGCCCCCCAGGAGCCAGCCTGGCCCCTACGCCCGCCCTTCCCAGCCCCCCCAGAGACAGCCTGGCCCCCTGCGCCCGCCCTTCCCCGCCCCCCAGGAGCCAGCCTGGCCCCTGCGCCCGCCCTTCCCAGCCCCCCCAGAGACAGCCTGGCCCCTGCGCCCGCCCTTCCCAGCCCCCCCAGAGACAGCCTGGCCCCTGCGCCCGCCCTTCCCAGCCCCCCCAGAGACAGCCTGGCCCCTGCGCCCGCCCTTCCCCGCCCGCCCGGAGACAGCCTGGCCCCTGCGCCCGCCCTTCCCAGCCCCCCCAGAGACAGCCTGGCCCCTATGCCCGCCGTTCTCCGCCTGCCCGGAGACAGCCTGGCCCCTGCACCCGCCCTTCCCAGCCCCCCAAAAGACAGCCTGGCCCCTGCGCCCGCCCTTCCCCGCCCCCTAGAGACAGCCTGGCCCCTGCGCCCGCCCTTCCCAGCCCCCCCAGAGACAGCCTGGCCCCTGCGCCCACCCTTCCCAGCCCCCCCAGAGACAGCCTGGCCCCTGCGCCCGCCCTTCCCAGCCCCCCCAGAGACAGCCTGGCCCCCTGCGCCCGCCCTTCCCCGCCCCCCAGGAGCCAGCCTGGCCCCTGCGCCCGCCCTTCTCAGCCCCCCCAGAGACAGCCTGGCCCCTGCGCCCGCCCTTCTCAGCCCCCCAGAGACAGCCTGGCCCCTGCGCCCGCCCTTCCCAGCCCCCCCAGAGACAGCCTGGCCCCCTGCGCCCGCCCTTCCCCGCCCCCCAGGAGCCAGCCTGGCCCCTGTGCCCGCCCTTCCTCGCCCCCCCAGAGACAGCCTGGCCCCTGCGCCCGCCCTTCCTCGCCCCCCCAGAGACAGCCTGGCCCCCTGCGCCCGCCATTCTCCGCCCGCCCGGAGCCAGCCTGGCCCCTGTGCCCGCCCTTCCCAGCCCCCCCAGAGACAGCCTGGCCCCTGCGCCCGCCCTTCTCAGCCCCCACAGAGACAGCCTGGCCCCTGCGCCCGCCCTTCCCCGCCCCCCAGGAGCCAGCCTGGCCCCCTGCGCCCGCCCTTCCCCGCCCCCCAGGAGCCAGCCTGGCCCCCTGCGCCCGCCCTTCCCCGCCCCCCCAGAGACAGCCTGGCCCCCTGCGCCCGCCCTTCCCCGCCCCCCAGAGACAGCCTGGCCCCTGCGCCCGCCCTTCCCAGCCCCCCCAGAGACAGCCTGGCCCCTGCGCCCGCCCTTCCCCGCCCCCCAGGAGCCAGCCTGGCCCCCTGCGCCCGCCCTTCCCCGCCCCCCAGGAGCCAGCCTGGCCCCCTGTGCCCGCCCTTCCCCGCCCCCCAGGAGCCAGCCTGGCCCCCTACGCCCACCCTTCCCCGCCCCCCAGGAGCCAGCCCTACCCCCTACGCCCGCCCTTCCCCACCACCTGGAGCCAGCCCAACTCCGTTCCCCGCCCCCCATAGCCAGTCTGGCCCCCTGCACCCACCCTTCCCCGCCCCCCAGGAGCCAGCCCGGCTCCCTTCCCCGCCCCCCAGGAGCCAGCCTGGCTCCCTTCCCCATCCTCTGGAGCCAGCTCAGCCCCCTTCTCCACCCCGGGCCCCCGCTGAGCCAGCCTGGCTCCTGTCTCCCCAGGGTGGGGAGACCATATTCCCAAAGGGAAAATGGGACAGCTTGTGGGGCTAGTCTGACCCGCCCCCCCACAGGTGGGGCTGGCTGTAGCCCCCAGGCCAGGCTGGAACGAGCTGTGCTGACTGCCCACTGCCCGAGCTCTGACACCCCTGAACGGCCCTGCCCCACACCTCCTGTATCCCCCCGCGCCTCCCCACCACAGCTCCCACCGCGCCCACTTCTCTGATGAAAGGGCATTTGTCCCGTTCACTCTCGGTCGGCAGCAGGCAGGACAAATACCCACTTCTGCCAAACGTGGGGCCGGCCGGACCGGGCCGGGGCTGGCAGAGAGCGGTGCTAGGAGCCCTGGCTCGCTGAGGGGGCAGGGGCCCTATAGCACTAGCAGGGGCCTACTGAGATGGGGGCCCAGGCACTGCGCAGACCTGAGTGAGACCCCCACACACCCAGCCCCCCTGTGCAACCAGCCTCCACCGTGCACACAGAACAGCCCCCCACATGGACCCAGCCTCCTGTGTACACCCAGCCTCCCACCGTGCACACAGAACAGCCCCCCCACATGGACCCAGCCCCCCTGTGTACACCCAGCCCCCCACCGTGCACACAGAACAGCCCCCCACATGGACCCAGCCCCCCTGTGTACACCCAGCCCCCCACCGTGCACACAGAACAGCCCCCCACATGGACCCAGCCCCCCTGTGTACACCCAGCCCCCCACTGTGCACACAGAACAGCCCCCCCACATGGACCCAGCGCCCCTGTGTACACCCAGCCTCCCACTGTGCACACAGAACAGCCCCCCACATGGACCCAGCCCCCCTGTGTACACCCAGCCTCCCACCGTGCACACAGAACAGCCCCCCACATGGACCCAGTTCCCCTGTGTACACCCAGCCTCCCACCGTGCACACAGAACAGCCCCCCACATGGACCCAGTTCCCCTGTGTACACCCAGCCTCCCACCGTGCACACAGAACAGCCCCCCACATGGACCCAGTTCCCCTGTGTACACCCAGCCCCCCACCGTGCACACAGAACAGCCCCCCACATGGACCCAGCGCCCCTGTGTACACCCAGCCCCCCACCGTGCACACAGAACAGCCCCCCACATGGACCCAGTCCCCCTGTGTACACCCAGCCCCCCACCGTGCACACAGAACAGCCCCCCACATGGACCCAGCCCCCCTGTGTACACCCAGCCCCCCACTGTGCACACAGAACAGCCCCCCACATGGACCCAGCCCCCCTGTGTACACCCAGCCCCCCACTGTGCACACAGAACAGCCCCCCACATGGACCCAGCCCCCCTGTGTACACCCAGCCTCCCACCGTGCACACAGAACAGCCCCCCACATGGACCCAGCCCCCCTGTGTACACCCAGCCCCCCACCGTGCACACAGAACAGCCCCCCACATGGACCCAGCCCCCCTGTGTACACCCAGCCCCCCACCTGTGCACACAGAACAGCCCCCCACATGGACCCAGCCCCCCTGTGTACACCCAGCCTCCCACCGTGCACACAGAACAGCCCCCCACATGGACCCAGCCCCCCTGTGTACACCCAGCCCCCCACCGTGCACACAGAACAGCCCCCCACATGGACCCAGCCCCCCTGTGTACACCCAGCCCCCCACCGTGCACACAGAACAGCCCCCCACATGGACCCAGCCCCCTGTGTACACCCAGCCCCCCACTGTGCACACAGAACAGCCCCCCACATGGACCCAGCCCCCCTGTGTACACCCAGCCCCCCACCGTGCACACAGAACAGCCCCCCACATGGACCCAGCCCCCCTGTGTACACCCAGCCCCCCACCGTGCACACAGAACAGCCCCCCACATGGACCCAGCCTCCTGTGTACACCCAGCCTCCCACCGTGCACACAGAACAGCCCCCCACATGGACCCAGCCTCCTGTGTACACCCAGCCTCCCACCGTGCACACAGAACAGCCCCCCACATGGACCCAGCCCCCCTGTGTACACCCAGCCCCCCACCGTGCACACAGAACAGCCCCCCACATGGACCCAGCCCCCCTGTGTACACCCAGCCCCCCACCGTGCACACAGAACAGCCCCCCACATGGACCCAGCCCCCTGTGTACACCCAGCCCCCCACTGTGCACACAGAACAGCCCCCCACATGGACCCAGCCCCCCTGTGTACACCCAGCCCCCCACCGTGCACACAGAACAGCCCCCCACATGGACCCAGCCCCCCTGTGTACACCCAGCCTCCCACCGTGCACACAGAACAGCCCCCCACATGGACCCAGCCCCCCTGTGTACACCCAGCCCCCCACCGTGCACACAGAACAGCCCCCCACATGGACCCTGCCCCCCTGTGTACACCCAGCCCCCCACCGTGCACACAGAACAGCCCCCCACATGGACCCAGCCCCCCTGTGTACACCCAGCCCCCCACTGTGCACACAGAACAGCCCCCCACATGGACCCAGCCCCCCTGTGTACACCCAGCCCCCCACCTGTGCACACAGAACAGCCCCCCACATGGACCCAGCCCCCCTGTGTACACCCAGCCCCCCACCGTGCACACAGAACAGCCCCCCACATGGACCCAGCCCCCCTGTGTACACCCAGCCTCCCACCGTGCACACAGAACAGCCTCCCACATGGACCCAGTCCCCCTGTGTACACCCAGCCCCCCACCGTGCACACAGAACAGCCCCCCACATGGACCCAGCCCCCCTGTGTACACCCAGCCCCCCACCGTGCACACAGAACAGCCCCCCACATGGACCCAGCCCCCCTGTGTACACCCAGCCCCCCACCGTGCACACAGAACAGCCCCCCACATGGACCCAGCCCCCCTGTGTACACCCAGCCCCCCACTGTGCACACAGAACAGCCCCCCACATGGACCCAGTCCCCCTGTGTACACCCAGCCCCCCACCGTGCACACAGAACAGCCCCCCCACATGGACCCAGCGCCCCTGTGTACACCCAGCCCCCCACCGTGCACACAGAACAGCCCCCCACATGGACCCAGCCCCCCTGTGTACACCCAGCCCCCCACCGTGCACACAGAACAGCCCCCCACATGGACCCAGACCCCCTGTGTACACCCAGCCCCCCACCGTGCACACAGAACAGCCCCCCACATGGACCCAGCCCGCCTGTGTACACCCAGCCCCCCACCGTGCACACAGAACAGCCCCCCCACATGGACCCAGCCCCCCTGTGTACACCCAGCCCCCCACCGTGCACACAGAACAGCCCCCCACATGGACCCAGCCCCCCTGTGTACACCCAGCCTCCCACCGTGCACACAGAACAGCCCCCCACATGGACCCAGTTCCCCTGTGTACACCCAGCCCCCCACCGTGCACACAGAACAGCCCCCCACATGGACCCAGCGCCCCTGTGTACACCCAGCCCCCCACCGTGCACACAGAACAGCCCCCCACATGGACCCAGTCCCCCTGTGTACACCCAGCCCCCCACCGTGCACACAGAACAGCCCCCCACATGGACCCAGTCCCCCTGTGTACACCCAGCCCCCCACCGTGCACACAGAACAGCCCCCCACATGGACCCAGCGCCCCTGTGTACACCCAGCCCCCCACCGTGCACACAGAACAGCCCCCCACATGGACCCAGCCCCCCTGTGTACACCCAGCCCCCCACCGTGCACACAGAACAGCCCCCCACATGGACCCAGCCCCCCTGTGTACACCCAGCCCCCCACCGTGCACACAGAACAGCCCCCCACATGGACCCAGCCCCCCTGTGTACACCCAGCCCCCCACCGTGCACACAGAACAGCCCCCCACATGGACCCAGCCCCCCTGTGTACACCCAGCCTCCCACCGTGCACACAGAACAGCCCCCCACATGGACCCAGCCCTCCTACATACACCCAGCCCCCCACCGTGCACACAGAAAAGCCCCCCACATGGACCCAGCCCCCCGTGTACACCCAGCCCCCCACCGTGCACACAGAACAGCCCCCCCACATGCACCCAGCCCCCACCGTGCACACAGAACAGCCCCCCCACATGGACCCATGCCCCCCACATGCACCCAGCCCCCACCATGCACACAGAACAGCCCCCCCACATGGACCCAGCCCCCCGTGTACACCCAGCCCCCCACCGTGCATGCACCCAGCCCCCACCGTACACACAGAACAGCCCCCCCACATGAACCCAGCCCCCCACACACACCCAGCTCCCCACCGTGCATGAACGCAGCCCCCCACACACGGACCCATCCTTCCCATGTGCACCCAGCCCCGCTCACATGACACAGCCCCCACACACACACCCAGCCCCCCCCATGCACACATGCACCCACCGCCCTGCCCCCATGCACACCCAGCCCTGCAGCCGTCAGAGGGGCATGCTGTCCCTGGCGGACATGTACACGGTGTTGGCGGGAGGGTGCGGTGATGACACGTGGGGCAGGCTGGGCCCCACCCCAAGTTGCTCGCACCTGGTGAGAGCAGCTCGGCCAGCAGGCCCCAGCCTCTGTGAGATCTCCCCTGCCGCCCATGTGGGGGCCTGTTCCCCTCTCCTCCCACCCCCAGGGGCCCTGCTGCAACCTGCCTCCTCCTCCCATGCTCCCTGGGCACCCCCAGGATTCCCTATTGCTCCCCTCTCCAACCCCACCCACGTCCTCCCCTCAGCACCCCCGTACGTCTGCAACCGCGGGGACCCTGCTGCACTCCACTGCCGAACCCCCGGGCCCCTGCCATGTGTCCCCCAACCCTGGGACCCCTGCTCCCCACTGCAGCAACCCCGGGCCCCTGCCATGTGTCCCTCAACCCTGGGAATCGTGCTCCCTACTGCCGCACCCCCGGGCCCCTCCCATGTGTCCCCCAACCCTGGGACCCCTGCTCCCCACTGCAGCAACCCCGGGCCCCTGCCATGTGTCCCTCAACCCTGGGAATCGTGCTCCCTACTGCCGCACCCCCGGGCCCCTCCCATGTGTCCCCCAACCCTGGGACCCCTGCTCCCCACTGCAGCAACCCCGGGCCCCTGCCATGTGTCCCCCAACCCTGGGAATCGTGCTCCCTACTGCCGCACCCCCGGGCCCCTCCCATGTGTCCCCCAACCCTGGGACCCCTGCTCCCCACTGCAGCAACCCCGGGCCCCTCCCATGTGTCCCCCAACCCTGGGAATCGTGCTCCCCATTGCCACACCCCTGGGCCCCTCCCATGTGTCCCCCAACCCTGGGACCCCTGCTCCCCACTGCAGCAACCCCGGGCCCCTGCCATGTGTCCCCCAACCCTGGGACCCCTGACCCCACTGCTGCAGCCCCGGGCCCCTCCCATGTGTCCCCCAACCCTGGGGCCCCTGCTCCCCACTGCCGCACACTCGGGCCCCTGCCATGTGTCCCCCAACCCTGGGGCCCCTGCTCCCCACTGCTGCAACCCCGGGCCCCTACCATGTGTCCCCAAACCCTGGGACCCCTGCTCCCCACTGCAGCACCCCTGGGCCCCTGCCATGTGTCCCCAAACCCTGGGACCCCTGCTCCCCACTGCCACATCCCTGGGCCCCTGCCATGTGTCCCCAAATCCTGGGGCCCCTGCTCCCACTGCTGCACCCCCAGGCCCCTACCATGTGTCCCCAAACCCTGGCACCCCTGCTCCCCACTGCAGCACCCCTGAGCCCCTGCCATGTGTCCCCAAACCCTGGGGCCCCTACTCCCCACTGCCGCACCCCCGGGCCCCTGCCATGTGTCCCCAAACCCTGGGGCCCCTACTCCCCACTGCAGCACCCCTGAGCCCCTGCCATGTGTCCCCAAACCCTGGGGCCCCTACTCCCCACTGCCGCACCCCCGGGCCCCTGCCATGTGTCCCCAAACCCTGGGGCCCCTACTCCCCACTGCCGCACCCCCGGGCCCCTGCCATGTGTCCCCAAACCCTGGGGCCCCTACTCCCCACTGCCGCACCCCCGGGCCCCTCCCATGTGTCCCCAGACCCTGGGGCCCCTACTCCCCACTGCCACACTACCGGGCCCCTGCCATGTGTCCCCCAAACCTGGGGCCCCTGCTCCTCACCACCACACTCCAGGGCCCCTCCCATGTGTCCCCAACCCTGGGACCCCTGCTCCCACTGCTGCAGCCCCGGGCCCGTGCCATGTGTCCCCCAACTCTGGGGCCCCTGCTCCCCACTGCCGCACCCCCGGGCCCCTGCCATGTGTCCCCAAACCCTGGGACCCCTGCTCCCCACTGCCACATCCCTGGGCCCCTCCCATGTGTCCCCAAACCCTGGGGCCCCTGCTCCCCACTGCCGCACCCTCGGGCCCCTGCCATGTGTCCCCCAAACCTGGGGTGCCTGCTCCCCACTGCTGCAACCTCAGCCCCTGCCATGTGTCCCCCAATGCTGGGGCCCCTGCTCCTTACCGCCACACCCCTGGGCCCCTGCCATGTGTCCCCCAACTCTGGGGCCCCTGCTCTCCACTGCTGAGCCCCAGGGCCTCTGCCATGTGTCCCCAAACCCTGGGACCCCTGCTCCCACTGCTGCAGCCCCGGGCCCGTGCCATGTGTCCTCCAACCCTGGGGCCCCTGCTCCCCACCGCTACACCCCGGGGCCCCAGCTGCACCCCACTGCCACACACCTAGGCTCCTGCCATGTGTCCCCCAACTCTGAGGCCCCTGCTCCCCACCGCCACACCCCTGGGCCCCTGCCATATGTCCCCCATCCCTGGGACCCCTGCACCCCACTGCCGCATCCTGGATCCCTGCTGCATCCCAGTGCCACACCCCCAGACCCCTGCCATGTGTCCTCCAACCCTGGGCCCCTGCTCCCCACCACTGCAGCCCAGGGCCCCTGCTGCACCCCACCACTGCATCCCCAGAGCCCCTGCTGTGTCCCCCTGAACCCTAGTGTCCCTGCTGCACCCCTGGGGCCCCTGCTGTGTCCTCCTGAACCCTGGAGACTCTGCGGGGCTCCTGGGGCTGAGTGTGACCCCCCTCTCCCACAGGTCCCGACATGGCGCTCTTTGGGCAGCTCCTGGAGCCCCACGGCTACCTGCAGTCTCTGCGCTCGCTGGTGCTAGGCGTGGTGGCGCAGCTGCAGGGCACGGCCATGCCCGAGGAGCTGGCGTTCGTGCAGCGGGAGCTGGAGCTGCTGGACGGGGCACTGGCGGGGGGCCCAGGGCTGCTGGACGACGCGGAGGTGGGGCGCTACGAGGACTGCGTGGCTGCCGTGTACGGGCAGCTGGGGGCGGCCGTGCGGGCCGGCGCTGCCCACGCCCCGCGCGAGCAGGAGCTCTTCCTGCAGACCTGCGCCCAGTACGAGCTGGAGCGGCAGCTGCTGGGGTTGTGCCGGCGGGTGCAGGGCGTCTCCGTGCTGACCGGGCGCCCGGCGCTGCTGGAGCAGGCTGTCCAGGCCCACCGGCCCCGCCGCTGGCAGATGACTCAGTTCTGCCAGCAGCTCAACCTGGTGGTGGGCGCGGGGCTGCTGTGCCTGCTGTGCCAGGCCGGGCTGACGGGGCGGGACGGGGCCCTGCTGCTGGGCCGCTGGGCTGGCCGCATGGGGGCCCTGCACCAGCGCATGAAGGAGGCCGTGGGCCAGTGCACCGCCTACTTCCAGGGGCAGGCACAGGAGGACCTGGCCAGCGTCCTGGCCCAGGCCCCGCTGCCTGGCCCCGCCGAGGTGGCTGCCCAGGTCCTCAAGAAGCTGGAGACGAACTACGACTGGCTGCGCTGGGCGGTGATGGCGTGGGGCGGGGAGCCGCAGCCCGGCCCAGACGGGGAGCCGCAGCCCGACCTGGAGGGGGACCAGGTGCTAGCCCAGGGCAACTACATCACGGGCCAGGCGGCCTGCGGGCTCAGAGTGGTAGCCTGCTACAGTGAGAGCCCTTCCTCGCTGGACAAGGGCCGCACCCACCAGCTGATCGGGGAGCTGGAGTGGAAGCTGCCCAACCCGCCGCCCGAGGTCTATGCCAGCCTGGAGGCCGAGCCAGCCCGGGCCCGTGGCTACCTAGCCCAGCGCATGCTGCAGAAGCTGGGTGAGGGGCTGGGGCCCAGCGTCACCGTCCACGTGGTGCCTGGCAAGCTGGAGATGAGGAGCAACTTCCCGCCAGCCGCCTGCCTGCTGCACGAATACCGGCACCGCCTGGCCTCCGGCACCGTCTGCATCTTCGGCTGAGCCGGCGTGGCCAGTGGGACCGGGGCCGTTCTGGAGGCCTCTCCCGCCCCGCTGGCCTGAGCCAATAAAGCTTCATTCCAGTAAACGCTGCCTGGGTCAGTCGCGCATCATCTGCACACATCCCCCTTGGGCACAGCCCCACGTGGGCACCTCTCCGAGCTGCCCCCTCTCCCCTCTCAGGCGGCCAGTGCTGCCCCAACCCTCAAACAGGCCCTGGGGGGCCCCCAGAGGTGGGCCAGAGCCCCAAGGGGTCCCACTCGCCCTTCGGGATAAACCTACATGAGGAAAGACTTCACCTATCACACAGCCAGCCTGGGCAACCCGCTGCCAGGGGCTGCTGGGAAGGGCAAACGTGAACCGCGTCGAACAGGAACCAGAGAAGTGCACGGAGGACGGGTCCATCGATGGCTATTAGCCAGGCTGGGCCGGGATGGGTCGCTGGCCTCTGTCTGCCAGATGCTGGGAATGGGCGCAGGGGATGGGTCACTTGGTGATTCCCTGCTCTGTTCACTCCCTCTGGGGCACCTGGCGCTGGCCACTGTCGGCCGACAGGACACTGGGCTGGATGGACCCTTGGTCTGACCCAGTCTGGCCGTTTGCATGTTCAGGGCTGGCCATGGGACCTCGGAGACAGATGGAAGCAGGGGAATGGTCCTGCTATCATGGGCAGCTCTCCTGGCTTATACACTCCCCCGGCGCAGGGGGCTAGCGAAAGGATCTGAGCCCCTGCTCCCTTACCCAGCGGCCCACCTGACTCGAGGGCTCCCCTCCCGCTCCCCTGGGTGGCAGAGTCCTCGGACCCCCGACCAGGCTGGGCCCAGGATTCCTGGGGCTCAAACCCCAATCTCCTGTCATACTTAGGACAGGGCTTGGGTGTCCCCACTCTGAGGGGCTCTGTCCACTCCAGGCGCTCCCTGTCCCACTGATCACTACACAGGGTTCAAAGCAAACACGATTTATTACACAGCAAGTCCTTCAAAATAAGTAAAAGGTGGAGGGAAAAGCCGGCACCCCGCTCGGTGGCCGGGAATGTCAGGGCCTGCCCAGGCCCTGGCTGTGCCGCAGGTCGGACCCTCGCTCTGACGGTGGCCACACACCCTCAGGATCTCGGTGGCAGCCCCCCGCCCCCGTGGGGGTTACGAGCCCCCTCCCAGTCTGGGCTGCAAGGCCTCATGGCCTGGGGGCATCTCCCTGTGCTGGGCCCTGTGCCCAGGGTCTCCCTCACTCTGCCCAGCCAGCGGCTCCAGCACTCGGCTCTGGTCTGCTCCAGCCCCAGTCCCCCGCTCCCAGCCCTGCCCCCAACTCCCAGCCCCCGCCCCCAGCCTCCCAGCTCCAGCTCTCCACTCCCCACCTCCCAGCCCTCAGCCCCCTGCTCCCAGCCCTGCCCCCAACTCCCAGCTCCCGCCCCCGCCCCCAACTCTAGCCCCCAGCCCCTGCCCCCAACTCCCAGCTCCCGCCCCCGCCCCCAACTCTAGCCTCCAGCCCCTGCCCCCACCTCCCAGCCCTCGACCCCAGCTCCCAGGCCCCACCTCCCGCCTCCCAGCCCCAGTTCCTACCCCCCCACCCACAGCTCCTGCCCCCAGCTCCCAGACCCTGGCCCCAGCTCCAGTCCCCACCCACCTCCCAGCTCCAGTCCCCTGGCTCCAGCCCCCCGTTCCCAGCCCCACCCCCAGCTCCCACCTCCCAGCCACTGCCCCCCACCTCCCAGCT
Source organism: Gopherus flavomarginatus (assembly GCF_025201925.1). NCBI lineage: Eukaryota > Metazoa > Chordata > Testudines > Testudinidae > Gopherus > Gopherus flavomarginatus. The sequence goes on from NC_066617.1 coordinate 379,654,319, forward strand.
CCCATCCCCTGCCCCACCCGCCTGCACTCCCCCGCCCAGCCCCTGTGCCCCCCACCACACCAAGCCCCCTGTGTCCCCCCCATACCCAGCTGTCTGTGCCCCCCCAAAAGCTCTGCCCAGCATGTCCACAGAAGCCACAGGGCCCCCCCCACGCTCAGCCAGGAGCTGCAGGCGCCCCCCCCCCCCCCGCACTGTGACATTCTCTCTCTTGAGGGAGCGTGCTGTAACCCCCATATTCCTCATTACATATAATCCTGATCTCACATATAAAGCATGTCTGGTGTTACGCAGTGTGGGGGAGTCGGGGCCCTGTACCCCGCATTCCTGCCATTCACCGGGACTCTCAGCCAGCCAATAACACAGAAGGGTTATTATACGACAGGATCACAGTCCCAAGCAGGGCTTCTCAGTACACCCAGGACCCCTCAGTCAGGTCCATCTGGGGGGACAGGTAGGCCAGAGCCCCATCTGGCCCCCCTCCATTTCCCAGCCAGCTCCAAACTGAAACTCTCCAGCCCCACCTCAGGCCTTTGTCTCTTTCCTGGGTCAGGAGGTCACCTGATCCCTTTGTTCTCCAGCACATTCAGCTGGCACCTTTGCAGGGGAGGGGCCCAGGCCATCAGTTGCCAGCAAACAGGGTGTCGGCCATTCTCTGTGCAGACACCATCACACTGGTCCCCTAGGGCTCTGCAACAACCACAACCCCTTATCCCACCACCTAGATACCTCAGAAAGGCATAGGGGAAACTGAGGCACCCACACAGTATTCAGAGCAAACATTAAGAGAAAACATTAAGAACGTTCCCATAGTTCTGTACCCGGGGCAGCAGTTCCCTGCTCAGGTACCCGATGGGGTGTCTCCCCCCTCAGCATTGGCTAGCATCAGCATCATGCCCAGCCCTGTGTCTGAGGCGTCGGTGAACACTGCAAAGGTCTGGATTTGCCAGATTTACCGGACCAGTTCCAGAGCATCGTCCAGGGACTCTGTGACACCCCCCTCCTCATGCCCACTCGGGAGCTGCAGGGCTCCACCCCTCACCCAGCGGGAGCTGCAGCCCCACCCAGGCAGTGTTTTCAAACAGAGTCGGGATTACTGGGTGCAGGGCTGCAGGGGGGGTCCTTAGCACAGCTCGCAGAAATGCTGGGGAGGCATCATCCAGCCAGCTCCCCTGGGTGTCCCAGCCATGCGGCTGCAGGCTCCATGTGGCCCTCCAGCCAGCTCCCCCGGGTGTCCCAGTGTGGCGATGTGGTTCTGGCGGGACCCAACTGAGAGTGCCAATTCAGGACCAATTGCTCAAACAGGGCAGTCACAGCCCAAGGCTGGGGTTTTTCCACCTCTAAGGCACCAAGCCAGCCAGACAAAAATGACTTCGGTTTCACCCCACTGGCTAACCACAAGTCACACAAGCAATTTCCTTAGACACTCCAGTCTCCCTGTATCATCACCAGTGCCACCCGTCCTGGGGATGAATGGTTATGAAAACCAACACCCCAGTACACACACAGACACATGCATGCACATGCACAGACAGGCACAAAGACACACACACACAAACGTGCATGCGCACACACCTGTAAGCAGGGCCTGAATGAACTCTTCCCTGGCAGCGAGCTGGGAGGGGGAGAAACTTCAGGAGCAAACTGTATTTCCGTGAACACAGCTACTCTGCGTAGGGATCCAACAGCTAGAGCTGCTTTGCTCTAAATCACTCAGCCAGGGCTCTGTCAAGCGGGGCCTGAAAACCCTCTAAGGAAGGCGATTTCACCCCCTCCCTAGGGAACCCAGTCCAGGGCTTTGGCTGGTGTTGGGTTACAAATCACTGCAGAGCTGAATGCAGGAGTGTGAAGTGCTGTTCTCAAGGTTGTTGTCTTTGCTGTATGAGCAGAACTGTGCTTAGCCTGTCCCAAACGAGGGCTCACCCTCAGCTGAAAGGCCCCCGTTAAGCCAGGGACTCGAATGCCAGAGCCCTGGGGCAGTCAGGTGGTAGGGACAGAGGTTCTAGCTAGGATGTGTGCCCCACTCCCAAAGGGTCCCTGGGCTGCTTTCATCTGTTCCTCCTGCTGTTCCAAGAGAAAGAAAGAACCTTTATTAGGAGCCACGTTATTCTTTCAAATGCTCAATGAGAGCTGAAGCCAGTGGTGGTGGGAGAGTGTGCCCGGTCCCCTGAGAGCCGACAATCACGGGGAGACTGACCGGTAGAGGTCACGGCAGAGGCAAGCGGCAGCAGAAGGTGACTCATGGGTGACTGATGAAAGTGCCAAGCTGGTGGGGGATGGGGGGCAGCCAGGTGGCAAGGAACCGTGCCTGGCATAGTGGCCAGCCAGAGCAAGTGCTCAGATGGCAGAACAAGCCAGGTGCCTTCTTCCCCAGGTGGGAGGGGAGCTCTGAACCTGGATCCTCACTGACCAAGGACACCCCTGGGAGTGGGGTGCGGTGGGCGCGGAAGGGAGGGGCACAGTAAAGGATGCCATGGGGGGGTTCAGGGAGCGTGGTGGCTGGGGGTCTGGCAGGGTTGTCCTGTCAGTGGGGGCACCCGAAGAGGACGGCAGTCACGTTCTGCGGGGGGGAGGGCTTGGGGCTCGCTATGAGCTTGGCCACACTGGCGTAGTGGTGCACGGTGTTTCCATGGAAGAGGTGCACTCCGTCCGCGTTGCACATGGCACTGTCCACGTGCTCGTGGTGAATGGGCCCCTCTAGCCTCGGGCTTCTTGGGCTCTGGTTCAGATCCACCCGCTCCAGGGAGTTTCCTGCAGGGCAGACAGGAGCTGTCAGAGCCCCCCCACCCGGACCATGTGCCCCTTCCCCGGCAATCTGAACAGAGCCCCTCGGCCCAGCCCCACACACCCCTCCCTCCCTGACATGAACGGAGCCTCCCAGCCTGGCCCTCGCGCCCTTCCCCTGGCCCAGCCCCGAGCACCTCTTGTGACATTCTGAGTGATATAACATCTCACGGAAAGGTGACAGGGCCAGAAAGAGTTAATTACCTCAGACTGACCTGACTCAGGACCAAACTTTAGAGACGGGTTAGGAAGATACTCAATGAACAGAGCTTTGAAATGCAGCCGCATTGTTAGAGGTAGAAGGGAAGGTGTTTGGTCAGGTCTTGGGATGTCAGCAAACAAGTCTTGTCTATTGCTATGGCTTTGATTCAAAGATCAAAAGAGGAATATTAACATTTAGGAAGACACTTGTGCGAAATAGTATTATTCTCTATGTGTTTCTTTGAAGGTTGTAGTAACCGGTATCTGAACTGTTTAATGGAGGGTGTGACGAAGTGGGAATGTTCCTGATGTGTTATGGGATTGCGGAGTGGGGGGAGTTGGCCTGGGAAGGTTGCAGGGGAGTTTTGCTGGGACTGGCTGCCTGGGGGAGGGGAGGATACCTGAGCAGGTAACCTGAGAACCCAGGAGGGGGTTGGAGGGGAGTTTGGGGGCCTGCCTGGGGAAGGGAGGAGACCTGAGCAGGTAACCTGAGAACCCAGGAGGGGGTTGGAGGGGAGTTTGGGGGCCTGCCTGGGGAAGGGAGGATACCTGAGCAGGTAACCTGAGAACCCAGGACGGGGATTGGAGGGGAATTTGGGGGCCTGCCTGGGGAAGGGAGGAGACCTGAGCAGGTAACCTGAGAACCCAGAAGGGGGTTGGAGGGGAGTTTGGGGGCCTGCCTGGGGGAAGGGAGGAGACCTGAGCAGGTAACCTGAGAACCCAGGAGGGGGTTGGAGGGGAGTTTGGGGGCCCGCCTGGGGAAGGGAGGAGACCTGAGCAGGTAACCTGAGAACCCAGGAGGGGAGTTGGAGGAGAGTTTGGGGGCCTGCCTGGGGAAGGGAGGAGACCTGAGCAGGTAACCTGAGACCCCAGAGGGAGTTGGAGGCCAGGTGACACCTCTGCCCGGGAAGCTGGACAAAAGACACAACGACTGGGGGCAGAGCTGGGGGAGGCTGAGTGAGAGGCTGGAGGGAGTTTCAGTTTGGAGCTGGCTGGGAAATGGAGAGGGGAGCCCCGACCAACAGGGCTGTGGCCTCCTTGGGGCCCCCAGATGGACCTGACTGAGGGGGTCCTGTTGTCTGTACCTGTAAGACCTGTCTGGGACTGTGATCCTGTCGGCTAATAAACCTTCTGTGTTACTGGCTGGCTGAGAGTCCTGGTGAATCGCAGAAAGTGGGGGGTGCAGGGCCCTGACTCCCCCAACTCTGTGACAGAGGGCAACAAAAATGATTAGGGGGCTGGAGCACATGACTTATGAGGAGAGGCTGAGGGAACTGGGATTGTTTAGTCTGCAGAAGAGAAGAATGAGGGGGGGTTTGATAGCTGCTTTCAACTACCTGAAAGGGGGTTCCAAAGAGGATGGATCTAGACTGTTGTCAGCGGTAGCAGATGACAGAACAAGGAGTAATGGTCTCAAGTTGCAGTGGGGGAGGTCTAGGTTGGATATTAGGAAAAACTTTTTCACTCAGAGAGTGGTGAAGCACTGGAATGGGTTCCCTAGGGAGGTGGCGGAATCTCCATCCTTAGAGGTTTTTAAGGTCAGGCTTGACAAAGCCCTGACTGGGATGATTTAGCTGGGGATTGGCCCTGCTTCGAGCAGGGGTGGGACTAGATACCTCCTGAGGTCCCGTCCAACCCTGAGATTCTATGATTCTTTGATTTTATGATAAATTATCCTATAATGTTTGGGAGAAGGAGTTAAGCCTATTGTTTTCTCAGGGCAAAAGGCTGCTGGAAATGTATAAGAACCTGGGACACGATCCTGCTTCATCTCAGATCTGCTTTGGGTTTCAAGAGGGGGAAACCTTAACCCACAAGGCTTGAGATCCCCAGTCACTGACTGGAGCCGCCCTGAATATGGACATTGGACTATAACCTCTGGACTGTTTCTAAAAAGACTTTTGGCAACTACAAGCTCATCTCTGCCATGTATCTGAACCTCAAGAACTGACTTCAAGTCTGTCTGAATGGGGCTGTGAGTGCCCTGTTCTGAGTGATTTGTCCTGAATTGATGCTCTCAGTTGGGTCCCGCCAGAGTCAGCATCGTTACACCCTCCCCTGCGATGGGAACGGCGCCCCCGGCCCAGCTCCGTGCACCCCTTCATCGCAATGTGAACCAGGCCGGGGGTGCTGGTGGAAGCAGAGATGCCCCGGCTGGGCCCAACAGTGCCTGAGTCACTCACTGCCCTCCACAGCCCCTCAAGGCCAGCCAGCATCACCCCACTCAGACTCGCCCAAGGACCCATAGCATCAGAACCCAGGAGTCCTGGGTCCCACCCCCTGTTCTAATCCACCAGCCCCTCCCCTCCCTGAGCCAAAAGAGAACCCAGGAGTCCTGGCTCCCCAACTCCCTGCTCCAACACACCAGCCTCTCCCACCCAAGCCAGGAGAGAACCCAGGAGTTCTGGCTTCCCCAACCCCCTGCTCTGATCACTAGACCTGGCTGCCCAGCTCGCACCTTTGATGACGAAGAGCTCAGCAGAGTGGGGGCAGGTGAAGGTGGCGTCAGCGCCCGCGATGCCCAGCTCCTCCTGCAGGCCCCGGGGGTAGCCCTGCACCAGCGTGTAGCCCGGACCCACCCGGTAGATGTAGACCTGGGAGCCCTGCAAGGCACACGCAGGACGGTGGGACGGGGAAGAAGGGTGTGGGCCCTTAAGAAACTGGAGCCATATCTCTTTGGGTGACACTTCACCGTGTACACCGACCACTCTCCCCTGACCTGGCTGCACCAGATGAAAGGAGCCAACGCCAAGCTCCTGAAGTGGAGCCTGCTCCTGCAGGACTATGACATGGACGTGGTTCTGTGATGGAGTAGGGACTGTCTGTGTGGGGGATGGGAGAGCCGGGGATGTCTTTAGGTGAGGGACAGGATCTTTAAGCCTGTAACCTGAGCCAGGTAGGGGGGGAGGGGGATAGCACCTTGGCCCGGGAAGCTGGACAAAGGAATCGGCCGGCTGGAGGAGGGGAGTTTAGTTTTGGTTTTGGGCTGGGTGGTTGGAATTCAGAGGGCTACGCTTCCTGGACCCCAGAGGGGCTTGATTGAGGGGTCCTGGCTGTGCCTACAAGCTCTGCTGTAACCTGTGTTCCTGTTGTCCAATAAACCTTCTGTTTTACTGGCTGGCGGAGAGTCACTGTGGGTCCCAGGAAGAGGGGTGCAGGGCCGGACTCCCCACACTCCGTGACAACTGGTGGCAGTGGTGTGATCTACTGCACCCCGTGGACGGCGCTTCCTGCAGTAAGTGACTGGGGAGCAGTAAAACAAAGGGGTGATTAACCCCTGGGAGTGTGTGCCCAGTGAGAAGGACTTTGCAATAACAGGGTCCCCTGGGGGATGCAGTGAGCGGTCCCAGGGGCGGAGGAGTCTGCAGCTCGACCCTGGCAGAGAGGTGGTGACCTCAAGAAGGGCTGGTGCACTAGGGGTCCCCCTGGAAACCGTGGGGAGCGGCGAGCACCCCGGCCTGTGAGTGGTCAGCAGGAAGAGGTTTGCCCAGCGGCGCAAGTGCGACCTGGTGGAGCTGTGCAAGCAGACGGGGCTGCGCAGAGGGAGGCTCATCAAGGACCAGCTGATTGCCCACCTGGAGGAGGGAGATTGCTTGAATGAACGGAGCCCTGTCTCTGGGGGAAGCAGCCGGGCAGATGCAGCGCAGGCACCAGTGTCTGTCCCCACTGGGAGTGGTCAGCCAGCGGCTTAGGGCTTCCCGAGACTCCTCCTTCCAAGGCCTAGGGGAAGGGCGGGGAGGAGCCCAGCGAATGCCGAGAGCACCGTGACCCCCCCTGGCCAGCAAGGGATCCTCCCGGCGGCGCTCGGCATCCGTGGAGCGGAAGCAGCTGGAATGGGAGAGAGAGCTAAAACTGAGAGAGCTGGAGGATCGTGAGAGACAGAGAGAACATGACCGGGAGGAGAGAGACAGTGTCATCATGAGCTGGAACTGGCGAGGCTGAGGGGCAGCGGGCCCCCAGCTGCGATGAGTGAGGGGGGCCCAGAACTGCACAGAGCTTTGATAAGTGTATCCTGGCCCAGCGTAAGGAAGGGCAGGACATGGATGACTTCCTGGAGGCCTTTGAGACGGCCTGCGAGCTGCACCAGGTAGATCCTGCAGACAGGCTCCGGGTTCTCACCACTTACTGGACCCCAAGGCCGTGGCATTGTACCGCCAACTGGGAGAGGAGGAGAAAGGGAATGACGAACTATTCAAGCAGGCCCTGCTGCGCGATCTGGGCTGACTCCTGAGATGTACCGGGAGAGGTTCCGGAGTCAGGATAAAACCCCTGAGGTCTCATATCTGCAACTGGCCGTCCGCATGGAGGGATACGCCAGCAAGTGAGCACATGGGGCCCAGACGATGGGGGTTGTGGTTAAACTGCTGGTACTGGAGCAACTGTACGAGCGGTGCCCATCCGACCTGAGGCTGTGGTTGAGGGACCAAAAGCCAGAGAACCCGCGACATGCAGGGCGGCTGGCTGATGAGTTTGTGAAGAGCCGGTCGGGGGGTGGCAGGGAGGAGTCCCAGAGGAACAGGCCCACCGCGATGCAGAGAGAGGGTCATCCTGGGACCTCCCAAAGGGGGAATAGGGAGAACCCCTCCTAAGGGGAACGCCCAGCATCAGGGACAACTGACCGGTTTGAGGGGACCAACGGGACATGAGCTGCTATCAGTGTGGCCAGAGAGGCCACATACGGTCCCAGTGCCCCAGACTCAAGGACAGACTGAGCAGACCAACCCCACACCGGGTTAACTTGGTAGAGACTGGGAGGGATTGCAACTGCTTTGGAGGATAGGGTCAAAATTCAAAATGATCTGGACAAGTTGGAGAAATGGTCTGAGGTAAACAGGATGAAGTTCAATAAAGATAAATGCAAAGTGCTCCACTTAGGAAGGAACAATCAGTTTCACACATACAGAATGGGAAGAGACTGTCTAGGAAGGAGTATGGCAGAAAGAGATCTAGGGGTCATAGTGGACCACAAGCTTAATATGAGTCAACAGTGTGATACTGTTGCAAAAAAAGTAAATGTGATTCTGGGATGCATTAACAGGTGTGTTGTAAACAAGACACGAGAAGTCATTCTTCCGCTTTACTCTGCGCTGGTTAGGCCTCAACTGGAGTATTGTGTCCAGTTCTGGGCACCACATTTCAAGAAAGATGTGGAGAAATTGGAGAGGGTCCAGAGAAGAGCAACAAGAATGATTAAAGGTCTTGAGAACATGACCTATGAAGGAAGGCTGAAGGAATTGGGTTTGTTTAGTTTGGAAAAGAGAAGACTGAGAGGGGACATGATAGCAGTTTTCAGGTATCTAAAAGGGTGTCATCAGGAGGAGGGAGAAAACTTGTTCACCTTAGCCTCCAATGATAGAACAAGAAGCAATGGGCTTAAACTGCAGCAAGGGAGATTTAGGTTGGACATTAGGAAAAAGTTCCTAACTGTCAGGGTAGTTAAACACTGGAATAGATTGCCTAGGGAAGTTGTGGAATCTCCATCTCTGGAGATATTTAAGAGTAGGTTAGATAAATGTCTATTAGGGATGGTCTAGACAGTATTTGGTCCTGCCATGAGGGCAGGGGACTGGACTCGATGACCTCTCGAGGTCCCATCCAGTCCTAGAGTCTATGAGTCTATGAGACTCAGCTGGACGAGGGGCAGCGTTCACAGGAAAGGGGGGCTGGCTGCGTACCACCTGTGAAGGAGGGAGGAGGGCCCCAGGTCAGCTCCTCTGGGGGGCTGGATGCTTCAGGCTCCGGGTTTTTGGTTTACCGGGTGGGCGCGGGGCTGCCCCTCCGGAAGGAGTGCATTGTTTCCCTGGAGGTAGATGGGAGGAAGGTCACTGGGTACTGGGACACGGGCGCAGAAGCAATGCTGGCCCGGCCCGAGGTGGTGGCCTCAGATCGGATAGTGCCCGACACCTACCTGACCCTGATGGGGGTGGGCGGGACCCAATTCAAGGTGGCTGTGGCGAGGGTACACCTGCAGTGGGGGGCCAAGGAGGGCCCCAAGGACATGTGGGTACATCCATATTTGCCCACAGAGGTGTTAATGGAGGGGGACCTGGAGGTCTGGCCAAGCAACTCCCGGAGTGTCCTGGTCGTGACCCGTAGTCAGAGCCGGCGAAGGGCACTGTGCCCTGACAACAGGGAAGGTACTCTGCCCGAGGCGCAGGACCCTAACCTGGTGGGGAGGGAACGCCCAGGGACATGGCTCAGAGAGGCTGCGGCCTCAGACCCAGCCACCGAGAGAGAGCAGGTCCCCATCCCAGTCCCAGCTGCTGAGTTCCAGGCCGAGCTGCAGAAAGATCCCTCCTTGCGGAGGCCAAAGGACCTGGCCGACCTCAGTGCGGTACAGACCATGAAGAGAGGTTGCAAGGAGAGGTTCCTGTGGGAGAAGGGGTTCCTGTACCGAGAATGGGCTCCCCCAGGGGAAGTAGAGTCATGGGGGTTCAGGAGGCAGCTGGTGGTTCCCCAGAAGTTTCGTCAGAAGCTGCTGTACCTGGCCCATGACATCCCTCTCGCAGGGCACCAGGGAATCCGGCACACCAGGCAGAGGCTGCTACAGAACTTTTACTGGCCTGGGGTCTTTACCCAGGTCCGACAGTACTGCCAATCCTGTGACCCCTGCCAGAGGGTGGGGAAGGACTGGGACAAGGGGAAAGCAGCTTTGAGGCCTTTACCCATCATAGAAGAACCTTTTCAGAAGGTGGCCATGGACATAGTGGGACCCCTCAGCAAGATGACCCGGTCAGGGAAGAAATATGTTCTGGTGGTGGTGGATTTCGCCACTCGCTACCTCGAGGCGGTGGCCTTGTCCTCTATCGAAGCAGACACCGTGGCAGATGAGCTGCTGACCATTTTCAGCCGGGTGGGGTTCCCCAAGGAAGTCTTAACGGACCAGGGGTCCAACTTCATGTCGGCCCTGCTCCGGTGCTTGTGGGAGAAATGTGGGGTCCAGCACAACTGGGCCTCAGCGTATCACCCCCAGTCCGATGGGCTGGTAGAAAGGTTCAACAGGATGCTGAAGATGATGCTAAAAACATTTATGAACCAGCACCCGCAGGACTGGGACAAGTACTTACCCCACCTGCTGTTCGCGTACAGGGAGGTGCCCCAGGAATCTACCGGGTTTTCGCCTTTCGAACTGTTATATGGAAGGCTGGTAAGGGGGCCCCTGGACCTGATGAGAGACAAATGGGAGAGGAAGGCCGCTCCCGATGGAGGAGCAGGGAGATGACCCTTTAGTGGATCTATTCCCTGGGACAAAAGCTGGTTCCCCCATGGAGGCGATTCCCCTCTCTGATCAGCTGACCCTGGCCCAGAACGCTGAGATCAGAGGGGTGCTGCATCTATACCGACAACTGTTTTCCAACCAGCCTGGACGCACTAATTTGACTGTCCACTAGGTGCAGACTGGGTCACATCCCCCTATAAGATGCTCCCCTTTTCGGGTCACTGGGAAAACTTCCCAGGACCTAGAAAGAGAGGTCAGGGACATGCTGGCTTTGGGGGTGATCCAGCCATCCTCCAGCCCTTGGGCCTCGCCAGTGGTGCTGGTCCCCAAGAAGGATGGGTCAGTCCGGTTCTGTGTGGACTATCGAAAGCTCAATGCCATCACCGTATCTGATGCCTACCCCATGCCCAGGCCTGACGAGCTCCTAGACAAACTGGGAGATGTTCGGTACCTCACCACTATGGATCTTACAAAGGGCTACTGGCAAGTGCTGCTGGACGCAGATGCCAGGCTGAAATCGGCCTTTATCACCCCTCTGGGGCTCTATGAGTTTCTGACCCTGCCCTTCGGCCTCAAGGGAGCACCGGCCACCTTCCAGCGCCTGGTGGATCAGCTATTGAGGGGGATGGAGAGTTTTGCCGTGGCGTATATTGACGACATCTGCGTCTTCAGCCGGACCTGGGAGGACCATGTGTCCCAGGTTAGACAAGTGCTGGACCGACTCCAGGAGGCTGGGTTAACAGTAAAGGCTGAGAAGTGCAAGGTGGGGATGGCTGAAGTATCTTACCTGGGCCATCGGGTGGGAAGCGGCTGCCTAAAGCCGGAACCAGCCAAGGTGGAGGTGATCAGAGACTGGCCTGCTCCACAAACCATACACCAGGTCCAGGCCTTTATTGGGATGGCGGGGTACTATCGAAGGTTCGTGCCCCACTTTAGCGCCATAGCCGCCCCCATCACTGAACTGTGCAAGAAGGGGAAGCCAGACAAGGTGGTCTGGACTGAGCAGTGCCAGGAGGCTCTCCGGGCGCTGAAGGAGGCTCTGGTTAGTGGCCCAGTTCTGGCAAACCCAGACTTTGACAAGCCCTTTATGGTGTTCACCAACGCCTCAGACACGGGACTGGGGGCGGTGTTGATGCAGGAGGATGAAAAGGGGGAGAGACACCCCATCATGTACCTGAGCAAGAAGTTACTAACCCGGGAACAAAGCTACGCGGCCATCGAGAAGGAATGCCTGGCCGTGGTGTGGGCCCTTAAGAAACTGGAGCCATATCTGTTTGGGCGACACTTCACTGTGTACACCGACCACTCTCCCCTGACCTGGCTGCACCAGATGAAAGGAGCCAATGCCAAGCTCCTGAGGTGGAGCCTGCTCCTGCAGGACTATGACATGGACGTGGTCCATGGGAAGGGAAGTGCCAACCTGATAGCGGACGCGTTGTCCCGGAGAGGGGACCCTGAACTTCCCCAGGTCACTGGGCAGACTGACCCCGCTCAGTTCAGTCTCGAAGGGGGGAGAGATGTGATGGAGTAGGGAGCGGGCGGATTTGACCTGGGATTGTTGCAGAGAGGTTACATTGGGGATGAGAGTAAATCTCCCTGAGCTGTAACCTGAGCCAGGAGGGGGGTTGGGAGAATTCACACCTGCCTGGGAGCCTGAACAATGGACGGGAGAGAGAGGGAAGGGGGAAGAGAGCTGCTGCAGGGATTTTTTGGTTTTAGTTTGGGGCTGGGTGGTTGGAATTCAGGGAATCCCAAGCTGGGATCTAAGCTCCCTGAACCCCCAGAGGGACTCGATTGAGAGGTCCTGGCTGTGCCTACAAGCTCTGCTGTAACCTGCATTCCTGTTGTCCAATAAACCTTCTGTGTTACTGGCTGGCGGAGAGTCACTGTGAGTCCCAGGAAGAGGGGTGCAGGGCCGGACTCCCCCAGACTCCGGAGCCTGACATGGCTGGGAGGGGCTAGACTGCTGCCGAGGACACCCCAGACCCTGCCCACCTATACCTAAGGGAGTGGCTGCGGGAAGCCCAGCGAATACCGAGGGCACCGGTGGCCAGCAGAGGATCGTCCCGGCGGAGATCCCCGTCCCTGGAATGGATGCGGCTGGAATATGACAGGGAGCTGAGATGGGAAGAGCTCGAGTTAAGGAGGCAAGAACTGAAGCAGGAGCGGGAAGAACGAGAAAAACAGCGTCCGCATGAGGAGAACCAGCATAAGCATGAGCTGGAGCTGGCCCGGCTGAGGAGCAGTGGGGCCCCGGCTGCGGCGAGTGAGGGGGACCCAAGCCTACAAAGAGCTTTGATAAGGGCTTCCTGGCCCGGCGTAAGGACGGGGAGGACATAGACACCTTGCTGACGGCCTTTGAGAAGGCCTGCGAGCTGCACAGGGCTGACCCTGCAGACAGGATCGCAGTTCTCACCCCCTTACTGGACTCCACCGCCGTGGAGGTGTACAGCCGACTGAAAGGGGCGGAGGCAGGGGACTACGAACTGTTCAAACAGGCCCTGCTCCCTGCTCTGTCACATCCCCGCCTTGCCCTGCGGGGGGGAGAGACACCCAGCTCCCACCCTGCCCTGGGGGTGGGGCAGACACCCCAGCCCCACCCTGCCTTGGGGGGAGAGACATCCCAGCCCCCACCCTGCCCGGAGGGGAGGCAGACACCCCAGCCCTGCCCTGCCCTGCCCTGGGGGGGACAGACACCTCAGCCCCGCCCTGCCCTGGGGGGGGACAGATGCCCAGCTCCCACCCTGCTCTGGGGGGACAGGCACCCCAGTCCTTGCCCTGCCCTCAGGGGGAACAGACACCCAGCCCCCGCCCTGCACTGGGGGGGAACAGACACCCAGCCCCCACCCTGCCCTGGGGGGGGACAGACACACTTCTCTGGGGAGGGGTAGAGACACCCCAGCCAAGCAGGCCCTGAGCTGGACACCCTGTTCTGAGTTGTCCACACAGCTGGCCTTGGCCAGAACCAGCCCCCATCCCAGATTACCTGGATCAGGTAGAGTTTGTTGTCCCAGCTGAAGGCGCTGTCCACCTGCCCGCTCAGCTCCTGCCAGGTGTGGTTCAGCGGCCACGAGTGCCAACCGTCCCGCTTGGAGTCCAGGCGGAAGTACTGCCCCCCTAGGGCCAGGCGAGAACACGCCGCTCTGCATGGCTGCCCTGGGGCAGGGCGGCTGCTGGCGGCTTCTGGGGCGCTCAGCAGGGGCTGACCCCCACCCTGGACCATGGCCAAGATGTCCCTGTCACACCGAGGGGCAGGGGTTTGCCCCCCAGACAAGGGGGGCCTATGGGGTGGAACTCCAGGGAGCATCCAGACAAGGGGGGGTCGATGGGGAGTGGGGGGGCTCCAGGGAACGACCAGACAAGGGGGTCGATGGGGAACGGGGAGCTCTAGGGAGCAACCAGACAAGGGGGTCGATGGGGAGCAGGGGGCTCTGGGGAGTGACCATTGTGAGGTTATTGATATAAACTGGGACTATATAGACCATGGTTTGCAACCAAGGTCCTGTAGTGGCACCAAATCTTATGTAAAGGGGGACATATAAGGTGTCTAAGACCAGGTTATGGGTAGCTGGTTATAATTATGTCTGTGTGCATGTGTCATTTTGTAGCTGAAGTTATGAATATTGGCTCTGTTCTGTCTGTATTTCAAACTTGTGCTGTGCTTCTGGGTGACACTCCAGACAAGTTGGTGTTAGCTCTGCCTAGCCTGCTTGATGGCCCATCAAGGACCATCAGCTACACAACTGACCCATGGAGAGGAGGCAGATACGCCTTGTAACTCAGCAAAGTGCAGGGACTGGCCCATGTGACTGCAAACTCCATTTTGCTGTAATTTTCCACAGTAACAACAAAGAAGTGTTCTTACACCTGGAAGAGCCTATATAAGGCTGATGCCTCATCTCCATCTGGTCTTCAATCCTGCTTCCTACCTCTGGAGGGACTTTGCTACAAACTGCAGCTCTGAACAAAGGACTGAATGACCCATCCCAGCGGGGGATGTTCTCCAGAGACTTGATTTGAACCTGCAGTTTACTCCATCACTGCTACAAGCCTGAACTAAGAACTTTGCCATCACTGTATGTAATTGATTCCATTTAACCAATTCTAGCTCTCATCTCTATCTTTTTCCCTTTATGAATAAACTTTTAGATTTTAGATTCTAAAGGATTGGCAACAGCGTGATATGTGGGTAAGATCTGATGTGTATATTGGTCTGGGTCTGGGGCTTGGTCCTTTGGGATCAAGAGAACCTTTTTCTTTTACTGGGGTGTTGGTTTTCATAACCATTCATCCCCAGGACAGGTGGCACTGGTGGTGATACTGGGAGACTGGAGTGTGTAAGGAAATTGCTTGTGTGACTTGTGATTAGCCAGTGGGGTGAAACCAAAGTCCTTTTTGTCTGGCTGGTTTGGTTTGGCTTAGAGGTGGAAAAACCCCAGCCTTGGGCTGTGACTGCCCTGTTTGAGCAATTGGTCCTGAATTGGCACTCTCAGTTGGGTCCCGCCAGAACTGCATTGTCACAACCAGACAAGGGGGTCGATGGGGAGCGGGGGGCTCCGGGGAAGGACCAAACAAGGGGGGTCGATGGGGAGCGGGGGGTTCCGGGGAGCGACCAGACAAGGGAGGTCGATGGGGCGTAGGGGGACTCCAGGGAGCAACCAGACAAGGGGGGGTCGATGGGGAACGCGGAGCTCCAGGGAGTGATCAGAGAAGTGGGAGGTCGATGGGGAGTGGGGGGGCTCCGGGGAGTGACCAGACAAGGGGGTTGATATGGAGCATGGGGCTCCGGGGAGCGACCATACAAGGGGGATGATGGGGAGCAGGGGGCTCCAGGGAGCAACCAGACAAGGGGGTTGATGGGGAGCAGGGGGGCTCCGGGGAGTGTCCAGACAAGGGGAGTTGATGGGGAGCAGGGGGCTCCAGGGAGCAACCCGACAAGGCGGTCGATGGGGAGCGGGCGGCTCTGGGGGCTCCAAGGAGTGTCCAGACAAGGGGGGGTCAATGGGGAGCAGGGGGTCTCCAGGGAGAGACCAGACAACGGGGGTCGATGGGGAGCGGGGGGCTCCGAGGAGCAACCAGACAACAGGGAGTCGATGGGGAGTGGCGGGCTCCAGGGAGTGACCAGACAAGGGGGTCGATGGGGAGCGGGGGGCTCTGGGGGCTCCAGGGAGTGTCCAGACAAGGGGAGTCGATGGGGAGTGGGGGGGGCTCTGGGGATCGACCAGGCAAGGGGGTCGATGGGGAGCGGGGGGTCTCCAGGGAGCAACCAGAGAACGGGGGGTCGATGGGGAGCGGGGGTTCTCCAGGGAGCAACCAGAGAACAGGGGAGTCGATGGGGAGCGGGGGGGGCCTCCGGGGAACATCTAGACAAGGGGGTCGATGGGGAGCAGGGGGCTCTGGGAAGCGACCAGACAACAGGGGGTCGATGGGGAGCAGGCGGCTCTGGGGAGCGACCAGACAAGGGGGGTCGATGGGGAACGGGGGGCTCCGGGGAGCGACCAGACAAGGGGGTCGATGGGGAGCGGGGGGCTCCGGGGAGCTACCAGACAACAGGGGGTTGTTGGGGAGTGGGGGGCTCTGGGGAGCAACCAGACAAGGGGGGGTCGATGGGGACCGGGGGGGTTCTGGGGAGTGACCAGACAAGGGGGGGTCGATGGGGAGCGGGGGGTTCTGGGGAGTGACCAGACAAGGGGGGGTCGATGGGGAGCGGGGGCGCTGGGGAGTGACCAGACAACGGGGAGTCGATGGGGAGCGGGGGGCTCCGGGGAGCGACCAGACAAGGGGGGGGTCGATGGGAAGCGGGGGCTCTGGGGAGCGACCAGACAACGGGGAGTCGATGGGGAGCGGGGGGCTCCGGGGAGCGACCAGACAAGGGGGTCGATGGGGAGCGGGGGGCTCCGGGGAGCGACCAGACAAGGGGGTCGATGGGGAGCGGGGGGCTCCGGGGAGCTCCAGCTGCAGGGACTGCAGGGCTCCAGCCAAGGCCCAGTGGCCCAGGGTCGGGGCTGGGTACGGGGACACCGGTGGGGGCCAGGCAGCGGGTCGGGGAGCCGCTTCTCACTCACCCCGGAAGGCGTAGGTGCGGTTGGCGTCGTCCGCGGTGAAGGCCTGGAAGGCGAGGCCGCTGCATCGGTCCCAGATGCCCATGGTGCTGGCGTTTCTGTGCACCTCGTGCCCATGCCCTGCAGCCGCCGGCAGGGAGAGAGGGGTCAGGTACGGGCAGGCGCCAGGGGCACATTAGGGGCACAGTGTGGCTGGGGGAGGATGTAGCGTCTGGGGTATGGAGTTGCCAGGAGGTGCTGGAGGAGGTGGGGTCATAGGTTGCCAAGGGGTATCACAGGGGGTCACTGTTGGGGGTGGGGGTGTCATAGGGGGACAGAGGGTCACAGTCATGGGGTGGCCAGGGGAGTTGTGGTCCAGGTGAGGTTGGGGATATTGTGGGGCAGCCACACTATCATGGGGGTGCTAATGGGGGGGGGCTGGGAGGATCATGGCAGGGTATCATGGGGCAGCCGGGAGGATCATGGGGGGCTGTTACCAGGCAGGACAGTGGGGTGTGTGTATGACTAGGAAAGATCGCAGGGGGGCTGTAACGAGGATGGATGGTTTGGGTGCAGCCGGGTGGGTGCTGCAGGGGGCTGTGACCAGGAGGGATCACAGGGGGGGCAGCTGGGGAGATCGTGGGGGGGCTGTGACCTAGAGGCATCGTGGGTGGGTGCAGCCAGAGGAATCATGGGGGGCTGTGACTTGGAGGCATTGGGGGGGGCAGCCAGGGGGATCATGGGGTCTATTGTGGGGAGGCAGCCAGGGGGATAGCGGGAGGTGTGACCCAGAGGGATCATGGGGGGGCAGCCGGAGGGGATCGCGAGGGGCTGTGACTCAGAGGGATCGGGGGGACGGCAGATTGGGGGATCATAGGGGGTGTGACCAGGGGGGGATCATGGGGGTGTGTGACCCAGAGGGATTGTGGGGGCAGGCAACTGGGGGGATCACAGGGGGTGTGATCTGGAGGGATTGTGGGGGGGCAGCTGGAGGGGATCGCAAGGGTATGTGACTCAGAGGGATCGTGGGGGGCGGCAGCTTGGGGGATCACAGGGGGTGTGACCAGGGGGGGATCATGGCAGGGGGGTGACCCAGAGGGATTGTGGGGGCAGGCAGCTGGGGGGATCACAGGGGGTGTGATCTGGAGAGATCACGGAGGGGGCAGCTGGGGGGATCGAAGGGGATGTAACCCGGAGGGATCGCAGGGGGATAGGCAGGGGGATAGCGGGGAGTGTGACCCAGAGGGATCATGGGGGGGTAGCTGGGGGGATCGCAGGGGGTCTGACCCGAGGGGATTGTGGGGGGGCAGCCAGGGGGACCACGGGAAGTATGATCAGGAGGGATCACAGGGGGGCAATGTGACGTTATTGATATAAACTGGGACCATACAGAACATGGTTGCAACCAAGGTCCTGTAGTGGCACCAAATCCTATGTAAAAGGGGTCATATAAGGTGTCTAAGACCAAGTTATGGATTACGGGTTATAATTATGCTGTCTGTATGTCTGTATCGTTTTGTAGTTGAAGTTATGAGTATTGCCTCTATACTGTCTGTATTTCAAATTGGTGCTGTAGTTCTGGGTGACACCTCAGACAAGTTGGTGTTAGCTCTGCTTAGCCTGCTTGATGGCCCATCAAGGACCATCAGCTACACAACTGACCCATGGAGAGGAGGCAGATACGCCTTGTAACTCAGCAGGGTGTGCAGAAACTGGCCCATGTGACTCCAGACTCCATTTTGCTGTAATTTTCCACAGTAAGAACAAAGAAGTGTTCTTATACCTGGAAGTGCCTATATAAGGCTGATGCCTCATCTCCATCTGGTCTTCAGTCCTGCTTCCTACCTCTGGAGGGATTTTGCTACAGGCTGAAGCTCTGAACAAAGGACTGAATGACCCATCCCAGCGGGGGATGTTCCAGAGACTTGAATTGAACCTGCAGTTTACTCCATCACCGCTACACGCCTGAACCAAGAACTTTGCCATCACTGTATGTAACTGATTACATTTAACCAGTTCTAGCTCTCATCTTTATCTTTTTCCCTTTATGAATAAACTTTTAGATTTTAGATTCTAAAGGATTGGCAACAGTGTGATTTGTGGGTAAGATCTGATGTGTATATTGACCTGGGTCTGGGGCTTGGTCCTTCGGGATCAAGAGAACCTTTTTCTTTTACTGGGGTGTTGGTTTTCATAACCATTCATCCCCAGGACGGGTGGCACTGGTGGTGATACAGGGAGACTGGAGTGTCTAAGGAAATTGCTTGTGTGACTTGTGATTAGCCAGTGGGGTGAAATCAAAGTCCTTTTTGTCTGGCTGGTTTGGTACCTTAGAGGTGGAAAAACCCCAGCCTAGGGCTGTGACTGCCCTGTTTGAGCAATTGGTCCTGAATTGGCACTCTCAGTTGGGTCCCGCCAGAACAGCATCGTCACAGTGGCGTAGTCGGCAGGATCCACAGAACCAGGTCAATTAAGCTTTGGTTCAGAACCCCATGTTAGCAAAATTTGAAATTTTGGAATTGAGAGTTTGGTTGGTTAAAGATCAGTGACCATGAGCCAGAAAGCATCAGCAAAAGCAACGAAATTGCAAGCCCTGATGGACAGCCTGCAGTTTGAATATGAGCAAAAACTGGCAGAAATTCGAATGAAAGAGAAGCAAGCCTTGGCCCAGCTGGAGGAAGAGGCTGCTGAAAGAAAGAAGGAGGCTGAGGAGAGAGAAGAAAAAGTTCCTAAGAGGCGTCTGGAGCTGATGGCTGCTGAGGAAAAAGCTCGACAGAGGCAACAGGAGACTCACAAGCTGGAACAGGAGACTCACAAGATGCAACAAGAAACTGCCAGACTTCAGCTTGTGACGTTGCGGTTCTGGTGGGACCCAACTGAGAGTGCCAATTCAGGACCAATTGCTCAAACAGGGCAGTCACAGCCCAAGGCTGGGGTTTTTCCACCTCTGAGGCAAACCAAACCAGCCAGACAAAAAGGACTTCGGTTTCACCCCTCTAGCTAACCACAAGTCACACAAGCAATTTCCTTAGACACTCCAGTCTCCCTGTATCACCACCAGTGCCACCTGTCCTGGGGCTGAATGGTTATGAAAACCAACACCCCAGTAAAAGAAAAAGGTTCTCTCAATCCCAAAGGACCAAGCCCCAGACCCAGGTCAATATACACATCAGATCTTACCCACAAATCACACTGTTGCCAATCCTTTAGAATCTAAAATCTAAAGGTTTATTCATAAAGGGAAAAAGATAGAGATGAGAGCTAGAATTGGTTAAATGGAATCAATTACATACAGTAATGGCAAAGTTCTTAGTTCAGGCTTGTAGCAGTGATGGAGTAAACTGCAGGTTCAAATCAAGTCTCTGGAGAACATCCCCCGCTGGGATGGGTCCTCAGTCCCTTGTGTAGAGCTTCAGCTTGCAGCAAAATCCCTCCAGAGGTAAGAAGCAGGATTGAAGACAAAATGGAGATGAGGCCTCCGCCTTATATAGGCTTTTCCAAGTGTAAGAACACTCCTTTGTTCCTGCTGTGGAAAGTTACAGCAAAATGGAGTTTGGAGTCACATGGGCCAGTTTCTGCACACCCTGCTGAGTCACAGGGCGTAACTGACCTTCTCTCCATGGGACAATTGTGTAGGTGATGGTCCTTAATGGGCCATCAAGCAGGCTAAACAGAGCTGACACCAACTTGTCTGGGATCTTTCCCAGTAACACAACACAAATTTGAAATACAGACAGCATACAGCCAATATTCATAACTTCAACTACCAAAATGATACAGACATACAGACAGCATCATCATAACCAGTAATCCGTAACCTGGTCTTAGACACCTTATATGACCCCCTTTACATAGGATTTGGTGCCACTACAGGACCTTGGTTGCAACCCATGTTCTATATGGTCCCAGTTTATATCAATAACGTCACACAGCTCCAAGTCAAAAAAGCAAGGAAAGAACAGCAGAAACTGTATCCTCTTAAAAATCCAGTTTATAACTATGTTGATATGTGGTATTACTCTGGGCAGTTTTCTGTGTGTAACCAGTTTTGCTATGGCCAGGGAGAGGGGGAGTCTAACCTGGTGGGTAATAGCTGTTTGTCTGTGCAAGAAAGCAGAGTGTCTGTGAATGGAGTTTCTGAATGTCTGTCTAATGTCTCAGAAGTGAATCTGGAATTAGATCAAGAGCAAAAAGATCTCACTGGGGAGGAAAATGTTTCTCAGGAGCAGATTCAAGTAAATGGTCAGGTGGAAGCCCTAACTGAGGAAGGAAAGGGGAGATTGGTGATGGGTGATGGATTGGTGGCTAGTGCAGCTTGTAAAAGTAAACCTGAAATGGGTAACTGTGATTTGCTGGAAGTAGCTCAGTGTAGTGAAAAAAGCAGCAGCTTATCTGTTGGGAGTGGCAATGTGCCTGGTAGGGAAAGTTTGGAGGAGCCTAGGCAGCCTTGTGAGCTGATGGCTTTGTCTAGTCAGCAGTGCGGGAAGACAAGGATAGTGGAAGATGAGTGTCTCTATCCCTTACCTGTTTCCTGTGTGGAGAAATGTGACAGTGAAGGAAATGTGCCTGTGTCTGTCGGGGTATTGACTTGCCTATGGAGGAAGCTACCTCAGTCTCCAAGCAGTTGTCTGTGAACAGCCCTGTGTGCTGGGACAAGGGAAAGGAAATCCCAAGCTGTGTGTCTGGTGAAGGAGAATGTGTCTCCGGCTCTTCTGTGTCTGTGGAGCAGACAGAAGGTGCCTTTCAGCCTGTGATGGTTGAGGGTGATTCAGTTGTCTCAGAGTTGGTTGTAAATACAGCTAAAGCCCAGGAAGGGAATGGTCCTAAGTTTGTGTCTGCTGGGGAGGATGGCCCTGTAACTAGGTTGCATCCAGTTAGTGTCTTAGCAAAATCCCAGAGACCAGACAATTCTGGTGCTTGTAGTTTGCCGGTTGGTAATGTGTGGTTGGAAAATGGTGTAGCAGCTCTGTCTGATCAGGGTGCTACCCTAGCCAGGGCACAAGGAGAGCAGAAAGGTGATTTAATTGTGTTACCTACTGACAGTTTAACAACTTGTAAAAAGGAGGAAAAGATTGCTAAACTTGTGGGTGTTGAGCCTGACAATGTGCAGGTGGCCAGTGACTATGAGGAAAGTTGCAGAGGGAAGGAGAGAACCTCTAAACTTTTATCTAGTAAGTCTATAAGTTTGCCTGAAAGGAAAGTGGGTAGAAATCTGCAGGATGGGCCAAAGGTGATCATGGATGTAAGTAAAACCCAAAAAGAGTCTGTTGTGAATCAGGAAAGTGTTCCTTTACAGCAAGCCCTAGGTGAAGAAGGTAAGAGCAGAATGTCTGTAAGGGGCGAATTGTTGCTTAGAGAAGCTCCTGGGGAAAGGAATCCTCAGGGTAATCTGTGCAAGCAGTTTACTGCAACTAAAGGGTGTGAAAGTGATTTAATTAAGGAAGTTTCAGTTCCTAACAGCCAGAAATTTTCTGTTGTGAATGGCTCCACTGACTTTCCTTTTGAAAGATCCAGTGCGGGGAGCTTTGAAAAGGCCTTCAGGCCATGTCTACATCTAAAATTTTGCAGCGCTGGTTGTTACAGCTGTATTAGTACAGCTGTATAGGGCCAGCGCTGCAGAGTGGCCACACTTACAGCAACCAGCGCTGCAAGTGGTGTTAGATGTGGCCACACTGCAGCGCTGTTGGGCGGCTTCAAGGGCTTTCGGGGAACGCGAGAGCAAACCGGGAAAGGAGACCAGCTTCGCCGCGGTTTGCTCTCGCGTTCCCCGAACCACCCTGCAAACCGCAGGGAAGAAGACCTGCTTGCTCGGGGTTCGGGGAACGCGAGAGCAAACCGGGGAAGGAGACCAGCTTGATTACCAGAGGCTTCCTCAGGTATGCTAGGATACATGCTTATTCCACGGAGGTCAAGAAAAGCGCTGGTAAGTGTCTATACTTGATTACCAGCGCTGGATCACCAGCGCTGGATCCTCTACACCCGAGACAAAACAGGAGTACGGCCAGCGCTGCAAACAGGGAGTTGCAGCGCTGGTGGTGCCCTGCAGATGTGTACACCTCCTAAGTTGCAGTGCTGTAACTCCCTCACCAGCGCTGCAACTTTCTGATGTAGACAAGCCCTCAGATAAAGTAGAAGCTGTTAAGAAAGTTGAGCAGCCCTATAATCAAATGGCTGTGTGTGGCCAGCTGGTTGGGAAGACAATGGTGTTGGGACAGGACTGTCTCCATGCTGATTCTGTGAGTGAGCAGTCTGCGCTTCAGGATCTGAGAACAGATTGGGTTACTGGTGTTTCAAAGCAGAATAGTTTTATGGATAAAGGCTTGAGGATGCAAGGGAGAGCAAGCAAACTCTCACTCTCAAACTCTTTGGATTTGTGTGGAATCTCTGTAAGACAGAGTCCAGCATGGAATTGGTAGCAGCTAAGAAGTTAAAAGCCAGTGTTTGTGTTGATGCAAATTACCTGGCTGGCAGGGAGAAAAAAGACTTGCTAATAGCTGTTAGCACAGAGAACCCACCCCATCAGCCAGTGAATTTGGCTAAGCAAGAGAAAAGAGAAAACTGAATTTTGCAAAGGAAAGCCAAAAGTTAACCCTAAAATTCCCAAACTCCAATGGTATTGAGCCAAAGGTGTGACATAACAAACTTAATTGTAAATGGACACTTGCAATGAATTTGCTGTTATTGCTAATGGTGATTTTTGTAACTAATGTGTTGCATGATTATGCTGTCTGTATGTCTGTATCATTATGTAGTTGAAGTTATGAGTATTGGCTGTATACTGTCTGTATTTCAAATTGGTGCTGTAGTTCTGGGAAATACCCAGACAAGTTGGTGTTAGCTCTGCTTAGCCTGCTTGATGGCCCATTAAGGACCATCAGCTACACAACTGACCCATTGAGAGGAGGCAGATACGCCCTGTGACTCAGCAGGGTGTGCAGAAACTGGCCCATGTGACTCCAGACTCCATTTTGCTGTAATTTTCCACAGTAAGAACAAAGAGGTTCTTACACCTGGAAGTGCCTATATAAGGCTGATGCCTCATCTCCATCTGGTCTTCAGTCCCGCTTCCTACCTCTGGAGGGACTTTGCTACAAACTGAAGCTCTACACAAGGGACTGATGACCCATCCCAGCAGGGGATGTTCTCCAGAGACTTGATTTGAACCTGCAGTTTACTCCATCACTGCTACAAGCCTGAACTAAGAACTTTGCCATTACTGTATGGAATTGATTCCATTTAACCAATTCTAGCTCTCATCTCTACCTTTTTCCCTTTATGAATAAACTTTAGATTTTAGATTCTAAAGGATTGGCAACAGCGTGATTTGTGGGTAAGATCTGATGTGTATATTGACCTGGGTCTGGGGCTTGGTCCTTTGGGATCGAGAGAACCTTTTTCTTTTACTGGGGTGTTGGTTTTCATAACCATTCATCCCCAGGACAGATGGCACTGGTGGTGATACTGGGAGACTGGAGTGTCTAAGGAAATTGCTTGTGTGACTTGTGGTTAGCTAGTGGGGTGAAACCGAAGTCCTTTTTGTCTGGCTGGTTTGGTTTGCCTTAGAGGTGGAAAAACCCCAGCCTAGGGCTGTGACTGCCCTGTTTGAGCAATTGGTCCTGAATTGGCACTCTCAGTTGGGTCCCGCCAGAACCGCATCGTCACAGGCAGCTGGGGGGATCGTGGTGGGGCAGCCGGGGGGATCGCAGGGGGTCTGACCTGAGGGGATTGCAGGCGGGCAGCCAGGGGGACCACAGGAGGTGTGATCTGGGGGGATCACAGGGGGTGTGATCCGGAGGAATCGTGGGGGGGCAGCCAAGGGGATTGCGGGGGGGCAGCTGGGGGGATCGCAGGGGGTGTGACTCGAGGGGATTGCGGGGGGGCAGCCAGAGAGATCGCGGGGGGGCACCTGGAGGGATCGCAGGGGATGTGAGCCGGAGGGATCATGGGGGGGGCAGCCGATGGGATCACGGGGGAGTGATCCGGAGGGATTGCGGGGGGGAGCCAGAGGGATTGCAGGTGGGGGGAGCCGGAGGGATTGTGGGGCGGTGCAGCTGCAAGGATCGCAGGGTTGTGATCTGGAGGGATTGCGGGGAGGCAGCCAATGGGATCACAGGGGGGTGATCCGGAGGGATTGCGGGGAGGAGCCGGAGGGATTGCGGGGCAGTGCAGCCGGAGGGATCGCAGGGGGTGTGATCTGGAGGGATCATGGAGGGTCAGCCGGAGGGATCGCAGGGGGCTGTGATGTGGAGGGATTGCGGGGGAGTAGCCGGGAGGATTGCGGGGGGGCAGCCGGAGGGATTGCGGGGGGGCAGCTGGGGGGAACCGCGGGGGGTATGACCCAGAGGGACCATGAGGGAGCAGCCGGGGTGATGGCGGGGGTTGTGACCCAGAGGGATTGTGGGGGGACAGCCGGAGTGCTCACGGGGGGTGTGATCCAGGGGAATCGCGGGAGTTGTGACCCGGAGGGATTACGGGGGGGTAGCTGGAGGGATCATCAGGGGTGTGATCGGGGGGGATCGCAGGAGTTGTGACCCGGAGGGATCGCGGGGGGGCAGCTGGAGGGATCGTGGGGGTGTGATCCGGGGGCTTCTCAGGGGGTGTGTTCTGGGGGGATCATGGGGGATCTGACCTGGAGGGATCACGAGGGGCCAGCCGGGGGGATCGCGGGGGTGTGATCCAGGGGGATCGCAGGGGATGTGACCTAGAGGGATCGAGGGGAGTGTAACCCGGGGGGATCAGGTGGGATGTGACCTGGAGGGATCGCGGGGGGGGCAGCCGAGGGGATCGCTGGGGTGTGATCCAGGGGGATTGCGGGGGGCCAGCCAGGGGGATCACGGGGGTGTGATCTGGGGGGCTCGCGGGGGATGTGACCTGGAGGGATAGCAGGGGGGCAGCCGAGGGGATCGCTGGGGTGTGATCCAGGGGGATCGCGGGGAGTGTAACCCAGGAGGATCGTGTGGGATGTGACCTGGAGGGATTGCGGGGGGGGGCAGCTGAGGGGATCGCTGGGGTATGATCCAGGGGGATCGCTGTGGGTGTGATCTGGAGGGATTGCGGGGCGGGGCAGCTGGAGGGATCGCGGGGGGTGTGATCTGACGGGTTTGCGGGGGGTGTGATGTGGGGGGATCATGGGGGATCTGACCTGGAGGGATCGCGGGGGGTCAGCTGGGGGGATCGCGGGGGAGCAGCCAAGAGGATCGCTGGGGTGTGATCCGGGGGCATGGCAGGGGGGCAGCCGAGGGGATGGGTGGGGTGTGATCCGGGGGCAGCCGAGGGGATGATTGGGGTGTGATCCGGGGGGGCTGCGGGGGGGGCAGCCGAGGGGATCGCTGGGCTGTGATCCGGGGGAACCGTGGGGGGGCAGCCGAGGGGATCGCTGGGGTGTGATCTGGGGGGATGGCAGGGGGGCAGCTGAAGGGATGATTGGGGTGTGATCCGGGGGGATGGTGGGGGGTGTGATCCGGGGGGATGGCAGGGGGGCAGCCGAGGGGATCGCTGGGCTGTGATCCGGGGGCACCGCGGGGGGGGCAGCCGAGGGGATCGCTGGGCTGTGATCCGGGGGCAGCCGAGGGGATCGCTGGGGTGTGATCCGGGGGGATGGCAGGGGGGCAGCCGAAGGGATGATTGGGGTGTGATCCGGGGGATGGTGGGGGGTGTGATCCGGGGGGATGGCAGGGGGGCAGCCGAGGGGATCGCTGGGCTGTGATCTGGGGGCACTGCGGGGGGGCAGCCGAGGGGATCGCTGGGCTGTGATCCGGGGGCACCGTGAGGGGGGCAGCTGAGGGGATCGCTGGGGTGTGATCCGGGGGCAGCCGAGGGGATCGCTGGGGTGTGATCCGGGGGGATGGCGGAGGGGCAGCCGAGGGGATCGCTGGGGTGTGATCCGGGGGGATGGCAGGGGGGCAGCCGAAGGGATGATTGGAGTGTGATCCGGGGGGATGGTGGGGGGTGTGATCCGGGGGGATGGCAGGGGGGCAGCCGAGGGGATCGCTGGGCTGTGATCTGGGGGCACTGCGGGGGGGCAGCCGAGGGGATCGCTGGGGTGTGATCCGGGGGCACTGCGGGGGGGCAGCCGAGGGGATCGCTGGGGTGTGATCCGGGGGGATGGTGGGGGGTGTGATCCGGGGGGATGGCAGGGGGGCAGCCGAGGGGATCGCTGGGCTGTGATCTGGGGGCACTGCGGGGGGGCAGCCGAGGGGATCGCTGGGCTGTGATCCGGGGGCACTGCGGGGGGGCAGCCAAGGGGATCGCTGGGGTGTGATCCGGGGGCAGCCGAGGGGATCGCTGGGCTGTGATCCGGGGGCAGCCGAGGGGATCGCTGGGCTGTGATCCGGGGGGATGGCGGAGGGGCAGCCGAGGGGATCGCTGGGGTGTGATCCGGGGGGATGGTGGGGGGTGTGATCCGGGGGGATGGCAGGGGGGCAGCCGAGGGAATCGCTGGGGTGTGATCCGGGGGCAGCCGAGGGGATCGCTGGGGTGTGATCCGGGGGGATGGCAGGGGGGCAGCCGAGGGGATGATTGCGGTGTGATCCGGGGGGACTGCGGGGGGGCAGCCGAGGGGATCGCTGGGCTGTGATCCGGGGGCACTGCGGGGGGGCAGCCGAGGGGATCGCTGGGGTGTGATCCGGGGGCAGCCGAGGGGATCGCTGGGCTGTGATCCGGGGGCACCGCAGGGGGGCAGCCGGTGGTATCACCTCTCCCGGGGCAGCGCAGGAAGTAGTCGCGGGCATCGCGGGGGTAGCCGGGCGGCACCTGGCCCGTGGCCGGCTGGAAGCGCAGGAAGTGGACGCGCTGGAAGCAGTAATAGCGCCCGAGCCAGCGCGTGGCCGCCGAGCAGTTGGTGACCCCGGGCCACGACCGGCGCTTCAGCACTCCCAGGCCCAGGTCGTAGGCGAACACGTCCCGCCCTGCGGGGAGAGACAGCGACGGGGTCAGCGCCCGGACGGCCCCACAGCCCGGCTCAGCGCCCGCCCGGCCCCCCGGCCCCCCGGCCGCCCCCACAGCCGGCTCAGCGCCCGCCCGACCCCCCGGCCCCCCCACAGCCCAGCTCAGCGGCTGCCCGGCCCCCCGGCCCCCCAGCCGCCCCCACAGCCGGCTCAGCGCCCGCCCGACCCCCCGGCTCCCCCACAGCCCAGCTCAGCGGCTGCCCGGCTCCCCGGCCCCCCAGCCGCCCCCACAGCCCAGCTCAGCGCTTGCCCAGCGCCCCGGCCCCCCGGCCGCCCCCACAGCCCGGCTCAGCGCCCGCCCAGCCCCCTGGCCCCCCGGCCGCCCCCACAGCCGGCTCAGCGCCTGCCCGGCCCCCTGGCCCCCCGGCCGCCCCCACAGCCCGGCTCAGCGCCCGCCCAGCCCCCTGGCCCCCCGGCCTCCCAGCCGTCCCCACAGCCGGCTCAGCACCTGCCCAGCGCCCCGGCCCCCCGGCCGCCCCCACAGCCCAGCTCAGCGCCTGCCCAACCCGCCCAGCCCCCTGGCCGCCCCCACAGTCCAGGTCAGCACCCACCTGGCCCCCCGACCGCCCCCACAGCCGGCTCAGCACCTGGGTCAGTGCCCACCCAGTCCAGCCCCATGCCAGCCCGGCCCGGCCCTGCCTGCCCCCGGCCCGGCCCCCTCCCAGCCCCCCAGCCCCACCTGCCCCCGGCCTGGCCCCGTACCCTTGAAGAAGAGGAGGCTCTCGGCCGTGCAGTCCTCGGGGTGACACTCCACGGCGCTGTCCAGGTCCCCAGGCACCCCCTTGAACTCCTCCCCGATGAGCCGGGGGTAGCCGGGCCGCAGCCGGCCCCCCGCATACGCCCAGACCCGCTCGCCCTGTGGGCACACGCAGCTCAGCTGGCACCACGGGGCTGTACGGACACGGGCATGGCCTGGCACCTGAGCCGGCAGGACCCTGGGCCTTTCCCCACTGATTCTCTGCCCCTGCCCCGCTTGGAGCTCAGCGCCCCACTGAGCCCCCCCACCCCGCTGCCCAGACCCCCCAGAGAGCCCCCCCGCTGCCCAGCCCCCGAGAGAGCCCCCCCGCTGCCCAGCCCCCCAGAGAGCCACTCCTGCTGCCCAGACCCCCACTGAGCCTCCCCCGCTGCCCAGCCCCCCAGAGAGCCACTCTCACTGCCCAGCCCCCACTGATTCTCTGCCCCTGCCCCGCTTGGAGCTCAGCGCCCCACTGAGCCCCCCCCCGCTGCCCAGCCCCCGAGAGAGCCACTCCCGCTGCCCAGACCCCCCAGAGAGCCCCCCCCGCTGCCCAGACCCCCCAGAGAGCCCCCCCCGCTGCCCAGCCCCCGAGAGAGCCACTCCCGCTGCCCAGCCCCCACTGAGCCCCCCCGCTGCCCAGACCCCCACTGAGCCCCCCCCCCCGCTGCCCAGACCCCCAGAGAGCCCCCCCGCTGCCCAGCCCCCCACGGAGCCCCCCCCGCTGCCCAGACCCCCACTGAGCCCCCCCTGCAGCCCAGCCCCCCACGGAGCCCCTGCCTGGCGCCCCCCCAGCACCTGGAAGAGGTAGACGCTGTCGTGCACCCCAGGGGACGCCTTGTGGTGGATGCGCAGCGCAGCGTCCACGGGGCCCTGGATCTCCGGCCAGGTGGCGTTGATGAGCTGGGCTGGGCCGTGGAAGCCCTTCCAGACGTGGACACCTGCCAGGCGAGGCCAAGGGAGCCTGAGCAGGGCAGGGCCGGGCCCGGAGAGCGGTGGGGAGGGTGACGAAGTGGGAACGTTCTTAATCGCTTCTCTAAACCCTCTGTGTGCCTCAGTTTCCCCACGTGCTACTCAAGGGGGTGTGTTTGTTGCAGACACCCCTAGAGAGCAGGTGCAACTGCTGACGGGCTGCAGAGAACAACTGACACTTGTAGCCTGGCAGCTGCTGGCTGGGTCCCCTCCTCTGCAAGGAGCAGATGGGGGGTTGATGCAGCCCAGGTGACCTGCTAGACCCCAAAAGGGACAAAGGACAGAGGAGGGCAATGGCCGTGATGGAGGCCGGGCAGCTGGAAATGAGTCAGTCTCCTGGTTGGGGACTCAGGGGCGAGGGCCCAGTGCTCTCGGCCCCCCACCCCCCATGGACTTTGCCAAAGGTCCCTGATCTCAGTGCTGCCAAGCTCTGTTCTACGCTGGGCACCCCACGATAATAACCCATCTGTGTCACACGCAGGCTGGGAGTCACGGCTGGCTGCAGCGTGGGGGGCAGGACCCTTTGGGGGTGAGGCTCCCCCAGGGGTCCCAGCCAGGGGGACTCGCTGTGGGGAGCTCACGGGGTGATCAGGGGGCTGAACGCTCGGAGGTCAGACCCAGGAGGTGCCGAAGCGGAGCAGGGTCCTTGCCCTGGGACAGGTGCCCTGAGGGGAGACGCTGCCCCGGAGGCCTGCCTGGTGTAGTGCCAAGCGGGGCCAGAGCCCCCAGCCGGGGTGCCCAGGACAGCCTGTGAGGGACGCCCCTCCCCCTGCCCCAGCAGCCAGAGCCCCCCGTACCTCTGAAGAAGAGCATCACACCGTGCTCGTCCAGTGTGATGGCATCAAAGCCCCCCTCGTCCGCACACCGGCTTGCCGCCTCTGGGGAGGAGAGTACAGTACCGTGCAGCCATCCTGCCCCCCAGGAACTACCCAACCTCCCTGCCACCAAGCCAACTTCCCCGCACCACATTCACTGACCCAATCTGCCTCTGCCCCCACTGCTGTCACATCCCCAGGAACCAACCCGCCCACACCCCACAAGAATGTGGAATTTTTCAGTGTGCCTCAGTTTCCCTGTCTGCTGCATGGTTGCCTGGGGGTTGGGGGGGAAAGTGGGTTGCTCTTTGCAGACACCCAGAGATCCAGGTGTGATGGGCACCAGAGCCCAGACACTGGCCCAGCCATTGGGTACTTACAACCCCCGGCGAGAAGCCAGCGGTTGGACCAGCTGGAGGCCTGGGCCAAGTGACCAGGTTTGCCTGGGAACTAGAACAGAGCACGGAGCTGCTGGGGGTAGTGCCGCGGGGGCAGCTGGACACACCCCTGGAGGGGATTACAGAGGGGCCGGGGGTAGTGACAGGGGGGCAGCTGGACACGCCCCTGGAGGGGATTACAGAGGGGCCGGGGGTAGTGCCGCGGGGGCAGCTGGACACGCCCCTGGAGGGGATTACAGAGGTGCCGGGGGTAGTGACACGGGGGCAGCTGGACAAGCCCCTGGAGGGGATTACAGAGGGGCCGAGGGTAGTGACAGGGGGGCAGCTGGACACGCCCCTGGAGGGGATTACAGAGTGGCCGGGGGTAGTGCCGCGGGGGCAGCTGGACACGCCCCTGGAGGGGATTACAGAGGGGCCGGGGGTAGTGCCGCGGGGGCAGCTGGACACGCCCCTGGAGGGGATTACAGAGGGGCCGGGGGTAGTGACAGGGGGGCAGCTGGACACGCCCCTGGAGGGGATTACAGAGTGGCCGGGGGTAGTGCCGCGGGGGCAGCTGGACACACCCCTGGAGGGGATTACAGAGGGGCCGGGGGTAGTGACACGGGGGCAGCTGGACACGCCCCTGGAGGGGATTACAGAGGGGCCGGGGGTAGTGACACGGGGGCAGCTGGACACACCCCTGGAGGGGATTACAGAGGGGCCGGGGGTAGTGCCGCGGGGGCAGCTGGACACGCCCCTGGAGGGGATTACAGAGGGGCCGGGGGTAGTGACAGGGGGGCAGCTGGACACGCCCCTGGAGGGGATTACAGAGGGGCCGGGGGTAGTGCCGCGAGGGCAGCTGGACACGCCCCTGGAGGGGATTACAGAGGGGCCGGGGGTAGTGACACGGGGGCAGCTGGACACGCCCCTGGAGGGGATTACAGAGGGGCTGGGGGTAGTGACAGGGGGGCAGCTGGACACGCCCCTGGAGGGGATTACAGAGGGGCCGGGGGTAGTGACACGGGGGCAGCTGGACACGCCCCTGGAGGGGATTACAGAGGGGCCGGGGGTAGTGACAGGGGGGCAGCTGGACACGCCCCTGGAGGGGATTACAGAGGGGTCGGGGGGCTCTGGGCTCTGATCTGACCCGGCACTAACCCAGAACTCAATCGCTGGGTCCAGACCCCCAGGCACCCGCCTGCTGTTCCCACAGGCAGAGTCACTGCAGAGTCAGGCCGGGGGGTGCCTGGCTCCCTTTGGATACAAGTCTCCTGCCGGGGTCCCACCAGGGGCACTCGCTGAGGGGGCTCCCGGTGTGTCGTGGGGGCTGGGGGCTCTGAGGGTTGGTCTCTGAGGGGGGGCCGAGGGGCTGACCCCAGCGAGTGTGACCCGGAGGGGGCTGATGCCAGGGCAGCCGGACGAGGGTGTCAGGCTGGGGGTGCTGGGCCGGGGGAGCCAGGAGAGGGCATCAGGTTGGGGGAGCCGGGCCGGGGTTGCTGGGCTGGGGGAGCCGGGCCGGGGGTGCTGGGTTAGGGGAGCTGGGCCGGGGGTGCTGGGCTGGGGGAGCCGGGTGAGGGTGCTGGACTAACTGATGGATCCCTGACACACACACCCTGCTGCATCTCGACCCCTCCCAGGCCGCAGGATGCCCCCCAGCTGCATCTCACCTGTGTCGTTGAGCTGGGTCTCAGCCCCATAGTGGAACCGTGGTCCAGCCTCCCCCGGTTTGCCAGGGCTGTTGTGGGGAGAAGGCAGTTTGGGTCCCGGTTCACTGAGATCTCCTCCCCAGCTGACTCCTCTCCTTGCTGGAGTCGTTGTGGGGGGGCAGGGACCCCATACAACTAGGGGTAGCGTTCTCCTTGGGGCCGGGCCCTGCTGCGAGCTCCTGGGTGCTGGGCCCCGGGGTCTGGGCAGGTGTGCTCAGTGCAGGGGCTGGTGTGGGGTGAAACACACCCACGTCTCCCTGCCTGCGGGAGCTACGCCCGGGGTCTGGCAGCTGCTCACACAAACATCTGCGCCCTCCTGCCGTGCACTAGCGCCTGTCCCTCTCACACTGTCTGTCTCTCTCGCACCAGTGCCCATCCCTCTCGCACCAACGTCTGTCCCTCTCACACCAGCACCCATCCCTCTCACACTGTCTGTCCCTCTCTCACCAGTGCCCATCCCTCTCGCACCACCGTCTGTCCCTCTCGCACCAGCGTCTGTCCCTCTCACTCCAGCACCTGTCCCTCTCGCACTAGCATCCATCCTCTCACACCAGCACCCGTCCCTCTTGCACCAGCACCCACACCTGCCCTTCCTCACACAAACGCTTCTGCCAGTGCCATCCCCACCTGCCCGCGCAGCCATGCTCTGCCCCTTGCACATGGGCCCCTCCACCCCATCCCCCCTCGCACGGTCCCTCTGGCAGTGCCCCTCACTGCCTGGCACCAGGCGCTGTGCCCTGCCCCAGCAGTGCCACTCACAGGGAGTGGGCGAGCCCCAGGGCCAGTGCCCAGGCCAGGGACAGGGCAGCCACGGCTACGCGCATGCTGGGTTGGGTCAGGGCTCTGGGCTGTCACCCTCTCCTATATAGAGTGGGAGGCAGGCCCAGAGCCCATGGCACAGCCCCCAGCCCCTCCAGCCCGGAGCAGCTCCCATTAACCCCGCACATGCCAGGCTCCCTGCTGCCCCGGGCACCAGCACCACAGCCTGGAGCCGAGATCCCCGGGAGGCCCCCAGAACCCAGCAGAGGCAGACAGATGGGGCGGGGAGACTCTGCCCCCTGGAGCCGAGCAGTGTGGGGGCCGTGCGCTGTCTGCCCCAGGAGTCAGCCCCCTGGGCCGTGCTGGGATGAGGGGGCAGGGCTGAGCCAAGTGCCATGGGGAATGGGGGTCTCCAGGGCTCCTCGCACCTGAGCCGCTGCCCCCTGACCCACGGATGCCCCTGGGTCCCTGCTGGGTAAATCTCCTGAATGCTGGCCAGGGCCCTTGGGACAGCTGGGGGCGGGGCACAGGGACCAGGGCAGGGGAGGCTCCATGGGGCAGAGGGACAGAGCTGGGGAGGCCCCATAGGGCAGAGGGATGGGACGGGGGAGGCTCCATGGGGCAGAGGGACCAGGGCAGGGGAGGCTCCATGGGGCAGAGGGACTGGACAGGAGGGCTCCATGGGGCAGAGGGGCTCCATGGGGCAGAGGGACCGGGGCTGGGGGGGCTCCATGGGGCAGAGGGATGGGGTGGGGGGCCTCCATGGGGCAGAGGGACCGGGCTGGGGAGGCTCCATGGGGCAGAGGGATGGGGTGGGGGGCCTCCATGGGGCAGAGGGACAGGGCTGGGGAGGCTCCATGGGGCAGAGGGATGGGACGGAGGAGGCTCCATGGGGCAGAGGACCAGGGTGGGGAAGGCTCCATGGGGCAGAGGGACCGGGGCTGGGGGGGCTCCATGAGGCAGAGGGATGGGGTGGGGGGCCTCCATGGGGCAGAGGGACAGGGCTGGGGGGGCTCCATGGGGCAGAGGGAGGGGGCGGGGGAGGCTCCATGGGGCACAGGGACCAGGGCAGGGGAGGCTCCATGGGGCAGAGCGACAGGGCTGGGGAGGCCCCATAGGGCAGAGGGATGGGACGGGGGAGGCTCCATGGGGCAGAGGGACCAGGGCAGGGGAGGCTCCATGGGGCAGAGGGACTGGACAGGAG
The DNA here is from genome assembly GCF_025201925.1 of Gopherus flavomarginatus. Taxonomy (NCBI): domain Eukaryota; kingdom Metazoa; phylum Chordata; order Testudines; family Testudinidae; genus Gopherus; species Gopherus flavomarginatus. Next base: position 379,688,073 of record NC_066617.1, read on the forward strand.
GGCTCCATGGGGCAGAGGGGCTCCATGGGGCAGAGGGACCGGGGCTGGGGGGGCTCCATGGGGCAGAGGGATGGGGTGGGGGGCCTCCATGGGGCAGAGGGACCGGGCTGGGGAGGCTCCATGGGGCAGAGGGATGGGGTGGGGGGCCTCCATGGGGCAGAGGGACAGGGCTGGGGAGGCTCCATGGGGCAGAGGGATGGGACGGAGGAGGCTCCATGGGGCAGAGGACCAGGGTGGGGAAGGCTCCATGGGGCAGAGGGACAGGGCTGGGGGGGCTCCATGGGGCAGAGGGAGGGGGCGGGGTGGGGGGCACATTCCTGGCACTGTCCTGCCTGTTTCCCAGCAGCTCCCCAGGGACGCCCAATGGGCGGGGGAGGGGGGACCCTGACCCCGGCTCTGTTTGCTCAGCTCAGGGCCAGGACCGGAGCCGGGGCTAAAGTGCAGATCAGTGAGCTCAGCACCCGGGGGTCAGCGCCTCTGCGGTGCTCAGACAGGACAGCCTGGGCCCTGCCCCCCTTCCTGGGCCCTGGCCCCCTTCCCGGGCCCTGGGGCCCTGCCCCCCCTTCCCTGGGCTCTGCCCCCCTTCCTAGGCCTGGGGCCCTGCCCCCTCTCTGGGCCCTGCCTCCTGTTCCCTGGGGCCCTGCCTCTCCCCCCTGCTCTGGGCACTGGGCCCTGCCTCCCCCCACCTTGGACACAGGGCCCTGCACCGCTGTCTCTCCCCCCCCAACCCTGGACACTGGGCCCTGCCCCCCCTTCCCTGGGGCCCTGCCTCTCCCCCCGCCCTGGGCATGAGGCCCTTGTAATAACCTTAGTCCCAGATTTGGACCTTAGCGTCCAAAATATGGGGGTTAGCATGAAAACCTCCAAGCTTAGTTACCAGCTTGGACCTGGTACCTGCTGCCACCACCCAAAAAATTAGAGTGTTTTGGGGCACTCTGGTCCCTCTGAAAAACCTTCCCTGGGGACCCCAAGACCCAAATCCCTTGAGTCTCACAACCAAGGGAAATAATCCTTTTTCCCTTCCCCCCTCCAGGTGCTCCTGGAGAGATACACAGACACAAGCTCTGTGAAACTACACAGAGGGACTCCCCCTCTCCGTTCCCAATCCTGGAAACAAAAGTACTTTCCTATTTCCCCAGAGGGAATGCAAAATCAGGCTAGCGATCCAACACACAAATCTCCCCTTGATTTCTTCCTCCCACCAATTCCCTGGTGAGTACAGACTCAATTTCCCTGAAGTAAAGAAAAACTCCAACAGGTCTTAAAAGAAAGCTTTATATAAAAAGAAAGAAAAATAAGTACAAATGTTCTCTCTGTATTTAGATGATACAACACAGGGTCAATTGCTTAAAAGAATATTGAATAAACAGCCTTATTCAAAAAGAATACAAATCAAAGCACTCCAGCACTTATATTCATGCAAATACCAAAGAAAAGAAACCATATAACTTACTATCTGATCTCTTTGTCCTTACACTTGGAAACAGAAGACTAGAAAAATAGAACTACTTCTCCAAAGCTCAGAGAAAGCAGGCAGCCAGAAAACAAAGACCTTAGACACTCAAATCCCTCCACCCAAAGTTGAAAAAATCCGGTTTCCTGATTGGTCCTCTGGTCAGGTGCTTCAGGTGAAAGAGACATTAACCCTTAGCTATCTGTTTATGACAGCCCTGCACCGCTGTCCCTCCCTTTCCATTACACTAGCTAGAGACAAAGAGTAACAAGAAAACATCCTACAAATACATTCGATGCAAGAGGAAGGCCAGGGACAGGGTCGACCCATTGCTCAATAACAGAAAATGTGGAAATGGCCGAGGTGCTAAATGACGACTTTGTTTCAGTTCTCACCAGGAAGGTTTGTGGTGGTTGGACATCTAACACAGTGAATGCCAGTGTGTGATGAAGTGGGAATGTTCTTAATGTTTTCTCTGAGTGCTGTGTGGGTGCCTCAGTTTCCCCTATGCATTTCTGAGGTATCTAGGTGGTGGGATAAGGGGGTGTGATCGATGCAGAGCCCTACGGGACCAGTGTGATGGTGTCTGCACAGAGAATGGCAGACACCCTGTCTACTGGCAACAGATGGCCTGGGCCCCTCCCCTGCAAAGGTGCCAACTGAATGTGCCGGACAACAAAGAGATCAGGGGCCTCCTGGCCTGGGAATAGGACAAATACCAGAGGAGGAGGCGCTGGAGGGTTTCAGTTTGAGGCTGGCTGGGGAAATGGAGGGAGCCCCAGGGCTGGGGTCTGAGCTTTCTGTCCCCCAAGATGGAGCTGACTGAGGGGCCCTGTTGTCTGTGCCTGCAAGACCAGTCTGGGACTGTGCTCCTGTCGGCTAATAAACCTGCTGTTTTACTGGCTGGCTGAGAGGCCTGGTGAATCACAGGATGTGGGGGTGCAGGGCCCTGACATCCCCACACTCTGTGACACAGTGAAAACCAGTGAAAATGAGGCAGGATCAGAAGAGCTAAAATAGGGAAAGAACAAGTCAAAAGTTACTTGGACAAATGGGATGTCTTCAAGTCACCAGGGCCTGATGAAATGCATCCTAAAATACCCAAGGAGCTGACTGAGGAGATAGCTGAGCCATTAGCGATTATCTTTGAGAAGTCATGGAAGATGGGAGAGATTCCAGAGGACTGGAATAAGGACAACCCGGGAAATTACAGGCCAGTCAGCTTAACTTCTGTACCCGGAAAGATAATGGAGCAAATAATGAAGCAATCATTTCACAACCCCGAGAAGATAACAAGGTGATAAGTAATAGTCATCATGGATTTGTCAAGAACAAATCATGTCAAACCAGCCTGAGAGCTTTCTTTGCCAGGGTAACAAGCCCTGTGGCTGGGGGGAAGTGGTAGACATGGTCTATCTTGACCGTCTCACGTGACCTTCTCATAAACTAACTAGGGAAATGCAACCTAGATGGAGTTACTATAAGGTGGGTGCAGAACTGGTTGGAAAATGGTTCCCAGAGAGAGATCCCTTTCCGCAGTACTCCTTCCTAGGCAGTCATTTCCCATTTTGTATGTGTGCTACTGATTGTTCCTTTCTAAGCGGAGCATTATGCATTTGTCCATATTGAATTTCATCCTATTTACTTCAGACCATTTCTCCAGGGTGTCCAGATAATTTGAATTTTAACCCTGTACTCCAAAGCACCTCCCAGTTTGGTATCACCCACAAACTTTGTAAGTGTCCTCTCTATGCCATGATCTAAATCATTGAGGAAGATATTGAACAGAACTGGACCCAGAACTGATCTCTATGGGACCCCACTCATTATGTCCTTCCAGCATGGGATGTTCTGGGCTGAGGGACAGCAGGCCTGAGGCCGGGAGAGTTTCCTGTGCTGGGATCAATAAACCCTCCTGTTTTATGCTGGCTGAGTGTCACTCCAGGCTAGAGATCAGGGTGTGTGTGTGGGGACATTATTCCCTCTGCGGGGTGGAGGCCCCGGGGGTCCAGAGCGAGGGCACTCACGGGGCTGAAGCTGAAAGCTGAGTTCCACCACCGGGGACTTGGGCTCCCCCACCCCCAGGGTCATGTAGTAATTTTGTTATCAGAGGGGCTCGCGGTGCATCGAAGTGTGAGAACCCGGCATTAGAATGAGGTGCTGGTGGCGCCCACCGCAGGACACCTGATCCAGGACTCAGTATGAACATGTCCAGTGAGATCGGCCCGTGAGCACAGGGCCTGGAGAGCAAGCACTGAAGCCAGAAAAGCCGAGGAGTCCCAGCAGGAAAAGCAGAGGGGGAGGCATCAGGGTCTTTTCCGACAGCAACCACAGCTGCAGCAGGCTCCGGTGGACCTGCAGGTTCAACAGTCCTGGGCTGGCCTCCCTCCACAGTCCGTGGAGAACTGCACGGCAGCCCGTGCCTATGCCACCCTCACCATTGCACATAGCCTCAGGGGCTGCATCCCTTCCCCAACCCCTCCACCTCCACCCACAGCCTTGTGACAGCCACGGTTGCTGTATGTTCAGGTAAAATGGACGTGGCTGTTCTTTGCCCTGGTTAATATGTAAGCAGAGTCAGGATGAGCTCTGCCCTGACATCTGGTGGTGAATTGTGGCAAGCGTGGAAAAGAATTTCAGGGGCTGATCTTGTTTGCATAGGCACCTGCACCCCGCCTAGCACGAGCCCATAGCAGCCCGAAATGGTCACTTTGACAACTGTGGGATCCCCAATTTCTCTGTTATTGGGGCAAGAGGAATAAAGTGTTGTTACCCTGATTATGTGAATGAGGAACCATGAAACTGTTTTATGACAGAGGGTCTCACCATCAACTAAATAGCACTCACTAGACAAGGGACATGGGTTCCAAAATGTAGTGAATTGAAAGAGGCTGTGGATTAGTGTGTGTATCTGATGCTGTAGTTACTCCCCTCTTCTTTCAGGGCCTGGAACACCAATTGCATCCTTCCTGTAAAAGAGCAGAGCTAATTTTGATTCTATTAGGAGTCCATCTAGAGGCTGCTGAGCTGAATTCATATTGGGCCAATGGTGCACCAGCACTGGGGCTTCCCTACTAAGAGCTGAGATCACTGAGTGCTGTGTTAACTAGTGGGGGAGTGTGAAGACCTATTGCTAAGTGGCTGGCAGAAATGAGCAGTTTGCAGCATGGTTGGAGTGGCCCATGGAACACCGAGCAGAGCGGAGCTGAGCAGTTTGTGGGGACAGCTGGAGCAGTTCATGGGACGGCTGGTGGAGCGGAGCAGTTTGCTGGATGGTTGGAGTGGCCCATGGAACAGCGAGCGGAGCGGAGCGGAGCAGTTTGTGGGGAGCAGTTCATGGGATGGCTGGTGGAGCTGAGCAGTTTGCTGGATGGTTGGAGTGGCCCATGGACCAGCGAGCGGAGCGGAGCGGACCAGTTTGTGGGACGCAGTTCATGGGACGGCTGGTGGAGGTGAGCAGTTTGTGGGGAGCAGTTCATGGGACGGCTGGTGGAGCGGAGCAGTTTGTGGGGACAGCTGGAGCAGTTCATGGGACGGCTGGTGGAGCTGAGCAGTTTGCTGGATGGTTGGAGTGGCCCATGGAACAGCGAGCGGAGCAGAGCGGAGCAGTTTGTGGGGACAGCTGGAGCAGTTCATGGGACGGCTGGTGGAGGTGAGCAGTTTGTGGGGAGCAGTTCATGGGACGGCTGGTGGAGCGGAGCAGTTTGTGGGGACAGCTGGAGCAGTTCATGGGACGGCTGGTGGAGCGGAGCAGTTTGCAGGATGGTTGGAGTGGCCCATGGAACAGCGAGCGGAGCAGTTTGTGGGGACAGCTGGAGCAGTTCATGGGAGGGCTGGTGGAGTGGAGCAGTTTGCAGGACGGTTGGAGTGACTCACGGGTCGGCTGGAGGAGCAGTACAGCTGGTGGAGCAGAGCCGTTTGGGTGAAGGCTGCAGCAGACCTCCACGGAGAGGCGGGGCAGTCGGCCCTGGCCCACGTAAGGTGCCCCATAACACCCCATGTGCCCCCCCCATTTCCACCCAGGCTGTGCGGGGGGTAATACTCTGCAGATAAACTTTTGAACTCTGGGGCAGCACTGACCAGGGACAGAGACTTTTGGGTTGTTGGACTTTGGGGTGATTGGACTTAAGACCCTGAGGGTAAAAGGGGAAAAGGACACTGCCAAACTTACTTGGTGGGTCTTTTGCTCATGGTTTGTGTTATGAATCCTGTCTGTGGTGTTTCCATTGTTTCCTTCCTTTATTAAAAGGATTTTGCTACACTCAGACTCCGTGCTTGGAAGAGGGGAAGTGTTGCCTCCTAGAGGTGCCCGGGGGTGTGTGTGTAATTGTCCCAGGTCACTGGGTGGGGGCTCAAGCCGGTTTTACATTGCGTTATTGAAACGGAACCCCTGGATACTGAACCCAGCCCTTGTTGCTGCCAACTCAGAGCGGCAGAAGGGTTACAATCTATTCATGGAACAGAACCTGAACGCTTCATGTATTTGCTTTTAAATTGCTCGGGGCGGTTGCACTGGCTTATTACTGAATCACATTCTACGATTTGGAAAATAATTTGTGGTTCTGAGTTCCCAGCACATGCTGGAGAGAGACCTCCACTTGTTACCGCCCTGTGTGACACAACACCCAGGCTCAGTGACACACCCAGTGTGCACATCACCACACAGTGCCTAGCAGGCCCCAGCAGTAGGGCCAGGGATTCTTCAGAAAGGCATGAAAATCACCGGATGCAGATAATGTTATGGGCTGGAGACAGCTGCATGCTGGCAAGTTGAGCCCTTGCTCCCAGTCACCCCGAGTGAGTCGTTTCTGCCCCACTGTGCACTGACAGACCTTCCCAACAGCCCTTGCACTGGCTGGTGGTGGTTGCACATGGGGACAATGACCCACGGTGCACAGCCCTGTGCATGGACACTGGTGAGCAGGCACCGTGCCGACATGAGGACCCAGGTATGCACGAGCCCAGGTACCATACGAGCCGTGGGGGCTCTGTGCCAACATAACTTGCATCGGAAAAAGCTTGTAGCGTAGTCATGGTTGCAGGTTTGCTCCTACTGTTCTAGCACCGCAGCGGGGGAAGGGAGGCTGTTTAATTAACCGTCAGTTTCTCAAACTCTGTCTGGGCAGCTCAATCAGGCACCAATTTCCCTTCCTAGGTCTCTGCTCGAAGGAATCTCTGCTCTCCTCTCGGCTGCTGGGGCAAGTTGGGGGGGGGGCGAGCTTTTCTTTCAGCGTCACTAACTGGGGTTCTGGCAACCCCTGGGCAAATTAACAAATGTCCCATTAGCTTCCAGGCACATGGCCCACGTGTCTGATTCTGCAGCTCTGCCCATTTCTCCAGGGAAGAAGCCACTGGTGCTGCCGTCAGCCTCTTAATCCAGGCAGTGCACAAGGGGCTTGCCAGCTCCTGCAAGAACTGAAACAGGTCCCATCCCTTCGTACCTGTTCCCATAGGCTGGGCATTGCCCTGGCTTGTGCTAGTTGTCACAGCGTGTGCAGCTCCATGCGCAGCTCCGGCTAGAGACTTTGAGAGCTGTGTGGCTTTCTGCTTCAGGCCTCAGTCATGTCTTGTGTCAGAGCACGGACCATTCTGGGCTGGGCAGCTTCTGGGGTTCGGCAAATCCTAATGGCCTTGTTGTCACCCAATAGCCTGAGCTGTTTATTCCGATTTCCACCATGATTTGATCTCTGATCAGGGATTCAGGTAACTCCCTAAACGTGGCTGTTCAGCCTCAGGTCAGCTGCAAACTCTCCATTATTTCTGTTCCATCTGTGCCTCTGATGAAAAACATCGCTCTCCTCCGCTTCATTTTATGTGGGGCACAGCAGGCCGCAGTAACAGCCTCCTGGTTAGCTCCCCTCCCTGAGTGAGCGGAAACCATTACACCCGCTGTGACACCCGGCACCCCATAGGCACCACGGTCATGTCATGAGGGCCTGTGAGGTGTCATTGGAAACGTGTTAATCTGCTGGAGAGTCAGCTCTCACTGGATTGTCCCTGCTACCATCGTGTGCGACGTTGTGACCTTTGGCTACGTGTGTGTTACTGAACCGTGTGGTGAGGCTGCAAACACCCACAAGCAGCCTTTTGGGTACAACAGTAAAAAGGCCAAACAGTGTTAATGGCTTCCTGAGGAAATGCACACGCGCCAGGGTTACTCCATGTTAGGCCTGAATAAAGATATAGCAGACAAAACCAGGTATGCCAACCTGACCAAAGTCAGGCTAACAGAGGTTTGTGGGTAATCCCTGAGTGGAAAACACTGAGAAGCAGCAGCATGTCTCACAAGCGCTGGGAACAAGTGAGATAAGAGAGAAGCTACATTCCTGGCATAGTACCAGATGTGCTGTGTTCGGGCAGCTCTTCGAAGAACTGATAAGAGCCCTAGTTTCCCAGCCTCCTTGTTTTCACTCCCTGGTTTTGTTCTTTGTTTGTTTTTAACTCCCCTACATTTCTAACTTTAGGCATGCATGTATACTAAAGGTGTCTAGTGTCTGGTTGTTAGAAGAAGGGGGTGGGTTGCTCCAGTGAATAATTCATGACGCGACAGAACTGTCTATCTTGGCTTATACTAAGATGTAAAGAGCAGGCTGGTTCTCTCTGGAGACGAGCTGCTCTCTATTGATGCGTGCACTTGTCAATAAAGAGCTTTTGATCGGACCTTGCTAGTGTTGCCTGTCTCTCTCGCGGTCAGACAACGAACTTTGTCGTTGGGTTAGAGTCCCTGACACCCAGAAACCTCTCTGAGACAGCACTACCTCCAGGGAACTGTCTGACCCAGGGCACAGCAAAAGAGCTTTCCAGCAAGTGGGAAGAAGATAGAAAAGGGGGAAATGACATCCTGGGGGGACCTCACTCTCCCGACAACGCCACACCTGGAAACACCTGGGGAACATACAAAACCTGCGTCTGAAAACCTGGGAAACTCAAGAAATCTGCCAGCCTGTTTATCACTCAGGCTGATTTGTTAATTCATCTCCTACCTATCTAGGATGTTAAGCTCAGTTTGTGGTTTTGTTTATTTCCTAGGTGAGCTGCTTTGATCTGTTTGTTAACACTTACAACCACTTAAAATCTATCGTTCTGTAGTTAATAAACATGTTTTACTCCAAACCCATTTGCGTTTGACTAAGGTGTCTGGGGAAAATCTCAGCTTGGTTACCACACGTGTGCACGGTCCTTGTCACATTGAGGGAGCAGCGGACCGGGTGGTCATATGCTGGCCAGATGTGACCAGAACAGGAGGATACTGTGCTGGGGTCCCCAGCTGGTGGTTAGAGAGGCTGCATGTGACTGCAGCTGGGTATGTCCCTGTCTGTGTGAATGCTGGTGAAAGTGCAGGCTGGAGGGCGTTGTAGCTCGTCACAGCAGTGCAGTGTGAGAGGGAGCCCAGGCTGGTGGGTCAGAGGGCTCAGGGGTACCCCAGCTCCAGGTGGCACCCCAGGGGGACGCGTCACACCGCCGAGTGCAGCAGAACCAGCTAGTATTGGAAACCGGGCATCCCCTGAGCGGTGCCTTCTCACGGGCAGAGTGAAGAGCCTTGAAATTCCTCATCATCTCCACACTTCCAGAAAGCTTAAGCGTTTAGCTTCTCCGTTCTCCCCCTCGGGGCTTGCCCTTGGCTTCTGTTTGCTCCAGGAGCCACGTGGTGGGTCAGTAACATCCCTCTGGGCCCAAGGGACTTCAAACAGACCCTCCACTCAGGACCATTCCCTGCTCCTACCGCACCACAGAGCAGAAGCCTCTGCAGCCCCTGCCCAACCTCCTGCCTGCAGGACTAGCCCACGGAAAGGTCCCGTTCCCACTGCCACACCCCACTGCTCCCCCCACCAGCTACGTCCCTCTGCTCCTTGGGGAGGATGGGCCCTGTTTTGAGGGGGGTCCTGCTGCTGTCGTAACACGACCAAAGAGCCATGAGCTGCATGAGAATCACTCTGCCCAAGCTGCCAGGTGCCAGGCCCTTCCCCACAGCCCATGTCCCCAGAGCTGTGCCGCTCACGTTCCCAGGCACCAGACCCCTCTGTCAGCAGGGACAGAGGGTGAAGTCATGGCGGGGGCTTGACACACCCCATGGCGGAAAGTTGCCATCCCCCAGGAAGGGCAGCCGGGGCACAGCCTGAGTGCCAGGCCGCTGCTCCTCACGCTTTGTCCAGCAAGTGTCGGCACCGTTCCCGGCTCTGGCTCCGAGAGGTGAACCTGGGCGCAGCAGGGCTGTGGCCCTCACCACGGGCAGAGAACATCTCTGGAAGCAGGATGGGGAGAGAGGTGCTGTGACGAAGCGAGGGGTTTCCTTGGTTTTTCCGTGTTTTCCAGGGGGTTGCATGCAGAGGGGGTGGGACTCAGTGTCCCCTGGGTGTTACTGGTTTAACGAGGGGAGGGGAGAGAGAGTTGTTGTTACAGAGGACCAGAGCTTGGGACCCCGGCCGATGGCCTGGAGGATGGTGACCCCAGCGACTGGTCACCTGGGGACCCAGAGACCCAGCTCAGGAGACACAGCCGGTTCTGGCCAGTGGGGGACAATGGGCTGTGGGGAGAGGACCCCGGTGACCTGACCAGCCGGTTCCAGCCAGAGGGACCAGAGGACAGAAGAGGGGAGAGGGGGCCCAGGCGCCCGTTTCCCTGGAGAGAAGCCAGAGGGGCTTGGGGCTGGGGATATCGGAGGCCCAGCTGGGAAGCAGGGGTGCTTTGGGCTGGAGAGGGGGAGCAGGGAGACCCCACCTGGATGCAGGGGGACTGGGATGTGCTGGGCTGGGGGAGGCCAGGCCTGAGGCCCTGAGAGATTCCTGTGCTGGGTTCAGATGCTCAGTAAACCCTTCTGTTTTACGCTGGCTGAGAGTCACTCCGAGCTAGAGAACAGGGCGGGGGGCGGGGGGGCATCAACCCCTTTGGGGGTGGAGGCCCCAGGGGCCCAGTGCGAGGGGACTCCCTGAGGGGGCCTACGGCAGAGGCAGACGTGCTGAGGCTCAGAGAGGTGCGGCTCTGGGCGGTGGAGGGGCCTGACCCCGAGAGAGAGTGGTGTCACGGAGTCCTCGGGCGATGCTCTGGACCTGCTCCCCACCAAGCCAGGCAGGACTCTGGGGAGCCTCCTCTCCCTCGGAGCAGACTGTGTCCAGGGCAAGAAGCTCACATGGCTTCACCTCCTGGGTCTCTCCTTGGAGCATTTAGCATCCTCTGCCCCTCTGTGCACTTCCCACAGCGAGTCCGCCCAGGTGGGGTCCTGGGGGGCCCAGAGGGTCCTGCACCCCCACTTTGCAGTCAGACGTGACTCTCAGCCAGCCAGTAACACAGAGGTTTATTCGATGACAGGAACACAGTCCAAAACAGGTCTTGCTGGTACAGATAATAAGACCCCTCTTAGTTAGGTCCATCTGGGGCCCCAGGGAGGCCACAGCCCCGCTGGGAGGCCCGAGCCTCTTCGGGGCTCCCCTGCATCTTCCAGCCAGCTTCCAAAAACTACCAAACCCCCTCCAGCCCCTCCTCTGTGGGCTGTGTCTCTTTCCCGGGCCAGGAGGTCACCTGATCTCTGTCTCCAACACCTTGAGCATCCCTTGCAGGGGGGCAGGGCCTGGCCATTAGCTGCCAGGCGACAGGGTCGGCCAGAGCTGAGGGCCCCCCCCACAGTATTCAGAGGGAACATTAAAACCAGTCCCACTTCGTCACATCTCTCCCCCCTTCGAGACCGAACTGAGCGGGGTCACTTCAGCCAGTGACCTCGGGAAGTTCAAACCCACCAACATTCCCAGGGATGCCCCAGCATCCCCCCCACCTCGTGGGGGGAAGAGTTACCCCAGGCCCTTCCAGTTTCACACCACCTTTTAGGTCGGGGGGGGGGCTCGGTGGCACTCGTAGTTCACATGTGGGAAGATTTATGGGGCCCGTGCCCTTTCCCCACCCCAGTACCCCTGGGGTTCAAGCTGGGCTGCGGTCTTCTCCCCACTTTCCAGTCTGGAGGGCTGTGATTCGGGCTCTCTTGGTTCAGAGCCCCCATTTTGACCTTGGACCCCCTCGGGAAAGGCTCCTCTGTGTTGGCAAGGCTCCTAAAACCATTTTCCCCTTGTCCCGGGCCTTCCTCACCCTCAGGCAGGGGTCACAGGATTGGCAGCACTGCCGGACATGGGTAAAGACCCCAGGCCAGTAAAAGTTCTGTAGCAGCCTCTGCTGGGGACGCCAGGTTCCCTGGTGCCCTGTGAGAGGGATGTCATGGGCCCGGCAGAGCAGCTGGTGGCGATACTTCCGGGGAACCACCAGCTGCCTCCTGATCCCCCCGACTCCATTCCCCCTGGGGAGCCCATTCTTGGTACAGGAACCCCTTCTCCCACAGGAACCTTTTCTGGCAACCTTCCCCCATGGTCTGTACCGCACTGAGGTCGACCAGGTCCCTTATCTTCCGCAAGGAGGGATCTTTCTGCACCTCGGCCTGGAACTCAGCAGCTGGGACAGGGTTGGGCACCTGCTCTCTCTCGTCGGCTGGGTCTGAAGCTGCAGCCTCCCTGAGCCGTGTCCCTGGGCGTTCCCTCCCCCCTGGGTTAGGGTCCTGCGCCTCGGGCAAGGTACCTTCCCCGTTGTCAGGGCGCAGTGTCCTGTGCAGGCTTGGGCTACGGGTCACAACCAAGGCACCCTGGGGGTTGCTTGGCCAGTTCTCCATGTCACCCCCCCCCATTAACACCTCAGTGGGTAAATGGGGGTGCACCCTCACTTTCTTGGGGCCCTCCTTGTTCCCCCATTTCAAGTGTACTCTTTCCAGGGGCACCTTGAATGGGGTCTCACTCACCCCTGTCAGGGTCAGGTAGGTGTTGGGCATCACCTGATCTGGAGCTAACACCTCAGGCTGGGCCAGCGTCACCTCAGCACCCGTATCCCAGTATCCATTGACCCTCCTCCCATTCACCTCCGGGGGAACAAGGCACTCGCTCCGCAGGGACAGCCCTGCGCCCACCCTGTAAACGGAAAACCTGATGTACGGAGAATCCAGCTCTGTGGAGGAGGTGGCTTGGGGCCCTCCTCCCTCCTGAACAGTTGATAAGCTGCCAGCCCCGCTTTCCTGGGAAGCCTGCCCCTCATCTGGCTGGGTCTCTACCCAGTTAACCCTCTGTGGGTCCAGTTCGCTCGGTCTGTACCTGAGCCTGGGGCACTGGGACTATACGTGGCCTCTCTGGCCGCATTGATAGCAGCAGCTCATGTCCCGTTGGTCCCCTCGAACCGATCGGTTGTCCCTGACACTGGGCGTTCCCCTTGGGAGGGGGTTCTCCGTATTCCCCCTCTGGGAGGTCCCAGGATGACTCTGTCTGCATCGCGGCAGGCCTATTCCTTTGGGACTCCAACCTGCCACCCCCCGACCGGCTCTTCACAAACTCATCGGCCAGCCGCCCTGCATGTCGCGGGTTCTCTGGCTTTTGGTCCCTCAACCACAGCCTCAGGTCGGATGGGCACCGCTCATACAGTTGCTCCAGTACCAGCAGTTTAACCACGACCCCCATCGTCTGGGCCCCATCTGCCCACTTGCTGGCCTATCCCTCCATGCGGACGGCTAGCTGCAGATATGAGACCTCAGGGGTTTTATCCTGACTCCGGACCCTCTCCCGGTACATCTCAGGAGTCAGCCCAAACTCGCGCAGCAGGGCCTGCTTGAATAGTTCGTCGTTCCCTTTCTCCTCCTCTCCCAGCTGGCGGTACAATGCCACGGCCTTGGGGTCCAGTAAGGGGGAGAACCCGGAGCCTGTCTGCAGGGTCTACCTGGTGCAGCTCGCAGGCCGTCTCAAAGGCCTCCAGGAAGTCATCCATGTCCTGCCCCTCCTTACGCTGGGCCAGGATACACTTATCAAAGCTCTGTGCAGTCCTGGGCCCCCCCTCACTCATCGCAGCTGGGGGCCCGCTGCCCCTCTGCCTTGCCAGTTGCAGCTTATGCTGACACAGTCTCTCTTTCTTCTGCTGTCTTTGTCTCTCCTCATGTTCCCTCTGTCTCGCTTCATGTTCTCTCTGTCTCTCACGATCCTCCAGCTCTCTCAGTTTTAGCTCTCTCTCCCATTCCAGCTGCTTCCGCTCCACGGATGCCGAGTGTTGCCGGGAGGATCCCCTGCTGGCTGGTGGGGGGGGTCACGGTGCCCTTGGCATTCACTGGGCTCCTCCCCGCCCTTCCCCTAGGCATAGGAAGGGGGGGGTCTCGGGAAGCCCTCAGCCGCCGGCTGACCACTCCCAGCGGGGACAGACACTGGTGCCTGCGCTGCATCTGCCCGGCTGCTTCCCCCAGAGACAGGGCTCTGTTCATTCCTGTGATCTCCCTCCTCCAGGTGGGCAATCAGCTGGTCCTTGATGAGCCTCCCTCTGCGCAGCCCCCTCTGCTTGCACAGTTCCACCAGGTCGCACTTGCGCCGCTGGGCAAACCTCTTCCTGCTGGCCACTCACAGGCCGGGGTGCTGCCATTAGCTGCCAGGCGACAGGGTCGGCCAGGGCTGAGGCCCCCCCCAGTATTTAGAGAGAACATTAAAACCAGTCCCACTTCGTCACAAGTGGACCCCCAAGAAGGGCTGATGCTCTGAAAGGGGAACCCCCCACGGACCACATGGGGCCACGAGTGGGCACTGTGAGTCCGTGACAGGTGCCCCCCTTGCTCCCCAGCCCCAGAGGAGCCAGGTCCAGACCCCCGAGTGGCCACCTATGTTCCCTGTAAGCTGCACGGCCGCACAGACGCTCAGGGCACCACCGTCCCCCTGTCCCAACCTGTTGAGATCAGGCCTTTTCTTGTAGCCACATGGTGAAGCCTCAGACCTTCGGCTGCAGCCAGGTTAAAAAAAGCGACAGCCATTAGCTGAGAAGCAGAGAGTCACGTCCCCACAGTCCATCTAAATGACATTAAAACGCTGGACTATCCGGCTGTTAAGAAGCAGACCCCGTCCTAATGGCTCCCACTAGCACCAGATAAGCTGGTTAAAGAAAACATCGTTTGATAGCGTCTTTGTGGCAAGAAATCACTTCTCAGTGGCTGTGGGTGTGACACCCACATTTCTTCCGTGTTTTGTCATGTTGGGCCCCACGTCCCTGTGTTCATGGGTCTCTGCCGGGTGCATTGAGCATTTGTCTGGCACACAGTGAGTGTTGCTGTGGGTACGTGAATGCAGGCGGTGGGTTAGAGAATGGGGCTACGTTGTGCTAGGACTGGTGAGCAACATGGGAGGATGATGATCAGTGACGGGCGTGCTTAGCAGGGCCCAAGTGTCACTGGATAAACTGGGCTCTGACGGGAACCAGCCCCATGGTCAGCGCTGCCAGACCTCAGCACCCCGCCAATGACACCGGCCAGAGCCTGGCGTCCCCGGATGGACCCGAGCCTGAAGGGCCGGCAGCGAAAAGCTCACCCAGCTTACGGGGAGCACTGGCTGTGCAGCGGGTGCAGGCTGGGTTTGGCGACTGTTGTTAGAGGATCAGGTTATTACTGTGTGAGGCTCTTTCACTGGGAAAAGACCCCGTAAACCCACGAAAGGTAAAGCCCTGAGTCCAGCGGGAAGGCTGTTCGCCCACAGCCCACGGACGGGGAAGTTAGCGTGGCTAAACTAACAGGGTTTTGCCCTGAGCCTAGGAACTGGGCAGAGGTGGGTGCCCTGGAGGGTGCAAGAGAGAATTTTGTGCCAGTAACAAACCCAGCCCTGGCCCGGACCCTCCCCAGCCCAGGTCCTACTCCGGGGAGAGAGAGCAGGGGTGGGGTGGGCATCCTCTCTCCCCACTGTAGCCCCAGGGCACCCTCAAACCCCTCATCCCCAGCCTCACCCCAGAGCCTGCCCCCTCAAGCCAGAGTCCTCACCCCCCAACCCTCTGCCCCAGCCCTGAGCCCCTCATCCCCAGCCCCACCCCAGAGCCTGCATCCCCAGCCAGAGTCCTCACCCTCCCCGCACCCCAACCCTCTGCCCCAGCCCTGAGCCCCCTCCCATCCTCTGAACCCCTCGGCCCCACCCCTGCCACACGTCACCACGTACCATGGGTAGGATAACTCAGAGGGACCCTGCTGCCCACCTGTCCCTTGTTTTCAGGGCCAGCCCTGGGCCCCTTCCACTGGTGCGGCCAGTACTTGCGCTGTTCACGGGAGGGAACCATCCCTGACGTGCTAGGGACTTGGGCTGCTCGAAAATGCCACTTCAAACAAAGCCTTGTCACCTGTAGCTTCTCCTCGGGCGGGTGCCAGCCAGTGCCACCTGGCATCTCACTGGCAGGGCCCGGGCAGGGCGGGGAGCTCCTGGCAACCATTGGGGCCAGTGTGATCTGTGCACGGAGCTGCACGTCTGGGCCGTGGGGCCTGGCAGCCCGGTGATGGGTGTGGGGCCCACGTGGCCTTTGCTCCATGGCCAGCCCAGCCAGGTGGCTCCCTTGGGCTCTCAGGAGGGGGCTGCTGAGGCCCAGGGCTGAGCCGCTCTCAGGTACGGAGGGGTCGGAAGAGGGGGTGCAGGCCAGGCCCCCCAGGTACTTTTCACGGTAACTGCTGCTTGCTGGGGGATGGGGGGCGACAGGGGCCCCCGTCAGCACCACGGGGAGGCACCACGGACTAGCACGTCTGCAGGGAAACGGCCCCAAAGCAAGCGGCGAGTTTGGGGGCAGCCGGTTTCTTAGCTCAGTCACAAATGCTGCGGAAGGCGGGAACAGAGGCAGGGCCAGGGTCCCCATTGGCTGAGGCTGCAGTGAGTGACATGCAGCAGAGCTCACACCTGAGCACATCCAAACCTGGATGGCCAGAGGCCGTCCAGGCGCCCACGGCCAGCAGGGGGCAGTCGTGCGGCTGCCGCTGAGCTTGCGAGGCCCATGGAGCTGCAGGACCTGCCCGCGCCAATCACAGCAGCATCGCGGGAATGTCTGACAGCGGTTAATAACATAACCAGCCCCCTGCCCCCAATACACAAAACAGCAGCCGTAAGCACCAGCCAGGAACACCGCGACTGGCCTGCACGCCCAGCCCAAATGTTCCTCATGCTGCTTTCCAACCCTGAGCTCTCTGAATCGCCGGCCCAGCGCCGCCACTAACCACGTGTGTCGGCAACAAGCTGGAGCCACGGCCCGCTGAGAGCCACGTGCATTCATAGAATCTCAGGGTTGGACGGGACCTCAGGAGGTATCTAGTCCAACCCCCTGCTCAAAGCAGGGCCAACCCCAACTAAATCATCCCAGCCAGGGCTTTGTCAAGCCTGACCTTAAAAACCTCTAAGGAAGGAGATTCCACCACCTCCCTAGGTAACCCATTCCAGTGCTTCACCAGCCTCCTAGTGAAATAGTGTTTCCTAATATCCAACTTAAACCTCGCCCACTGCAACTTGAGACCATTACTCCTTGTTCTGTCATCTGCCACCACTGAGAACTGTCTAGATCCATCCTCATTGGAACCCCCTTTTAGGTAGTTGAAAGCAGCTATCAAATCCCCCCTCATTCTTCTCTTCTACAGACTAAACAATCCCAGTTCCCTCAGCCTCTCCTCCTGGTCATGTGCTCCAGCCCCTGAACCATTTTTGTTGCCCTCTGCTGGACTCTCTCCAATTTTGCCACATCCTTCTTGCAGAGTGGAGCCCAAAACTGGATACAGTACTCCAGATGTGGCCTCACCAATGTTGAATAAAGGGGAATGATCACGTCCCCTTAAAATGCGCCTACTTATACAGCCCAAAATGTTGTTAGCCTTCTTGGCAACAAGGGCACACTGTCGACTCATATTCTCGTCCACTGTAACCCCTAGGTCCTTTTCTGCAGAACTGCTGCCTAGCCATTTGGTCCCTAGTCTGTAACAGTGCATGGGATTCTTCCATCCTAAGTGCAGGAGTCTGCACTTTTCCTTGTTGAACTAGAAGGTAGGGATAGGGTCCAGAGTGACATAGACAAATGGGCAGATTGGGCCAAAAGAACTCGTATCTACCTCTCCCACCATCTTAGTGTCATCTGCGAACTTGCTGAGGGTGCAATCCATCCCATCATCTCCAATTGGGAGAAAGAATTAAACAGAAATCTGTGACAAGTAACTGGGGACTGTAACACTTCCCTAGCTGCTCCAAAAGCCACCATCCCACCCCGGCGAAAGGCCGTAGTGGTTAAAACCAACCTGGCTTAGACGAGACGTCAGCTACAAACCCCCCTTCTAACAAATGGAAGAAAGGGAGAGTTGATAGCAAAAACTGTAACCCCCAGGAATCAGGAATTGTAGAAAACTGATAAGGGACACAAGGAGAAATTTGTGGCCAGTAGAATTAAGGACAAGAAGTTTTAAAAAGAATATTAAGAAAACAAATCCTATCAGTGATCTTGGTGTATTACAAGGCAGAACTGAGAGATTTGGTCAATAATAATGCAGAAAAGGAAAAAGTGTTGAATAAATATTTTTATCTTGTATTGGGGGAAAAACATCCTGTTGTCCTATCAAATGACGAGGTTGGCACTTGTTTCATTCCACTAGAATCGCTGGAGGATGTTAAACAGCAGCTACTAACATTAGAGGTTTATAAATCAGCAGCTCCAGATAGCTCGCATCCAAGGGTTTGAAAACCGTTAACGTTGTTTTTCAGTAAGTCTGAGGTTGTTCCAGCAGACTGGATGACAGCTAATATTGTGCCAATATTTCAAAAGGGCCAAAGGGCTGGCCTGGAGCAGCCTGTCAGTCTGACATCAATCCTGGGCAAAGTAGCGAAATGGCCAACATGGGATGTGATTCCTAAAGCGTTAGTGGAGATGACGGAATTAATGCCACTCAACATGGGTTTATGGCTATAGACCCTGTGACACTGACATGACTTGTTAGAGGCGATGACCAGTTTGGCTGCTGTAACAGACAGGTGGCTGAAAGGCGTTTGCTTTGGTACCACACGACATTCTGATCAAAAACCGAGAATGACACAAAATCATGACAGCACCCGTGCAATGGATTCAAAACTGGCTCCCTGGCCGGTCCCGAAATGTCATCGTCACCGGGGACTCCATGTTGAGTGGATGTGCTTCCAGCGGCTCGGTTCTCAGGCCCAGCTAGGGAGCCCACGTGGCCCCTGTAAACTGGGTTGTGCTGGCCCCTCTGGTACTGGGACAAACCTGGAGGTGGGTTTCTCTGGTTTCAGAAGGAAGTACGCCAGGCTGCCTCCACATGCCACAGCCATGCCAACGAGTTGGCTGTGCCACGCCCGGAGGTCCAGGCATGGTCAGTGTTCCTTACACATGTGAGAGGCGCCTTCTCCCAGCTGGGTGCCGTTGGGCAATGTTGCAGCACACGGTATAAGGGATGCATAAAGCCCACCTAAGAAGGAGCCACCCACAGGCAGTGCCAGCGACCTTCCACAGCAGCATGGAGCCAGCTGCCGGGGCTGGGCACTGCTGAAGGTCCATGCTGGTTGGACATCCCCAGGCAGTTCCGGGTGTTGCCACCTTCCCCTGGCCCTTTACCCTCCAGGCCCACAGCGCCCTGCTGCAGGCGGGTGGGAAAGGGAACCCAGACCCATTCGTCAGCCCAGGCCTTGGAGATCACAGCAAGGGCCTGTTTGTTCTGCACCCGGCCGGTTCCCTGGGCTGCTTCCTGCCTTTGCCCGGCTGCCAACGTCGGTCGCAGAGCCGCACTCGCCCGTCTCCTCCCGCCTGCGCTGCCAGCTCAGGGCTCCGCTCAGTTCGCTGCAGCAGGTGGACGTTCTCAGGGGCTCTGACCTGTCCTGGAGAGGGAACCAAGCCCTCAGTGAACCCTTCCCGGCTGCCACGGCCGCACAGGCCAAGGCCAAGGCCAAGCCACAAGCCACTGGCCACCAATGGCACAGGATAGATTTTCTGCCCCCTGGAGCAAAGTAGGCACAGACCTGGCTGCACTGGCTGGGAAAACGATCCCATCCACCTCAACTGCATGTCCCTTGGCCAAGGCCGCTAGACAACGGGGGGGTCGCACCAGCAGATCTAGGCTGTACATGGGCCCCGTGACCTAGTGCAGCCCAGCTGGGGTTTGCACAAGGCCTGGTGAGGGGTCGTCCTGCTGAGCTGTGCAGGCTGCCATGGCGTGGGGGAGCCACCTGCAGACACCTGGGTTAAGAGCACACTGGGCCCCAGGATCCTGTAGCGCCCGGCACGGCTGTTGGGGATTCGAAGCCAGCAGGCAGCTCTGGGATCCCACACATGGGCCATGCACATTGCTGGAGGAACTCGGGTTGCAATCCACAGAGGGGTCACATGTGGGGTCATAGGAGGGCGTCACCCAGAGGAACAGGTGACATGGTGGCCAGAGCCCGAAAGGCGGGCGAGCAGGGGCCCCAAGTCAGCTGCTGGGCCTGAGTTGGTCTCTGGCAAGCACCAGCCCCCGAGCACCGGGACACCGCAGGGCCACAGCGTAACCAAGCGCATAGGAGCTCGCCCAGCCCACGGATGCAGCGCTCAGCCACTCCGGCCTCCCTCATGACACTGCCTGGCTAAGCACCGGGCTCAGTGCAGCCTCGGCGTAGCCCCAGGCAGCCAGCAGACAATGGGAGCCCGGAGGCTTTGCTGGTGGAGCCGGGCCAAGCTCCCAGTGCTGATGCCTTGGGGGTGGGCGCTAGCACTAGCCGTGGAAACCTTCCCATCCCCACTGCTCACACCAAGGCCACGCGGGGAAGGGGGATGGGACTTGCTAGGAAGGTTTCTGGTTGTTGCTGATTTACACCCAGGCCCCAGGCGTGGAGACTCTGCCCTTTCTCATGGGCACCCATCAGCTGGGCCCCGTCCGCGCCAGCCTGGCCCGGCTCACCTCAGCCCCTTGGGGTCAGCGGAGGGCTGGGGGTGGGGTGCTCCCCTGCCTGGGGTGCAGCCCATGAGGGCATCATGCTGCTTGGCCCTAAAGCTGCCCCCCCCCCCGGCTGTGAGAGCCCATCGCCCTGCCCCAGCAAGAGGCGTTCAGCCTGCCCGGGCACCCGTGTGCCCAGCTGGGTGCCAGCCCAGCCAGTGACGTCCACAGACATGTTACGCAGCCCGTACCCTAACCCCCACGGCCTCGCTGTTGTCTGCCCCGCCCGGACAGGACCCGAGCTGCTGGGTGGGGGCGAGTGAGGGCCGAGCAGGGGGGGCTGAGCCTGGGGGGCTGCTCATTTCCCAGGTGCCCGCTGCTGCCCATGTGGCTTGTCAGCAGTACCAGGGCCCAGCTGCAGCACGGGGCTGCGGACTGGGCTGTGGACCGGGGGACCCCAGGGATCCCTAGGGCAGGAAAGCCCCGTGAGGCCAGCACAGGCAGCGAGGGGCTGAGCTGTATCCCCCGCCACCAGGCCCTGTCAGTCACTTCCGGCCGTGGCCACAGCGACTCGCCCCCCACCCGCCTGGTGCCCCAACGCAGAGCGGGGAGTGGGCACGGCTAGGTGTGTGGCTGAGGGGCGGAAAGGGTCAGGCATGGCCAGGGGAGGGCAGGTCTGGGGAGGGCCAGGCCAGGGCAGGAAACAGCTGGGGGAGGGACAGGCCAGGCCAGGCCAGGGCTGGGGGAGGGACAGGCCAGGCCAGGCCAGGCCAGGGCTGGGGGAGGGACAGGCCAGGCCAGGGCTGCGAAAGGGCCAGGCCAGGCCAGGGCAGGGCTGGGGAGGGCCAGGCCAAGGCAGGGCTGGGGAGGGCCAGGCCAGGCCAAGCTAGAGCTAGGGGAGGGACAGGCCAGGCCAGGCCAGGCCAGGGCTGGGGGAGGGACAGGCCAGGCCAGGCCAGGGCTGGGGGAGGGACAGGCCAGGCCAGGGCTGCGAAAGGACCAGGCCAGGCCAGGCCAGGGCAGGGCTGGGGAGGGCCAGGCCAAGGCAGGGCTGGGGAGGGCCAGGCCAGGCCAAGCTAGAGCTAGGGGAGGGCCAGGCCAGGCCAGGGCTGGGAAAGGGACAGGCGAGGCCAGGCCAGGCCAGGGCTGGGGGAGGGCCAGGCCAGGCCAGGCCAGGCCAGGGCTGTGAAAGGGACAGGCCAGGCCAGGCCAGGCCAGGGCTGGGGGAGGGCCAGGCCAGGCCAGGGCTGGGGGAGGGCCAGGCCAGGCCAGGCCAGGCCAGGGCTGTGAAAGGGACAGGCCAGGCCAGGCCAGGCCAGGACTGGGGGAGGGCCAGGCCAGGGCAGGGTTGGGGAGGGCCAGGCCAGGCCAAGCTAGAGCTAGGAGAGGGCCAGGCCAGGGCTGGGTGGGGGCCAGGATCTGGCCTGCAGAGGGGCAGCCAGCACCCGTCACTGGCTCCCTCCAGGCCAGGAGACAGGCAGTACCAAGGGGGGACGGGCAGGGAAAGCAGGCCAGGAGATTGCCCCCGACACACCCCATATCCCCAGCAGCTGGGTCAGTCTGTGTTACAGCACCCACAGATCCACCTTCTCACCCAGCGCTAGCAGAGGCACCCCCCTCACACACTCACTGCCCTAGGGCCACATGGCAGAGGCCCCCGGCTGCCCCTCGGCGAGGCCTCCCATGTAAGCCCGGCATAGGCACTGCCCCAACCCTGTGGGCACCAGCACCCCAGGGCCCCCCGATCCCCACAGCGCTGCACCCCCTCAGGGCAGCCCAGCACCCCGCTGGCAGGAGCAGGAGGTGGGTCTGTCCTCCCACCACAGGGACAGGGCCCAGGGGCTTTTCAGAATACTTTATTTTGTACATATGGTTCGTTAGCATACGGCAGCCCTGCCCCCGCTCGCACCCCAGAGGTGGGAGGGGCTGAAAGCTGGGGGGGCTGCAATTGGTGGCTCCTAGGCTGTGAGCCAGGCTGGGAGGGGCCGCATTGCCCTGGCAGAGGGGAAGAGCTGGCTCCTGGGGAGCCCACAGCCTGTGGCCATAGCTGTGGGGCTCCGTGGGCAGGGGGTGCAGGCAGGATTGGAGGATCCCCTGGAGACGAGCCCCCACCACAGAGGGGGTGGGGGAACTGGGCTGGGGGACGTGCTGCACCAGGCAGGCCTGGGGCACGAGTCCCTGGAGTAACGGAGTGAGAAGCGCCCCCAGCCAGGGCCTGGCAGAGACCAGGGCAACCCCCACACTGCCCAGCCCCACGCCAGGTCCCACGACCCCTCACTGCCCTCAGCGCTGGGCTCGGCCGCCCCGTCCCCTGAAACCAGCCACAGAAATAAAGTGCAGATCAACTCTAGCGAGAAGGGAGACACTGGGGGGAGGGGGTGCTGGAGGGCAGATCGGGGGGGACAGCTGGGGGGTCACTGGTGGGCGCAAAGCTGGGAGACACTGGACAGTTGGGGGTGCTGGGGAGCACAACAGGTGTTGCTAGGGGCACATGTGGCAGCAGGTTGGCATTGCAGGGGCAGGTGTCGCTAGTGGACACCAGGGGGGCTGGGCAGGCATTGCTGGTGAGTACAGAGGGTGGGCATTGCTGGGCAGCACTGGAAGCAATGGGCGGTGGGTGGGTGTTGCTGGGCTGTACAAGGGGGCGGGTGTCGCTGGGTGGCTCACAGGCGGGTGTTGCTGCATTGTACAGGGAGCTGGGTGTTGCTGGGGGACACAGAGGTGGGTGTTGCTGGGTTGTACAGGGGGGCAGGTGTTGCTGGGTGGCTCAGAGGCGGATGTTGCTAGGTTGTACAGGGGATGGGTGTTGCTGGGGTGTACAGGGGGGCGGGTGGAGCTGAGGGACTCAGAGGCGGGTGTTGCTGGGTTGTACAGGGGGCGGGTGTTGCTGGGGGACTCAGAGGTGGATGTTGTTGGGTTGTACAGGGGGGCGGGCGTTGCTGGGGGACTCAGAGGCAGGTGTTGCTAGGTTGTACAGGGGGTGGGTGTTGCTGGGGTGTACAAGGGGGCGGGTGGAGCTGAGGGACTCAGAGGTGGGTGTTGCTGGGTTGTACAGGGGGCGGGCGTTGCTGGGGGACTCAGAGGTGGGTGTTGCTGGGTTGTACAGCGGGGTGGATGGTGCTGGAGGACTCAGAGGTGGGAGTTGCTGGGTTGTACAGGGGGCGGGTGTTGCTGGGTTGCACAGGGGGGCGGGTGTTGCTGGGGGACTCAGGGGCGGGTGTTGCTGGGTTGTACAGGGGAGTGGTGTTGCTGGGTTGCACAGGGGGACGGGCGTTGCTGGGTTGCACAGGGGGGTGGATGGTGCTGGAGGACTCAGAGGTGGGCGTTGCTGGGTTGTACAGGGGGCGGGCGTTGCTGGGTTGCACAGGGGGCGGGTGTTGCTGGGGGACTCAGAGGTGGGTGTTGCTGGGATGCACGGGGGCGGGTGTTGCTGGGTTGCACAGGGGGACGGGCGTTGCTGGGGGACTCAGAGGTGGGTGTTGCTGGGTTGTACAGGGGGGTGGATGGTGCTGGAGGACTCAGAGGTGGGCGTTGCTGGGTTGTACAGGGGGCGGGCGTTGCTGGGTTGTACAGGGGGGCGGGTGTTGCTGGGGGACTCAGGGGCGGGTGTTGCTGGGTTGTACAGGGGAGCGGTGTTGCTGGGTTGTACAGGGGGGCGGGTGTTGCTGGGGGACTCAGAGGTGGGTGTTGCTAGGTTGTACAGGGGGTGGGTGTTGCTGGGGTGTACAGGGGGGTGGGTGGAGCTGGGGGACTCAGAGGCGGGTGTTGCTGGGTTGTACAGGGGGCGGGCGTTGCTGGGGGACTCAGAAGCGGGAGTTGCTGGGTTGCACAGGGGGCGGGTGTTGCTGGGGGACTCGGAGGCAGGTGTTGCTGGGTTGTATGGGGGGGTGTTGCTGGGAGGCTCAGAGGCGGGTGTTGGTGGGTTGCACAGGGGGCGGGTGTTGCTGGGAGGCTCAGAGGCGGGAGTTGCTGGGTTGCAAAGGGGGCGGGTGTTGCTGGGGGACTCAGAGGCGGGTGTTGCTGGGTTGTACACTGGGGGTCTTGCTGGGGGACTCAGAGGCAGGTGTTGCTGGGTTGTACGGTGGGGGTGTTGCTTGGGGACTCAGAGGCGGGTGTTGCTGGGGTGTACAGGGGGGCGGGTGGAGCTGGGGGACTCAGAGGCGGGTGTTGCTGGGGTGTACAGGGCGGTGGGTGGAGCTGGGGGACTCAGAGGCAGGTGTTGCTGGGTTGTACGGTGGGGGTCTTGCTGAGGGACTCAGAGGCAGGTGTTGCTGGGTTGTACGGTGGGGGTCTTGCTGGGGGACTCGGAGGCAGGTGTTGCTGGGTTGCACAGGGGGCGGGTGTTGCTGGGGGACTTGGAGGCAGGTGTTGCTGGGTTGTTTGGGGGGTGTTGCTGGGAGGCTCAGAGGCGGGTGTTGGTGGGTTGCACAGGGGGCGGGTGTTGCTGGGAGGCTCAGAGGCGGGAGTTGCTGGGTTGCAAAGGGGGCGGGTGTTGCTGGGGGACTCAGAGGTGGGAGTTGCTGGGGGACTCAGAGGCTGGTATTGCTGGGTTGTACAGGGGGGCAGGTGTTGCTGGGGGACTCAGAGGCGGGAGTTGCTGTGTTGCACAGGGGGCGGGTGTTTCTGGGGGACTCAGAGGCGGGTGTTGCTGGGTTGTACAGGGGGAGCGGTGTTGCTGGGGGACTCAGAGGCAGGTGTGGCTGCGTTGCACAGGGGGCGGGTGTTTCTGGGGGACTCAGAGGCGGGTGTTGCTGGGTTGTACAGGGGGCGGGTGTTGCTGGAGGACTCAGAGGCGGGTGTTGCTGGGTTGTACGGTGGGGGTCTTGCTGGGGGACTCAGAGGCGGGTGTTGCTGGTTTGCACAGGGGGACCGGTGTTGCTGGGGGACTCAGAGGCAGGTGTTGCTGGGTTGTACAGGGGGAGCGGTGTTGCTGGGGGACTCAG
This sequence comes from Gopherus flavomarginatus, assembly GCF_025201925.1. Taxonomy (NCBI): domain Eukaryota; kingdom Metazoa; phylum Chordata; order Testudines; family Testudinidae; genus Gopherus; species Gopherus flavomarginatus. The sequence continues at coordinate 379,713,151 of NC_066617.1, forward strand.
AGGCGGGTGTTGCTGGGTTGTACAGGGGGGCGGGTGTTGCTGGAGGACTCAGAGGCGGGTGTTGCTGGGTTGCACAGGGATGCTGATGGGCAGGATATGCTGCATCTCAGGGAGAAGGATCAAGGCCCCCAGCGCCCACAGCCCCACTGACCCTCTAGCCCACACGGCTGGGGGGAGGGGTGGCCCCTCAGCAAACACCAAAGGGCCCGGGCAGGGGGGAAGGGCGGACAGCCACTAACCTTCACCGCAGCCGGGGGGATCCAGTGGGCCGCCCCTCTCCATGGGCCGGTCTCCCTGCTCTGGGGCCTGGGCTGGCAGGCACAGGGGCGGGTCTCCCCACTCGACAGTCCTTTGCACTGCAGCGTGGGGGGCCCAGGGCTCCTGCAGCCCCCCCACCTCTGGTGGGCTGGGCGCTCAGCACCAGCCTGCAGGTGGGGAAAGTGGCCCCTCGGTCTCTAGTCCAGACAGCGGGGCAGGCGCAGGCCGGGGCCTGCCCAGGGTCCCTCAGCTACTGCAGGTAGCGATAGGCCTTGAAACAGTGATTGCCCGAGTCAGCCACCACCACGTGTCCGTCCGAGGTGAGCGCCAGGCCCTGCGGCCCATACAGTGGGTCGGCCAGCGTGTTGATGTAGGACAGGAAGGAGCCTGAGCTGTCGAAGACCTGCCAAGAGAGGGGACTGTGACAAATCTGAGGAACTGTCCCAGACAGAGGTGATTTTGGAACAAACTGATGCATTTAAACAGCGATAAGTCACCAGGACCAGACAGGATTCACTCAAGAGTTCTGAAGGAACTCAAATGTGAAATTGCAGAACTACTAACTGTAGTCTTTAGCCCAGGAATCGGCAACCTTTGGCATGCGGCCCATCAGGGAAATCCTCTGGCAAGCCGGGCCGGTTTGTTTACCTGCAGCGTCCGCAGATCACAGCTCCCACTGGCCACGGTTCACTGCACCAGGCCAATGGGGGCTGCAGGAAGCAGCATAGGCTGAGGGATGTGCTGGCCACCGCTTCCCATAGCCCCCATTGGCCTGGGACGGCGAACCGCAGCCAGGGGGAGCTGCCATTGGCCGAACCTGCGGACGCTGCAGGTAAACAAACCGGCCCGGCCCGCCAGCGGATTTCCCTGATGGGCCACGTGCCAAAGGTTCCAATCCCTGCTGTAACCTATCGTTTAGATCAGCTTCTGTACCAGATGAATGGCAGATAGCTAATGTGATGCCAACTTTTAAAAAGGGCTCCAGAGGTGACCCCAGCAATTACAGGCCAGTAAGCCTGACTTCAGCACTGGGCAAACTGGTTGAAACTATAGTAAAGAACAGAATTGCCAGACACAGAGATGACCTAATTTCTTGGGAAGAGTGAACACGGTTTTGGTAAAGGGAAATCATGCCTCACCAATCTACTAGAATCCTCTGAGAGGATCAACAAGCATGTGGACAAGGGGGATCCAGTGTACTTAGATTTTCAGAAAGCCTTTGACAAGGTCCCTCACCACAGGCTCTTAAGCAAAATAAGCTGTCATGGAATAAGTGGGAAGGTCCTCTCATGGATTGGTAACTGGTTAAAAGATAGGGAACAAAGGGTAGGAATAAATGGTCAGAATGGAGAGAGGTAATAGTGGTGTCCCCCAGGGGTCTGTACTGGGACCAGTCCTATTCAACGTATTCATAAATGATCTGGAAAAAGGGTAAACAGAACATAAGAACATAAGAACGGCCATACCGGATCAGACCAAAGGTCCATCTAGCCCAGTATCTGTCTACCGACAGCGGCCAATGCCAGGTGCCCCAGAGGGAGTGAAGCTAACGGACAATGATCAAGTGATCTCTCTCCTGCCATCCATCTCCATCCTCTGATGAACACAGGTTAGGGACACCGTTCTTTACCCTTCCTGGCTAATAGACATTTATGGACGTAGCCACCATGAATTCATCCAGTTCCCTTTTAAACATTGTTATAGTCCTAGCCTTCACAACCTCCTCAGGTAAGGAGTTCCACAAGTTGACTGTGCCCTGTGTGAAGAAGAACTTCCTTTTATTTGTTTTAAACTGCTACCTATTAATTTCATTTGGTGACCCCTAGTTCTTGTATTATGGGAATAAATAAATAACTTGTCCTTATCCACTTTCTCCACATCACTCATGATTTTATATACCTCTATCATATCCCCCCTTAGTCTCCTCTTTTCCAAGCTGAAGAGGCCTAGCCTCTTTAATCTTTTCTCATATGGGACCCTCTCCAAACCCCTAATCATTTTAGTTACCCTTCTCTGAACCTTTTCTAGTGCTAGAATATCTTTTTTGAGGTGAGGAGACCACATCTGTACACAGTATTCGAGATGTGGGCGTACCATGGATTTATATAAGGGCAATAATATATTCTCAGTCTTATTCTCTATCCCCTTTTTAAGGATTCCTAACATCCTGTTTGCTTTTTTGACCACTTCTGCACACTGCGTGGACATCTTCAGAGAACTATCCACGATGATGCCAAGATCTTTTTCCTGACTCGTTGTAGCTAAATTAGCCCCCATCATATTGTATGTATAGTTGGGGTTATTTTTTCCAATGTGCATTACTTTACATTTATCCACATTACATTTCATTTGTCATTTTGTTGCCCAATCACTTAGTTTTGTGAGATCTTTTTGAAGTTCTTCACAATCTGCTTTGGTCTTAACTATCTTGAGTAGTTTAGTATCATCTGCAAACTTGGCCACCTCACTGTTTACCCCTTTCTCCAGATCATTTATGAATAAATTGAATAGAATTGGTCCTAGGACTGACCCTTGGGGAACTCCACTAGTTACCCCTCTCCATTCTGAGAACTTACCATTAATTCCTAACCTTTGTTCCCTGTCTTTTAACCAATTCTCAGTCCATGAAAGGACCTTCCCTTTTATCCCATGACAGCTTAATTTATGTAAGAGCCTTTGTTGAGGGACCTTGTCAAAGGCTTTCTGGAAATCTAAGTACACTATGTGCACTGAATCCCCCCTGTCCACATGTTTGTTGACCCCTTCAAAGAACTCTAATAGATTAGTAAGACACGATTTCCTTTACAGAAACCCTGTTGACTTTTGCTCAACAGTTTATGTTTTTCTATGTGTCTGACAATTTTATTCTTTACTATTGTTTCGACTAATTTGCCCGGTACCGACGTTAGACTTACCGGTCTGTAATTGCTGGGATCACCTCTAAAACCCTTTTTAAATATTGGCATTACATTAGCTAACTTCCAGTCATTGGGTACCGAAGCCGATTTAAAGGACAGTTTACAAACCTTAGTTAATAGTTCCGCAACTTCACATCTGAGTTCTTTCAGAACTCTTGGGTGAATGCCATCTGGTCCCGGTGACTTGTTAATGTTGAGTTTATCAATTAATTCCAAAACTTCCTCTAGTGACACTTCAATCTGTGACAATTCCTCAGATTTGTCACCTACAAAAGCCAGCTCAGGTTTGGGAATCTCTCTAACATCCTCAGCCATGAAGACTGAAGCAAAGAATCCATTTAGTTTCTCCGCAATGACTTTATTGTCTTTAAGCGCTCTTTTTGTATCTCGATCGTCAAGGGGCCCCACTGCTTGTTTAGCAGGCTTCCTGCTTCTGATGTACTTAAAAAACATTTTGTTATTACCTTTGGAGTTTTTGGCTAGCTGTTCTTCAAACTCTTCCTTGGCTTTTCATATTACACTCTTGCACTTAAGCTGGCAGTGTTTGTGCTCCTTTCTATTTGCCTCACTAGGATTTGACTTCCACTTTTTAAAGGAAGTCTTTTTATCTCTCACTGCTTCTATTACATGGTTGTTAAGCCACAGTGGCTCTTTTTTAGTTCTTTTACTGTGTTTCTTAATTTGGGGTATACATTGAAGTTGGGCCTCTATTACAGTGTCTTTAAAAAGGGCCCATGCAACTTGCAGGGATTCCACTTCAGTCACTGTACCTTTTAACTTTTGTTTAACTAACCCCCTCATTTTTGCATAGTTTCCTCTTTTGAAATTAAATGCCAGTGTTGGCCTGTTGAGATGTTCTTCCCACCACAGGGATGTTAAATGTTATTATATTATGGTCACTATTTGCAAGCGGTCCTGCTATAGTTACCTCTTGGACCAGCTCCTGTGCTCCACTCAGGATTAAATCTAGAGTTGCCTCTCCCCTTGTGGGTTCCCGTACCAGCTGCTCCATGAAGCAGTCATTTAAAGTATCGAGACATTTTATCTCTTCATTTCGTCCTGAAGTGAAATGTTCCCAGTCAATATGGGGATAATTGAAATCCCTGGTCAGGTGGTCGATAATAGATCCCTGATGTTATATTTTTACTGGAGCCTGAAATTTCTATCCATAGCGATTCTATGGAACATGTGGATTCGCTTAAGATTTTTACTTCATTTGAATCTACATTTTCTTTCAGATATAGTGCCACTCCTCCCCCTGCATGACCTGTTCTGTCCTTCCGATATATTTTGTACCCCGGAATGATTGTGTCCCATTGATTGTCCTCAATCCACCAGGTTTCTGTGATGCCTATTATAGCAATATCCTCCTTTATCACAAGGCACTCTAGTTCAACTACCTTATTATTTAGACTTCTAGCATTTGTGTACAAGCACTTTAAAAACTTCTCCCTGTTTATTTGTCTGCCCTTTTCTGATGTGCCAGATTCTTTTTTATGTGACGGTTTATCATGTGATCTCGCCCTTACATTATCCTCTTCCATCCTCTGCTCCTGACTATAACTTGGAGATTCCCTTTCATCAGACTTTCCCCTAAGAGAAGTCTGTGTCCGATCCACATGCTCCTCTGCAGCAGTCGGCTTTCCCCCATCTCCTAGTTTAAAAACTGCTCTACAACCTTTTTAATGTTTAGTGCCAGCAATCTGGTTCCACTTTGGTTTAGGTGGAGCCCATCTCTCCTGTATTGGCTCCCCCCATCCGAAAAGTTTCCCTAGTTCGTAATGAACGTAAACCCCTCCTCTCTACACCATTATCTCATCCACGCATTGACACTCTGAAGCTCTGCCTGCCTACCTGGCCCTGTGCGTGGAACTGGGAGCATTTCTGAGAACGCCACCACAGAGGTCCTAGATTTCAGTCTCTTCCCTAGCAGCCTAAATTTGGCTTCCAGGACGTCTCTCCTACCCTTCCCTATGTCATTGGTACCTACATGTACCACGACCACCGGCTCCTCCCCAGCACTACACGTAAGTCTGTCTAGAAGCCTTGAGAGATCCGCAACCTTCGCACCAGGCAGGCAAGTCACCATACGGTTCTCCCGATCATCACAAACCCAGCTATCTATGTTTCTAATGATCGAATCTCCCATTACTAACACCTGCTTTTTCCTAGCAGTTGGAGTTCCCTCCCCCGGAGAGGTAACCTCAGTGCGAGAGGCAACCCCAGCACCATCTGGAAGGAGGGTCCCAACTGTGGGAAGGTTTCCCTCTGCTCCCATTGACTGCTCTGCTTCCCTGGGCCTTTCTTCCTCCTCAACAGCACAGAGGCTGTCTGAGCGGAGGTGGGACAATTCTACAGTGTCCTGGAAAGCCTCATCAACATACCTCTCTGCCTCCCTTAGCTTCTCCAGTTCCGCCACCCTGGCCTCCAAAGTCCGTACGTGGTCTCTGAGGGCCAGGAGCTCCTTGCACCGACTGCACACATACGCCACCTGCCCACAAGGCAGGTAATCGTACATGCTACACTCAGCGCAATAAACTGGATAGCCCCCACTCTGCTGCTGGGCTTCTGCCTGCATTGTCTCCTAGTTAATGGAAGGGTGGTTTAAAGAAAGGGGTTTTGGAATATGGTTTGGATTATAGATTTTAAGGGGACTACAGGGGAACAGGTAGGACCGACAAGGGACCCCCCCTCCCTTCCCAACTCCCTTGCAAAAGGCTCAGTAGGGCTGTCAATTAATCACAGTTAAATCATGCGATTAACTAAAAAAAATTAATTGCAATTAAAAAAATTAATCGTGCTTAATCACAGCTTTAAGCACATTGTTAAACAACAGAATACCAACTGAAATTTATTAAATATTTTTGGATGTTTTTCTACATTTTCACATATGTTGACTTCAATTACAACACAGCATACAGAGTGTACAGTGCTCACTTGATATGACTTGTATTACAAATATTTGCACTGTGAATACAATAAAAGAAATAATATTTTTCAGTTTGCCTCATACAAGTCCTGTAGTGCATTCTCTTTAGGGATGTTGTCCCTTGCCTCTGTCTGCCAGAAGCTGGGAATAGGCGACGGGATGGATCACTTGATGATTCCCTGTTCTGTCCATTCCCTTTGGGGCACCTGGCACTGGCCACTGTCAGCAGACAGGATACTGGGCTAGATGGACCTTTGGTCTGACCCAGTGTGGCCGTTCTTATGTTATCATGAAAGTGCAATTTACAAATGTAGATTTTTTTTGTTACATAACTGCAGTCAAAAACAAAACAACGTAAAACTTTAGAGCCTACAAGTCCACTTAGGCCAACTTCTTGTTCAGCCAATCGCTAAGACAAACAAGTGTGTTCACTTTTGTGGGAGATAATGCAGCCCACTTCTTGTTTACAATGTCACCTGGAAGTGAGAACAGGTCTTCGCATGGGACTTTTGTAGCCAGCGTTGCCAGGCATTTACATGCTAGATATATTAAACATTTGTATGCTAGATATGCACCTCTACCCTGACATAAGGTGACCTGATATAACACGAATTCGAATATAACGCGGTAAAGCAGTGCTCTGGAGGGGCGAGGCTGCGCACTCCGGCGGATCAAAGCAAGTTTGATATAACATGGTTTCACCTATAATGCGGTAAGATCTTTTGGCTCCCGAGGGCAGCGTTACATAGGGGCAGAGGGGTATTAAACATTTCGGCCACCATTCCAGAGGACACGTTTCCATGCTGATGATGCTCATTAAAAAAGATAACTCATTAATTAAATTTGTGACTGAACTCCTTGGGGATGAACTGTATGTCTCCTGCTCTGTTTTACCCGGATTCTGCTGGGATGATTTAGTTGGGGATTGGTCCTGCTTTGAGTAGGGTTTGGACTAGATACGTCCTGAGGTCCCTTCCAACCCTGATATTCTGTGATTCTATATTTCATGTTATAGCAGTCTCCGATAATGACCCAGTACATAAAATCCTAGAAGATTAGGGTCAGATGAGACATCTCGAGGTCATCTAGTCCAACCCCCTGCTCAAGGCAGGACCAATCCCCAACTAAATCATCCCAGCCAGGGCTTGGTCAAGAGTGACCTTAAAAACAGCTAAGGAAGGAGATTCCACCACCTCCCTAGGGAACCCATTCCAGTGCTTCACCACCCTCCTAGTGAAATAGTGTTTCCTAATATTCAACCTAAACCTCCCCCACTGCAACTTGAGACCATTGCTCCTTGTTCTGTCATCTGCCACCACTGAGAACTGTCTAGATCCATCCTCCCTGGAACCCCTTTTCAGGTAGTTGAAACCAGCTATTAAATCCCCCCTCACTCTTCTCTTCTGCAGACTCAACAATCCCAGTTCCCTCAGCCTCTCCTCCTGGTCATGTGCTCCAGCCCCCGAATCATTTTTGTTGCCCTCCGCTGGACTCTCTCCAATTTTGCCACATCCTTCTTGTAGTGTGGGGTTCAAAACTGGACACAGTACTCCAGATGAGGCCTCACCAATGTTGAATAGAGGGGAATGATCACACCCCTCAATCTGCTGGCAACGCTCCTACTTATACAGCCCAATATGCTGTTAGCCTTCTTGGTAACAAGGTCACACTGCTGACTCATATCCAGCTTCTCGTCCACTGTAACCCCTAGGTCCTTCTCTGCAGAACTGCTGCCTAGCCATTCGGTCCCTAGTCTGTAGCAGTGCCTGGGATTCTTCCGTCCGAAGTGCAGGACTCTGCACTTGTCCTTGTTGAACCTCATCAGGTTTCTTTCGGCTGAATCCTCCAATTTGTCCAGGTCACTCTGGACCCTTGCTGAGGGTGCATCCATCCCATCCTCCAGATCATTAATAAAGATGTTGAACAAAACCGGCCCCAGGACCAATTCCTTGGGCATTCCACTTGATACCAGCTGCCAACTAGACATGGAGCCATTGATCACTACCCGTTGAGCCCAACAATCTAGCCAGCTTTCTATCCACCTTATAGTCCATTCATCCAGCCCATACTTCTCTAACTTGCTGGCAAGAATACTGTGGGAGACCGTATCAAAAGCTTTGCTAAAGTCAAGATATATCATGTTCACTGCTATCCCCACATCCACAGAGCCAGTTATCTCATCATAGAAGGCAATCAGGTTGGTCAGGCATGACTTGCCCTTGGTGAATCCATGCTGACTGTTCCTGATCACTTTCCTCTCCTCCAAGTGCTTCAAAATGGATTCCTTGAGGACCTGCTCCAAGATTTTTCAAGGGACTAAGGTGAGGCTGACCAGTTTGTTCATTTTAAGAACACTTTCACTGCAGATTTGACAGAACGCAAAGAAGGTACCAATGTGAGATTTTTAAAAAGATAGCTACAGCACTCGACTCAAGGTTTAAGAATCTGAAGTGCTGTCCGAAATCTGATTGTGACGGGATGTGGAGCACCCTTTTAGAAGTCTTAAAAGAGCAATGCTCCAATGAGGAAGCTACAGAACCCGAACCACCAAAAAAGAAAATCAACCTTCTGCTGGGGGCATCTGAATCAGATGATGAAAATGAACATGCATCGGTCCGCACTGCTCTGGATGGTTATCAAGCAGAACCCGTCATCAGCATAGACACGTGTCCCCTGGAATGGTGGCTGAAGTGTGAAGGGACATAAGAATCTTTAGCGCATCTGGCATGTAAATATCTTGCTATGCCACCTACAACAGTGCCATGCGAATGCCTGTTCTCACTTCCAGATGACATTGTAAACAAGAAGGAGGCAGCATTATCTCCTGCAAATTGTAACCAACCTTGTTTGTCTGAGTGGTTAGCTGACCAAGAAGTAGGACTGAGTGGACTTAAAGGCTCTAAAGTTTTACACGGTTTTATTTTTGAATGCAGTTATTTTTGTACATAATTCTACATTTTGTAAGTTCAACTTTCAGGATAAAGAGATTGCACTGCAGTACTTGTAATGGGGGAATTGAAAAATACTATTTCTTGTTTTTTTATAGTGCAAATATTTGTAATAAAAAAATAATATAAAGTGAGCACTGTACAATTTGTATCCTGTGTTGTAACTGAAATCAATATAGTTGAAAACATCCAAAAATATTTAAATAAATTGAATTCTATTATTGTTCAACAGTGTGATTAATCGCAATTAGTGTTTTTAATTGCTTGACAGCCCTAATAAACAGTGATGTGGCAAAATTTGCAGATGATACAAAACTACTCAAGATAGTTAAGTCCCAGGCAGACTGTGAAAAGTTACAAAGGGATCTCACAAAACTGGGTGACTGGGCAACAAAACGGCAGACGAAATTTAATGTTGATAAATGCAAAGTAATGCACATGGGAAAGCAATCTCAACTCTACATATAAAATGATGGGGTCTAAATTAGCTGTTTTCACTCAAGAAAGAGAGACCTTGGAGTCATTGTGGATAGTTCTCTGAAAACATCCACTCAATGTGCAGCAGCGTCAAAAAAGCGAACAGAATGTTGGGAATCATTAAGAAAGGGATAGATAATAAGACAGAAAATATCATATTGCCTCTATATAAATCTGTGGTACGCCCACACCTTGAATACTGCGTGCAGATGTGGTCGCCCCATCTCAAAAAAGATATTTTGGAATTGGAAAAGGTTCAGAAAAGGGCAACAAAAATGATAAGGGGTGTGGAACAGCTTCCGCATGATGAGAGATTAATAAGACTGGGACTGTTCAACTTGGAAAAGAGACGACTAAGGTGAGATATGACAGAGGTCTATAAAATCATGACTGGTGTGGAGAAAGTCAATAAGGAAGTGGTATTTACTCCTTTTCATAACCAAGAACTAGGGGTCACCAAATGAAATTGGCAATAAAGGTAATAACTGGAGCTATACCTATCTCCTAGAACTGGAAGGGACCTTGAAAGGTCATCGAGTCCAGCCCCCTGCCTTCACTAGCAGGACCAAATTGATAGGCAGCAGGTGTAACACATACAAAAGGAAGTATTTTTTCACACAACACACAATCAACCTGTAGAACTCCTTGCCAGAGGATGTTGTGAAGGCCAAGACTATAACAGGGTTCAACAAAGAACTAGATAAATTCATGGAGGATAGATCCATCAGTGGCTATCAGCAAGGATGGGCAGGGATGGTGTCCCTAACCTCTGTTTGCCAGAAGCTGGGAATGGGCGACAGGGGATGGATCACTTGGCGATTCCATGCTCTGTTTATTCCCTCGGGGGCACCTGGCATTGGCCACTGTTGGTAGACAGGATACTGGGCTAGATGGTGTGACGGTGCTGCCCGTGGGAGCCAGCTGAGGTCACTCAATTATGGTGAACTGCAAACAAAACGGGGCAGACAGACCCCAAACATTGGTGGATATTCCACTGTTGGTAGACAAGATACTGGGCTAGATGGACCTTTGGTCTGACCCAGTGTGGCCGCTCTTATGTACTGCAGAGCCGTGGCACCGCCCCCCGACAGGGTCTCCCCACCGCCCGGAACAACCTGGGCCCCTGCCCCACCCATCAGTGCCAGGCCCAAGGAGGGTCTCAGCCACATCCCGGATCACTACCCACCAGTGCCAGTCAGAAGCTGGTCAGCCCTGGGGATGGTCTCAAGGACCAGGGAAATCCCCTCCCGCTCTGTGTGTGACGATCCTATGGAATTCACTGCCACTAGACACAATGGGGCCAGCGCTTAGAGTCAAGGAGGGATGGGGCATTTCTCCAATGCTGGAGACAGGAATGCCAATGTGGGGGGGAAGGGAGGAACTGCCACCCTGGTGGGTTCCCAGAGACCCCCTGCTAGGTCCCAGCCCTCGCTGCCTACCTGGATCCGGCTGTTGCCCCAGTCAGCCACGATGATGTTGCCGTTGGAGTCGACGGCCACGCCAGTGGGGGCATTGAACTGCCCGTTTCCCTCCCCGTGGGAGCCAAACTTGAAGAGGAACTCGCCGTCGGCGCTGTACACCTGGGGGAGAGGGGCTCGTCACCCCGCCAGCCCCTGACCCACCCGGCTGGGAGGAGGCTATGAGCCATGCTGGAACCTGGAGGGGGCGTTGGCTCAATGGAGGGCCACCAAGGGCTGGGGAGCCCCCGGAGCGTGGCACTTGGGCAGGCCGAGGGGCTGGGGGGAGCCGGCCGCCACTGGGGAACAGGCTGCAAGGGAGAGGCCAACTCCACACTCCAGAGCAGACGGGCCGGGCGGCAACCTCATAACCGCTGCTGCTCTGGGCTCCCCAAGGACGCCCCACACTGAGGCTGGGGACTGACGAACCCGGCACTGCCCTGAGCTGCAGGGCTCCCAGCTGGGGGGGGGGAGGGGCCTAAGGCTCCCGGCTGGGTGTGGGGGGGAGGGGCCTGCAGCTCCCGGTTGCGTGGTGGGGGGCGGGGGCCTGCGGCTCCCAGCTAGGCAGGGGAGGGCCTGTGACTCCCGGCTGCGTGGTGGTGGTGGGGGCCTGTGGCTCCCAGCTGGGCAGGGGAGGGCCTGCGGCTCCCGGCTGCGTGGTGGGGGGCGGGGGCCTGCGGCTCCCAGCTGGGCAGGGGAGGGCCTGCGGCTCCCGGCTGCGTGGTGGGGGGCGGGGGCCTGCGGCTCCCAGCTGGGCAGGGGGGGCCTGTGGCTCCTGGCTGGGTGGTAGTGGTGGGGACCTGTGGCTCCCAGCTGGGCAGGGGAGGGCCTGTGGCTCCCGGCTGCGTGGTGGGGGGCGGGGGCCTGCGGCTCCCAGCTGGGCGGGGGGGGCCTGTGGCTCCTGGCTGGGTGGTAGTGGTGGGGACCTGTGGCTCCCAGCTGGGCAGGGGAGGGCCTGTGGCTCCCAGCTGCGTGGTGGTGGTGGGGCCCTGCGGCTCCCAGCTGGGCGGGGGGGAGGGCCCTGCGGCTCTCAGCTGGGTGAGGGGGAGGGGCCTGTGGCTCCCAGCTGGGCGAGGGGGAGGGGCCTGTGGCTCCCAGCTGGGCGAGGGGGAGGGCCCTGCGGCTCCCAACTGGGTGAGGGGGAGGGGCCTGTGGCTCCCAGCTGGGCAGGGGAGGGGCCCGTGGCTCCCAGCTGGGCAGGGGAGGGGCCCGTGGCTCCCAGCTGGGTGGGGGGAGGGGCCCGTGGCTCCCAGCTGGGCAGGGGAGGGGCCCGTGGCTCCCAGCTGGGCAGGGGAGGGGCCCGTGGCTCCCAGCTGGGTGGCGGGGGGGAGGGGCCCGTGGCTCCCAGCTGGGTGGCGGGGGGGGGGGTGACTGCAGCTCCCAGCTGGGCTGTGGCGGGGAGGGCAGCAGGACACAGCTCCCCGAGATGTGCTGGGCAGAGCTCAGCCAGGACGCAGGCAGACGGAGCCCGGGGGTCAGTCTCTGGGGCGCTGAGGCAGCGTGTGTGAAGGGTCCCTCCCAGGGCCCATCCTGTGGCTAGGTGCCAGGGCAGGGACAAGGCCGACTCACCTTCACCGAGTGGTTGTGGAAGTCGGTCACCACAATCTCGTTCTTGTTGTTAACAGCGACGAAGTGGGGCCCTGGGAGGAGAGAAGGAAACCCCTGAACCTGCCTCAGCACACGGGCCAGGAGCCATCCGGGGGCAGCAGGGGCAGGGGAACGAGCGCCTGCCTCGTGGCACGTCAGGTCTGTCCCCCCATCGAATGCCCACGATCCTGGGGATGGGGCAGGGAGGGCAACACCGGGGGCCGTGGAGGTCAATGCACGGTGAATGCTGTCAGAGCAGCTGGTGAGCCTGGGCACTGGGCTGGACGTGTGGGGAGGGGCAGTTAGTGACCACAGCAGGAAACACCAGCCGGGCAGGGCTTCATGGCCATTCACAGAAGACAAGTGCTGAGAAAGGAGAGAAAAGAACCCAGGAGTTCTGGCTCCCAGCCCCCTCCTGCTCTAACCACCAGATCCCACTCTTCTCCCAGCTGGGAGAGAATCCAGGAATCCTGGCTCCTGGTCCCCCCCTGCTCTAACCACTAGACCCCACTACCCCCCCCCTCCCAGCCAGGATAGAACCTGCTCCCCCACCCCACCTCAACCCACCCGACCCCACTCCTCTCCCAGCTCAGATAGAACCCAGGAGTCCTGGCGCCCAGCCCCTCCTGCTCTAACCCACCAGCCCCCACTTCCCTCACAGATAGGAGAGAACCCAGGAGTCCTGGCTCCGAGCCCCCTGCTCTAACCCCCCACTCCCCTCCCAGACAGGAAAGAACCCAGGAGTCCTGGCGCCCAGTCTCGCATTCAGGCCACGAGTGTGCGCTGCCTGTCCAAGCGCCCTGAGGCCCAGAGGAGTGGAGGCCCCCGAACTCACCAGGCTGGCGCAGCAGGAAGCCAAAACATGCAGTAGTAAGGACCTGCTGGTCGAGGTATTACCATCAAGGGTACCTGCAAACTGCCGCTCCGCCGTCCCGCGGCCGCCAAACTTGGTCACCAGCTTCCCATTGGACTGGAAGATGAAGACGCAGCAGGCCTTGTTGTCCACCACGATGATGTGGCCATTGCGGTCCACGGCCACGCCCTTGGGGCCCATCAGCCGCCCAGCCCCGATCTTTGTCTGCAGTGGCAGGGAGCGGGACATTGGATCACACGGCCTGGGGACTGGAACCTGTACGAGCCCTGCCTCCCTCCACCCAGCCCCGTGTCTCGAACGGGAACAACCTCCAGCCCCAGGGCTGGCATGTCCCCAATATCCTGTTGCTGAGGAACGGCCCCCGGGCTGGGGGCTAGAGCCCGCTATTCAACCCCTCGGGTGTTGCTCTGCTGGCTTGTTATGGGGCACAAGAACAGCCCTACTGGGCCAGACCAAAGGTCCATCTAGCCCAGTGCCTTTCAACAGCAGCCAGTGCCAGGTGCCCCAGAGGGAATGAACAGAACAGGGAGTCACCAAGTGATCCATCCCGTCACCCATTCCCAGCTTCTGGTGAACAGAGGCTAGGGACACCATCCCTGCCCAGCCTGGCTAATAGCCATCGATGGACCTGTCCACCAGGAACTTACCTAGTTCTTTTTTGAACCCTATTATGGTCTTGGCCTTCACAACATCCTCTGGCAAAGAGCTTCACAGACTGACTGTGTGTTGTGTGAAAAAACACTTCCTTTTCTTTGTTTTAAACCTGCTGCCTATTAATGTCATTCGGTGACCTCTAGTTCTTGTGTTATGAGAAGGAGCAAATACCACTTCCTTATTGACTTTCTCCACACCAGTCATGATTTTATAGACTTCTATCATATCCCCCCTTAGTCGTCTCTTTTCCAAGCTGAAAAGTCCCAATCTTATTAATCTCTCCTCATGTGGCAGCCGTTCCATACCCCTAATCATTTTTATTGCCCTTTTCTGAACCTTTTCCAATTCCAAAACATCTTTTATGAGATGAGGTGACCACAACTGCACGCGGTATTCAAGCTGTGGGTGCACCATGGATTTATATAGAGGCAACATGATATTTTCTGTCTTACTATCTGTCCCTTTCTTTATGATTCCCAACATTCTGTTTGCTTTTTTGACTGTCGCTGCCCATTGCGTGGATGTTTCGAGAGAACAATCCACAATGACTCCGAGATCTCTTTATTGAATGGTAACAGCTAACTCAGACCCCATCGTTTTATACGTATAGTTGGGATTATAAAAACAACGAGTCCTTGTGGCACCTTACAGACTAACAAATTTATTTGGGCATAAGCTTTCGTGTGCTAGAACCCACTTCATCAGATGCATGCAGTGGGAAATACAGTAGCAGGTATATGCACACAGTACATGAAAAGATAGAAGTTGCCTTACCAAGTGGGGGGTCAGTGCTAACGAGCCAATTCAATTGAAGTTGGAAGTTGGCTGTTCTCAACAGTTGACAAGAAGGGGTGGAAATCAGTTTTGTGGGGTTAATGAGGCTAATGTAATCAGGGTGGCCCATTTCAAACAGTTGACAAGAAGGTGGGAGTATTTCGCTGGGGGAAATTAGTTTTTGTAATAACAACAAGGAGTCTTTGTGGCACCTTAGAGACTAACAAATTGACTACGTTTTTGTATTGATTAGTTGGGATTTTGTTTTCCAACGTGCATTACTTCGCACTTCTCAACGCTGAATTTCATCTGCCATTTTGTTGCCCACTCACCCAGTTTTGTGGGATCTCTTTGTAGCTCTTCGCAATCTGCTTTGGTCTTAACTATCTTGAGCAGTTTAGTATCATCTGCAAACTTTGCCACCTCACTGTTTACCCCTTTCTCCACATCATTTAGGAATAAGTTAAATAGAACTGGGCCCTGTACAGACCCCTGGGGGACACCACAATTTACCTCTCTCCATTCTGAAAACTGACCATTTATCCCTACCCTCTAATTCCCTGTCTTTTAACCAGTTACCAATCCGTGTCTGACAATTCTGCTCTCTACTATAGTTTCAACCAATTTGCCCGGTACTGAAGTCAGGCTGCAATGGCCAGGGGCACCTCTGGAGCCCTTTTTAAATATTGGCATCACATTAGCTAACTTCCAGTCATCTGGTACAGAAGCTGATTTAAACGATAGGTTACAGACCACAGTTAGCAGTTCTGCAAGTTCACATTTTTGTTCCTTCAGAACTCTCGGGTGAATCCCATCTGGGCCACGCATCATGGTCCATGGACATGCATCCGATGAAGTGGGTATTCACCCACGAAAGCTCATGCTCCAAAACGACTGTTAGTCTATAAGGTGCCACAGGATGCTTTGCTGCCCATCTAGGCCTGTGACTTGTTACTGTTTAGTTTATCAATTTGTTCCCAAACCTCCACTAATGACCCCTCAGTCTGGGACAGTTCCTCAGATTTGTCCTCCTGCTCAGCTCCTGGTTCAGGGGGCCCTAGTGGCAGAGTTCCACAGGCCAGTTGCGAAGTGGGTTTCGAACTGTTTCCTTTGCCCTAGAATACATATGCTCCCTGTCAGGGTCTCCCCTTCATGCCAGGGGAAGGGAGACACTCAAACCCACCTTCTCTGCCCCAGGCAGGTCTTTCTCTCCCTTGATCACGTCCCCTGTGGGCACTAACCAGCCCGCCTGGTCACGCCTCTGCCCTGCCCTCTCACCTTGAACTTGCCCTCGGGGGAGAAGATGCTGACCCAGCGGTTGTCGTAGTCAGCGATGATGATGTCCCCGTTCATGTCGACCGTGACGCCGGTAGGGCGCTGCAGCTGCCCAGGGGAGCGGCCCCGCATGCCGAAGCGCAGCCGGAACTGACCCTCGTTGGAGAAGACCTGGCGGGGGCAGAGCAGGGCAGTCAGTGCGGGGGAAGCTGGGGTGTAAGGGCAGGAGCCGACGAGTCCCTACCTGCACACACTGGTTGTTGCTGTCAGCCACAACGATGCGACCAGAGCTGGAGGTGGAGATGCCCTGCAGGTTGGTGAATTCCCCCTTCTCCCGGCCTCGGCTTCCTGCAGGCAGAGCACAGGGTGAGGGTGTGACGTTATTGATATAAACTGGGACCATATAGAATATGGGTTGCAACCAAGGTCCTGTAGTGGCACCAAATCCTATGTAAAAGGGGTCATATAAGGTGTCTAAGACCAAGTTATGAGTTACTGGTTATGATTATGCTGTCTGTGTGTATGTATCATTTTGTAGTTGAAGTTATAAGTATTGACTGTATACTGTCTATATTTCAAACTTATGCTGTGTTACTGGGAAAGATCCCAGACAAGTGGGTGTTAGCTCTGCTTAGCCTGCTTGACGGCCCATCAAGGACCATCAGCTACACAAATTGACCCATTGAGAGGAGGCAGATACGCCTTGTGACTCAGCAGGGTGTGCAGAAACTGGCCCATGTGACTCCAAACTCCATTTTGCTGTAATTTTCCACAGTAAGAACAAAGAAGTGTTCTTACACCTGGAAGAGCCTATATAAGGCTGATGCCTCATCTCCATCTGGTCTTCAGTCCTGCTTCCTACCTCTGGAGGGACTTTGCTACAAGCTGAAGCTCTATACAAGGGACTGATGACCAATCCCAGTGGGGGATGCTCCAGAGACTTGATTTGAACCTGCAATTTACTCCATCACTGCTACAATCCTGAACTAAGAACTTTGCCATTACTGTATGGAATTGATTCCATTTAACCAATTCTAGCTCTCATCTCTATCTTTTTCCCTTTATGAATAAACCTTTAGATTTTAGATTCTAAAGGATTGGCAACAGTGTGATTTGTGGGTAAGATCTGATGTGTATATTGACCTGGGTCTGGGGCTTGGTCCTTTGGGATCAAGAGAACCTTTTTCTTTTACTGGGGTGTTGGTTTTCATAACCTTTCATCCCCAGGACAAGTGGCACTGGTGGTGATACTGGAAAGCTGGATTGTCTAAGGAAATTGCTTGTGTGACTTGTGGTTGGCCAGTGGAGTAAAACCGAAGCCATTTTTGTCTGGCTGGTTTGGTGCCTTAGAGGTGGAAAAACCCCAGTCTAGGGCTGTGACTGCCCTGTTTGAGCAATTGGTCCTGAATTGGCACTCTCAGTTGGGTCCCTCCAGAACCGCATCGTCACAGAGGGGCTTCAGCCGGGGCAACCAGGCAGGAGGGGCACGGGGAGCAGGCACAGAATCACAGCAGGGTAGGACCAGAGGGACTCGAGAGGTCAGCTAGCCTAGTCCCCTGCACTCAGGGAAGGACCATCCCTGACAGGTGTTTGTCTAACCTCCCTGGGCAATTTATTCCAGTGCTTAGCCACCCTGACAGGAAGCTTTTCCTAATGTCCAACCTAAACCGCCCTTGCTGCAATTTAAGCCCATTGCTTCTCATCCTGTCCTCAGAGATTAACAAGAACAATTCTACTCCCTCCTCCTTGTAACAACCTTTTACATAGAATCATAGAATATCAAGGACTTCAGGAAGTATCTAGTCCAACCCCCTGCTCAAAGCAGGACCAATCCCCAGACAGATTTTTGCCCCAGATCCCAAGTGGCCCCCTCAGGGATTGAGCTCACAACCCTGGGCTTAGCAGGCCAATGCTCAAACCACTGAGCTATACTTGAAAACTGCTATCAGGTCCCCTATCAGTCTTCTCTTCTCCAGACTAAACAAACCCAATTTTTCATCTTCTCCCATAGGTCATGTTTTCTAGACCTTTCATCATTTTTATTGCTCTTTGGACTTTCTCCAATTTGTCCACATCTTTCCTGAAATGTGTCGCCCAGAATTGGACACAATACTCCTGCTGAGGCCTAGTCAGAGGCAGAAGAATTACTTCTCATGTCTTGCTTACAACACTCCTGCTAATACATACCAGAATGATGTTCACTTTTTTTGCACCAATGTTACACTATTTAGCTTGTGATCCACTGTGACCCCCAGATCCCTTTCCGCAGTGCTCCTCCCTAGGCAGTCATTTCCCATTTGGATGTGTGCTACTGATTGTTCCTTCCTAAGGGGAGACCTTTGTATTTGTCCTTATTGAATTTCATCCTACGTACTTCAGACCATTTCTCCAGTTTGTCCACAAAGGCTGTATGTAAGTGCACTCCCTACGCCAGTATCCAAATCACTAATGAGGAATCGAACGGCACCAGACCCAGGACAGACACCGGTGGGACCCCACTCGATGTGCTGTCACATTCCCCAGGGTACAATCTGGATATGTCCTTCCAGCTCGGAGTATGGCTTCCAAGAAGTTGCGCACTTCACCTCACAGGAGGTTTATCTAAGCACTTCTCCCTAGTTTGCTTATGAGAAGGCCATTGAGACAGCAAGAAAAGCCTCACTAAAGCCAAGATAGGTCACATCTCCCGTAGCCCCACAGCCATAAGGCTTGTTATCCTGTCAGAGAAGGTTGGTTTGACACGATTTGTGCTTGGCAAATCCAGGCTGACTGTTCCTTATCGCCTTATTCTCTTCTAGATGCTTACAAACCAATTATTTGCTCCGTTTACCTCTCCGGGTCCTGAGGTTAAGCTGACTTGTCTGTAATTCACTGGGTCATTCCCCTTTTTATAGATAGGTCCTGATGTGATGGACTGTGCTAGCTGGCTGGAGCCCGGGCCCACAGAGAGGCCCAGAAGACACATGCCCAGACATCTGGCATCTAGCACCCAACGCTCAGGGATGGGCCCCCCTCCACAGGCAGCCAGCCGGTGTGACCAGCTGGACAGCAAAGGCAGAGGAGGGGACGGGAGGTGTTAAGGATGGGTGGCACAAGGACACGCTCCTGGAGGGGATTACAGAGGGGCCGGGGGGCTCTGGGCTCTGTTTCGACCTGGCGCTAACCCAGGACTCTCTGCGCTGGGTCCAGACCCCCAGGCACCCCCCTGCTGTTCCCACAGGTAGAGTCACTACAGAGTCAGGGCGGGGGGTGCTTGGATCCCCTTGGATACAAGTCTCCCACTGGGGTCCCACCAGGGGCACTCGCTGAGGGGGCTCCCGGCATATCGTGGGGTCTGGGGGCTCCGAGGGTCAGCCCCTGGGGGAGGAGCCAAGGGGCTGACCCCAGCGAGTGTGATCAGGAGCGGGCTGACGCCCTGCAGGGGTCTGCTAGCAGCTGTCCTGGAGCTGGCACAGGGCACTGGCCTGTGGATCCCTGACAACTATATTTGACCATTTCCAGTTTCTGGGATCACTCTGGTCCTCCAGAAGATCTTTAAGCTACTGGCCATTGATTCGGAGATCTCTTCAGCCGGCTCCTGGAGTGTTCTAGGGTGAGTTTCATCGGGCCCTGCCGACTGGAAGACATTTAACCTGTCTACAATCTTACGTTGCTTTTTGCCTATCCTCAGAGCTAGCCTGGGCTCCTGCCACATTCACACTGAGGCCAGCTATGTTCGCCATCTGACCACTGCTAAGGTGTGACCATAAGAGCAGCCACAATGGGTCAGACCAAGGGTCCACTGTAACATTCTGAGTGTGATATAATATCACAATGAAAGGTGACAGGGCCAGGAAGAGTTAATTACCTCCCAGACTGACCTGACCCAGGGCCGAACTTTAGAAACTGTTTAGGAAGATACTAAATGAACAGAACTGTGAAATGCAGCCGCATTGTTAGAGGTAGAAGGGGAGATGTTTGCTCAGGTCTTGGGATGTCAGCAAACAAGTCTTGTCTATTGCTATGGCTTTGATTCAAAGATCAAAAAAGGAATATTAACATTTAGGAAGATACTTGAGTGAAATAGTATTATTGTCTATGTGTCTCTTTGAAGGTTGTGGTAACCTGTATCTGAACTGTTTAATGAATAATTACTCTGTGCTAATTGCCAGGATGTTTGGGAGAAGGAGTTAAAAACCTATTGTTTTCTCAAGGCAAAAGGCTGCTGGAAATGTATAAGAAGCCTGGGACACGATCCTTCTTCATCTCGGATCTGCTTTGGGTTTCAAGAAGGAGAAACCTTAAGCCATAAGGATTGAGATCCCCAGTCACTGACTGGAGCCACCCTGAATATGGATATTGGACTATAACCTCTGGACTATTTCTAAAAGGATTTTTGGCAACTACATGCTCATCTCTGCCATGTATCTGAACCTCAAGAATTGAATTCAAGTCTGTCTGTATATTGATCTTTCAACCAACTCTCTCTCTCTCTTTTTTTTTGTAATAAATTTTAGCTTAGTTAACAAGAATTGGCTATAGCGTGTATTTTGGGTAAGATCGAGGTTATAATTGGACCTGGGTATGTGGCTGATCCTTTGGGATTGGAAGAACCTTTTCTTTTATATGATGAAGTAAGATTTTCAGAAATCATCATCATATCTGACAGGTGTGTCTGGACGGAGTCCTGAGGCTGGGCACTTTAAGGGAACTGCATTGTTTGGACTTCTAAGTAACCAGTGAGGTGCTATACAAGCTGTTTTGTGCTGGTTGGTAAATCTAAGTATTGGAATAACCACCAGCGTTTGGGGTTTGTCTGCCCCGTTTTGTTTGCAGTTCACCCTGATTGAGTGACCTCAGCTGGCTCCCACGGGCAGCATCGTCACACCATCTAGCCCAGTATCCTGTCTACCAACAGTGGCCAATGCCAGGTGCCCCCGAGGGAATGAACAGAACAGGGAATCGCCAAGTGATCCATCCCCAGTCACCCATTCCCAGCTTCTGGCAAACAGAGGTTAGGTACACCATCCCTGCGCATCCTGGCTGACAGCCATTGATGGACCTATCCTCCACGAATTTATCTAGTTCTTTGTTGAACCTTGTTATAGTCTTGGCCTTTGCAACATCCTCTGGCAAGGAGTTCCACAGGTTGATTGTGTGTTGTGTGAAAAAATACTTCCTTTTGTATGTGTTACACCTGCTGCCTATTAATGTCATTTGGTGACCCCTAGTTCTTGTGTTATGAGGAGGAATAAATTTTACAGACCTCTGTCATATCCCCCCTCAGTCGTCTCTTTTCCAAGTTGAACAGTCCCGGTCTTATTAATCTCTCCTCATATGGAAGCTGTTCCATATCCCTCATCATTTTTGTTGCCTTTTTGAGATGGGGCGACCACTCGTAGCCTGGCAGCTGCTGGCCGGGTCCCCTCCTCTGCAAGGAGTAGCTGGGGGGGGGGGGGGGGGCGGGTTGGTGCAGCCCAGGTGACCTGCTGAACTCCAAAAGGGACAAAGGACGGAGGAGGGCAATGGCTGTGATGGAGACCAGGCAGCTGGAAGCGAGTCAGTCTCCTGATTGGGGACTCAGGGGCGAGGGTCCAGTGCTCTCGCCCCCCCATGGACTTTGCCGAAGGTCCCCGATCTCGGTGCTGCCAAGCTCTGTTCTACACTGGGCTCCCCACGATAATAACCCGTCTGTCACACGCAGGCTGGGAGTCACGGCTGGCTGCAGCGTGGGGGGCAGGACCATTTGGGGGTGAGGCTCTCCCAGGGGTCCCACCCAGGGGGACTCGCTGTGGGGAGCTCACGGGGTGAGCAGGGGGCTGAACGCTCCGAGGTCAGACCCAGGAGGTGCCGAAGCGGAGCAGGGTCCTTGCCCTGGGACAGGTACCCTGAGGGGAGACGCTGCTCCAGAGGCCTGCCTGGTGTAGTGCCAAGCGGGGCCGGGGCAGACCCTGGCCATTTCTGGGAAGGCTGAGGCGGCCCAACGAGCTCTGTGGCCCCTGCAGGACCCTCTCCTCTCCCAGCCCCCTACTCTCAATGGCCCCAGGCCCCCCCAACTTCCTCTCACTTCCCGGCCCCCGCGCTCACCTACGCGGAAGATGAGCTCGTCCTCGATGGGGTTCTCCTTCTTCTTGCCGCTGCCGTACATGCTGGAGGGGCGCCGCACGGCCTTCTGCCGGATGTGCCCGCTGCTGGGGGACTTGACGCGGCGCTTGACGTCGTCGGGCGAGGGAGGCACGTCGCAGGCCTTGAGGGCCTTGGCACGGAAGGGGCTGCCCCTGATGGGCTGCCCATAGAGCAGGATGGAGAGCAGGAAGTCGCCCTCCTGCCGCGGCGTGTACACCAGCTCGTAGGTGCCGTTCTTGTTGTCCAGCACCTCGACCTCGGCCCGGCCGCCATCGGGCGCCGTCACCTGGGCCTGCAGGCTGGCGCTGCCGCTGCGCACCAGCTCGCCGTCCTTGTCCTTGGTGGTGATGGTGAGGGAGGAGGGCTGCCCCACCACCGCGTGCCGCAGCCCCTCGCCTGTGGCCACCGTCTTGTGGGCGATGGCGCTGGTGGTGATGAGCACGCCCAGGTTGAGGATGGACTTGCGGACGCCGTCCGTCTCCACCACGAAGTCCAGCTGGTCGTTCTCCTGCGGCTGCTCGGGGAACTCCTGGCTGGCCAGGGCGCTGAGCCGCTCACTCATCTGCTTCTTCACCAGCAGCACCTCCGTCTCCGTGCCGTGGTGCAGCGCCTGCTCCGTGAACGTGCAACTGCTCAGGATGTTCTCCTGGCCCTGCCGCAGGGCGTCCAGCTGGGCCTGCAGCACCTGGGGAAGGAGGACATCAGCCAGAGGGCAGGGGCAGCTGGGGGGCAAGGCAGTCAGTGGGGCAGGGGCGGGGCTGGGGGACAGGGGTGAGGCTGGGCTCGGGGGCGGGGTCAGCCAGCCGGGCACAGGTGGGGTTGGGGGGCAGGGTCAGCTCGAGAGGCATTTGTGGGGCTGGGGGGCAGGGCGGGGTCAGCCAGCAGGGCATGGGCAAGGCAGAGCCAGGGGGATGCCCAGCTACAAAAAGCTCAGAGGGAAAATGCTACTCCCCCTGGGGCTGCAGGGCCATGTAGGGGATGGGGGACAGCATTGTCCCTCTGAGCTTTTTGTAGCTGGGCATGCCCCTGGCCCTGCCTTGCCTGTTGCCAGGCCTGGGGGGGCCCACTTCCTTGTACTTGTCTCGCAGGTTGCTCTGCATGGCAGGGTCTATGGGGTGCATGTGCACGGAGCACTGGAGGTTCTGGGTAAGTCAGGCAGATCTGGAGGGGGTGGGGGGCTGTGACAGAATGGGAATTTTTCATAATATTTTAGATAAATATTGTGTGCCTCCGTTTCCCCTGGGTTGGACGTGGGTCACTAGGTGGGGAAAGGTGGTTGGCAGAGACCCAGGGATCAGCTGTGACTGTGCCTGGCTGCCTGGGGCCCATGGCCATGGGGAGCCCCATAAGACAACAGCCCCTCCAACTGCCCGGATATCTAGCACTGACCAACTAACACCCAGAGATGGGCCCCGCTCTGCAGGGAGCCAGCCGGCGCGAGAAGCCGGAGAGCGAGGGGCGGGGAGGGGCACTGTGAAGTGAGGGCTGCTGTTCCCGCGGGCGGAGTCACTGCAGAGTCAGGCCGGGAGGTGCCTGGTTCCCTTTGGATACAAGTCTCCCGCCGGGGTCCCACCAGGGGCACTCGCTGAGCGGCAGGGGCTGGGGCCTCCGAGGGTCAGTCTGGGGGTGGGGGAGAGGGGCTGACCCCGGCCAGATCAGGGCACAGGGAGAGGCTGGGGCCGGGGTTACCTTCTGCTTGGCGCTGCAGGTGGCCTCCAGGTCATGCACGAGCAGCCCCTTGCGCTGCTGCAGGGCCTGCTCCAGCTCCGCGAAGGAGCCGCTGATCTCGCCCACGGCGGCGTTCTTCCGCTCCGTGAGCTGCTTGCTGATCTCGGTCACCAGCCCGATGGCAGCCGTCAGCTGGGGCAGCCTGCGGGGGGCAGAGCTGTCACCCAGGGGGTGGGGCCTCCCCCCAGCCCACACTCTCCACCCTCCTAGACGTCAGCTGGGGCAGCGTGCGGGGGGCAGAGCTGTCACCCGGGGGGTGGGGCCTCCCCCCAGCCCACACCCTCCACCCTCCTAGACGTCAGCTGGGGCAGCCTGCGGGGGGCAGGGCCGTCACCCGGGGGATGGGGCCTCCCCCCAGCCCCCACCCTCCCAGATGTCAGCTAGGGCAGCCTGCGGAGGGCAGGGATGTCACCTGGGGGGTGGGGCCTCCCCCCAGCCCTCACCCTCCCAGATGTCAGCTAGGGCAGCCTGCGGGGGGCAGGGCCGTCAGCCAGGGGCAGCCCCCCCCCGGCTCCCACAGGGGAGCCCCTCTCCACAGCCCCCACCCATCATCAGCTGGGGCAGCCAGAAGGGGGGCAGCTCCTTAGCACCACAGCCCCTTCCTGCTCCCCCCGGGGGGCCTGTACCGGCTCTTGATGGTGTCGAGCTGCTGCTGCAGCGAGGCCTTGTGGTGCTCCACCACGTTGCGCAGCGGCACGGTGACGTGCTCCCGGTGCTCGCCCTCCGTGCACTCGCGGCACATGGCCGTTTCGCACGACTCGCAGTAGAACTCCATCACCTGGGGGCGAGGAGCGGTCGGTCAGGGGCTGCCACTCCCCCGTGGCTGCAGGGCCCCCAGCCCTGGCTGTCCAGGTCCCGGGGGTGGGGGGAGGCAGCCGGCACCAGCCCAGAAAGCCCGCCTCACTCTGTCACTCAGCTCCCTGAAAACCAGGTTCACCCTGGCCAAGCCCTTTTTCCCAGGGGCACCCACCTCCCCAGGAACAGGGTCACTGGTCCTCTCCACCCTGGGGCTCCCGTCCAGGCCAGGGGCACCCACCTCCCCAGGAAACGGGGTCACTCTGGTCCTCTCCACCCGGGGGCTCCTGTCCAGGCCAGGGGCACCCACCTCCCCAGGAAATGGGGTCACCCTGGTCCTCTCCCCTCTGGGGCTCCTGTCCAGGCCAGGGGCACCCACCTCCCCAGGAAATAGGGTCACCCTGGTCCTCTCCCCTCTGGGGCTCCTCTCCAGGCCAGGGGCATCCACCTCCCCAGGAAATGGGGTCACCCTTGTCCTCTCCCCTCTGGGGCTCCTGTCCAGGCCAGGGGCACCCACCTCCCCAGGAAATAGGGTCACCCTGGTCCTCTCCCCTCTGGGGCTCCTCTCCAGGCCAAGGGCACCCACCTCCCCAGGAAATGGGGTCACCCTGGTCCTCTCCCCCGGGGCTCCTGTCCAGGCCAGGGGCACCCACCTCCCCAGGAAATGGGGTCACCCTGGTCCTCTCCCCCCCCGGGGCTCCTGTCCATGCCAGGGGCACCCACCTCCCCAGGAAATGGGGTCACCCTGGTCCTCTCCAGGCCAGAGGCACCCACCTCCCCAGAAAATGGGGTCACCCTGGTCCTCTCCCCCCCCCCCGGGGCTCCTGTCCAGGCCCTCCCCCCGGCTAGGGGCACCCACCTCCCCAGGAAATGGGGTCACCCTGGTCCTCTCCCCTCTGGGGCTCCTCTCCAGGCCAAGGGCACCCACCTCCCCAGGAAATGGGGTCACCCTGGTCCTCTCCCCCGGGGGCTCCTGTCCAGGCCCTCCCCCGGCCAGGGGCACCCACCTCCCCAGGAAATGGGGTCACCCCGGTCCTCTCCACCCCAGAGCTCCTGTCCAGGCCAGGGGCACCCACCTTGCCCTCGTGGTTGGGGCAGGAGAGCGGCTGGCCAGTGACGGCGCTGACGGGGTCCAGCGTGGCGGCGTCCGGGCGGCTGCTGCCCTCGGGGGAGCGCTGCAGCACCTCCATGAGATTGGTGATGAAGAAGTTGCTCTGCAGCGCGGCCACGCCCTGCTCGGGCAGGATGGAGGTCTGGCGGCACACGGGGCAGGACAGGGTGAGGCTCTGGGGCGGGATATAGTTCTGGAGACACCTGGGGCAGAGCGGGCAGAACGGGAGGGTCAGGATTCCTAGCACGGTGGGGAGGCACGGGCCGGGGCGGGCTGCCAGGGAGCCCGGCTGGGCCGGCACCGAACAAGCAGAGCCTATGGCGGGGGAGACGTCGGGATGGACCAGACAGACAGTCAGGCGGGGAGGGGGGAGATCTGGACAGACAAGTGCAGGCCGGGCAGTGGGCTGCTCCCAGAGGTGAGCCGGCCATGAGCCCTGGGAATGGGGTAGGACAGACGGATGGACAGGTGAGCAGGTGTGGGGCAGCGGGGGGAGGGGGGAGACGAGGTAGAGGGAGATAAAGTGAACATCACTGCAGGGGTGTGCGGACGGTCACGCCCTGAGACACCCCAAATGGCAGCTCCCCCCAGGCGGCTTCTCTGCCCCACTCCAGAGTCTCTCTCTCATCGCCCCTGGGCCAGTCCAGCCTGGTCACTCTCCCCGGGCAGGAATCTGGGGGAGCAGACCCAGCATGGTACCCGGGGGGGGCAGGGGGAGCAGACCCAGCACAGCACCCAGGTGAGGGAAGGGGGAGCAGATCTAGCGTGGCACCCGGGGGGGGCAGGGGGAGCAGACCCAGCACAGCACCCAGGTGAGGGAAGGGGGAGCAGACCCAGCGTGGCACCCGGGGGGGGCAGGGGGAGCAGACCCAGCGTGGCACCCGGGGGGGGCAGGGGGAGCAGACCCAGCACAGCACCCAGGTGGGGGAATGGGGAGCAGACCCAGCGCGGCACCCGGGGGAGCAGACCCAGCACAGCACCCAGGTGGGGGCAGGGGTAGCAAACCCAGCGCAGCACCCGGGGGAGCAGACCCAGCACAGCACCCAGGTGGGGGCAGGGGGAGCAGACCCATCACAGCACCTGGGTGGGGCAAGGGAAGTGGAGCCAGCATGGCACCTGGGAGGGGCTCGTAGGTACAACCAGGACCCCTCAGCCAGGTCCCTCTGGGGGGCAAGGAGCTTAGACCCCAGACTGGGGGTTCCCTGCCTCTTCCCACCCAGCCCAAACTGACACTAAAAACCCCTCCAGCCGGGTCTCCCCTCCTTCTCCCTCCCTCCCTTTGTCCAGTTTCCCAGGCAAAGGTGTCAACTCCCCCCACCCCGGCTCAGGTACCGTCCCTCACCTAAAGTCACCCCCTGCTCTCCCCTCCCCCATGCAGACAGCCCCAGTAAAACTAGAAAACATTCCCAGGTCAATCCACCCCGGTCCCTATGGGGGCATTAGCCAGGCTCAGGTTTACTGCCCATCCTCCCCCCCATACCCCCCGCCCATCGCGTGGCATTGCAGCCCCGACTCTGGGTCTGGGGCACTGAGCTAAAGGAGCTGCCCCCAGAGCCCCGGGAGGGAACATCCCACCGGATGCCGGCGCCAAGGGGTGGCCCCCAGAGCCCCGGGAGGGAGCGTCCCACCCGGACGCCGGTGCCAAGGGGTGGCGCCCAGAGCCCCGGAAGGGAACGTCCCACCCGGATGCCGGCGCCAGGGGGCGGCGCCCAGAGAGCCGAGAGGGAACGTCCCACCCAGACCCCAGCGCCAGAGGGCGGAGCCCAGAGCCCCGGGAGGGAACGTCCCACCCAGACGCCGGTGCCAGGGGGTGGCGCCCAGAGCCCCAGGAGGGAACGTCCCACCCGGATGCCGGTGCCAGGGGGCGGCGCCCAGAGCCCCAAGAAGGAACGTCCCACCCGGATGCTGGCACCAGGGAACGTCCCACCCAGACGCCGGCGCCAAGGGACGGCGCCCAGAGCCCTGGGAGGGAACGTCCCACCCGGACGCCGGTGCCAGGGGGCAGCGCCCAGAGCCCCGGGAGGGAACATCCCACCCAGACGCCGGCGCCAGAGGGTGGCGCACAGTGCCCCGGGAGTGAACGTCCCACCTGGATGCCGGTGCCAGGGAGCGGCACCCAGAGCTCCAAGAGGGACGTCTCACCCGGACGCCGGCACTGGAGGACAGCGCCCAGAGCCCCGGGAGGGAATGTCCCACCCGGACGCCGGCGCCAGGGGGCGGCGTCCAGAGCCCCAGGAGGGAACGTCCCACCCGGACGCCGGCGCCAGGGGGCGGTGCCCAGAGGCCCGGGATGGAATTTACCACCCAGACACCAGTGCTAAGGGGTGTTGCTCAGAGCCCCGGGAAGGAATGTACCATCCAGACAAAGAGGATGCTGAATGCTCCAAGGTCAGACCCAGGAATGTGGAAACTGTGGAAGCTTCTTGCCCTGCAGACAGCCTGCTCAGAGAGAGGAGGCTCCCCAGAGTCCTGACTGGCTTTGTGGGGAGCGGTTCCACAGCACTGACCCGGTGTCTCCGTGCCAACTGGTGCCAGCGGTGGGATAAACTGCACCCCGTGGACAGAGCGTCCTGCAGTAAGTGACTGGGGAGCAGTAGAACAGAGGGGGGATTAGCAGGCAGGCTGGAGTCTCTGAGAGGTGCGGTTCCAGGAGGCGGAGGAGCCTATGGCTTAACCCTGAGAGAGTCGACCCTCGAGAAGGGCTGTCACACTGAAGCGGTTCCTCCCAGGAACTGTGGGGAGCTGAGAGAGCACAGGCCTGTGAGTCCGTGGCCACTTGGGAACAGTGTGGAGATGGCCTACAACCATCTCCTTAAGAAGGACATTGTAGAGCTGTGCAGAGAGAGAGGTGCTGGGTTCCTACCTGCAGCTGTTCTCCAACCGGCCTGGACTCAGTAACCTGGCTGTCCACCGGATGAAGACAGGAGCCCACCCCCCCCGGTAAGATGCTCCCTGTTCTGGGTCACTGGGAACATGGCACAGGACCTGGAGAGAGAGGTCAAGGACATGCTGCCTTTAGGGGTGATCCAGCCGTCTGCCAGCCCTTTGGCCTCTTCCATGGTGTTGATCCTCAAGGAGGGCAGGTCAATCTGGTTTTGTGTGGATTACTGGAGGCTTAATGCCATGACCACGCTCAATGCCTACCCCATGCCTAGGCCTGACAAGCTTCAAGACAAGCTGGGGGTGGGGGGCTCATTATCTCACTACTATGGATCTCACCAAGGGGTACTGGCAAGTATCTTTGGATCCGGATGCCCTGCTGAAATCTGCTTTTATCCCCCTTCTGGGCTTATACGAGTTCCTGGTCCTGCCTTTCGGCCTAAAGGGGACACCTGCCACCTGCCAGCGCCTGGTGGACCAGTTACTCAAGGGGATGGATAATTTTGCCCTGGTGCATATTGATGACATCTGTGTCTTCAGCCAGATCTGGGAGGAGCACTGCCAGCAGATGGAGGGGAGTGATTATTCCCCTCTATTCGACACTGGTGAGGCCACACCTGGAGTACTGTGTCCAGTTTTGGTCCCCCCACTATGGAAGGGATGTGGAAACATCGGAGAGTCCAGTGGAGGGCAAAGAAAATGATTAGGGGGCTGGAGCACATAGCTTATGAGGAGAGGCTGAGGGAACTGGGATTGTTTAGTCTGCAGAAGAATGAGGGGGGATTTGATAGCTGCTTTCAACTACCTGAAGGGGGTTCCAAAGAGGATGGATCTAGACTGTTCTCAGTGGTGGTAGATGACAGAACAAGGAGTAATGGTCTCAAGTTGCAGTGGGGGAGGTCTAGGTTGGATATTAGGAAACACTATTTCCCTAGGAAGGGGGTTAAGCACTGGAATGGGTTCCCTAGGGAGGTGGTGGAATCTCCTTCCTTAGAGGTTTTTAAGGCCCGGCTGACACATGGGCAAAGCAGTGTCTTCATATCAACTGCCCAGGCTATTGCAGCCACTTCACATGGAGAGGACATCCTTGCTGGCAGCATGGACACAACACGGAAGGTGGCAGTTACGGGTTGTAAGCTCTCACTTGACTGGCGTAGAGGAGAGCGCCACAGGTCACCTTCAATGGTGGGAGGAATCTCTGTGTTCCATTAATCAGCCACCACCTGCCACAAAGCCGGGCAGCCCTGGACAGTCAGGTGCTGACCCGCCACAGTCTGTTTGCCTCATGGGGTGGGTGGGGCTAGACCAAAAGTTGAAAGGCAGATTGAAAACTTGCACCTGGCAAAAGTAAGAAACCAAGAACTTTCCAGCTTGGCAGCTGGAATGTGACAGACAATGACGACCTACAATACACAAGCAGCATACAGAAGTCAGCTTCGATAGACTGTGAGCTGTACAAACTCAGCGTTGACATTGCAGCACTTCAGAAAACAAGACTTGCAGATGCTGGTTCTGTCAAGAGACCCATTACACCTTCTTTTGGCAAGGTAAAGGCAGTGAAGAAAATCGTCTGCACAGTGTTGGTTTTGCTGTGCAAAACAAGTGGGTAAAGCTCCTAGAAAAACCGATTGGGAAGTCAGAGTGTATCATCTCACTTAAACTTCAGACAAGCATCAGCTCTGTGAACACCATTAGTGCCTATGCACCAGCACTCAAATCTACCCCTCAGGAGGAGACATTTTACAACTCTTTGCATCAAGTCGTCAAAAGAATACCATCCACTGACTGTGACGCTGATTATTAGCAATGTGAAGATTACAGCCATAGAGCAAAACCTAGGAGCAAGCCCCAAATCAATGCTCACTGTAGAACCTAAACAGCTGAACTTCTGGACTCCTCCTAGCTGGTTTGTATTTAAGGTAATTGAAGGATCTTGTGGAACCCCCTGTCCTAATATAACTGTTTTCTTAATACTGATGGTGAGAGCAAATGCCTGACAAGCACTTGAAAAGCGACCCATGAGTTCTTGTAGTAGATCGTCACTGTGGGCTGTGAGGGCAGCATCATCAGCTAATAGAAGTTCCCTGATTAGCATCTTTTTGACTTCGGTCTTTGACTAAAGTTGGAACAGGTTGAAGAGTTTCCCAGCTGATCTTGTGTGGAGATACACTGCATCTTTCATGTCCTTAAACGCACAGTTCAAAAGTACCAGGAAGACGATTCCAAAGAATGTAGGTGCAAGAACACATCCTTGCTTCACGCTGTCATAAACAGATAGTTAAGGGTTAATGTCTCTTTTACCTGTGAAGGGTTAACAAACAGGGAACCAAAAACACCTGACCAGAGGACCAATCAGGAAACAAGATACTTTCAAATCTCGGTGGAGGGAAGCCTTTGTCTGTGGTTTTTGGGTTTTGCTTTGTTCTCTCTGAGTCCTGAAAGGGACTAGATGTGCAACCAGGTTTCTTGCCAATCTCCCTGCTACAGTCTCTTATATATTCAGAATAGTGAGTATTAAGTAGAAAGGCGGTTATAGTCTTTTGATTGTTTTCTGTATTTGCAAATGTGTAAAGTATTTTAAATTTTATTTTGCTGGGGGGGGGCTTCCCTCTAGTGTCTATAAGCTGAAAGACCCTGTAACTTTTACCATCTAAATTACAGAGACAACTTTTACTTTTTTTTTCTTTCTTTTTATTAAAAGTTTTGCTTTTTAAGACCTTTTTGATTTTTTCCCCTTGGTGAGTCTCAAGGGAATTGAGCCTGTACTTAACAGGGAAGGAGAAGGGAGGGGAGAAGGGTGGAATCCCTTTGTTTTAGATTCACGGAGCTTGAATCTGACTATCTCTCCAGGATAGCCCAGGGAGGGAAAGCCTGAGAAGGAGAGAGAAGGGGTTTGAATCACAATGATCTTCCAGGGTAACCCAGGGAGGGAAAGCCTAGGAGAGGCACTGGTGAGGGAAAGAGTTTACTTTCCTTGTGTTAAGATCCAGGGGGTCTGGGTCTTGGGGGTCCCCAGGGAAGGTTTTGGGGGGACCAGAGTGTATCAGGCACTCCAAGTCCTGATTGGTGGCAGCTATCAGACCTAAGCTGGTAATTAAGCTTAGGGAAATTCATGTTGGTACCCCATCTTTGGGACTCTAAGGTTCAGATTGGGGAAATATACCATGACATGTTGGTAGTGGTGTGGATAAAGTAGGCCCAAAAAAGCCAGTAAGATTATTATTTTTCTTTTTTCTCTGCTAGCTGCTTATAAGCAGAGAGAAGGGGGTTTTTTAAACTACAGCCAGAACAATTTTTTTGTCCTTTTCTCCTTTCTGGTTGTGCAGAGAGACTGCCTGAGAGCACACACACATTAAGGTTTAACAAGGGTCTTTTGTTAAACAAAGCAGGCTTAAGTGGTCAGCAACAGACTCCAGCAAAGCACATCTGCAAATGAAAGGGTTTTTTATTTCTTTTTACTTTACTGAGAAAGGCACTGTTGCTAAGCAACCCTAAGAAGGCAACAAATAAGCAGCAGTTCAGGCAGTAAACACCAGAGGGCACCCCAACACAAGAAAGCAGGAACCATGACTTCCAAGGACCTGAAACAGGAACTAGCAAGACTGGATGCAGAGGAACACCTCAGAGACCCCGACCACAAGCGAGACATGGAAAGAAAACAAAAAGAAAGAGAAATAAGAGAGAAAGAGAAGAAAAAATCAAAGAGGATGCCTACAAAAGAGAACAAGAAGCCAAAGACGCGGACCACAAAAGAAAAACAGAGCTCCAAAGGGAGGCACACCAGCAGGCCCTGGAACTAGAACAGGCTAAGCAACAGAACACAGCCAATCCTAACAACACTTTGCCAGTTGTTGTTCCACATCCCAAAAAATTCCCCACCTACAAGGCAAGTGATGACACTGAGGCCTTCTTAGAAAATTTTGAAAGGACCTGTCTTGGGTACAGCATCTCTGAAGACCAGCACATGATAGAGCTGAGGCCACTGCTCAGTGGACCCTTAGCAGAGGTGGCGGCTGAAATGCCTAAGGAGAACATGAACGATTATAAACTTTTTCAAAACAAGGCCAGAATCAGAATGGAGCTAACACCTGAGCATGCCCGTCGGCGGTTCAGAGCCCTAAGGTGGAAACCAGATGTGTCATTCCCCCGACACGCCTACCACATTGCCAAGAATTATGAGGCCTGGATATCAGGAACAAAGGTTAACAATCTGGATGAGCTGCACCTCCTGATACAAACAGAGCAGTTTTTAGATGGTGTTCCTGAGGAAATAGAGAGATACATCCTAGATGGGAAGCCCAAAACGGTAACCGAGGCGGGGGAGATTGGAGCCAAATGGATGGAAGTGACAGAAAAGAAAAAAGCTACTGTCAAGGGGAACGAATACCCCAGGGGGCACACCAACAATAAACCCTACAACCGAGGGCAGCCCAAGAACCCCCTACAACCCAAGGAAAGCCCCAGACTACCTATTATCCCACCTCACCAGTCTCCAGTAACCCACCTCGGCCCAGTGACCAGTCAGCTGGGCGATGCTTTAAGTGTAATGAACTGGGACATATAAAACTCAACTGCCCCAAGAACCCCAACCGAGTGCAATTCATTACACCACCGTCACACCAAAGATCCCCAGGCCCAGATGCCTCTCAAATACCCTCGGAGCAAAGGAAAATTTTGAAAGTGGGTGGAAAGAAGGTTACCACGTGGAGAGACACGGGGGCACAAGTGTCAGCTATCCACCAATCCTTCGTCAACCCCAAATTCATCAACCCAAAGGCCCAAGTGACAATTTACCTCTTCATGTCACAAGCTGTAGACTTGCCTACAGCTGAACTGCCTGTCCAGTACAAAGGCTGGTCAGGAATGTGGACTTTTGCAGTCTATGACAATTATCCTATCCCCATGCTACTGGGGGAAGACTTGGCCAACCAGGTGAAGCGGGACAAGAGAGTGGGAATGGTTACATGTAGCCAAACCAGGCAAGCTTCCAGACCCAACCCATTCCTGTTCCTGAGCCGTCCACAGGGGCCCCGTCTGTGTTAGCAGAGACCTAGACAGAGGTAGTGGACCCAGATCCCCTGCCAACCACTGAAACCACCACAGTGCCTCCAGTCCCAGACCAGGAAATGGAAAAGCAACCAGCAGCAGAACCGTTGCCAGCACTGACGCCAGTGCTTGCAAACCCATCTACAACCCCAACGCCAGAGGGCGCCAGCGAGTCTGAACTGGCAGAAGCAGCAGACAACCAGACCCAAGAGGCTCAGCCAGAGCGTGAAACACCACCTGGTGCACCAGCGGAGAGCAGTTCACCAGCCATGGAAACAACCCCATTACCTACATCACTTCCCGAGGGACCAAGCCCAAGGCCACAGTCTGAGGAGGAACTGGTGTCTCCAACATCCAGGAAACAGTTCCAGGCTGAGCAGGAAGCAGATGACAGCCTTCAGAAAGCTTGGGTGGCGGCACGGAGCACCCCACCGCCTCTCAGCTCTTCTAACCGATCCCGGTTTGTTATAGAACAAGGAC
Organism: Gopherus flavomarginatus; assembly: GCF_025201925.1. NCBI lineage: Eukaryota > Metazoa > Chordata > Testudines > Testudinidae > Gopherus > Gopherus flavomarginatus. Next base: position 379,747,447 of record NC_066617.1, read on the forward strand.
TTTTATACAAGGAGACTCTTTCTGGTGGACATCGAAAAGACTGGCATCCAGAAAAACCGTTGGTGGTTCCAACTAAGTACCGGGGGAAACTCTTAAGCTTAGCCCATGATCATCCCAGTGGCCATGCTGGGGTGAACAGAACCAAGGACCGGTTGGGGAAGTCCTTCCACTGGGAGGGGATGGGCAAGGACGTTGCCAAGTATGTCCGGTCTTGTGAGGTATGCCAAAAAGTGGGAAAACCCCAAGACCAGGTCAAGGCCCCTCTCCAGCCACTCCCCATAATTGAGGTCCCATTTCAGCGAGTAGCTGTGGATATTCTGGGTCCTTTCCCAAAAAAGACCCCCAGAGGAAAGCAGTACATACTGACTTTCGTGGACTTCGCTACCCGATGGCCGGAAGTAGTAGCTCTAGGCAACACCAGGGCTAACACTGTGTGCCTGGCCCTAACAGACATTTTTGCCAGGGTAGGTTGGCCCTCCGACATCCTTACAGATTCAGGATCTAATTTCCTGGCAGGAACCATGAAAGAACTGTGGGAAACTCACGGGGTGAATCACTTGGTTGCCACTCCATACCAACATCAAACCAATGGCCTGGTGGAAAGGTTTAATGGAACTTTGGGGGCCATGATACGTAAATTCGTCAACGAATACTCCAATAATTGGGACCTAGTGTTGCAGCAGTTGCTTTTTGCCTACAGGGCTGTACCACATCCCAGTTTAGGGTTTGCACCGTTTGAACTTGTGTATGGCCACAAGGTTAAGGGGCCATTACAGTTGGTGAAGCAGCAATGGGAGGGGTTTACGCCTTCTCCAGGGACTAACATTTTGGACTTTGTAAGCAACCTACAAAACACCCTCCGACACTCTTTAGCCCTTGCTAAAGAAAACCTAAAGGATGCTCAGAAGGAGCAAAAGGCCTGGTATGATAGACATACCAGGGAGCGTTCCTTCAAAGTAGGAGACCAGGTTATGGTCTTGAAGGCGCAACAGGCCCATAAGATGGAAGCATCATGAAAAGGGCCATTCACGGTCCAAGAGCGCCTGGGAGCTGTTAACTACCTCATAGTATTTCCCAATTCCTCCCTAAAGCCCAGAGTTTACCATGTTAATTCTCTGAAGCCCTTTTATTTCAAAGACTTACAGGTTTGCCAGTTTACAGCCCAGGGAGGAGATGACGCTGAGTGGCCTGAAGGTGTATACTACGAAGGAAAAAGTGACGGTGGCGTGGAAGAGGTGAACCTCTCCACAACCCTGGAACGTCTGCAGCGGCAACAGATCAAGGAGCTGTGCACTAGCTTCGTCCCATTGTTCTCAGCCACCCCAGGACGGACTCAATGGGCATACCACTCCATTGACACAGGTAATGCTCACCTAATTAGAACCCCACCCTACCGAGTGTCTCCTCATGCCCAAGCTGCTATAGAACGGGAGATCCAGAACATGCTACAGATGGGTATGATATGCTCATCTACCAGAACATGGGCATCTCCAGTGGTTCTGGTACCCAAACCAGATGGGGAAATACGCTTTTGCGTGGACTACCGTAAGCTAAATGCGGTAACTCGTCCAGACAACTATCCCATGCCACGCACCGATGAGCTATTGGAGAAATTGGGACGTGCCCAGGTCATCTCTACAATAGACTTAACCAAGGGGTACTGGCAAGTACTGCTAGATGAACCTGCCAAGGAAAGGTCAGCCTTCATCACCCAAGCGGGGGTGTATGAATTTAATGTGCTTCCTTTCGGGCTGCGAAATGCACCCACCACCTTCCAGAGGCTGGTAGATGGTCTACTAGCAGGATTGGGAGAATATGCAGTTGCCTACCTCGATGATGTGGCCATTTTTTCTAACTCCTGGCCCGAACACCTAGAACACCTGGAAAAGGTCTCTGAGCACATCAGGCAGGCCGGACTAACTGTTAAGGCCAAAAAGTGTCAAATAGGCCAAAACAGAGTGACTTACCTGAGACACCAGGTGGGTCGAGGAACCATAAACCCCCTACAGGCCAAGGTGGATGCTATCCAAAAGTGGCCTGTCCCAAGGTCAAAGAAACAGGTCCAATCCTTCTTAGGCTTGGCCGGGTACTACAGGCGATTTGTACCACACTACAGCCAAATCGCTGCCCCACTAACAGACCTGACCAGAAAGACCCAGCTGAATGCAGTTAAGTGGACTGATGAGTGTCAGAAGGCCTTTAACCAGCTTAAGGTGGCGCTCATGTCTGACCCTGTGCTAAGGGCCCCAGACTTTGACAAACCATTCCTAGTAACCACAGATGCGTCTGAGCGTGGTGTGGGAGCAGTTTTAGTGCAGGAAGGACCAGATCAAGAATTTCATCCTGTCGTGTTTCTCAGCAAGAAACTGTCTGAGAGGGAAAGTCACTGGTCAGTCAGTGAAAAGAAATGCTACGCCATTGTGTACGCCCTGGAAAAGCTACGCCCATACGTTTGGGGACGGCGGTTCCAGCTACAAACTGACCATGCTGCGCTAAAGTGGCTTCATACTGCCAAGGGAAACAACAAAAAACTTCTTTGATGGAGTTTAGCTCTCCAAGATTTTGATTTTGGAATTCAACACATTTCAGGAGCTTCTAACAAAGTAGCTAATGCACTCTCCCGTGAAAGTTTCCCAAAATCCACTGGTTAAAATTGGTCCTTCAAATGTAGAAAGTCTTGTAGTTTACATACTTAGTAGTATATGTAAAGGTGCATGTGTTGTATTAATCTGTTTATTCTAAAGTTCTAGGAAGAAATCACCGCCAGTGACATTTCCCACTGTCTGCGATTTGGGGGCCGTGTCATAAACAGATAGTTAAGGATCAGAGGGGTAGCCGTGTTAGTCTAGATCTGTAAAAGCAGCAAAGAATCCTGTGGCACCTTATAGACTAACAGACGTTTTGGAGCATGAGCTTTCATGGGTGAATACCCACTTCATCAGATGCATGTAGTGGAAATTTCCAGGGGCAGGTATATATATGCAGGCAAGCTAGAGATAGCGAGGCAAGCCATTCATAGTCTTTGTTCAATCCTGAGCTGATGGTGTCAAATTTGCAGATGAACTGAAGCTCAGCAGTTTCTCTTTGAAGTCTGGTCTTATGGCCGACCTGGAACAACGCTTCCTCAGCTCTCATCCACTCACGCCCCTTCTCTACCTACGCTACACTGATGACATCTTCATCATCTGGACCCATGGGAAGGAGACTCTGGAAAAATTCCACCACGATTTCAACAGCTTCCACCCCACCATCAACCTCAGCCTGGACCAATCTACACGGGAGGTCCACTTTCTTGACACCACGGTGCAAATAAGTGATGGTCACATTAACACCACCCTATATCGACAACCTACCGACTGCTATGCCTACCTTCATGCCTCCAGCTTCCATCCCGGGCACATCACACGATCCATTGTCTACAGCCAAGCACTGAGGTACAACCGCATCTGCTCTAACCCCTCAGACAGAGACCAACACCTACAAAATGTCCACCAAGCATTCTCAAAACTACAATACCCGCACGAGGAAATAAGGAAACAGATCAACAGAGCCAGACGTGTACCCAGAAGCCTCCTACTGCAAGACAAACCCAAGAAAGAAACCAACAGGACTCCACTGGCCATCACATACAGCCCCCAGCTAAAACCCCTTCAACACACCATCAAGGATCTACAACCCATCCTGGACAATGATCCCACACTTTCAAAGGCCTTGGGTGGCAGGCCAGTCCTTGCCCACAGACAACCTGCCAACCTGAAACACATTCTCACCAGTAACTGCACACCGCACCATAACAACTCTAGCTCAGGAACCAATCCATGCAACAAACCTTGATGCCAACTCTGTCCACATATCTACACCAGCCACACCATCACAGGACCTAACCAGATCAGCCACATCATCACTGGTTCATTCACCTCCACCAATGTAATATACGCCATCATATGCCAGCAATGCCCCTCTGCTATGTACATCGGCCAAACTGGACAGACTACGGAAAAGGATAAATGGACACAAATCAGACATTAGGAATGGCAATATACAAAAACCTGTAGGAGAACACTTCAACCTCCCTGGCCACACTATAGCAGACCTTAAGGTGGCCATCCTGCAGCAAAAAAAATTCAGGACCAGACTTCAAAGAGAAACTGCTGAGCTTCAGTTCATCTGCAAATTTGACACTATCAGCTCAGGATTGAACAAAGACTGTGAATGGCTTGCCAACTACAGAACCAGTTTCTCCTCTCTTGGTTTTCACACCTCAACTGCTAGAACAGGGCCTCATCCTCCCTGACTGAACTGACCTCGCTATCTCTAGCTTGCTTGCTAGCATATATATACCTGCCCCTGGAAATTTCCACTACATGCATCTGAGGAAGTGGGTATTCACCCACGAAAGCTCATGCTCCAAAACGTCTGTTAGTCTATAAGGTGCCACAGGATTCTTTGCTGCTTTTACAGATAGTTAAGGGTTAATGTCTCTTTTACCTGTGAAGGGTTAACAAACAGGGAACCAAAAACACCTGACCAGAGGACCAATCAGGAAACAAGATACTTTCAAATCTCGGTGGAGGGAAGCCTTTGTCTGTGGTTTTTGGGTTTTGCTTTGTTCTCTCTGAGTCCTGAAAGGGACTAGATGTGCAACCAGGTTTCTTGCCAATCTCCCTGCTACAGTCTCTTATATATTCAGAATAGTGAGTATTAAGTAGAAAGGCGGTTATAGTCTTTTGATTGTTTTCTGTATTTGCAAATGTGTAGTTTGCTGAAAGTATTTTAAATTGTATTTTGCTGGGGGGGGGGGGCTTCCCTCTAGTGCCTATAAGCTGAAAGACCCTGTAACTTTTACCATCTAAATTACAGAGACAACTTTTACTTTTTTTTTCTTTCTTTATATTAAAAGTTTTGCTTTTTAAAACCTGTTTGATTTTTTCCCCCTTGGTGAGTCTCAAGGGAATTGAGTCTGTACTTAACAGGGAAGGAGAAGGGAGGGGAGAAGGGTGGAATGGATCCCTTTGTTTTAGATTCACGGAGCTTGAATCTGTCTCTCTCTCCAGGATAGCCCAGGGAGGGAAAGCCTGAGAAGGAGAGAGAAGGGGTTTGAATCACAATGATCTTCCAGGGTAACCCAGGGAGGGAAAGCCTAGGAGAGGCACTGGTGAGGGAAAGAGTTTACTTTCCTTGTGTTAAGATCCAGGGGGTCTGGGTCTTGGGGGTCCCCAGGGAAGGTTTTGGGGGGACCAGAGTGTATCAGGCACTCCAAGTCCTGATTGGTGGTAGCTATCAGATCTAAGCTGGTAATTAAGCTTAGGGAAATTCATGCTGGTATCCCATCTTTGGGACTCTAAGGTTCAGATTGGGGAAATATACCATGACACATGCCGCTTTTCGTCCGAAGTGGACTCAGCAAACTGGACAGTTGCTTTCATGTGCGATTTGAGAGGGGCAACCTGGTTGACAGTGGAACCTAGACCTTTCTTCAGGCTGTCATACATGCCTTTGAGGTTTCCCGTTGTGACGAACTCAGAATGTTCTTAATGTTTTCTTTGAATACTGTGTGGGTGCCTGTGACGCAGCAGGGAGAGGGGAGTATTGACCTGGGAAGGTTGCAGGGGAGTTTTACCGGGACTGTCTGCATTGGGGATGGGAGACTTTCCTTGAAGCAAGATACCTGAGCGGGTACATACTGAGCATGTAACATGAGAACCAGGAAGGGGGTTGAAGCCAGGTGACACTTTTGCTCGGGAAACTGGACAAAGGCTGGGGGAGGAGCTGGGGGGAGGCTGGGGGGATGGCTGGAGGGAGTTTCAGTTTGGAGCTGGCTGGGAAAATGGAGGGGAGCCCAGACAGGGCTCTGGCCTCCCTGTGCCCCCCAAGATGGACCTGACTGAGGGGCCCTGTTGTCTGTACCTGTAAGACCTGTCTGGGACCGTGTTCCTGTCGTCTAATAAACCTTCTGTTTTACTGGCTGGCTGAGAGTCCCGGTGAATCGCAGGAAGTGGGGGGTGCAGGGCAATGACTCCCAAACACTCTGTGATAACAGGTGGTAGAGGTGGGATCTACTGCACCCCGCGAATGGCGCTTCCTGCAGTAAGTGACTGGGGAGCAGTAAAATAAAAGCGTATTGACAGGAACCAGGTGTGCTGAAGGCTCAGAGAGGGAGTTTCGGGGGGCCATTAACCCCTGGGAGTGTGTGACCAGCAAGAAGGACTGTGGTAGTAACAGGGTTCTCCTGGGTATTGCAGCAAGTGGTCCCCTGTGGATTGCAGCTCTGGCCTCCCTGGGGCCCCTCAGATGGACCTGACTGAGGGGGTCCTGTTGTCTGTACCTTCAAGACATGCCCTGGACTGTGTTCCTGTCATCTAAATAAACCTTCTGTTTTACTGGCTGGCTGAGAGACCTGGTGAACCGCAGGAAGCCGGGGGTGCAGGGCCTTGACTCCCCCACACTCCGTGACACCTGTGTCTGAGGCTGTCTGTATCTCTTCACGGAGCTTGATCCAGTAATGATTTGCACAGCGTCTGCTTGCTCGCTGTACCTCAGTTTTTGCATGTTGAAGTCTCACTTTGGTACTTTGTTGGTTTCTTGTTGTGTTCCAGATAGGATGTGTTCTTAATGTTGATGAGAGTTAATAGTTCCGCGTCATTTTCTTCAAACCAGTCCTTTTTGATGGTCTCTTTCCCCCAAATGCAGCCTCTCACTGGATGAAGAACTAAATGTTCACATTGGAAAGGCAGCCACCACGTCTAGCAGACTAACTAAAATAGCCTGGAACAACTCAAAGCTGCCCATCAAGACCACAATGCTAGTGTACCAAGCCTGCATCCTCAGCCCTCAAGTATGATGGGGAAACATGGACAATTTATGCTCATCTGGAGGATTATCCCACATACTCAACACCAAATGGCAGAATAAAGTCAGCAAACACAGAGGTTCTTCAAAGGGAAAATTTACCAAGTGCGACTGCCCTTTTCAAGCAAAGACGACTGTGCTTTGGCTGGGCCATCTGAGTAGGTTGGAAGACAGATGCACACCCAAGGACATGCTAGACGGGGAGCTATCAGAGGGAATAAGAACAACAGGACATCCCAAACTTCTCTATGAAGACACATGCAAGCGAGATATGAAGGAATCTGGACTTGATCCTGACCAATGGGAAATCTTGGCAAGTGATCGTAACAAGTGACGCCATCGTCTCCATCCGGGTATCAAAGCCCATGACAGAAACTGGCCCCCCCAAAGCTTGAAGAGAAAAGAGCCTGTAGGACGCAAGCAGCTCCCAAGTTACAGACATTTGCAATAACTGCCAGCGATGACGCAAATCTCTGATTGGACTATTCAGTCACACGAGACATTGCAAACCATCTACATCATAGGCTGTAATTCCCACCGTCTCTCGCAGATGAAAGGATGCCAACTCGGAGCACTGAGGAAGTGCCAGACGCTTGGAAGAAAGTGAATGGGCCAGTTTTTAAAAGGGTAAATGGGATTACCCAGATAATTACGGACCAGTCAGCCTGACATCAATCCAGGGCAAGATAATGGAGCAGCTGATATGGGACTAGATTAATAAAGAACTAAAGGAGGGTGATCTAATTAGAGTAGAACCTCAGAGTTCCACACACCTCCTTTGGAACTGGGAGTACACATCAGGAAGCAGCAGAGACAAGACCCCTGCCAAAAAAGCAAATACAGCACAGTACTGCATTAATTGTAACCTACTAAAAATTAAAGGGAAAACAGCATTCTTGTTCTGCATAGTAAAGTTTCAAAGTTGTGTTTAGTCAATGTTCAGTGTAAACTTTTGAAAGAACCGTAATGTTTTGTTCACTTACAAACAGTTCAGAGTTACGAACAACCTCCATTCCCGAGGTGTTCATAACTCTGAGGTTCTACTGTCATGCCAATCAGTGGAGAACAGCTTGTCACGCTATCTGGATAGCTTTCTCTGATGAGACGACAAGTTTGGCTGATGAAGGGAATACTGTTGCTGTAATATACCAAGGCTCTGTCTACACTAGCACTTTTGTTGGTAACACTCTTGTTGGTCGCATGTGGAGAAGACCCTTTCCCTGGTTGGTGCTCAGCCAGCCGCCTGCTGGGTTCTCCTTCAGCAACAGCGACTGGGGTCCCAGACTCTGATCTTATGAGAGCAAGGCTGGGAGCTGGAGCGGGGCTTGCATGGCTTTGTCTCAGATTCATCCATTGCCACTTGCTCCGTTGTCTTGGCACCTTGATGGTCTCAGCTCCTCTCTCGACGCCTGCAGGAGCCAGGAGAGACAGGGGCTCCCTCCCCCACCTCAGGAAGCGGCATTTCAAGATCATGGTTGGATAATTTGCAATGTGGAATTAGAAGGGGGCGAAACGTAGACCCTTCAGTCAAAGGGCTGCGGTTTCCTGGGGTTCATGTCGGTCGGGGACCTGGTCTTCCCTTGGCACCCCGAGACCAGCGACCCCAGAGTCAGATGCACGTGGAAATGTTCTAATCCCTCGGGCTGGACTTGGTAGCACTCTTCCACCCGCTTCCAAGTGGGGGGGTGAGGCCGGGTGGCCACAGGCCCTTGGCTGGCTTCAGCAAGCCCTCCTCAACTGGGAGGGCACAGAGGGGCTGATGTACAGCCCCCCGGGGGGAGGCAAGAGGGCGCTGCCTGGGGAGAGGGAAATGGGTTACCCCCAAAGGGGAGAGGGGGGCTGGCATACGTGTGGCTGGGATGACTCCAGCAGGGACCTGCCCATGGGGGACGGGCGGGGGAGCACCCTGCCCCTGGCCTCACCAGCCCCTGGGACACCAGAGCCCAGAGCTAGGGCTGGGTTAGGACTAAGCGCTCCAGAAGTCATTCCCTCCCCCCACCTAAGCCCAGGGCCCCCCAGGCTACAGCCAGGACAGCCACACACGGAGGCAGGTGGGTCGCTGCCCCCCTCACTCCCAGCAGACGAGGGGGAGGAGGGGGTGGCAGGTTTGGGCTGGCCAAAGAGCTGAGGGGCCCCCAAGTCCCCACATGCCCCCTGCTGGCACAATCAGCAGCCCAGTGCCCAGGCAGGGCGTGGCACTGTTCCAAGCGCTGGATGGGGAACTGAGGTGAGCTGGGGGGACCCGGAAGGTGCATGCGAGCCAGGGACCAAGACCCTGGAAAAGCTGCTGGGCCACCTACGGGTAACTCTGCTTGGTTTGAACTGCCCCGGGTCGCTGCTTCAAGGGACCCTGCTCAGCTCAGTCTCCAGGGGGAAAAGAGGGGGAATTTTCTGTAATATCCGTTAACTCCTGCCTCAGTTTCCCCTGTATTTTGCATTACCCTGTGGGGGGAAAACAATAGTTGGCTTTCAGCACGGGCTAGGGCCTGGCCTATGCTACAGCTTTAGCCCAACAGAAACCACCTTTCGTGACCCCAGCTGTGCACACGTGTGACGGAGCAGGGAGTGGGGCGGATTGACCTGGGAATGTTGCGTGGGAGTTTTACCGGGACTGTCTGCATTGGTGATGGGATACCGGGGTGACTTCACTTGAGGGATCATACCTGAGCCTGTAACCTGAGCCCAGGAGGGAGTTGGGGCCCGGTGACACCTTCCACCCAGGAAACCAGACAAAGGCTGAAGAAGGAGCCAGGGGGTGTGGCAGGGTGAGATGGCTGGAGGGGTTTCAGTTTGGAGTTGGCTGGGGAAACGGAAGGCGCCCCAGGGCTGGGGTCTAAGCTCCATGCCCCCCAAGATGGATCTGCCCGAGGGATCCTGGTTTCTGTACCTACAAGCTCCGTTTTGGACTGTGTTCCTGTCGTCTAATAAACCTTCCATTTTCCTGGCTGGCTGAGAGTCCCGGGGAATCGCAGGAAGCCGAGGGTGCAGGGCCCGGATTCCCCCACACTCTGTGACAACGTGTCTACACTCGAAGCTGCCTCCCGCCAACGTAAGCACCATTACACCGACACCGTAACATCCAGAGCCGTGGCATGCCACAGACGATGTACTGACCTGGACCCAGCACAAGTGTGTTATGTCGACCCTAACAGTCCTCCAGCAGCTGTCCCACAATGCCCCCATTCTGACCATCATTGTGAACTCCATCGCCCAGGGGTCACAGAGACCAGAAGCGCCCCCCCCCCATTTCTGTAATTCCCTCTCCTGGTAGCCCTGCGGGGCGAGCACACCCAGCAGCTCTCCACTGGGGGGTGCAGTGCCCCGCTGGCTCCTGCCTGGTGCTCACAAGGGATGCTGGATCTCCGGGGCCGATGGGGAGAAGCGGCTGTGCTGGTGGCGCTCCGATCCAGTTGCTCGGGGGGAGCAGGAGATGGGGCATCAAGGCATCATACCCTGCTTACCACTTTAGGAGAGCCGGAGAAGGGGGGTCTCATGGTCTGTACAAACAATACTGACTTAGGCACCCCGGGCCTGTTAGCTGAAGCTGCAGCCACTGTGGCCCTGCGGGGATCCCCTGCCACACCCGGGGCGTGACTGACCCCGATAAGGAGGAGGGAAGAAGAGACAGTGGCAGGACGACGGGTTCCACGAGATGCTGCAAGCCAGCGCTGCACCGGGCCTGGGGGATGAGCACTGCAGACAGCCTGGAGAAGGAGAGCGGAGAAAGGTCCAGCAGGCAAAGGAGGGGGAGCTGCACCAGGCTGTAACAGGGCTTCTCCAGCAGCAAACACAGATGCTGCAGGCACTTGTGGACCTCCAAGCTCAGCTAATGCAGGCGGGCCTCTCTGCGCCTGGGTGAACAGAAGCAGAGCACATCCCTGCACCCTCCGTTTTCCACACAGCCTCAGGGAAGAGGAGGGCAAAGGAGCTGGAGCCACAGGCGGGAACAGAGGGAACTGAGGCTGTGGGGAAGTGGCCCAGGGACTTGACAGACTGATGGTGAAAGGAGGGTCCGGGGGAAGCTGTTGTTTGCAGGGTCCCTGGGCTGAGACCCAGAGTAGTGGGTGGGCCTGGGTCCCTCCCTCCCATCCCCAGACCACTCCAGCATGGCTACCCCGACCTCTCGACTCCAGACACTACCACTTCCCCTTCACTGACCCAGGAGAGCCACAGCCGATGGACGTGCAGCGCCGACGCACAACACTTTTCCTTTCCCTTGTCTGTTTAATATGGTGCCAAAAATCTCTCCATTCCCCAGGATTTACTAGTACATTCCGCAGATTGTTTGTCGGGTGCTGCTCTCATCACTGAATAAAGCAATTAGCCTTTGTTGGCTTACCACACGTGCTGGACAATGCACGCTGGCCGTGAAAGGAACAGTCTTGAGCACCCTCCCCGCACAGGAGCAGCAAACAGCCTGGCGCAGCACGCGCCCCAGTGGGACTAGGACTAGCGCACCGGCAGTGGCACAGGCACAGATGTGCAGCACCACACAGTTCCTCTCAAGCCCCCTGAGTCATACCTCCTCGCTGAGCTCATCTTATAGCCCTGGTGTCTGGCTGGTCCAACTCAGCAGACAGCCGCTCCCCTCCACCCTGCACCCCTGAAGCAAGTTCCCTCCTTTGCTTCTCAAATGCTATGCAGGACACAGCAGGCAGCTACAACCATTGGGCTCCTTCTTCCACAGAGATCTAATCTGGGGAGTAGAGAACGCCAGCACCCCCTCCCTCTGCCAAAACCACATTCCCCCGTGTCCCAGCATCTCTCACCACACCGGTGTCTCCTGCTGGCCAGTTCGGGAATTAGCTCTGGTCAGCGGGTGTGTGACAAAGTGGGACCGTTCTTCATGTTTTCTCTGAATACTGTGTGGGTTCCTCTGTTTCCCTTATGCAGTTCTCAAGTATCTAGGTTGGGGGATAATGGGGTGTGATTGTTGCAGAGCCCTAGGAGACCGGTGTGATGGTGTCTGCACAGAGAATGGCCGACACTCTGTCTCCAGGCAACTAACGGCCTAAGCCCCTTCCCTGCAAAGGTGCCAACTGAAGGTGTTGGAGAACAAAGGGATGAGGTGACCTCCTGGCCCAGGAAAGAGAGAAAGCCCAGAAGAGGGGCTGGAGAGTTTCAGTTAGGAGCTGGCTGGGGATGTGGAATAAGTGCAGACCTGGGTGTCTGGCTCATTGCCCCCCAGAATGGACCCGGCTGATGGGTCCCTTTCTCTGTACCTACAAGCTCCAAGGTCAGACCCAGGAAGGTGAAGCTGTGTGAGCTTCTTGCCCTGCAGACAGTCTGCTCCAAGGGAGAGGAGGCTCCCCAGAGTCCTGCCTGGCTTGTGGGTAGCAGCTCCAGAGCATCGTCCAGGGACTCCATGACAACTGATGGTAGCAGTGGGATGTACTGCACCCCGTGAATGGCACCTCCTGCAGTAAGTGACTGGGGAGCAGTAAAACAAAGGAGGGATAATGCCGACTAGACGTGCTGAAGGCTCAGAGAGGGACGGTTTCAGGGGGCGGTTAACCTCTGGGAGTGTGTGACCAGCGAGAAGGACTGTTGGAGTAACAGGGCCCCCCTGAGGATTGCAGCAAGCAGTCTCAGGGGCAGAGGAGCTTGCCGCTCGACCCTGGGAGAGAGAAGGATTTTTGCAGTAGCAGGGTTCCCCGGGGGATTGCAGGAGCAGTCCCAGGGGCGAAGGAGTCTGCAGCTCGACCCTGGCAAAGAGGTGGTGATCACAAGAAGGGCTGGCACACCAGGGGTTCTCCCTGGAAACCCTGGGGGAGCCGAGAGCACACGGCCCTCTGAGTCCAGAGCCACTTGGGAACGGTGAAGTGATGGCCTATCACCATCCCCTTAAGAAGGACATTGTGATCCTGTGCACAAAGAGAGGGTTACACATGGGGACGTTCACCCAGGCACAATTAATCGTGCAGTGGGAGGAGGAGGACCGCTCTGAGGAGCAAATTCCTGACCCAGATGGGGCTACAAGAGGATCTGGGAGCAGCTGGAGCAGCAGCCAGGCATCCCCGAGTCTGGTCCCCAACCAGATGAGGGTCTTCACAATTGGATTCCCCATCAGGGGATCGGAGATGGATGGGATTGGAGCTGAGTCCGAGAGAGCGAGAGCCCGAGAAGCAGCAGCAGCATGGACTGGCAATGGTGGAGCGGAGAGTCATGGGGGCTCCCCAGGGGTGAGAGGAGATAGACCCCGGGCTGCCAGTTCCGCAGGGAACCTCGACACTAAATTGCTGCCCCTAGTTAAGGAGTGGGCGGATGTGGATGCTCACCTCACTGCCTTTGAGCAGGTGGGTGATTTGAACCAGGGGGACTCTGCAGAAAAGCCTGGTATCCAGCTCCCTTGCTGGGGGGTGACTGTGTCTCTTCGGGACAAGATCCAGGCCCCGCTCCTGTAACGGCCGACGGTTTGAATGCAAATCCAGGGAACCAATTGGCTGGGATGGAAATGGTCAGTGAAAATGCAAATGACCTGGCTGGCAGTGGGGAGGGGCTGCTGGGCTCAGGATACCTGCCTACCTGTAACCAGACCCCTGGGGCTGAGTGGGAGGGAGAGATGCTCCCCGCCCCCCTGCACACCGGAGACGGGGCTCATGCTGGCTCTGATGCTGGGACCAGAGCAGAGAGCTCGCTGCCTGGCCCCACTGGGACAGCAAGGGCAGCGCCGAGCATGGGGGGAGCTGAGACCCCAGCTGAGTGAGGGGACACCCAGGCAGGGCAGGACGGCTGCCAACCAGGTTTGCCTGGTCCAGACGTGCTGCTGGGAAGTGTCTAAGGGAATTGCTTGTGTGACTTGTGGTTAGCCGGTGGGGTGAAACCGAAGTCCTTTTTGTCTGGCTGGTTTGGTTTGCCTCAGAGGTGGAAAAACCCCAGCCTTGGGCTGTGACTGCCCTGTTTGAGCAATTGGTCCTGAATTGGCACTCTCAGTTGGGTCCCGCCAGAACCGCATCATCACACCCGTGCTCTCGTTTCTGTCCCACCATGCACTGTCTACACTACATGCTACACTGGAGAGTGGCAGTTTGCTCGCTGGGCCTCGCTCATGGCATACAGCCCCATGCACAGACACAAGCACTCCTCGTGAGTCCGCATAGTGCTGACGCAAGGAGCTGTCACGGAGTGGGGGGGTGGGGGAGAAACCAGGCCCTGCACCCCTGGCTTCCTGCGATTCACCAGGACTCTCAGCCAGCCAGTAACACAGAAGGTTTATTTAGCCCACAGGAACACAGTCCCAGACAGGTCTTGCCGGTACAGACAACAGGACCCCCTCAGTTAGGTCCATCTGCAGACCTCAGGGAGGCCACCGCACCATTGGTTGGGGTGCCCCTCTTCATTTCCCAGCCGGCTCCAAACAAACTCCCCCCAGCCATCTCCTTTCTGGCCTCCCCCCAGCTCCTCCCCAAGCCTGTGTCCCCTTTACCCAGATTCCTGGGCAGAAGTGTGACCTGGCCTCCAATCCCCCACCTGGGCTCTCATGTTACATGCTCAGGTCTCCTCCCTTCCCCCAGGCAAAACTCCCCTGCCACCTTCCCAGGTTAATACTCCCCCTCAGCATTCAAACAACACATCAAGAACAGTCCCACTTCATCACCTCTCCCCCCTTCGAGACCGAACTGAGCGGGGTCACTTCAGCCAGTGACCTGGGGAAGTTCGAACCTACCCACGTTCCCAGGGACGCCCCAGCATCCCTCCCATTCCTGGGTGAGAATTACACCAGGCCCTTCCAGTTTCACACCCCCCTTTAGGTCGGCGTGCTCGATGGCACTCGTAGTCCACATGTGGGAATGCTTATGCGGCCCGTGCCCTTTTCCCACCCCAATACCCCAGGGGTTCAAACTGGGCTGGGGTCTTCTCCCCGTGTTCCAGTCTGTGGGGTTGTGATTTTGGCTCTCTTGGTTCAGAGCCCCCATTTTGACCTTGGCCCCCCTCGGGAAAGGCTCCTCTATGATGGGCAAGGCTCCTAAAGCCATTTTCCCCTTGTCCCGGGCCTTCCCCACCCTCTGGCAGGGGTCACAGGATTGGCAGTACTGTCGGACCTGGGTAAAGACCCCAGGCCAGTAAAAGTTCTGTAGCAGCCTCCGCCTGGTGCGCCGGATTCCCTGGTGCCCTGCGAGAGGGATGTCATGGGCCAGGTACAGCAGCTTGTGGCGAAACTTCTGGGGAACCACCAGCTGCCTCCTGATCCCCCATGACTCTACTTCCCCTGGGGGAGCCCATTCTCGGTACAGGAACCCTTTCTCCCACAGGAACCTCTCCTTGCAACCTCTCCTCATGGTCTGTACTGCACTAAGGTCAGCCCGGTCCCTGGGCTTCCGCAAGGAGGGATCTTTCTGCACCTCGGCCTGGAACTCAGCAGCTGGGACAGGGATGGGGAGCTGCTCTTTCTCGCTGTCTGGGACTGAAGCCACAGCCTTCTTGAGTTGTGTCTCTGGGCGTTCCCTCCCCCCCGGGTTTGGGTCCTGTGCCTTTGGCAAGGCACCCTTCCCGAGGTCAGGGTGCAGTGCCCCTCACTGGCTCTCGCTACTAGGGGTTTCTTGGCCAGTTGTCCAGGTCCCTCCCCATTAACGCCTCCATGGGTAAATGGGGGTGCACCCCCACTTCCTTGGGGCCCTCCTTGGCCCCCTTCAGGTGTACCCTCGCCATGGGCACCTTGAATGGGGTCCTGCCCACCCTCGTCAGGGTCAGGTAGGTGTTGGGCATCACCTGATCTGAAGCTACCACCTTGGGCAGGGCCAGCGTCACCTCAGCACCCGTGTCCCAGTACCCATTGACCCTCCTCCCATTCACCCCCAGGGGAACAAAGCACTCGCTCTACAAGGACAGCCCCACGTCCACCCTGTAAATGGAGAACCTAGTGTCCGGAGCATCCAGCCCCCCAGAGCAGCTGGCCTGGGACCCTCCTCCCTCCTGCGCAGTTGATAAGCTGCCAGCCCCCCTTGCCTGGGAAGCCTGCCCCTCATCCGGCTGGGTCTCTACCCAGTTAACCCTCTGTGGGTTCAGTCTGCTCAGTCTGTCCCTGAGCCTGGGTCCATACTGTGGCCAGAGAGGCCACATAATAGCAGCCCATGTCCCGTGGGTCCCCTCAAGCTGGTTGGTTGGCCCTGATGTTGGGTGTTCCCCTTGGGAGGGGGTTCTCCATATTCCCCCTTTGGGAGGTCCCAGGGTGACTCTCTCTCTGCATTGGGACAGGCCTGTTCCTTTGGGACTCCTCCCTGCCACCCCTGACCAGCTCTTCACAAATTCATCAGCCAGCCGCCCTGCATGTCACGGATTCTCTGGCTTTTGGTCCCTCAACCACAGCCTCAGGTCGGATGGGCACCGCTCATACAGTTGCTCCAGTACCAGCAGTTTAATCAGGTCACCCTTCGTCTGGGCCCCATCTGCCCACTTGCTGGCGTATCCCTCCATGCGGACGGCTAGCTGCAGATATGAGACCTCAGGGGTTTTATACTGACTCCAGAACCTCTCCCGGTACATCTCAGGAGTCAGTCCAAACTCACGCAGCGGGGCCTGCTTGAATAGTTCGTAGTCCACTTTCTCTGCCCCTTCCAGTTGGCTGTACAATGCCACGGCCTTGGGGTCCAGTAAGGGGGAGAACCCGAAGCCTGTCTGCAGGATCTACCTGGTGCAGCTCGCAGGCCGTCTCAAAGGCCTCCAGGAAGTCATCCATGTCCTCCCCCTCCTTACGCTGGGCCGGGATGCACTTATCAAAGCTCCGCGCAGTCCTGGGGCCCCCCTCACTCACCACAGCCGGGGGCTCGCTGCTCCTCAGCTTGGCCAACTCCAGTTCATGCTGCCTCTATTTTTCGCGATCCTCCAGCTCTCTCAGTTTTAACTGTCTCCCCCATTTCAGCTCCTCCCGCTCCAGAGGCCGAGTGCCGCCGGGAGGATCCCCTGCTGTCTAGGGGTGTCACGGTGCCCTCAGCATTCACTGGACTCCTCCCCGCCCTTCCCCTAGGCATAGGAAGCGGGGGGGTCTCGGGAAGCCCTTAGCCGCCGGCTGACCACTCCCAGCGGGGACAGACACTGGTGCCTGTGCTGCATCTGCCAGGCTGCTTCCCGCAGAGACAGGGATCAGTTCATTCAAGCGATCTCCCTGCTCCAGCTGGGCAATCAGCTGGTCCTTCATGAGCCTGCCTCTGCGTAGCCCCCTCTGCTTGTACAGCTCCACCAGGTCACACTTGCGCCGCTGGGCAAACCTCTTCCTGCTGGGCACTCACAGGCCGGGGTGCTCGCCGCTCCCCACGGTTTCCAGGGGGACCCCCCAGTGCACCAGCCCTTCTTGAGGTCACCACCTCTCTGCCAGGGTCGAGCTGCAGACTCCTCCGCCCCTGGGACCGCTCACTGCATCCCCCAGGGGACCCTGTTATTGCAAAGTCCTTCTCACTGGGCACACACTCCGAGGGGTTAATCACCCCTGAAACTGCCCCTCATTGACTCTTCAGCACGCCTGGTTCCCGTCGGTACACCTTTGTTTTACTGCTCCTGTCACGGAGTGTGGGGGGAGACCAGGTCCTGCACCCCCCCACTTCCTGCAATTCACCAGGACTCTCAGCCAGCCAGTAAAACAGAAGGTTTATTAGCTGCCAGGAACACAGTCCCAGACAGGTCTTGCCAGTACAGACAACAGGACCCCCTCAGTTAGGTCCATCTGCGGGCCCCGGCCACAGCCACAGCCCTGTTGGTCGGGGCTCCCCTCTCCATTTCCCAGCCAGCTCCAAACTGAAACTCCCTCCAGCCTCTCACTCAGCCTCCCCCAGCTCTGCCCCCAGTCGTTGTGTCCAGGTTCCTGGACAGAGGTGTCACCTGGCCTCCAACTCCCTCTGGGGTCTCAGGTCTCCTCCCTTCCCCCAGGCAGGCCCCCAAACTCCCCTCCAACTCCTTTCCTGGGTTCTCAGGTTACCTGCTCAGGTATCCTCCCTTCTCCAATGCAGCCAGTCCCAGCAAAACTCCCCTGCAACCTTCCCAGGCCAACTCCCCCCACTCCGCAATCCCATAACACATCAGGAACATTCCCACTTCGTCACAGGAGCTGAGCGTGACACGCACCAGGCACGTACAACTGCAGTGGCTCTATGCCGACGTAACCTGTGTCGACAAAACTTTGTCGCGTAGACGCCCTCAGCGACACTGGTACACGCAAGCAGTCGGAGCCGAGAGGGGTCAGTAAAAAGAACTGGCCAAGGCCAACCCCATATCAGTGGTCTGCGCTTTTCCCTTCAGTCCTCAGGGCTCCCCTAAGGACTCCCTGGGTGGCTACTAAACCCGACTCTCTTCCGAAAAGGCGGCTTGGTGCATTCATCCCTGCAGAGGGGACTCATCTCTGAGCAGGGTCCGTTCGCTGGACTCTGCGGCCCCTGACGGGGTGTATGCAGACCGCCCCCCAGAGGAAAGCACTCGTCTCCCCTCGCCCGGTGACACGTCTAGGCTGGGCAAGGCGCCATCTCCCCCTGCGGAAAGCGAGGACCAGACCCATTCAGAGCTGGGGCTCCCTGGCTGCTGTCCCAGCTGCAATGACTGCTCCAGCCAGTCCCAGGTGCGGGTGCCTGGCTGCCCGGCCTGCGCCAGCGTCATTCCTGGGGTCTGTCTCAGCCCAACTGCCGGGGGCCCCCCAGAGCATTACCTGACTAGAACAAAAGGCCCCAGCCCACAGCGCAGCTTGGCCAGCCCGACGGAAGCTCTGATGCTGAGTCAGGGCACCCGAACCCCATGAGGACACGGCGTCGGGTCTCGGGCAGGTCCGGCCCTGCAGCCCCACGCCCACCCCCACACACCGGGACACGGCACCGGGTCTCGGGAAGGTCCGGCCCTGCAGCCCCACCCCCACCCCCACACACCGGGACACGGCGCCGGGTCTCGGGAAGGTCCGGCCCTGCAGCCCCACCCCCACCTCCACACACCGGGACACGGCGCCGGGTCTCGGGCAGGTCCGGCCCTGCAACCCCACCCCCACACACCGGGACACGGCGCTGGGTCTCGGGCAGGTCCGGCCCTGCAACCCCACCCCCACCCCCACACACCGGGACACGGCGCCGGGACTCAGGCAGGTCCAGCCCTGCAGCCCCCCTAACCCCACCCCCTGTGCAGGCAGAGGGGGGATGGAGCGGGGAAATGGGGGGTGCTGGGGGGACACTAGGGGGCACTCATAGCTCACAGGTGTGCAGGCGCAGGGGGGCGATGGCGGGTGCTGGGGGGACACTAGGGAGCACTCACCGCTCACAGAAGCTGTGCAGGCAGAGGGGCAGCCCAGGGGGATGGAGGGGGGCAATGGGGGTGCTGGGGGGGACACTCACCACTCACAGAAGGTGTGCAGGCAGAGGGGGGCAATCAGGGGTGCTGGGGGGCACACACCACTCACAGAAGATGTGCAGGCAGAGAGGGGCAATGGGGGGACACCAGGGGGGCACTCACCGCTCACAGAAGTTGTGCAGGCAGAGGGGGGTGATGGGAGGTGCTGGGGAGACACTCACCGTTCACAGAAGCTGTGCAGGCAGAGGGGGGCAATCAGGGGTGCTGGGGGGGCACACACCGCTCACAGAAGGTGTGAAGGCACAGTGGGGGCAATCAGGGGTGCTGGGGGGGAACACACCACTCACAGAAGCGGTGCAGGCAGAGGGCTATCCCGGGGGGACGAAAGAGGTTGATGAAGGGGCACAAGGCGAGCACACACCGCTCACAAGGTGTGCAGGCAGAGGGGGGCGATGGGGGGTGCTGGGGGGACACTCATTGCTCACAGAAGGTGTGCAGAGGGGGGCGAGGGGGGACACTCACCGCTCACAGGTGTGCAGGAAGAGGGTGGCTATGGGGGGTGCTGGGGGGACACTCATTGCTCACAAGGTGTGCAGGCAGAGGGGAGCTATGGTGGGTGCTGGGGGGACACTCATCGCTCACAGAAGTTGTGCAAACAGAGAGGGGCGATGGGGAAACTCACCGCTCACAAGGTGTGCAGGCAGAGGGGGGCGATTGGGGGTGCTGGGGGGACACTCATTGCTCACAAGGTGTGCAGGCAGAGGGGAGCTATGGAGGGTGCTGAGGGGACACTCATTGCTCACAAGATGTGCAGGCAGAGGGGGGCGATGGGGGGTGCTGGGGGGACACTCACCGCTCACAGAAGTTGTGCAAACAGAGGGGGGCGATGGGGACACTCACCACTCACAAGGTGTGCAGGCAGAGGGGGGCGATTGGGGGTGCTGGGGGGACACTCACCGCTCACAAGGTGTGCAGGCAGAGGGGGGCAAAGGGGGGTGCTGGGGGGACACTCACCGCTCACAGAAGTTGTGCAAACAGAGGGGGGCTATGGGGAAACTCACCGCTCACAAGGTGTGCAGGCAGAGGGGGGCGATTGGGGGTGCTGGGGGGACACTCACCACTCACAAGGTTTGCAGGCAGAGGGGGGCGATGGAGGGTGCTGGGGGGACACTCACCACTCACAAGGTGTGCAGGCAGAGGGGGGCGATGGAGGGTGCTGGGGGGACACTCACCGCTCACAAGGTGTGCAGGCAGAGGGGGGCGATGGGGGATGCTGGGGGGACACTCACCGCTCACAGAAGTTGTGCAAACAGAGGGGGGCGATGGGGACACTCACCACTCACAAGGTGTGCAGGCAGAGGGGGGCGATTGGGAGTGCTGGGGAGACACTCACCGCTCACAAGGTGTGCAGGCAGAGGGGGGCGAAGGGGGGTGCTGGGGGGACACTCACCGCTCACAGAAGTTGTGCAAACAGAGGGGGGCTATGGGGAAACTCACCGCTCACAAAAGTTGTGCAAACAGAGAGGGGCGATGGGGAAACTCACCGCTCACAAGGTGTGCAGGCAGAGGGGGGCGATTGGGGGTGCTGGGGGGACACTCATTGCTCACAAGGTGTGCAGGCAGAGGGGGGCGATTGGGGGTGCTGGGGGGACACTCACCGCTCACAGGAGGTGTGCAGGCAGAGCGGGGCGATGGGGGGTGCTGGGGGGACACTCACCGCTCACAGAAGTTGTGCAAACAGAGGGGGGCGATAGGGACACTCACCGCTCACAAGGTGTGCAGGCAGAGGGGGGCGACTGGGGGTGCTGGGGGGACACTCATTGCTCACAAGGTGTGCAGGCAGAGGGGGGCGATGGGGGGTGCTGGGGGGACACTCATTGCTCACAAGGTGTGCAGGCAGAGGGGGGCGATGGGGGGTGCTGGGGGGACACTCACCACTCACAAGGTTTGCAGGCAGAGGGGGGCGATTGGGGGTGCTGGGGGGACACTCACCGCTCACAGAAGTTGTGCAAACAGAGGGGGGCGATGGGGACACTCACCGCTCACAAGGTGTGCAGGCAGAGGGGGGCGATGGGGGGTGCTGGGGGGACACTCATTGCTCACAAGGTGTGCAGGCAGAGGGGAGCTATGGTGGGTGCTGGGGGGGACACTCACCGCTCACAGGAGGTGTGCAGGCAGAGGGGGGCGATGGGGGGTGCTGGGGGGACACTCACAGCTCACAAGGTGTGCAGGCAGAGGGGAGCTATGGTGGGTGCTGGGGGGGACACTCACCACTCACAGAAGTTGTGCAAACAGAGGGGGGCAATGGGGACACTCACCGCTCACAGAAGGTGTGCAGGCAGGGCAACACCTTGGGGTTGTGGTACCGGTCCAGGCAGATGCTGCACACCAGGAACTGCTTGTCGATCTGCCGCACCACGGGGCTGGCGCTGGCCTCGCGCTTCGCCATGGTGGCCCTTGGTCAGCGAGGCCGCAGGCCCAGCTGCCACTGACCTGCAGCGGCGAGAGTGGGGGTGAGCTGGGCCTGGTGCCCTCACCCAGCACCGTCCTGAACCGACCCACCCCAGGGTGCCCTCGGACGGCCGCCCCTCCCCAGGAGCTGGCAGCCCGTTCAAGGAAGCTCTCCTTTCTCAGGGGAACATCCAGCCACCCTGGTCCTGCTGGGGCTCCCAGCTCAGGGAGGGGGCAAACCCAGAAATGGCTCAGAATGGCCAGGGCCTTATGGGGTCTGCCCATGCCTTGGGGGCCCCATGTCACACGGTCCTCTGAGGCCATGGGCAGAGCAGGCAGAGCCGGGCTGCAGGATCCAGCTAGCACCCAGCTCTGGGTCTGCTCTACACCAGCCGGCAGCTCACCTCAGAGCTGTGGAGTGAGCAGGTCCTGGGGCCAGGGGCACCTCACAGGCCCCACCAGGGGGTGCTGCCCAGTACCTGGCTCGTGGCCCCTGGACTCGACGCCGGGGGGCCCTGCTTGGCAGCCACCCCAGCCCTGCACCAGACACAGTCACTGCGCCGGGGCAGGGGAGCAGCAGCCACCTGGACGTCAGACACCATGGGGATGGGCACAGCCAATAGAAACTCTGCTGGCTGATGGACCCCCGCAGCCCAAAGGACCACGGCACCTCACTTCCCACGAGGTCTGCTCCAGGACCCAGTGCCTCGTCCCCAAGAGAGCTCTGCCCCCCGCCAGCCCCGCATCCCCCTCCCCAGAGAGCACTGCCCCCCCGCCAGCCCCCTCCCCAGAGAGCACTGCCCCCCCGCCAGCCCCCTCCCCAGAGAGCACTGCCCCCCAGCCAGCCCCCTCCCCAGAGAGCACTGCCCCCCCGCCAGCCCCGCATCCCCCTCCCCAGAGCTCTGCCCCCCCGCCAGCCCCGCATCCCCCTCCCCAGAGAGCACTGCCCCCCCGCCAGCCCCGCATCCCCCTCCCCAGAGAGCACTGCCCCCCCGCCAGCCCCGCATCCCCCTCCCCAGAGCTCTGCCCCCCCCGCCAGCCCCGCATCCCCCTCCCCAGAGCTCTGCCCCCCCGCCAGCCCCGCATCCCCCTCCCCAGAGAGCACTGCCCCCCCGCCAGCCCCGCATCCCCCTCCCCAGAGCTCTGCCCCCCCGCCAGCCCCGCATCCCCCTCCCCAGAGAGCACTGCCCTCACCCCCCCACCAGCCCTTCATCCCCCTCCCCAGAGAGCACTGCCCCCCCGCCAGCCCCCTCCCCAGAGAGCACTGCCCCCCAGCCAGCCCCGCATCCCCCTCCCGAGAGCACTGCCCACCAGCCAGCCCCGCATCCCCCTCCCCAGAGCTCTGCTCCCCCGCCAGCCCCGCATCCCCCTCCCCAGAGAGCACTGCCCCCCCGCTAGCCCCCTCCCCAGAGAGCACTGCCCCCCAGCCAGCCCCGCATCCCCCTCCCCAGAGAGCACTGCCCCCCCGCCAGCCCCGCATCCCCCTCCCCAGAGAGCACTGCCCCCCCGCCAGCCCCGCATCCCCCTCCCCAGAGAGCTCTGCCCCCCCACCAGCCCCCTCCCCAGAGAGCACTGCCCCCCCGCCAGCCCCGCATCCCCCTCCCCAGAGAGCACTGCCCCCCCCGCCAGCCCCGCATCCCCCTCCCCAGAGAGCACTGCCCCCCCGCCAGCCCCGCATCCCCCTCCCCAGAGCTCTGCTCCCCCGCCAGCCCCGCATCCCCCTCCCCAGAGCTCTGCCCCCCCGCCAGCCCCCTCCCCAGAGAGCACTGCCCCCCCGCCAGCCCCGCATCCCCCTCCCCAGAGAGCACTGCCCCCCAGCCAGCCCCGCATCCCCCTCCCCAGAGAGCACTGCCCCCCAGCCAGCCCCGCATCCCCCTCCCCAGAGAGCACTGCCCCCCCGCCAGCCCCGCATCCCCCTCCCCAGAGAGCACTGCCCCCCAGCCAGCCCCGCATCCCCCTCCCCAGAGAGCACTGCCCCCGCCAGCCCCGCATCCCCCTCCCCAGAGAGCACTGCCCCCCCGCCAGCCCCCTCCCCAGAGAGCACTGCCCCCCCGCCAGCCCCGCATCCCCCTCCCCAGAGAGCACTGCCCCCCCGCCAGCCCCGCATCCCCCTCCCCAGAGAGCTCTGCCCCCCCGCCAGCCCCGCATCCCCCTCCCCAGAGAGCTCTGCCCCCCCGCCAGCCCCGCATCCCCCTCCCCAGAGAGCTCTGCCCCCCCGCCAGCCCCGCATCCCCCTCCCCAGAGCTCTGCCCCCCCGCCAGCCCCCTCCCCAGAGAGCACTGCCCCCCCGCCAGCCCCGCATCCCCCTCCCCAGAGAGCACTGCCCCCCCGCCAGCCCCGCATCCCCCTCCCCAGAGAGCTCTGCCCCCCCGCCAGCCCCGCATCCCCCTCCCCAGAGAGCACTGCCCCCCCGCCAGCCCCGCATCCCCCTCCCCAGAGCTCTGCCCCCCCGCCAGCCCCGCATCCCCCTCCCCAGAGAGCACTGCCCCCCAGCCAGCCCCGCATCCCCCTCCCCAGAGAGCACTGCCCCCCAGCCAGCCCCGCATCCCCCTCCCCAGAGAGCACTGCCCCCCAGCCAGCCCCACATCCCCCTCCCCAGAGAGCACTGCCCCCCAGCCAGCCCCGCATCCCCCTCCCCAGAGAGCACTGCCCCCCAGCCAGCCCCGCATCCCCCTCCCCAGAGCTCTGCCCCCCCGCCAGCCCCGCATCCCCCTCCCCAGAGCTCTGCCCCTCCCGCCAGCCCTGCATCCCCCTCCCCAGAGAGCACTGCCCCCACCCTCCCAGCCCTGTGCATCCCCCTCCCCAGAGCTCTGCCCCCCAGCCAGCCCCGCATCCCCCTCCTCAGAGAGCACTGCCCCCCAGCCAGCCCCGCATCCCCCTCCCCAGAGAGCACTGCCCCCCAGCCAGCCCCGCATCCCCCTCCCCAGAGAGCACTGCCCCCCGCCAGCCCCGCATCCCCCTCCCCAGAGAGCACTGCCCCCCAGCCAGCCCCGCATCCCCCTCCCCAGAGAGCACTGCCCCCCAGCCAGCCCCGCATCCCCCTCCCCAGAGCTCTGCCCCCCCGCCAGCCCCGCATCCCCCTCCCCAGAGCTCTGCCCCTCCCGCCAGCCCTGCATCCCCCTCCCCAGAGAGCACTGCCCCCACCCTCCCAGCCCTGTGCATCCCCCTCCCCAGAGCTCTGCCCCCCAGCCAGCCCCGCATCCCCCTCCTCAGAGAGCACTGCCCCCCAGCCAGCCCCGCATCCCCCTCCCCAGAGAGCACTGCCCCCCAGCCAGCCCCGCATCCCCCTCCCCAGAGAGCACTGCCCCCCTGCCAGCCCCGCATCCCCCTCCCCAGAGAGCACTGCCGCCCAGCCAGCCCCGCATCCCCCTCCCGAGAGCACTGCCCCCCAGCCAGCCCCGCATCCCCCTCCCCAGAGAGCACTGCCCTCACCCCCCCGCCAGCCCTTCATCCCCCTCCCCAGAGCTCTGCCCCTCCCACCAGCCCTGCATCCCCCTCCCAAGAGCTCTGCTCCTCCCACCAGCCCTGCATCCCCCTCCCCAGAGAGCACTGCCCCCACCCCCCTGCCAGCCCTGTATCCCCCTCCCGCCAGCCCTGCATCCCCCTACCCAGAGAGCACTGCCCCCCCGCCAGCCCCACATCCCCCGCCCCAGAGAGCACTGCATCCCCTTCCCCGGAGCTCTGCCTCCCCGCCAGCCCTGCATCCCCCGCCAGCCCCGCATCCCCCTCCCCAGAGAACACTGCATCCCCCTCCTCAGAGCTCTGCCCCCCCCGCCAGCCCCGCATCCCCCTCCCCAGGGAGCACTGCCCCCCCGCCAGCCCCGCATCCCCCTCCCCAGGGAGCACTGCCCCCCCGCCAGCCCCGCATCCCCCTCCCCAGGGAGCACTGCCCCCCCGCCAGCCCCGCATCCCCCTCCCCAGAGAGCACTGCCGCCCAGCCAGCCCCGCATCCCCCTCCCGAGAGCACTGCCCCCCAGCCAGCCCCGCATCCCCCTCCCCAGAGAGCACTGCCCTCACCCCCCCGCCAGCCCTTCATCCCCCTCCCCAGAGCTCTGCCCCTCCCACCAGCCCTGCATCCCCCTCCCAAGAGCTCTGCTCCTCCCACCAGCCCTGCATCCCCCTCCTCAGAGAGCACTGCCCCACCAGCCCTGCATCCCCCTCCCCAGAGAGCACTGCCCCCACCCCCCTGCCAGCCCTGTATCCCCCTCCCGCCAGCCCTGCATCCCCCTACCCAGAGAGCACTGCCCCCCCGCCAGCCCCACATCCCCCGCCCCAGAGAGCACTGCATCCCCTTCCCCGGAGCTCTGCCTCCCCGCCAGCCCTGCATCCCCCGCCAGCCCCGCATCCCCCTCCCCAGAGAACACTGCATCCCCCTCCTCAGAGCTCTGCCCCCCCCGCCAGCCCCGCATCCCCCTCCCCAGGGAGCACTGCCCCCCCGCCAGCCCCGCATCCCCCTCCCCAGGGAGCACTGCCCCCCCGCCAGCCCCGCATCCCCCTCCCCAGGGAGCACTGCCCCCCCGCCAGCCCCGCATCCCCCTCCCCAGGGAGCACTGCCCCCCCGCCAGCCCCGCATCCCCCTCCCCAGGGAGCACTGCCCCCCCCGCCAGCCCTGCATCCCTCTCCCCAGAGAGCACTGTCCCCATCCCCCGCCAGGCTCTGCATCCTCACCAGTACTGCCCCCCCAGAACACACTGTCCACCCCCCTGCCGGGCTCTGCATTTCTCCCCTCCAGCACTACCTACGCTCCCCCTGCCAGGCTCCGCATTCCCCCAGCCCCCGCAGCACTGCTAGGCTCTGCATCTGACACCCCCTCGCCTGGCTGGGCTCGGCATCTCCCCCACCCAGCACTCCATCTCCCCTCCCCCCACCCCAGCACTGCCCCCCACCCTCCCCGGCTCTGCATCTCCTCTCCCCTCCCCCCCCAGCACTGCCCCCCACCCCCCCCGGCTCTGCATCTCCCCCCCGGCTCTGCCCTCCCCTACTCACACTAGTGACCCCGCACGCCGCAGTGTCCCGGGCCCGGCCGCCGCCCCGCCCGACCGGCCATTGTGCGGCCAGCAGCTGAGCTGGTCTACGTCATCACCGGCCCCGCCCCCGGCGCCGCGACAGCGCCCCACACCCGCGCCGGAGACCAGGGGCACTGCGGGATCCCGGCAGGGGGCGCTGGGGAGGGGGCGGGGCGCTGGCTGCGGGATCCCGGCAGGGGGCGCTGGGGAGGGGCAGGGCGCTGGCTGCGGGATCCCGGCAGGGGGCGCTGGGGAGGGGCAGGGCGCTGGCTGCGGGATCCCGGCAGGGGGCGCTGGGGAGGGGCAGGGCGCTGGCTGCGGGATCCCGGCAGGGGGCGCTGGGGGGGGGGGCAGGGCGCTGGCTGCGGGATCCCGGCAGGGGGCGCTGGGGGGGGGGCAGGGCGCTGGCTGCGGGATCCCGGCAGGGGGCGCTGGGGGGGGGGCAGGGCGCTGGCTGCGGGATCCCGGCAGGAGGCGCTGGGGAGGGGGCGGGGCGCTGCCTGCGGGAACCCGGCAGGGGGCGCTGGGGGGGCGGGGCGCTGCCTGCGGGAACCCGGCAGGGGGCGCTGGGGAGGGGGCGGGGCGCTGCCTGCGGGAACCCGGCAGGGGGCGCTGGGGGGGGCGGGGCGCTGGCTGCGGGATCCCGGCAGGGGGCGCTGGGGGGGGGAAGGGCGCTGGCTGCGGGAACCCGGCAGGGGGCGCTGGGGGGGGCGGGGCGCTGGCTGCGGGATCCCGGCAGGGGGCGCTGGGGGGGCGGGGCGCTGGCTGCGGGATCCCGGCAGGGGGCGCTGGGGAGGGGGCGGGGCGCTGGCTGCGGGAACCCGGCAGGGGGCGCTGGGGGGGGGGCGGGGCGCTGCCTGCGGGAACCCGGCAGGGGACGCTGGGGAGGCGGCGGAGCGCTGGCTGTGGGAACCCGGCAGGGGGCGCTGGGGAGGGGCGGGGCGCTGCCTGCGGGAACCCGGCAGGGGGCGCTGGGGAGGGGGCGGGGCGCTGGCTGCGGGATCCCGGCAGGGGGCGCTGGGGGGAGGGGAGGGTTGGGGGATTCCAGCAGGGGATGCGGGCAGGGCGCTGGCTGGGCAATCCCGGCAGGGGGCGCTGGGGAAGGGGCGGGGCGCTGACTACGGGATCCCGGCAGGGGGCGCTGGCTGCGGGATCCCGGCAGGGGGCGCTGGGGGGGGCGGGGCGCTGGCTGGGGGATCCCGGCAGGGGGCACTGGGCCAGCGCCAGGCCCCGCACCCGGCCACCACCCACACAGCCAGCGCCAGGCTCCGCCCCCCCACAGCCAGCGCCAGGCCCCGCACCCGGCCACCCCGCTCACACACAGCCAGCGCCAGGCCCCGCACCCGGCCACCCCCCCACACACAGCCAGCGCCAGGCCCCGCACCCGGCCACCCCCCACACACACAGCCAGCGCCAGGCCCCGCACCCGGCCACCCCCCCACACACACAGCCAGCGCCAGGCCCCGCACCCGGCCACCCCCCCACACACAGCCAGCGCCAGGCCCCGCACCCGGCCACACTCCCCCCACAGCCAGCGCCAGGCCCCACACCCGGCCACCCCCCCACACACAGCCAGCGCCAGGCCCCGCACCCGGCCACACTCCCCCCCACAGCCAGCGCCAGGCCCCGCACCCGGCCACCCCCCCCACACACAGCCAGCGCCAGGCCCCGCACCCGGCCACACTCCCCCCACAGCCAGCGCCAGGCCCCACACCCGGCCACCCCCCCACACACAGCCAGCGGCAGGCCCCGCACCCGGCCACCCCGCTCACACACAGCCAGCGCCAGGCCCCGCACCCGGCCACACTCCCCCCACAGCCAGCGGCAGGCCCCGCACCCGGCCACCCCCCCACACACAGCCAGCGGCAGGCCCCGCACCCGGCCACCCCCACACACAGCCAGCGCCAGGCCCCGCACCCGGCCACCCCCCCACACACAGCCAGCGCCAGGCTCCGCCCCCCCACAGCCAGCGCCAGGCCCCGCACCCGGCCACCCCGCTCACACACAGCCAGCGCCAGGCCCCGCACCCGGCCACCCCCCCCCCCACACAGCCAGCGCCAGGCCCCGCACCCGGCCACCCCCCCACACACAGCCAGCGCCAGGCCCCGCACCCGGCCACCCCCCACACACACAGCCAGCGCCAGGCCCCGCACCCGGCCACCCCCCCACACACACAGCCAGCGCCAGGCCCCGCACCCGGCCACCCCCCCACACACACCCAGCGCCAGGCCCCGCACCCGGCCACACTCCCCCCACAGCCAGCGCCAGGCCCCACACCCGGCCACACTCCCCCCACAGCCAGCGGCAGGCCCCGCACCCGGCCACCCCCCCACACACAGCCAGCGGCAGGCCCCACACCCGGCCACCCCTCACACAGCCAGCGCCAGGCCCCGCACCCAGCCACACACCCCCCCAGCCAGCGCCAGGCCCCACTCCCGGCCACCCCCCACACAGCCAGCGCCAGGCCCCACTCCCGGCCACCCCCCACACACACAGCCAGCGCCAGGCCCTGCACTCGGCCACCCTCCACAGCCAGCGCCAGGCCCCGCACCCAGCCACCCCCACACACACACAGCCAGCGCCAGGCCCCGCACCCGGCCACACAGCCCCCGCCAATGCCAGGCCCCGCACCCGGCAACAACCACCCCTCGCCAGCGCCAGGCCCCGCACCCGGCCACACCCACCCCCCCGCCAGCGCCAGGCCCCGCACCCGGCCATCCCCCACACAGCCAGCGCCAGGCCCTGCACCCGGCCACCCCCCACACACAGCCAGCGCCAGGTCCCGCACCCGGCCACCCCCCCACACACAGCCAGCGCCAGGCCCCGCACCCGGCCACCCCCCCACACACAGCCAGCGCCAGGCCCCGCACCCGGCCACACTCCCCCCACAGCCAGCGCCAGGCCCCGCACCCGGCCACCCCCCCCCCACACACAGCCAGCGCCAGGCCCCGCACCCGGCCACCCCCCCCACACACAGCCAGCGCCAGGCCCCGCACCCGGCCATCCCCCACACACAGCCAGCGCCAGGCCCCGCACCCGGCCATCCCCCACACACAGCCAGCGCCAGGCCCCGCACCCGGCCACCCCCCACACACACAGCCAGCGCCAGGCCCCGCACCCGGCCACCCCCCACACACACAGCCAGCGCCAGGCCCCGCACCCGGCCACCCCCCCACACACAGCCAGCGCCAGGCCCCGCACCCGGCCACCCCCCACACACAGCCAGCGCCAGGCCCCGCACCCGGCCACCCCCCCACACACAGCCAGCGCCAGGCCCCGCACCCGGCCACCCCCACACACACAGCCAGCGCCAGGCCCCACACCCGGCCACCGCCCCCCACACACAGCCAGCGCCAGGCCCCACTCCCGGCCACCCCCCACACACACAGCCAGCGCCAGGCCCTGCACTCGGCCACCCTCCACAGCCAGCGCCAGGCCCCGCACCCAGCCACCCCCACACACACACAGCCAGCGCCAGGCCCCGCACCCGGCCACACCCCCCACACACACAGCCAGCCCCAGGCCCCGCTCCCGGCCACACAGCCCCCGCCAATGCCAGGCCCCGCACCCGGCAACAACCACCCCTCGCCAGCGTCAGGCCCCGCACCCGGCCACACCCACCCCCCCGCCAGCGCCAGGCCCCGCACCCGGCCATCCCCCACACAGCCAGCGCCAGGCCCCGCACCCGGCCACCCCCCACACACAGCCAGCGCCAGGCCCCGCACCCGGCCACCCCCCACACACATCCAGCGCCAGGCCCCGCACCCGGCCACCCCCCCACACACAGCCAGCGCCAGGCCCCGCACCCGGCCACCCCCCCACACACAGCCAGCGCCAGGCCCCGCACCCAGCCACACCCCCCACACACACAGCCAGCACCAGGCCCCGCTCCCGGCCACACAGCCCCCGCCAATGCCAGGCCCCGCACCCGGCAACAACCACCCCTCGCCAGCGCCAGGCCCCGCACCCGGCCACACCCACCCCCCCGCCAGCGCCAGGCCCCGCACCCGGCCATCCCCCACACAGCCAGCGCCAGGCCCCGCACCCGGCCACCCCCCACACACAGCCAGCGCCAGGCCCCGCACCCGGCCACCCCCCCACACACAGCCAGCGCCAGGCCCCGCACCCGGCCACCCCCCCACACACAGCCAGCGCCAGGCCCCGCACCCGGCCACACTCCCCCCCACAGCCAGCGCCAGGCCCCGCACCCGGCCACCCCCCCCCACACACAGCCAGCGCCAGGCCCCGCACCCGGCCCCCCCCCCCCCCACACACAGCCAGCGCCAGGCCCCACACCCGGCCATCCCCCACACACAGCCAGCGCCAGGCCCCGCACCCGGCCATCCCCCACACACAGCCAGCGCCAGGCCCCGCACCCGGCCACCCCCCCCACACACAGCCAGTGCCAGGCCCCGCACCCGGCCACCCCCCACACACACAGCCAGCGCCAGGCCCCGCACCCGGCCACCCCCCCACACACAGCCAGCGCCAGGCCCCGCACCCAGCCACCCCCCACACACAGCCAGCGCCAGGCCCCGCACCCGGCCACCCCCCCACACACAGCCAGCGCCAGGCCCCGCACCCGGCCACCCCCCCACACACAGCCAGCGCCAGGCCCCGCACCCGGCCACCGCCCCCCACACACAGCCAGCGCCAGGCCCCACTCCCGGCCACCCCCCACACACACAGCCAGCGCCAGGCCCTGCACTCGGCCACCCCCCACAGCCAGCGCCAGGCCCCGCACCCAGCCACCCCCACACACACACAGCCAGCGCCAGGCCCCGCACCCGGCCACACCCCCCACACACACAGCCAGCCCCAGGCCCCGCTCCCGGCCACACAGCCCCCGCCAATGCCAGGCCCCGCACCCGGCAACAACCACCCCTCGCCAGCGCCAGGCCCCGCACCCAGCCATCCCCCACACAGCCAGCGCCAGGCCCCGCACCCGGCCACCCCCCACACACAGCCAGCGCCAGGCCCCGCACCCGGCCACCCCCACACACACACAGCCAGCGCCAGGCCCTGCACTCGGCCACCCTCCACAGCCAGCGCCAGGCCCCGCACCCGGCCACCCCCCCACACACACAGCCAGCACCAGGCCCCGCTCCCGGCCACACAGCCCCCGCCAATGCGAGGCCCCGCACCCGGCAACAACCACCCCTCGCCAGCGCCAGGCCCCGCACCCGGCCACACCCACCCCCCCGCCAGCGCCAGGCCCCGCACCCGGCCATCCCCCACACAGCCAGCGCCAGGCCCCGCACCCGGCCACCCCCCACACACAGCCAGCGCCAGGCCCCGCACCCGGCCACCCGCCACACACACAGCCAGCGCCAGGCCCCGCACCCGGCCACCCCCCCACACAAAGCCAGCGCCAGGCCCCGCACCCGGCCACCCCCCACACACAGCCAGCGCCAGGCCCCGCACCCGGCCACCCCCCCACACACAGCCAGCGCCAGGCCCCGCACCCGGCCACCCCCACACACACACAGCCAGCGCCAGGCCCCGCACCCGGCCACCGCCCCCCACACACAGCCAGCGCCAGGCCCCGCACCCGGCCACCCCCCACACACAGCCAGCGCCAGGCCCCGCACCCGGCCACCCCCCACACACAGCCAGCGCCAGGCCCCGCACCCGGCCACCCCCCACACACAGCCAGCGCCAGGCCCCGCCCCCGGCCCCCCCCCCACACACACAGCCAGCGCCAGGCCCCGCACCCGGCCACCCCCCACACACACAGCCAGCGCCAGGCCCCGCACCCGGCCACCCCCCACACACACAGCCAGCGCCAGGCCCCGCACCCGGCCACCCCCCACACACACAGCCAGCGCCAGGCCCCGCACCCGGCCACCGCCCCCCCACAGCCAGCGCCAGGCCCCGCACCCAGCAACACCCACCCCTCGCCAGCGCCAGGCCCCGCACCCGGCCACACCCACCCCCCCGCCAGCGCCAGGCCCCGCACCCGGCCACCCCCACACACAGCCAGCGCCAGGCCCCGCACCCGGCCACCCCTCCCCCCACAGCCAGCGCCAGGCCCCGCACCCGGCCACACCCACCCCCCCGCCAGCGCCAGGCCCCACACCCGGCCACCCCTCCCCCCACAGCCAGCGCCAGGCCCCGCACCCGGACACTCCTCCAAATCCCCTCCTCATCGCCAGCCCAGAGTCAAAGACACCCCCAGCCTCAGGCCCAGCAGCCCCCGCCCCAAGTTGCACTCATGCGCGCCGGGCCGGGTGGCTGCTCCCGGCAGTGGAGGGACACGCAGCGCTGGGCCCCGCCGGCTCGGCTCGGCTCGGCTCGGCTCAGTCCGGCCCGGGACTGGGACCGCCGTGAGCAAGGCGGGGATTGGCCGGTTACCATGGGAACCGCATCCGCCCGGCCAGGAGGTACCAGCTGGGGGGGAGGCCGAGTGCCCCCCAGCTGTGAGCCCCTCACCAAGCCCCTGAGTCCCCCCCAGCTCTGAGCCCCCCCATACCCGCCCCGAGCCCCAGAGCCCCCCAGCTCTGAGCCCCCCCCACACCAAGCCCCGAGACCCCCCAGCCCCTCACCGAGCCTCTGAGCCCCAGACCTGCACTGAGCCCCTGAGCTCCTCACCCCCCAGCTCCTCACCAAGCCCTTGAGACCCCCCCAGACCCGCCCCCCCAGACCTGCACTGAGCCCCTCAACCCACCCAGCCCCTCACTGAATCCCTGAGCCTCTCAGCCCCCCCAGCGCAGCACTGAGCCCCTGAGCCCCCCCAGTCAGACCTGCACCAAGCCTGAGTCCCCCCAGCCTCTCAGCCCCCCCCAGACCCGCACCAAGCCCCTGAGGCCCCCAGCTCTGAGCCCCTCACCCCCCAGCCCCTCACTGAGCCCCTGACACCCCCCAGCCAGCCCCTCACCCTCCCAACCCGTCACCGACCCACTGAGACCCACCCAGCCCTGAGCCCCCCCAGACTTGCACTGAGCCCATCAACCCACCCAGCCCCTCACCGAGCCATCTCAGCCCTGATCCCCCCCAGCCAGTCCCTCACCCCCTGCACCAAGACACAGAGCCCCCCCAGTCCTGCACCAAGCGCCTGAACCCCCCCAGCTCTGAGCCCCGCCTCCCCAGCTAGACAGCCTCTCAACCCACCCAGGCCCTCACCAAGCTCCTCAACCCACCGAGCCCCCCCAGCCCCTCACTGAGCCCCTGAACCCCCCCAGCTCTGAGCCCTACCAGCCCCGCATCGAGCCCCTGAAGATGCCCCCAGCCCCGCCCCCACAGCCCTGAGTCCATCAGGGCTGTGGTGAGCCCCTCAACCCACCCAGCGCCTCACCGAGCCCTGAGCACCCCCAGCCTCTGAACCCCACCCCCCCAGCCAGCTCCTCACCCCCTGCACTGAGCCCTGCCCCCCCAGCCAGCCCCTGAGCCCCCCAGACCTGAGCCCCCCCAGACTAGCACCGAGCATCTGAGCCCCGAACCCCAGCCACCGCTGAGCCCCTGCATCGAGTCCCTCACCCCCTGTACCGGGCCTCTGAGCCCCCCAGCCGTGAGCCCTGCCCCCCCCAGCCAGCCCCTCTCCCCCCAGCCCCTCACCAAGCCCCTGAGCCTCCCTAGACCTGCACTGAACCTCTGAGCCCCACCCCCCCAGCCAGCCCCTCACCCCCTGCACCAAGCCCCCCAGCCCCTCACACTCCGAGCACCTCACCGAGCCTCTGAGCCCCACACCCCAGCCAGCCCCCCACCCCCTGCACCACCCCAACCTGCCCTGACTCCTCCCAATTCTCACACCCAGCCCTGAGCCCCACCAGCCAGCCCCCCACCCAGCCACTGAGCTCAGCCCCAGAGCCCCATCTGGGTAGAACGGGTAGAAGAGGTGATGTATGAATGGAAGAGGGGGATGGAGATGGGGGTGAATGGGTAGAAGGGGGGGTAGAGATGAGGTGAATGAGTAGAAGGTGGGGGGGATGGGTAGAAGGGGTGGATGGAGATGGGGTGAATGGGTAGAAGGTGGGGGGATGGGTAGAAGGAGGTAGATGGATGGAAGGGATGGATGGAGATGAGGTGAATGGGTAGAAGGTGGGGGGATGGGTAGAAGGTGGGGGTGGATGGATGGAAGGGGTGGATGGAGATGATGTGAATGGGTAGAAGGTGGCAGGGATGGGTAGAAGGGGTGGATTTAGATGAGGTGAATGGGTAGAAGGGGGGGTAGAGATGAGGTGAATGAGTAGAAGGTGGGGGGATGGGTAGAAGGGGTGGATGGAGATGGGGTGAATGGGTAGAAGGTGGGAAGGATGGGTAGAAGGTGGGGGTGGATGGATGGAAGGGTTGGATGGGGATGGGGTGGATGGGTAGAAGGTGGGGGGATGGGTAGAAGGTGGAGGTGGATGGATGGAAGGGATGGATGGAGATGATGTGAATGGGTAGAAGGTGGGGGGATGGGTAGAAGGTGGCAGGGATGGGTAGAAGGGGTGGATGGAGATGAGGTGAATGGGTAGAAGGTGGGGGGATGGGTAGAAGGTGGAGGTGGATGGATGGAAGGGATGGATGGAGATGATGTGAATGGGTAGAAGGTGGGGGGATGGGTAGAAGGTGGGGGTGGATGGATGGAAGGGTTGGATGGGGATGGGGTGGATGGGTAGAAGGTGGGAGGGATGGGTAGAAGGTGGGGGGATGGGTAGAAGGTGGAGGTGGATGGATGGAAGGGGTGGATGGAGATAGAGTGAATGGGTAGAAGGTGGGGGGATGGGTAGAAGGTGGAGGTGGATGGATGGAAGGGGTGGATGGAGATAGGGTGGATGGGTAGAAGGTGGGAAGGATGGGTAGAAGGTGGGGGTGGATGGATGGAAGGGTTGGATGGGGATGGGGTGGATGGGTAGAAGGTGGGAGGGATGGGTAGAAGGTGGGGGTGGGATGGGTAAAAGGTGGAGGTGGATGGATGGAAGGGATGGATGGAGATGATGTGAATGGGTAGAAGGTGGAGGAATGGGTAGAAGGTGGGGGTGGATGGATGGAAGGGTTGGATGGGGATGGGGTGAATGGGTAGAAGGTGGGAGGGATGGGTAGAAGGTGGAGGTGGATGGATGGGTGGAAGGGGTGGATGGAGATGGGATGAATGGGTTAAAGGGGTGGATGGATGGAAGGGGTGGATGGGTAGAAGGTGGGAGGGATGAGTAGAAGGTGGAGGTGGATGGATGGAAGGGTTGGATGGGGATGGGGTGGATGGGTAGAAGGTGGGGGTGGATGGATGGAAGGGTTGGATGGGGATGGGGTGGATGGGTAGAAGGTGGGAGGGATGGGTAGAATGTGGGGGTGGATGGATGGAAGGGGTGGATGGAGATAGGGTGGATGGGTAGAAGGTGGGAAGGATGGGTAGAAGGTGGGGGTGGATGGATGGAAGGGTTGGATGGGGATGGAGTGGATGGGTAGAAGGTGGGAGGGATGGGTAGAAGGTGGGGTGGATGGATGGAAGGGTTGGATGGGGATGGAGTGGATGGGTAGAAGGTGGGAGGGATGGGTAGAATGTGGGGGTGGATGGATGGAAGGGGTGGATGGAGATAGGGTGGATGGGTAGAAGGTGGGAAGGATGGGTAGAAGGTGGGGGTGGATGGATGGAAGGGTTGGATGGGGATGGAGTGGATGGGTAGAAGGTGGGAGGGATGGGTAGAAGGTGGGGTGGATGGATGGAAGGGTTGGATGGGGATGGAGTGGATGGGTAGAAGGTGGGAGGGATGGGTAGAATGTGGGGGTGGATGGATGGAAGGGGTGGATGGGTAGAAGGTGGGGGTGGGATGGGTTGAAGGTGGGGATGGATGGATGGAAAGGGTGGATGGAGATAGGGTGGATGGGTAGAAGGTGGGGGTGGATGGATGGAAGGGGTGGATTCATAGACACTAGGACTGGAAGGGACCTCGAGAGGTCATCGAGTCCAGTCCCCTGCCCTCATGGCAGGACCAAATACTGTCTAGACCAAGCCTGCACAACTCGTAAAGCGGCAAGGGCCATATTACTCCAAAGAAAACGGCTGAGGGCTGACCCCTGGCCCTGCTGACCCCACCCCCAGCGCCGCCAGGCCTCCCCGAAACACAACACCACCACCCCCAGTGTTGCCCCCCCCCAGCACCACCCACCCTGTGGAAACAAACCCTCCTTCTCCAGCGCTGCCCCACCAAAAGAGCAGTATTGCATCTTGGTAATATAAACAGGCCCCTAAGGTTGTATAATTAAGATAAAACAAAAATGTCTCTTTGCTAGAAGTAGAATAAGATTTTCCCCCAACTTTGTAATCAATTGCCCAGTTGAATGAATGAGGTGGGACTGAGGAAGGCGTGGAAGGCAGCACCTCCAGACAGCTGCAACCCTTGGAGAGGGGATGGGAGCCAGACCAGATCAGTAGAACAGGTCACCCACTGACCCTCGCTCACCTCCTCAGCCCCCGTCCCCCGACTTGCCTCCTGTCATAAACAGATAGTTAAGGGTTAATGCCTCTTTTACCTGTAAAGGGTTAAGAAGCTCAGTGAACCTGGCTGACACCTGACCAGAGGACCAATAAGGGGACAAGATACTTTCAAATATTGGTGGGGGGAAGTCTTTGTTTGTGCCCCTTGTTTTGGGGGTTGTTCGCTCTTGGGACTGAGAGGGACCAGACGTCAATCCAGGTTCCCCAGATCTTTCTGAATGAGTTTCTCATGTTTCAAACTTACAAGTAACAGCCAGGCAAGACCTGTTAGTCTTATTTTTGTTTTCTCAACTTGTAGATGTTCCTTTTTGCTGAGAGGATTTTACCTCTGTTTGCTGTAACTTTGAACCTAAGGCTAGCGGGGGTTCCTCTGGGCTATATGAATCTGATGACCCTGTAAAGTATTTTTCATCCTGATTTTACAGAGATGATTTTTACGTTTCTTTTTAAGAACCTGATTGATTTTTCCTTGTTTTAAGATCCAAGGGGATTGGATCTGGAGTCACCAGGAACTGGTGGGGGAAAGGAGGGGAGGGATGGTTAAATTCTCCTGGTGTTAAGATCCAAGGGGATTGGATCTGGACTCACCAGGAACTTGGTGAAAAAGCCTCTCAAGGCTGCCCAGGGAGGGGAAGGTTTTGGGGGGACAGGAAGTGTTCCAGACATTGAAATTTCTGGATGGTGGCAGAGTTACCAGCTTTAAGCTAGTAATTAAGCTTAGACGTGTCCAGACGTGCAAACAGATTTCTCTCCAATCTCTCCGATACAGGCTTTTATAAG
Source organism: Gopherus flavomarginatus (assembly GCF_025201925.1). NCBI lineage: Eukaryota > Metazoa > Chordata > Testudines > Testudinidae > Gopherus > Gopherus flavomarginatus. Next base: position 379,785,205 of record NC_066617.1, read on the forward strand.
TCCAGAGAGGACCCATGTGACATGGGCTGCTACCACTGTGGCCAAAGAGGCCACATATGGGCCCAGTGCCCCAAGCTCACGGACAGACTGAGCAGACCCAACCCACAGAGGGTTGACTGAGTAAAGACCCAGCTGGATGAGAGGCAGCGTTCCCAGGCAAGGGGGGCTGGCAGTGTACCACCTGCTAAGGAGGGAAGAGGGCCCCAGACCAGCCCCTCCAGGGGACTGGATGCTCCAGACTCAGGGTTTTTGGTTTACAGGGCGGGCGCAGGGCTGTCCCTACGGAGCGAGTGCCTTGTTCCCCTGGAGGTAGATGGGAGGAAGGTCAATGGGTACTGGGACACGGGCACAGAGGTGACGCTGGCCCGGCCCGAGGTGGTGGCCTCAGATCAGCTGGTGCCCAACACTTACCTGACCCTGAGGGGGGTGGGCGGGACCCCATTCAAGGTGCCTGTGGCGAGGGTACACCTGAAGTGGGGGGCCAAGGAGGGCCCCAAGGACGTGGGGGTGCACCCACATTTGCCCACTGAGGTGTTAATGGGGAGGGACCTGGAGGACTGGCCAAGCAACTACCAGGGTGCCCTGCTCATGTCCCGTAGTCAGAGCTGGCGAGGGGCACTGCGGCCTGACAACGGGGAAGGTACCTTGCCTGAGGCGCAGGACCCTAACCCGGGGGGAGGGAACGCCCAGGGACACGGCTCAGGGAGGCTGCAGCTTCAGACCCAGCTGGTGAGAGAGAGCAGGTCCCCAACCCTGTCCCAGCTGCTGAGTTCCCGCCCGAGGTGCAGAAAGATCCCTCCTTGCGGAAGATAAGGGACCTGGTCGACCTCAGTGCGGTACAGACCATGGGGGAAGGTTGCCAGAAAAGGTTCCTGTGGGAAAAGGGGTTCCTGTACCAAGAATGGGCTCCCCAGGGGAAATGGAGTCGGGGAGATCAGGAGGCAGCTGGTGGTTGCCCGGAAGTATCGCCACCAGCTGCTCTGCCGGGCCCATGACATCCCTCTCGCAGGGCACCAGGGAACCTGGCGTCCCCAGCAGAGGCTGCTCCAGAACTTTTACTGGCCTGGGGTCTTTACTCATGTCCGGCAGTGCTGTCAATCCAGTGACCCCTGCCTGAGGATGAGGAAGGCCCGGGACAAGGGGCAAATGGCTTTAGGAGCCTTGCCAACATAGGGGAGCCTTTCCCGAGGGGGGCCAAGGTCAAAATGGGGGCTCTGAACCAAGAGAGCCCAAATCACAGCCCTCCAGACTGGAACACGGGGAGAAGACCCCAGCCCAGCTTGAACCCCAGGGGTACTGGGGTGGGGAAAGGGCACGGCCCCACTGTGATGGAGTTGGGACTGCGTGTGGGGGATGGGAGAGCTGGGGATTACTTTAGGTGAGGGACCAGGACCTAAGGCTGTAACCTGAGCCAGGGAGCAGGGAGGTGTGTCAGCACCTTTGCCCGGGAAGGTGGACAAAGGAAGGGGCTGGCTGGAGAGGGTTAGTTTAGTTTCGGTTTTGGGCTGGGTGGTTGGAATCCAGGGGTCTAAGCTTCCTGAACCCCAGCAGGACTTGATTGAGGGGTCCTGGCTGTGCCTACAAGCTCTGCTGTAACCTGCATTCCTGTTGCCCAATAAACCTTCTGTTTTCCTGGCTGGTGGAGAGTCACTGTGAGTCCCAGGAAGAGGGGTGCAGGGTCGGACTCCCCCACACTCCGTGACACCCATAAACCTTCCCACATGCCAACTACAAGTGCCACCGAGCCCCCCACGACCTAAAGGGGTGTGTGAAACTGGAAGGGCCTGGGGTAACTCCCACCCAGGAATGGGAGGGATGTTGGGGCGTCCCTGGGAATGTGGGTAGGTTCGAACTTCCCCAGGTCACTGGCTGAAGTGACCCCGCTCTGTTCGGTCTCGCAGCGGGGAGAGATGCGACGAACTGGGACTGTTCTGACTGTGGCCTGTGAATGCTGGGGGGGGGGGGGGGGGGGTTGGCCTGGGAGGATGATCTGCATGGGGGGATGGGAGACTAGCTGGAGGGAGGAGACCTGAGCAGGTAACGGGAGAACCCAGGAAGGGGTTGGAGGCCAGGTGACACCTCTGCCCAGGAAGCTGGACAAAGGCTGGGGGAGGAGACGCTGGGGGGAGAGAGGGAGTTTTCGGGAGGTGGCTGGGGAATGGAGGGAGGTGCAGACGGGGCTCTGATTCCCCAATGGGGCTGTGGTGCCTCTGGGATCTCAAGATGGACCTAACTGGGGGGCGGGGGGGGGGTGCGGTCCTGTTGTCTGTGCCTGCAAGACCTGTCTGGGACTGTGATCCTGTCGGCTAATAAACCTTCTGTGTTACTGGCTGGCTGAGAGTCCTGGTGAATCGCAGGAAATGGGGGGTGCAGGGCCCTGACACCCCCACACTGCGTGACACCCAGTGAATCGCAGGAATGGGGGGTGCAGGGCTCTGACTCCCCCACACTCCGTGACACCCGGTGAATCGCAGGAATGGGGGGTGCAGGGCCCTGACTCCCCCACGCTCCGTGACACCCGGTGAATCGCAGGAAGTGGGGGTGCAGGTGTGATGCAGTAGGGACTGTCTGTGTGGGGAGTGGAAGAGCAGGGGAGGATTCTAGGGGATGGATGATGCCAGAGCCTGTAACCTGAGCTAGGTAAGGGAGGGGAAAGGTCAACACCTTTGCCCGGGAAGGGGGGACAAAGGAAGGGAGTGGCTGGAGGGAAGCAGTTTGAGTTTGGGCTTGGGGCTGTGTGGGCGGAATTCAGGGTATCCTAGCTAGGATCCAAGCACCCTGAAAGCCCAGAAGGACTCGGTGGAGGGGTCCTGACTGTACCTGCAAGCCCTGCTGTAACCTGTGTTCCTGTTGTCCAATAAACCTTCTGTTTTACTGGCTGGCGGAGAGTCACTGTGGGTCCCAGGAAGAGGGGTGCAGGGCCGGACTCCCCCACACTACATGACACCCGGTGAATCGCAGGAATGGGGGTGCAGGGCCCTGACTCCCCCATACTCCGTGACACCCCGTGAATGGCAGGAAGTGGGGGGTGCAGGGCCCTGACTCCCCCACGCTCTGTGACACCCGGTGAATCACAGGAATGGGGGGTGCAGGGCCCTGACTCCCCCACGCTCCGTGACACCCGGTGAATCGCAGGAATGGGGGGTGCAGGGCCCTGACTCCCCCACATGCCGTGACACCCGGTGAGTCACAGGAAGTGGGGGTGAAGGGCCCTGACTCCCCCACACTCCGTGACACCCGGTGAATCGCAGGAAGTGGGGGGTGCAGGGCCGTGACTCCCCCACACTCCGTGACACCTGGTGAATCGCAGGAATGGGGGGTTGTCATGTAGTGTGGGGGAGTCCGGCCCTGCACCCCTCTTCCTGGGACCCACAGTGACTCTCCGCCAGCCAGTAAAACAGAAGGTTTATTGGACAACAGGAACACAGGTTACGGCAGAGCTTGTAGGCACAGTCAGGACCCCTCCATCGAGTCCTTCTGGGCTTTCAGAGTGCTTGGATCCTAGCTAGGATACCCTGAATTCCGCCCATCCAGCCCCAAGCCCAAACTCAAACTGCTTCCCTCCAGCCACTCCCTTCCTTTGTCCCCTTCCCGGGCAAAGGTGTTGACCTTTCCCCTCCCTTACCTAGCTCAGGTTACAGGCTCTGGCATCCTCCATCCCCTAAAGTCCTCCCCTGCTCTCCCACTCCCCACACAGACAGTCCCTACTGCATCACATCTCTCCCCCCTTCGAGACTGAACTGAGCGGGGTCACTCTGCCCAGTGACCTGGGGAAGTTCAGGGTCCCCTCTCCGGGACAATGCGTCCGCTGTCAGGTTGGAACTTCCCTTCACATGGACCACGTCCATGTCATAGTCCTGCAGGAGCAGGCTCCACCTCAGGAGCTTGGCATTGGCTCCTTTCATCTGGTGCAGCCAGGTCAGGGGAGAGTGGTCGGTGTACACGGTGAAGTGTCGCCCAAAGAGATATGGCTCTAGCTTCTTAAGGGCCCACACCATGGCCAGGCATTCCTTCTCATGGCCGCGTAGCTTTGTTCCCGGGGTAGCAGCTTCTTACTCAGGTACACGATGGGGTGTCTCTCCCCTTTTTCATCCTCCTGCATTAACACCGCCCCCAGTCCCGTGTCTGAGGCATCGGTGAACACCATAAAGGGTTTGTTAAAATCTGGGTTTGCCAGAACTGGGCCACTAACCAGAGCCTCCTTCAGCGCCCGGAAAGCCTCCTGGCACTGCTCAGTCCAGATCACCTTGTCTGGCTTCCCCTTTTTACACAGTTAAAGTGGGGCACGAACCTTCGATAGTACCCCGCCATCCCAATAAAGGCCTGGACCTGCTTTTTGGTTTGGGGGGCGGGCCAGTCTCTGATTACCTCCACCTTGGCTGGTTCCGGCTTCAGGCAGCCGCTCCCCACCCGATGGCCCAGGTAAGATACTTCAGCCATCCCCACCTTGCACTTCTCAGCCTTTACTGTTAACCCAGCCTTTCGGAGTCGGTCCAGGACTTGTTTAACCTGGGACATGTGGTCCTCCCAGGTCTGGCTGAAGACGCAGATGTCGTCAATATACGCCACAGCAAAACTCTCCATCCCCCTCAGTAGCTGATCCACCAGGCGCTGGAAGGTGGCCGGTGCTCCCTTGAGGCCGAAGGGCAGGGTCAGAAACTCATAGAGCCCCAGAGGGGTGATAAAGGCCGATTTCAGCCTGGCATCTGCGTCCAGCGGCACTTGCCAGTAGCCTTTGGTAAGATCCATAGTGGTGAGGTACCGTGCACCTCCCAGCTTGTCTAGGAGCTCGTCAGGCCTGGGCATAGGGTAGGCATCAGATACGGTGATGGCATTGAGCTTTCGATAGTCCACACAGAACCGGATTGACCCATCCTTCTTGGGAACCAGCACCACTGGCGAGACCCAAGGGCTGGAAGAGGGCTGGATCACCCCCAAAGCCAGCATGTCCCTGACCTCTCTTTCAAGATCCTGGGCAGTTTTACCAGTGACCCGAAAAGGGGAGCATCTTATAGGGGGATGTGACCCGGTCTCCACCCGGTGGACAGTCAAATTAGTGCGTCCAGGCTGGTGGAAAACAGCTGTCGGTATAGATGCAGCCCCCCTCTGATCTCAGCGTGCTGGCCCGAGGTCAGCTGATCAGAGAGGGGAATCGCCTCCAAGGGGGAACCAGCTTTGGTCCCAGGGAATAGATCTACTAAAGGGTCATCTCCCTGCCCCTCCCAATGTCCACACATGGCCAACACCACATTCCCCGTCATAGTATGGTTTCATCATGTTCACATGGTACACCCGACGGTGATGTGCCCAGTTTGACAGCTCCACCACATAGTTTACCTCATTCAGTTGCTTGATAACCTTGAAGGGCCCTTCCCAGGCGGCCCGGAGTTTGTTTCTCCTCACGGGGATGAGAACCATCACCTGATCTCCGGTGGCGAAGGCACGGGCCCGTGCCGTGCGGTCATACCAGACCTTCTGCTTCCTCTGGGCTCGGGCCAGATTCTCCCTGGCCAGGCCCATGAGCTCGGCCAGTCTTTCCCGGAAGGTCAGGACATACTCCACCACTGACTCTCCCTCGGGAGAGGCCTTCCCCTCCCATTCGTCCCTCATCAGGTCTAGGGGCCCCCTTACCCGCCTTCCATATGTGAAAGTAAAATAAATTATATATTAAGAATAGAAAGGATTAAAGAAATGCTGTCTGTATCTGTAAGCAAAAATGTTGGAATGTTGCAACCAGGTGTCAGGAATACAGACATTAACATAGAACAATTGCACCGTTTAAGGGCAATTGGTGAAGCATTAGCCTTAGATCGATAACAGTTAGTAAGGAAATAGGATATGCATGCTGTGCCCCAAATGAATTTTCCTGTTTTGCTTTCTTTGTTCCTTTGTCTAATTCCCGCTCTTTTATCTGTATAAATAAGACTGTTTGGGTCTTGCATGGGCACTCACATATTCTGAATGTTATTGGCGGAGCGCTGCGCTAATAAACAGAGTGGTCTGACAAATTGTGAGTCTTGATTCTAACTTTGACAATTTGGAGGTCCCACCGAGATGGCAACCGTCTTCACTGGGGCTGTGTGATTCCTGACCGTTTGTGTAGGACGACCATGGCAGCCGGCACCTGGGCACTTGGCCCAAGCGGTCCTCCACTAAAACGGAAAGGCGCACGACCACAGTGAAGTCTACGCCATCGAACCTGTTGGTTCCCACTCTGTTCTGGTAGGGATCCCGGGATCTGACATCAGGATTCTGGTCAGGTAATTATTTCTGTGTTCTGTCCGGACTGAGGACTGTCCTGTCTCTGTGTCTATCCGTCCTCCCTGTGGAGTGTTTGAGTCTGGGTGCCGTCTCTATCTGGGGATCGGCCGACCAAGGGGTTCCCGTCCCTGCGGTCTGAGTGAGTGAAATCTGCACAATCGCAGCCGCACCACACCTTGGGTAAAACCCTTAGTGTGAAAGCAAGGGCGATTGAGGCAGTAGCCTGTGGGCTCCTTTTCTGTGTTGCACTGGGCATCGCTCTGACGAACCCTAATTTCCTTCTTGTGTGATTGGTGTGTGAAGTCCTCCTGTATGGGTAACCAGACGTCTAAGCCGGGGCAGTTCCCTAAAGGAACTCCGGCTCATTTTATGTATTTTAGGAAAGGTCTAGACTCCTGTAAGTTTCTGGAAAAATGGTCTAGGCTAACTCAGGGAGATCCCAAAACTCAGTGGCCACTGTTAGGATCTTGGGATAAGGATCGAGTAGACGTCTTAAAAGACAAGCTCGGCCAATCTAAAACTAAATTGGCAAAAGGAGAGGTCGATTGTTTCATGCAATGGTGGGAAGAGGCAAATCATAGATGGACAGAATCGAAACTCGCCTCTCTCAAAGATTCAAATGATAAGTTAAAATCTTTATTGGAAACCTCCTCTCCCACCACTAGACCGAGCGCTCCCCTTTACCCTGTTCTCCAAGCAGACCCCCCTTCATACTCCTGTCTCCGGGTGGGAAAAGACGAAGAAAACCCCTTGCTAGATTCCGGGGATGAGGATGAAGAAGACGCATTAATTGGCCTGGCAGCCTTGCGTCGAATCAATAGACGGCCACCCACGCCCCTAGCTCAGGAACAACTGTCACCAGATCTCCCAGATCAGGAACAATTCCCAGAGATCTCCAGTTCGAACCCGTCTGGACCATCTGGTAATGCCGAGGCCCATTCCTCTGGACTAATTCTGCCTCGTAAAAGTTCACGCTTAGGCCTTAAAAATATCCAGGCTCCCCTCCGAATCCTGCATACTGGGGGCCAGGACGGGGGTCCCACTTGGAGCTATAAACCCTGGACTCGAACTGAGCTCCTTTCAATTATAAAAGGCTTTCCAAAGCCCCGAGAAAATCCTACCAAATTTGCAGAGGAATTTTTGTTGGTGTGCGATACCTATGAACCCTCTGAGGCAGACCTCCTGCAGCTGTGCAAGCTACTTGTAACAGCCCCTAGTGAGCATGATAAATGGCTCACAGCAGCAGATTGGCCCGCTGCTGACCGCCACTCTACTTTGCCAGACACTGGTCCTACTGCTGAATACCGAAAAAAGTGTAAGGAACGAGCTAAAAATCTATTTGAAGCCATCCCTCGGGTATGGACTCCTAAAACCAACTGGACTGCCATAAATAGCTGTAAGCAACGACAGGGAGAAAACCCTGGCGACTATCGCACCCGGCTAACTGACATTTTTCTGCAACATTCTGGTATACAGCAACCAGATACAAATGGACAAGGTGCCCTGGCTAGTGCATTTGTTAATGGCCTCCTGCCTGCTATTGGCAATCTGCTAAAACGCATAAGTGTTGGATGGGAGACCGAAACCATGGACAAATTGCAAACAGTGGCAGAGCATTGCCAACGTACTTTAAAAGGAAAGGAAGAGCAATCAGCTCAGCAGTTAATGGCCTTGCAAATACAGCATTATTCAGGGCAGGGCAAACAGTACCGGGGACGGGGAAAATACCGGGGACGAGGACGGGGGGGACGTGGTCGCGGGAGGGAACAGGGAACTGGATTTTCGGGTTATGGGGATGTTTGTAATTACTGTAAACAGCCGGGACATTGGAAAAATGAGTGTCCAAGCCGGCCTGGTAACTCTGTGAACAACCAGTTAAACCCCCTGCCAGCACAGCCAGTCAGCCCCCAGCCTTACTTTGCCTCACAACAATGACGGGACACCGGGGAACCTCAGGAAATTTTAGCCCCTTTACTACCTCTCACTCCCACTGGTGAGTGTGTGTTAACTATCAATGATCTTTCTCTCCCTTTCCTTGTTGACACGGGAGCTTCGCTCTCTGCAGTTCGTACTACCGACCTGCCTGAGGTTCCCCGCTCCGGAAAAACCGTGTCCGCTGTGGGCATTACGGGAGTCCCAACCCCTTATCCCCTTTCAAAACCTCTACCGGTCCAGGTTGGTCCCCTTTCTGCAGATCATGCCTTCCTTCTCTCTGATTCCACTCCGGTAAACCTTTTGGGTCGGGATCTGTTATGTAAGCTTGGCTGCACCATATACTGTTCCCCGGATGGGGTCTATTTACAAATTCCCCAGTCTTCCCTGAGTGATTCTGTAGCCTCCCTGCTGTCTGAAACGTCCCTTTCTACTCCGGTCCCTTGTTGCCCCCTGGTCCCGTCCCTTGAACACCTAATTTCGCAGGTCCCTTCCTCTCTGTGGCCAACCCATCCCTCTGAGGTGGGCCGCTTAAATACTGATCCTGTCTGCATTACTGTTGACTCTTCCAAACCCCTGCCTCGCCTATCTCAGTACCCTTTAAACCCTGAGGCAGAGGCTGGCATTGCTCCGGTCATAACTGCCCTGCAGGAGCAAGGCATTATTGTTCCCTGTTCCAGTCCCTGTAACACCCCTATCCTCCCTGTTCGAAAAGCTGATGGCAAATCATGGCGATTTGTCCAGGACCTTCGAGCCATTAATCGTATTGTCATACCTGTTTTTCCTGTTGTCCCAAACCCAGCAACGATCCTGGCTTCTATTCCACCAGCTGCAACTCATTTTACTGTTGTTGATTTGTGTTCTGCTTTCTTTTCTGTTCCGGTTCACCCTGATTCCCAATACCTCTTTGCCTTTTCCTACAGGGGACAGCAATATACATGGACCACACTCCCTCAGGGGTATACGGAAAGTCCATCTTATTTCTCCCAGGCATTAGCCCGAGACCTAGCTGACCTTGTTTTCCCATCTGGGTCCACTCTAGTCCAATATGTAGATGATCTGCTCCTCTGTTCCCCCTCGTTATCTGCCTCAGAAACTGATTCTTTAGTGCTCCTTACTGCCCTAGCAAACAAAGGTCACAAGGCTTCTCGCTCTAAACTACAGCTTTGTCAAACCTCTGTCACATACCTTGGTTTTCTCCTCTCCCAGGGTTCCCGTACACTTTCTCCCACCCGCGTCCAGGCTATTCTTAGCTTTCCCCGACCCTGCACTCCACGCCAGGTCCGAAAATTTTTAGGCATGACTGGATTTTGCAGGCAATGGATTCCCCAATACGCCTCCCTTGCAAAACCTCTACAGGAACTCACTCGACTCTCTGTGCCTAATCCCATGCCATGGTCACCTGAAGCAGACTCTGCCTTTGTTTCCCTCAAACAAAGTTTAGCTTCGGCCCCCGCTTTAGGGCTGCCAGACTATTCTAAGCCTTTTACCCTTTTCTGCCATGAACAATCTGGATGTGCACTTGGAGTTCTCACTCAGGTGCACGGAGGCAGGAATCGCCCAGTAGCTTATTTCTCTGCCACTTTGGACCCCGTGGCCCAAGGCCTGCCCCCCTGCCTGCGTGCTGTGGCTGCTGCAGCACGCTTAGTCGAAATGTCTGAATCCCTTGTCCTTCGCTCCCCCCTTACTCTCATGGTCCCTCACTCTGTAGAAACTCTGCTGTTACAACGCAATACAAGCCACCTCTCCTCCGCTCGCCTTACCAGGTATGAACTTCTACTGCTGTCGGCCTCATATATCACTATAAAGCGCTGTTCTCAGTTAAATCCTGCCACTCTCCTTCCTTTGTCTAATGACGGTGATCCTCATGACTGCCTTGCTACTGTCTCTGCTATCACCGTCCCGCGCTCTGACCTTTCTGATGTCCCTCTCCCTAACTCTGACCTTGTTTTGTTTACTGATGGTTCCTGTTTTCGAGACAACCAAGGTCGTCTCCTTGCAGGATATGCTGTAGTGTCACTCTCTGAAACCCTAGAAGCTGCACCTTTACCTTCTGTAACCTCAGCACAGGTTGCTGAATTAGTTGCCCTCACCCGTGCCTGCTTTTTGGCTGAGGGACGCTCCGCCACCATTTACACTGACTCTCGCTATGCTTTTGGGGTTGTACATGACTTTGGTACCCTCTGGCAAGCTTGGGGTTTCCTTACATCTGCCGGTACCCCTATTAAGAACGGCCCCTATATCGCTGCTCTCCTGTATGCAGTTTTACTTCCCTCTGCCCTGGCTATTGTTAAGTGCCCTGGCCACTCGATGGCAGACACTGATGTTGCTAAGGGTAATGCGTTTGCTGATGCCTCTGCTAAACATGCTGCTGCTATAGAACCTTCCCCAGATGCATTTCTAGGTTCCCTCTCTGTTTCTATACCACCACCCTCCCTCACTGACCTCACCCTGCTCCAGGACTCTGCCCCAGAAACTGAAAAAGATTCCTGGGTTGCCCAGGGTTGCTCTCTACATCCTGATTCCCTTTGGCGTTCGCCTACTGGTACTTTCGTAGCCCCCTTTTCATTCTACCCATCGCTGGCCGCCCTGCTACACGGTGTTTCGCATGTCGGAAAGGAGGGAATGGCGTCTGCTCTAACTAAGGCGGGATGGTGGGCTCCCCATTTCAGCTCTTTTGCAGCCCGCCACTGTGCCGCCTGCACCACTTGCCAAAGCCACAATATTGGTAAACCTGTAAAAGTGGCTCAGGGATTCCGGGGCTTGCCCCAAGCACCCTTCTTGCATTGGCAACTTGATTTTGTACAAATGCCTAAGTGTCAACGATTTGAATTTATTTTGGTTATGGTATGTTTATTTTCTGGTTGGATTGAAGCCTTTCCTTGTTGCAAGGCTGACTCACTGTCCGTTGCTAAATGTTTGTTAAACCATATTATGCCTGCCAAGGGAATTCCTGCCACTCTGTCCAGTGACCGGGGTACACACTTTACCGGACAAATTGTTCAACACCTGGATCATATATTACATGTCACACACCTGCTGCACTGTCCCTACCACCCACAAAGTGCAGGTGCTGTGGAAAGGCGAAATGGTGTACTTAAGAATAAACTTGCTAAAATTTCAGAGGGTAGCCGTGTTAGTCTGGATCTGTAAAAGCAGCAAAGAATCCTGTGGCACCTTATAGACTAACAGACGTTTTGGAGCATGAGCTTTCGTGGGTGAATACCCACTTCCTCAGATGCATGTAATGGAAAAATGGTTTTTCCATTACATGCATCTGAGGAAGTGGGTATTCACCCACGAAAGCTCATGCTCCAAAACGTCTGTTAGTCTATAAGGTGCCACAGGATTCTTTGCTGCTTTTGCTAAAATTTGTGACTCCACAGGGTTAAGCTGGTCAGCAGCTTTACCACTAGCCCTTATGGAAATGCGATCCACTCCATCCCAAAGGCATAAACTGAGTCCTTTTGAAATCGTTATGGGACGCCCTATGCGAACTGTGGCTACCATTACTCCAGTCCCAGACTTGAATTTGACTCACAGTACGCTCCTTCAATATTGCAAGGGATTAATGCAAGCTGTAAGTCACTTCCATTCACAGGTTCGAGCAGCCTGGCCGACGGAACCCACCTCTGACGCCTGCCACAACCTTGAACCAGGTGACTGGGTCTACGTACGGCATCACCATCGAAAACACGCCTTGGAACCTCGCTGGAAGGGTCCTCATCAGGTACTGCTTACTACCCAGACAGCTGTTAAGCTATCTGGCATTGCAGCATGGATACATGCTTCACAGTGTAAGAAGACACCCTCCCCGGTGAACCAATCAACACCTCAGGACTGCGCAGAGTCAGTTTTGACTCCAGAAGAAGACGTAGAGGAACAGCCTGCAATACCTTACAATCTACGCTCTCGTAAGGGTTGCCAGAAGCAGATGACGATCTAAAGCAAGGCCCAAGAAGCAGCAGCAGTGAGCCTAGCGCCTGCTGTCTGGTGGACATAAAACTGTGAGTGCAGTTCCCTCAGTTGAGGTTGTCAGAACCAGAAGGGCCTTGCCTCCAACATGCACCTCTGGTGGCGCCTGTTCCTCGGCTGCTGGTATCTTAAGGTCTGGGGTGCCCACAATGACAATTCTTTTATCCAGCAGCAAATGTGGATAGCCCAGACCCTTAATATTTCTAAATGCTGGGTCTGCAGCCACATCCCAGCCCACTCTCAAGCTGGTGTTCCTGTCCTGGCTATCCCACTGAATTCCCCAGACCTTACTGGAGGACCTCGTCCATTTAACAAAACATGGAACAGCAATGACACTTGGGAAGCAGTGGGAATAAATGTATCTAAATGGATAAGTGTGGTGGAGGGGAAAGGTCATTGGTGTTGGGTGTGTAATGGGACAGGGCTGGATCTGGGAACAAGCCGTTGCCTTCAGCATATTGTGGCAAATGGTGTATGGGATTATTCAAACAAAACTAAGAAGTGGCGGACTGGGTATGGGGATATGAATTTTTTCTCAACCTGGGATCAAACAGAAAAATCAATCTCATGTTCCCCCTACAGTAATCTTAGTAAAAATAATACAATCTTCCAATGCCATACAAATACTACCACTCTTCGTAAGGAGGATTACCCTGTGCCCTTTGGAGGATATTACTCCTCATTTGCAGATACCTATGTAACAAATGGATGCAATCGACCTTTCCCGGCCTTAATAGGCCATCATTGGGTTTGTGGAACCAAAGCTTATACTGTATTACCAGCTAACTGGTCAGGTATCTGTTATCCTGCCCAACTCTTCCCACAATTCCGGGTGCTAGAGTCCCTCCCACGAGAACGCCTCCGTAATTTCAGGCGAAAAAGAAGGGACTTACTAGATGCCCAATGGTATATACATAACATAAGCCCCTTAACTTGGGAAGAGGCCATTGGCACTTCCTTTATCCCACTTGGGGGAGTAATACACCACGCAAAAAGACTCCTAAGGTTACAAGCAGTGGTTGAAATAATGGCAAATGAAACCGGAGAAAGTTTAAAAACCCTGGCCAAAGAAACAGGGGTGATCAGACAGGTTGCCCTCCAAAACCGTCAAGCATTAGATATAGTGCTGGCTGCAAAAGGAGGAACCTGTGCTCTCATTGGAAAAGAATGTTGTGTGTTTATACCTGACAATACCAATGAGGTAATAGATCACGCTAGCCACTTAGAACAAATCGCATATCTTCCTCATGAAGAGCTGAGTTCTTTATGGAAGTGGCTAAGTAACCTGTTCAATTTCTCTGGCATAGGAAACTGGTTGTTTCAGGGAGCCCTAACTATCCTGTTTGGAATCTTAGTGATTTTTGTATGCTTTCAGTTAATCTCCTGTTGTATTCACAATTGTGTCACCCAGATGACTACCCCAAAACAGAGTGCTAACATGATGATTTTGAATATCGCTGATGAACTAAAAGATAAGGAACGGTTAATTTGTGGAACCCAGTAAGGGTTGGTCATGGCGTACGCCTGACCAAAAGGAGGGATTGTGAAAGTAAAATAAATTATATATTAAGAATAGAAAGGATTAAAGAAATGCTGTCTGTATCTGTAAGCAAAAATGTTGGAATGTTGCAACCAGGTGTCAGGAATACAGACATTAACATAGAACAATTGCACCGTTTAAGGGCAATTGGTGAAGCATTAGCCTTAGATCGATAACAGTTAGTAAGGAAATAGGATATGCATGCTGTGCCCCAAATGAATTTTCCTGTTTTGCTTTCTTTGTTCCTTTGTCTAATTCCCGCTCTTTTATCTGTATAAATAAGACTGTTTGGGTCTTGCATGGGCACTCACATATTCTGAATGTTATTGGCGGAGCGCTGCGCTAATAAACAGAGTGGTCTGACAAATTGTGAGTCTTGATTCTAACTTTGACACATACAACAGTTCGAAAGGTGAAAACCCGGTAGATTCCTGGGGCACCTCCCTGTACGCGAACAGCAGGTGAGGTAAGTACTTGTCCCAGTCCTGCGGGTGCTGGTTCATAAATGTTTTTAGCATCATCTTCAGCGTCCCGTTGAACCTTTCTACCAGCCCGTTGGACCGGGGGTGATACGCTGAGGCCCAGTTGTGCTGGACCCCACATTTCTGCCATAAGGACCAGAGCAGGGCCGACATGAAGTTGGACCCCTGGTCCGTTAAGACCTCCTTGGGGAACCCCACCCGGCTGAAAATTGTCAGCAGCGCATCTGCCACTGTGTCGGCTTCGATAGAGGACAAGGCCACCGCCTCGGGGTAGCGAGTGGCAAAATCCACCACCACCAGGATGTATTTCTTCCCTGACCGAGTCATCTTGCTGAGGGGTCCCACTATGTCCATGGCCACCTTCTGGAAAGGTTCTTCTATGATGGGTAAAGGCCTCAAAGCCGCTTTCCCCTTGTCCCGGGCCTTCCCCACCCTCTGGCAGGGGTCACAGGATTGACAGTACTGTCGGACCTGGGTAAAGACCCCAGGCCAGTAAAAGTTCTGTAGCAGCCTCTGCCTGGTGCGTCGGATTCCCTGGTCCCCTGCCAGAGGGATGTCATGGGCCAGGTACAGCAGCTTGTGACGAAACTTCTGGGGAACCATCAGCTGCCTCCTGATCCCCTATGACTCTACTTCCCCTGGAGGAACCCATTCTCGGTACAGGAACCCCTTCTCCCACAGGAACCTCTCCTTGCAACCTCTCCTCATGGTCTGTACCGCACTAAGGTCAGCCCGGTCCCGGTGCTTCCGCAAGGAGGGATCTTTCTGCAACTCGGCCTGGAACTCAGCAGCTGGGACAGGGATGGGGACCGGCTCTCTCTTGCTGGCTGGGTCTGAGGCCGCAGCCTCTCTGCACCGTGCCCCTGGGCGTCCCCCACTCCCTGGGTTAGGGTCCTGCACCTCGGGTCGAGTACCTTCCCCGTTGTCGGGGTGCAGTGCCCTTTGCCGACTCTGACTACGAGTCACGACCAGGGCACTCTGGGTGTTACTAGGCCAGTCCTCGAGGTCCCCTCCCATTAACACGTCAGTGGGCAAATATCGGTGTACCCCCACATCCTTGGGGCCCTCCTTGGCCCCCCATTTCAGGTGTACCCTTGCCACAGGCACCTTGAATGGGGTCCCGCCCACACACATCATGGTCAGGTAGGTGTCGGGCACCATCCGATCTGAGGCAACCACCTCGGGCCGGGCCAGCGTCACCTCTGCGCCCGTGTCCCAGTACCCAGTGACCTTCCTCCCATCTACCTCCAGAGGAACAATGCACTCCTTCCGGAGGGGCAGCCCCGCGCCCACCTGGTATACCAAAAACCCGGAGTCTGGAGCATCCAGCCCCCCAGAGGAGCTGACCTGGGGACCTCCTCCCTCCTTCACAGGTGGTATGTTGCCAGCCTCCCTTTCCTGGGAATGTAGCCCCTCCTCCGATTGGGTTTTTACCCAGTCCACCCTCTGCGGGTTGGGTCTGCTTGGTCTGTCCCTGAGCTTGGGGCACTGGGCCCGTATGTGACCTCGCTGGCCACAGCGATAGCAGCCCATGTCTCGTGGGTCCCCTTGAGTGGGTCGGAGGGACCTGCCGCTGGATGTTCCCCTTTTGGGGGGTTCTCCATAGGCCCCCGTTGGGAGGTCCCATGATGACTCTCTCTCTGTGTTGAGGCAGGCTTGCTCCTTCGAGACTCCTCCCTGCCATCCCCTGCCCGACTGTCCACAAATTGGTCGGCCAGCTGGCCTGCATGCTGTGGGTTCTCCGGCTTCTGGTCCATCAACCACAGCCTCAAGTCGGATGGGCACTGCTCGTACAGGTGCTCCAGTATGAATAGGTCAAGCAGGTCCTCTTTAGTTTGGGCCCCAGCTGTCCACTTGCGGGCATACCCCTGCGCCCGGTTGACCAGTTGTAGGTATGTGACCTCACGGGTTTTACGCTGGCTCCGGAACTTTTTCCGGTACATCTCAGGAGTCAGCCCAAACTCGCGGAGCAGGGCCTGTTTGAACAGTTCGTAGTCCTCTGCCTCCGCCCCTTTCAGTCGGCTGTACACCTCCACGGCTGTGGAGTCCAGTAAGGGGGTGAGAACTGCGATCCTGTTTGCAGGGTCAACCCTGTGCAGCTCGCAGGCATTCTCAAAGGCCGTCAGGAAGGTATCTATGTCCTCCCCCTCCTTACGCTGGGGCAGCAAGTGCTTATCAAAGCTCTTTGTAGGCTTGGGTCCCCCCTCACTCACCGCAGCCAGGGCCCCACTGCTCGCCAGCCGGGCCAGCTCCAGCTCATCTTTACGCTGTTTCTCCTTCTCCTCCCGCTCATGTTCACGCTGTTTCGCCTTCTCCTCCAGCTTTTGCCTCTTTAACTCGAGCTTCTCCCTTTCATATTCCAGCCGCATCCGCTCCACGGATGCCGAGCGTTGCCGGGAGGATCCCCTGCTGGGGGGTGAGCTTCGCCGGGCGGATCCCCTGCTGGCCGGGGGTGTCACGGTGCCCTCGGTATACACTGGGCTCCTCCCCGCCCTTCCCCTAGGCCTAGGAAGGGGGGGTCTCGGGAAGCCCTCGTCCGTTGGCTGACCACTCCCAGCGGGGACAGACACTGGTGCCTGCGCTGCATCTGCCCGGCTGCTTCCCCCAGAGACAGGGCTCCGTTCATTCATGCGGTCTCCCTGCTCCAGCTGGGCAATCAGCTGGTCCTTGCTGAGCCTCCCTGGGTGCAGCCCCCTCTGCTTGCACAGCTCCACCAGGTCACACTTGCGCCGCTGGGCAAACCTCTTCCTGCTGACCACTCACAGGCCGGGGTGCTCGCCGCTCCCCACGGTTTCCAGGGGGACCCCCCAGTGCACCAGCCCTTCTTGAGGTCACCACCTCTCTGCCAGGGTCGAGCTGCAGACTCCTCCGCCCCTGGGACCGCTCACTGCAATCCCCTGGGGGACCCTGTTACTGCAAAGTCCTTCTCACTGGGCACACACTCCCAGGGGTTAATCACCCCTTCGTTTTACTGCTCCCCAGTCACTTACTGCAGGAAGCGCCGTCCACGGGGTGCAGTATCTCCTGCCGCTGCCACCAGTTGTCACGGAGTGTGGGGGGAGTCCGGCCCTGCACCCCTCTTCCTGGGACCCACAGTGACTCTCCTCCAGCCAGTAAAACAGAAGGTTTATTGGACAACAGGAACACAGGTTACAGCAGAGCTTGCAGGCACAGGGTGCAGGGCCCTGACTCCCCCACACTCCGTGACACCCGGTGAATCGCAGGAATGGGGGTGCAGGGCCCTGACTCCCCCACACTCCGTGACACCCGGTGAATCGCAGGAATGGGGGGTGAAGGGCCCTGACTCCCCCACACTCCGTGACACCCGGTGAATCACAGGAATGGGGGTGCAGGGCCCTGACTCCCCCACACTCCGTGACACCCGGTGAATCGCAGGAATGGGGGTGCAGGGCCCTGACTCCCCCACACTCCGTGACACCCAGTGAATCACAGGAATGGGGGTGCAGGGCCCTGACTCCCCCACACTCTGTGACACCCAGTGAATCACAGGAATGGGGGGTGAATGGGGGTGCAGGGCCCTGACTCCCCCACACTCTGTGACACCCGGTGAATCACAGGAATGGGGGGTGCAGGGCCCTGACTCCCCCACACTCCGTGACACGCGGTGAATCGCAGGAAGGGGGGGTGCAGGGCCCTGACTCCCCCACACTCCGTGACACCCGGTGAATCACAGGAATGGGGGGTGCAGGGCCCTGACTCCCCCACACTCCGTGACACCCGGTGAATGGCAGGAAGTGGGGGGTGCAGGGCCCTGACTCCCCCACACTCCGTGACACCCGGTGAATGGCAGGAAGTGGGGGGTGCAGGGCTCTGACTCCCCCACACTCCGTGACACCCGGTGAATCGCAGGAATGGGGGTGCAGGGCCCTGACTTCCCCACACTCTGTGACAAGCTCCCATTGGCTGCAGTGCTTGGCGCAGAGGAAGCCCCTGACCTCGCGCCCTGGCTGGAGCTCTGGCACTGGGCAAGCCCCCAGACGGGAGCTCAAGGGCCGGATTAAAACATCTGAGGGCCGGTTGTGGCCCCAGGGCCATAGTTTGCCCATCCCTGCTCTAAGCTCCCAGGGGACCATGGGACCAGCTCCTGTGACAGGTGGGCTAGCCCAGGTCCGACCGCTCTCCCAGCAGCTGGGCTCCGGCAGGGCTGTCTGAGCCCTTGCGACTCTCTCCTTACCTGCTCCAGTGTGGGGCAGTCACCATCCCCCTGGGCAGCAGCCGATCACACTCCCGTCTCCGGGCCGTGTCCCAGCTCCCGGCGGCAGCAGCGCAACGCTGACCTCGTGAGATTCCTGGATCCCCGGGCCAGTGGGGCGCATGCTGCCCGTGTGACCCCGTCTATCGCCCAGGCCACAGACTGCCCCCCACACCCCTAGAGCGGAGCTGCTAGACAAACCTTGAACACTGGCCAGGGATGGAGAATTCCCCACAGCCCCAGCTAACTCCTCCCCATGGCGAACGGCCCTGTCTGTTACAACCATGCCTTCTCCCGCTGCCGTGTCCAGCCCTGCACGGGTTCTCCCTTTGGCTGCAACTAAAGAGCCCCTGACGCTGCACAACCCCGGCCCCTCTAGCCCGTCTCGGCCCCCCACCGGTACCCCGGGACAGTGCCTGGTGGGGCTGAGACATTTAACCCATGACTCGACCCTCGGCTCCCGGCTGGCTGCCCAGCCCAGCTTCCCCTGATGGGGGCACCTCCCTGCTCAGATCATCCACAGCCCTGGGGAACCAGCTGAGGGCAGGTGAAGCCACCCTTGCCAGGCCCTGCCAGGGGGCAGCTCTCCACGTGCCCTGCGCCCTGCCCCGCTGCCCTCCCCGCCAGAAGGAGGGGCAGGTGGAGGCAGGACCATTTTCCTCGTGATTTATTAACAAACAAACCCAGCAACCAGCAAAGGGTGCTGACAGGGACAGTTAAAATGTCCGAGCGGCTGATGGTGCCCGGGGGGAGGCCCAAGGCAGAGGCCAGGGCATCCTGAGGGAAGGGTGGGGACCAAAGTCCCCAGGCCCTGACTATGGCATTGGGAGGGCAGGAGCATGGGCCCCCCATCAGTCTCCCTGTTATAGCCGTAAGGCAGCCTTGCACCCTGGGCCAGGAGGGGCGGGCAAAGCTACCCCCACCCCTGGCACCGTCATCCCTCAGCTCTGGGAGGGCCTAAGCGGCTTCTCAGCCAAACTGAGGCGCCAGAAGAAGCCAGCGAGGGTGGAGACGCCCTTGGGGGAGGCTGTGGGGGAGACAGGGCCAGCCTGCCCCATAGCCCCTGGGGAGGGGGCCTTCTTACGGAAGAGGCTGGGGAAAGGGCAGGAGGGTGAGGTGTTGAGGGAGCAGCCCATGGCCTTTGGCAAGGCCCCTGGGGACGGGAGCCCTTCAGGAAGCCAGGACACAAGGCCCCCTTTCCTGCACACAGGGGTGGCAGGGGGCCTTGGTGGGGGGGCAGGAGCTGGGCCCAGGGAGTCCTGGGGCTCGAGGTGGGCTGGGAGGATGGCGAGCGTGTGGCGCCGGCTTAGCCTGGTTGAGGGCTCCGGCAGGGCAGCCTGGTCGGGGCGCACCCTGGTCCCCAAGTCCAGGCTGCCACAGGGCCCGGTACGGGGGCCCCGGGAGGTGCGGCTCCGGCGGCACAGATGGGGCGTGCGCGTCAACAGGAAATCGAGCTCCACATCCTGCAGCTCCGGCTCCTGCGCCGAGCACGTGGCGATGGAGTGGCGCTTCTCCTGCCGCTGTCGCTCCAGCTGCTGCTGGCGCTGCTCAGCCTGCTCCCGTGCACGGTTCTCCTGCGGGAAACAGGGCTCAGGGACAGGCCCCCAGCAGACCCCACAGCACTACCATAGAACCCACACTCTCATCACTAGACCCCACCCCATGGAGGAGTGACGGGGTGTTTGAGCACAGCCGCCCAGAAGCGCCCCTTGGCCTGCAGCACTTGGGGGTCAGGGGAGGTACAGGGAGTTGGGGGGATACAGGGGGTTCAGGGAGATACAGGGGGTACCTGCACAGCCATCTGGAAGCACCCCCTGAAGGCGTGCAGCACTTGGGGCCAGGGGAGGTACAGGTGATACAGAAGGGTTCAGGGGGCACCTGCACGGCCATCCGGAAGCACGCCCTGAAGGCATGTAGCACTTGGGGGGAAGAGGAAGTACAGGAGGTTTTGGGGGATACAGGGGGCACAGGGAGATACAGGGGGTACCTGCACAGCCATTCAGAAGTCCTCCCCAAAGATGTGCAGCACTTGGGGGGCAGAGGAAGTACAGGGGGGGTTGGGGGATACAGGGGGATCAGCGGGGTTGGGAGGTACAGGGGGGACCTTCACAGCCGTCCGGAAGTGCCCCCCAAAGGCATGCAGCACTTGGGGGGCAGGGGAGGTACAGGGGATTTTGGTGGATACAGGGGGGTTCAGGGGGCACAGGGGGTACCTGCACAGCTGTCTGGAAGCACCCTCTGAAGGCATGCAGCACTTGGGGGGCAGGGGAAGTACAGGGGGTTTGGGGGATACAGGGGGGTTCAGGGGGCACAGGGAGATACAGAGGCACAGGGGGTACCTGCACAGCCATCCAGAAGCACCCTCCCCAAAGGTGTGCAGCACTTGGGGGGCAGGGGAGGTACAGGGAGTTTGGGGGATACATGGGGTACCTGCACAGCCATCCAGAAGCACCCTCCCCAAAGGTGTGCAGCACTTGGGGGGCAGGGGAGGTACAGGGAGTTTGGGGGATACATGGGGTACCTGCACAGCCATCCGGAAGCACCCCCTGAAGGCATGCAGCACTTGAGGCCAGGGGAGGTACGGGGGATACAGGAGGGTTCAGGGGACACAGGGGGTACCTGCACGGCCATCCGGAAGCACCCCCTGAAAGCATGCAGCACTTGGGGGGCAGGAGAAGTACAGGGGGTTTGGGGGGATAGAGAGGGGTTCAGGGGCACAGGGAGATACAGGGGGTACCTGCACGGCCGTCCGGAAGCCCCCCCCCCAAAGGCGTGCAGCACTTGGAGGGCAGGGGAGGTTTGGGGATACAGGGGGCACAGAGGGTACCTGCACAGCTGTCCGGAAGCGCCCCCAAAGGCGTGCAGCACTTGAGGGGCAGGGGAGGTTACAGAGGGTTTGGGGGATACAGAGGGCTCAGGGGGGTTGAGGGGTACAGGGGACACATGGGGGACCTTCACAGCCATCCAGAAGTGCCCCCTGAAGGCATGCAGCACTTGGGGGGCAGGGGAGGGGCAGGGGGGTTCAGGGGGCACAGAAGGTACCTGCACAGCCGTCCGGAAGCACCCCCTGAAAGCGTGCAGCATTTGGGGGGCAGGGGAGGTACAGGGGGTTTGAGGGATACAGGGGGGTTCAGGGGGCACAGGGAGATACAGGGGGCATGGAGTACCTGCACAGCCATCCGGTAGCGCCCCCCAAAGGCGTGCAGCACTTGGGGGGGCAGGGGAGGTACAGGGGGTTTGGGGGATACAGGGAGGTTCAGGGGGGACGGGGGTACCTGCACAGCCATCCGGAAGCGCCCCCCAAAGGCATGCAGCACTTGGGGGGCAGGGGAGGTACAGGGAGTTTGGGGGATACAGGGAGGTTCAGGGGGGACAGGGGTACCTGCACAGCCATCCAGAAGTGCCCCCCAAAGGCATGCAGCACTTGGGGGGCAGGGGAGGTACAGGGGGTTTGGGGGATACAGGGGGGTTCAGGAGGCACAGGGAGATACAGGGGGCATGGAGTACCTGCACAGCCATCCGGAAGCGCTCTCCAAAGGCGTGCAGCACTTGGGGGGCAGGGGAGGTACAGGGGGTTTGGGGGATACAGGGGGGTTCAGGAGGCACAGGGAGATACAGGGGGCATGGAGTACCTGCACAGCCATCCGGAAGCGCTCTCCAAAGGCGTGCAGCACTTGGGGGGCAGGGGAGGTACAGAGGGTTTGGGGGATACAGGGAGGTTCAGGGGGACAGGAGGTACCTGCACAGCTGTCCGGAAGCGCCCCCCGAAGGCGTGCAGCACGGCACACACCTCCTGCAGGCAGAACAGAGCCTCGTCCTCACAGTAGAAGTCACGCAGCGTGGCCGTGGCCTGGTGCAGCCGCTCTAGCTCTGCCTGCACCGCGCCCAGCTCAGCCTGCGCCAGCTGCAGGAAGGGCTCCAGCTGTCCTGGGCCCAGCTCCGGCAGGCTGCTGCGGGCCCCTGCCAGGCGGTCCCCCAGGCCCTGCAGCTCCGATGCCACCTCCTGCTCCTGGATCCTGCGCACGTGGACGGGGCGAGGGAACCCGTCAGCTCCATGATGCCCCATCCGCCCCCCCACCCACTGGGGCAGGCCCATGAGGCTCCAGCCCCACACTAGGGAGAGCAGAGACCCCGCCCCGGGGCAGAGTCGGCCCCAGACCCCAAGGGCAGAAGGACCCACAGGGTACAGCTCTGGGGGCTGGAGGGGGAGCTCACCGTGATGCCAGACCCACGTGATCCAGTTTGCTTGGGAAATCCAGCAGGCTCCTGTCCTTCCGCTCAGCCTCCTGGGGCAAGAGACAAAGTGACCCCTGCCCCCCACAGCACAGCCCCTCACCCCATCCCCACAGCACCTAGTGACCCCTCCACCCCAAACCACCACCCACACTTCCTGGAGCAGAGTGCTTCTCCCACCACTCTGCTCCGCACAGCACCCAGTGTCCTTCCAGCACCCTGCCCCCTACAGCAGAGCACCCCACAACACTCCCCTGTCCCCCTGCCAGCACAGCACCCTCCCACCCACCCCCCATGCAGTAACATACACCCCCATCCTCCAACACTGGGAATATTGTGTGCCTCAGTTTTCCCTCTATACTGCATTGTTACCCAGTGGGGGGGAAAGGGCTGTTTGCCCTCAGTTGGACGAAAAGACGTAGGTGGGGGTGTCATCTAGTTGGCTGGGCCTCAGCCTCCATATCATACACCTGGGGAAATTCTGTGCCACTGCACATGCTCAGAATTCACGTGCTCTGCAGATTCCCCCCCTCCCCTGAGGTCACGTGGCAATTACACCCACAAGGGGCTGCTGCGGCACCAGGCTGGGCCGGGATGGGTCCCTGGCCTCTGTTTGCCAGACACTGGGAATGGGCGCAGGGGATGGGTCACTTGGTGATTCCCTGCTCTGTTCGTTTCCTCTGGGGCCCCTGGCGCTGGCCACTGTCGGCCGACAGGACACTGGGCTGCAGGGACCCTTGGTCTGACCCAGTCTGGCTGTTCTCATGTTCTTACACACCAGAGGGTAGCAGGCTCATGGGCCGGAGCAGCCAGCCGCGGAAGGGGAGAGGACAGAGGCTGCGTTCCTCACAGCACCCTGCCCGCGGGGTGAGGAGACACAGGATACGTGGCGGGGATGACAGAGCGGGGCCCATGGGGCTGCTGGGGGTCACACAGACTGGGATGACAGCACTGAGGCAGGGGCTGGGGGGACAGATGTGCCTGACTGATTGGGAGAAGCTTGGGGTCAGCCAGGGTCTGCATGTGGGAAGCTCCCCACCTCCCTAATGATCCCTCCCGCCCCAAAACACCTGTTCCATACTTCTCCCATTGACACCCATCATCCCTCCAGGTTCACATCCAGGCTCCTGCCCTCTCCTTCAGCTCCTCATTACCCCGACTCCCCCAGCCACTGGGCTGCTGCCGCTGGGGCGGGAAATCCAGTTCTGTGCTGTGGTTTACATGAATTCTCACTCCGCGCTCTGTGTACGGAATCTATTGGTCAAACCTATTTCCTGACTCTCCCCATTGGCTGTACTGTCCCAGAATGATGAACTGAGAATGTCTTAATGCTTGCTCTGAATACTGCGTTGGTGCCTCAGTGTCCCCATGGCAGTTCTTAAGTATCTGGGTGGTGGGATAAGGGTGTGTGGTTGCTGCAGAGCAAAGGGCCAGTGCCCCAAAATGCCTGGCACTCTGTCTCCTAGCAACTGATGGCCTGGGCCCCTCCCCTGCAAAGGTGCCAGCTGAAGGTGTTGGAGACAAAGGGATCAGGTGACCTCCTGGCCCGGGAAAGGGGCTGAGCAGAGAGGAGGGGCTGGAAGGGTTGTTAGTCTGGAGCTGGCTGGGGACGAGGAGTGAAGTGCAGATGTGGGGGTCTGGCTCACTGCCCCCCAGAGTGGACCCGGCCGAGGGGTCCAGCTCGCTGTACCTACAAGCTGTTTTAGACCCTGTTCCTGTCATCTAATAAACCTCTGTGTTACTGGCTGGCTGAGAGTCATGTGTGACTGCAAGGTGGGGGTGCAGGACCCTCTGGCCCCCCCCGGACCCCGCCTGGGTGGACTCGCTGTGGGAAGCGCACGGAGGGGCAGAGGATGCTGAATGCTCCAAGGAGAGACCCAGGAGGTGAAGCCGTGGGAGCTTCTTGCCCTGCAGACAGTCTGCTCCGAGGGAGAGGAGGCTCCCCAGAGTCCTGCCTGGCTTTGTGGGGAGCAGTTCCAGAGCATCGTCCAGGGGACTTCGTGACACCCAGCCATACCTGCTGGTGGGTGTTTCGAAATAAATGACCAGACCCATCGAAATGGGCACGATGATACTGTGGTATTTTGACAAACGTAACATGCAGAATTGTTTATTTTTGGCACAGAATCCCCCCAGGAGCGGTCCCGTAACCTAGACTTGCCCACCTCTCTGCCAGGAGCCGAGCAGCAGGCGACAGGGCTGGGTGGGTGGGTGGGGATAAGCCCAACTGCGCCCCGCAGCCCAGGGCTGACCTGGGGGTGACAGACAGACACACAGCGCTCACTGCAGCCTGGCTGGGCTCTGGCTCACCGTCAGCACTGGGGAACCCGGCTGTGCAGCACTGTGGGAGCGTCGCTGCCCATGCTGGGCAAGGGGTCCAGCTCTGGGACTCACTTGCACAGCTCACAGGGGGGCAGCAGGCCCAGAGCTGCAGTCTCAGGACACAGGGGGGCCACAAGGCTCAGCCTGGAGGAAGAGTGAGCTCCCCAGGGGTCCAGCACACTGACGGGGTCCTTCCCAGAGACTGCTCAAAAAATGGGGCATAATCCCAATCCTGTGGATCCCTGACAGCCCCAAGCCCCCCTTTTTCCCCCCCGCTGCACCCCTACAACACAGCCTCCCTCCTGAGTCCCAGTTCCCCCTTCACAGCCCTGACTCTGGGGGTGATCCCCGTTCCGCACTCACCATGGCCACGAAGTGCAGCAGGTCCACGCCTGGCTTGTTGGCCTTGGTGTCTGCCAGCCTGAGGAGAGAGGTCATCCGGAAGCCTGCGGCATGGCCAGCGTAGCCTCCCTGACAAGGAAAGTGCATGCTATGGAAACAGGTACTCTCAGCAGCCTCTCTCCCTCTAACCACTAGTCCCCACTCCCCTCCCAGAGCCGGGAGAGAACCCAGGAGTCCTGGCTCCCAGCCCCCACTGCTCTATCTGCTAGTCCCCACTCCCCCTCCAGAGCCAGGAGAGAACCCAGGAGTCCTGGCTCCCAGCCCCCACTGCTCTAACCACTAGTCTCCACACCCCTCCCAGAGTCAGGAGAGAACCCAGATGTCCTGGCTCCCTGCACCTCCCGCTCTAATCAATATTCCCCACTTCCTTCCTTTCTCCCATCTTCATTTGTACTAGGGAGGCTTCAGAAACACGTGGGGAGCGAGGCTGGAGTGGCTGTGAGAGAGGGATCTGCTGTGAGGGGTCAGGAGACACTGGCCAAGCTGCCCCCTGTGACCATGTTCTGTACAAACACTGCGTGTCTCACTTTCCCCATGTGCTGCTCGGTTAGCAGGGGGGGCGTTTGCTTGTGGCAGAGACCCAGGTGTCACTGTGCCTGGCTGGCTGGGGCCCGGGCCCACGGCGAGGCCCAGAAGACAACTGCCTGGACATTTGGCACCTAGCACCCAATGCCCAGGAATGGGCCCCCCTCCACAGGCATCCAGCCAGTGTGACTAGCTGGACAGCAAAGGCAGAGGGGGACGGGGAGTGTTAAGGATGGGTGGCACAAGGACACGCTCCTGGAGGGGATTACAGAGGGGCCAGGGGGCTCTGGGCTCTGATTCGACCCGGCGCTAACCCAGGACTCTGTGCTGGGTCCAGACCCCCAGGCACCCGTCTGCTGTTCCCACAGGCAGTCACTGCAGAGTCAGGCCGGGGGGTGCCTGGCTCCCTTTGGGTACAAGTCTCCTGCCGGGGTCCCACCAGGGGCACTCGCTGAGGGGGCTCCCGGTGTGTCATGGGGGCTGGGGGCTCCGAAGGTTGGTCCCTGGTGGGGGAGCCAAGGGGCTGACCCCAGCAAGTGTGACCCGGAGGTGGCCAACGCCCTGCCCGGGGCCTGCCAGGGCTGTCCCGGAGCCAGGCGAGGGCACCGTGCCACTGGATCTGCGACACCCCCCTGGCCCCTCAGACCCAGCCAAGCCCCCCCTCGGCCCGGCCCCAGAGCGGGCGCTCACCGTGTTCATGTAGTTGCCGGCTCTCAGGACCAGGCGGATGACGACATGCAGCTCCTCGCAGCCCAGCAGCTCTGCGGAGAGGGGATGGCGGAGGTGAGTGGGGGGCTCTGCTCCAGGGTCCAGCCCCTCCCCTGCCCTCCAAGTGCCCCTGGCCAGCCCCACACGCACCCCGAGCCGCCTCAGTCAAGATCTGGATGGAGGATTTCAGTGAGTTGAGCTTGGGGAAAAACTCCTCCTTCAGGACGAGCAGCTCCAGGCGCCGGGCGTAGCTAGGGGGAAGCAGAGCAGGTGACAGCGGAGCGGCCAAGCTGCGGAGATGCTGGGGCAGCGAGCCCATGGGATCCAGGCTGAGCTCCAGGATCCAGCCAGGCCTCGGCAGCCAGCTCAGCAACCAGGGGCTCCCCGAGACCCTCATCCACCTGCAGTGACCCCCACTTCAAACCGGACCCCGGTCCCAGCCACGCAGTGCCTGGGCAGTCAGCCCCACCAGCGCCCTTCTCTGGGAAAGCCCTGCCCACAAGGAGGACTGTGCCAGGCCAGAGACATACCTGACCTGCCTGCCTAGGGGGCCAAGCCAGGCCCCAGGAACGCAGAGCCCACCCCGTCCCCGTCCCTGTCCCCAGCCGAGCCAGGCCCCAGGAACGCAGAGCCACCCCGTCCCTGTCCCTGCCCCCATCCCCATCCCCGCCAGGCCCCAGGAATGCAGAGCCACCCCGTCCCTGTCCCTGCCCCCATCCCCGTCCCCGCCAGGCCCCAGGAACGCAGAGCCCACCCCGTCCCCATCGCAGCCAGGACCCAGAACGTATAGCCCACCCCATCTCTGTCTATGGCCAAGCCAGGCCCCAGGAACGCAGAGCCCACCCCGTCCCCGCCAGGCCCCAGGAACGCAGAGCCCACCCCGTCCCTGTCCCTGCCCCCATCCCCATCCCCGTCCCCGCCAGGCCCCAGGAACGCAGAGCCACCCCGTCCCTGTCCCTGTCCCCATCCCCGTCCCCGCCAGGCCCCAGAAACGCAGAGCCCACTCCGTCCCCGTCAGGCCCCAGGAACGCAGAGCCCACTCCGTCCCTGTCCCTGCCCCCATCCCCGTCCCCATCCCAGCCAGGCCCCAGGAACGCAGAGCCCACCCCGTCCCTGTCCCTGCCCCCATCCCCGTCCCCATCCCAGCCAGGCCCCGGGAACACAGAGCCCACCCCGTCCTCAGCAGGGCTCCAGAGGTGACCCTGGCAACTACAGGGCAGTAAGCCTCACTTCAGTACCCGGCAAATTGGTTGCAACTATTGTAAAGAACAAAATTGTCACACATAGATGAACATAATTTGTTGGGAATAGTCAACATGTTTTTGGTAAAGGGAAATCATGCCTCACCAAATCTACTAGAATTCTTTGAGGGGTTCAACAAATATGTGGACAAGGGGGATCCAGGGGACATAGTGACTTAAATTTTCAGAAAGCCTTTGACAAGGACCCTCACCAAAGGCTCTTACACAAAGTCAGCTGTCACGGGATGAGAGGGAAGGGCCTCTCATGGATAGGTAACTGGTTAAAAGATTGGAAACAAAGAGTAGGAAGAAATGGTCAGTTTTCAGAATGGCGAGAGGTAAATAGCGGTGTCCGCCAGGGGCCTGGTCTGGGACCAGTCCTAGTCACCACACTCATAAATGATCTGGAAAAAAGGGCAAACAGTGAGGTGGCAAAATTTGCAGATGATACAAAACTACTCAAGATTGTTAAGTCCCAGGCAGAGTGTGAAGAGCTACAAAAGTATCTCACAAAACTGGGTGACTGGGCAACAAAATGGCAGATGAACTTTAATGTGGATAAATGCAAAGTAATGCCCAGTGGAAAACATAATCCCAACTATACATATAAAATGATGGGGTCTGAATTAGCTGTTACCACTCAAGAAAGACCTTGGAGTCATTGTGGATAGTTCTCTGAAAACATCCACTCAACATGCAGCAGCGTCAAAAAAGTGAAAAGAATGTTGGGAATCATTAGGAAAGGGACAGATAATAAGACAGAAAATATCATGTTGCCTCTATATAAATCCATGAGATGTCCAAATCTTGAAAACTGCATGAAGACTGGTCTCCCCATCTCAAAAAAGATATTTTGGAATTAGAAAAGGTTCAGAGAAGGGCAACAAAAATGATGAGGGGTATGGAACAGCTTCTGTATGAGGAGAGAGAAATAAGACTGGGACTTTTCAGCTTGGAAAAGAGGCGACTGAGGGGGGATATGATAGAGGTCTATAAAATCATGACTGGTGTAGAGAAAGTAGATAAGGAAGTGTTGTTTACTCCTTCTCATAACGCAAGAACTAGGGGTCACCAAATGAAATTAATAGGCAGCAGATTTAAAACAAACAAAAGGAAGTATTTTTTCACACAACACACAACCAACCTGTGGAACTCCTTGCCAGAGGATGTTGTGAAGGCCAAGATTATAATAGGATTCAACAAAGAACTAGATAAATTCATGGAGGATAGGTCCATCAATAGCTATTAGCCAGGATGAACAGGGATGGTGACCCCAGCCTCTGTTTGCCAGAAGCTGGGGATGGGTGACAGAGGATGGATCACTTGATGGTTCCCTGTTAGGTTCATTCCCTCTGGGGCACCTGGCACTGGCCACTGTTGGTAGACAGGAAATTGGGCTTGATGGACCTTGGGTCTAACCCAGTATGGCCGTTCTTATTTTCAAGCCAGGCCCCAGGAATGCAGAGCTGTGCCAGGTGCCCAAGCTGGGGGCCCCAGCCCACTCGGCGTGACACCAAGCAGGACTCTGGGGCAGCGTCTCCCCTCAGGGCACCTGTCCCAGGGCAAGGATCCTGCTCCACTTCGGCACCTCCTGGGTCTGACCTCAGAGCGTTCAGCCCCCTGCCATCCCATGAGCTCCCCGCAGCGAGTCCCCCTGGGTGAGACCCCTGGGGGAGCCTCACCCCCAAAGGGTCCTGCCCCCCACGCTGCAGCCAGCCATGACTCCCAGCCTGCGTGTGACAGACGGGTTATTATTGTGGGGAGCCCAGCGTAGAACAGAGCTTGGCAGCACCGAGATCAGGGACCTTTGGCAAAGTCCATGGGGGGATCCAGAGTTCTGGGCCCTCGCCCCTGAGTCCCCAACCAGGAGACTGACTCGCTTCCAGCTGCCTGGCTTCCATCACAGCCATTGCCCTCCTCCGTCCTTTGTCCCTTTCAGGGTCCAGCAGGTCACCTGGGCTGCATCAACCCCCCTTGCAAAGGAGGAGACCCAGCCAGCAGCTGCCAGGCTACAAGTGTCAGTTGTTCTCTGCAGCCCGTCAGCAGTCGCACCTGCTCTCTAGGGGTGTCTGCAATAATCACACCCCCTTGTCCCACCACCTCAGTACTTGAGTAACACGTGGGGAAACTGAGGCACACACATTGTTCAGACAAAACATTAAAACCATTCCCACTTCACTACAAAAGCCCAGTCCTTCCCTGGCTGAGCTGGGCCCCTTGGACACGGAGCCTGGCTTGTCCTGGATCACTTACAACCCTCCAACATCACACATGTGCTATGTCTGTAGCCAGAACAGGTCTGGTTTCAGCCCTGGCTGTGGGTTGTGCCCACCTCAACCCGGCAAGCTCTGGGGCCAGAGGAGGGCAGGGGCCCCGGGGGAAGGAGTCAGCCTGCAGCCTACGTGAGCAATGTGGAGGTAGCAGCCATCACCCCAACTCAGTCCCCACCCCACAGCCCCTCATACTTGGAGACACCCCCTGTGATGGAGCAGGGCGGATTTGACCTGGGAATGTTGTAGGGAGGTTACACTGGGGAGGAGAAAGAAGCTCCCTGAGCTGTAACCTGAGCCAGGAGGGGGGTTGGGAGAAGTGACACCTTCGGCCCGGGAGACTGGACAAAGGAGAGGAGGAGCGGGGGGAGGGGGCAGAGAGGGGCTGGAGGGGTTCTGGTTTGAGTTGTGTGCTGGGTGGTGGAACACAGGGAACCCCAAGGCTGGGATCTAAGCTCCCTGCCCCCCAGTAGGACTCGATTGAGGGGTCCTGGCTGTGCCTCCAGGCTCTGCTGTAACCTGCATTCCTGTTGTCCAATAAACCTTCTGTGTTACTGGCTGCTGAGAGTCACTGTGAGTCCCAGGAAGTGACTCCCCCACACTCCAAGCCCCCCCCCCCACAGCCACCACCCTGCTCCCCCAGCGCCCCCGCTGGGTGCCCAGAGCTCTCACCTGGGAACCCCCACAAGCAGCAGCGAGAAGGCCTCGGCGTCCGAGAGCTGGCTCCAGGGGCCCTGGAACGCCCTCAGTTTTTTGACCTGCTGGGACAGAGTCGGGGAGCGTTAGCCCAGGGAGTTGCCGCAGGGACTGGACTGCCTGTGCCCTCCTGCCCCCTCACCTCGTCTGCGTCGGGCAGCATCTTGCACAGCTCCAGCAGCTTCTCAGCCCCGTACAGGGAACCAGCGCCGGCCTGGAGATCGGTCACGATCTGCTGCACAGGCCTGGGGGGCGGAAGAGATGTCAGCTCAGCCCGGAGACCAGCCCCCAAGCAGCCCCAGACCCCCACCCCTCAATCCCTGCCCCAAGGAGCCTCACCATCCCCACCCCACACATGAGAGGGTCTATGGTGCAGCTTGGGGCTCCCCTCCCACTGCCAGCTGCTCCCTGTCATGGAGTGTAGGGGAGTCTGGCCCTGCACCCCTCTTCCTGGGACTGACAGTGACTCAGCCAGTCAGTAACACAGAAGGTTTATTGGACAACAGGAATGCAGGTTACAGCAGAGCTTGGAGGCACAGCCAGGACCCCTCAGTCAAGTCCCTCTGGGGGTTCAGGGAGCTTAGATGCCAGCTTGGGATTCCCTGTGCTGCACCACCCAGCCCCAAACCGAAACTGACCCAACCCTCTCCAGCAGGCTCCCTTCCTTTGTCCAGCTTCCCGGGCAAAAGTGTTGACTCCTCCTACCCACCTGCCTGGCTCAGGTTACAGGCCTAGATCCTGTCCCTCACCTAAAATAATCCTGCAGGAGCAGGCTCCACCTGAGGAGCTTGGCGTTGGCTCCTTTCATCTGGCGCAGCCAGGTCAGGGGAGAGTGGTCGGTGTACACGGTGAAGTGTCACCCAAAGGGATATGGCTCCAGTTTCTTAAGGGCCCACACCATGGCCAGGCATTCCTTCTCGATGGCCGCGTAGCTTTGTTCCCGGGTTAGTAACTTCTTGCTCAGGTACACGATGGGGTGTCT
Organism: Gopherus flavomarginatus; assembly: GCF_025201925.1. Classification (NCBI taxonomy): domain Eukaryota; kingdom Metazoa; phylum Chordata; order Testudines; family Testudinidae; genus Gopherus; species Gopherus flavomarginatus. The sequence continues at coordinate 379,816,987 of NC_066617.1, forward strand.
CTCCCCCTTTTCATCCTCCTGCATTAACACCGCCCCCAGTCCTGTGTCTGAGGCGTCGGTGAACACCACAAAGGGCTTGTCAAAATCAGCGCCCGGAGAGCCTGCTGGCACTGCTCAGTCCAGACCACCTTGTCTGGCTTCCCCTCCTTGCACAGCTCAGTGATGGGGGCGGATATGGCGCTGAAGTGGGGCACGAACCTTCGATATTACCCCGCCATCCCCATAAAGCAGGGGTCCCCAACCTTTTTGTGGCCAGCAGCACATTGATGTTTTCAGAAGTGTGTGGCGGGCGCCAACAATTTTTCAAGGCTTATTTCATATTTGTACATTATTAAATATGATGGTTTTCGTAGTATTTATTCTTCCCACTCTGGGTTGAAATAATACGTACGTTGTCTCTTATTTGAACCACTCATTTTGGAGCAAAATGTTAAAAAAGTAATAAACTGCAAAGCCCAAGAAAACAGCAGTATCAGTACAGGAAGAATACACACACACAGGGCTGGCTCTAGGCACCAGTGGAGCAAGCAGATGCCTGGTCAGCACACGCTTCGGGGCAGCATTCGGTCCATTCTGCAGAGGTGGAGCGTCTTTGTTTGTTTGTTTGTTTTGGCGGCAGTTCTGGGCAGTGCAGGGAGCAGCCTGAGAGAAGCTGCGCAGCCTGCAACCCCAGAGTACTCTATCCCCAGCAGGCAGGGAGCCCTGGCATCTCTCCCCTGCTGGGCACTAGGCGGGCCCTGCGCCTGCAGCCCTGGAGTTCTCTATGCCCGGCAGGCGTGGGGCCACGGCTTCTCTTCTTGAAGCCAGAGAGAAGCTGCAGCCCTGTGCCTGCTGGGGACAGAGAGCACCGGTGCCCGCAGCCCTGGAGTTCTCTGTCCCTGGCAGGCAGGGAGCCGCAACTTCTCTCTGGATAAGCCGCCACCCCGCGCCACCCGGAGACAGAGAGCACTGGCACCTGCAGCCCTGGAGTTCTCGATCCCCGGCAACTGCAGGACCGCGGCTTCTTTCCCCTGCTGAGCACTAGGCGGGCGCACATAAATGCCCCAGTGGGCATCATGGCACCGTCGGGTGCCACGTTGGGGACCACTGCCATAAAGGCTTGTACCTGCTTTTTGGTTTGGGGAGCAGGCCAGTCTCTGATCACCTCCACCTTGGCTGGTTCCGGCTCTAGGCAGCCGCTCCCCACCCGATGGCCCAGCTAAGATACTTCAGCCATCCCCACCTTGCACTTCTCAGCCTTTACGGTTAACCCAGCCTCCCGGAGCTGGTCCAGCACTTGTTTAACCTGGGACACGTGGTCCTCCCAGGTCCCGCTAAAGACGCAGATGTCGTCAATATACGCCACGGCAAAACTCTCCATCTCCCTCAGTAGCTGATCCACAAGGCGCTGGGAGGTGGCTGGTGCTCCCTTGAAGCCGAAGGGCAGGGTCAGAAACTCGTAGAGCCCCAGAAAGGTGATAAAGGCCGATTTCAGCCTGGCCTCTGCGTCCAGCGGCACTTGCCAGTAGCCCTTTGTAAGATCCATAGTGGTGAGGTACCGAGCGCCTCCCAGTTTGTTTAGGAGCTCGTCAGGCCTGGGCATGGGGTAGGCATCAGATACGTTGATGGCATTGAGCTTTCGATGGCCACACAGAACCGGATTGACCCATCCCTTTTGGGGACCAGCACCACTGGTGAGGTCCAAGGGCTGGAAGACAGCTGGATCACCCCCAAAGACAGCATGTCCCTGACCTCTCTTTCTAGGTCCTGGGCAGTTTTCCCAGTGACCCGAAAAGGGGAGCATCTTATAGGGGGATGTGACCCGGTCTCCACCCGGTGGACAGTCAAATTAGTGCGTCCAGGCTGGTTGGAAAACAGCTGTCGGTATAGATGCAGTACCCCTCTGATCTCAGCGTGCTGGGTCAGGGACAGCTGATCAGAGAGGGGAATCGCCTCCAGGGGGGAACCAGCTTTTGTCCCAGGGAATAGATCCACTAAAGGGTCATCTCCCTGCTCCTCCCAATGTCCACACACGGCCAACACCACATTCCCCCGGTCATAGTATGGCTTCATCATATTCACATGGTACACCCGACGGTGATGTGCCCGGTTTGACAGCTCCACCACATAGTTTACCTCATTTAGTTGCTTGACAACCTTGAAGGGCCCTTCCTAGGCAGCCTGGAGTTTGTTTCTCCTCACGGGGATGAGAACCATCACCTGATCCCCGGTGGCGAAGGCACGGGCCCGTGCCGTGCGGTCATACCAGACCTTCTGCCTCCTCTGGGCTCGGGCCAGATTCTCCCTGGCCAGGCCCATGAGCTCGGCCAGTCTTTCCCGGAAGGTCAGGACATACTCCACCACTGACTCTCCCTCGGGAGTGGCCTTCCCCTCCCATTCGTCTCTCATCAGGTCCAGGGGCCCCCTTACGCGCCTTCCATATAACAGTTCGAAAGGCGAAACCCAGTAGATACCTGGGGTACCTCCCTGTACGCAAACAGCAGGTGAGGTAAGTACTTGTCCCAGTCCTGCGGGTGCTGGTTCATAAATGTTTTTAGCATCATCTTCAGCGTCCCGTTGAACCTTTCCACCAGCCCGTTGGACTGGGGGTGATACACTGAGGTCCAGTTGTGCCGGACCCCACACATCTCCCACAAGCACCGGAGACGGGTCGACATGAAGTTGGATCCCTGGTCCGTTAAGACTTCCTTGGGGAATCCCACCTGGCTGAAAATGGTCAACAGCGCATCTGCCATGGTGTCTGCTTCGATAGAGGACAAGGCCACCGCCTCGGGGTAGCGAGTAGCGAAATCTACAACCACCAGAATGTATTTCTTCCCCGACCAGGTTGTCTTCCTGAGAGGTCCCACTATGTCCAAGGCCACCTTCTGGAAAGGTTCTTCTATGATGGGTAAAGGCCTCAAAGCCGCTTTCCCCTTGTCCCGGGCCTTCCCCACCCTCTGGCAGGGGTCACAGGATTGGCAGTACTGTCGGACATGGGTAAAGACCCCAGGCCAGTAAAAGTTCTGTAGCAGCCTCTGCCTGGCGCGCCGGATTCCCTGGTGCCCTGCGAGAGGGATGTCATCGACCAGGTACATCAGCTTGGGGCGAAACTTCTGGGGAACCACCAGCTGCCTCCTGATCCCCCATGACTCTACTTCCCCTGGGGGAGCCCATTCTCGGTACAGGAACCCCTTCTCCCACAGGAACCTCTCCTTGCAACCTCTCCTCATGGTCTGTACCACACTGAGGTAAGCCCAGTCCCTTGGCCTCCGCAAGGAGGGATCTTTCTGCAAGTCGGCCTGGAACTCAGCAGCTGGGGAAGGGATGTGGACCTGCTCTCTCTCGTTGGCTGGGTCAGGAGCCACAGCCCCCCTGAGCCTTGCCCTTGGGTGTTCCCTCCCCACCAGGGTAGGGTTCTGTGCCTCCGGGGTGACATCCTTCCCAAAGACAGGGAGTAGTGCTACTCACCGGCTCTGGCTACAGGTCATGACTAAGGCATTCTGGGGGTTGCTTGGCCAATCCCCTAGATCCTCCCCCCATCAACACCTCAGTGGGCAAATAGTGGTGCACCCCCACTTCCTTGGGGCCCTCCTTGTCTCCCCATTTCAGATGCACCCTCGCCACAGGCACCTTGAATGGGGTCCTGTCCACCTCTGTCAGGGTCAGGGCATCACCTGATCTGGGGCCACCACCTAGGGCTGGGCCAGCGTCACCTCAGTGCCTGTGTCCCAGTATCCATAGACTTTCGTTCCATTCTCCTCCAGGGGATTAAGGCACTCGTTCCGCAGGGACAGCCCTGCGCCCACCCTATAAACCGAGAACCTTGAGTCTGGGGCACTGGGACCGTATGTGGCCCCTCTGGCCACAGTGATAGCAGCTCATGTCCCCTTGGTCCCCTCGAACCGGTCAGTTGTCCCTGACGCTGGGTGTTCCCCTTGGGAGGGGGTTCTCCATATTCCCCCTTTGGGAGGTCCCAGGGTGACTCTCTCTCTGCATTGGGACAGGCCTGTTCCTTTGGGACTCCTCCCTGCCACCCACTGACCGGCTCTTCACAAACTTATCAGCCAGCCGCCCTGCATGTCGCGGATTCTCTGGCTTTTGGTCCCTCAACTGCAGCCTCAGGTCGGATGGGCACCGCTCATACAGTTGCTCCAGCACCAGCAGTTTAACCACAACCCCCATCGTCTGGGTCCCATCTGCCCACTTGCTGGCATATCCCTCCATGCAGATGGCTAGTTGCAGATATGAGACCTCAGGGGTTTTATACTGACTCCGGAACCTCTCCCGGTACATCTCAGGATTCAGCCCAGACTCGCGCAGCAGGGCCTGCTTGAATAGTTCGTCGTTCCCTTTCTCCTCCTCTCCCAGCTGGCGGTACAATGCCACGGCCTTGGGGTCCAGTAAGGGGGAGAACCCGGAGCCTGTCTGCAGGATCTACCTGGTGCAGCTCGCAGGCCGTCTCAAAGGCCTCCAGGAAGTCATCCATGTCCTGCCCCTCCTTACGCTGGGCCAGGATACACTTATCAAAGCTCTGCGCAGTCCTGGGCCCCCCTCACTCATCGCAGCTGGGGGCCCGCTGCCCCTCAGCCTCGCCAGTTCCAGCTCATGATGACACTGTCTCTCTCCTCCCGGTCATGTTCTCTCTGTCTCTCACGATCCTCCAGCTCTCAGTTTTAGCTCTCCCTCCCATTTGAGCGCCTCTCGCTCCACAGATGCCGAGCGTCGCTGGGAGGATCCCCTGCTGTCTAGGGGTGTCACGGTGCCCTCGGCATTCACTGGACTCCTCCCCGGCCGTCCCCTAGGCATAGGAAGCGGGGGGTCTCGGGAAGCCCTTAGCCGCCGGTTGACCACTCCCAGCGGGGACAAACACTGGTGCCTGTGCTACATCTGCCCGGCTGCTTCCCCCAGAGACAGGGCTCCGTTCATTCAAGCGATCTCCCTCCTCCAGCTGGGCAATCAGCTGGTCCTTGGTGAGCCTCCCTCTGCGCAGCCCCCTCTGCTTGCACAGCTCCACCAGGTCGCACTTGCGCCGCTGGGCAAACCTCTTCCTGCTGGGCACTCACAGGCTGGGGTGCTTGCCACTCCCCACGGTTTCCAGGGGGACCCCCAGTGCACCAGCCCTTCTTGAGGTCACCACCTCTCTGCCAGGGTCGAGCTGCAGACTCCTCCACCCCTGGGACAGCTCGCTGTAATCCCCCGGGGGACCCTGTTACTGCAAAGTCCTTCTCACTGGGCACACACTCCCAGGGGTTAATCACCCCTTCGTTTTACTGCTCCCCAGTCACTTACTGCAGGAAGCACCGTACACGGGGTGCAGTATCTCCCGCCGCTGCCACCAGTTGTCACGGAGTGTGGGGGAGTCCGGCCCTGCACCCCTCTTCTTGGGACCCACAGTGACTCTCAGCCAGCCAGTAACACAGAAGGTTTATTGGACAGCAGGAATGCAGGTTACAGCAGAGCTTGCAGGCACAGCCAGGACCCCTCAATCGAGTCCTTCTGGGGGGCAGGGAGCTTAGATCCCAGCTTGGGATTCCCTGAATTCCAACTACCCAGCCCCAAACCGAAACTGACCCAACCCTCTCCAGCAGGCTCCCTTTCTCTGTCCAGCTTCCCGGGCAAATGTGCTGACTCCCTCTACCCACCTGCCTGGCTCAGGTTACAGGCTCAGGTCCTGTCCCTCACCTACAGTCCTCCCCTGCCCTCCCTTCCCCCACACAGACAGTCCCTACTGCGTCCCACCCCTCAACCCTGACCCTGTTCCCCTCGGCTGGCCTGACCCTGGGCACTGTGGTGCCAGGTCGCTCCATCCCACCCCTGCCTGCTCTTACCTCTTAAACTGCTTCAGAAATATCTCCAGATTCAGGCTCTTCTTTGAGTCGAGGAGAGAGACCTGGGGAGAGTGGCGGGGGGAAGGGTGGGGTGAGCATGGGGAGAAGAGAGAGGGGTGGGGGAGGGGGGCAAAGACCAGCTCTGGGACACACAGCCCCCGGGGCTGGGGGCAGTTCAGCCTGGCACAGCAGAGTGTCTCGGGGGGGCAGGCTCTGCTCCTACAGAGCCCGGCCCAGCCCCTCAGACCCACTGCAGGGATGGGGGTCAGCCCCAGGCAAGGCGCAGCACGAACCCCCCCTCGCTCGCCCCCCATGGGGGGCAGCACGCGAGGAGCCCACAGGACTAAAGCAGAGGCCAGCCCGCCAAGGGCCTGTCCTGGGCTGAGGATGCAGCACGGACCCCGGGGAGACAGAGGGACCCCAGACCCCTGTGGGGCCAGCCTCGACCCAGGCTCACCTGGCCCTGGGGTCGGCCCAGCAGCAAGGGCCCCTGCAGGCCCCAGGCCGGCTGCTCCCCAAACAGCTCCTCCAGGTGCGCCACGTCCAGGGGGGTGCGGTCATGCCGGCTGCTGGCTGTCCACACGCTGGGGCGCCCGCACACCCGCTCCGCCGGGATCACTGTCCAGTGGAAGCTACGCATCTTGCTGCGCCGTGGGGTGGGCACCAGCGCGTCCCCTGGGGGCGGGGGGATCCCAGGGGCAGGGGCCCCAGGCAAGGGCGGGGGGACTGGGGGAGCGGGGGCTCTGGGTGTGGGGACTGGGGGAGCAGGGGCTCTGGGCAGGGGCAGGGGGACTGGGGGAGCAGGGGCCCCAGATGTGGGGACTGGGGGAGCAGGGGCCACAGGCAGGGGCGGGGGAACTGGGGGAGCAGGGGCTCTGGGTGTGGGGACTGGGGGAGCAGGGGCCACAGGCAGGGGCGGGGGGACTGGGGCAGCGGGGGCCCCAGGCAGGGGGCCCGGGGAGACTGGGGCAGTGAGGGCCCTTGGCGGGGGGCCCGGAGAAGCAGGGGACCTGGGCAGGGGGCCCAGAGAAGCGGGGGACCCGGGCGGGGACAACTGGGCAGAGTCCTTTGGGGAGGGGCTCCCGAGGGTCCCCGGGGCTCCCGAGGGGAGCTGCTGGGCTTGGCCCATGGGAGGCACTGAGCCGGGTGCCCCCTTGCCGCCAGCACCAGGCGCTGCCGAGAGAAAAGGGGTTAGTGCACCATTGGGGGACCCCCCCCCGCACACACCTGGACGCTGCAGGGCAAGGGAGGGGCCCCGCTCGTAGCTTGGGGGAGATACCCCAAGACACCCCAGCTGGCCCAGGCACCTGCTTCCGAGACCCCCGGGGCCGGGAGTCCCCTCCCGGACCAGCCATCAGGGGACTCCCCCTCCCGCCCCCCGGGACCCAGCCCAGCGCAGTTCTATGGGGGGCCCCAGAACCTGGAACAGCTGGGCAGGACCCCGCAGCCCGGCCCCCCGCAAACCCCCCGCCTGGCAGGACCCCAGGAATCCCCCAGCCCGGCAGGACCCCGCCCCGCTCTCACCCTGCTCCGCCGGCCCAGGGGAGGGGGCGCGGACCAAACACGGACTATCCCCGCAGGGGGGCGGTGCCAGGGGGTGGGGCTATTCCCCCGCCCAGCCCCACCAGTCTGGGCATCTGCGGGGTGAGTCCCTGATGGGAAGGGGGAGCTTTGCTCACGGCGGGGCTGGGAGCCAGGACTCCTGGGTTCTCTCCCTGGCTGCGGGAGGGGTGGGGGGCTGGGAGCCAGGACTCCTGGGTTCTCTCCCTGGCTCTGGGAGGGGCATGGGGTCTGGTGGGGTGGGGGGCTGGGAGCCAGGACTCCTGGGTTCTCTCCCTGGCTCTGGGAGGGGCATGGGGTCTGGTGGGGTGGGGGGCTGGGAGCCAGGACTCCTGGGTTCTCTCCCTGGCTGCGGGAGGGGTGGGGGGCTGGGAGCCAGGACTCCTGGGTTCTCTCCCTGGCTGCGGGAGGGGTGGGGGGCTGGGAGCCAGGACTCCTGGGTTCTCTCCCTGGCTCTGGGAGGGGCATGGGGTCTGGTGGGGTGGGGGGCTGGGAGCCAGGACTCCTGGGTTCTCTCCCTGGCTGCGGGAGGGGGGGGGGGCGGGGAGCCAGGACTCCTGGGTTCTCTCCCTGGCTGCGGGAGGGGTGGGGGGCTGGGAGCCAGGACTCCTGGGTTCTCTCCCTGGCTGCGGGAGGGGTGGGGGGCTGGGAGCCAGGACTCCTGGGTTCTCTCCCTGGCTGCGGGAGGGGTGGGGGGCTGGGAGCCAGGACTCCTGGGTTCTCTCCCTGGCTGCGGGAGGGGTGGGGGGCTGGGAGCCAGGACTCCTGGGTTCTCTCCCTGGCTCTGGGAGGGGTGGGGGGCTGGGAGCCAGGACTCCTGGGTTCTCTCCCTGGCTCTGGGAGGGGCATGGGGTCTGGTGGGGTGGGGGGCTGGGAGCCAGGACTCCTGGGTTCTCTCCCTGGCTGCGGGACGGGTGGGGGGCTGGGAGCCAGGACTCCTGGGTTCTCTCCCTGGCTCTGGGAGGGGCATGGGGTCTGGTGGGGTGGGAGGCTGGGAGCCAGGACTCCTGGGTTCTCTCCCTGGCTGCGGGAGGGGTGGGGGGCTGGGAGCCAGGACTCCTGGGTTCTCTCCCTGGCTGCGGGAGGGGTGGGGGGCTGGGAGCCAGGACTCCTGGGTTCTCTCCCTGGCTGCGGGAGGGGTGGGGGGCTGGGAGCCAGGACTCCTGGGTTCTCTCCCTGGCTGCGGGAGGGGTGGGGGGGCTGGGAGCCAGGACTCCTGGGTTCTCTCCCTGGCTCTGGGAGGGGCATGGGGTCTGGTGGGGTGGGGGGCTGGGAGCCAGGACTCCTGGGTTCTCTCCCTGGCTCTGGGAGGGGCATGGGGTCTGGTGGGGTGGGGGGCTGGGAGCCAGGACTCCTGGGTTCTCTCCCTGGCTGCGGGAGGGGTGGGGGGCTGGGAGCCAGGACTCCTGGGTTCTCTCCCTGGCTGCGGGAGGGGTGGGGGGCTGGGAGCCAGGACTCCTGGGTTCTCTCCCTGGCTCTGGGAGGGGCATGGGGTCTGGTGGGGTGGGGGGCTGGGAGCCAGGACTCCTGGGTTCTCTCCCTGGCTCTGGGAGGGGCATGGGGTCTGGTGGGGTGGGGGGCTGGGAGCCAGGACTCCTGGGTTCTCTCCCTGGCTCTGGGAGGGGCATGGGGTCTGGTGGGGTGGTGGGCTGGGAGCCAGGACTCCTGGGTTCTCTCCCTGGCTCTGGGAGGGGCATGGGGTCTGGTGGGGTGGGGGACTGGGAGCCAGGACTCCTGGGTTCTCTCCCTGGCTGCGGGAGGGGTGGGGGGCTGGGAGCCAGGACTCCTGGGTTCTCTCCCTGGCTGCGGGAGGGGTGGGGGGCTGGGAGCCAGGACTCCTGGGTTCTCTCCCTGGCTGCGGGAGGGGTGGGGGGCTGGGAGCCAGGACTCCTGGGTTCTCTCCCTGGCTGCGGGAGGGGTGGGGGGCTGGGAGCCAGGACTCCTGGGTTCTCTCCCTGGCTGCGGGAGGGGTGGGGGTGCTGGGAGCCAGGATTCCTGGGTTCTCTCCCTGGCTCTGGGAGGGGCATGGGGTCTGGTGGGGTGGGGGGCTGGGAGCCAGGACTCCTGGGTTCTCTCCCTGGCTGCGGGAGGGGTGGGGGGCTGGGAGCCAGGACTCCTGGGTTCTCTCCCTGGCTGCGGGAGGGGTGGGGGGCTGGGAGCCAGGACTCCTGGATTCTCTCCCTGGCTGCGGGAGGGGTGGGGGGCTGGGAGCCAGGACTCCTGGGTTCTCTCCCTGGCTCTGGGAGGGGCATGGGGTCTGGTGGGGTGGGGGGCTGGGAGCCAGGACTCCTGGGTTCTCTCCCTGGCTGCGGGAGGGGTGGGGGGCTGGGAGCCAGGACTCCTGGGTTCTCTCCCTGGCTGCGGGAGGGGTGGGGGGGCTGGGAGCCAGGACTCCTGGGTTCTCTCCCTGGCTGCGGGAGGGGTGGGGGGCTGGGAGCCAGGACTCCTGGGTTCTCTCCCTGGCTGCAGGAGGGGTGGGGGGCTGGGAGCCAGGACTCCTGGATTCTCTCCCTGGCTGCGGGAGGGGTGGGGGGCTGGGAGCCAGGACTCCTGGGTTCTCTCCCTGGCTCTGAGAGGGGCATGGGGTCTGGTGGGGTGGGGGGCTGGGAGCCAGGACTCCTGGGTTCTCTCCCTGGCTCTGGGAGGGGCATGGGGTCTGGTGGGGTGGGGGGCTGGGAGCCAGGACTCCTGGGTTCTCTCCCTGGCTGCGGGAGGGGTGGGGGGCTGGGAGCCAGGACTCCTGGGTTCTCTCCCTGGCTGCGGGAGGGGTGGGGGGCTGGGAGCCAGGACTCCTGGGTTCTCTCCCTGGCTCTGGGAGGGGCATGGGGTCTGGTGGGGTGGGGGTCTAGGAGCCAAGAGTCCTGGGTTCTCTCCCCGGCTCTGGGAGTGGAGTGGGATCTGGTGGGTTAGAGCAGGGGGCTGGGAGCCAGGACTCCTGGGTTCTCTCCCTGGCTGCGGGAGGTGCGTAGCATGGGGTGGGGGGCTGGGAGCCAGGACTCCTGGGTTCCCTCCCTGGCTGCAGGAGAGGAGAGGAGGGGAGGGGAGGGGAGGGGCGTGGGGTGGGGGGCTGGGAACCAGGACTCCTGGGTTCTCTCCCTGGCTGCGGGAGGGGCCTGGCGTGGCGTGGGGGGCTGGGAGCCAGGACTCCTGGGTTCTCTCCCTGGCTGTGGGAGGGGTGTGGGGTATGGTGGGGTGGGGGGTTGGGAGCCAAGAGTCCTGGGTTCTCTCCCCGGCTCTGGGAGTGGAGTGGGATGTGGTGGGTTAGAGCAGGGGGCTGGGAGCCAGGACTCCTGGGTTCTCTCTCTGGCTGCAGGAGGGGCATGGGGTGGGAGCCAGGACTCCTGGGCTCTAATCTGCCCATCAGAGGGGTGCAGGAGCTGGTGTTAGAGTGGGGGGGGCTGCATGTGCCCCCTGTTACTGCAGGTGGAGGAGCATTCAGTTTCCCCTGACAGCTCAAGGGGGCAGCAGGCAGAGCCCCCCCAGGGGGCAGGATACCTCAGGGTCTCCCAAGCACTGGCCCGTTACAGCTATTGCTTCTGTTGGGGGGATCCTCACTAGTCCTGCCCATCCCAAACCTGGGGCCCTGGCTCTCCCCAGACCCCAGCCAACCCCCTAGCTGATGTGGGCAGGCCCCCCACCCCCAGGGACTTTTCTTCCTTCCTGTTCCCTCTGGGGGACCCTGCACCTGGGGTCACTGAGACACAGTCAGGTTGGGCCTCACCAGGATGGGGGCAGGGGCCTGGCCATGCCAGGAGGTGGGCATGGACCAGGTCGCACCGGGAGGGTGTCAGGGGAAAGGTCATGCCAGGCAGGGATGCCTGGGGAGGGGGGCAAGTGGGGCAATTTTCCCCAGGCCCTGGGCCCACAGGGGCCCCCACTAGAGTTTTTGGGGGCCCCTGGAGTGGGGTCCTTCACTTGCTCCAGGGGCCCTGGAAAACTCTCGCGGGGCCTGGGCCCCCGGAGCTTTTTCCTCTCCCGGTCTTTGCAGGCGGAAGGTCCTTCCACTCCAGGGCGGAAGGATCCCCCCTCTGCCGAATTACTGCCGAAGCGGGACCCACCGCCGAAGTGCCCCAAAGACCCGGCTGCGCTTTGGCGGTGGGTCCTGCTTCGGTGGTAATTCGGCGGCGGGGGGCTCCCCCTGCGAGCCTTTGGGCCAGTTCGGCGGCGGGCCCTGGAGTGGAAGGACCCCCTGCCACTGAATTACTGCCAAAGCGGGACCCGCCGCCGAAGACCCCAGGCCCCTGGAATCCTCTGGGCGGCCTTGATGCCAGGAGGGGCTGCACCAGGAGTCAGACAAGGGCCAGGCTGCGCCAGGAGGAGGGCAGGGGCCAGGCCACGTTGGAAGAAGGGCAGGGCCCAGGTCACCCTGGGAGGGTGTCAGGGGCCAGGTCATGCCAGGAGGGAGGCGGGGGGGGGGGCAGGGGCTGCACCAGGAATTGTGCAAGGGCCAGGCCGTGCCAGGAGTGGGGCAGGGTCCAGGTCGCGCTGGGAGGGGTGCAGGGGCTGCACCAGGAGGGGTCAGGGGTCTGGTTGCGCCGGGAGGGGGGCAGGGTCCAAGTCACACTGGGACGGTGTCAGGAAGAGCTCTGGGGTCCCATCACAGCAGGAGGGGTGCCATGGGCAGGCCATAGGCTGGGCTAAACTCTTGGGCCCCTTCACACAAACCAGAGGGTGATGCTAACCCAGTGGTGCCTGTCTGAGGCCTGGCTCGCTATGGGTCTCTCAGCACCAGCTCATGCTGCCCCGCTCGCAGGTGATGGGGCTGGCGCATCCCCAGCTGTTTCTGCTGAACCTCAGCCCCAGGCAGCTTGGAGGGAGGGCCGGGGCTCCCTGGTGACCAGCGCCCTCCCTTGGGCGGCTGGAGCTCCAGGCGTCGGCCCCACAGCTAGACCTTCTCCCTCCCTGAGGGCAGCGCACCAGGCTCCAGCAGCAGTCAGTGCCTCGGAGCCCAATCCTGCTGGGGGTGCGATGCGCTAACGGGCTCTTCCCTCTAACGGAGAAGGCAGAACCAACCCCGTGGCTGGATGCTGAAGCCAGACACACAGCCTGGAAACACAGGGACGCAGAGTACACCGGGGAGGGGAACTAGCCACTGGGGCAGTTTCCCAGGGTCATGCCGGATTCTCCATCCCTGCCAGGTTCCTGTGAGACAGGAGTTAGGCTAGTAGCCAGTCATGTTAGTCCCTTCTGGCCTTGGGCACATGGCAGGGCGGAGGGGCTGCATCTGGCCCTGATTCTGCTCTTCCCGGAATAGCAGCTCGCTCCTAGGGCGCAGAGAAACTCTTCCCTGCGCCCTGAGGGTAAGCAACACTGCCTGAGTGTGCACAGAGCCTCAGCAGATACAGGTGTGGGAGGGGCACTGCCCCAGGCCTCTCAGCAGCATGTTCACTCTGAGCCCTAATGACAACGACATGTTAACTGTTCCCTGCTGGTCATTTTAGCAGAAGCCTCCAGTTAGTGCACTGAGCCTGTGATCATCAACCACTTCCCCACCAGCCCTGCTGTGTGTCGGGGAAGCAGGGACTGGCTGCACCAGGGAAGCCCAAGGCAGGGGAATCGGTAGAGCTGAATCTCACAATGGGTGGGGTGGGGTGGGGTGGGGGGTGCACTAATCAGGGAAGGAGGGAGAGGGGCTGTGCCATGGGGGTGGGAGGAGGGGAGCTGCATCATTGGGGAGTAGGGGGCTGGTTCATAGACTCAAAGGCCAGAAGGCACCAACTAGGGCTAGGCTGATCCATGTATCAGAGGCCAGAGACCTGCCCCCCAGTAACTCCTAGAGCCGAACAACCTGTCCTGATTTAACAACTGTCAGGGATGGAGACTCCCCCAGCACCCCGGGCTTACGAAGGTACGTTAGTCCAGCCTGAACGTGTCTAGCTCCAGCTCCCAACCACTGGAGCGTCAGACCTTTCCCTGCTAGCCTGAAGAGCCCACTGTTAAATATTGGTTCCCCCATCGGTACTTGACTGTGATCACGTCACCCCGCAACCTTCTCACATCCATCTCCCTGAGTCTGTCACTCTAAGGCAGGTTTCTAACCCTTTAATCAATCATGGGGCTCTTCTCTGAGCCCTCTCGTGTATCAACTTCCTTCTTGAATTGTGGGCTCTCAAACTGGACACAGCATTCCAGCAGCAGTGCCAGAAACAGGGAAAATCACCTCCCTAGCGCGATTCCTGTTCATGCCAGGATCACATCAGCTCATTTGACCACACCGTCACCCTGGGAGCTCGTGTTCAGCTGATTATCCCCCTACACCCCAGTCCCTGTTTTCTAGGAGAGATTCCCTCACCCTGTAAGCAGGACCTGCAGCCTTTGTGCCTAGCTGTGTTCACATTCAGTTGTATTAAAATGTACTGTCTGCTTGCACTCAGCTTACCAAGCAATCCAGGTCACCATGGTGATGCTTTATTTTTTTTCAGGTAACTGATGAAATAGTAAATAGTGCAGGGCTAAGAACCACTCCCTGCAGGACCCCGCTGGATACAGCCCAGCTTGCCGATCCCCACCCCCATTCGGAGAGTTGGCAGTCAGCCCATTTTGAATCCATTACAGTGTGTACGATGTTAACGTCACAGAGACAAGTCAGGGGAAATACAAATCTTCTGTTGGTGACAAGCTTGTGAGCTACTCCGAGACGTCACCTCCCCCATGCTGTCCAGTATCCTGGAATGCACACAGCGACACCACCATGGTGGTGGCATACCACTATGTTAATTTGGTAGCACTGTAGGTCACCTTCCGGAAGTCAGCATATTACGTCTCTCACAGACTCCCAGGCCCCATGTTCTCTCAGCTTCGTACGGTCCTGGGGAGGAACTGGCTTCAGTGTGACCGTCCTTCTCGGGGTCCAGCCTCCAGCATGCCTGTCTCTCGCTGGAGGCCCCCTCAGGGAGTCCCCTCGCTCTGGACCCACAGGGCCTCCACTCCTAGACAGAACAATGCCACCGATCTCTAGCTGTAACCAAGTGGGTTTTTCCCATGAGGTTGTATGTGTTACTGTTTTGCATGAATGCTGTGTGTACCTCAGTTTCCCTGTGTGCTGCACCAATGCCTAGGTGGTGGGAATGAGGGTGTGACTTTTGCTGAGACCCTCGGTGCAGGCGAGGCGGCTCGAGGGGCCTGCACATAGGCGATGGCTGGTGCCCCCAGGAGTGGGATGTGACCAGGTGACACTTTGCCTGGGAAGGGAGACAAAGACCAGGAAGAGCCGCAAGGGGCATGGAAACAGGGCACTCTGCTGTGGGGGACATGGACAGGGCATCAGGCCCAGGGTCCCCCCCAGACTAACTGAAAGTCATTGATTTCTGTGCTGACAAGCTCTGTGCTATGCTGTGCCACACGTTGGCACAGTGATGGCTGACTGCAGCGTTGGGGTGCCAGGCCCTTTGGCTTCTGCAGGGATCCCGACCCGCGAACAGGAAGTGCATGGTGAGAACAGGGGGCTGGATGCGCCCAGGTCAGACCAGGAAGGCCATAGGTGAGGCTCCTTGCCCTGGACAGCCCTGAGGGGAGTCACGCTACCCGGGGTCCTGCTGACTTCATACTGAGCAGTCCCAGAGCATCAGACCTGTGACTCCCTCACACTAGCCTGCAGGGACCCTCAGCCAGCGTCAAACAGGAGCTTTATTGAGTGTCTGAACCAGCCCAGGCAGTTCTCAGAGGCCTCAGCCCTGGCCAGCTGGGTCTGTCCCAGTCTGCTCTGTCTCCCATCCAGCTGCCTCCTTCCAGCCGAGCCCCTTCTATCACCTCCCCCAAGAACCTCTCCTGCATCTTCTGTCCCGGGCAAACCCGTCGCTGGGGTCCCCTCTCTTCCATACTTTGTTCCCACTGGCCAGAACAGCTGGTCAGGGCACCGGGGTCCTCTCTCCACAGCTCATTGTCCTCGCACTGGCCAGAACCGGCTGACTGCCCAGCTGAGCTGGACCGTACTCCATCTCCAGGCCGTTGTCTGGGGTCCCGGCAGCTAGCTGAGGTCACACCTGGCCCTCTGAAACTACAAACCCTCCCCCACCACCTTGTTAAACATACACACACACACACCATCTTAATGCAAACACATAAGAAAACCCCCCACTTCATCACACTATCAACTTTATCAATCAAATTTGTAATCTCATCAAAGAGAGCTATCAAGTTAATCTGTGATGAAGTGGGAATGTTCTTAGTGCATTTCTGAATAGTGTGTGCCTGAGTTTCCCCTGTTACTCAAGTACCTAGGTGGTGGAACAAGGGTGTGTGATCTTTGCAGAGACCCCAGAGGGGAGGTGCGACTGCTGACGGGCTGCTTGGGCACGGAGAATGGCCAGGTGCTCTATCCTGGCAACTGATGGCCGGAGCCCACCCTTTGCAAGAGCCAGGGGGAGGTGTTGGAGAATAAAGTGAGACATGGATGCCGGGAAACCTGTGATGAAGTGGGACTGTTCTTAATGTTTCCTCTGAAGACAGTTTGGGTGCCTCAGTTTCCCCTATGATTTTCTTAAGTCTCCAGTGTGCATAAATGGCCCACAATCTGTCTGCTAGCAACTGGCTGGGGCCCTTCCCCCTGCAAGGGAATGGCTAAAGGAGAACAAAGGGATCAGGTGACGTCCTGGCCCAGGAAAGAGACAAAGGCCAGAGGTGGGGCTGGAGAGTTTCAGTTTGGAGCTGGCTGGGGACGGGAAGTGAGGGCAGACGGGGTTGTCTGGCTCGCTGGGCCCCAGAATGGACCCGGTTGAGGGGACCTGTTCTCTGTACCTACAAGCTCTGTTTTAGACCCCTGTGGCTTCCCCATGACCCTGCCTGGGCGGACTCGCTGTGGGAAGTGCACGGAGGGGCAGAGGATGCTGAATGCTCCAAGGTCAGACGCAGGAGGTGAAGCGGTGTGAGCTTTTTGCCCTGGACAGAGTCTGCTCCAAGGGAGAGGAGGCTCCCCAGAGTCCTGCCTGGCTTGTGGGTAGCAGTTCCAGAGCATCGCCCAGGGACTCCGTGACAACGTGTTTGCCCAGGAAAGAGACTAAGGACAGGAGGGCAGCTAGAGGTGACTGAAGCTAGGCTGTGGGATGGGGAGCCCAGGGCTATGCTCCCTCTCCCCCCACCCGGACTTACCGTCGAAATCAGGAACCTTCATCAATCAAGCTCTGTTCTACGCTGGGTTCCTGATGATAATGACCCATCTGTCACACGCGGGCTGGGAGTCACGTCTAGCTGTGGCACGGGGGGGCAGGGCCCTTTGGGGGTGAGGCTACTCCAGGGAGACTCGCTGTGGAGAGTTCACGGGGTGACCAGGGGGCTGAATACTCCGAGGGGCTTGCCCTGGTGACAAGTGCCCTGAGGGGAGATGCTGCACCCCAGCATCCTG
This sequence comes from Gopherus flavomarginatus, assembly GCF_025201925.1. NCBI lineage: Eukaryota > Metazoa > Chordata > Testudines > Testudinidae > Gopherus > Gopherus flavomarginatus. The sequence goes on from NC_066617.1 coordinate 379,833,697, forward strand.
CCTGGCTTCATCCAGAGCCCCGAGCCTGTGCTCTGGTGACAGTTTACCATGGTCTCTTTTCCATAAACCCATGCTGATTTGCATTAATTATATTTCCCTCCTTTAGTTCTTTATGAATCAAGTACTGTATCAGCCAATTACCTTGCCCTGCATTGATGTCAGGCTGACAGGCCTGTAATTACCTGTGTCAGCCTCACTGGCCTATTAGCTTTCTTCCAGTCTTCTCGAACTTCCCCAATGTCAAAAATCAACATAACAGTCCAGCAAGCTTCTCATCCAGCTCTTTTTAAATGCTTGGATGCAAGTTTATATGGACCTGATGATTTTAAAATAGTAGCTCCTGTTTAACAGTCTGCTATAGACCACCAGACCAGGGGGATGAGGTGGACGAGGTTTCCTTCTGGCAACTAACAGAAGTTACTAGATCGCAGGCCCTGGTTCTCATGGGAGACTTCAATCACCCCGATATCTGCTGGGAGAGCAATACAGCAGTGCACAGACAATCCAGGAAGTTTTTGGAAAGTGTAGGGGACAATTTCCTAGTGCAAGTGCTGGAGGAACCAACGAGGGGCAGAGCTCTTCTTGACCTGCTGCTCACAGAGAAGAGTTAGTAGGATCCTGACACAAGGAAGAAAGCAGAGCAGTAGAATACAGACCCTGGACTTAAGAAAAGCAGACTTTGACTCCCACAGGGAACTGATGGGCAGGATCCCCTGGGAGACTAACAAGAGAGGGAAAGGAGTCCAGGAGAGCTGGCTGTATTTTAAAAGAATCCTTATTGAGGTTGCAGGAAAAAAACATCCCGATGTGTAGAAAGAATAGTAAATATGGCAGGCGACCAGCTTGGCTTAACAATGAAATCCTTGCTGATCTTAAACACAAAAAAGAAGCTTACAAGAAGTGGAAGATTGGACAAATGACCAGGGAGGAGTATAAAAATATTGCTCAGGAATGCAGGAGTGAAATCAGGAAGGCCAAATCACACTTGGAGTAGCAGCTAGCAAGAGATATTACGAGTAACAAGAAGGGTTTCTTTGGGTATGTTAGCAACAAGAAGGAAGTCAAGGAAAGTGTGGGCCCCTCACTGAATGAGGGAGGCAACCTAGTGACAGAGGATGTGGGAAAAGCTAATGTACTCAATGATTTTTTTTGCCTGTCTTCACAAACAAGATCAGCTCCCAGACTACTGCACTGGGCAGCACAGCATGGGGAGGAGGTGACCAGCCCTCTGTGGAGAAAAGTGGTTTGAGATTATTTATAAAACCTGGACGAGCACAAGTCCATGGGGCGGATGTGCTGCTTCCGAGGGTGCTAAAGGAGTTAGCGGATGTGATTGCAGAGCCATTGGCCATTATCTTTGAAAACTCATGGCAATCGAGGGAGGTCCCGGGTGACTGGAAAAAGGCTAATGTAGTGCCCATCTTTAAAAAAGGGAAGGAGGAGGATCCAGGGAACTACAGGCCAGTCAGCCTCACCTCAGTCCCTGGAAAAATCATGGAGCAGGTCCTCAAGGAATCAAAATTCTGAAGCACTTAAAGGAGAGGAAAGTGATCAGGAACAGTCACCATGGATTCACCAAGGGCAAGTCATACCTGACTAACCTAATTGCCTTCTATGACGAGATAACTGGGTCTGTGGATGAGGGGAAAGCAGTGGATGTCTTATTCCTTGACTTTAGCAAAGCTTTTGATACGGTCTCCCACAGTATTCTTGCCAGCAAGTTAGAGAAGTATGGGCTGGATGAATGGACTATAGAGTGGATAGAAAGCTGGCTAGATCGTCAGGCTCAACGGTTAGTGATCAACGGTTCCATGTCTAGTTGGTAGCGGTACCATGCGGAGTGCCCCAAGGGTCGGTCCTGGAGCCAGTTTTGTTCAATATCTTCATTAATGATCTGGAGGAGGGTGTGGACTGCACTCTCAGCAAGTTTGCAGATACATACAAGGGTAGGGAGAGGATACAGAGGGATCTAGACAAATTAGAGGACTGGGCCAAAAGAAACCTGATGAGGTTCAACAAGGAAAAGTGCAGAATCCCATGCACTGTTACAGACTAGGACTGAGTGGCTAGGCAGCAGTTCTGCAGAAAAGGATCTAGAGGTAACAGTGGACGAGAAGCTGGATATAGGTCAACAGTGTGCTCGTGTAGCCAAGAAGGCTAATGGCATTTTGGGCTATATAAGTAGGGGCACTGCCAGCAGATCGAGGGACGTGATCATTCCCCTCTATTCAACATTGGTGAGGCCTCATCTGGAGTACTGTGTCCGGTTTTGGGCCTCACACTACAAGAAGGATGTGGAAAAATTGGAGAGAGTCCAGCGGAGGGCAACAAAAATGATTAGGGGGCTGGAGCACATGACTTATGAGGAGAGGCTGAGGGAACTGGGATTGTTTAGTCTGCAGAAGAGAAGGATGAGGGGGGATTTGATAGCAGCCTTCAACTACCTGAAAGGGGGTTCCAAAGAGGATGGATTTAGACTGTTCTCAGTGGTGGCAGATGACAGAACAAGGAGTAATGGTCTCAAGTAGCAGTGGGGGAGGGAGGTTTAGGTTGGACATTAGGAAAAACTTTTTCACTAGGAGGGTGGTGAAGCACTGGAATGGGTTCCCTAGGGAGGTGGTGGAATCCCCTTCCTTAGAGGTTTTTAAGGTCAGGCTTGACAAAGCCCTGGCTGGGATGATTTAGTTGGGGTTGGTCCTGCTTTGAGCAGGGGGTTGGGACTAGATACCTCCTGAGGTCCCTTCCAACCCTGAGATTCAGATTCTATGATCCTCCAGAGGTACTAGTGGAATGGAAAGAGCGTCAGCATCACCGTATGACCATGACCAAGTCACCTTCGCCTTCTCTTTGTTCGGCTGCACAGACTGAGCACCTTTAGTCCCATTGCAGGGAAGCTGGGCAGCCCTTGTGTAGATCCTGTCACTCTTCCAAGCCTTTTTCCATTCATCACCAGCCTTCCCCCATGGGGACCCCAGAATTGGCACAGGCAGCTGAGTGTGGGTCAGCCCCATGTGATATTTGATGCAAATTACATGAGCTAATTTACATATTTAATAGATCCTGCGCAGACCAGCCCAGAGAACCACACCCAAGTTCCTCTGTGTTAATAACTTGCGACTGGCTAAACCAACTTCCAATGTAGATATGAAGACACCAAGAGATGAAGAATCCCCCACTTCCCTTGGGCCTTGTTTTCAATCTGAATGGGTCCCGGCACAGGCTTGTACTGCCTTTCCCCACTAGTGTAACAAGCCCGCTCAGACGCAGTGATTTCCCCCAGGAAGGGACTTCTGCCCTGCAATCAAGTCACCACTTGATCGTCATTTTGGTAAGCTACACAGATCACGCCCCTTACAGCTGTCACTCAAGGCACATCAGGCCTTTTCTCCAGCCCTTCAATCAGTTCCGTGGCTCTTCTCTGCCCCCTCCAGTATTTCAGCGTTGTGTTCGAAATACCGCCCAGCGTCACTGCAGTGCTGTACACAGCGGTAAAATCACCTCCCTGCTCCCGTTTACATCTGCAAGGATCACATCAGCGCTCTGGGCCCCAGTATGGCACTGGGAGCGCATGTCGAGTCACTCCAGCCTCCGTATCCTGCCCAGTGACGGCTTTCCCGGACGCAGCCCCCAGCGTGAAGGCAAGGCCAGTCTTCCTTGGGCCTACATGCAGGACATTGCCTGTGGCGGGATTCAAACACGGTTTGTTCCAAAGCTTCCCAGATGGACTGCCCTGGTCCCATCAGCACTGACCGCGCCACCCATCAGAGGCATCCAAAAGCATTAGCAGCTGCGACTTTGTTTTCTTCCAGCTTGCGAGGCCCACGGCAGATCCCTGTGGAAACGCTCCTGGGCCACCGACAGCTGGCCAGGGAAACAAGGTCCTACACTCAGCTGGGCAGGGCTCTGCACTGCCTGTCCGCAAGCAGTAACCTGGAAACACACAGCCGCTCCGGTCCAGAACGTCGGGGAGCCTTCGCAGCACCCCGAGGAAAAGACACTGCTGAGCCAGGACGGCAGGGGGAGGCAAAGACCTCAGCGCGACGGGGTCCCAGATTGGCCTTGGGGCGAGGGGCCCAGCAGGTACAGCTCTGCCTGCAGCTGTAAGGAAACGTGCAGCCCAGGTGGAAGCCCAGCCCAGTGCACCTTGCTGTGTGGGCGGGGTGGACGGAGTCTGGCACCAGTACCAGGCTCCCCCTAAGCTGCGATCCAGCAGGGCGAGCTGGGGCGTCTAGCGCCCAGTCGGTGGGACAGCAGCCCATGCTTGCAGCCCTGATGTCCAGCGATGGGCTCACAGATGCCATACAGAGGCTCTGCCCCCTACCAGTCATTCCCTCATGGTCAGCTGGCTCTGCCATGACCCCAGTCCTTTCCCAGGGCACAGTGCCCAGCCTGAACAGGGCAGCACAAACATAGCAAACCCCCCAAGCACACGACCCCCTTCTCCTTGCAAGGGGTAGAGCTGCCCCACCGAGGCATGACTCCTGAGCTGCCTCCCGGGGGCTCCTGCCTGGGCGCAGGCTGGCAAGGCCCTAGGCAGAGCCTTTGGCAGGTCCTGGGGGAGGGAAGGAGCCTGACAGTCAGGGGGCACCCGCTACCGCCCCCATGAGAGGACCAAAGCACTGGGAGGACACCCCCACCCTGCTGCCCAGTGTCCCCCAGCATGAGCCCCCATCCGATCCTCAACCCTGCTCCATGCCCAGCAGGGCCCCGGCTCCCAGCCCCAGCACACATAGGGTGACTTCGTACCCTTTTATTCTGGAGCCTTCACAGATGTGGGGGGTTGGGGTAGAACCAGGGATTAAATTAGCAAGAAAAACAAACCACTTCTCCCTTGGCAGAGGAGAAAGGGCCGCAGCGCCACCTGGCCCGGCGGCAGAGGGGCCCCGGCATGGCCAGCACAGGACAGACCTGGCCACCCCCCTGCACACACGCATGCTGGAGGAGCCCAGTGCTGCTGGAGTGGCTCTGTGCAAATGGAAAGACTGCAGCCAGCAGGCGTGTGCCAAGCCCAACCCGTCCCCCTGCCCGCAGCGGGCGAGGGGGCTGGAGCCCAGGGGCAGGGCAGTCCCCAGACACCTGCTGCCCCAGTGCAGGGGAAGAAGAGGCTGTAGTGTGTGTGTCCGAGGGGGGAGGAAGTAATGAAAGCAGCTGACCCGCCCCCTCTGGAAATGCCAGAGACCAACTACATAAAGCAAGGGAAGGACTGGCCCCAGATCACAAGCCAGAGCTGGAACAGAACCCAGGAGTCCTGGCTCCCAACCCCCCCCACACCCTTCCCCCCAAAAACACTGAGGCCTAGGGCTGTAAGAAGTGAGGCCCTGAGGGGCAGGACAGGAGACACTGCCCCCTCCCGCTCCCCAGAAGGCCTGTGAGGCCTGTTGGTGGGGACAGGACACACCGGCCCCCCAGGAGTGGGGTCTATTGGGAGTGGCAGGGGGGGAAAGGACACGCTGCCTCCTCCCACCCAGCAGTGAGGCCTATTGGGAGTGGGGGACGACAGGACACACGGCCCTCCCCCCAGGAGTGAGGCCTGTTGGGGGGTGGGACATGCTGCCCCCCCCGAGGCCTGTTGGGGGGTGGGACACGCTGCCCTCCCCCCCAGGAGTGAGGCCTGTTGGGGGGTGGGGGACGACAGGACACACAGCCCTCCCCCCAGGAGTGAGGCCTGTTGGGGGGTGGGGGGTGGGACATGCTCCCCCCACCCCAGGAGTGAGGCCTGTTGGGGGGTGGGACATGCTGCCCCCCCAGGAGTGAGGCCTGTTGGGGGGTGGGACACACTGGGCCCCCCAGGAATGACCCCCGTTGCCCTGCAGCTGCACTGGGTGGGGGTCACTGAAGCGCTGCACCCCTAGGAGCAGCCCAGGCTGGGGGCACCGAACTCTCAGGGCAGAGTTGCAGATTGGGGAGCCCTGCCGCAGCTCAGGGCCCGTCTCCAGCCCCCACCTGGGCACGGAGCCCAGGGCCACCGGAGGCAAAGGGACCCCATGTACCCAGCCAGGGTCCAGGCCACAGGGCTTGTGCAGGGGTCCCCCTCGCCCACATGCGCCTGGCCCCAGCCAGAGCTCAGAGTTCAGGCCGCTCACTGCTCCTCCAGCCACGAGGGCTTCTCGGCACCCGGCGTCTTCAGCTTGATGTTGAATTGCCGCAGGGTCTGGGCCAGCTGCTGCTGGTTGCCGGCGAAGTAGGCAGAGACGGCGTTGTGAAAGAGCAGCAGCTGCTTGTGCATCACTTTGATCTGGGGGCGTGGGGGCAGAGATCAACCCCAAGCTAGGGCACCCCCAACACTCGACGAGCCCGCCCCCTGGCCCTGCCCCCCAACACCCCTATGGGGTCATCACCCCCCCTGCCCAGCCACACCGGGGGCAGTGGGGCAGGCAGCCCAACACTGAGCAGTGTGGAGCGGCTCGGGAGGCCGGCCCAGCCCGTGGCACCCATGGCTACCAGGCCCTGCCCCTCACCTTGTTCTCCTCCAGGAACTTGAGCTTGATGGCCACGTCGGCCCGCAGCTTCTCGTACTTCCCCTTGTGGCTCTGGAAGTGGCTCTGGGCGGCGTCGAGGCGGCACAGGGTGTTGGCGTCCCGCGGGCCGATGCTCAGCTCCTCCAGATCTGTGCGGTAGGCGTCGTACTCCAGCCTGCGCGGAGACGGGGTCAGAGCCAGGCTGCCCAAGGGGCCCTCTACCAAGCACGGGGAACCGCAAGCCATGGCTCCCTCCGCTGTGCCGGCCCCTAGGGCCCCCAGCCAGGGCCCCCTGCACCCCTCCTCCACCGAGCACGGGGAACTGTAACCCATGGCTCCCTCCGCTGTGCCGGCCCAGCCCCCCTCATCCCTGCCCCCCTCTACCGAGCACGGGGAACCGTAACCCATGGCTCCCTCCGCTGTGCCGGCCCCCTGCGCCCCCCGGCAGGGCCCCTCACCTGGCCGTCTCATACTGCTTAACAGTCATGAGCGTGTCCTCCATAGTCTTGTTCACTAGGGTGTTGATGCTGGAGACGAAGAAGTTGACAGCCCCGAGCAGGGTCTCTCCGTTCTTACACAGCAGCTTCTGCGTCTCTGCATTACAGCCAAACTCCTCCTGGGGGGGACGGGGTGAGTCAGGGCTCCCAGGATCCCGGAAGCCTGCCCCCCCCACACGCAAGAGCCCATCCCTCCCGTGCCATGGTCCGGCCTGGCAGCCTGGGGCACTTCCCTGGCCCACTGACTGCAGTACCGCAACCTCCACTGCACCTCCTCACTCCACCCCTGTGTGCAAGGGCCCCATCAGACCCACATTCGCACGGGAGGGGAGGCTCCGGGCCCAGCCCAAGGTCAGAGACTGTGATGGTGATGCTAAGTGCTAGCCGGCCCTTGCCCTGGGCCCCATCCCCGCCACAGCAAGCCGGCCCTCGCCCTGCCCGAGTCAGGCCACCCTCGCCCCGGGCCCCGCCCGACCCTCGCCCCACCTCCGCCCCAGCCAGCCAGCCCTCGCCCCGGGCCCCACCCGACCCTCGCCCCGTCTCTGCCCCAGCCAGCCGGCCCTCGCCCCAGGCCCCACCCCACCCAGCCGGCCCTCACCCCGTCCCCGCCATAGCAAGCCGGCCCTCGCCCCGTCCCCGCCATAGCAAGCCGGCCCTCGCCCTGCCCGAGTCAGGCCGCCCTCGCCCCGGGCCCCGCCCGACCCTCGCCCCGTCTCTGCCCCAGCCAGCCAGCCCTCGCCCCGGGCCCCGCCCGACCCTTGCCCCGTCTCTGCCCCAGCCAGCCAGCCCTCGCCCTGGACCCCACCCCACCCAGCCGGCCCTCACCCCGTCCCCGCCACAGCAAGCCGGCCCTCGCCCTGCCTGACTCAGCCGGCCCTCGCCCTGGGGTCAGCCCAAGTCATCTGGCCCTTGCCCTTCCTGAGTTAGCCAGCCCTCGGTCTGAGCCCTGCCCAACCCTCATCCCGTCTCTGCCCCAGCCGGCCGCCCCTTGCCCTGGACCCCACCCCACCCGAGCCGAGCCAGCCGGCCCTCACCCCGTCCCCGCCATAGCAAGCCGGCCCTCGCCCTGCCCGAGTCAGCCGGCCGTCGCCCTGGGGTCCGCCTGACTCAGCCGGCCCTCACTCTGAGCCCTGCCCAACCCTCATCCCATCTCCGCCCCAGCCAGCCGGCCCTTGCCCTGGACCCTGCCCCACCCGAGCCAGCCGGCCCTCACCCCGTCCCCGCCATAGCAAGCCGGCCCTCGCCCTGGGGTCCGCCCGAGTCAGCCGGCCCTCGCCCTGCCTGAGTCAGCCGGCCCTCGCTCTGAGCCTCGCCCGACCCTCATCCTGTCTCCGCCCCAGCCGGCCGCCTCTCGCCCTGCCCCAGCCGGCCGCCTCGCCCTGGGGTCCGCCCGAGTCAGCCGGCCCTCGCCCTGCCTGAGTCAGCCGGCCCTCGCTCTGAGCCTCGCCCGACCCTCATCCTGTCTCCGCCCCAGCCGGCCGCCTCTCGCCCTGCCCCAGCCGGCCGCCTCGCCCTGGGGTCCGCCCGAGTCAGCCGGCCCTCGCCCTGCCTGAGTCAGCCGGCCCTCGCCCTGAGCCTCGCCCGACCCTCATCCTGTCTCTGCCCCAGCCGGCCGCCCCTCGCCCCGCCCCAGCCCCAGGCCCAGCCGGCCGCCCCTCGCCCCGCCCCAGCCCCAGCCCCAGCCGGCCGCCCCTCGCCCCGCCCCTCACCCCACCCCAGCCCCAGCCAGCCAGCCGCCCCTCGCCCCAGCCGGCCAGCCCTCGCCCCATCTTCGCCCTAGCCAGCCGCCCCTCACCCCAGCCCCAGCCGACCAGCCCTCGTCCCGTCTTCGCCCTAGCCAGCTGCCCCTCGCCCCACCTCAGCCGGCCGGCCCTCGCCCTGCCCGAGTCAGTCGGCCCTCACCCTGGGGTCAGCCCAAGTCAGCTGGTCCTCGCCCTGCCTGAGTTAGCCGGCCCTCGCTCTGAGCCCCGCCCAACCCTCATCCCGTCTCCGCCCCAGTCAGCCGGCCCTCGCCCTAGGGTCCGCCCGAGTCAGCCAGCCCTCACCCCGTCCCCGCAATAGCAAGCCGGCCCTCGCCCCACCCGAGCCAGCCGGCCCTCGCCCTGGGGTCCGCCTGAGTCAGCCAGCCCTCGCCCTGGGGTCCGCGTGAGTCAGCCGGCCCTCGCCCTGGGGTCCGCGTGAGTCAGCCGGCCCTCGCCCTGCCCGAGTCAGCCGGCCCTCGCCCTGGGGTCCGCCTGAGTCAGCCGGCCCTCGCCCTGAGCCTCACCCGACCCTCGCCCCGTCTCCGCCCCAGCCAGCCGGCCCTCGCCCTGAGCCTCACCCGACCCTCGCCCCGTCTCCGCCCCAGCCAGCCGGCCCTCGCCCTGGACCCCACCCCACCTGAGCAAGAAGTATGGGTAATAAGCAGGAAGAACTGGAAGTGCTAATAAATAAATACAACTATGACATTGTTGGCATTACTGAAACTTGGTGGGATAATACACACGAGTGGAATGTTGGTGTGGATGGGTATAGTTTGCTCAGGAAGGATAGACAGGGAAAAAAGGGAGGAGGTGTTGCCTTATATATTAAAAATGTACACACTTGGACTGAGGTGGAGATGGACATAGGAGACGGAAGTGTGGAGAGTCTCTGGGTTAGGCTAAAAGGGGTAAAAAACAAGGGTGATGTTGTGCTGGGAGTCTACTACAGGCCACCTAATCAGGTGGAAGAGGTGGATGAGGCTTTTTTCAAACAACTAACAAAATCATCCAAAGCCCAAGATTCGGTGGTGATGCGGGACTTCAACTATCCAGATATATGTTGGGAAAATAACACCGCGGGGCACAGACTATCCAATAAGTTCCTGGACTGCATTGCAGACAACTTTTTATTTCAGAAAGTTGAAAAAGCCACTGGGGGGAAGCTGTTCTAGATTTGATTTTAAAAAAATAGGGAGGAATTTGTTGAGAATTTGAAAGTAGAAGGAAGCTTGGGTGAAAGTGATCATGAAATCATAGAGTTTGCAATTCTAAGGAAGGGTAGAAGGGAGTACAGCAAAATAGAGACAATGGATTTCAGGAAGGCGGATTTTGGTAAGCTCAGAGAGCTGATAGGTAATGTCCCATGGGAATCAAGACTGAGGGGAAAAACAACTGAGGAGAGTTGGCAGTTTTTCAAAGGGACGCTATTAAGGGCCCAAAAGCAAGCTATTCCGATGGTTAGGAAAGATAGAAAATGTGGCAAAAGACCACCTTGGCTTAACCACGAGATCTTGCGTGACCTACAAAATAAAAAGGCGTCATATAAAAAATGGAAACTAGGTCAGATTACAAAGGACGAATATAGGCGAATAACACAGGAATGCAGAGGCAAGATTAGAAAGGCAAAGGCACAAAATGAGCTCAAACTAGCTATGGGAATAAAGGGAAACAAGAAGACTTTTTATCAATACATTAGAAGCAAGAGGAAGACCAAGGACAGGGTAGGCCCACTGCTCGGTGAGGAGGGGGAAACAGTAACGGGAGACTTGGAAATGGCAGAGATGCTTAATGACTTCTTTGTTTCGGTCTTCACTGAGAAGTCTGAAGGAATGTCTAATATAGTTTAGAAGATAAAATAAAAAAGAGCAAGTAAAAAATCACTTAGAAAAGTTAGATGCCTGCAAGTCACCAGGGCCTGATGAAATGCATCCTAGAATACTCAAGGAATTAATAGAGAGGTTTCTGAGCCTCTAGCTATTATCTTTGGGAAATCATGGGAGACGGGGGATATTCCAGAAGACTGGAAAAGAGCAAATATAGTGCCCATCTATCAAAAGGGAAATAAAAACAACCCAGGAAACTACAGACCAGTTAGTTTAACTTCTGTGCCAGGGAAGATAATGCAGCAGGTAATTAAAGAAATCATCTGCAAACACTTGGAAGGTGGTAAGGTGATAGGGAATAGCCAGCATGGATTTGTAAAGAACAAATCGTGTCAAACTAATCTGATAGCGTTCTTTGATAGGATAATGAGCCTTGTGGATAAGGGAGAAGCGGTGGATGTGATATGCCTAGACTTTAGTAAGGCATTTGATACGGTCTCGCATGATATTCTTATAGATAAACTAGGAAAGTACAATTTAGATGGGGCTACTATAAGGTGGGTGCATAACTGGCTGGATAACCGTACTCAGAGAGTAGATATTAAAGGCTCCCAATCCTGCTGGAAAGGTATAACAAGTGGGGTTCCGCAGGGGTCTGTTTTGGGACCGGCTCTGTTCAATATCTTCATCAACGATTTAGATGTTGGCATAGAAAATACGCTTATTAAGTTTGCGGACGATACCAAACTGGGAGGGATTGCAACTGCTTTGGAGGACAGGGTCAAAATTCAAAATGATCTGGACAAATTGGAGAAATGGTCTGAGGTAAACAGGATGAAGTTCAATAAAGACAAATGCAAAGTGCTCCACTTAGGAAGGAACAATCAGTTTCACACATACAGAATGGGAAGAGACTGTCTAGGAAGGAGTATGGCAGAAAGAGATCTAGGGGTCATAGTGGACCACAAGCTTAATATGAGTCAACAGTGTGATACCGTTGCAAAAAAAGCAAACGTGATTCTGGGATGGATTAACAGGTGTGTTGTAAACAAGACATGAGAAGTCATTCTTCCGCTCTACTCTGCGCTGGTCAGGCCTCAACTGGAGTATTGTGCCCAGTTCTGGGCACCGCATTTCAAGAAAGATGTGGAGAAATTGGAGAGGGTCCAGAGGAGAGCAACAAGAATGATTAAAGATCTTGAGAACATGACCTATGAAGGAAGGCTGAAGGAATTGGGTTTGTTTAGTTTGGAGAAGAGAAGACTGAGAGGGGACATGATAGCAGTTTTCAGGTATCTAAAAGGGTGTCATCAGGAGGAGGGAGAAAACTTGTTCACCTTAGCCTCCAATGATAGAAGAAGCAGCAATGGGCTTAAACTGCAGCAAGGGAGATTTAGGTTGGACATTAGGAAAAAGTTCCTAACTGTCAGGGTAGTTAAACACTGGAATAGATTGCCTAGGGAGGTTGTGGAATCTCCATCTCTGGAGATATTTAAGAGTAGGTTAGATAAATGTCTATCAGGGATGGTTTAGACAGTATTTGGTCCTGCCATGAGGGCAGGGGACTGGACTCGATGACCTCTTGAGGTCCCTTCCAGTCCTAGAATCTATGAGTCTATGAGCCAGCCGGCCCTCACCCTGGACCCCACCCCACCCGAGTCAGCCGGCCCTCGCCCTGGGGTCCGCCCAACCCTCATCCCGTCTCTGCCCCAGCCGGCCGGCCCTCGCCCCGCCCTCGCCCCAGCCCCAGCCCCAGCCGGCCGCCCCTCGCCCCAGCCCCAGCCGGCCGCCCCTCGCCCCAGCCCCAGCCGGCCGCCCCTCGCCCCAGCCCCAGCCCCAGCCTCAGCCGGCCGCCCCTCGCCCCAGCCCCAGCCGGCCGCCCCTCGCCCCAGCCCCAGCCGGCCGCCCCTCGCCTCGCCCCAGCCCCAGCCTCAGCCGGCCGCCCCTCGCCCCAGCCCCAGCCGGCCGCCCCTCGCCTCGCCCCAGCCCCAGCCCCAGCCGGCCGCCCCTCGCCCCGCCCCAGCCGGCCGCCCCTCGCCCCGCCCCAGCCGGCCGCCCCTCGCCCCGCCCCAGCCGGCCGCCCCTCGCCCCGCCCCAGCCGGCCGCCCCTCGCCCCGCCCCAGCCGGCCGCCCCTCGCCCCGCCCCAGCCGGCCGCCCCTCGCCCCGCCCCAGCCGGCCGCCCCTCGCCCGTACCTGCAGCTCGGGGGATTTCTGGCTCAGGTCGGAGAAGGCGTCGCCCAGGGCGTGCTGGGTCTGCACCAGGCTGTAGAAGTGGTGGGTCAGCGCCCGCGCCAGTTGCAGCACACACTCGTATTTGCGCTTCGTGTCCCGCAGCAGCTCGATCTGTGTCTCCAGCTCCAGGTCCACTGTGCGTGAGCCCCGGCCGAAGCGCTCCGAGATCAGCTGCTTGGTGCACTGCGGGAGGGGGACGGGTCAAGAGCTTCCCAGGGCCCCGGGGGTCTCCACGAGGGGCAGCTCCCACAAGCCCCCACTGAATATTTAGGAGGGAAGTTCATGCAGTTTGTACTCTAGCCCCCTCCCTGGCCCCATGGGACAGCCGGTCCCTCCCCCAGGCAGCCCATTCCCCCTCCATGGGACAGCCAGTCCCAGCTCCAGGGGCAACCCATTCATCCCCCCGCCCCATGGGACAGCCGGTCCCTCCCCCCCCAGGCAGCCCATCCTCCACCTCCATGGGCGGCCCATCCCCCCATTGGGTCTCCCTACCTGCCCCATGGGACAGTTGGTCCCTCCCCGAACAGGACTGCCTGTTCCCTCCCCCACCCCCCATGGCCCAAGACAGACTCACCTTGTATGTGTTGATGCCCCATTTCTTGACAATATCAAACTTCTCCACAGCGATACCCCGGGCGGCCTCGTCTCCCGCTGCCAGGGGGCCGGGGTGGGGCAGGTGCAGCCCAGAGCCTGAAACACATGGGGCCCAGTACAAGGCAGTGAGACCCCCCACCTCCACAGACCAAGGCCTTGCTTCAGCCCCCTGGCTGGGATGTGGGGTAGCACCTCCTGCAAGGCCTAGTCATTGTCCCTGGGGGCAGCAGCCAGGCACGGTCCTGCTCCGGGGGACCCTCAGCCGAGACCCACTCCCCACCACTGGGCTGAGCGCCCTGCCCCCCCCCCCCCCCAGCAGCATGGGGAAGGCAGTGCCAGTGCCCCACAAACAGGAGGACGGGGGACCTGGTGCCATCAACTCTCCTGGGTTTGTCTCCAACCGCACAACACCGGGTTTGCCTAAAGCCCCAGCTCCCAGAGGCAGGGGATTTGAGGAGAAAACACTTCACAGCCCACCTGGCTGGGAGGGAAAGCTTGAACAGTGACCCACTGAGTGTCCATAGGGTGCCTCCCCCCCCCCCCAGCAGTGCACCCCATCACACACAGACTGGCAGTTCAACTGGCCCCAGGGCAAGCCCCCTTCCCGATTGGCCCCACGGCGCACAACCCCCCCCATTCCACACCAGCCCCAGGGCGTGCACACACCCCCACGGCAGCCCCACTGGCCCCAGGGTATACCTGGCCCCAGGGTATACATGGCCCCAGCCCCCACGGCAGCCCCACTGGCCCAGGCACACATATGAGCCCTCTCCCCCCCCACTGCAGCTCCACTGGTCCCAGCAGACACCCCACCCCCACCCCCGCAGCAGCCTCACTGGCCCAGGTGCACATACTCACCCCCCGCGTGGCCCCTGCCCTGTCCTACTGCCACCCCACTGGCCCCAGCACACGTCCCCTCGCATCAGCCCCCTCCCCCGCCCACGCCGCAGCCTCACTGGCCCCAGCACATGTACCTCTGTCCCCCCGCATCAGCCCCACTGCCCCAGGGCACACACGCCCCCAGCCCCCGCCGCAGCCTCACTGCCCCCAGCACATGTACCCCCATCCCCCCACCGCAGCCTCACTGCCCCAGGGCGCACACGCCCCCAGCCCCCGCCGCAGCCTCACTGGCCCCAGCACATGTACCTCTGTCCCCCCGCATCAGCCCCACTGCCCCAGGGCGCACACGCCCCCAGCCCCCGCCGCAGCCACACTGGCCCCAGCACATGTACCCCCATCCCCCCGCTGTAGCCTCACTGCCCCAGGGCACACACGCCCCCAGCCCCCACCGCAGCCTCACTGGCCCCAGCACATGTACCTCTGTCCCCCCGCATCAGCCTCACTGCCGCAGGGCACACACGCCCCCAGCCCCCGCCACAGCCCCACTGCCCCAGGGCACACACGCTCCCAGCCCCGCCGCAGCCTCACTGGCCCCAGCACATGTACCCCCATCCCCGCGCCGCAGCCTCACTGCCCCAGGGCACACACGCCCCCAGCCCCCGCCGCAGCCTCACTGGCCCCAGCACATGTACCTCTGTCCCCCCGCATCAGCCCCACTGCCCCAGGGGGCACACGCCCCCTGCCCCCGCCGCAGCCTCACTGGCCCCAGCACATGTACCCCCATCCCCGCGCCGCAGCCTCACTGCCCCAGGGCACACACGCCCCCAGCCCCCGCCGCAGCCTCACTGGCCCCAGCACATGTACTTCTGTCCCCCCGCATCAGCCCCACTGCCCCAGGGCGCACATGCCCCCAGTCCCCGCCGCAGCCTCACTGGCCCCAGCACATGTACCTCTGTCCCCCCGCATCAGCCCCACTGCCCCAGGGCACACACGCCCCCAGCCCCCGCCGCAGCCTCACTGGCCCCAGCACATGTACCTCTGTCCCCCCGCCGCAGCCTCACTGCCCCAGGGCGCACACGCCCCCAGCCCCCGCCGCAGCCTCACTGGCCCCAGCACATGTACCTCTGTCCCCCCCGCATCAGCCCCACTGCCCCAGGGCACGCACGCCCCCAGCCCCCGCCGGAGCCACACTGGCCCCAGCACATGTACCCCCATCCCCCCGCTGCAGCCTCACTGCCCCAGGGCGCACACGCCCCCAGCCCCTGCCGCAGCCACACTGGCCCCAGCACATGTACCTCTGTCCCGCCGCATCAGCCCCACTGCCCCAGG
Source organism: Gopherus flavomarginatus (assembly GCF_025201925.1). Classification (NCBI taxonomy): domain Eukaryota; kingdom Metazoa; phylum Chordata; order Testudines; family Testudinidae; genus Gopherus; species Gopherus flavomarginatus. Next base: position 379,849,213 of record NC_066617.1, read on the forward strand.
GCGCACATGCCCCCAGCCCCTGCCACAGCCTCACTGGCCCCAGCACATGTACCCCCATCCCCCCGCCGCAGCCTCACTGCCTCAGGACACACACGCCCCCTGCCCCCGCCCCACTGGCCCAGGCGCAGGTACCCCCACCCCTCCGCATTAGCCCCACTGGCCCGAAGGCACACGTTCCCCCCCACCCGCAGCAGCCCCAGTGCATGTACCCCCCCCCACACACATTGTCCTATGGTTTCCGAGCCAGCTGGCACCATGAGCCCTCTCTGGGCAGGAGCTGCCAAGTTCAGCCTCTCAGCCATGCAGGGCCAGGACAACAGTGGGGTGGGGGGAGAGACTTGGCAGGGGCCTGTCACTGAGGCGCACATCACCAGGCCATGGTGCTCCTGCAGCCTCACGGGGCAGTGGTACCTTTGCCTGGGCCCCTCCAGGCTGCCCTGCAATTCCAGCAACAGCAGGGGCTCCACAGCCCCCCCCAGGGGCTTCAACCCTACACCACAGCAGGGCAGGGGCAGCTGCCCAGGGCCAATTCCCCCACAGGGACTGGAAGGACCCTGAGCCAGCGGGCACCCTCTGGCCCGGGGTAGGGTGTCCATGAGGCATCAAGGAGGGGACCAGCGGTACCTGCTGATGCATCTGCCTGGCTGGCGATCCGGCTGGCAGCAGATTCACTGGGTGAGATGGATGGTCCTCGGGAGGAATGAGATGTGACAAAGGAGCCTGGAAAAGGAAGGGACGGGCCAGGCAGGGCAGTGCCAGGTGAGATGCAGAGGGCGGGAAATGGAGAGATGGCATGAGGTGACAATTAGAAGGTGGGGCTGTCATAACAAGAAAGGGAAGGGTAACAACCCTCCTGCATACACTGCTATAAAATCCCTCCTGGCCAGAGGCACCAAAATCCTTTTCCCTGTAAAGAGTTAAGAAGCTCACGTAACCTGGCTGACACCTGACCCAAAGGACCAATAAGGGGACAAGAGACTTCCAAATCTTGGGGGGAGGAGGGAAGGGGGAAGAAGAGGCTTTTGTTTGCGCTCTTTGTTTTGGGGTTGTTCGCTTTTGGGACTAAGAGGGACCAGGCATCAATCCATGGTTCTCCAAAACATTCTGAACAAGTCTCTCATATTTCAAACCTGTAAGTAACAGCCAGGACAGGCGCGTTAGTTTATCTCTGTTTTCTCAACTTGTAAGCGTTCCTTTGCTAGAGGGAGGCTCATGCCTGTTTTGCTGTAACTGTGACCCTAAGGCTAGAGGGGGTTCCTCTGGGCTCTTTGAATCGGATTCCCCTGTAAAGTCATTTTCCATCCTGATTTTACAGACAGGATTTTTACATTTTCTTTTTAATAAAATTCTTCTTTTAAGAACCTGGCTGATTTTCCCGTTGTCCCGAGACCCAGGGGTTTGGGTCTTTGATCACTTTGTAACCAATTGGTGAGGATATTGTTCTCAAGCCTCCCCAGGAAAGGAGGTGTAAGGGCTTGGGGGGATATTTTGGGGGAAGAGGAACTCCAAGTGGTCTTTTCCCTGTTTCTTGTTAAATCACTTGGTGGTAGCAGTGTATCAGGTTTTAACCTAAGCTGGTAGAAATAAGTTTAGAGGGCTTTCATGTGGGTCCCCACATCTGTACCCCAGAGTTCAGAGCGGGGAAGGAACCCTGACAGGGGCTGAGCCAGCTGTTTCCGGCCTGGTGACTGTCCCAGGACAGGGCACCCCCAGGCTCAGGGGGGCCCTGGGTAGCAGCACTGAACACAGAGATCAGACCTGGGCCCAGCTAGCCTCACACGCTGCAGGGCCTGTGCCTGACGCAGTGGCAGGAACATGCCCCTGGAAGGGCTCATCCGGGACACCAATACTCAGAGACTGGCATAAACCCCAGCGCAGGTTTCATATCCCTGACGGAACTGTTCTTCCCATCGATCCCTCTGCTATTCGCGTCTCCACAGAATGGCCAGGCCCTCGGCCTCAGTGACATCCTGTGGCAGAGAGTTCCACAGACTAATTACAGTGTGTGACAAAGTGTCCCGTTTCGCACCTTTCCATGCCATGGACCCTGCCCCTGTGCTGCATGGCTGAACAGAAGCCCCAGTCTCCCTCCCCCTGCATAGCCCCCATCGGGATTTACAGATTTCTGTCATTCTCACTCCAGGCCAAGAGAAGCTATGTAGTGACACACTGGGCCACTGACACACCTGGCTGTTAGCCACAGGCCACCTGCTGGGACTCTGCCAACGCAGCCTCTTCATCACCCCATCTCTGACCCAAAGAACTGCAGGGGTGAAGCCAGCAGCTAAGCTAACTGGGTAGCAGGGCACCCCATGCTTGGGCTGCCTCCCTCCATGGGGCAAGAGCCTCATGGGACAGGGCAGCCCTGATGCCCTTGCCTCAGAACAAAGGCCAGGCTGGGGGGGTACAGGGAGGCCAGGCTGGGGTCTTGGCTACCAGCATCTGGACATTGGCCCTGGTAGAGATTCCAGGTGCAACCCGGCAAGTTCTTACCCCCCATCCCCTAAGCATAAGACCATGGAGATATGCGCGGTGGGGACAAGATGCCAACCCCTCCCCTCATGGGACCATGGTGGGGTCCTGCCCGAGGGGCGGGACACTGACATTATCTGGCTTTACTTTGCGTCAGGCCGGGGACAGCACTCTCCCTCCTGTGCTAGCCCACGGCCAGGCCTGCACCAGAACAAGGCAGGGGGCTCCTGATGAGCTAGTGCCCCCTGAGGGTGCCCGGCACACACCCACACACGCCCCCACTGACACCAGCACTCACCTATGGTAGGACTACACAGCAGCGCTCCCCTCCCCCACACGCTCCTCCAGCGAGCCCAGCCCCCGCTCCCAGCACTAGACCCCACGGGGAGGGAAGTGGGAGTGACCGGTGGGGTCCCAGTGCCCAGCCAAGGCCAGGAAGCATTAGGGAGGGGAGCCCCAAGCCAGGCCTCCCCATAAATCAGTGCGGGTGTGAAGCAGGCAGCAGACAGGTTAGCAACCAGGACGCCCCCCAGGGCCCCGCTAGCCCACAGGCCCCCTGACAGCCCCAGGCCAGGCTACGGGGAGAGCAGTTCCTGCACCAGCCAGTTAGTGAAGCCCCAAGGAGGGAAAATGGAGCCACCTTGTGCATGGAGGAGCCGCAGTCCTGGGAAGGAAGCGTTATACCGCACTGCAGGGCCTAGACAGAACCACACAAGAGGGTCGGAACGGGGCGCACAGCCTAGGTGCCCCCACCCAGCCGGGCCTGGCCTCCCAGCCTGGGGCCCAATGTGCCAAGCAGATCCTCTGACCCATGAACTGCCCACTGGGTTCCCCACTGGGCATGGCCAGCCGAGCTAGCCTTCCACCCCAGGGGAGCTCCAGGGCTCCCAGGCAGCAGAGCCCCTGGGGCCAGGCTGGCTTGGTGCCGGGGCTCAGCTGCTCCCTTCTCCTAGGTTGCCTGGGGGGAAGCTGGGGCTCCTCCTGACTTGGGCAGACCCAATCTGGCTACCCTGGCCTCCGCAACCTGCCAGGGTAGCAGGCAGCAGGGCAGCTGAGGCTAGTGCCCCTCTTCTCACGTGGGGCACTGCAGAGGAGGGGCACTAGTGCCCCACAGCAGAGCTCCTGCCCCACAGCAGAGCTGCCTCCTCCCCTACACCACTGCCCTCTAGAGCCCCTGGGGGCCCACTCCTGCCCCCGACTTTGAGGTAGCCCACCTCTTGCCCTGCAGCACCCTTTGCCTGGCAGACTGCAACCGGCAGTGCCCCAGCAGAGGCACCAGGCCCAGGGACCCCCAGAGGGGACCAGCAAGGGAAGACCTGTGCCCCCCAGCTCCCTGCCCTGGGGGCCCTTACCTTTGACAGTGCTGGTGGGGATGATCCCCTCAGCGGTGCCCCCGTAGCCCCCCGACACAATGCTGGTCTCGTTTAGGTTGGGCCCCGACACCATCACCTGCTGCAGGTCCTGAAACGGACAAGAGCAGAGTCCAGGGGAGCTGGGGGCAGCTCTGGGCTCTGACTGGCCCCTGGAATGGGGAGTCAGCCCCCAAGGGCAGCCTGGCCCTGCTGCCCCCGGCCAGCCTAGGACAAAGAGGGGATTTTCTGTAATATCTCTGTGAATCCTCCATGTGTCTGTTTCCCTCTGTACTTTCCTGGCTAGCTGGGTGCACAGGAGACAGGTCACCTCGCGTCTGGGGGCAGAACTGGCCATTAAAGAACCGTCTGAAACTGACCCAGACCAACAGAAGATCCAGAGAAACCAAACAGCCCCTCATCCCCCAAAGCACTTTCAGCCACCAACACCGAACCCCCCGGGCAGCCACCCTGGGCGGGCGGATGCTGCTGGAGGGTCAGGAGGCTGGAATGGAGCTGCCCTGAGGAAGGACCCCCTAGCTCTCCCCTGGGACTGACAGACAAGCCAGGGAGGTGGGCCAACATCTCATGGGGGGAGAGAAGCTTTCAGGATCCCCAGAACTTTTCTTGAGAGTCAGTTTGAACCCTGGCTTAGCCTTTGCCCTGTGTGCTGGCCAACGGCGCCCGGACTCTGTAGCCGGGTGATTAACAAACATGACTTTGTCGCTGCAAACGCTCCCAGGGAGCAGGGCTGGCCTGCAATCGCTGCAGGGAGCCGCGGAGAAAGATGGGTCACTGGTGCCGAAGGTCCGGCTGTGAAGGGAGCTGGGGGTCCTTAGAGCCCAATGCACACTGCCTGCCCTCCCCCATAATCTGGCCCCCCTCTCCTCCCCCCAACACGCCCTGTAACCCGTCGCCCCCCTCCCCTTACCTGTAACCCAGCACCCCCCCTCACCTCAGCACGCCTCCGTAACCCAGTGTCCCCCTGCCCCCCGTAACCCAGCATCCCCCTTCCCCTCCCCCCAACACACCCTCCCCTATAACCGGTGCCCACCCCCACCCCCCCAACACGCCCCCGTAACCTGGCACCCCCCTCCCTGCCCCCATAACCAAGTGCCCCCCCTCCCCACAACATGCCCTGTAACCTGTTGCCCCCCTCCCCTCAACACGCTCTGGTAACCCAGTGCCCCCCTCCACTCCCCCCCAACAGGCCCTTGTAGCCCAACACCCCATCCCCCCATAACCTGGCACCTCCCCATCCCCCCCAAAACATGCCCCTCTAGGCCAGCGCCTCACCTCCCCTCCTCCTGACACGTGCCCCCAGGCCTGTGCCTTCCCATCCCTTAGCCCTGTGCCCCTGTGACAAAGTGGGGTTTTCCCTTGTTATATTGTACTTAAATATATATGAGTCTGTGACAAAGTGGGGTTTTATTTATCTTGTTATGTTACAAGTGAGTCTTAGTGTCCTATAACAACACTGGCTGTGCCTCAGTTTCCCTGTGTGCTGCACCAATACTTCAGAGGTGGGAAATGGGGGTGTGATTTTGCTGAGGCCCTGGAGCAGGTGAGGCTGCCCAGCTGTTTGCAGCTGCATAACCTGACACCCAGGAGGGGGGTGCAAACAGGTGCCACCTTTTCCTGCAGGAGGGAGACAAAGAAAAGGAGGAGGGGCATCAAGGGGGGTGTCGGAGGTGGGGTGGCTGGAGGCTGGCAGTCGGCATGGGGGGACCGGAAGAGGGGGAGTCCAGGGCGTCTGGCCCAGGACTCCCCAAGATGAACTTGGCTGATTTCTGTGCTAACAAGTTCTGTTCTACGCTGTGATCTTGTCAACTAATAAACATTCTGTGTTACTGGCTGGCTGAGAGCCACGTCTGACTGCAAGGTGGGGGGTGCAGGACCCTGTGGCTTCCTCATAACCCCGCCTGGGCAGAATCGCTGTGGGAGGCGCACGGTGTGAGAAGGGGATGCTGAATGCTCCGAGGTAAGACCCAGGAAGGTGGAAGCCGTGTGAGCTTCTTGCCCTGGAGATAGCCTGCTCACAGAGAGGAGACTTCACCAGAGTCCTGCCTGGCTTCGTAGGGAGCAGTTCCAGAGCCCCTCTAGCCTGGTGCTTCCCCTCCCCCCAACACACCCCTCTAGCCCAGCCCCTCACCTGCCCCCAACACGCCCCTCTAGCCCGGCCCCTCCCTGCCCTAACATGCCCTTCTAGCCTGGTGAGCTCTCCCCAACGTGCCCATCTAACCCGGCCCCCCTTTCAAAGCCCCCTGTCCCTGCCCACATACCTGCTCCAGGCCATCGTCCTCCGGCAGGCTGCTCGTGTCCCCGGTTCCGTTGATGGGGATCTCCATCGTGGCAGCTTTGCTCATGAGCCCATCCGTCATGGTCAGGATCTGCAGAGACAGAGCGATGCTGAGAGACCAGCAGGCTAGGTCCCAGCCTCGCTCTCCGCAGTCTGCTCCCCAGGCCCTGCTAACCCCTGCAAGACACTGCCCTGGCTGGATCCAGTTCTCCGAAGAGCTCCCCTGGGACTCAGCCCGAATGGCCACTCTCAGAGACTGGCACAGATTTACCCCCACCCTCCGGGATACCAGCCCCTGAGAACAGACAGCAGTACCCCTGGGCATCCTGTCTGCCCACAGGAGGCCTAGCCCTGCCCACAGGCTGATAGATGCCCCTACCCCGATCAGAATGGCAGCAGAGCTGACAGCATGTCCTGGCTTCCAGCGATCACCAGCCGCCCACGTGGGTCCCTCCCCAGAGACTGTTCCCAGGAGCCTGCGGCAAAGACCTCTTGCTCCCACCTCCCGGGGCCACCACTGCCTACACCTGCCAGTCACCGCGATAAGGAGTTTAGCTGAGAACAATGGGCTGTGTGTGCATGGGCTCAGGAGCCTGCCCCAGAGGCAGCAACTGCCAGATCCCTGCCAAGACTTCAGGCAGGGGGCACCCCCACTCTGCCTCTCCTGCCTGGCACGTGGGCAGGTGCCTACTACTCCCAGCCCAGGACCACCTAGGACCCATAGACCTACACTTCTCTGCCACCTCCAGGGCCTAGACTCCCTTGCCCCAGGCTCAAAGCAGCCCCCTGGGGTTGGGGCTCAAGGAGCAGAGTAGACTGCAAGCCTTGCTGGCTAGAGGCAGCATCGCACTGCTGAGGACCGGGCTCAGGGACACACCCTGTGCTCCTAGCAGACCCAGAGGTGTGGCTGTGACTCACCCCAGAGATGGCTGCCTTACCACCAGAGACAGCCAAGCTAAAGAAGCTGAGTCCTCCCGGGCTCCCGGCATCCCTAGCGCTGTGTCCTGCCCAAGCACTCGGCTCCCCACCCTCAAGAAATGATAGCTCGCCCAGATCCACCTTCCTGTGGGGAGCTCACCTGAGAGTTGGCCTGAACTCCCCCATCCCCGAAGGTCTCCCCTGTAGACCCCTTCCCTGATGTACGGCTGGGGCTCATCTTCCACTGGGACCTTCCCAGCTCTTGCACAGCTACTGGGCCATGGCACCTGCTGGCAGGGAGTTAAACAGGCCCATGTGCCCTGCATTTAGAAGCGTTTCCTTTGCTCCCTGTCAGTTTCAGTGACTTTCCCTTGTTCCAGGAGTTGTGTGGAACAGGAGGCCCCTGATTCACCTAAAGGGAGTAGCATGTGCTCCGCTACTTCACAGGCCGAGTGGCCCTTTCCCTGGGGGCAGCGACAGCTCCCTGCCTCACACCATCTCCTGAGCTCTCAGCACCTGCAGCTCCACAATGGGGCCAGGGCACGCAGGGTCCTGGGACACACCTGGTCTGGCAGCTGAGCAGCTCCTGGCCCAGTGCCCAGGGAGCGGGTGCCAACAGCCACGTCCCCAAGGCTCTGCAGCAGGAGCTACCTTCAGCCCATGCCAGGGGCACTGCTTCACTCCATGCAAACAGAGGTCAATCTGCAGCTGGCTCCTGCTTGCAAGGCAGCACGTTCAGGAGAAATTAAGACACAACCAGACCCCTTGAGCTTGCCTTGCAGCCCAGCCCCACACACCACAGAAAAGTCAAGCTAGAGGGACCCAGCCCAGCACTGCCAGGCCCCCACATGGGCACTTCACTCAGCTTGACAGAAAACCTTGCACCCTGAGGGTTACAGTCCTGCCTTACCTTCCCTCCCTCCCCAAGACCAGGCGGCATCAACTCCAGCTCCCAGCTGGGGGGGGGGGGGGGGGCAGTCAGCAAGGGGGACACGCCTAGGGCAGCAGGCGCCAGCACAAGCCAGAGCCCAGCCTGCCCGGACCGGTCAGGGCACATTCCGCAGCAGACAGCACCACACCACACCACACCCCACAGCTCCGTTACCTTCCCCTGGTCCCTAGGACTGGGATACCGGACCAGACTGGGAGCAATCAGGGCCCCCAGGACAGGATTGGGGGGTCTAGCAACGGGAATCAGCCAACTCTCTCCCCCTCCTATGAGCCCAGCAGGCACAGAGCCATGCCAGGAACGAGCCAGCGGGGCCTGCTCCCTGGGGGTATTTAGCCAGGCCCTGGGGGCCAAAGTCGCTTGTGCTCTACCACAACTGCACCCTGCCACATGGCTGCCCCAGCCCACAAGCGGGGCAGGGAGACGGGCAGCGCCAAGCAGGACCTCCAGACAAAGCCCATCCCCACCAGGGCGCTACCCTGACTCACCCCACAGAGCCCTGGGCAGGGAGCGGGGATCCCCAGGGGAACCCAGTGATGTCACATGCTCCCCTGCTAATCTCATGGGCGGGGGGAGGGACACCCACCATAAGGGGATGCTGAACGGAAGTGAGGCCCCCCAGCCGGGCCCCCTCCAGCCCCGGGCCCCCTCCAGCCACAGCCCCCCTCGCCCCCCCAGCCGGGCCCCTCCGACCCCCCTCCAGCCACAGCCCCCCTCGCCCCCCCAGCCGGGCCCCCTCCAGCCCCGGGCCCCCTCCCCCCCCAGCCGGGCCCCTCCGACCCCCCACCTGCTCCGGCCGCTGCCGGGTCCCCAGCGCCGGCGGCTCCCGATCCGACACAGACCGGAACCCACGTCAGGAGCCGGGCAGCGCCGCGGGAGGGAACGGAACTGACGGCATCACCAGAGAGGAACGGAAGCCACTCCAGGGAAGGAGGGCGGAAGTGACACCTGACCCCGGAAACAGTTCTAACAACTGGACGGAAGTGACGCAAAGGAATGACCAGAAAAGCTTTCCTCGGAGTGGCCAGGACTCGCGGCCAGTGTGTGACGTCATACCCATGGCGGAAGTGGTGTGTGAAGTCAGGCAGGGTCGGGCGGAGGAGAAGTGAGTCACGTGGCCTATGCAAAGCCCCAGTGCAGGTCACGTGGCCTGGGGATGGAGCCGCCGGGAGAGCAGCAGCAGCAGCAGCAGCTCCGCAGCGTGAGTGAGGGCGGGGGCGGCTCGGGGGGGGGGGATGCCGGCGGGGGGAGCGGGGCGCAGTGTCATCTGCCCCCCCCCGCAGGTGTCCCCGACCTGCTCTAACCCTGCTATGCTGGGGGGTTCGGGGGGGAGACTCTGGCCGGGGGGAGCGGGGCCCAGTGTCATCTGCCCCCCCCGGTGTCCCCGACCTGCTCTAACCCTGCTGTGCTGGGGGGTTCGGGGGGGAGACTCTGGCCAGGGGGGAGCGGGGCCCAGTGTCATCTGCCCCCCCCGTAGGTGTCCCCGACCTGCTCTAACCCTGCTGTGCTGGGGGGTTCGGGGGGGAGACTCTGGCCGGGGGGGAGCGGGGCCCAGTGTCATCTGCCCCCCCCCACAGGTGTCCCCGACCTGCTCTAACTCTGCTGTGCAGGGTCTCCGCAGCCTGCCCGGGCGACTTGCTGCAGCCTTCACCCCCCGGCAGCCTGGGTGTCTCCTGCTGCCCTGGGGCTCTTCGCATGGGGGTTCAGTAGTACAGGGCCAAGAACCACCCCGCTCGATGACGAGTGCCTATTTACAGTCATACTGCGAGACCGCTCCCTTAGCCAGGGTGTACTGCCCAGCGCAGCGGCTGCCTCGGAGAACGGCCACCCCTAGCACAGGACCCGGGTGAGCCCAGCCCCGCCGGAGCGCCGGGGCTGCTGGCTATCCAGCCAGGCGCTGGGGTACCAGTGCCGAGAGTCAGAGATCCGTGCGGAGCCGCTGGGGGGTTGGAGTGTCACAGAGTCAGGGTCTGACCCCTCCCCCGGGGTGAGGGATCCGTGCGGAGCCGCCGGGGGGTGGGAGTGTCACAGAGTCAGGGTCTGACCCCTCCCCCGGGGTGAGGGATCTGTGCGGAGCCGCTGGGGGTGGGAGTGTCACAGAGTCAGGGTCTGACCCCTCCCCCGGGGTGAGGGATCTGTGCGGAGCCGCTGGGGGGTGGGAGTGTCACAGAGTCAGGGTCTGACCCCTCCCCCGGGGTGAGGGATCTGTGCGGAGCCGCTGGGGGGTGGGAGTGTCACAGAGTCAGGGTCTGACCCCTCCCCCGGGGTGAGGGATCTGTGCGGAGCCGCTGGGGGGTTGGAGTGTCACAGAGTTAGGGTCTGACCCCTCCCCCGGGGTGAGGGATCTGTGCGGAGCCGCTGGGGGTGGGAGTGTCACAGAGTCAGGGTCTGACCCCTCCCCCGGGGTGAGGGATCTGTGCGTAGCCGCTGGGGGGTGGGAGTGTCACAGAGTCAGGGTCTGACCCCTCCCCCGGGGTGAGGGATCCGTGCGGAGCCGCTGGGGGGTTGGAGTGTCACAGAGTCAGGGTCTGACCCCTCCCCCGGGGTGAGGGATCTGTGCGGAGCCGCCGGGGGGTGGGAGTGTCACAGAGTCAGGGTCTGACCCCTCCCCCGGGGTGAGGGATCTGTGCGTAGCCGCTGGGGGGTGGGAGTGTCACAGAGTCAGGGTCTGACCCCTCCCCCTGCTCTCGTTCCAGCTGCGAGATTTCCTGCTCGTCTACAACAAGATGACTGAGCTCTGCTTCCTGCGCTGCATCTCCAACCTGAACTACCGGGCACTCACCAGGGAGGAGGTTAGCTCTGGATCCTGCCAGTCCCCCAGGCACAGGGGAGCTCATTCCTCCAGGCCGAGGAGCTGTGTGACGGTGCTGCCTGTGGGAGCCAGCTGAGGTCACTCAATTGTCTGGGGCAGACAAACCCCAGAAACTGGTGGTTTTTCCAGTATTTAGATTTACCAACCAGCACAGAAGAGTCTGTGTGTTACCTCACTGGTTATTCAGAAGGGCAAACAACGCAGTTCCCTTAAAGTGTCCAGCTTCAGGCCTCCGTCAAGACACACACGTCGGATATGATGATGATTACTGAGAATCTTATTTCATCATATAAATGTAACCCTTCCGCCCCTGTGAGCTGGCAGCAGCAAGGGCCGGATTCAGTATCCAGGGGTTCCGTTTCAGTAACAGAATGCATAACCGCCTCGAGCCCCCACCCAGTGACCTGGGACACTTACATATCACACCCCCCTGGGCGCCTCTAGGAGGCAACACTTCCCCTCTCACAAGCACAGAGTCTGAGCGTAGCAAAATCCTTTTAATAAAGGAAGGAAACAATGTCGCATCCCACTGGAGAAACACCACAAACAGGATTATAACACAAACCATGAGCAAAAACCCACCTCCAAGTACGTTTGGCAATGTCCTTTCCCTCTTAGGGTCTTAAGCCCAATCACCCCAAAGTCCAACAACCCAAAGTCTCTGGTCAGTGCCACCCCAGAATTCAAGCGTTTATCTGCAGAGTTTTAACCCCCCCCCCCAGCCTGGGTGGAAATGGGGGGGAGTCCACACAAGGTGTTAAGGGGCACCTTACATGGGCCAGGGCCAACTGCTCCACCTCTCCGTGGAGGTCTGCTGCAGCCTTCACCACGACCAGCTGCACTCCACCAGCTGTGCTGCTCCTCCAGCCGTCCCTGCAAACCACTTCACTCTGCTCACTGTTCCATGGGCTGCTCCAACACGCTGCAAACTGCTCCGCTCTGCCAGCCGCTTAGCAATAGATCTTCAGGCTCCCCCACTAGTTAGCACAGCACTCAGTGATCTCAGCTCTTCATAGGGGAGCCCTGGTGCTGGTGCACCATTGGCCCAACATGAATTCAGCTCAGCAGTCTCTAGCTAGACTCCTAGTGGAATCAAAATTAGCTCTGCTCTTTTACAGTGGAGAGAGGCAGATGTGCAATTGGTGTTCCAGGCCCTCAAAAGGGGCCCAGGCCCACACACAGAGTCCCCAATCTCTTGCGATTCACTGGGTTTTGGAACCCATGTCCCTTGTCTAGCAAGTGTCACTTACGTTAAATTGAGACATCTCTGTCATAAAGCATTCTTCTAGTTCCTCATTCACATAATCAGGTGGCAACACTTGATTTATCCTGCCCTAATAACAAAGAAATTGGGGATCCCAGAGCTGTCAAAATAACCCTACCAGGCTGCCTTGGGCTATGCTGGGCGTGCCCATGAAAATATCTGAGAATTCACTCTTCCTGACATTCTTTCCACACTTCCCATAATTCACCACCAGATGTCAGGGTAGAGCTCATCCTGACTCTGCTTACATAAAAGAAAAGGTTCTTCCAATCCCAAAGGATCAGCCACACACCCAGGTTCAATTACAACTTAGATGTTACCCAGAATACCCACTATTAGCCAATTCTTATTAACCAAGCTAAAATTTATTACAAAGAGAAAAGAGAGAGAGTTGGTTCAAAGATCAATCTACAGACAGACTTGAATTTAATTCTTGAGGTTCAGATACATAGCAGAGGTGAGCTAGTTATCGAAAGTCCTTTCAGATATAGTCCAGAGGTTACAGTCCAATGTCCATATTCAGAGTGGCTCCAGTCAGTGACTGGGGATCTCAATCCTTATGGCTTAAGGTTTCCCCCTCTTGAAACCCAGAGCAGATCTGAGATGAAGAAGGATCGTGTCCCAGGCTTCTTATACATTTCCAGCAGCCTTTCGGCCTGAGAAAACAATAGGCTTCACTCCTTCTTCCAACCATCCTGCCAATTAGCACAGGGTAATTTACCCATTAAACAGTTCAGATACAGGTTACCACAACCTTCAAAGAGACACATAGGCAATAATACTATTTCGCGCAAGTGTCTTCCTAAATGTTAATATTCCTCTTTTGATCTTTGAATCAAAGCCATAGCAATAGACAAGACTTGTTTGCTGACATCCCAAGACCTGAGCAAACATCTCCCCTTCTACCTCTAACAATGCGGCTGCATTTCAAAGCTCGGCCCTGGGTCAGATCAGTCTGTGAGCTAATTAACTCTTTCTGGCCCTGTTACCTTTCAGTGAGAGATTATATTACACTTATAACGTCACACTTTGCATCCTGTGTGTCAGAGCCGTGGGCTTCCCAGCCTCCTGGGCATGGGTATTGAGGATGGCAGAATGCCTTTGAGCCGGAGGCTGGGCAGTGGGAGCTGTGGGCAGGAATGGGAATCTGCTCCCCATGGAGCCGGGTCCCTTGTGACATCCGTGGTTTGTCCTTGCAGGAGGCCTGTCTAGATGGCTGCGCTGGGAAGCTTGTCCACTCCAACCACCGCCTGATGGGTGCCTACGTGCAGCTCATGCCCTCCATTGTGCAGCGCCGCATCTCAGACTACGAGGCTTCTGCAGCTCAGGTGGCCCCGGGCTCTAGTCCAGAGGAGGTCCTTGGTGCTGCCCCTGCGGCCCTGCCCGCAGCAGTTGGCACGGGAGCCCACCCTAACCAGCAGGTGGCTGCCAGTGCAGAGAGCACCCCAGACCCTGTCAGCTAGTGCCCCACTGCCTCCTGGCGTTTCCTCGTCCCCCATGGCTGCGCCCTGGACTTGGGCCTGGGTGTGGGACAGCCTCCCCCTGGGCTGGGCCTCCTCCTACCGCTGGATCCAGCCAGATGGACACTTCCGCCCTCTTCACGCGGGACTGGGCCGATTAGTGCCAGCATCACTGCCCTAGATGCCACTGCCAGCTGCAGCCCGGGCCTCCGGGCAGCGCAACCACGCGAGTTCCAGCCGTGTTTGGGCCAAGCCAGCCTGCCTCTCGGCCTCTGAGCAGCTGCTTGAGTCCATTGCGACCAGGCCGTCTGGAGCAGCCTGAGGGTGCCCTGCTGAGGGCTTGTTAGTCACAGCAGCTGCTCTGTGCTAGGCTCTTGTGCCCCAGGGCAGGGTTTTCTCTCTGTCCTGGAAGGCTATTTCCTATTAGCAGTAAATCAGTGTCCTCTTGATTTCCTGGGTGCGTGGGATGCTTTGGGCAGGGCCCAGCCCGCTCACACAGCTGCTGGGAGGGCCTTCCCAGGGTGTCACTTCTCCCTGCCCTCAAGCTGTGTGTGTGTTGGGGGGCTCTGGTACTGCTTCTGTCCCTCGCTCTCATGATTCTCCACGGAGACACACACCCCGGTGGAGGTGGCAGCCCCACACCCTGATCGTGCCCCTTGGCCACTCAGTCTCTGTTGCTCCTTTGCAACACTGAGTCACTAGGGTGAGCCCTGCCCCCCAGGGGCTGGGAGACGAGGGGGTCACTGTAAGGAGAGGGGCTCTGCCCCTGGCTCCCGTACACCAGCGAATGAAGCTTGTGTGGCCCCACAAGAGTGAGAGGAGTGTCTTGCAGCCTTGTGGGGAAGGCTCCTGTCTGCCTCCGTCAGCCATCCCTGCCCCTGCCCCTGCCCCAGTCCCACGTGCCAATGCACGATGCTCCGAGGTGGAGCATGGGGCCGTGGCACTTGGCACACATTGACAGGCTTGGCCCTGCTTTTAAACAGTGTCCTGGGAGTAACGCTTCTAGTGTGCCAGGCCCCACTCCACCCTGGGCAGGCCGCGCAGCCACAGCACCCCCTGGACTGGGCCCAGCGTGTCCCCTGAGGTAGACTCCTCCTCAGAGACCCCACGCGGCCTCAGGAGCACAGCAAATGACAAGCCGGCTGGGTCAGAACAAGGGGGTAGCGCTTGGGTGTGGTGTTAGGAAAGGTGGGCGCCATGGCCTGAAACAACCTTTTCTGCTGAGATCCAGCTTCTCTTGTGCTGGACAGCTGCAGCACCTGTCCCTGGGAGGAAAGCCTCTCCCGCTCCAGGGGCAGCCGTGCCAAGTGGAGTGCACGGAGCTGTACATGGGTAATAAAGAGATTAACGTGAAGCTCCCACATTTGTTCCAAGCTGGCCACACGCCCCTTAGCTCTCATTCAGCCAGCACATGCATCCCCCTGCCAGCTGCTCCAGCCTGAGAAACAGCTGGCCTGGGTCTAGGCCTACTGGGGCAGAGAACTGGTTCACATGCAGATTCCAGCTGTGTCCCAGGCCCCTCTGAGGACCCTGAGCCCGGCAGCGAAACCTCCTGGAGCTCTGGCTCCCGACAGACCTTCCTGGGGTAAGCAAACCCCTGACCTCCAGGGCTCTGGCCTTCCCCAGCCCCTGGTGAACAGTTCCAAGACAGGAATCTCCCCCGTCTCACTGGGCACTGCGCTGGGCCTGCTACCCATGCCCCCTCTGGGCACCATGCTGGGCCTGATCCCCCCCCCCTACTTCCCCAGGTGCTGCGCTGGGCCTGCTCCTCCCACTCCCCCCTGAGCACCGTGCTGGTTCTGCTTCTGCCACACACACACCCCCCCCCGGCTCTGTGCTGAGTCTGCCCCCATGGCACCATGCTGGGCCTGATCCCACCCCATCCCTCCCTCTGCTGCCTGCTGGGCCTGCTCCCCCTGCACCACGGGCTGGGTCTGTCCCCTGCCCTCCCAGGACATTTGCTCTCTCCCATCTCAGCACTGTGCTATGGCTTCTCCCGGCAACAAAGTGGGGATTTTGCTGGTGTCACGGAGTCCCCGGGCGATGCTCTGGAACTGCTCCCCACAAAGCCAGGCAGGACTCTGGGGAGCCTCCTCTCCCTCGGAGCAGACTGTCTGCAGGGCAAGAAGCTCACACGGCTTCACCTCCTGGGTCTCTCCTTGGAGCATTCAGCATCCTCTGCCCCTCCGTGCGCTTCCCACAGCGAGTCCGCCCAGGCGGGGTCCTGGGGGGGCCACAGGGTCCTGCCCCCCCACTTTGCCTTCAGACGTGACTCTCAGCCAGCCAGTAACACAGAAGGTTTACTAGTTGACAGGAACACAGCATAGGGCAGAGCTTGTTAGCAAAGAAATCAGTGACTTTCAGCCAAGTCCATCTTGGGGGGAGGGGAGCCCAGAGCCAGGGCTCTGATCCTCCCCCTGTGCCCCAAGCCAGCGGAGACTGACTCCCTTCCAGTTGCCTGGCCCCTGCCCGGCCAGTTTCTCCTCCTTGCTTCTGGCCAAGAGTCACCTGGTCACATCCCCCTCCTGGGTCTCAGGTTACGAAGGGGCGGCCATAGCATTCATGCAGGCAGCTGGCACAGCCCCTGCAAGTCACGCACCCTTATTCCCACCACCTAGACATTGGCACAGCACACAGGGAAACTGAGGCTCACACAGCATTCATACAAAACAGTAAGCCTCCCATAGGCTTATATAAATCATAACAAGGGGAAATACTCGCTTTGTCACATCTGGACTATTTTTTAATCTTCCATGTGCCTCAGTTTCCATCTGTATTTGGCATTACTGCCCTGGAGGAAAAGGGGGTTGTCTGCTCTGAGGGGTAGTGTGGGACAGGAGGTGTGGGCGTCACCTTGTTAAGGAAGTGGCTGGAAGGTGCTGACAGTGACCCACGTCAATGCAGCATCCCAAGAGCAGAAAATTCACAGTTAACAAACGATGTGCTGGGCAGAGCTCCGCTGGGAAGCAGGAGGCTGGAACCCAGAGGCACTCAGACCCTGTGGTCTTCCCTGGAGGAAGAGTGGGAGTCTTTAGGGGTCCAGAAAAATTGAAGGGTTCCTGGGGTGTAGCCCCAATGCTGTGGATCTGTGACACTTCACACACTCCCGCAGCCACCACCCTGGGTTTGATGCCCTGGGTCTGCCTCCCCCCAGCACACACTTCTGGCATTTTGCTGGGTCTGCCTCCCCTCTCCCCCATGGGTACTGGGCTGCATGGGCTCCTCCTGCGTCACCCCCCGGGCACTGAGCTGGGTCTGCTTCCCCACTGTGGGAAGTGCTAGAGGAGATGGGAGAGAGAATGCTGATGGGGGGTGTGACAGTGCTACCATGGACTCACAGATCATGCCCACTCATGGCCCCGTGCAGTCTGTGGGGGGGTGCCCCTTCCAGTGAGACAGCCCTTCTTGGGGGTCCACTCTCTATTGGGGTCAGACCCCTCCACCTCCTGGAGCCGCACCTCTCTGAGCCTTAGCACATCTGTGTCTCACCATGGGCCCCCTCAGGGAGTCCACGTGCTTTGGGCCCCCTGGGCCTCCTCACTCCTGAAGGGGTTGATGCCCCCCCGCCATGTTCTCTAGCCTGGAGCGACTCTCAGCCAGCATAAAACAGGAGGGTTTATTGAGCGTTGAACCCAGCACAAGAAACTCTGACCCTCAGGTCTGGCCTCCCTCAGCCCAGCACATCCCAGTCCCCCTGCAGCCAGGGGGGCTCTGCCTGCTCCCCGTCTCCAGCCCAGAGCCCCCCTGCTTCCCAGCTGGGCATCTGATACCCCCGGCCCCAAGCCCCATTGGCTTCTCTCCAGGTAAACAGGGTCATAAACAGGAAGGCCTGGGTTTCCTCTCCACTCTTCTGTCCTCTGGCCCCGTCTGGCTAGAACCGGCTGATCAGGTCACTGGGGTCCTCTCTTCGCAGCCCATTGTCCTTCCACTGGCCAGAACCGGCTGGGTCTCTGGGTCACCAGGTCACCAGTCGCTGGGGTCTCCATCCTCCAGGCCATCGGCTGAGGTCCCAAGTTCTGTCTCTGGTCCTCTGTACCAACATACTCCCTCTCCCCTCACCTCGTTAAACCAGTAACACCCGGGGACGCTGAGTCCCCCTCCCTCTGCATGCAACTCCCTGGAAAACACAGAAAAACCAAGAAAACCCCCCACTTCGTCACACTCAGAAATCCAAATAATACAGTCCCTTAAAGTGCCCAGCCCCAGGCCTCTCTCCAGACACACACATCAGGTATGATGATGATTACTGAAAATCTTCTCTCATCAGATAAAAGAAAAGGTTCTTCCAATCCCAAAGGATCAGCAACACACCCAGGTCCAATGATAACTTAGATCTTACCCAGAATACACACTACAGCCAATTCTTATTAACTAAGCTAAAATTTATTACAAAAGAAAAGAGAGTTGGTTAAAAGATCAATCTACAGACAGACTTGAATTCAATTCTTGAGGTTCAGATACATAGCAGAGGTGAGCTAGTTATCGGAAGTCCTTTCAGATATAGTTCATAGGTTACAGTCCAATGTCCATATTCAGGGCGGCTCCAGTCAGTGACTGGGGATCTCAATCCTTGTGGCTTAAGGTTTCCCCCTCTTGAAACCCAGAGCAGATCTGAGATGAAGCAGGATCATGTCCCAGGGTTCTTATGTTTCCAGCAGCCTTTTGCCCTGAGAAAACAATAGGCTTAACTCTCCTTCTTCCAACCATCCTGCCAATTAGCACAGGGTAATTTACCCATTAAACAGTTCAGATACAGGTTACCACAACCTTCAGAGAGACACATAGACAATAATACTATTTCGCGCAAGTGTCTTCCTAAATATTAATATTCCTCTCTTGATCTTTGAATCAAAGCCATAGCGATAGACAAGACTTGTTTGCTGACATCCCAAGACCTGAGCAAACACCTTCCCTTCTACCTCTAACAATGCGGCTGCATTTCAAAGCTCTGTTCATTTACAGATTTTTCTAAAAAGTTTCTAAAGTCCGGCTCTCAGGGAGTGTAGGGGAGTCAGGGCCCTGCACCCCCCACTTCCTGTGATTCTCTATGACTCTCAGCCAGCCAGGAGAACAGAAGGTTTATTAGCCGACAGGAACACAGTCCCAAGACAGAGCTTGTAGGTACAACCAGGACCCCTCAGTCAGGTCCCTCTGGGGGGCAAGGAGCTTAGACCTCAGACTTGGGGTTTCCTGTCTCTTCCCACCCAGCCCAAACTGACACCAAAAACCTCTCCAGCTGGCTCTCTTTCTCTGTCCAACTTCCTGGGCAAAGGTGTCAACTCCCCCTACCCCCCTGCCTGGCTCAGGTTACAGGCTCAGGTCCTGTCCCTCACCTACAGTCCTCCCCTACCCTCCCTTCCCCCATGCAGACAGCCCCTACTGCGTCACAGGGCCTGGGTCAGGTCAGCCTGTGAGTTAATTAACTCTTCTGGCCCTGTCATTCTTCAATGAGATATTAGATCAGACTCATAACGTCACAGGGCAGAGGGACAGTCAGGGGACTTCTATTACTGCTCCTCTGTCCTGGGCACCCCGACTGGGGGCTCTGACCCCGCTCGGAGGGATGCCAGGCAGGACTCTGGGGCAGCATCTCCCATCAGAGCACCTGTCCCAGGGCAAGGACCCTGCTCCGCTTCGGCACCTCCTGGGTCTGACCTCAGAGCGTTCAGCCCCCTGATCACCCCGTGAGCTCCCCACAGCAAGTCCCCATGGGTGGGACCCCTGGGGGAGCCTCACCCCCAAAGGGTCCTGCCCCCCACGCTGCAGCCAGCCGTGACTCCCAGCCTGTGTGTGACAGACGGGTTATTATCGTGGGGAGCCCAGTGTAGAACAGAGCTTGGCAGCACCGAGATCGGGGACCTTCGGCAAAGTCCATGGGGGGGCGAGAGCACTGGGCCCTCGCCCCTGAGTCCCCAACCAGGAGACTGACTCATTTCCAGCTGCCTGGCCTCCATCACGGCCATTGCCCTTGTCAGGGACTCTTAACCCAGATGGCAAAGTTTGTTGTCTGACCGCGAGAGAGACAGGCAACACCAGCAAGGTCCGATCAAAAGCTCTTTATTGACAAGTGCACGCATCAATAGAGAGCAGCTCGTCTCCAGAGAGAACCAGCCTGCTCTTTACATCTTAGTATAAGCCTATATAGACAGTTCCGTCGCGTCATAAATTATTCACTGGAGCAACCCACCCCTTCTTCTAACAACTAGAAACTAGACACCTTTAGTATACATGCATGCCTAAAGTTAGAAATGTAGGGGAGTTAAAAACAAACAAAGAACAAAACCAGGGAGTGAAAACAAGGAGGCTGGGAAACTAGGGCTCTTATCAGTTCTTCGAAGAGCTGCCCGAACACAGCACATCTGGTACTATGCCAGGAATGTAGCTTCTCTCTTATCTCACTTGTTCCCAGCGCTTGTGAGACATGCTGCTGCTTCTCAGTGTTTTCCACTCAGGGATTACCCACAAACCTCTGTTAGCCTGACTTTGGTCAGGTTGGCATACCTGGTTTTGTCTGCTATATCTTTATTCAGGCCTAACAATCCCCCCTTTGTCCCTAGAGGACCATAATGGGACTCTTGGGACACATATCCATTTAAGAATTGTACGGGGGAGGCTAGTAAACCATGACCCAAGGTCTGAGTGGAGGTCCTTAAAACTAAAAGTGTGATTAAGAGATATAGCATGGAAAACAACAGCAACATTCTTAATAGCTTGTAAATCTTTGTCAATTAAGCCAGAGTGATTAACAGCAAAGCAACATTTTTCCCCGATGCAAGCACAAGCCCCTCCCTAATTTAGCATCCATGGCATTTAGCACACGTCTATTTTGCAAAGTTACTTTTGCTACTTCATCAGTCTTTCGTTGCAACTTTTGGAAAGCGTTTATTAATGCATTAGCTGTTTTTTTTCAAGCTTTGCAGAAATATTTACAACTGCTCTCTTGAGCTTAGCCACCCACAATCCAGGAATGAGTGCACGGACAAAAAAGTGGAATCCTGTTTGTCTGACAACTAAGGGATTGGGGCACTGAGTATAAATCAGTTAGGTATACCAAGTGGTCTAATTTCCCAGATGTTTCGGTGAATAATCCAGTTTCATGTGCATCCTCCCCATGGACCCATCAGGATTCGGTATGTGGAAGCCCACACCCCCCGGTCCAAATGCTTGGAAGGAGCACTGTAAATGTTTACACTTCCACCCAGAAAGTCTTTAGTATATCTCCATGACCACAGATCAGATGGTACTGCTGATGTGTCTGTAAGGGCAGTGGGCCAAGTCTGGTACTCAAGATCACTCCGAATGGCCATCAGCTGGTCATTCAGGAAATTCTGAATCTCCAAACATACTAGATCCCACTGCAATGCCTTCCCAGCCTCAGTGATATTTAATACCATCTTTCCTTGGTGTAGTACTATATTACATTTGTTATTTAACTATTTTTAGGTACTTTTAAAAGGCATTGACATTAATAGCATAGGAGGGGGTTACATTATTAGTTACTGGAATGGTTTCAGTACAGGTAAAATTTCCAGTGGCAGAACAAACTCTTCGGGTACTTGTTATTTAAAATCCAATACATGCTGAAGAATTTATCCAGAACACAGGGCACAGCCTGTAGAATATACCCCAAAATCCAATCAATACCACATTCCCAAGCATGGGTTCCACAAATTTTTTCTGCCAGTGTACAATTCTTTGTTTCTTCACCAGGGTCAGTTCTTAATGTTCTTTCTAGTCAGGAATTCCTGGACTTTAGCAATTTCAGCGGAGTGAGTGTTTCTTTTTCTTTCCCAGAACAGTCGTGGTGCAGCATCATATAGGGGAGAGGTTACTAGCACATCACCTGTAATGGTTTTGCTTTTTTAGAAAAAATTCAAAGGCACAGTAGATCTGTTAGTGGATAAGGGAGAGGTTACTAGCACTTCACCTTGTACTTTTTTCCTACTGTCCAGAAGGCACAGTGGAGCTAGAAGGTGAAATAGGCTAATCATCAGTAGGAGAATTTTCCCAATGTGGAGGGGTCTTTTTGCACTGAGAATCTTGGGTCCAAGCAGTCAGTCTTTGGCACTTCACAGCGGTGTTGGTAGTCATCAGGACTTAAGAGCCTTTCCAGCATGGAGCCAAGGCAGTCTTTCGTTGGTGGACCTTTACATCAATCCCATCTCCTGGTTGTAAGGAGTGGCAGGGCTGCTAGGGTCTTTGGGTAGCGATTCCTTACCTGTGAGAAAAGAAACTTAACACATTACATTAGTGCCTGGCAGTGTTTTTCAGATCTCATAGCTGCATGGGCAAATTCAAGCTCTCCTTTTCCTGGTTGTTAACCAAGTCTTAACTGTGAGCAGTGTCCTTGAATGGAGTCAGTGTCTTATCTATAGCCTGAGCTTGCTATTTTATTTTATTTTATTTTTTTCAGTTAATTTATTTTGTTTTTTGTCCTTCTTTCCTTCTTGGCTTCTTTTAACCTGCAAAGGAAACTTTCACTTTTTACTTATACACCTTTTTCCCAACAATGAACACCTACACATTGTCATTATACAGTACATTAGTCTTATTATTCAATATATGCCACACATAACCTTTTACTAAAATAACCTTATTACAGAGCTTTTGAGCAACAAGCCAGGACAAGCACACCCACTTTGAGGAGTTCACTCAATACAACCTCTAGTTCAATAGCCTTTCACCATCCCCAGCCCTCTGGCTAGAAATCTGAGGTAGCCAGAAAGATCCCATGTACAATATGGGGAGTGGGTTAACTTTTCATGTCTTTGCTTTCAAAGACTGTTGGTATGCAAATTTTAGCAACAATTTTTGCAATTAACAATTTGACCAATAAAGTTTCTTTTCCTTACTTAAGGAAATGCATTAGACTTTAATATATCACATTTTCCTGATTTATCTAAACACTTTGTATTCCAAGTTGAACAAAACAAGTACGTGCATTTTAATTTAACCTTTATATCTGATTTTAAACTAGACTATTTTATAAAAATATTAAACACAAAAATTCCAGCCACAAGACAAACACCACAAGACAGAACATAGAACACAAAACATAATTTCTATTGTGCTAGTAAATGCATGGTACATTGAATGCTGTTTAGCTGGCATCAGTTTTCTCTGATTATCTGAAAGACAAAAAAAACAGAGGTCTACCCCTTCTGGGCAGACAATCATTGCTTAAAATAGACAAATACCCTTGTTGATTTCAGGAAAAACAGAGGAATTATCCCATATTTTATGTGTTTCATAGGCAGCCCAGGTTTCAGTGGCTCCTACCTTATCAGTTAGATAATTTGCATTAATACAGATGCTTTCTGGCTTGCTTTTTACTTTTAACTGTTGCTTTCAAACACTGAAAGAAAACATCACTACTTATAGTGCCCTTACAGCCTAATAAAATTTCAATTACATAGCACTATATACATTCTTCAGCTAATTTAACTAAATTCTAAATGATCGCAATTAACAATTTCTTTGCCTCAGTTTATTTACGAACATTTCAAAGACACCAAGAACTTTCCTCTTTAGCATTTTTACAAAGTTCAACTGCTGTTTTCTTCAGCAACTACAGAGTTAACTTTTCACTTTCCCTTAAATTACTTGCTTGTCTCCCAACAGCCACTTTTATCAACTCAAATCACCATTCCAAGTAAGCTCTGGGTATTTGAAATCCCCATGCTTACACTTACTTACTCCTTCCTTCCACTACACCCTTAAAGTTTTCCAACCTGTTTTCCAATCTCTCTGTCTGTTGCCTGCCCACCTGGGCCCGATCCTGCTTTTCTCACTGAACCGTCCCTTCCATAGGCACCAACTTGTTCCACTACCAGTTTAGCTAGGAGGGTGGGCTTCTCAACTAGCCCCCACCCCTCCTGGTCTCTTGCCTTAGACATTCTTACTTACAAGACTACCCGAGTCCTCCTTCATGAGGCTTGCCACCTGGATGAAGACACATGGCCCATTGGGCAAAGGCCATTTACTTAACATAATTTGAAGGACTATTCTTAGAGGGTTTACCCAGAGACTCATTCATCAGTTTGACACTTAAACAGAAAAGAGAATTACACAGAGCGCAGAGGGAATTACAATTTAAGCCAGACTTTCCTACTTCTATACACTGACCGCTACAGGGGACGGGACAGAAGGATCTTAATTCCACCTCAGAGCTCTCTCGCACACATGGCTTCCACTCCGAGGAATTACGAACGAGAGGTTCAGTTCTGCCCACACTCCTAACACCCAAATGAACAGAGCAAAAAAAACAACAGTAACTGGTTAAATAGAACAGAACCAGAACCAGATAGTGTTTCTTTATCCTATTAGGACTTACTTTTACTCATGCAGTTCTCAGCATATAACACCAACAGTACCAAGCAAAGCAAACACAAAATAACAAAGGTAAAACAAATAGATGGTGTAAATTCTGCAGGGCTCCCCCCTTCTTAATTGCTCACCAAACTATGACAAATTTCTGTTACCAATCTATCCCTCATGTCAGATGATCAGGCTGACACTACAGGAATGTTGGGGGAAGATAAAGAAAACACACCATATAACTGAATTTTAAAGCTTCATTTATAAAATAATAAAACAACAACGGAGAGTGTTGGGAACGCTCTCACATCACTCAGGAAAATATTAATGCCCCAAGCCCGAAGCTTCTTTCATACTTACACACGTACGTTCAGACTGGCCACTTCTGTGTATAATGTTCAGAGGAGGGGGAGAGGTGGAAGGGAGATTATCCTGTATACAGCTTGTCCAGAATTTCCAACATGCTTCTGCTTTTGGGAGGGCTGTTCTCTTACACCCTGGAATCTCCTGCGGCGTCTCCTTCAGAGATTCCAGTCCAGGTCAGCTGCCTGTGGCTTCTTTGGTGTCACCAAGCCACACCGACTCCAGGGTCACAAAGGCACACTGTTGGATCTTACTGGATAGTTAAGCTTTGCAAATGTAATTTCAGTTCTGTAACTTGTATTTCCTTTGCTTCGCCTCTGTCTATATTTTTTCCTTCACAGCCAGCTGGGGCCGAAAGCAGCCCCTCCCTGCACCAAGCACAGTCTGTGCCGATTCCTGACCCTGAACGCAGAGCAACTCCCTCCTTCCATCCCGGGACCATGATTTTTAAATTAACCCGTTCCTTATGTCTTTTTCTTTCTTTTTCTCTTTCCCATTAAACATTCTAGTAGCAATGCTAACTACTTTAGACAAACTTTTCCCTTGCGTACCATCTGGATGCTCTCTAAATCTTTTTGCAATATCCTTTGCACATTGTGACATGAAAACCATTTTAACCATCTCCTTTCCATGATCAGTTTCAGGATTTAAATTCCCATGCTTTTTAACTTCACAAATCAGTCGAGCACAAAAGTCAGAGAGGTGCTTATCTGGATGCTGAACACAAGCAGTCACCTTGCTCCAATTTGGAGTAGCCTCCCCTGCATCTCTAATACCATTCAAAACAGCTTTTAAAAATCCATCCAACTTTGTCTTTTGAGCTGGATTATTGGGATTCCAGTTAGGGTCAGTAATTAGCCAAGGTGCATTCAAATGAGCTGCAGATTTTTCTTTTACTTTTTGTCTTTCATCTTCTGTCATGAGAGTATCTAATAACTGATTTACATTTGCCCAGGTGGGCACATGAGTGAAAAAGATTTTGCAGAACATTCTTTCCACTGCCTCAGGATTGTCTCATAAGTGAGGCATAGTGCACTGCCAGTTAAACAAATTTGAAGTTGCAAACAGGGTATGGGTAAAACCATCTCATGTTCCCCAGCAACCAGTAGAACCAGATAAGTTCTCAATGAGGCTTGTAATATCAGGGGTGTCTCAGAAACATTCTCCCTCATGGAGTTAAGTAACCTAGTGGGGGTCCACAAGGGCAAGGACAAGGGCTGCTGTAATATTGGGGGTGTTTGAAAAGCAGTCCCTGACCAAGTTTGCAAAAGGCTGGCTGGAGGCTGCACAGAGGGGGTGAGGCTGTCTGATTCCTCTGAAGATGAGGGACCATCACTCTGAGCTCCCCCTTGATTCTCCTCTGTCCCTGAACTGTCACTAACCTGCTTTTGAATCCTTGCACTCCATCAGACGGGGAAGAACAGGAACAAAAGTGTCCTCCTCCCGGTGCGGCTCTGGTGCATATGGTGGGGGATTTTTTTTTACAAGAGCTCTCCATACAAACAGCTTCAAAAGCTACCCATCCCTCCATGGGTTGATAATTATACCATACAAACAAGTAATCCATTTGTCTCGGCCTAAGATCAACCAAAATATCCCTTAAGGAGTTCATCCTATCTGTGGAAAAGGTTTCACCCTCCGGCCAGTCTCTAGTCAGGGGCAAATGAAAGGTAAATGATGGCCATTGGATCCAACACAGATTTCTCATCTTAAATTTAACTAGACCAGCTGTCTCAGAAATCTCTTTCCAATCTCTAAGTATCAGAGACAACGGGGCGTCCCCCGGGCACTTATTGCCAATTTGTCCCATTTTAATGAAGGGACTCTAACCCCTCTTCCCCGCGTCGAGGTAAAGGGACTCTAACCCCCACCTCCCCACGTCGAGCTCTCACTTACCTCTCCAGGGACTTGAATACCTGGACTGGGACTCAAACCCAGACAACTTGGATCCTGCGCAAACCTGGAGTGGGACTCTAACCCAGACCTGGACTGGGACTCTAACCCAGACCTAAGTAGTCAGGGACTCTAAACCCGACAACCTGGACCCTACTCAACGGGTAGGTGGACGTTGCTGGATTTCTATGAGCTTCAGCTGGTTCACAGAACACGCCTTATCGCCAACGCAGAGATCAGATCACCAGGCAAGGCTCCTCTAAACTGGAGGATGCGCACTGCGTTGCCTCAGGGTTCGATCCCCCGCCGGAGAGTCAGACGGGTCCCGGCGGAGTCGCCAAAGATGTCAGGGACTCTACCCCAGACGGCAAAGTTCGTTGTCTGACCGCGAGAGAGACAGGCAACACCAGCAAGGTCCGATCAAAAGCTCTTTATTGACAAGTGCACGCATCAATAGAGAGCAGCTCGTCTCCCTCTGTCCTTTGTCCCTTTCGGGGTCTAGCAGGTCACCTGGGCTGCACCAACACCCCCATCTGCTCCTTGCAGAGGAGGGGACCCAGCCAGCAGCTGCCTGGCTACGAGTGTCAGTTGTTCTCTGCAGCCCGTCATCAGTTGCACCTGCTCTCTAGGGGTGTCTGCAACAATCACACCCCCTTGTCCGGTTGTCAGGGCCTCATGCAGTCTGTGGGGGGAACTCCCTTCAGTGCAACAGCCCTTCTCAGGGGTCCACTCTCTCTCAGGGTTAGGCCCCTCCACCTTTTGGAGATGCACCTCTCTGAGCCTTAGCATGTCTGTCTCTTGCCCCTCGCTCTGGAGCTCCAGGGCCTCCACCCCCCAGAGGGAATAATGCCCTCTCCCACACACACTCTGTTCTCTAGCCCAGAGCGAATCTCAGCCAGCGTAAAACAGGACGTTTATCGAGTGTTTGACCCCAGCACAGGAAACTCTCTGCTTCCCAGCTGGGCATCTGAGATCACCGGCCCCAAGCCCCCTCTGTCCATTGGCTTCTCTCCAGGGTGCCTGGGCCCCCTCTCCCCTTTTCTGTCCTCTGGCCCCTCTGGCTGGAACCGGCTGGTCAGGTCACCGGGGTCCTCTCCCCACAGCCCATTGTCCTTCTACAGGCCAGAACCGGCTGTGTCTCCTGAGCTGGGTCTCCGGGTCCCCAGGTCACCAGTCGCTGGGGTCTCCATCCTCCAGGCCATCAGCCGGGGGCCCACGTTCCCTCTCCGGTCCTGTGTCCCAACAAACTCCCTCTCCTCTCACCTCGTTAAACCAGTAACACCCGGGGACACTGAGTCCCCTCCCCCCGCATGCAACCCACTGGAAAACACAGAAAACACAAGAAAATCTCCCACTTCATCACACCCACCACCTTGGTACTTGAGTAACACACAGAGGCCGTTGGGGGAGTGGGAGGGGGCAGGGCCATACTGGGGGGTGGGATGGGATGGTTGTGGGGGCAGAGCCATTGGGGGTGGGAGGGGGAGATTGTGGGAGGTGGGGCTGTTGGAGGAGTGGGAGGGGGCGGTTGTGGGGCAGGGCCGGTGGGGGGGTGGGAGGGGGCAGTTGTGGGAATGTGGCCATTCTGGATGTGGGAGGGGGCAGTTGCGGGAGGCGGGGCCGTTGGGAGAGTGGGAGGGGACGGTTGTGGGGGCGTGGCCATTCTGGGGGGTGGGAGGGGCAGGTGGGGCCATTCTGAGGGTTGGGAAGGGCCGGTTGTGGGAGGCGGGGCAGTTGGGGGAGTGAGAGGGGGTGGGGCTGTTCTGGGGGGGTGGGGGCGGTTGGGGGCGGGGCCAGCCCAGGGGGCGGGGCCGCTCTGGGGGTGGGAGGGGCCGGTTGCGGGAGGCGGGGCAGTCGGAGAGAGGGAGGGGGCGGGGCTGCTCTGGGGGCAGTTTGGGGGTGGGGCCATCCCAGGGGGCGGGGCCGCTCTGGGGGTGGGAGGGGCCGGTTGCGGGAGGCGGGGCAGTCGGGGAGAGGGAGGGAGGGGGCGGGGCTGTTCGGAGGGGCGCTTGGGGCGGGGCCAGCCCAGGGGGCGGGGCCGCTCTGGGGGTGGGAGGGGCCGGTTGCGGGAGGCGGGGCAGTCGGGGAGAGGGAGGGAGGGGGCGGGGCTGTTCGGAGGGGCGCTTGGGGCGGGGCCAGCCCAGGGGGCGGGGCGAAGTCTCGCGGCCGCCGGACCGTTGCTGGTTCGCGCTCATCGCAGCCGTTGCGTCCTTGGTAACGGCCGGGGGGGGTACGGCCGGGCCCCCCCGCCCCCCACACCCAGTCGCCCGGGTCCCCCCATTCCGCCCCCCACCCCATGCCCCCCCCAGCTCGGGTCCGCCCCGCCCGGCCCCCCTCCCCTCCTCACACACGTTGACCCCCCCGCCCCCCTCACGGCTCGGGTCCCTGCTGGGTGCCCCCGCCCCTGCCCGCCTGCCCCCCCCACACTGGGTCCGCTCCCCCAGGGCCTGCCCGCACCCCACTTACTCCGCCCCTCCCCCTCCCTCCCCCAGGACCTGCCCCCCCCGTGCCCTTCTCATTCCGATCCCCCCGCTTGATCCCTGCGCCTCAGGGTCCCCCCAGCCCGCGGCCCGACTCCGCCACCCCACGGCTCTGCCCCCCCCCAGTGCCCCCTGCCCCCGCAGTGCCCCCTGCTCCCGCCCTCTGCTCTGCCCCGACTCCGCCACCCCAGGGCTCTGCCCCCCCCGTGCCCCCTGCCCCCACCCCCTGCCCCTCCAGTGCCCCCAGTACCTGCTGTCCCCCCAGCTCCCCATTACCCACCCCCTGCCATGCCCCGACCCTTCAGCCCCCCAGCTCCCCATTACCCACCCCCCGCCATGCCCCGACCCTTCAGCCCCCCAGCTCCTCATCACCCACCCCCTGCCATGCCCTGACCCTTCAGCCCCCCAGCTCCCCATTACCCACCCCCTGCCATGCCCCGACCCTTCAGCCCCCCAGCTCTTCATTACCCACCCCCTGCCATGCCCCGACCCTTCAGCCCCCCAGCTCCCCATTACCCACCCCCTGCCATGCCCTGACCCTTCAGTCCCCCAGCTCCCCATTACCCACCCCCTGCCATGCCCCGACCCTTCAGCCCCCCAGCTCTTCATTACCCACCCCCTGCCAGGCCCCGACCCTTCAGCCCCCCAGCTCCTCATTACCCACCCCCTGCCATGCCCCGACCCTTCAGCCCCCCAGCTCCCCATTACCCACCCCCTGCCATGCCCCGACCCTTCAGCCCCCCAGCTCCCCATTACCCACCCCCCGCCATGCCCCGACCCTTCAGCCCCCCAGCTCCCCATTACCCACCCCCTGCCATGCCCCGACCCTTCAGTCCCCCAGCTCTTCATTACCCACCCCCCGCCATGCCCCGACCCTTCAGCCCCCCAGCTCCCCATTACCCACCCCCTGCCATGCCCCGACCCTTCAGTCCCCCAGCTCCCCATTACCCACCCCCTGCCATGCCCCGACCCTTCAGTCCCCCAGCTCTTCATTACCCACCCCCTGCCATGCCCCGACCCTTCAGCCCCCCAGCTCCCCATTACCCACCCCCTGCCATGCCCCGACCCTTCAGCCCCCCAGCTCCTCATTACCCACCCCTGCCATGCCCCGACCCTTCAGTCCCCCAGCTCCCCATTACCCACCCCCTGCCATGCCCCGACCCTTCAGCCCCCCAGCTCCTCATTACCCACCCCCTGCCATGCCCCGACCCTTCAGCCCCCCAGCTCCTCATTACCCACCCCCTGCCATGCCCCGACCCTTCAGTCCCCCAGCTCCCCATTACCCACCCCCTGCCATGCCCCGACCCTTCAGCCCCCCAGCTCCTCATTACCCACCCCCTGCCATGCCCCGACCCTTCAGTCCCCCAGCTCCCCATTACCCACCCCCTGCCATGCCCCGACCCTTCAGTCCCCCAGCTCCCCATTACCCACCCCCTGCCATGCCCCGACCCTTCAGTCCCCCAGCTCCCCATTACCCACCCCCTGCCATGCCCCGACCCTTCAGTCCCCCAGCTCCCCATTACCCACCCCCTGCCCTGCCCCGACCCTTCAGTCCCCCAGCTCCCCATTACCCACCCCCTGCCATGCCCCGACCCTTCAGTCCCCCAGCTCCCCATTACCCACCCCCTGCCATGCCCCGACCCTTCAGTCCCCCAGCTTCTCATTACCCACCCCCTGCCATGCCCCGACCCTTCAGTCCCCAGGGCTCTGTTCCCTTCCCCAGTGCCCCCAGCACCTACCATCCCCCAGCTCCCCATTACCCACCCCCTGCCATGCCCTGACCCTTCAGTCCCCCAGCTCCCCATTACCCACCCCCTGCCATGCCCCGACCCTTCAGTCCCCCAGCTCCCCATTACCCACCCCCTGCCATGCCCCGACCCTTCAGTCCCCCAGCTCCCCATTACCCACCCCCTGCCATGCCCCGACCCTTCAGTCCCCCAGCTCCCCATTACCCACCCCCTGCCATGCCCCGACCCTTCAGTCCCCCAGCTCCCCATTACCCACCCCCTGCCATGCCCCGACCCTTCAGTCCCCCAGCTCCCCATTACCCACCCCCTGCCATGCCCCGACCCTTCAGTCCCCCAGCTCCTCATTACCAACCCCCTGCCATGCCCCGACCCTTCAGTCCCCCAGCTCCCCATTACCCACCCCCTGCCATGCCCCGACCCTTCAGTCCCCAGGGCTCTGTTCCCTTCCCCAGTGCCCCCAGCACCTACCGTCCCCCAGCTCCCCATTACCCACCCCCTGCCATGCCCCAACCCTTCAGTCCCCCAGCTCCCCATTACCCACCCCCTGCCGTGCCCCAACCCTTCAGTCCCCCAGCTCCTCATTACCCACCCCCTGCCATGCCCCGACCCTTCAGTCCCCCAGCTCCCCATTACCCACCCCCTGCCATGCCCCGACCCTTCAGCCCCCCAGCTCCCCATTACCCACCCCCTGCCATGCCCCGACCCTTCAGTCCCCAGGGCTCTGTTCCCTTCCCCAGTGCCCCCAGCACCTACCGTCCCCCAGCTCCCCATTACCCACCCCCTGCCATGCCCCGACCCTTCAGCCCCCCAGCTCCCCATTACCCACCCCCCGCCATGCCCCGACCCTTCAGCCCCCCAGCTCCTCATCACCCACCCCCTGCCATGCCCTGACCCTTCAGCCCCCCAGCTCCCCATTACCCACCCCCTGCCATGCCCCGACCCTTCAGCCCCCCAGCTCTTCATTACCCACCCCCTGCCATGCCCCGACCCTTCAGCCCCCCAGCTCCCCATTACCCACCCCCTGCCATGCCCTGACCCTTCAGTCCCCCAGCTCCCCATTACCCACCCCCTGCCATGCCCCGACCCTTCAGCCCCCCAGCTCTTCATTACCCACCCCCTGCCAGGCCCCGACCCTTCAGCCCCCCAGCTCCTCATTACCCACCCCCTGCCATGCCCCGACCCTTCAGCCCCCCAGCTCCCCATTACCCACCCCCTGCCATGCCCCGACCCTTCAGCCCCCCAGCTCCCCATTACCCACCCCCCGCCATGCCCCGACCCTTCAGCCCCCCAGCTCCCCATTACCCACCCCCTGCCATGCCCCGACCCTTCAGTCCCCCAGCTCTTCATTACCCACCCCCCGCCATGCCCCGACCCTTCAGCCCCCCAGCTCCCCATTACCCACCCCCTGCCATGCCCCGACCCTTCAGTCCCCCAGCTCCCCATTACCCACCCCCTGCCATGCCCCGACCCTTCAGTCCCCCAGCTCTTCATTACCCACCCCCTGCCATGCCCCGACCCTTCAGCCCCCCAGCTCCCCATTACCCACCCCCTGCCATGCCCCGACCCTTCAGCCCCCCAGCTCCTCATTACCCACCCCTGCCATGCCCCGACCCTTCAGTCCCCCAGCTCCCCATTACCCACCCCCTGCCATGCCCCGACCCTTCAGCCCCCCAGCTCCTCATTACCCACCCCCTGCCATGCCCCGACCCTTCAGCCCCCCAGCTCCTCATTACCCACCCCCTGCCATGCCCCGACCCTTCAGTCCCCCAGCTCCCCATTACCCACCCCCTGCCATGCCCCGACCCTTCAGCCCCCCAGCTCCTCATTACCCACCCCCTGCCATGCCCCGACCCTTCAGTCCCCCAGCTCCCCATTACCCACCCCCTGCCATGCCCCGACCCTTCAGTCCCCCAGCTCCCCATTACCCACCCCCTGCCATGCCCCGACCCTTCAGTCCCCAGGGCTCTGTTCCCTTCCCCAGTGCCCCCAGCACCTACCATCCCCCAGCTCCCCATTACCCACCCCCTGCCATGCCCCGACCCTTCAGTCCCCCAGCTTCTCATTACCCACCCCCTGCCATGCCCCGACCCTTCAGTCCCCAGGGCTCTGTTCCCTTCCCCAGTGCCCCCAGCACCTACCATCCCCCAGCTCCCCATTACCCACCCCCTGCCATGCCCTGACCCTTCAGTCCCCCAGCTCCCCATTACCCACCCCCTGCCATGCCCCGACCCTTCAGTCCCCCAGCTCCCCATTACCCACCCCCTGCCATGCCCCGACCCTTCAGTCCCCCAGCTCCCCATTACCCACCCCCTGCCATGCCCCGACCCTTCAGTCCCCCAGCTCCCCATTACCCACCCCCTGCCATGCCCCGACCCTTCAGTCCCCCAGCTCCCCATTACCCCCCCCCTGCCATGCCCCGACCCTTCAGTCCCCCAGCTCCCCATTACCCACCCCCTGCCATGCCCCGACCCTTCAGTCCCCCAGCTCCTCATTACCAACCCCCTGCCATGCCCCGACCCTTCAGTCCCCCAGCTCCCCATTACCCACCCCCTGCCATGCCCCGACCCTTCAGTCCCCAGGGCTCTGTTCCCTTCCCCAGTGCCCCCAGCACCTACCGTCCCCCAGCTCCCCATTACCCACCCCCTGCCATGCCCCAACCCTTCAGTCCCCCAGCTCCCCATTACCCACCCCCTGCCGTGCCCCAACCCTTCAGTCCCCCAGCTCCTCATTACCCACCCCCTGCCATGCCCCGACCCTTCAGTCCCCCAGCTCCCCATTACCCACCCCCTGCCATGCCCCGACCCTTCAGCCCCCCAGCTCCCCATTACCCACCCCCTGCCATGCCCCGACCCTTCAGTCCCCAGGGCTCTGTTCCCTTCCCCAGTGCCCCCAGCACCTACCGTCCCCCAGCTCCCCATTACCCACCCCCTGCCATGCCCCGACCCTTCAGTCCCCCAGCTTCTCATTACCCACCCCCTGCCATGCCCCGACCCTTCAGTCCCCCAGCTCCTCATTACCCACCCCCTGCCATGCCCCGACCCTTCAGTCCCCCACCTCCTCATTACCCACCCCCTGCCATGCCCCGACCCTTCAGTCCCCCAGCTCCCCATTACCCACCCCCTGCCATGCCCCGACCCTTCAGTCCCCCAGCTCTTCATTTCCCACCCCCTGCCATGCCCCAACCCTTCAGCCCCCAGGGCTCTCCTCCCTCCTCCAGTGCCCCCATCAGTGCCCACTCCCCAACTCTCAGCACCCCTGCTCTGTCCCCTCCGCCAGTGCCCCCAGCACCTACTCCATGCCCCTCCAGCCTCTAGTGCTCTGAACCCTTCCCCAGGGCCCCCATCACCTACCATCACCTATCCCCTGCTCCTCCAGCCCCCAGTGCTCTGTCCCCTTCCCCAGTGCCCCCTGCACCTACTGCCCCCCATCTCCTGCCCCTCCAGCCCCCAGTGCTCTGTCCCCTTTCACCTGCTGCCCCCCAGCTCCCCTTCACCTGCCGCTTGCCCTGCCCTACCAGTGCCCAGTGCTCTGTCCCCTCCCCTACTGCCCCCCATCACCTACCCTCCCACCTCTCAGTGCCCAAACACTTACCCTCCACTCATCTACACTTCATCCCACTACCCAGCATCTCCAGTTCCCCCATCACCTACCTCTGTGCCTCATCACCTACCACCCCTCCACCATCTACTCCCCCTGCCCCATCACCCACACTGTAAGGGACCAGTGCGAAGGCAGTTTGGCCTGGTGGTCACAGCTGAGCTGGGCTGGGCTGGGGTCTATACGTCAGGGATGATAGCCAGTGAGCAGAAGTCAGAGGAATCGCTAGAGCTGGGTTCAGTAAGCAAGAGTCAGCTTGGATCAGAGACCAGGCCAAGGTGAAGTCTGGAGTCAGGCTCTGCAGACCTGGGTTCTAGTCCACCAGTCTTTAATTGTCTCTTTTCTTCAGGGGCACACTTCCTCTGAATGGGCACTGGGCTTGGTTTATCCAGGTGGTCCAGATGAAACCTTTTTACCAGGTCAGGGCATGGACATGGGCAGTGAGTTCCGAGGAGTGTTGTTCAGTCCTCCCAATTGTTTAGGGAGTACAGTCTTCTCTGCAATATAGAGTCAAGGACAGAGTGGACCATATATTCCTCATCTTTAGAAAAGAGAAGACTGAGAGGGGTCATGATAGCAGTTTTCAGGTATCTAAAAGGGTATCATCAGGAGAAGGGAGAAAACTTGTTCACCTTAGCCTCCAATGATAGAACAAGAAGCAATGGGCTTAAACTGCAGCAAGGGAGGTTTAGGTTGGACATTAGGAAAAAGTTCCTAACTGTCAGGGTGGTTAAACATTGGAATAAACTGCCTAGGGAGGTTGTGGAATCTCCTTCTCTGGAGATATTTAAGAGTAGGTTAGATAAATGTCTATCTGGGATGGTCTAGACAGTATTTGGTCCTGCCATGAGGGCAGGGGACTGGACTCAATGACCTCTCGAGGTCCCTTCCAGCCCTACAATCTATGAATCTATGAATGCCTTTGGAGATGGACTGACAGGGATGGCTGTTGGGATCGATCAGGAAAAGGGTCCTATGTGTTAGGTTTCAGGAGGGATAAGTGGAAAAATGACTAAGATCGAGGGAGCTGCAATTTGAAGGTGACAGGGTTGATTTGCTAACCTATCCAGAAGGGTCCAAGGAACTGGTGGTCTAGCATGTGAACTGGCCTGTTTGTATGAAGACGTGTTGCTGCAAATCAGACTTTTTGACCCACTGTGAAAGCTGGGTCTTCCTGGTGTGGATAGTCTACGTACCACTTAAATTCCATTTTTGTGTCTTCAAGGTGGTGCTTAAGCTCCTCATGGATATGATAAATTTATTGGATCCAGTTGGAAGCGGCTGGATTCGGGGAGGCTGCTGGCAAGGCCAAGTGGAACCTGTGATTTTCATAGAAGGTGCTCTGCCCTGTGCAGGCCTAGTTAGCATTGGACGATAACTGGTTCTCCCTTCTTTCTTTGCTGAGTTATCTTGATGGTAGTTGACAAAGCACCTTATGTATTGCTCTAGTACTTGGTTCACCCTCTCTGTCTGCCCATTTGTGTGTCGGGTGGTATGTGGAGAAGATAAAAGCATGAATGTCCATTAGCTGAAGTGCTTCACACCAGAAGCAAGAGACAAACGGCAGGCCTCTGTCTGAGGTGATATGATCCAAACGCCCATGAAGGTAGACCACATGAACCACTAAGAGTCAAGCTGTTTTTTCGGCAGAGGGCAGGCTGTTACAGGGGATGAAGTGCACTGTTTTGGTCAGTTGGTCTATAACAATTAAAGCTACTGTGTGGCCGTCAGAGTCAGGGAGTTCCACTATGAAGTCCATACTGACTGAGGCCCATGGTATAGGTGGGGTCTCCAGGAGTACAAGGGTGCCGAGGAGCTTAACAGGAGGCATCTTGGTCCGCACACAGGTCACAAGAGTCAACGTAGTCCTGGACTTTAGCTTGCGTATGGGGCCACCAGAAGAAACAGGAAGCTGTGTGGAAAGTCTTAAGGAGGCCAAAATGGCCTCCCCATGGAGTGTCATGGCAGAGATGGAGCACTTCTAGCCAGGGGAATGTGTGTGTGCCTATTGAGGTAGGTGATCCCATCCTGTGTGGAGCATTGCATTTTAGTTCTGCCTCTTGTTTGCGCAGACTGTTCTGTCATCTCCTGGAATAATGGATTGCACCACAAAGCAGATCAGATTAGATCAAGCAGGTCTTGGTGGATTTTGGCACAAAGGAAGTTCTGAGGTTTTGGTTAGGCTCTTCGCCCTCTTGGTATTGACTTTCCTGTTCCTTGTTCCTGAGTGATAGGTGATGATGAAATCAAACTGAGAGAAGAATAATGCCCACCTGAGGTGTCTTTGGTTCAAGGCTCAAACCTGAGGCAGATATTCAGAAAAGACTTGCACTGGGTATTTGGGTCCCTTGAGGAGATGGTGCCATTCTTCAAAGGCTGATTTAATTGCAGGTAGCTCCTTATCTAATATCTCCTCATTCTGTTTGGCAGAGTTGAGTTTTCCGGAGTGGTAGGCACAGGGGTGCAACACTTGCTTTGGACCATGCCTCTCAGAGAGTATGATCCCAATGGCTACACTGGAGGCATCAGCTTCCACTGTAAATGCTTGGGCTGGGTCTGGGTGTGCTAGATGGAAGTGGTGGTGAAAGCAGCTTTGAGCTGTTTGAAAGCATGATGAGCTTCAGGTGTCCAAACAAATTTGACAGCCTTGTGGAGAAGGGGGCTGTTTTCCCTGAGAAGTCTGAATGAACTGTCAGTAAAAATTTGTGTAGCCCAGGATAGGGGGACCTGAACACTGCTCAACTGCAGATGGCCTCCACCTTCTGGGGGTCCATCTTGATGCTGTCTGAGGAAAGGATGTAACCCAAGAATTCTGTAGGGGACTGGTCAAAGGTACATTTTTCCAGTTGCATGAACAGGCCATGCTTCTGTATCCTTTCCAGGATGGAACAAATGTGGTAACAATGCTGCTTGGGATTATCTGAAAATGCAAGTATGTCATCGAGGTAAATGACTGCATGCTGATCCAGGGTGTCTCTAAATACATCATTCACAAAGTGTTGAAAGATCATGGGAATGCTGGTCAGCCTGAATGGTATTACTAGATATTGAAAGTGCCTATAACGAGTTCAAAAGGCAGGCTTCCATTTGTCTCCTACCCTGATGTGCTCTAGGTTGTAGGCACGCTGAAGGTCCAGGTGGTGACAACTCTGGCAGTCTGCACACAATCACGTAACTCAGATTAAGGACAGGGGATACTAGTTTCAGACCATCATCTGGTTTAGGGCCCAATAGTCTACACAAAGGCATAATATTCCATCCATTTTTTTAATGGAAAGGACTGGAGCCCCTGCTGAGGAGGTGGAGCACTGGGTGAAGCCCTTGGCCAGGTTTTCCTGGGTGTACACACACAGCACTGTCAGTTCTGGCTTAGAGATTGCATGAATCTGTCTGTAAGGGATCTTTGCCACAGGTTGCTGGTCTATGGGGCAGTCGTAGTCCTGGTGTGGAGGTAGCGTGTCTGAATTCTGCTTTCCAAAAAATCTGCATAATCCCAATAATTTTGAGGGAGATGGGATTCAGGCTTGGGGATGACCTGTTCTGGCTTGCTGTCACCATCTAGAGTTCCACCACAGCTGCTGTGGTGTCCAATCAGCTGCAGATGCCTGGGATCAGAGGATTGGAGCTGGCTGCATGCAGGCAGACCCTTTGGCAGTATTCAGAGGGGAAGATGCAAGGGTTGTGCTGCTCCAGCCAGGTGATGCTGAGAACTAGGGAGAAGTGTGGAGAATGGATCACATTGAACTGTAGCACTTCCTGATGGCTTTTAGGGGTATTGTTTCCTATGACACTGGCTCTGAAGACAGTAGGGCCCATCTATCATTTCTACAAAAACTGATATAGGTTTTAAATGGAGGGGGATTTATAGTTCTTGAGCAGCTTTAGCATCTGTGAAATTATCGGTAACCCTAGGATTGATCAGGGCCCAGTGAGGGGGAATAGGCCTGGCCCCATCCCTGGTACATAACTTTATTCATACTTGGAAGTGTCCTGGATTGGAATTCTCTTGAGGGCTGGGGATACTTCTGGAGAATAAGGTCGTGGAGATGCCCTGGCTGACTCCCCTATATGGCCTTGTCTCACTCGTTTCCCGATTCCTTGTGGGTCAGGGTATGTGACGAACAAGAGATGAAGGCATGTCTGGGCACTCTGCAATAAAAGCATAACGTTATGTGCTATCGCTGTTCCTTTACTTCCAGGGTCAAGGGTTGGTGGCCCAGATCAACCTGCCTCAGTTAACAGTTGGGTCCTGGGGTTTTTGATGTAGAGTGTGGGTGAAGCTGTGTCAGGGTCCCCCTCCTCTTTTTGTTTCGCTCATGCAGCCATTTATTGATGTGGAGAGAGAGGTCAATGAAAGCATCCAAGTGGGTTGGGGTCTCAACGTGGGCTAGCTCATTCTTTACTTCTTCACTAAGTCCAGGCCGAAAATGATTCAGTTGGGCTGCCTTGTTCCACTCACTCTCAAAACTGGGTGAGTAGGCAACAAAATGGCAGATGAAATTCAATGTGGATAAATGCACAGTAATGCACATTGGAAAACATAATCCCAATTATACCTATAAAATGATAGGGTCTGTATTAGCTGTTACCACTCAATAAAGAGATCTTGGAGTCATTGTGGATAGTTTTCTGAAAACATCCACTCAATGTGCAGTGGCAGTCAACCACAGTGGGGACTTTGAGGAAGGGGTTGGAATGGGGGCGGAAGGGGGTGAAGTCAGGGCGGGGCTGGGGGCAGAGCCGGGTTGAACATTCCCCTGAGCATGCCATGTTCCCACTCCTCCCCCTCCCTCCCAGCATGCCGTCAAACAGCTGTTTGGCGGCGGCAAAGTGGGAAGCTCTGGGAGGTAGGTGGAGGAGCAGGGATGTGGGGAGGTGGGGGGGGAGCTTGGCTGCCGGTGGGTGCAGAGCACCCACTAATTTTTCCCCGTGGGTGCTCCAGCCTTGGAGCACCCACGGAGCTGGCACCTATGCCTGGCATTGGCCACTGTCGGTAGACAAGACACTAGGCTAGGTGGACCTTTGATCTGACCCAGCATGGCCATTCTTATGTTCCCATCCAAACATTTGGGTAGTGGTACTATGGGGCTCTGTTCAAAAGGCAGTGGCCCAACCCAAGCCTGGACTACAGCATTTTCTTTCTGAGACCATGCTAGCTGCTCGTGATGTGTCTGATTTTCTGCTAGGAGCTGCACCAATTGGGACCACAGCAGATGGTTCTCGGTTTGGAGTTGTGCAACCTGCTCCTGGAGATCCGGTACTCCATGGGGTCCAGTGGGCAATGGTAGACCCACCCCTTCCATAACCCTGTTATGGGGCTGCTGCAGAGGGGGTCGGGAGGGGTCTGGGCAAAATGTAAGACTAGGACATAGGTGGTCTGGCTCAGCAGTCACAGCTGGGCTCGGATGGGATGATAGTCAGGGAGCGGGAGTCAGAGGAATCGCTAGAGCTGGGTTCAGTAAGCAAGAGTCAGGGTCAGAGTCAGGCTGGGGTTGGAGACCAGAAAGCAGAGCTAGTACCAGGCTGAAGTCAGGAGGCAAGAGTCAGGGTCATTGTTGGGCTGGGATCAGACACTGGCGATCAGGAGACAAGGTGAAGTCTGGAGTCGCAGCAGGCCCAAAGTCTGTGTTGTTGCCCAAACAACTTTCTGGGGCACCCTCCAGGGTTAAATAGGGTCCTTGGCCAATCAAAAGGCTGTGGGGGTCACTCTGCATCCCTTGGGCAGTACTTCATGTGGTGCCTGGTCTCCAAAGTGCTCTGCATGGCCTCCTGGTGACACTGTGGGAATGTCAGCCGTCCCAGGCTCTGCAGACCTAGTTCTAGTCTGTGGATGCTTATGTGCACCACTGGGGCCCCCATCACCTACTCCCCCCTCACATCCCTCCCAGTGCCCCCTGCACATCCTCCACCTCTCCCATTGTCCCCCATGGCACTGTCTGACCATTACCCCCGCCTCTTCCTCACCCAATGGCACAACTTAACATCCTCTAACCCCACTCTGTCCCATGACACAGCTTGCCCCCTCTGATCTCATCTTGCCTCCCCGAGAACAGACTGCCTGTGATCTTATCCTCCCGGCACAACCTGCCCCTATTTTGCCCCTTCCCCTGTGCTTCCATGGCACCTAGACTGACCAGGCCTTTGTCTTTAGCAGCTTTGTGTGAACAGAGATACCATGCAGTCTTCCCCGACTCACTCCAGTCTGTTCCCTGCTGCTGCTGACCCAGGTAAGGAGCCTTAATCTCTGCTGCCATAACCAGGGGGAGATCAGGGACTCAGAGGGAGAGCTCTTTCCTCACAGTCAGCACTGGCCCCCTTGCCCCAGGGTTGCTCTGGAGGTTGTTGTGCTACAGGTGAGGTCAGAAGTGAATTTGAGGGCATCTTCTCTGTTCTAGTGCCAACTCCTCAACAGCTTATTGTGATGGGATCTCCGGGGTGCAGCTTGGGACTGTGGGACCGCTGTGCTCCCTTAACTCTCCAGCCTGGGCTGTCTCTCACAAAGCTTTGCTAGTGGCAAGCAGCAAAGCCCTCCAAACCCTATTATCACTCAGCACGACAGCATGTAGAGCCCCACACCCAGCTAGATTGCATGAATGCTCCCAGAGCCACTCATGAATCACACAGAGAAAGGCACCAGCCAAATCCCCCCAGCTCCCAGCACTGTACATCAGGAATATATCGTCTTGTCTTGAGCAGTGCAAATACATTAATTGGTTCTCCACTTCATCAATGGAAAGTGGATATACACCTGCCTTTGTAAATCTGAGCAAATTTACCACACACTTCAGGCAAACTCACTCATAAAGATAAACTGTAAAACAAACTTATTCACTACAAAAGATAGATTTTAAGTGATTTGAAGTGATAGGCAAAAAGTCAGACTTAGTTACCAAAATAAAATAAGTGTAACGCCGACAGACCCTGGTTGTCGGAGGGTGGGATCGAACCTGGGACCTCTGGAGCTAAATGCACAAGCCTCTACTGCATGAGGTAAAACCATATGGCTGTTAGCTAAGGATCTGGAGCAGACTCATTCATCTGTCTCTCTAAGTGGACTTGGTGCACTAGAGGGGACAAAGTACCACACCCAGGAGGTATGTAGGTTATATAAGCACGCAGTCTAAACTCTCACCCTGTTAGACTGGGCAGCATCTAGAGCAGGGGTCAGCAACCTTTCAGAAGTGCTGTGCCGAGTCGTCATTTATTCACTCCGATTCAAGGTTTTGTGTGCCAGTAATGCATTTTAACATTTTAGAAGGTCTCTTTCTATAAGTCTATACTATATAACTAAACTATTGTTGCATGTAAAGTAAATAAGGTTTTTTAAATGTTTAAGAAGCTTCATTTAAAATTAAATTAAAATGCAGAGCCCCCTGGACCAATGGCCAGGAAAATCAGCCCGCGTGCTGCCTTTGGCATGCGTGCCATAGGTTGCAGTTTTTCTCACCCCACTGGCAGTTCATAGTATACAGGTTTCACCATTGAAACCTGGGCCAGTCTCCTCTGCTGGAGTCTTCAGTCTTCTGAGTGTCCTTGTTGCTTGCAGCGTAGGTGGGGGCAAGAGAAAGGCCAATCATGGGGCCCCTACATTCTATTTTATATCCTTAGTCCATGTGCTTGGAGAACACAAGTCAGGCACGTCTAGTGGGCATTTCTGACTCAGAAGGTGAAGCAATACCCCGGTGTGTCTCCTGTGAGTCAGTCATTGAATTGTAACTCCCTCTGCTGGACAATGGCTGGTGATGTCTGTTCAACACTCACCTGGGTGTTGGTTACCTCCCTTATCATTGCTTCACTCTCTGGAGAGCTAGTATCTGGGTGCCTCCCAAACCCACAGCATATTTTGGTGACAACCATACAACGTAATTCTCAAAATTTTATGTGTGCGCATGATACACATATTTAGATGGAACAGTGGGTTTCTGCAGATCATAACCTTTCCCTGGATACCTCACATGGCATACTTTATATGCAATATCACAATTATATATAGATGAGGAATATGGGGTTTACAGGGCACTCTCCTGAGGTATAGTATCACATTCATTCTTTGCTTTGCCCAGCATGGGGGTGTGTAGGAATCATCCTCAAACATGCATAGTCTACTGAGGACCATTGTGCCAGCCAGAGTGACCGCAGGGTCACACTAGGCATTATGTACTGAAGTTCCCCCATCTGGCTCAATCCTGCAAATCCACAAATCTCGGAGGCAGCCCTAGGTAGGGTCAAGGCATCCACCCCTTTCCACATGAGCATGGTATACGACATTCTGCACAAAGTCAAACCGCTTTATGCTCAGGATTTGGTGCTGACAGCGCATAAGAAACACCGCTAGCCTTTCACCAGGTCTTCAGCAGCACAGAATCCCCAGCAGACCATAGACTAGTTGTCACTCAGCTCTCACTGCATTTTCCAACTCCTTGCAAGCCGAAAGTCCTCCAATAGTACCGTGTGCAGCTCGTATCCGAGGATCCTGTTGAAGCCGTGAAACACAGATAGGCCACCAAGGATCACATATGTGGGAGGGAATCTGGCCCTGCAGTACAGTGCAGTTGGATGTGGGCAGCACAGGGGGCACCCTCAGCCTTGGGCTGAGCACTTGCTCACTTCTCCTGGTCCTAGCTCGTGACTCTGTCTCTTTGCAGGTGGCAGAGAGCCCAGGAGCTCCCAGCCAGCAGAGCATGGCTGGGCCTGGGGTGTCCGCCAGCGCCTTGCTGCCCAGCTCCAAGAGACAGGCAGGCCTGACCCCCAGCACTTGGACGCGCTCGTGGCAGAGCTGGTGGTTGTGTTTGCGACGGTGCTGCAGAGGAGCAGCCGAAGTGCCTGGCTGCACCTGTTGGATGTCCTGCAGCTCCTCAGCCCGTTCCGGGAGCAGCTGCGTTGCCGGAAGGAGCTGCTGCCCTACCTGGAGAGCCTCTGTCACCAGTACCACCGCAGTCAGGCCCTCGTGTCTGACCTAGATGTCCTGGGAGCCATGGGCCAGGCCTTCCCCAGGGACCACTCAGAGCTGTGTGCCCATCTA
Source organism: Gopherus flavomarginatus (assembly GCF_025201925.1). Classification (NCBI taxonomy): domain Eukaryota; kingdom Metazoa; phylum Chordata; order Testudines; family Testudinidae; genus Gopherus; species Gopherus flavomarginatus. The sequence goes on from NC_066617.1 coordinate 379,892,156, forward strand.
CTTTCTGCACGCTGCAGGGATCCAGTGCCCCCAGCCAATCTGCTCCCTGTTGGCTCAGAGCCAGCCTTCGCAGGGCAGCCCTGCCCCTTTGTCCTAGAGCAGGAGGTCGAAGAACCAGCAGCCGTGTGCCAGCCAGGCCCAGTGTCTTTGCAGGAGCTGCAGAGATGTGTGGGTCTGGTGGGCATGGAGCTGGCTCAGGGTGAGACCCAGTGGAAAGGCAGCCTGGGCCTCATGTCCCTCGCCCTTGGCACAGAGGTGCCTGTGAAGTATTGCTGTGCCAAGCTAAGGTAAGGGCTTCCTTCGCCAAATCCTGGCACCAGGCTCCAATGTCCTCCCCCAGGGCATGGGCTGCTCTCGTGGGCCTCACAGAGTCCAGGGATCGCACACACTCCCACTTCCCCAGGGCCACAGGGCCGCTGGACTGTACTTCTCTGAGCTCACTGTGACTGGAGAGCCTGCCAAATGGTGGTGGGAACTGTGAGCCAGGACTTCTGGGTTCTGTTTTCAGCTCTGGGAGGGGACTAGGGGCTCGGGAGTCCGCTCAGGGGAACTGGGCAGCCAGGAGTCCTAGATGTTTTTTCTAGTCCTCACTGTATGGTGGTCTAAAGGTACAGACCCTCCCCTGGGGAGTGAGTGTCTCTCCAGGACAGTGAATGTGCAAATCCTAGGCAAGCTGACTGTGGCATCCCAGCTAGCCTCCTCCCTCCCCCCGCCTGCACCCTGGAGAGGGAGCTGGCTTTGGACATGAGGTGACCTCTGCCCTGGAGCTCTCACAGTCATCCTGTCTTCACTGCAGGCTTCTGCCAGACCCAGGCCGAGAGGCTGCTGCACCCGCCCCACAGGTGGTGGAAGGAGAGCAGGGCTTCTCCTGGCAGTCCCTGACGGGGCTCCAGGCTGCTGAGATTTTTGTGAGAAACAGGCACTTGGGGAAAATCAACTTTGTCTACCTCAACATTGCCCCCAACAGGCACTTCAGGTAACTGCACCCCAAACTCACCCCCTCCTGCACCCACACTGCCCCTGCCAGGCACTTCCCTAGTGCTGTGTTAGCCTCTGGGATGTCAGGCCTGGTGCCCCCAGTGGTGCTGCAGGGCTCAGTTCCTTGCTGGATTCCCCATGGGAGGGGCAGGAGTATGTGTGGATGGGTGGAACAGCCAGGTCCTGCTTAGTCTCTCCATGTAGGGCCTTGTATTTTCCTTTCTCCATACAGGCCCTACGACCTAGTTGTGGTTCCTAAGCGCCAGGCCAACTCCCAGCACTATGTCTTCTCCCCCTTTGGGGTGCTGCATGTGCACCCTGAAGAAGGTGCTGAGGCCCTGACACTTGGAGAGTGGCACCGAGAGGCCACACTGTGGCAGCTACTCCAGTGCATCCCATTCTTCAGGCACTGCCTCGTCCGCAAAGCCTTTGCCCGGTGAGTGGTGGGTGCCCCTTGCTGAAGGGCACTGTAGAGGAACCTATGAGGGATCCCAACCTCCACACTGTGCTCAGAGGATGAGGCCTGGGGGCCTGAGCCCTGGGTGCAGGGGGCCTATATTGCATGTGTGGGGCAGGACCTGAGGTATTAGGTTGGCTGACCCCCATTAGCAGCTTACAGGATCTGCACTTGACGGTTCTGGCTGCAGGCACATGGGTTGGAGCCCAGGGATGTGGGCAAGGTGGGACCAATAGTAGCAGGTCGACATGGAGCCCCTTGTTGATGTGCAGTGTCTCTCACCTCCCTGAGCTAACCCCTCCTCTCAGCACAGCACAGCTCCTAGTTTCACCCTCCTTCCCCCATAGCTGGTGGCAGAATGTGAAGCACCTGCAGCTGCTGAGACGCCAGGAAGCCCTGGGCAAGCACCTGCTCCTGGCTGTGCCCCACTTTGGAGCAGCACTGCTCCACATCTCCAGGTGAGAAGATGTCTGTGTGTTTGTGTGGGGGGGAGGCGTGTCCTTGCCCCAGCCAGGACCTTGACTGAGAGCAGCCCCTGTCCAGGCTGGCGCCACTCTCCTTGGAATTCCAGCTGAGAACACCCTGCACTGGAGGCCCAAGGCCCTGGATGTAGCCTTATCTATAGTTTGTGGTTACTTTAACCAATTGCCACCCCAAGGGCCAGCCTCCGAGACAGCCTACAGGAGAGAGGTCACCAACACAAGGGGCCCCACGGTGCACCACAGAGACTCTCTAGTGCTCTTTCCACAATAATTCCCTTTATTAATTGACCAAACAATGCATATGCTGCAGTCTGGTAAGGCGGAGAGAGACCCATACAGAATGGTGTTAGTCTTCATCATCATCGTCCTCACCAATGAACATCCTCCTGGCATCTTCCCCCTGCCAAGGCACGCAGGCCGGGATACACCCACTGGGGTTCACACACATTTATGAAGGTTTGAACCCCTTTTCTGTATTTGAACTTCTACACCTCACTACTTTTGGGGTGCCCCATCTTTCATAGGCTAACTCATTAATATTGATGTCACCTTAGCGTGGTAGTCACAGGTGATTACCTTAAGGATGTCTCAAACATTTCATGCTAACTAGCAGTGTTTGTCTTGTGGCATCTACTGTCTTTCGTAGACATTAGTGTGGAAACTCTGCAGTTATTTTCAAAACATCAGCATCAGCAGCATACACACAGGCTCAGTAGGTTTGTTAACATGCGATGCTACAACATTCAGTAATACTTACTTTTCACCTCTTTGTCCTAAATATGCCTGATACCTTTTATCCTGGGTTATGCAGAAGACAGAACAGCCCTGCCTCTTTAGGTTCTCCAGTGGTCCTCACTGAGTCCTTTCTCCCAAAGCAGGGGCTGGAGGAGCCTCTGTGGGGCTCTTCCCTTCAGGGGCCAGTTCTCTTCACACTCCTGGCTCCCTTCAGGCTCACAGGGGACATTTGACCTTAAGGTCAGCTCTCCAGGGGTTCTGTGAGCAGAGCCTTGGGGAGGGAGGGCTGAGGCCCCAGCCAGTGAGCTCAGGGTTACTGCACTGGACCCCAGGAGGGGTCCCTTGCTGGCTTCTACACTCCTGCGCTTACCCTTGACTGCCTGGGGCTGAGTGCCCAGGGAGGCTGGCTGTCCCCATGGCCCTGTTTGATGGATCCTGTTTCCTTCTAGACTCCTGCAGGAGCTAAGATCTGTACACTGGTTGCCCCAAGATGACTCCAAATGCTACACCTTCCCGGAGCTACAGCGGGCCCTGGCTCAAGAGAATGGCCATGCCCGAGGCCTGCTCAGGAGGTTCCTCACCCTCTGCTCAGCCATTCTCGAGCTGGTAAGGCAGCGTTGGAGTCTTGTGGAGACTCTCCACATTTGTTCTCTCCCTGTACGCCCAGTGCCCCTTGGCTTCTCTCCCTGAGTGTCTCCTGCAGGGAATGGCCAGGAGCTCTACAACCCCACAGCCAGTGCTCCTGCCCTGCTCCCTGTAGTGCCCTCTGATGGGAGCTCCCCGCACAGCCAGCACCACTGCTCTGCTCCCCAGCTCCTCCTGCAGGGAATGGCCAGGAGCTCTACAACCCCACAGCCAGTGCTCCTGCCCTGCTCCCTGTAGTGCCCTCTGATGGGAGCTCCCCGCACAGCCAGCACCACTGCTTTGCTCCCCAGCTCCTCCTGCAGGGAATAGCCAGGAGCTCTACAACCCCACAGCCAGTGCTCCTGCCCTGCTCCCTGTAGTGCCCTCTGATGGGAGCTCCCCGCACAGCCTGCACCACTGCTCTGCTCCCCAGCTCCTCCTGCAGGGAATAGCCAGGAGCTCTACAACCCCACAGCCAGTGCTCCTGCCCTGCTCCCTGTAGTGCTTCTCCAGTGCTGGGAGTTTCCCCTACACAGGTCCTCCTCTCCCATGGAAGCTCCACACCTGTCATAACCTTAGTCCCAGATTTGGACCTTAGCGTTCAAAATATGGGGGTTAGCATGAAAACCTCCAAGCTTAGTTACCAGCTTGGACCTGGTACTTGCTGCCACCACCCAAAAAATTAGAGTGTTTTGGGGCACTCTGGTCCCTCTGAAAAACCTTCCCTGGGGACCCCAAGACCCAAATCCCTTGAGTCTCACAACAAAGGGAAATAATCCTTTTTCCCTTCCCCCCTCCAGGTGCTCCTGGAGAGATACACAGACACAAGCTCTGTGAAACTACACAGAGTGATTCCCCCTCTCTGTTTCCAGTCCTGGAAACAAAAAGTACTTTCCTATTCCCCCAGAGGGAATGCAAAATCAGGCTAGCAAATCCAACACACAGATCTCCCCGATTTCTTCCTCCCACCAATTCCCTGGTGAGTACAGACTCAATTTTCCTGAAGTAAAGAAAAACTCCAACAGGTCTTAAAAGAAAGCTTTATATAAAAAGAAAGAAAAATACATACAAATGGTCTCTTTGTATTAAGATGATACAATACAGGGTCAATTGCTTAAAAGAATATTGAATAAACAGCCTTATTCAAAAAGAATACAAATCAAAGCACTCCAGCACTTATATTCATGCAAATACCAAAGAAAAGAAACCATATAACTTACTATCTGATCTCTTTGTCCTTACACTTAGAAACAGAAGACTAGAAAGTAGAAACTACTTCTCCAAAGCTCAGAGAAAGCAGGCAGACAGACAAAAGACTCAGATACTAAATTCCCTCCACCCAGAGTTGAAAAAATCCGGTTTCCTGATTGGTCCTCTGGTCAGGTGCTTCAGGTGAAAGAGACATTAACCCTTAGCTATCTGTTTATGACACGCCCCCCAAATTGCAGACAGTGGGGAAGCTCACTGGCGGCGATTTCCTTCTAGAACTTTAAAATAAACAGATTAATACAACACATGCACCTTTACATATACTACTAAGTATATAACTAACAGACTTCTACATTTTAAGAACACTTTTTAACTACTGAATTCTGGGAAACTCTCACGGGAGAGTGCATTAGCAACTTTATTAGAAGCTCCTGTGATGTGTTGAATTTCAAAATCAAAATTTTGGAGAGCTAAACTCCAACGAAGAAGTTTCTTGTTGTTCCCCTTGGCAGTATGAAGCCACTTTAGTGCAGCATGGTCAGTTTGTAGTTGGAACCGCCGTCCCCAAACATATGGGCGTAGCTTTTCCAGGGCGTACACAATGGCATAGCATTCCTTTTCACTGACTGACCAGTGACTTTCCCTCTCAGACAGTTTCTTGCTGAGAAACACGACAGGATGGAAGTTGTGATCTGTTGCTTCCTGCATGAGCACTGCTCCTATACCACGCTCAGATGCATCCGTGGTTACTAGGAATGGCTTGTCAAAGTCCGGGGCCCTGAGCACAGGGTCAGACATGAGCATCGCCTTAAGCTGGGTAAAGGCCTTTTGACACTCATCAGTCCACTTAACTGCATTTGGCTGGGTCTTTTTGGTCAGGTCGGTCAGTGGGGCAGCGATTTGGCTGTAGTGTGGTACAAATCGCCTGTAGTATCCGGCCAAGCCTAAGAAGGATTGGACCTGCTTCTTGGACCGTGGGACAGGCCACTTTTGGATAGCATCCACCTTGGCCTGTAGGGGGTTTATGGTTCCTCGACCCACCTGGTGCCCCAGGTAAGTCACTCTGTTTTGGCCTATTTGACACTTTTTGGCCTTAACAGTTAGTCCTGCCTGCCTGATGCGCTTAAAGACCTTTTCCAGGTGTAGTAGGTGTTCGGGCCAGGAGTCTGAAAAAATGGCCACATCATCGAGGTAGGCAACTGCAAATTCTCCCAGTCCAGCTAGTAGACCATCTACCAGCCTCTGGAAGGTGGCGGGTGCATTTCGAAGGCCGAAAGGAAGGACATTGAATTCATACACCCCCGCATGGGTGACGAATGCTGACCTCTCCTTGGCAGGTTCATCTAGCGGTACTTGCCAGTACCCCTTGGTTAAGTCTATTGTAGAGATGAACTGGGCACGTCCCAACTTTTCCAATAGCTCATCGGTGCGGGCCATTGGATAGTTGTCCGGACGAGTTACCGCATTTAGCTTACGGTAGTCCACGCAAAAGCGTATTTCCCCATCTGGTTTGGGTACCAGAACCACTGGAGATGCCCATGCACTGGTAGATGGGCGGATTATACCCATCTGTAGCATGTTCTGGATCTCCCGTTTTATAGCAGCTTGGGCATGAGGAGACACCCGGTAGGGTGGGGTTCTGATTGGGTGAGCATTACCTGTATCAATGGAGTGGTATGCCCGTTCAGTCCGTCCTGGGGTGGCTGAGAACAATGGGGCGAAGCTAGTGCACAGCTCCTTGATTTGTTGCCGCTGCAGACGTTCCAGGGTGGTTGAGAGGTTCACCTCTTCCACGCCACCGTCTTTTTTCCTGTCGTAGTAGACACCGTCAGGCCACTCAGCATCATCTCCCTGGACTGTAAACTGACAAACCTGTAAGTCTCTGGAATAGAAAGGCTTGAGAGAATTAACATGGTACACTTTAGGCTTTAGTGAGGAATTGGGAAATGCTATGAGGTAGTTTACAGCTCCCAGGCGCTCTTGGACCGTGAAGGGCCCTTCCCATGATGCTTCCATCTTATGGGCCTGTTGCGCCTTTAAGACCATAACCTGGTCTCCTACCTTGAAGGAACGTTCTCTGGCATGTCTGTCATACCAGGCCTTTTGCTCTTCTTGAGCATCCTTTAGGTTCTCTCTAGCAAGGGCTAAAGAGTGTCGGAGGGTGCTTTGTAGGTTGCTTACAAAGTCCAGAATGTTAGTTCCTGGAGAAGGCATAAACCCCTCCCATTGCTGCTTCACCAACTGTAATGGCCCCTTAACCTCGTGACCATACACAAGTTCAAATGGTGAAAACCCTAAACTGGGATGTGGTACAGCCCTGTAGGCAAACAGCAACTGCTGCAACACTAGGTCCCAATTATTGGAGAATTCGTTGATGAATTTTCGTATCATGGCCCCCAAAGTTCCATTGAACCTTTCCACCAGGCCATTGGTTTGATGGTGGTACGGGGTGGCAACCAAGTGATTCACCCCATGAGTTTCCCACAGTTTTTCCATGGTCCCTGCCAGGAAATTAGACCCTGAATCTGTAAGGATGTCGGAGGGCCAACCTACCCTGGCAAAGATGTCTGTTAAGGCCAGGCACACAGTGTTAGCCCGGGTGTTGCCTAGAGCTACTGCTTCCGGCCATCGGGTAGCAAAGTCCACTAAAGTCAGTACGTACTGCTTTCCTCTGGGCGTCTTTTTTGGGAAAGGGCCCAGAATATCCACAGCTACTCGCTGAAATGGGACCTCAATTATGGGGAGTGGCTGGAGAGGGGCCTTGACCTGGTCTTGAGGCTTTCCCACTCTTTGGCATACCTCACAAGACCGGACATACTTGGCAACGTCCTTGCCCATCCCCTCCCAGTGGAAGGACTTCCCCAACCGGTCCTTGGTTCTGTTCACCCCAGCATGGCCACTGGGATGATCATGGGCTAAGCTTAAGAGCTTCCCCCGGTACTTAGTTGGAACCACCAACTGTTTTTGCGGCTGCCATTCTTCCCGGTGTCCACCAGAAAGAATTTCCTTGTATAAAAGTCCTTGGTCTATAACAAACCGGGATCGATTAGAAGAGCTGAGAGGCGGTGGGGTGCTCCGTGCCGCCGCCCAAGCTTTCTGAAGGCTGTCATCCGCTTCCTGCTCAGCCTGGAACTGTTCCCTTGAGGCTGGGGTCACCAGTTCTTCCTCAGACTGTGGACTTGGGCTTGGTCCCTCTGGAAGCGATGTAGGTGATGGGGTTGTTTCCGTTGCTGGTGAACCGCTCTCCGCTGGTGCACCTGAGGGTATTTCAGGCTCTGGCTGAGCCTTTTGGGTATGGCTGTCTTTGGCTTCTGCCAGTTCTGGCTCGCTGGCGCCCTCTGGCGTTGAGTTTGAAAATGTGGTTGCACTTGCTGGTGCTGGTTGCTGTTCCAGTTCCGGGCCTGGGACTGGAGATGCTGTGGCTGCTTCAGTGGTAGGCATGGAATCCGGGTCCACTACCTCTGCCTGGGTCTCTGGTAACACAGACGGGGCCTCTGTGGACGGCTCAGGAACAGGAATGGGTCTGGAAGCTTGCCTGGTTTGGCTACGTGTAACCATTCCCACTCTCTTGGCCCGCCTCACCTGGTTGGCCAAGTCTTCCCCCAGTAGCATGGGGATAGGATAATTGTCATAGACTGCAAAAGTCCACATTCCTGACCAGCCTTTGTACTGGACAGGCAGTTGAGCTGTGGGCAAGTCTACAGCTTGTGACATGAAGGGGTAAATTGTAACTTTGGCCTTTGGGTTGATGAATTTGGGGTCAACGAAGGATTGGTGGATAGCTGACACTTGTGCCCCCGTGTCTCTCCACGCAGTAACCTTCTTTCCGCCCACTCTCAAATTTTCCCTTCGCTTCAAGGGTATTTGAGAGGCATCCGGGCCTGGGGATCTTTGGGGTGATGGTGGTGTAATGAATTGCACTCGCATGGTGTTCTTGGGACAGTTGGCCTTGATATGTCCCAGTTCATTACACTTAAAGCATCTTCCATCTGATGGGTCACTGGGCCGAGGTGAGTTACTGGAGACTGGTGAGGTTGAAGGGTAGGGTATCTGTGGCTTTACTTGGGTGGTATGTGGGGTCTTTGGCTGTCCTCGGTGGTAGGGTTTATGGTCTGTGTGCCCCCTGGGGTAATCGTTCCCCTTGACAGTAGCTTTCTTGCTTTCTGCCAGTTCCATCCATTTGGCTCCAATTTCCCCCGCCTCAGCGATATCTTTGGGATTTCCATCTTGTATGTACCGTGTGATGTCTTCAGGAACACCATCCAAGAACTGCTCCATTTGTATGAGGAGGTGCAGTTCTTCCAAGGTTTGAATGTTGTTTCCTGTTATCCAGGCCTCATAGTTTTTTGCAATGTAGTAGGCGTGTTTGGGAAATGACACCTCTGGTTTCCACTTTTGGGTTCTGAAGCGCCGACGGGCATGATCTGGGGTTATCCCCATTCTGTATCTGGCCTTGGTTTGAAAAAGTTTATAGTCATTCATTTGCTGCTTAGGCATTTCAGCTGCCACCTCTGCTAAAGGTCCACTGAGCTGTGACCTCAATTCTACCATGTACTGGTCTTCGGGAATGCTGTACCCAAGACAGGCTCTTTCAAAATTTTCCAAGAAGGCCTCGGTGTCATCACCTGCCTTGTAGGTGGGAAATTTCCTGTGCTGTGGAGCAATAATGGGCGCCGGGTTGTTAGGGTTGGCTGGCACATGCAGCCCAGCTTTTGCCAACTCCAGTTCATGTTTTCTCTGTTTTTCCTTCTCTTCATTCTCTTTTTGTTGTTTTTTCCATTTCTTTTTGTTGTTTTTCCATTTCTTTTTGGTGCTTTTCCATTTCTCGGCGGTGGGCCAACTCTTCTTCTGCTTGTTTCCTTCGGTAGGCCACCTCTTCTTCTTCTAGTTTTCTTTTGTGTGCTGCCTCTTGGGCTGCCTGTTCTCTTTGGAAGGCTGCCAGTTTCATGCTTTCTTCCTTTTCTTTCATCTCCATCTCTTTTTGTTTTATTTCCAGTTCCTGTTTGTGTTTTTCCATCTCTCGCCTGTGTTCAGCTTCTTTGATTTGTTCTTCGGCCTCAATTTTTGCCTTAGAAGTCATGGTTCCTGTTTTCTTGTGTTGGGGTGCCCTCCGGTGTTTATCTTCTGAACTGCAGGTTCTCTGTTGCCTCCTGAAGTCTGCCTAGCAATAGTGCCTTTAGCTAATTTTCAATGTTAAGTAAACCTGAAAAACCACTTTATTTGCTTTCATATAGTGCTGGTAATGACTCTCAATGGGAGTGCTATTGTGTGACAAAAGACCCTCAACAGTCTCTTAATGGCTTCTCGCTTAACATGCAAGCCACAAACTGCCAGAGAGAGCAGAAAAAAAAATTCTCTCTGGTTCCCTTTTAAAACCAACTGTTTCTCTCTGCTAAAAAGCCCTTAGCAGAGAAGAGAAAAATATAATATTCCTACTGGCTTCTGGATTCTGTCTATATCCCACCTGCTGCCACTCATGTCATAACCTTAGTCCCAGATTTGGACCTTAGCGTCCAAAATATGGGGGTTAGCATGAAAACCTCCAAGCTTAGTTACCAGCTTGGACCTGGTACTTGCTGCCACCACCCAAAAAATTAGAGTGTTTTGGGGCACTCTGGTCCCTCTGAAAAACCTTCCCTGGGGACCCCAAGACCCAAATCCCTTGAGTCTCACAACAAAGGGAAATAATCCTTTTTCCCTTCCCCCCTCCAGGTGCTCCTGGAGAGATACACAGACACAAGCTCTGTGAAACTACACAGAGTGACTCCCCCTCTCTGTTCCCAGTCCTGGAAACAAAAAGTACTTTCCTATTCCCCCAGAGGGAATGCAAAATCAGGCTAGCAAATCCAACACACAGATCTCCCCGATTTCTTCCTCCCACCAATTCCCTGGTGAGTACAGACTCAATTTTCCTGAAGTAAAGAAAAACTCCAACAGGTCTTAAAAGAAAGCTTTATATAAAAAGAAAGAAAAATACATACAAATGGTCTCTTTGTATTAAGATGATACAATACAGGGTCAATTGCTTAAAAGAATATTGAATAAACAGCCTTATTCAAAAAGAATACAAATCAAAGCACTCCAGCACTTATATTCATGCAAATACCAAAGAAAAGAAACCATATAACTTACTATCTGATCTCTTTGTCCTTACACTTAGAAACAGAAGACTAGAAAGTAGAAACTACTTCTCCAAAGCTCAGAGAAAGCAGGCAGACAGACAAAAGACTCAGACACTAAATTCCCTCCACCCAGAGTTGAAAAAATCCGGTTTCCTGATTGGTCCTCTGGTCAGGTGCTTCAGGTGAAAGAGACATTAACCCTTAGCTATCTGTTTATGACAACACCTGCCCTACGGACCCTACAATTCAAGGTTTTAGGCTCCTGGTTTGGCTGGGAAAGCTCTGGGAGCTCTCAGGATTGTGTTCCCCAGTCAAACCAAGGAACAGTGCTTCTGCCATGCTTGATGTTTCTATCACAGACCTTTTAGGACCCTCTCTCTCCATCCCAGAGCAGCAAGAAAGAGTCTCCTGGAATAATGTGGGGCTCCATAGCGGGGAGAGATTTGGGCAGTTCCCTTCACTCCTTCCCCATCCCACCCTGAGCACCGACAGGGAGATGGGTCTATGCAGGGAACCTGCCTTCTCAGCCCTGCTGTGTCCATGTCCTTGCAGGTGCGGGATGACACCTACAAGACAGTGCACGGGCTGCAGACCCAAGTGCAGCACTACAAGCTCTACATCACCAAGGAGTCCCTGTATAAGCAGAGAGTCCACTACAGGGACCTGGAGAGGAGGCTGAAGGAAGCCGAGTTCTGGATGCAGAGGCTGGGCAGCCTGGCCCAGCTGGTGAACCTCCTGACCTGCCAGAACCTGGTCTCCATCGTGCAGGAGGAAGTCACAGCGTTTGTCAGCAACGTCATGAAGGTGAGGCAGGAAAGATGAGGCTGGAGGCTTGGAGTGTTCCGCGCCCTCGGCGTGTCTCTTTCTCAGTCTGACATTGGCATAGATTCAAAGAGTTGAAGGCCAGACAGGACCATTAGGTCACCTAGTCTGACCTACTGATAGCACAGGCCAGAGATTCCTGCCCAGTTCCCCCTGTACTGAACCCAGTCACTTGTGTTTAGCTAAAGCAGCGGTCTCCAAACTTTGGAGGGCCATGCCACCCGCTTAACACCCCTGTCTGCGCCCCTTGGAACCGTGGCCATGAGGGATGTGGACGGGGAAAGAGAACCGAGGCTGGGGCCCCAGCCGGGGGTGGGTCTGGGGCCAGGCTGCGGTGGGGACTGGCAGCTGGACCCACAGCCCGGTGCAGCTATGCTCCCAGCCCTGCCCGCAGGCCGGGAACAGAGCAGCAGCCAAGGCTGAGGGCAGGGCCAGGTTTTGTTTGATGCTAAATTGGGGTATCCCTGTTTTCCTAAATAGGCTTGTGGTACTCTCTTGATGATGCCATAGTCAAAGCTACCGAGTTACCACTGTGATGGGTTAGATCACAGAACCCCCCTTGGGAGCTGCCACCTGATGTGCCAAGATTACTTCTGTCCCTGCCTTCCCTGCCAGCTCAGGACCCCAGCACCCTGTCTTGCTAAGCCAGACACGCCCATCTGCTCCAACACAGACCCAGGGTCTGAATTACTTGCCCCAAAGCTGCAGGTTTACTTGAAAGCATCTCACAGAAGTTTTCCTGTCTTTAACACTCAGATGCCCAACCCCCAATGGGGTCTAAACCCAAATAAATCCGTGTTACCCTATATAAGCTTTATACAGGGTAAACTCATAAATTGTTCGCCCTCTATAACACTGATAATGAGAGATGCACAGCTGTTTCCCCCACCCCCCCAGGTATTAATACATACTCTGAGTTAATTAATAAGTAAAAAGTGGTTTTATTAAATACAGAAAGTAGGATTTAAGTGGTTCCAAGTAGTAACAGACAGAACAAAGTGGATTACCAAGTGAAATAAAATAAAACACTCAAATCTAAACCTAATACAGTAATACAACTGAATACAGGTAAAAATCTCACCCTTAGAGATGTTTCAATAAGTTTCTTTTCTCAGACTGGATGCCTTCCTAGTCTGGGCACAATCCTTTCCCCTGGTACAGCCCTTGTTCCAGCTCAGGTGGTAGCTAGGGGATTCCTCATAATGGCTCTCCATCTTTGTTCTGCTCCACCCCTTTATATATCTTTTGCATAAGGCAGTAATCCTTTGTCCCACCCCCTCCTTCTCAGTGGAAAGACACCAGGTTGAAGATGGATTCCAGTTCAGGTGACATGATCACATGTCACTGCAAGAGTTCATTACCCACTAGTCAGCACACAGGTACACAGGAAGACTTACAGGTAAAACACACCCATCTGCAGTCAATTGTCCTGGTGAATGGGAGCCATCAAGATTCCAAACCACCATTAATGGCCCACACTTTGCATAATTACAATAGGTCCTCAGAGTTATATTTCATATTTCTAGTTTCAGATCCAAGAGTGGTACATTTATACAAATAGGATGAGCACACTCAGTAGATTATAAGCTCTGTAATGATACCTTACAAGAGACCTTGTTGGGGAGGGATAGCTCAATGGTTTGAGCATTGCCTACTAAATCCAGAGTTGTGAGTTCAGTTCTTGAGGGGGCCACTTAATGATCTGGGGAAAAATCAATACTTGGTCCTGCTTGTGAGAATAGGGGGCTGGACTCAATGACTTTTCAGCATCCCTTCTAGCTCTATGAGATAGGTATAGCTTTTGCATGAAGCATATTCCAGTTACATTATATTCACTCATTAGCATATTTTTATAAAATCATATAAACAGCAACATCACAACCACCAGCAGAACCAACAAAGAACCAGGAATCTGCTCTGAGACCTTTAACAACAACAACAGAAAACAGCAGCAGAGCACAGATGAAGCACCAGGACTGTTCAAAGCTCAGATACGTCAAACCGAAGAACAACAGAAAAGATTTCAGTAAAAGAGCAACGATGTGAACACAACTCCAGTTCCTTAGTAGTCGACACCGCACCAAGCCCTGAGAAAACTGTGAGTGAAAACACACCATCAAAACCTGGAGCAAGTGCTTTAGGGGTTATGAATAAAAAACAAGAACTGAAAACCTATGCGATGCAGAGGTATCGCCTTATTTTGTTATCGCCTGAAAATTGTTATGAACTATTCTCTTAATAAGCTAGGCACAGCTCTCCAGTATTCTAAAAGGATTTGGGAAAAACATGATGCTTTGTTCAGAAAGCTGATGGCCGGTGTATCCTCAGGGGTTCTAAAAGAAACTGACTGGAAACTCCCTCAAAACACAAAAGCTCTTGTGGCTGACTTTGAAAAATACTTCAGGTTTTCCAGAGGATGGCTCAGGTTCTGAGCAGACATGACTAGTCGTGGAAAGGGGCATCCTCAAGGGGTAAACAAAAGGGAGGTCAGTGTTTGGAGGATAGACAGATGGCTTCAAAAAGTTATCATCAAGGATGATTGTGAAAATTTTAAAAAAGGTTAAACAGGTGATGAAGAGAAAAAAACAAAAAGTGATGCCCCCTAGTGGAGGCTGTCAAACTGTCGTGTCTGAAAATGAGGAGGCTGGATCCAGCCCTGGGCTGCTGTAGGCTGTGGTGACTCTCACATAGGGCTGGTCTATACTGCGTTGTTAGATAGGCATTCCCCACATTGGGTCGAATTTATAATTAGCTTGTCTATGCTACAGAGCCCTTCCCGCTGACCTAAAGTGCTTTTAAAATGGATGTCTGTACTCCACCTCAACGAGAGGAGTAGTGCTAGATTCGACCTTCCCAGGTCGAATTAGGGGTAGTGTAGACACAGAACAGTGTATTTCGACTTGTTTGGCCTCCGGGAGGTGTCCCAAAGTGCTCCAATGTGTGTGTTCTGGACAGCACTTTCAACTCCACTGCACTTCATAAGCCATGGGAGCAAGGGGTAGTCTGGGTCTCCAAGGATAACTACTGGCATGCCAACATCACCAGGGTCAATTTTCTGGTCTGGGAAGAAAGTTCCTTCTTGCAGCTTTCTGAAGAGACCGGAGTTCCTAAAGACGCATGCGTCATGTACCTTTCCCGACCATCCCACACTGATGTTGGTGAAATGGCCCCCATGATCCACTAGCGCTTGCAACACCATTGAGAAGTAGCCCTTACGGTTTATGTACTCTTTGGCAAGGTGGTCTGCTGCCAAGATAGGGATGTGTGTTTCATCTATTGCCCCACCACAATTAGGGAACCCCATCATGGCAAAGCCATCCACTATGTCCTGCACGTTTCCCAGAGTCACTACCCTTCTTATAGATTCATAGACTTAAGGTTAGAAAGGACCATTATGGTCATCTAGTCTGACCTCCTGCACAACGCAGGCCACAGAATCTCACCCACCCACACCTGTAACAAACCCCATACCTATGTCTGAGTTATTGAAGTCCTCCAATTGTGTTTTGAAGATCTCAAGCTGCAGAGAATCCTCCAGCAAGTGACCCATGCCCTATGCTGCAGAGGAAGGTGAAAAACCCCCAGGGCCTCTGCCAATCTGCCCTGGAGGAAAATTCGTTCCCGACCCCAAATATGGCCATCAGTTAAACCCTGAGCATGTGGGCAAGACTCACCAGCCAGCACCCAGGAAAGAATTCTCTGTAGTAACTCAGATCCCATCCCACCTAATGTCCCATCACAGACCATTGAGCCTATTTACCTGCTAATAATCAAAAATCAATTAATTGCCAAAGTTAAGCTATCCCATAATAATTGGAGATATGCTAATCTCCTAGAACTGAAAGGTCATTGAGTCCAGCCCCCTGCTTTCACTAGCAGGGCCAAGTACTGATTTTTGCCCCAGATCCCTAAGTTGTCCCCTCAAGGATTGAGCTCACAACTCTGGGTTTAGCAGGCCAATGCTCAAACCACTGAGCTATCCCTTCCCTCTGCTTCAGTCCCTTCCATAAACTTATCAAGCTTGGTCTTGAAGCCAGATATGTCTTTTGCCCCCACTACTCCCCTTGGAAGGCTGTTCCAGAACTTCACTCCTCTAATGGTTAGAAACCTTCGTCTAATTTCAAGTCTAAAATTCCTAGTGTCCAGTTTATATCCATTTGTTCTTGTGTCCACATTGGTACTAAGCTTAAATAATTCCTCTCCCTCCCTGATATTTAACCCTCTGATACATTTATAAAGAGCAATCATATCTCCCCTCAGCCTTCTTTTGGTTAGGCTAAACAAGCCAAGCTCTTTGAGTCTCTTTTCATAAGACGGGTTTTCCATTCCTCGGATCATCCTAGTAGCCCTTCTCTGTACCTGTTCCAGTTTGAATTCATCCTTCTGAAACATGGGAGACCAGAACTGCACACAGTATTCCAGATGAGGTCTCACCAGTGCCTTGTATAACGATACTAACACCTCCTTATCTTTACTGGAAATACCTCGCCTAATGCATCCTAAAACCGCATTAGCTTTTTTAATGGCCATATCACATTGGCAGCTCATAGTCATCCTGCAATCAACCAATACTCCGAGGTCCTTCTCCTCCTCTGTTACTTCCAACTGATGTGTCCCCAATTTATAACCAAAATTCTTGTTATTAATCCCTAAATGCATGACCTTGCACTTTTCACTATTAAATTTAATCCTGTTACTATTACTCCAGTTTACAAGGTCATCCAGATCTTCCTGTAGGATATCCTGGTCCTTCTCTGTGTTAGCAATACCTCCCAGCTTTGTGTCACCTGCAAACTTTATTAGCACATTCCTGCTTTTTGTGCCAAGGTCAGTAATAAAAAGATTAAATAAGATTGGTCCCAGAACCAATCCCTGAGGAACTCCACTAGTAACCTCCCTCTAGCCTGACAGTTCATCTTTCAGTATGACCCATTGTAGTCTCTCCTTTAACCAGTTCCTTATCCACCTTTCAATTTTCATATTGATCCCCATCTTTTTCTCCATAGCCTCATTCCCATTTGTCATCCTACCATTATCCCTAAGCTCCTCATTAGCCTCATTAAAGACTGAGGCAAAGTATTTGTTTAGATATTGGGCCAAGCCTAGATTATCCTTAACCTCCACTCCATCCTCAGTGTTTAGCGGTCCCACTTCTTCTTTCTTTGTGTTCTTATTTATATGGCTATAGAACCTTTTACTATTGGTTTTAATTCCCTTTGCAAGGTCCAACTCTACATGGCTTTTGGCCTTTCTCACTTTATCCCTAAATGTTCTGACCTCAATAAAGTAGCTTTCCTTGCTAATCCCTCCCGTGTTCCATTCCTAATAGGCTTTCTGCTTTTTCTTAATCACCTCTCTGAGATGCTTGCTCATCCAGCTTGTTCTACAACTCCTGCCTATGAATTTTTTCCCCTTTTTTGGGATGCAGGCTTCTGATAGTTTCTGCAACTTTGACTTGAAGTAAT
Source organism: Gopherus flavomarginatus (assembly GCF_025201925.1). NCBI lineage: Eukaryota > Metazoa > Chordata > Testudines > Testudinidae > Gopherus > Gopherus flavomarginatus. The sequence goes on from NC_066617.1 coordinate 379,909,050, forward strand.
TCCAGGCCTCCTCTGCCTTTAGATCCACAAGTTCTTCAGTCCAATCCACTTCCCTAACTAATTTCCTTAATTCTTTAAAGTTAGCCCTTTTGAAATAAAAAATCCTAGTCCCAGATCTATTTTTGTTTATACTTCCATCTAGTTTAAACAGAATTAGCTCATGATCAGTCAAACCAGGGTTGTCCCCTACAACCATGTCTTCTATGAGGTTCTCACTACTCACCTAAACCAAATCTAAAATGGCATCCCCTCTTGTTGGTTCTTCAACTACTTGGTGAAGGAATCCATCAGCTATTGCATCCAGAAAAATCTGCGCCTTATTATTTTTACTAGCACTTGTTCTCCAGTCTATATCTGGGAAGTTAGCAGAAGTGAGCTGATTGCCCTGGCTACTTGGATCACAGCAGCCCCATGGTAAATATACCCACTCCAAACTGATTCCCAAGTGATCGATAGTGGTCAGGCATTGCAAGCTTCCACAGGGCTATCGCCACTCGCTTCTCAACTGTCAGAGCAGGTCTCATTTTGGTATTTCTGTGCTTCCGGCCTGGGGAAAGCAATTAGCAAAGTTCCATGAAAGTGCTCTTATGCATTCGAAAGTTATGCAGCCTCTGTTCCTCATCCCATACTTGCATCACGATGTGTTCCCACCAGTCTGTGCTTGTTTCGTGGGCCCAGAAGCGGCGATCCACTGTGTCAACAAACCCGACTGCCACTGCCAGTATGTGTGAATTGCTCTGTTCCATGGCTTCCAGCACAGCTGTTTGTGTGGCATCACCTTCTTCTGCGCGGTGGCTCCTGGCTAGGCTCTGCAAATACCACAGGATGATGCGTGAGGTGTTTGTGATGCTCACAACAACGGCACACAGCTGAGCAATGTCTGTGTTTGCTGTGCTATGGCGTCTTCATGAGTAACCCATACTTAGGTGTGAAAATTATTGTTTGCTGTTGCTTTCAGGGAGGTAGCAGCCAAGTGCATCATGGGAGGCTGACGATATGTACCCAAAACACCTCACGAAAATGTTTTTGTCCCATCAGGCATTGGGAGCCTAACCCAGAATTCCAGTTGGGAGCAGGAACTGTGGGATAGCTGCCCACAGTGCATCGTTCCATGAGTTGTGGGGATGCGTTCCACTGATGGAATGTACATAGTGGGGACATACACCACTGATTTTGTAAAATCAGAGGCTACAGGTTGACTTTAATAAATTCAACCCAATTTCATAGTGTAGACAAGCCCATAGAGTCTGATCTGTAGAGTGGTTCCCATCTACTCCTGATGATCCTTGCAGTGGCCCCTTGGAGGATGACTCTCAAATAGTGTCTGGTGTAGAACAGGTTTCAGAGGGGTAGCCGTGTTAGTCTGTATCAGCAAAAACAATGAGGAGTCCTTGTGGCATCTTAGGGTATGTCTACATGATGAAATTAGGTCAATTTAATAGAAGTCGATTTTTTTAGAAATTGATTTGATACAGTCAGTTGTGTGTGTCCCCACTAAGTGCATTAAGTCAGTGGTGTGTATCCACAGTACCAAGGGTAGCGTTGACTTTCAGAGCGGTGCACTGTGGGTAGCTATCCCACAGTTCCCGCAGTCTCCACCACCCACTGGAATCCTGAGTTGAGATCCCAATGCCTCACGGGACAAAAACATTGTTGCAGGTGGTTCTGGGTAAATGTTGTCAGGCCTCCCTCCCTCCGTGAAAGCAACAGCAAAAAATCGTTTCTTGCTTTTTTTTCTGGGTTACCCATGCAGACGAAATACCATGGCAAGCATGGAGCCCGGTCATCTTACTGTCACCATATGTCTCCTGGGTGCTGCTGGCAGACACGGTACTGCAGTGCTACACAGCAGCATCCGCTTGCTTTGCCTTGCGGATGGCAGACTGCTAACCATTGTCATCATCCCGTGGGTGCTCCTGGCTAACCTCGGTTAGGTTGGTTAGGGGTGCCTGGGCAGACATGGGTGCTCCTGGCCGGCCTTGGTGAGGTTGATCAGGGGCGCCTGGACAAAAATGGAAATGACTCCAGGTCATTCTCTTCTTTAAGTTTTGTCTAATGGAAATTCAGTCCTGCCTGGAATTTCATGCCAGCTGGAGGCTTCTGCCTCAGTCTGCTCTCCCAGTTGGCAGCACCGCGCGGTCGCACCTACCCCTGCCTACCCCTTGCTCCCATGGCTCATGAAACCGGGACAGTAGTAAGGAGCAGTTCAACTATAGGCTGAGCAAGTGCATAATGGTGATAGAATGTGCCTTTGGATGTTTAAAAGCGCGCTGGCGCAGTTTACTGACTCGGTTAGATCTCTGCAAAATCAATATTCCCATCGTTAATACTGCTTGCTGTGTGCTCCACAATATCTGTGAGAGTAAGGGGAAACGTTTATGGCGGGGTGGGAGGTTGAGGCAAATCACCTGGCCGCTGATTACGCGCAGCCAGACACCAGGGTGGTTAGCAAAGCACAGCAGGGCGCGCTGTGCATCGGAGAAGCTTTGAAAACCAGTTTCATGACTGGCCAGGTTACAGTGTGAAAGTTCTGTTTGTTTCTCCTTGATGAAAACCCGCCTTCTTGGTTCACAAGCCAACCACCCTCCCCTCCCACCTTTGATCTCCTCTTGCAGAGGCAATAAAGTCATTGTTGTTTCAAATTCATGTATTCTTTATTAATTCGTCACACAAATGTGGGGTAACTGCCAAGGTAGCCCGGGATGGGTGGGGGAGGAGGAAAGCACAGGGGCGAGGTAGTTGTAGGGGCCCCCCTAGAATGGCATGCAGCTCATCATAGAAGCGGCATGTCTGGGGCTCTGACCCGGAGCGGCCGTTTTGCCTCTCTGGTTCTTTGGTAGGCTTCACGCGGCACTGCTGCGGGTCCCTGTTATAACCTCTGTCCTTCATGCCCTTGGAGATTTTTTTTCAAATATTCCAGCATTTTGTCTTTTGGAACAGAGTTCTGATAGCACAGATTCATCTCCTCAAACAGCGATCAGATCCAGTACCTCCCATTTGGTCCATGCTGGAGCTCTTTTGCAGTTCTGGGTTTGCTTAGTCACCTGTACTGATCACCTCGCCACGCTGGCCAAACAGGATATGAAATTCAAAAGTTCGTAGGGCTTTTCCTGTCTACCTGGCCAGTGCATTGGAGTTGAGAGCAGTCACAATGGAGCACTCTGGGATAGCTCCCGTAGGCCAATACCGTCAAATTGCGTCCACACTACCCCAAATTCGACCCAGCAAGGTCGATTTCAGCACTACTCCCCTCGTCGGGGAGGAGTACCAAAATTGATTTTAAGAGCCCTTTAAGTTGACAAAAATGGCTTTGTCGCGTGGATGGGTGCAGGTTTCAATTGATCTAACACTGCTAAATTCGATTTAAACTCGTAGTGTAGACCAGGGCTTAGAGACTAACAAATTTATTTGGGCATAAGCTTTTGTGGGTGAGAACCCACTTCGTCAGATGCATGAAGTGAAAAATACAGGAGCAAGTATAAATACGTGAAAGGATGGGGGTTGCTTTGCCAAGTGTGAGGTCAGTCTAACAAGATAAGATACCAAGGAAGGAAAAATAACTTTTGAAGTGGTAAGAGAGTGGCCCATTATGAGTGGGGAAGGAGCACCTTAGGCTTACCCTCAGGCCTACCCTGAAGACACAACCAAAGGAGCACCGGAGGGGGAAGACAAACCCTGATTACCCCAGGTCCACCATCGCCAGAGGGAAGAAATGCTAAGGCTGGCAAGAGAAAAGAGGTGCCTTGCTACAGTGCCAAATTACCAAACTGTTTTAAAATTCTCTGTGAGGCAAATCTGGCCAAAGAACAAACCTACCCACTACCAGCGTTTTGAGACATCCTGATGAACTCTTTCAGTACCTACTTTCCCCCAATTATAAGGTTGCATCCTGTGAGTTTATCAACAATGAAACAGCTTGCTTGTCTTGGAAATATCCAAAAGATTGCTACACAGTCTCTGGCAATACAAACATTGTCATAGCTTGTTTCACCACCACTTACGCCTGCTTTGAACTATACAACCTGTGAGAGAATTTGCAAGAGCAGTGCCTGTATCATGACACAGACTCGGTGATATTTGTGAAAAGGGAAGGAGACTGGAACCCCACTCCCAGGGGATTATTTAGGGTACCTCATGAGTAAGATCCTGGCAGGCAAAGCCATCACAGAGTTCGTGTCAGCAGTTTCAGAAATGTATTAATACAAGCTGCCGGAAGGGAAGACATGCATAAAAGTCAAAGGGATTACCCTTAACATGGCAAACTGTGAAAAGATCAACTTTGGCGGTTTGAAAGATCTAGTCCTGGACTAGAGCACAGACCTGGCTGAGAACACCCCAACAAAAGATAGATGTGCAGCAGTCCTCTGTTGCAAGGAACAAAAATCAGTGGCAAACAGAAACAAAGATCCATAAGAAAATGCAGCAAGTCATTTACAACAAGAGAGTCATCAGAGAGAGATTTAAACCCTACCCTACGGCTTTTGAAAATGGATACGCAATGGGAACACACTTTCTGTAATTCTTGTAGATCCTAGCAACTGTGGGAAAAGTTAACTTATTAAAAATGTGTTGATAATATCAAGCAAATGTTATCCGTTATGCCTGAGAATACTGTGTGGTGTTACAGTTGCTGGTGTATAAAGAACTATTTTGTAAATACCCTTTCATCAATTTTGTGGAGGGGTTGCCTGATTTTGTTTTAACAATGACTGTTTCCTACCAGTAAAGTACATATAGTTGTTGTAGATGATTTGGTGAACTCTGCATGTGAAAGTGATGAAACCGAGAAAGCCTTTGCCAAGTATGTGCATCACAGGAACTTGAGCAAATTAAGCTAAACAAGACCAAGACTATAACAGGGGTCGAAAAAGAACTAGATAAGTTCATGGAGCACAGGTCCATCAATGGCTATTAGCCAGCATGGGCAGGGATGGTGTCCCTAGCCTCTGTTTGCCAGAAGCTGGGAATGAGCGACAGCGAGTGGCTCACTTAATGATTACCTGTTCTGTTCATTCCCTCTGGGACACCTGGCACTGGCCGCTGTCAGAAGACAGGATACTGGGCTAGATGGACCTTTGATCTGACCCAGTAGGGCCATTCCTATGTTCTTATGTAAACACAAAGTACACAGTTCTTTTCAAAAAACCCAGGGATAAATCCCTCTGCTTGCTTGGCAAATGTACCCTGGCACGGTGCAATTCTTTCTAGAAGCTTTTGAGGATGCTATCAAATAACCTTATGGCTACACTGAATTAAGTCTTGTGATCCTAGACGACTCCCAACTTCCAATCCAGTGATTAAGGCATCTTTATCAGTCATAACAAGGTCCAGAAAAAATGACCTCATATTGTGTGCAATACCTTTTGTGTTAGAAAATTATCAGCTGTAATGTTTAGAAACTGCAATGATGTTTTACTGCTGGCTGCACAAGACCTCCCGCATATGTATCCCAAACTGACTTCTTCCATAATAATGCAATTTCTTGCTTCCACATATTATTTTAGTGGATGCTCTTGTGCCTTGGTGAGACATAAGGCCCCCCAATCTTTCCACCTCCCTCTGTCTAATGCCATGTTTCTTGCTCTGTTTCCATGACAGCAACATCTTTATCTGTACACTTTACAAACTGGTGCTTATCATTAATCTTGTTTTGGGGAGTCTAGCCTGTCTTGAGGAGTGATGTACCAAACTCCAGGAATACAGGTGGGCTGTGAGTTGGTGTATGGGACAGAGCCAGGCTTTTTGAGAAGGCTTCCTGAATCTGCATGATCTTTTCAGCACAGTAGGATGATAGTTCTTTGCAGTGCTGAGTGCTCAGCTCTGATGCAGGTTGTAGGCACCCAGGATTGCTGAAGCAGTTTACCACACTAGATAGCTCCTTGGGGCAGGGTCTGTCGGCTTCATTGGAGGCTCATAGGAAGGCTCTCTTGGCCTGTACTTAAGCCTCAGCATGAGCTTGGAAGAAATCCTCATGTTTCATTTTTTGTCTTTATCAGCCTTTGATTCTGCTGTTGGCTCTTGAATTTCTGCCCTTCTTTCTTCCTCTGGTGGAGGGTGTCAGAAAACTAGGAGGTCTGCATGGGCGCTGGGGAGGAAGGGGCCACTGGGGGCCAGCATGTTGATGGTCCAGGCTAGCATACACTGATCATGATTCACCCATTCATAAGCTCTTTGTCTTGTGAGTGGAGTGTTGTTGTCCTTTAGCACGCTATAGAATTTGTAGTGTCCATGAGTCTATGGTCACAGATTCATAGAGGTCTCAAACCAGAAGGGACCACTGAGATCATCTAGCCTGACCTCCTGCAGAACAGAAGCCAGAGAACTTCCTCCAGATAATCCCTAAAGCAGAGCTGTTAGACAAAGATCCCATCTTGAAATAAAAACTGCTACTGATGGAGAACCCATCACGATCCATGCAGAGCTCATTGTTAAACATTTGTTCCCCATGTCAGTACTTAGACAGTGGTCAGTCATTCCTGAACTTTCTCTTTGGTAAGCTACGCAGATTGAATTCCTGGAGTCTCTCCCTAACTCTTCTCTGACCCTCTCCACTTTATCAATGTCCTTCTTGAATTGTGTCCAGTCCTGGTGTCCCGAGCATCATCAGCCTCAGTCACACCAGAGCCAGCTACACAGTAAATTGTGTTTGAAAAGGCATCTTCTTGAAAGGCCTTTTAGGCCTCTTCTTTGTTCATTTACCCTGGAAATAGATGTTACAGCCTAGAGCATGTGGCTAGGACCCCGCCAGAGCCATCACCTCACCCACCCAGAGCCCAGGGTACCCAGGGCATGTGGAGCCCGCAGTGTGTGGTTAGGACTGACCCTGTTCTGATTCTCTCCTCTGCAGGCCAATGGTACCATGCGGAAGGCTGTCCTCCGAGTGCACCTGGTCTTTGACGCTGACAGCCAACTGGTCCCCTTTCCCTCCAGTCAGGTGCTGGAAACCAGCTTGCTGGGGGCCCTGGAGGCCGTGGTGGAGTCTGTACTGCAGGTTGGTATCTCTAACTCCCAGCTTGGCAGTCACCCCTCCCCAGCTATGCGGACACCAATGGGAGTAGGGAGTCTGCCTGCATCCAAAGAGCACATCTGAGGGCCGGATGGCTGTCCATCCCCTGTGCCAGGCTTTTCCTGCTGTACTGCCATTGCTGAAGGCCAGGCACATGCCTGGGGCTTAGGTGCCTTCACCGCAGTGTGGGTAGGTAGTGGGAGGAGCCAGCTCCCAGCAAGATCTCTGGGTCAAGTCAGTGCTTCAGCTGTGTGGATGGTCTGGCGTAGAGGCAGGGGGTGGGGAACGCGTGCTCTTGCTATGGAGGAGTGGTAAGGGCTGGCGGCTCTTGCTGGGAGGTTGAGCTGGGTGCTCCTGCTGCAGGTTGGGGAACCAAGTGTTGTCAATGTTATAATGTGGGCCTGGCCCACAAATCCCTGTTGTGAGGAGTGGAGGGTTGCAGAAGGTGAAGGAGACTCTGCCAAGCACCTTTCTGCAGCCAGTGGGGATCTCCCAGTTCCTCTCCTGTCCCTGCAGGTAACCCGCACCAGGAAGGAGAAGCCAGTGACCCAACCTGAGCAGAGTCCTGGAGAGACAGAGACTCTCAGAAGTCAGGACTTGGCAGTGGTGCTGTGCAATCCCCAGCCAAGTGGTAGGTGACTTCCTCATGCAGGGCCCATCGCCATCTGCTGCTTCCTGGCCAGATGGAACACTGCCACAGGGCCTCGCAGGGTGAGGCACAGAGCAGATGGGGCAGAGGCCCTGCTTCTGCCCACTACACCCAGGTGCCAGGGAGGGAAGTGTGCACCCCCCATCGTCCCTGTTGAGATTTTTGGTTGAGCCCTCACTGTCTCTGTATTTCTCCTGTGCAGCCCTTCGAGAAGCAGATAAAGGAGGCCCTGAGGCCCTGGCCCCCGAGTCCCCCAATGAGCTGCTCCAGAGTCTGCCTGCTGAGGTGCTTTGTGGCCAGGAGCCACAGCTGGTGCACCATCTGGATCAGAAGGTCATCGGGGGCCTGGAGGTGAGTGGGCACCGGCTGAGGAGCCAGTACCCAGTGCCGTCGAGGGAGCAACTGGAGCAGGACCTGCGTTCGGACAGCAGTATCCAGGAGGCCCTGGCCAGCCAGCGGGCTTTGCTGGCGGTGAGTGAGGGGCCTGCCTAGCCTCTTTTCCCTTCGCAATGTCTCTAAGAGCTGGCCTTTCACCAGAGCTCTTGGCCCAGCCTTATGGTCCTGGGCCCAGGGCTGCCTGCACGCTGCTGCCCCATCCACATCTTGGACACTTCCAATCATGTCACCAACATCCCTCTTCACTGCATCCCACAGCGCCTCCCTGCTTCTCCACTGCTAAGAGCTGATTAACCCCTGCAGCTTTGGCACTTCCAGCTGCAGCCGACTGAGCATATCCCGGCTCACGCTGTGTGCACTGAGCCCTAAAGACACTGAGCTCTGGGGGGGCCGTCTCTCCCTTGGAGTCGGTGACGCACCCAGTGTAACGGGGCCTGATCCTGAGTGGGGCCTCTGAGCATCGCTGCAGTACCCAGTACAATGATCTCACCTCCTGAACTCCCCTCTGGCTCTCCCTCCTATTTATCCCCTGCCCACTGGGGCCTTCTCCAGTGCTCACTCCCCTCTGGCCACTTCCTCCTGGAACTCCCAGACCAGGGCCCAGCCTGGCTCTTCTCAGAGCTCAGGCTTCTCCAAAGCCATTGTCTTACCTGGGCGATAGCTTGCCCCAGTGTGATGAAGCGGTTCTGGCGGGACCCAACTGAGAGTGCCAATTCAGGACCAATTGCTCAAACATTGCAGTCACAGCCCAAGGCTGGGGTTTTTCCACCTCTAAGGCAAACCAAACCAGCCAGACAAAAAGGACTTCGGTTTCACCCCACTGGCTAACCACAAGTCACACAAGCAATTTCCTTAGACACTCCAGTCTTCCAGTATTACCACTAGTGCCACTTGTCCTGGGGATGAATGCTTATGAAAACCAACACCCCAGTAAAAGAAAAAGTTTCGATCCCAAAGGACCAAGCCCCAGACCCAGGTCAATATACACATCAGATCTTACCCACAAATCTCTGGAGTACATCCCCAGCTGGGATGGGTCATTCAGTCCTTTGTGCAGAGCTTCTGTTTGTAGCAAAGTCCCTCCAGAGGTAGGAAGCAGGATTGAAGACCAGATGGAGATGAGGCATCAGCCTTATATAGGCACTTCCAGGTGTAAGAACACTTTTTTGTTCTTACTGTGGAAAATTACAGCAAAATGGAGTCTGCAGTCACATGGGCCAGTTTCTGCACACCCTGCTGAGTTACAAGGCGTATCTGCCTCCTCTCAATGAGTCAATTGTGTAGCTGATGGTCCTTAATGGGCCATCAAGCAGGCTACGCAGAGCTAACACCAACTTGTCTGGGATCTTTCCCAGTAACACAGCACAAGTTTGAAATACAGACAGTATAGAGCTAATACTTATAACTTCAACTACAAAATGATACAGACATACACACAGCATAATCATAACCAGTAACTCATAACTTGGTCTTAGACACCTTATATGACCCCCTTTACATAGGATTTGGCACCACTACAGAACCTTGGTTGCAACCCATGTTCTATATGGTCCCAGTTTTATATCAATAACATCAGACCCCCAACGCAAAATTGATGCAGGAAGGGATGACACAGACATCACTGACTGCATCCTAAGGATCCTCCATTCGGGATAAGGCATCAGCTACAATATTTTCCTTCCCCCTTATGTGGATTAGATCCATTTCATACTCTTGAAGGGCTCAACTCCAGCGCAGCAACCTGGAGTTGGTACCTTTGGCCCTGTGCAGTCAGACCAGAGGGGCATGATCACTCAACACAGTGAATTTTTGGTTGTACAAATAGGGCTTAAGTTGCTTGACAGCCCAGACAATGGCATAACATTCCTTCTCAATGGTAGCGTAATTTTGCTCAGTGGGGGATAACTTTTTGCTTAAGTATGCCACGGGATGCCTCTTACCCCCTGTCATAACCTAGTCCCAGATTTGGACCTTAGCGTCCAAAATATGGGGGTTAGCATGAAAACCTCCAAGCTTAGTTACCAGCTTGGACCTGGTAAAGCTGCCACCACCCAAAAAATTAGAGTGTTTTGGGGCACTCTGGTCCCCCCAAAAACCTTCCCTGGGGACCTCAAGACCCAAATCCCTTGAGTCTCACAACAAAGGGAAATCAACCATTTCCCTTCCCCCCTCCAGGTGTTTCCTCCCTGGGTTCCTGGAGAGATACACAGAAGCAAGCTCCGTGAATCTAAACAGAGGGATTCCACCCTCTCTATTTCCAGTCCTGGAAACAGAAGTACTTCCCTTTTCACCCAGAGGGTATGCAAAGTCAGGCTAGTAAATTTAACACACACAGATTTCCCCCTGACTTCTTCCTCCCACCAATTCCCTGGTGAGCACAGACTCAATTCCCTGGAATTCCCCACTAAAGAAAAACTCCAACAGGTCTTAAAAAGAAAGCTTTATATAAAAAGAAAGAAAAAGTACATAAAAATGGTCTCTCTGTATTAAGGTGACAAATACAGGGTCAATTGCTTAAAAGAAATATGAATAAACAGCCTTATTCAAAAAGAATACAATTTAACACATTCCAGCAACTACACCATGTAAATACAAAAGAAAAAAAACAATAACCCCTATTTTTTTATGATCTCTGTACTCACAACTTGGAAACAGAAGATTAGAAAGCAGGAAATAGAAAAATCCTTCCCATAGCCGAGAGGGACAGATACAAGACAAAGAACTCAGACACAAACTTCCCTCCACCCAGATTTGAAAAAGTCTTGTTTCCTGATTCGTCCTCTGGTCAGGTGTTTCACGTTACTTCTTTCCAGGTGAAAGAGACATTAACCCTTAGCTATCTGTTTATGACACCCCCTGCCCCCTCTTGCATTAGCACTGCCCCCAGCCCAATATTGGAATTGTCTGTACACAGCAAAAGAGGTTTTTTGAAATCTGGGCTGGTCAACACAGGCTCTTTGGCCAAAGCACTTTTTATGCTTTGAAATCCCTGCTCACAGGCCTCCGTCCATTGCACCCGGTCTGGTTTTTCCTTTTTCGTTAGGTCTGTGATGGGCGCAACAATGTCACTGAATCCCTGAACAAACCTCCTGTAATAATTGGCTAGACCAATGAACGATTGGACCTGTTTATTAGTTCTTGGGATAGGCCAGTTCTTCTTCGAGTGATTGCTCACATCCATTCCAGTTAGGTGTGCGCGCCGTGCGTGCACGTTCGTCGGAAACTTTTTTACCCTAGCAACTCCAGTGGGCCGGCAGGTCGCCCCCTGGAGTGGCGCCGCCATGGCGCTCAATATATATCCCTGCCGGCCCACCCGCTCCTCAGTTCCTTCTTACCGCCGTGTCGGTCGTTGGAACTGTGGAGCGCGGCATAGCTGTCCTCCACGTCCCTAGCTCTCCTTGTTATCTCTCGTTATCTCTCGTATTGTTATAGTTGTTAGTTAGATTGTTAAGTGTAGATAGTAGTAATTAACTGTAAATAGATTGTAAATAGTTGTTCGCCGGGGGCTTAGCCCTTCCCGGCACCCGGCACCGGGCTCATGCCTGGTTCGCCGGGCTTCAAGCAGTGTGCGGCCTGCAAGAAGCCTATGCCCACCAGCGACCCCCACGACGCGTGCCTGAAGTGCCTGGGGGAATCGCACAGATCGGACAAGTGCCGCATCTGCAAGGCTTTTAAGCCAAGAACAAAAAAGGAGAGGGATCAAAGACTCCGGACTCTCCTTATGGAGGCGGCACTTGACCCGGCGGCTTCGCAGGCCGTGATCTCGGCGCCGGCACCGGATCGCACCGGCACCGAAAAGACTCCCCGGCACCGACCTTCTCCGGCACCGGGGACAGAACCAAGACCGTCGAAGTCTGCTACTCCAGCCAGGCAGACCCGACTGGAGCGCCCGGCCTCAACATCGGCCGCGGCGCCGCAGGCACCGTCGACTCCGGGCCCGGCGGGTCCGTCGAGTCCGGTGCCGCCAAGCTCCCCCTTGAGATCTGGGGTCGAGATATTGGTCCCATCCACGCCGGAGACCTTCGCCTCGGCTCGGGACCTCATTGCCTTAACTGAGCCTACTCAGCTGCCACCCCCGGTACCTCCGGTGCGGGTCGCGTCTAGAGGCAAGCCAATGATGTCGGCACCGTCTAGGGACTCGCGCTCACGGTCCAGGTCCCGACGTCACGGCAGATCGAGATCTCGTCGCCGCTCGCAGTCCCGGCACCGCTCTCCTCGGCGGTACCGGTCGTACTCGCGGCACCGGTCGACCTCAAGGCGGTCCCGGTCGGACTCCAGCCGCCGATACCGGCACCGTGACTCCAGGAGCCAGTCCCGCCGTCACTCGCCGCACCGGTCGACCTCCCGGCACCGTGCTGGTGGCAGGTCCCGGTCCCGGTCGACCTCCCGGCACCGAGCTGGTGGCAGGTCCCGGTCCCGATCCCGGCACCGAAGCGGCGGCCGGTACCAGTCCAGATCCCGGCACCGAGACAGAACCCGGTCCCGGTCCCGATCCCGGCACCGATATGACTCCCGGTACTGGTCCCCGGCACCGAGACGTTAGTCCATGCCGACCCGCGCAGACCCTTACCAACCAGGGTCAGCCCCGCCGTGGCCTTCTAGACAGCCGTCGGTCTCCTCCCAAACGGACAGCGGGTATGCGCTGGGCACCGACCGGCAGGCGGCGCTATTTAACGATCCGCCACAACACGACCAAGGCCCGCAGCAATGGGGGTTTTGGACACCCTGGGCATACCATCAAGCCCAGGGGCCCCAACAGCTCCCTGCTAGGCCTGCGACGGCGGAGCACAGGGCGCCGGAAGCCTCATTGTCTTGCCCCCCTCCCTCCCCGGATGGGGAGGAAGGGTCCAAGCAGCAAGACTCCGCTCTGGCTCCTGAGGCAGAGGCGAGGGCCGAGGGAGACCCTCCATTAGACACTCTCTTGCCGGGGGTCTCCTCATCTTCCTCCCCTGATGAAGCGGTGGCTGGTACCTCCTCCAGTAGCCCCCCCCCGCTGGATCTCAGGGCGCACCAAGACCTCCTCAGGCGAGTAGCTCAGAATCTGAGTCTACAAGCCGAGGAGGTCTCGGAAATAGAGGATCCGATCGTTACCATCCTCTCATCGGATGCTCCCACCAGGGTCGCCCTGCCCTTCATAAGGACCATCCAGGCCAACGCCAATACCATCTGGCAGTCTCCGGCCTCCATCCCCCCTACGGCGAGGGGCGTCGAGAGGAAGTACATGGCCCCTTCTAAAGGCTATGAGTACCTCCATATACACCCGACACCGTGTTCCCTGGTGGTACAATCAGTGAATGACAAAGAGCGTCATGGGCAGGAAGCTCCAGCCCCCAAATCCAGAGAGGCCAGGCGAATGGACCTCCTCGGCCGTAAAGTATACTCGGCTGGGGCGCTGCAGCTCAGGGTTTCGAACCAGCAAGCCCTGCTAAGCAGATACGCCTTCAACTCCTGGGTGGCAGCAGACAAATTTAAGGAGCTGCTGCCGCAAGATGCTCGCCAGGAATTTGCAGCCATCTTAGATGAGGGCAAGAAGGTTGCACGCACGTCCTTGCAAGCTTCTTTGGACGCTGCAGACTCGGCTGCCCATACCCTCGCGTCGGGAGTAACGATGCGCCGCATCTCCTGGCTGCAGGTTTCTGGCCTTCCGCCGGAGCTCCAGCATACCATCCAGGACCTCCCTTTCGAAGGCCAGGGCCTGTTTTCTGAAAAGACAGACCCCAGACTCAAGAGTCTGAAGGACAATCGGGTCATTATGCGGTCCCTCGGGATGCACACACCGGGAACGCAACGCAGACCCTTCCGGCCACAGCAACAACAGCAGCGCAGGCCGTATTCCCAGTTCCGCCAGCGGCAGGACCTTAACAGGCGCCGCGGCAGGAATGGAAGGCGCAGGCATTCGGGGAACCAAGGGGGGCAGAACCAAGGCTCCTCTAAGCCCCCGCCTGGACCCAAGCCTTCATTTTGAAGGTGCGCCCGAGGGCGCAGTAACAGTTTCCCCCATGGATCCTTCCCCCCCGTTTTCCAGCCGCCTTTCGTTTTTCCTCCCGGCGTGGACCCGAATAACATCGGACCGCTGGGTCTTACGCACGGTGCAGACGGGATACCGCCTGCAGTTTGTATCATTTCCTCCTTCCCGCCCCCCTTCCTCGTCCCTCTTCAGGGACCCCTCTCACGAGCAATTCCTTCGACAGGAGGTACAGACGCTCCTCAGCAAAGGAGCTATAGAGGCGGTTCCGGAAAACGAGAAAGGCAAGGGGTTTTATTCCCGTTATTTTCTGATCCCCAAGGCCAAGGGAGGCCTCAGGCCTATCCTCGACCTGCGAGAGCTCAACAAATACCTGGTGAAGTTGAAGTTCCGCATGGTATCCCTGGGGACCATTATCCCATCCCTGGATCCGGGAGACTGGTACGCCGCCCTCGACATGCAGGACGCGTATTTTCACATTGCCATTTGGCCACACCACAGACGTTTCCTTCGCTTCGTGGTGGGCCCCCTTCATTACCAATTTGCAGTCCTCCCATTTGGCCTTTCCACGGCCCCGAGGGTGTTTACAAAATGCATGGCAGTTGTTGTGGCGCATCTTCGACGCAGTCGTATCCACGTGTTCCCTTATCTAGACGATTGGTTGATTCGGGGCACATCGGAACAGCAAGTCTGCAGCCATGTCTGCGTGATCACCGGCATGTTTGCTACTTTGGGCCTCTTGATAAACACGGACAAGTCCACCCTGATTCCCACGCAGAGGGTGGAATTCATCGGGGCCGTCCTGGACGCCACTGTGGCCAGGGCCTTACTGCCATTGCAGAGGTTCCAGGCATTGTCGGCGATCGTTCAACGACTGCGGGCAGCCCCCTTGACATCAGTGCGGACATGTCTAGCCCTGTTAGGCCACATGGCGGCTTGCACCTTTGTGACCGGTTACGCTCGGCTCCGCATGAGGCCCCTCCAGTTGTGGCTCATCGATCATTATCGGCCGGCAAGACAGCCGCTAGACATGCTGATCACAATCCCCCAAAGGGTGTTAGATTCTCTCGGCTGGTGGCTAGACCAGTCCGTGCTATGTGCGGGGCTCCCTTTCCACCCACCTCAGCCCTCGGTGTCCCTGACAACGGATGACTCAGATCTAGGCTGGGGGGCCCACCTGGGGACCCTGAGAACGCAGGACCTGTGGTCCCAGAAGGAGGTGGGGTTGCACATCAACATGCGGGAGTTGAGAGCGGTCCGCCTTGCTTGTCAAACGTTCTGCCATCAGCTTCAGGGTCGTTGTGTCGCGGTGTTCACCGACAACACGACGACCATGTACTATATCAACAAGCAAGGCGGCACCAGATCCTCCCCCCTGTGTCACGAGGCGATGCGACTCTGGGACTTTTGTGTAGCCCACTCCATTCACCTCACGGCTTCCTTCCTCCCCGGAGTACGGAACACGCTGGCGGATCGCTTGAGCAGGTCCTTCCTGTCGCACGAGTGGTCCCTTCGCCCGGACGTCGCCCTCTCCATCTTCCGGAGGTGGGGTTATCCCCGGGTGGACCTCTTCGCGTCCAGGGGGAACAAGAAGTGCCAAGCGTTCTGCTCCTTTCAGGGCAGGGAGCCCGGGTCGATAGCGGATGCCTTCCTTATTCAGTGGTCGACCCACTTGTACTACGCGTTTCCCCCGTTCCCTCTGGTCCACAGGGTCCTTCTGAAGGTGCGCAGGGACAGGGCTCACGTGATCATGGTAGCCCCGGCATGGCCCAGGCAACACTGGTACCCCATGCTGCTGGACCTGACCATAGCCGACCCAGTTCCCCTGCCCCTTCACCCGGACCTGATTACCCAGGAGCACGGGACCCTCTGTCACCCGGACCTGCAGTCGCTGCACCTAGCGGCGTGGCTCCTGCGTGGCTGACCGGTTCTGAACTGCGCTGCTCCACACCGGTGAGGGAGGTGCTTTTGGGCAGCAGGAAGTCTTCCACGAGAGCGACATATTCGGCCAAGTGGAAGCGTTTCTGCTGTTGGTGCGTGGAGAGAAATCTCCGCCCTATGGAAGTTTCGGTGGCCGACATCTTAGACTACGTTTGGTCCCTCAAACAGCAAGGTCTGGCGATATCGTCGTTGCGAGTCCACCTGGCAGCTATCTCCACCTTTCACCCGGGTGGGGATGGTCGCTCTGTTTTTTCTCACCCGACGGTGTCTAGATTCCTTAAGGGGTTGGAACGTTTATACCCTAACGTCCGTCTCCCTGCTCCAACCTGGGATCTTAACCTGGTGTTGTCCCGGCTCATGGGACCCCCCTTTGAACCGTTAGCTACTTGCTCCCTGCTTTACCTCTCTTGGAAGACTGCCTTTCTAGTAGCTATCACCTCAGCTAGGCGGGTGTCGGAACTCCGGGCTCTTGTGGTAGACCCCCCATATACAGTCTTCCACAAAGATAAGGTGCAGCTGAGACCGCACCCTGCCTTTCTTCCCAAGGTAGTCTCGTCCTTCCACATCAGCCAAGAGATATTCCTTCCGGTTTTTTTCCCGAAACCTCACTCCTCAGGCAGGGAGCAGCAGCTCCACTCGCTTGATGTCCGTAGGGCTCTCGCGTTCTACGTGGAGAGGACCAAGCCCTTCCGCAGATCCCCCCAGCTTTTCGTGGCGGTAGCGGACCGCATGAAAGGGCTTCCTATCTCCTCCCAGAGGTTATCCTCTTGGGTAACGTCCTGTATCAGGACCTGCTATGACTTGGCCCACGTCCCTACGGGCCGTGTGACTGCGCATTCTACCAGGGCTCAGGCGTCGTCGCTGGCTTTCCTCGCCCATGTGCCCATCCAGGAAATCTGTCGGGCAGCGACCTGGTCATCGGTCCACACCTTTGCTTCCCACTACGCCCTGGTCCAGCAGTCGAGAGAGGACGCGGCCTTCGGATCTGCAGTGCTCCATGCCGCGACTTCTCACTCCGACCCCACCGCCTAGGTATGGCTTGGGATTCACCTAACTGGAATGGATGTGAGCAATCACTCGAAGAAGAAAAGACGGTTACTCACCTTTGTAACTGTTGTTCTTCGAGATGTGTTGCTCACATCCATTCCACACCCGCCCTCCTTCCCCACTGTCGGAGTAGCCGGCAAGAAGGAACTGAGGAGCGGGTGGGCCGGCAGGGATATATATTGAGCGCCATGGCGGCGCCACTCCAGGGGGCGACCTGCTGGCCCACTGGAGTTGCTAGGGTAAAAAAGTTTCCGACGAACGTGCACGCGCGGCGCGCACACCTAACTGGAATGGATGTGAGCAACACATCTCGAAGAACAACAGTTACAAAGGTGAGTAACCGTCTTTTCTTAATGGCCTCCACCTTTGAAGGCTCAGGGCGCAGTCGCCCATTGCCCACTCTGTCACCCAGGTAGGTGACCTCAGCAGCTCCCATTTTGCATTTAGAAACCTTAACAGTTAGATTGGCCTCCCTGAGCCGGTGCAGCACAATCCCTATGTGGTTAAGGTGATCTTGCCACGAACTGCTGAAGATGGCCAGGTCGTCTATATAGGCCCTGGCAAAAGATTCTAATCCCCGTAGGATCTCGTTTATAAGTCTCATGAAAGTAGCCCCCGAATTACGCATCCCAAAGGGCAACACCTTGAACTCATACAGGCCTGATTCCACTATGAAAGCGGATTTCTCTTGTGCATCAGCATCTAGGGGAATTTGCCAATACCCCCTGGTTAGGTCCAGGGTGCTTATAAACTTGGCCCCCCCCCCCAGCGTATCTAACAAATCCTCTATTCTGGGGGTGGGGTAAGGGTCAGGCTGAGCGATGGCATTTAGCTTCCTGTAATCCACACAAAACCTCATGGTCTTATCCTTTTTTGGCACCATCACAATAGGAGAGGCCCAGGGGCTCATGGATTGGGTAATTACCCCCATTGCCAACATGCTTTCCACCTCTTCCTGGATTTGCCTTTGCATCTCTCCCTTGGCCCTGTAGGCTCTGCTGGGAGCTGGGCAGGGCCCCACCGTTTGAATGGAGTGTGTCATCCTATCTGTGAGCCCTGGCCTGTTGGAGAATGTTCGTCTGTGGTGTTTTAACAACATCAGCAACTCCTCCCTTTGAGGGGGGGCTAAACCCTCCCCCATCTCAATGCTCTCGAGAGGCATCTCCTCCTGGCTTTCAGCAACCATGTCAATCAAAGGGATGGACCCTGCCTCTTCCTCAGCACAACAAATTATGTTCACATTTACCTCCCTTGCGTGGTAGGCCTTCATTCTGTTCACATGCACTGTCTGCACACTTCCCCGGCCATGAGGTTTTCTTACATCATAGGTAACCTCATTAATTCTTTCCACTACCTCCATGGGTCCAGTCCAAACATCCTTCATTTTGTTCCTCCAGACAGGATCCAGCACCAACACCATGTCCCCTATTTCAAACGCTCTCTCCTGAGCATCCCTGTCATACCAGGCTTTCTGAGCATCTTGGCTCTCTTTCAGATTTTGCTCAACCAACTTCTTCATTTCCTGCAAACTCTCCTTGAACTGAGCCACATACTCAGCCACCGGCTGCTCTGTATCCTCCACCTGACCCTCCCATGAGTCACGAACCAAATCTAGGGGCCCCTGGACCTGTCTTCCGTAGAGCAGTTCAAAGGGAGCAAACCCTGTAGACTCTTGGGGTACACTCCTGTACGCATACAATAGATATGGCAGTAGAACATCCCAGTCATTCTGGCGTCTATCCACGTACATTTTTAACATAGATTTCAGGGTCCCATTGAACCTTTCCACTAGGCCATTAGTTTGGGGGTGGTAGGGAGCAGCTTTCAGGTGCTTCACCCCACATAATTCCCACAACTGCCTGAAAACCACAGACATGAAGTTAGACCCACGGTCAGACAGTATTTCCTTGGGAAAACCCACTCTGCTAAAAATAGAGAACAAGGCCACTGCCACTGTCTCTGCCTCAATGTTAGCCAAGGCTACATTCTCAGGATATCTGTTAGCAAAGTCTACCAGCACCAGGATGTATTTTTTCCCATTTTTGGAAGGTTTTAGACTCATAGACTCATAGACTCTAGGACTGGAAGGGACCTCGAGAGGTCATCGAGTCCAGTCCCCTGCCCTCATGGCAGGACCAAATACTGTCTAGACCATCCCTGATAGACATTTATCTAACCTACTCTTAAATATCTCCAGAGATGGAGATTCCACAACTTCCCTAGGCAATCTATTCCAGTGTTTAACTACCCTGACAGTTAGGAACTTTTTCCTAATGTCCAACCTAAATCTCCCTTGCTGCAGTTTAAGCCCATTGCTTCTTGTTCTATCATTGGAGGCTAAGGTGAACAAGTTTTCTCCTTCCTCCTGATGACACCCTTTTTAGATACCTGAAAACTGCTATCATGTCCCCTCTCAGTCTTCTCTTTTCCATTTTGGGAATGGCCCCACAATATCCACAGCCACTCTGGCAAAAGCCTCCCCTATAATGGGCAGAGGCTGGAGGGGCACCTTGCTAGGTCCCTTCAACCCCTTACGCTTTTGACACAGTTCACAGCTTCTGCAGTAATCTCTCACCATCTCAAAGAGGTGAGGCCAGTAGAAATTTTGCTCCAGCCTCTCACACGTTTTGCCTATACCCAGATGTCCTGCAAATGGACCATCATGAGCCAACTTTAACAACTCATTGCGGTAAGTCTCCGGTACCACAAGCTGTTTGCGAGCCGCCGTTTGGGAATTCTTCTTTCCCCTGGGAGGCTCCCTATACAACAGCCCATGCTGCATAAAAAATCTGCCTCTTTCTTCACTGGCTGGGACCTGATTCTGAGCATCATTTCTGGCCCTCTCTAGAGATACATCACTGTGCTGAGCCACCATGAATTCACCCTGGGTCTTGGCTGAATTCAGAACCTTCTCTGACATTTCAGACAAACCTTCACCTGATTCATCTTGAGAGACACTCTCTGTCTGTTCGCTGTCCTCGTCACTGCCATCAGTCAGGGCATCTGCCACAGACCCAAACTTCCTCTGTGACCTGGTCACCACATTCACTTGGCCAGGCACCCCCAGTATGTTATTTCCTACCAAAACATCAGCCGGAATCAAATCTCGGACTGCAGCCTTCACGTCCCCTTTAAAGCCGTCCCACTCAAGGTGGATTCTAGCCATCGGCAGGTCCACAGAGTATTCAGATAGTGCCACTACTGTCACATATTCCCCAGGCAACATGTCCTCTGGCTTCACCAGATGTCCCTTGACTATAGTTACACCCGAGCCAGTGTCTCGCCATCCCATGCATTCAACACCATTGACCTTTGCCTCCATAATAAACCTCTCACTTTCTTGCCAAGCCTCAGTTCTGACAAAGCTGGTGAGCTGATCCCCTCCTCCCAGAGCACTGGAGATGAGGGGCTTGGCATTAGCCACTGCTCTGCTTGCCCCTGGACTTAAGGGGGTGCTGTTGTGGCTTGGCTCAGCCTGGGTGCTCAGGGTAATGGAATTGGCATCTACTGTGGCTTTTGGGGTTGCTGGTTTTGGGCTGCCCTTTAGGGTCGGGCAATCTGGTCTTATGTGGCCAAGCATCCCACAGTGATAGCATGCAGCCTGTTTATGTCTGGGGTGAGAGTTCCCACCCTCTGCGCCCCCGGGAGCCACCTTACCAGAGTCAGGGCCAGGTTTACCTTTAAATCCTTCCCTCCTCTTAAACTGGGGAGAATGGTGACTGCTTTTCCCTTGGGGTTTATACCCTTCCCGAGCCCTATTTTGAGTATGGGCATCTGCAATCTCTGCAACCCGTAGGACTGACTCGGGGTCCCTATCACACACAGCTGCTCTCACATGGTCAGGCACAATGTTTAAGAACTGTTCCAAAGTTATTGAATCCAGCAGTTTTTCAAAACTCCCATGCGCCTTTGCTCCCATCACCCACTTTTTAACAAAACCCATTAGCTTATGAGCACATTCTACAAAAGTACAATCATTAGACATCTTAAACTTTCTAAACTTAACTCTGTAAGAATCAGGAGTCACCTTGAACCGCCTTAACACTGAATCTTTAAACCGCCCATAATCCAAGGCTTCTTGTTCCCCCAAATCATTAAATACCTCCCTGGCTTTTCCAGTCAGTCTGGTCAGCAGGACAGGCATTCGCTGATCATCGAGGATCTGGTACAGATTGCAGAGGTGCTCAAAGGTGGACAAAAACTCCTCTATATCCTCCGTATCATTGTAAATGGGACACATCTTTTCCCAGTTCTTCTCCTGGCGGTGGGTATGTGGAGTACCAGGTGGCGATGACTTTCTCCGCTCTTCCATTACTTGGAGTTGCAGTCTAGCCGTCTCCTGTTCCACCTTGTGAGTCTCCGGTTGCCTCTGTCGAGCTCTCTCCTCAGCAGCCAGTAATTCCAGACGCCCCTTACGAGCTTTTTCTTCTCTCTCATCAGCCTCCTTCTTTCGTTCAGCAGCTTCTTTCTCTCTCTCAGCAGCTTCTCTTTCAAATTCAGCTATTTTCTGCCTTTCCAGCAATCGCTGGTCTGCTAGTTTCTGTTCATGCTCGAACTGCAGTTTATTCGCTGCCTCTTTCATTCGAATTGCTTCTGCAGTCTCTGTAGTATCAGATAAGGGCTGTGCTCCTGCCTCCTGATCACCGGCCATTAACAGATCTCTCAGTTCTTGATTTGTAGCTTTCTTTCTAAAGCTTATCCCCTTTTCTGAACACAAATCTTCCAGGGCTTTTTTGTCAAGACCCTCATATGCCCTTTGCTCACCCATTACAACTGCTCTTTAACCAACCAAACTCTCAATTCCAAAATTTCAAATTTGGATAGCGTGGGGTTCTGACCCAAAGCTTAATTGACCTGGTTCTGTGGTTCCTGCCGACTACGCCACTGTGACGATGCGGTTCTGGTGGGACCCAACTGAGAGTGCCAATTCAGGACCAATTGCTCAAACAGGGCAGTCACAGCCCAAGGCTGGGATTTTTTCACCTCTAAGGCAAACCAAACCAGCCAGACAAAAAGGACTTCGGTTTCACCCCACTGGCTAACCACAAGTCACACAAGCAATTTCCTTACACACTCCAGTCTCCCAGTATCACCACCAGTGCCACCCGTCCTGGGGATGAATGGTTATGAAAACCAACACCCCAGTAAAAGAAAAAGGTTCTCTCGATCCCAAAGGACCAAGCCCCAGACCCAGGTCAATATACACATCAGATCTTACCCACAAATCACGCTGTTGCCAATCCTTTAGAATCTAAAATCTAAAAGTTTATTCATAAAAGGAAAAAGGTAGAGATGAGAGCTAGAATTGGTTAAATGGAATCAATTCCATACAGTAATGGCAAAGTTCTTAGTTCAGGCTTGTAGCAGCGATGGAGGAGCCTGCATGTTCAAATCAAGTCTCTGGAGAACATCCCCAGCTGGGATGGGTCATTCAGTCCTTTGTGCAGAGCTTCAGTTTGTAGCAAAGTCCCTCCAGAGGTAAGGAGCAGGACTGAAGACCAGATGGAGATGAGGCATCAGCCTTATATAGGCACTTCCAGGTGTAAGAACACTTCTTTGTTCTTACTGTGGAAAATTACAGCAAAATGGAGTCTGCAGTCACATGGGCCAGTTTCTGCACACCCTGCTGAGTCACAAGGCGTATCTGCCTCCTCTCAATGGGTCAGTTGTGTAGCTGGTGGTCCTTAATGGGCCATCAAGCAGGCTAAGCAGAGCTAACACCCACTTGTCTGTGATCTTTCCCAGTAACACAGCACAAGTTTGAAATACAGACAGTATAGAGCTAATACTTATAACTTCAACTACAAAATGATACAGACATACAGACAGCATAATCATAACCAGTAACTCATAACTTGGTCTTAGACACCTTATATGACCCCCTTTACATAGGATTTGGCGCCACTACAGGACCTTGGTTGCAACCCATGTTCTATATGGTCCCAGTTCATATCAATAACATCACACCCAGCTCAGACAGGAAGTGGGATCCTGGGTGGCGGCTGGGCTCCCAGGGACCAGGCTGCTGGGTTGGCTTTGAGGGAGGCATGGCGAATGGTGGGGTTTGCTCTGTATCTCCTGGGGCCTGGTGCTGTGGTTTGCTGAGAGCCCTGTGCTATTCCTGCAGGAGGCACTGAGTGAGACTCAGGAGATCTGCAAGCAGCACACGTGGGTGGCAGAGATCCACAGCTTTGCTCACAGCTGGAGCCCCAGGCAGCTGGAGCTGATGAAGGGCTGGCCCGCGGGCAAATATGTGCAGCGAGTCGTACAGCTGCGTGCCTGGGCAGAACGTGTCAGAGAGGTGCCCTCCATGGTCATCACCTGCAACCGGCTCCTGTTGGTGGATTGTAGCAGCGTGCAGCAGGAGATTGGTGTGTGGGTGTGAGGGGGCATGCAGAGGATGGGGCACCCTGTGGGGGATTGCTAGGTGGGCATCAGGAGGGGCAGAGGCGTTCACTTGGGCAAGGGGCAGTGAGCCCCTCGTGGAGCTGGCAAAAGTCAGGTGGGGTTAGTCGGGGTGATGGAGTGCTGTGGGGGGAATGGCTGGTCATAGGAGAGGGGTAATGGGACCTGGCGATGGGCTCAGGGGTGGGGGTAGGTTGTGATATGAGGGGTGGTAATGGACCATTAGTAAGTGGGGAAGCTATGGACTCTGGGAGTGTGCGACTGGTGATGGAGGGGGGAATGGACCATTAGTAAGGGGGGAGCTGTGGACTCTGGGAGTGTGCGACTGGTGATGGAGGGGGGAATGGACCATTAGTAAGGGGGGAGCTGTGGACTCTGGGAGTGTGCGACTGGTGATGCAGGGGGTAACGGGCCGTTAGTAAGTGGGGGAGCTGTGGACTCTGGGAGTGTGCGACTGGTGATGGAGGGGGAAATGGACCATTAGTAAGGGGGGAGCTGTGGACTCTGGGAGTGTGCGGCTGGTGATGGGGGCAGTAATGCGCCGTTAGTAAGTGGGGGAGCTGTGGACTCTGGGAGTGTGTGACTGGTGATGCAGGGGGTAATGGACCATTAGTAAGGGGGGAGCTGTGGACTCTGGGAGTGTGCGACTGGTGATGGAGGGGGGAATGGACCATTAGTAAGGGGGGAGCTGTGGACTCTGGGAGTGTGCGACTGGTGATGGAGGGGGGAATGGACCATTAGTAAGGGGGGAGCTGTGGACTCTGGGAGTGTGCGACTGGTGATGGAGGGGGGAATGGACCATTAGTAAGGGGGGAGCTGTGGACTCTGGGAGTGTGCGGCTGGTGATGGGGGCCGTAATGGGCCTTTAGTAAGGGGGGAGCTGTGGACTCTGGGAGTGTGCGACTGGTGATGCAGGGGGTAACGGGCCGTTAGTAAGTGGGGGAGCTGTGGACTCTGGGAGTGTGCGACTGGTGATGGAGGGGGAAATGGACCATTAGTAAGGGGGGAGCTGTGGACTCTGGGAGTGTGCGGCTGGTGATGGGGGCAGTAATGCGCCGTTAGTAAGTGGGGGAGCTGTGGACTCTGGGAGTGTGTGACTGGTGATGCAGGGGGTAATGGACCATTAGTAAGGGGGGAGCTGTGGACTCTGGGAGTGTGCGGCTGGTGATGGGGGCAGTAATGGGCCATTAGTAAGTGGGGGAGCTGTGGACTCTGGGAGTGTGTGACTGGTGATGCGGGGGGTAACGGGCCGTTAGTAAGGGGGGAGCTGTGGATTCTGGGAGTGTGCGGCTGGTGATGGGGGTAGTAAAGGACCGTTAGTAAGTGGGGGAGCTGTGGACTCTGGGAGTGTGTGACTGGTGATGCAGGGGGTAATGGACCATTAGTAACGGGGGAGCTGTGGTCTCTGGGAGTGTGCGGCTGGTGATGGGGGTAGTAATGGGCCGTTAGTAAGGAGGGAACTGTGGACTCTGGGAGTGTGCGGCTGGTGATGCAGGGGGTAATGGGCCTTTAGTAAGTGGGGGAGCTGTGGACTCTGGGAGTGTGCGACTGGTGATGGAGGGGGAAATGGACCATTAGTAAGGGGGGAGCTGTGGACTCTGGGAGTGTGCGGCTGGTGATGGGGGCAGTAATGCGCCGTTAGTAAGTGGGGGAGCTGTGGACTCTGGGAGTGTGTGACTGGTGATGCAGGGGGTAATGGACCATTAGTAAGGGGGGAGCTGTGGACTCTGGGAGTGTGCGGCTGGTGATGGGGGCAGTAATGGGCCGTTAGTAAGTGGGGGAGCTGTGGACTCTGGGAGTGTGTGACTGGTGATGCAGGGGGTAACGGGCCGTTAGTAAGGGGGGAGCTGTGGACTCTGGGAGTGTGCGGCTGGTGATGGGGGTAGTAATGGACCGTTAGTAAGTGGGGGAGCTGTGGACTCTGGGAGTGTGTGACTGGTGATGCAGGGGGTAATGGACCATTAGTAAGGGGGGAGCTGTGGACTCTGGGAGTGTGCGGCTGGTGATGGGGGTAGTAATGGGCCGTTAGTAAGGAGGGAACTGTGGACTCTGGGAGTGTGCGGCTGGTGATGCAGGGGGTAATGGGCCTTTAGTAAGTGGGGGAGCTGTGGACTCTGGGAGTGTGCGACTGGTGATGGAGGGGGAAATGGACCATTAGTAAGGGGGGAGCTGTGGACTCTGGGAGTGTGCGGCTGGTGATGGGGGTAGTAATGGGCCGTTAGTAAGTGGGGGAGCTGTGGACTCTGGGAGTGTGTGACTGGTGATGCAGGGGGTAATGGACCATTAGTAAGGGGGGAACTGTGGACTCTGGGAGTGTGCGGCTGGTGATGGGGGTAGTAATGGGCCGTTAGTATGTGGGGGAGCTGTGGACTCTGGGAGTGTGTGACTGGTGATGCAGGGGGTAATGGACCATTAGTAAGGGGGGAGCTGTGGACTCTAGGAGTGTGCGGCTGGTGATGGGGGTAATGGACCATTAGTAAGGGGGGAGCTGTGGACTCTGGGAGTGTGCGGCTGGTGATGGGGGCAGTAATGGGCCGTTAGTAAGGGGGCAGCTGTGGACTCTGGGAGTGTGCGACTGGTGATGGGGGGGTAATGGGCCATTAATAAGTGGGGAGCTGTGGACTCTGGGAGTGTGCGGCTGGTGATGGGGAGGGGAATGAGCTGTTAGTAGGAGAGAGCTGTGGACTCTAGAAGTGTGCGGCTGGTGACGTGGGGGGGGGTAATGGGCCGTTAGTAAGGGGGGAACTGTGGACTCTAGGAGTGTGCGGCTGGTAACGGTGGGGGGGGGGTAATGGGCTGTTAGTAAGGGGGGAGCGGTGGTCACACATGGAGGGTTGGTGACGGGCCCAAGTTGGGGGGTCTCTGTGGTCACACACAAAGGGTTGGGGGTGCCTGTGGATGGGAAATTGGTGATGGCAGCAGTGCTGGCTGCCCTTGCCTCATGGCCTGATACCCGCTTGCTCCATGCCCCCCAGTGCCCCTGCTGTACTCCGTCATCAAAGAGATCCTCTCCCTGTTGTTCAGTGAGACGTCCCAGCGCAGCGAGATCCTCATTTCCCAGCTTGGTGGGGTCGTGCAGCTCTACCAGAGCGTCAGCACTGACATCTTCACCATCGCCAAGTGCTCCCAGAAGGTATGGCCGGAACAGACCTCCACGGACTCCATGCTCTGCTGGGCTTAGCCAGCTGCGGCCCAACACGCATTCCCACCGGTCCCACCGTTTTGTCCCACTCCACTCCTCTTTGAGCAGACTGAGGTTTCCCTTTCCCCATAGCACCGCCCCATGCCTTCAGCTGGATCGGCAGCCATCCCCAAGGAGCAAGAATTCAGCCCCACCACCCAAGTCAGGCACTCTGT
The DNA here is from genome assembly GCF_025201925.1 of Gopherus flavomarginatus. Classification (NCBI taxonomy): domain Eukaryota; kingdom Metazoa; phylum Chordata; order Testudines; family Testudinidae; genus Gopherus; species Gopherus flavomarginatus. The sequence goes on from NC_066617.1 coordinate 379,935,816, forward strand.
ATGGGGTCCCATGCTGGTGGAGCCACAGAGAGGCTGGCTGCTGTTAGCAGGAGTCTCCCAGAGCAGTGGGCTTCAGAGCTAATAACCAGAACTGGGCAAATAGTCAGTTCACCAAAGAAACCTTGTCATGGCACTGAAACATGTACATTCCGGCTGAATTTGGTGACTAGTTTCAGATAAAAAAACCTGAAAATACAAGTGCCAGCAATGTGTAAGCAATCCGTTCCACCATTGCATTTTGTTCAGCCCAAACAAAGGAGTTTTGGTTTTTCATTTTATCCAGAGAAATGGACAAAATTCTGTTTGTTACATTTGTTTTTCCTGGGTTTTCATTCAGCATTGCACCCACAGTGCATCAGTCTCTCTGGAGACTCACGGCAGGTGTCTGTGCCAGACACACCCAGCGCAGCCCTGCCTCTCAGAGCTCAGTGAGTGGAGATCTGGGGGACTCAGCATGAGGGGCTGGGTGATCTGCTGGGAAGGCAGCAGATGGGTCCAGCCTCAGTCTAACAGAGAATGGCACTCACTCTTCCTGCAGCTGGAGCAATACCAGGGCCAGATGACAGAGCTGCAGGAGCGCGTGGAGTATGTGCGAGCTCTGAACGAGGTGATCCATCAGCACTTCCGCCCACTCAGCCTGGATGAGGAGAACCTGGAGAACCTGGTGAGCTCCCAGCAATGGCCTGCTCTGGGTTGTGAAGGGAGACTATAAGAACTGCCAGACTGGGTGAAACCATTATCTTGTCTACATCCTTAACATCAGTGACTTCATGTGGCAGTGAGTTCCACAGGCTAAATATACCTTGTGTGAAAGAGTTTCTTTCCCACCTTCCCTTATAATGGACAGTCCCCTTGTTCCTGTAATATGATCCAGAGACAACAGAAAACCCCAATCTCCTATTTCTTCTCCCATCAGTATTTGTAGACTTCTTCCAGTGTTTGCTCATGTCCATTCCGTATTAGGTGTGTGTGCTCGCCACAAGCATCGGTGCTGGAAGTTTTTCCCTTAGTGGTATCCATAGGGGCCTGGCTCTGGCACCTTCTGGAGTGGCACACACATGCTGCGGTATAAGGGGCACCGCCAGTTCCCCCCACCCTCAGTTCCTTCTATCTGCCAGTGAAGGTGCTGGAATGTCTGCTGCTTCCGCTAGCCTTTTTTTGCTTGCTTAAGTGTTTTGAACTTTTATAGTTAACAGTTTCCCTTAGTGTGTTAGTGTTTTTGCTTGATTGGTCCCAAACAGGACCTAGCCTAGGGATGGGGCATGCCCCGGTCCCTAGGCTTTAAGCCCTGTGATGGTTGCAAGAAACCGATGCACATCAGCGATCTGCATAATAGTTGCTTATGGTGTCTGGGAAAGTTGCATATAAGCAACAAGTGCCATATTTGCAAGTCCTTCAGACTAAGAAGGAGAGAGACTTCCATCTCAAAGCACTTCTGATGGAGTCAGCTCTAACTCTGTCACCGGAGCAATCGAGGTCTGACTCTGCCCTGAGCACCGCAGCGTCAGTGTGGAGTGCCCCACCGGTGCCGATCCCTCTCCCCGGCATCTGCCAAGCGGGAGGGAAGAACTCCTACATCCCACAAGAGAAAGAAGAGGGCAGGGGGGAGCCAAGGCTGGAGAAGGGCGGCTTGATACCTCCTACTGGGAGCTGGGGCCTAGCTCAGGTCGAGTGGTCCAGCCTACCCCAACCCATGCCTGACAAGTCGGACAGTGATGAGGACCTTCGTCAGAGATCCCATTGACACCTGAGGCCCTGCAGGCAGCACAGGATATCCTGGCACTACCAGTGCCACCCACACCAGCTACGGCGTCACCTCGGTCTAGGGGTAAACACGCCTTGGGTCCTTTCTGTAGGTCTCCGGCTCAGCAGCGCTGCTCCCCATCGCAAGGGATGGCCCACCAGCGCTCCCCTGCACAGAGCCACCCGGCCTCGAAAGCAGAGAGGCAGGCTCAGTGAAGCCCTCGTTGGTCTCTGAACTCAGGGCACAAGGCACAAGGCTCAAGGCGCACCTCACCGGTGACCTGGCACAGGCCTGTAGAGGTCTGCCCTTTCTGGCATCGACAGCGCAGGGACCGGCTCACTGCTTCACCCATGGTGCGGCACCAGTCATAGGCCCGGGACAGTCAGTCTCAGGAGCAGAGTCACCAGTATGCATTGCCACCACACAGATCCCCTAGATCGGGGGAAAAGTCTGCCTGGCAACTGAACCGCTAGATCCTGGTACTGGTCAAGCAGTGTGAGGCGTAGATCACCGGAGTGCCGTCGCAGATCCGCTGAATGCCACCAGTCTCCAGGGACTCACAGAAGAGATTCGTCCTGAGCAGAGAGCTCCCCATCCAGGCACAGGAATCTGCACTGCAGTGACCAGGATCACCGATTACTCGATCGTGGTCACCCGAGAGCAACCACTCAGCCTCGAGCTCCAGCACCGGACTGGAGTCATTGTTGACTTGCCAAAACCTGGCACCGGTGATCCCCTCGATGTCAGCAGTACTGCCAACTGCCCAGAGCCAGTGGCCAGCTGTCTGGTACCCATGGAACCCCTGGGGCTTCACCCAACCTTCACAGGGGCTCAGGTCAGTGGCGGGGGCCTCGGACAAGCCATCGGCCTCAGTATCCTGCCCTCCCCCAGAGCCAGCTATTCCTGAGGAGGGAACCCCTCGGGCTCATGCAGACCCTGGGGATCAGCCAGCTGGACATGTCAAACCCTGTGGCGCTGGCTTCCTCCTCATCTTTGCCTGATGAGTTGCCTCTAACTTGGGTCTCCAGGCGGAGGAACTAGAGGAACCATTGGACTCCCTGTTCAATGTGCTCTGCCAGGGTGGCTCTGCCCCTCCATGAAGGGGTGTCTAAGATCACAAACGCCTTGTGGCAGACACCTTCATCCCTGCCCCCCATCTCCAAGAGGGCAGAAAGTACTTTGTACAGGCTAAGGGCCATGAGTACCTATTTATCCACCCGGCCCCAAGCTCCCTGGTAGTAGCAGCCATTAATGAGTGGAAGAGACAAGGCCAACCGTGGGCCACTCCTAAGAATAAAGACTCAAAGAGGCTGGATTTGTTCAGATACAAAGTTTATTCATCCTCCAGTTGAGGGTGGCCAACCACCAAGCCCTTCTTGGCCGCTATGACTTCAATATGCGGCAAGCCATGGCCAAGTTTGAGGATTTGCTTTCCGAGGACACCAGAAAAGAGTTCTGGGCAATCCTCAGTGAGGGCAAGACTGTGGCCAGAGTGGCCCTGCTAACAGCCTCGGATACGGCAGGCTCTGCGGCATGCACCATGGCCTCGGCCATCTCCATGCAGAGGGCGTCCTGGCTTCTTGACATGATTGAAATAACAGAAACATGGTGGGGCAGTTCACGTGACTGAAGCACTATCATGGATGGCTATAAACCGTACAGGAGGAAAGGTGAAGGAGCTGCACTGTATGTAAGAGAGCAGTATGATTGCTCAGAGGTCCAGTTTGAAACTGGAGAAAAGCCTGCTGAGAATCTTTGGGTAAAGTTTAGAGGCGAGAGCAACAAGGGTGATGTTGCAGTGCGCATGTGCTATAGACCACCGGATCAGAAGGATGAGGTAGACGAGGCTTTCTTTGGACAACTAACTGAAGTTTCCAGATCACAGGGCCTGGTTCTCATGGGGGACTTCAATCACCCTGACATCTGCTGGGAGAGCAATACAGCAGTGCACAGACAATCCAGGGAGTGTTTGGAGAGTATTGGGGACAACTTCCTGCTACAAGTGCTGGAGCAACCAAATAGGGGCTGTGCCCCTCTTAACCTGCTGCTTACAAACAGGGAGAAATTGGTAGGGGAAGTAGAAGTGGGTGGCAACCTAGGCAGCAGTGAGCATGAGATGGTTGAGTTCAGGATCCTGACAAAAGGAAGAAAGGAGAACAGCTGAATACGGACCCTGGACTTCAGAAAAGCAGACTCTGACTCCCTCAGGGAACTGATGGGCAGGATCCCCTGGGAGACTAACAAGAGGGGGAAAGGAGTCCAGGAGAGCTGGCTGTATTTTAAAGACGCCTTATTGAGGGTGTAGGAACAAACTATCCTGAAGTGCAGAAAGAATTGTAAATATGGCAGGTGACCAGCTTGACTTAACAGTGAAATCCTTGCTGATCTTAAACACAAAAAAGAAGCTTACAATAAATGGGAAATTTGGACTGATGACTAGGGAGGAATATAAAAATATTGCTAGAGCATGCAGAAGTGTAATCAGGAAGGCCAAGGTACAATTGGATTTGCAGCTTGCAAGGGATGTGAAGGGTAACAAGAAGGGTTTCTACTGGTATGTTAGCAACAAGAAGAAGGTCAGGGAAAGTGTGGGCCCTTTACTGAATGGGGGAAGCAACCTAGTGACAGATGATGTGGAAAAAGCTGAAGTACTCAATGCTTTTCTTGCCTTCGTCTTCACAGACAAGATCAGCTCCCAGGCTGCTGCCCTGGGCAACACAGTATGGGGAGGAGGTGAGCAGCCCTCAGTAGTGAAAGAACGGGTTAAGGACTATTTAGAAAAGCTGGATGTGCACAAGTCCATGGGTCCAGATCTAATGCATCCAAGAATGCTGAGGGAGTTGGTGGATGTGATTGCAGAGCCATTGGCCATTATCTTTGAAAACTCATGGCGATCGGGGGAAGTCCCGGACAATTGGAAAAAAGCAAATATAGTGCCCATATTTTAAAAAGGGAAAAAAGAGAACCTGGGGAATTACAGACCAGTCAGCCTCACCTCAGTCCCTGGAAAAATCATGGAGCAGGTCCTCAAGGAATCCATTCTGAAGCACTTGGAGGAGAGGAAGGTGGTCAGGAACAGTCAACACGGATTCACCAAGGGCAAGTCATGCCTGACCAACCTGGTTGCCTTCAATGATGAGATAACTCTGTGGATATGGGGAAAGTGGTTGATGTGATATATCTTGACTTTAGCAAAGCTTTTGATACGGTCTCCCACAGTATTATTGCCAGCAAGTTAAAAAAGTATGGATTGGATGAATGGACTACAAGGTGGATAGAAAACTGGCTAGATCGTCGGGCTCAATGAGCACTGATCAACGGCTCAGTGTCTAGTTGGCAGCCGGTATCAAGTGGAGTGCCCCAAGGGTCGGTCATTGGGCCAATTTTGTTCAACATCTTTATTAATGATCTGGATAATGGGATTAATTGCACCCTCAGCAAGTTCGCAGGTAACACTAAGATGAGGGGAGAGGTAGATAGGCTGGAGAGTAGGGATATGGTCCAGAGTGGCCTAGACAAATTGCAGGATTGGACCAAAAGAAATCTGATGAGGTTCAAGAAGGACAAGTGCAGAGTCCTGCACTTACGAAGGAAGAATCCTATGCACTGCTACACATTAGGGACCGACTGGCTAAGCAGCAGTTCTCAGAAAAGGACCTGGGGATTACAGTGGATAAGAAGCTGGATATGAGTCAGCAGTGTGCCTTGGTTGCCAAGAAGACCAATGGCATATTGGGCTGTATTAGTAGGAGCATCACCAGCAGTTCGAGGGAAGTGATTATTTCCCTCAATTCAGCACTGGTGAGGCCACATCTGGAGTATTATGTCCAGTTTTGGTCCCCCCACTATAGAAGGGATGTGGACAAATTGGAGAGAGTCCAGTGGAGGGCACCAAAAATTATTAGGGGGCTGGGGCACATGAGTTATTAGGAGAGGCTGAGGGAACTGGAGTTATTTAGTCTGCAGAAAAGAAGAGTGAGGGGGGAGGTTTAGGTTGGATATTAGGGAAAAAAAATCACTAGGAGGGTGGTGAAGCACTGGAATGGATTACCTAGGGAGGTGGCGGAATCTCCATCCTTAGAGGTTTTTAAGGTCAGGCTTGACAAAGCCCTGGCTGGGATGATTTAGTTGGGAACTGGTCCTGCTTTGAGCAGGGGGTTGGACTAGATACCTCCTGAGATCCCTTCCAACCCTGATATTCTTTGATTGTATGATTCTTCTTTCGGGTTTGTCATTGGAGGCCTCGCAGTCTATACAGGATCTCCCCTTTGACAGCCAGGTGCTGTTTGCTGAGCAGACAGACAATAAATTACACGGTTAATTTGTGTTGATGGGAGAGCTCTCTCCCATTGGCATAGCGCATCTGGTGGCTGATGTAGCGCTGTAGTGTAAACTTGCCTTAAGACTGATCCGAAGAACTATCCCTGAGGAACTGCACTAGTAACCTCTCTCCAGCCTGACAGTTCACCTTTCAGTCCTACCTGTTGTTGTCTCCTCTTTAACCAGTTCCTTATCCACCTTTCAATTCTCATATTAATCCCCATCTTCTCCAATTTAATGGATGATTTCTAGGGCTTTCAAGTGATTAAAAAAATGAATCGAGTGTTTAAAAAAATTAATCATGCTCAATCACGTGATTAATTGTACCGTTAACAATAGAAGACCATTTATTTTAAATATTTTTGGATGTTTACTACATTTTCAAATATATTAATTTCAATTGCAGCACAGAATAGAAAGTGTACAGTGCTCACTTTATATTTATTTTTCATTACAAATATTTGCACTGTAAAAAACAAAAAAATGTATTTTTCAATTCACCTAATACAAGCACTGTAGTGCAATCTGTTTATCATGAAAGTTGGACCTACAAATGTAGAATTATGTAAAAAAAAAGCTGAAATAAAAAATAAAACAATGTAAAATTTTAGAGCCTACAAGTCCACTCAGTCCTACTTCTTGGTCAGCCAATCACTCGGGCAAACAAGGTTGGTTACAATTTGCTGGAGATAATGCTGCCTCCTTCTTGTTTACAATGTCACCTGGAAGTGAGAACAGGCATTCGCATGACACTGTTGTAGGTGGCATAGCAAGATATTTACGTGCCAGATGCGCTAAAGATTCATATGTCCCTTCATGCTTCAACCACCATTCCAGAGGGCGTGCTTCCATGCTGATGATGGGTTCTGCTTGATAACAATCCAAAGCAATGCACACTGACGCATGTTCATTTTCATCATGAATCAGATGCCCCCAGCAGAAGGTTGATTTTCTTTTTTGGTAGTTTGGGTTCTGTAGTTTCCGCATCAGAGTGTTGCTCTTTTAAGACTTCTAAAAGGATGCTCCACACCTCATTCCTCTCAGAGTTCAGATGGCACTTCAGATTCTTAAACCTTGGGTTGAGCACTGTATCTATCCTTAGAAATCTCACATTGGTACCTTCTTTGCGTTTTGTCAAATCTGCTGTGAAAGTATTCTTAAAATGAACATATGCTGGGTCATCATCCGAGACTGCTATAACATGATATATGTGGCAGCATGCAGGTAAAACAGAGCAGGAGACATACAATTCTCCCTCCAAGGAGTACAGTCACAAATGTAATTGACACATTCTTTTTTTAATGAACATCATCAGCATGGAAGCATGTCCTCTGGAATGGTGGCCAAAGCATGGAAGGAACATACGAATGTTTAGCATATCTGGCATATAAATACCTTGCAGGGCCGGCTACAAAAGTGCCATGCGAATGTCTGTTCTCACTTTCAGGTGACACTGTAAATAAGAAGCAGGCAGCAGTATCTCCCGTCAATGTAAACAAACTGTACCCACCTGGGGAAGTGAGGAAATATTGACAGAGTGAGGTGGGTACCCAGAAGTCACCTACTACAGGACAGGCTCAACAAGGAAAATAACAGAACACCACTGGCTATCATGTACAGCCCCCAACTAAAGCCTCTCCAGCACGTCATCAACGATCTACAACCTATCCTGAAGGACAATCCCTCACTCTCACAGACCTTGGGAGACTGGCCAGTCCTCGCTTATAGACAGCCCCCGAACCTGAAGCAAACACTCACCAGCAACCACACCACACCACAGAAACACTAACCTAGGAACCAATCCCTGTAACAAACCCCATTGTCCACTCTGTCCCCATGTCTACTCTAGTGACACCATCATAGGATCCTACCACATCAGCCACACCATCAAGGGCTCATTCACCTGCACATATACTAATGTGATATGTGCCAGCAATGCCCCTCTGCCATGTATATTGGCCAAACTGATCAGTCTCCATGTAAAAGAATAAATGGACACAAATCAGACATCAGGAATGGTAACATACAAAAGCCAGTAGGAGGACACTTCAGTCTCCCTGGACATTCAAGAACAGATTTAAAAGTAGCCATTCTTCAACAAGAAAAACTTCAGAAACAGACTTCAAAGAGAAACTGCAGAGCTACAATTCATCTGCAAATTTAACACCATTAATTTGGGCTTGAATAGGGACTGGGAGTGGCTGGCTCACTACAAAAGCAATTTTCCCTCTCTTGGTATTGACACCTCCTCATCAATTATTGGGAGTGGACCACATCCACTCTGACTGAATTGGCCTTCTCATAACTGTTTCTCCACTTGTAAGGTAACTCCCTTCTCTTCATGTGCCAGCATGTTTATGTCTGCATCTGTAATTTTCACTCCATGCATCTGAAGAAGTGGGTTTTTTACCCACGAAATCAAAAACAATAATATAAAGTGAGCACTGTGCACTTTGTACTCTGTGTTGTAATTGAAATCAACATTGAAAATATAGAAAAACATCCAAAAATATTTAATACATTTCAATTTGTATTCTATTGTTATAAGTGCGATTAATTGTGATTAATTTTTTGAGTTAATTGTATGAGTTAACTGCGATTAATCGACAGCCCTAATAATTTCCCATGTGGAACTGTATCAAATGCCTTACTGAAATCCTGGTAGATTAGATCTACTGCATTTTCTTTGTCTACAAAATCAGTTATCTTCTCAAAGAAGGAGATCAGGTTGGTAAGGCCTGTAGTTTCCCAGGTCACTTTTACCCCTTTTCTTAAAAATGGCAACTATATTAGCAATTCTCCAGTCATAGGGTACCTCCATATCCTCATTCCCATTAGCCACCTCACCACTACCTCTAAGATCTTCATTAGCTTTATTAAAAACTGAGTCAAAATTTTTGTTTAGGCGTGGGGCTATGCCTAGATTATTATCTTTAATCTCCACCCCATCCTCAGTGTTTAATGGTCCCACTTCTTTTTATTTAGATGGCTATGGAACCTTTGTGACAAAGTGGGACTGTTCTTAATGTTTTCTCTGAATACTGTGTGGGTGCCTCAGTTTCCCCTATGCAGTTCTCAAGTATCTAGGTTGGGGGCTAAGGGTGTGTGATTGTTGCAAAGCCCTAGAGTGCAGATGTGATGCTGTCTGGACAGAAAATGGCCGACACTCTGTCTCCTGGCCTGAGTCCCTCCTCTACAAAGGTACCAGCTGAAGGTGTTGGAGAACAAAGAGATTACGTGACCTCCTGGCCCGGGAAAGGGACAAAGGCAGAGGGGGGGCTGGAGAGTTTCAGTTTGGAGCTGGCTGGGAAAATGGAGGGGAGCCCGGACTGGGCTCTGGCCTCCCTAGCCCCCTAGATGGACCTGACTGAGAGGGCCCTGTTGTCTGTACCTACAAGACCTGTCTTGGACTGTGTTCCTGTTGGCTAAAAAGCCTTCTATTTTACTGGCTGGCTGAGAGTCCTGGTGAATTGCAGGAAGCCGGGGGTGCAGAGCTGTCCAGAGGATTCAGGGGGCCTGGGGCAAACCAATTTTGGGGGCCTCCTTCCATAAAAAAAAGTGGCAATACTATAGAATACTATATTTTCATGGGGGCCCCTGTGGGGCCCGGGGCCTGGGGCAAATTGCCCCACTTGTCCCCTCCTCTAGGCAGCCCTGTTTGGTCCAGTCCACTTCCCTAACAAATTCTCTTAATTTATTAAAGTTAGCCCTTTTGAAATCAAGGACCCTAGTTGCAGATCTATTTTTGTTTATCCTTCCATTTAGTTTAAACTGAATTAGCTCATGATCACTCGAACCAAGGTTGTGTTCTACAACCAGTTCTTCTATGAGGTTCTCACTACTCACCAATACCAAATCTAAAATTTTGTTGGTTCAGTGATTATTTGGTGAAGAAATCTGTCAGCTATCACATCCAGGGATATCTGCGCCCTACTATTCTTAATAGCACTAGTCCTCCAGTCTATATCAGGGAAGTTAAAGTCTCCCATACTCACACAATTCCCAGTAGTATTTATTTAATTAAAAACATTACAGAGGTCTCTCTCTGTATCCAGATTGGATCCTGGGGTTCTGTAACACACGCCAAGCACTAGCCCAGAGGAACCTCTAGTAGCTTTCTTCCCCAAAGTGATTTTGGCCCAGACAGACTGTCTTATCCATTTAATCACTTCTAATTTCTTTACAGTCTACCTCATCATTAATATATAGTGCTATTCCCCTGCCTTTGCCTCTAGTGCTGCACTGTCTTGTGTGAGATGGTGGGGGCCCAGTCTGGCACACGGTTTTCAAATGAGGCCTCACCATCGATTGATTCAAAGGCATTAGAATATTCTCCCTCCCATCCCTTATGGATCTGAACATCTTTGCTTTTATGCCCACAGCTGTGCATTGATGCCCAGGTTGCTCTCCTGAGCTGATGCAGTTAGGTGAGGTGTACAGGGGGCTAGATTTTCCCTCCAGGTTGTTTTTCTTTGTATTGACCTTGAATTTTATCTGCTGTTGTGCTGCCCATTCCCCTGGTTGGGTTTGGTCTTTCTGAAGTTCCTCAGAGTCCTTTCTGACCCTGGCTAACCTAAGTAATGTTGGCACCTGCAAAAGTAGCCCCCTTACTGCTCCTCTTCTTTCCACATCATTAATAAATACACTAAGAAAGCCAGGAGGTGGTCTGGAACCTTGCAGCCCCTACTGTTTACGCATGCTTCTCAGTTCCAGATGAGAAATTAGTTAAATTGGAGAAGATGGGGATTAATATGAGAATTGAAAGGTGGATAAGGAACTGGTTAAAGGGGAGACAACAACGGGTTGGACTGAAAGGTGAACTGTCAGGTTGGAGGGAGGTTACTAGTGGAGTTCCTCTGGGATCGGTCTTGGGTCCAGTCTTACTTAACATTTTTATTACTGACCTTGGCACAAAAAGTGGGAATGTGCTAATAAAATTTGTAGATGACACAAAGGTGGAAGGTATTGCCAATACGGAGGAGGACCGGAATTATCATACAAGGAGATCTGGATTACCTTGTAAACTGGAGTAATAGAAATGGGATGATATTTAATAGTGCAAAGTGCAAAGTCATACATTTAGGGACTAACAAGAATTTTTGCTATAAGCTGAGGACATATCTGTTGGAAATGACAGAGTAGGACGAAGACCTGGATGTATTGCGTGGGCAGAGGATATCACAGGCCGGGGGAGTTTAAGCCTCCACAAACAGCCCCAGGATTAGCGCCCCAATGCTCCACCCCTAAATCCCTTCCAACTTCCTGCTCTTCCCGCTGCTTGGGGCTAGTGTGGCCTGCAGCTGGGACTTGGAGTGGCTGGGGCTGCTGCTCACGCTGCCCAGTGCTCCAGGGCTGGGAGTGCTGGGGCCGTGCTGCCCGTCCAGTGCTTTGGCACTGGGGGCGCTTGGGCAGCCCGGGGCTGGGATGTGGGGGCCAGCGGTCATGGTGGGGGAGGGCCCTGGCTACAGTGGGGAAGGGGAAGGGCAAGGGCAGGGCCTTGGGCAGAAGTGGCAGGGTTGGGGGCTAGCCTCCTCCAATGGGTGTTTCACGTGCCACTCTTGGTATATTGGTTGGTCACAGGATGACTATGAGCCATCAGTGTGATGTGGCTGTGGAAAAGGCTAATGCGGTCCTGGGGTGCATCAGGCGAGGTATTTCCAGTAGAGGCAGGGAAGGTGTGATGAACTAGGAATGTTCTTAATGTTTTCTCTGAATACTGTGTTGGTGCCTCAGTGTCCCCTAGACAGTTCTTAAGTATCTGGCAGAGCAAAGGGCCAGTGCCCCTAAATGCCTGACCCTCTGTCTCCTAGCAACTGATGGCCTGGGCCCCTTCTCTGCAAAGGTGCCAACTGAAGGTGTTGGAGACAAAGAGATCAGGTGACCTCCTGGCCCGGGAAAGGGGCTGAGCAGAGAGGAGGGGCTGGAGGGGAGTTAGTCTGGAGCTGCCTGGGGACGAGGAGTGAAGCGCAGACGTGAGGGTCTGGCTCACTGCCCCCCAGAATGGACTCGGCCGAGGGGTCCGGTTCGCTGTATCTACCAGCTCTGTTTTAGACCCTGTTCCTGTTATCGAATAAACCTCTGTGTTACTGGCTGGCTGAGAGTCACGTCTGACTGCAAAGTGGGGGTGCAGGACCCTGTGGCTTTCCCAGGACCCCACTGGGTGGACTCGCTGTGGGAAGCGCACGGAGGGGCAGAGGATGCTGAATGCTCCAAGGAGAGACCCAGGAGGTGAAGCCATGTGAGCTTCTTGCCCTGCAGACAGTCTGCTCCAAGGGAGAGGAGGCTCCCCAGAGTCCTGCCTAGCTTTGTGGGGAGCAGGTCCAAAGCATTGCCTGGGGACTCCATGACAGAAGGGTTAGTACCATTATACAAAGCAGTGGAATACTGTGTGCAATTCTGGTCTCCCATGTTTAAGAAAGATGAATTCAAACTGGACCTGGTGCAGAGAAGGGCGACTAGGATGATCCGAGGAATGGAAAACCCACTGTACGAGAGGAGACTCAAGGAGCTTGGCTTGTTTAGCCTAACCAAATGAACGCTGAGGAGAGCTATGATTGCTCTCTATAAATACATCAAAGGGATAAATACAAGGGAGAGAGAGGTGTTATTTAAGTTAAGCATCAACGTGGACCCCAGAACAAATACATATCAGTTGAATATCAACAGGTTCTTTGCTTGATTGCTCATAACAATTCCAGTTAGGTGTATGCGCATGCTGCGTGCATGGATATCAGAAACTTTTACCCTAGCAGCTACCCGTCGGGCTGGCTGGGGAGCCCCTGGAGTGGCACCAAAATGGCGATCTATATAAGCCCCTGCCGGCCCGACCCCCCTTCAGTTCCTTCTTACTGCCTGTGACGGTTGTTGGAACAGTGGTCCCTTGTTTTTTCAAGTATTCCACTTATCCTTAGTGTTATCTCTTGTTCTTCTTGTAAATAGTTAGTAGTTAGTAAGTGTTAATCGTTCTATTATAGTATTAAGTTTAGTTAGTTGTTAGAGTTCAGTCTTGTCAACAACTGTCCTTGTGGAGCCCTGGGGCATGCCGTCCCAGGGCTTCAAACCTTGCAAGTCCTGCAGCAAGCCTATACCCATGGGCAACCCCCACAATTCCTGTCTCAGGTGTCTTGGGGAGGGACATCAAGCTGATAGGTGCAGGATTTGTAAGGCGTTCAATCCCCGAACGCTCAAGTAGAGGGAGTTTTGCCTTAGACAACTCCTCATGGAGTTGGCTTTGCGGCCTTCTCAGGATGTGGGCCCGAGTGACTCGGTGCGGAGTGCTCCCCCAGCGGCACTGGCCCTGGTGCCGTGGAAGATCCCATGCTCTTCTCAGGACTGACGCTCTCCCGGGCCACAAAAACGTCCCCCTCAGCACCGATCCCATTCCGCGGTTGCTGCCAAGAGGCGAACTCCAGTGGGGCCATCTCGTACACTCAAGACAGAAGTCATGGGCTCAACGGTGCAGGACCATGGACTAATTTCTGATACGTCCACTCCTCCTCATGAGATGGCACAGGTGGAAGAGATCATCCTTCCTTCTACACCGGATACCTTCGAGGCGGCGAGGGGTCTCATTGAGATGACGGGATCATACCCCCGACCCCGGCACGAGCCTCAGCTCGGGTCCCGGTTCCATCTAAGGGCAAGCCGGCGATGCTTCATCTGCCAGCCGCAGAGCAGGCACCTCTGCCCTGCTCGGAGTCCTGGCACCACCGCCGGTCTTTGTCTGACTCATGGCACTGGTATGACTCGTGGCACTGGTCCAGTGGTCTCGAACCTCGTAGCCAATCACGCTCAGGGTCGTTTTTGACTATGCACTCCTGGTCCCGCTCAAGGTCCAGATCATGATCTGTGACCTCATGGCACCGCTTGGCCCGATGTGCTGCAGATTCCTCGTCTCTGGGTCAGCGATCGCCTGGTGGCACCGATCCTCAGCTTCGCATCGCTCCCAGTCATGGCACCACTCCACATCATGCCAGCACCGGTCTCCAGCTCGGCACCAGTGTGCCTCGCGGCACCGTTGTCCTTCGCGGCACCGTTCTCCAGCTCGGCACCGTTCCCCTTCGCGGCACCACTCCCCTCTTCAGCACCGCTCAAGGTCACACTCGGCCTCGCGGCACCGCGACCCATACTGGCCAAATGACTCGGTGCCTGCCTTAGCCCACTCCCGCACCGCCCCACCATGGCCATCATGGTCTAGATCTCCTTCGGGCAGGTCAGAGAGGACATCTGGAGTCTCGGACATTCCACACTCTGCTCCAGGAAGCCTGGCTCAAGTTCCCCCGATGACCCACTGGCAATCCCAGTGGCAATTTTGGACACCCTGGGCATACCATCAAGTCCAGGGCGCTTCCCCACTTGTCCGGCCGCCATCTCTTCCTACCAGCAGACCTCCCGAGGCAAACGCAAAAGCCCTTTGGGAAACTCCAACCTCCATTCCCCCCACAGCTAAGGGAGTGGAGCAAAAATACTTCGTCCCCACCAAGGGTCATGAATACCTGTTTACCCACCCTGCCCCATGGTCCCTGGTCGTGGATGCAGTGAACTCCAGGAAGAGGCAAGGCCAGCAGGAGCCCGCTCCCAAGTCGAAAGAAGCGAAGCGAATGGACCTTTTGGGGAGAAAGGTTTATTCCACAGGGGTCACTCTCTGCGGATCGCTAACCAGTTGGCGATCCTCAGCAGGTACAACTTTAATTCTTGGTCTGCAGTCCTAAAGTTCCAAGATCTCCTACCAGTGGAGGCTCGTACAGAACTGGGCTGAGGAGGGTAAACTCGTTGCTAGGACCTCCCTCCAGGGCTCTCTCGATGCGGTGGAGGCAGCTGCGCGCACCCTGGCTTCAGGAGTTGCCATGCAGTGGAGCACCTGGCTTCAAACCTCCGGTCTTCCACCTGAGGTCCAGCATACTATCCAGGACCTCCCTTTCAATGGCCAGGACTCATTTGTTGATCAGACTGACTCCCATTTGCATACCTTAAAGGACACCAGAAACACGATTAAGTTCCTAGGTATGCATACCCCGGCCACCCAGAGGAAGCCCTTTAGACCTCAGACCAATCAGCAACACCCTTTCCAACCGAGACCGCGACAGGACCCCTCTCGTCAGAGGAACAGATATTCCTGACATAGGTCATCTCGTCCTCCCTCTGGTCAAGGTCAAGGACTGTCCAAGCTGCCCCCTGGCCCCAAGCGCACCAGAGGACGGACTACCAGTTCTCACCCAGGACACTCATCCCTTTCTGGACCATCTGTCACGTTTCTACCATGCCTGGTCCCATATTACCTTGGACCATTGGGTCCTTTGCACGATGAAAATGGGATATTCTATCCAGTTCCATTCCATCCTGCCCTCCCACGCCCCCTCCCCATCCCTCTTCAGGGACCCTTCTCACAAGTAACTCCTGATGCAGGAGGTTCTATCCCTCCTCGCCCTAGGGGCAGTGAAAGAAGTCCCTCAGGAACTCAGAGGCAAGGGTTTCTACTCCCGCTACTTCCTTGTGCCCAAGGTAAAGAGAAGCCTCAGACCTATTCTAGATCTCAGGGGACTCAACAGGTACATTGTCAATCTGAGGTTCCACATGGTCTCCCTAGCCACCATCATCCCCTCATTGGACCCTGGAGACTGGTATGCCGCCATCAATATGAAAGACACATATTTCCACATTTCCATTGTCCCACCCCACAGACGGTTCCTCCACTTTGTAGTGGGCAACACACACTATCAATTCACAGCCCTCCCATTCGGCTTGTGCACAGCCCCTCACGTCTTTAACAAGCGCATGGCGGTTGTGGCTGCTTTCCTCCGCCGCCATCATGTACACGTGTAATAACCTTAGTCCCAGATTTGGACCTTAGCGTCCAAAATATGGGGGTTAGCATGAAAACCTCCAAGCTTAGTTACCAGCTTGGACCTGGTACCTGCTGCCACCACCCAAAAAATTAGAGTGTTTTGGGGCACTCTGGTCCCCCTGAAAAACCTTCCCTGGGGACCCCAAGACCCAAATCCCTTGAGTCTCACAACAAAGGGAAATAATCCTTTTTCCCTTCCCCCCTCCAGGTGCTCCTGGAGAGATACACAGACACAAGCTCTGTGAACCCAAACAGAGTGAATCTCCCTCTCTGTTCCCAATCCTGGAAACAAAAAGTACTTTCCTATTCCCCCAGAGGGAATGCAAGGTCAGGCTAGCAATCCAACACACAAATCTCCCCTTGATTTCTTCCTCCCACCAATTCCCTGAAGTAAAGAAAAACTCCAACAGGTCTTAAAAGAAAGCTTTATATAAAAAGAAAGAAAAATAAGTACAAATGTTCTCTCTGTATTGAGATAATACAACACAAGGTCAATTGCTTAAAAGAATATTGAATAAACAGCCTTATTCCAAAAGAATACAAATCAAAGCACTCCAGCACTTATATTCATGCAAATACCAAAGAAAAGAAACCATATAACTTACTATCTGATCTCTTTGTCCTTACACTTGGAAACAGAAGACTAGAAAAAAGAAACTACTTCTCCAAAGCTCAGAGAAAGCAGGCAGGCAGAAAACAAAGACCTTAGACACTCAATTCCCTCCACCCAAAGTTGAAAAAATCCGGTTTCCTGATTGGTCCTCTGGTCAGGTGCTTCAGGTGAAAGAGACATTAACCCTTAGCTATCTGTTTATGACAACACGTCTTCCTGTACCTGGATTATTGGCTTATAGGGGGCCGATCTCACCACCAAGTGCAGTCGCATGTGCGTCTACTGCTGGACATGTTCACCTGCTTAGGCATCCTGGTGAACTGCACCAAGTCTGTCCTCACCCCTACTCAAGTAATAGAATTTATAGGAGCTGTCCTGGACACAAATCAAGCCAGAGCCCTCCTTCCTGAGGCACGGCGTCTAGCCATAGCAGACATAATCACCAACCTCAGCAGGTTTCCAACCACTACAGCAAGGCAGTGTCTCAGGCTGCTAGGCCACATAGCATCCTGCACGTACATTGTACAACTCGCCAGGCTCAGACTCAGGCCTCTTCAGGCATGGCTGGCGTCAACCTACCAACTAGGACACGACAGTTTAGACATGGTCGTCATGATCCTGGAGCGCATACTCAGATCCCTCCAGTGGTGGCTGGACCCTCAGATGCTGGGAGCCGGGATCCCCTTTGATCCCCCCAGCCCACTCTGACTCTAGTTACAGATACATCTGTGCTGGGATGGGGAGCCCACCTTGGCGGCCTGATGATGCAGGGCCTATGGCTCGAGAATGAGCTGTTGTTGCACATCAACATCAGAGAACTCAGGGCAATCCGTCTCACCTGCCAAGTTTTTCTCCCTCACTTACGCAGTCACTGCGTAGTGATTCTAATGGACACCACCACAGCCATGTTCTACCTGAACAGACAAGGTGGAGCCTGGTCGTCACCACTATGCCAAGAAGCCCTCTCTCTGTGGGACTTCTGCTTAGCCCACTCCATCAACCTTCAGGCCTCATACCTTCCGGGGCTCCAGAACGTGCTGGTGGACACTTTGAGCAGGCATTTCCTGACTCATGAATAGTCTATTCGTCCAAATATAATCCATTCTGTCTTCCGCGCCTGGGGGTTTCCTTGGATCAACCTGTTCACGTTGCGGACCAACAGAAAGTGTCCAGCTATCTGCTCCTTCTGGAGTCAGCCCAGGCTCGTTAGCGGACGCACTCCAGATCACGTGATCAGGCCAATTGCTGTATGCCTTCCCACCGTTCCCGCTGGTTCACAAGATAATCCTCAAGATCTGACGGGACAAGGCGGATGTGATACTAGTAGCTCCAGCCTGGCCACGCCAATGTTGGTTCCCGACTCTACTGGACTTGTCAATCCGGGCTCCCATATGTCTGTCTCTCAATCCCGACCTCATATCTCAGAACCACGGTCGACTTCTTCACCTGGACCTCCAGTCGCTCCATCTCATGGCCTGGAGGATCTGCGGCTGAACCAGACTGAACGTGCCTGTTCTGCCTTGGTACGGCAGGTCCTTCTGGAAAGTCACAAACCATCGACCAGGCGTACCTACGAGGCAAAATGGAAGAGATTTTCCGTCTGGTGTGCACAGTGGCAAGTGCACCCGATACAGGCTTCCATTTCCTGCATCTTGGACTATCTGATGTCCCTAAAAGACAGCGCCTAGTGTTCGGATCTCTTAAGGTCAACCTTGCAGCCATTTCTGCTTTCCACCCAGGCATGACAGGGTGTCCATGTTCGCCCATCCGGTCGTGCGGCGCTTCCTCAAAGGTCTAGAGAAAATCCACCCTCCAGTGAAGCCGCCTGTGCCTGCGTGGGACCTCAACTTGGTCCTTTCCTGCCTTATGGGTCCCCCATTTGAATCGCTGGCCACTTGCTCTCTTCTCTACCTCTCCTGGAAGGTCTCCTTCCTGGTGGCCATCACTTCTGCATGCCAGGTCTCCGAATTACGGGCTCTCACCTGGGATCTGCCCTATACCATTTTTCACAAAGACAAAGTGCAACTAAGACCCCACCCTGCCTTCTTACCAAAAGTGGTGTCCCACTTCCACGTGGGCCAGGATATCTTTTTGCCGGTTTTCTATCCGAAACCACACTCTGACCTATGTGAACAGCGTCTCCATTCTCTAGACGTTAGAAGGGCACTTCCTTTTTATATAAACCGGATAAAGCCCTTTCATAAAACAACTCAGCTGTTTGTTGCCATTGCGGAGTAGATGAAAGGCGCTCCAGTCTCCCCTCAGTGAATATCGTCGTGGATCATTGGGTGCATTCGTGCTTGTTACACCTTGGCAAATGTCCCTCCGCCTGCTGTCACGGCTCACTCCATGAGAGCTCAGGTGTCATCAGCTGCCTTCCTGGCACACATTCCTCTCCAGGAAATCTGCAGAGCTGCCACGTGGTCCTCTGTTCATACTTTCACTTCCCATTATGCCATTGTCCAGCACTCTAGGGATGATGCAGCCTTTTGCAGGGCGGTCCTTCAATCAGCCGTTCACTGACTCCGACCCCTCCTCTGAGGTAAGGCTTGGGAGTCACCTAACTGCAATTGATATGAGCAATCACTCGAAGAAGAAAAGACGGTTACTCACCTTCTTGTAACTGTTGTTCTTCGAGATGTGTTGCTCATATCTATTCCATTCCCCCCCACCTTCCCCTGTGTCGAGGAGCGGGCAGGAAGGAACTGAAGGGAGGTTGGGCGGCAGGGGCTTATATAGATCGCCATTTCGGCACCACTCCAGGGGGCTCCACAGCTGGCCCAACTGGTAGCTGCTAGGGTAAAAGTTTCCGACATCTGTGCACGCAGTGCGCGCGCACACACCTAACTGGAATAGATATGAGCAACACATCTCGAAGAACAACAGTTACAAGAAGGTGAGTAACCATCTTTTTAGACTTGAAATTAGGTGAAGGTTTCTATCCATCAGAGGAGTGAAGTTCTGGAGTAGCCTCCCCAGGATAGCAATGGGGACAGAAAACCTAACTGGCTTCAAGATTGAGCTTGGTAAGTTTACAGAGGGGATGTTATGATGGGACTGCCTACAATGGTATGTGGCCAATTAGCGACTGTGTGTAGCAAAAATCCCCAACGGCTGGAGACGGGACACTAGATAGGGGGGTGGGGTGGCTCTGACTTACTACAGAGAATTATTTTTCAGGTATCTCCTGGTGGACCTTGTCCACATGCTCAGGGTCTAGCTGATGGTCCTATTTGGGTTTGGGAAGGAATTTTCCCCCATGTCAGATTGGCAGAGGTCTTGGGTTTTTTCTCCTTCTGCAGCATGGGGCATGGGTCACATGCAGGTTTAAAATAGTGTAAATGGTGGATTCTCTGTAACTTTACGTCTTTAAACCATGATTTGAGGTTAGGGGTCTGTTACAGCAGTGGGTGGGTAAGGTTCTGTGGCCTGCAGTGTGCAGGAGGTCAGCCTAGATGACCGCAACGGTCCCTTCTAACTTCAGTAAGAGTATCTGAGTAAGAATATACATTACAATTTTAAACCTAACCAGTGTCCCATAAGTGACAAGATGTCAGAACATGTTAGTATTAGAACTGAGTGAGTCTAATATTTATTTAAATTACTTTTGTGATATAGGAATTAGATACAGTGCTCCTGTCAGAGATTCCCAAGTTATCTACAAAAACACTAGAGTCTTCAGTTGCCCAAGTACCCCTGGAATCATGGTTAAAGTTCCCCTCCCCCACTCCAAATCTGAAGTGGTGCCATTGTGGGCAGGCAAGGAATTTACACTCCCATGTGCAGCCCCATTGGCCTAACTGGAGTCCCTCCCAAATTTAGAATCAAATCAGCCACACCATCAGGGGCTCGTTCACCTGCACATGTGATATATGCCATCATGTGCCAGCAATGCCCCTCTGCCATGTTCATTGGCCAAACCGGACAGTCTCTACATAAAAGAATAAATGGACACAAATCAGATGTCAAGAATTGTAACATTCAAAAACCAGTAGGAGAGCACTTCAATCTCCCTGGCCACTCAATTACAGACCTAAAAGTATTACAACAACAAAAAAATTCAAAAACAGACTCCAACAAGAGACTGCTGAATTGGAATTAATTTGCAAATTGGACACCATCAAATTAGGCTTGAATAAAGACTGGGAGTGGATGGGCCATTACACAAAGTAAAACTATTTCCCCATGCTTATTCCCCGCCCCCACTACAGTTCCTCACATATCCTTGTCAATTTCTGGAAATGGGCCATTTTCATTACCACTAAAAACAGATATTTTTCTCTCCTGCTGATAATTGCTCACCTTAATTGATCACTCTCCTTATAGTGTGTATGGTAACACCCATTGTTTCATGTTCTCTGAGTATATATATAATCTTCCTACTGTATTTTCCACTACATGCATCTGATGAAGTGGGCTGTAGCCCACGAAAGCATATGCTCAAATTAATTTGTTAGTCTCTAAGGTGCCACAAGTGCTCCTGTTCTTTTAACTAATTTAGACCCCATCATTTTCTTTGTCTAGTTGGGACTATGTTTTCCAATGTGCCTTACTTTGCATTTATCAACATTAAATTTCATCTGCCATTGTGTTGCCCAGTCACCCAGTTTTGTGAGATCCTTTTGCAGCTCTTTGCAGTCTGTCTGGGGCTTACAAAATTGTTCAAGTTAGTTATCATCTGCAAATTTTACCACCTTGCTGTTTACCCCCGTTTCCAGATGATTTTTGAATATATTGAATAGGACTGGTCCCAGTACAGACCCCTGGAGGACACCACTGTTTACCTCTCTCCATTCTGAAAACTGACCATTTATACCTACCCTTTGTTTCCTGTCTTTTAACCAGTTACTGATCCATGAGAGGACCTTCCCACTTATCCCATGGCAGCTTACTTTGCTTAAGAGCCTTTTGTGAGAGACCTTGTCAAAGGCTTTCTGAAAATCTAGGTACACTGGATCCCCCTTGTCCACATGCTTGTTGATCCTCTCAAAGAATTCTAGTAGATTGGTGAGGCCTGATTTTTCTTTACAAATACCATATTGACTCTTCCCCAACAAATTATGTTCAGGCTGTAATTGCTAGTATCACCTTTGGAGCCCTTTTTAAAAATTGTCATCACATTAGCTATCCTTCAGTCACTTGGTACAGAAGCTGGTTTAAATGATAAGTTACAGACCACAGTTAGTAGTTCTGCAATTTCACATTTGAGTTCCTTCAGAATTCTTGGGTGGATACCATCTGGTCCTGGTGACTTACTACTGTTTAGTATATCAATTTGTTCCAAAACCTCCACTAATGACACCTCAGTCTGGGATAGTTCCTCAGATTTGTCACCTAAAAAGAATGGCTCAGGTTTGGAAATCTCTGTCACATCCTCAGCCGTGAAGACCGTTGCAAAGAATTCATTTAGTTTCTCCGCAATGGCCTTATTGTCCTTGAGTGCTTTTCCTGCTTCTGATGTACTTAAAAGAAATTGCCCTTTCTTTAGAGCAATTGTCCCTTATGTATTCAGTGGAGTTACATGTGAAACACCTTCTGGGACTGTGCTCGTACAGGGTCATTCCCAGGATGGGATTGGTGGTAGGGAGGTGAGTGCCTGGGCTAACAACTGCCCCCTTTTTCCCCAAGGGTAAAACAGGGCTCCCCCTTTACACTGGGCCTCTGCCCCTCTTTCTGTGTCTTGCACTCAGTACACACTCTAATTTGCACACAGGACTCAGGCCGATCTGCAACAGTCTTTACAGAACCCAAAGATTTATTCCAAATTGTTTCTCTGATCTCCTCAGAACTTATGTTCAGGACATGTTCATGTGCAAAGAGGTCAAATAATTAGTCATAATTCTCAGTCCCTTTCCTCATCAAATCACACATTTTATAAACATATTCTCTATGACCCATATTATCTCCTTTTTTGAATTTTCAATATCTCACCCTGTACGCCTCAATGGTAATGTGAAACCTTTACAATAGAGCCTTTTAAAATTCATTATATTTAAAAGCCTTTTCAATTGGCAATTCATTAAATATATTTATTGTTTTATCTGGGAGCTCTGCAACCAGTGTGGGGACTTTATGTAACTCACAGAGTCTTTCTAGTGTGAGGTATTCTATGATACAGTCTGATTCTTTGTATGCAGGGCATAGCTTGTCTCCTTGGGACAAGAGAGTACTTGTGGGTTGTGAGATTTGTCCATGCTCAGCCATCATGTCCAGAATATATAGCCTCTCTCTCTCTCCCTCCCAACCCTATCCCCCTTTCTTGGGCTTCTCTCTCTCTTAGTTCCATGCTTTGCCAGTGTGCTAAGTTCAGTTTCCCATTCTTGGTGTTTACATACTGCTTTCACAGCTTCCTGTTCTTTGACTTTCTGATCGGCGTCCAATCTGGCCATTTCTAACTTGGCATTTCTTTTTATAGATTCATAGATTCTAGGACTGGAAGGGACCTCGAGAGGTCATCGAGTCCAGTCCCCTGCCCTCATAGCAGGACCAAATACTGTCTAGACCATCCTGGATAGACATTTATCTAACCTACTCTTATATATCTCCAGAGATGGAGATTCCACAACCTCCCTAGGCAGTTTATTCCAGTGTTTAACCACCCTGACAGTTAGGAACTTTTTCCTAATGTCCAACCTAAACCTCCCTTGCTGCAGTATAAGCCCATTGCTTCTTGTTCTATCACTGGAGGCTAAGGTGAACAAGACTTCTTCCTCCTCATTAGGACACCCTTTTAGATACCTGAAAACTGCTATCATGTCCCCTTTCAGTCTTCTCTTTTCCAAACTAAACAAACCCAATTCCTTCAGCCTTCCTTCATAGGTCATGTTCTCAAGACCTTTAATCATTCTTGTTGCTCTTCTCTGGACCCTCTCCAATTTCTCCACATATTTCTTGAAATGCGGTGCCCAGAACTGGACACAATATTCCAGTTGAGGCCTAACCAGCGCAGAGTAGAGCGGAAGAATGACTTCTCATGTCTTGCTCACAACACACCTGTTAATGCATCCCAGAATCAAGTTTGCTTTTTTTGCAACAGCATCACACTGTTGACTCATATTTAGCTTGTGCTCCACTATAACCCCTAGATCCTTTTCTGCCATACTCCTTCCTAGACAGTCTCTTCCCATTCTGTATGTGTGAAACTGATTGTTCCTTCTTAAGTGGAGCACTTTGCATTTGTCTTTGTTAAACTTCTTCCTGTTTACCTCAGACCATTTCTCCAATTTGTTCAGATCATTTTGACTTTTGACCCTGTCCTCCAAAGCAGTTGCAATCCCTCTCAGTTTGGTATCATCTGCAAACTTAACAAGCGTACTTTCTATGCCAACATCTAAGTCATTGATGAAGATATTGAACAGAGCCAGTCCCAAAACAGACCCCTGCGGAACCCCACTTGTTCCCAATCCTGCTGGAAAGGTATAACTATTAGTAACTACTCTGAATATGGTTATCCAGCCAGTTATGCATCCACCTTATAGTAGCCCCATCTAACTTGTATTTGCCTAGTTTATTGATAAGACTATCATGCGAGACCATATCAAATGCCTTACTAAAGTCTAGGTATGCCACATCCACCGCTTCTCCCTTATCCACAAGACTCGTTATCCTATCAAAGGAAGCTATCAGATTAGTTTGACATGATTTGTTCTTTAGGCTATTACCTATCACCTCACCACCTTCCAAACACGTTCTGCTGTTGTACATTTTAAAATTCCTTTTGTACTATTTCCTCACTAGAAGCAAACAGATCTAGTGCTTGGAGTGTGAACCTCAGCCATATAGCAAGCAGTGTGAAATGCTATTTGACTTTTCCAATGTGATGTTTTGCTCATGTCACCCAGAACTTTGAGTCACTGTGGGTATGTCTACACTGCAGGTAAAAACCTGCAGCTAACCTGTGCCAGCTGATGTGGGCCATGGGGCTTGGGCTAAGGGGCTGTTTAATTGTGGTACAGATGTTTAGGCTTGGGCTGGAGCTGGGTTCTAGGACCCTGTGAGTGGGACATGTTCTGACACACCAGCTTCTCTTGTCTCGGCAGCAAGCTCCTCAGGACCGTGCCAGTCCAAACCTTGCTTTACAGGTAACAATCGTTAAATCCCAATGTGCCGGATTGTCACCGCTGGGGGAAGCCTGGAAGCCATTGGAACCTAGCTTCAGGCTTTCAGGAACACTCCTGCTAATACATCCCAGAATGATGTTTGCTTTTTTTGCAACAGCATTATACTGTTGACTCAAATTTAGCTTGTGGTCCACTGTGACCCCCAGATCCCTTTCTGCCATACTCTTCCCTTGACAGTCATTTCCCATTTTGTATGTGTGCAACTGATTGTTCCTTCCTAAGGGGAGTACTTTGCATTTGTCTTTGTTAAACTTCATCCTGTTTACCTCAGACCATTTCTCCAGTTTGCCCAGATCATTTTGATTTTTAATCCTGTCCTCCAAAGCACTTGCATCCCCTCATCAACCCGACAAAGATGGTTGAACACACCGAGTTCCTTGTTGGTTGATATGGTAATACTACCGTTATTGGTAATATTGCTTGGGGTGCAGGAGGGGGTATTGGGGGCTGACTGTGGGAGGGGGCTCAGGGCTGGGCAGGGACTTGAGGGACTCCAGGCTGGGGCAGTGTGTTTGGGTGCAGCAGCAGGTATGGGGTTCTGGCTCCGGAAGGCTGCAGGTTGGGAGATGGAAGAGCTATTCAGAACCTTCTCATTCAAGGGGGCGGCACTTACTTCAGGTGGCCCCAGCCCCATGCCGCTCCTGGAAGGGGACGATGTGCCCCTGTGGCCCCTGGGGAGGCACGAGGCTCTGCACACTTCCCCTCTTTACAGGCACTGCCCTCACAACTCCCACTGGCCACAGTTCCCCGTTCCCAGCCAATGGGAGCTTCAGGGGCAGTGCTTGCAGGCAGGAGCAGTGCGCTGAGACCTCTGCTCTCCTCGGGGGCATGCTGGCCACTTCCAGGAGTGGCATGGGGCTGGGGCAGGCAGGGAGCCTGCCTTCGCTGCAGCCCCACTGCGCTGCAAGAGAGTACGATTGACAGGGAGCTGCACTTAGGGTCCATGGGAGCACAACTGGCTCACGGGCCTTGCAGTGAAGAACACTGATCTATGCCATTATCTAAATCATTGAGAAGATATTGAATGGAACCGGACCCAGAACTGATCTCGGCAGGACCCCACTGGTTATGTCTTTCCAGCATGACTGTGAACCACTGATAGCTACTCTCTGGGAACGGTTTTCCAACCAATTTTGTACCCATCTTATAGTAGCTCCATCTAGGTTGCATTTCCCTAGTTTGTTTATGAGAAGGTCATGCGAGACAGTATCAAATGCTTTACTGAAGTCAAAATATGCTACGTCTACCACTTCCCCCCTAGCCACAAGGCTTATTACCCTGTCAAAGAAAGCTATCAGATTGGTTTGACACGATTTCTTCTTGATAAAGCCATGCTGACTGTTGCTTATCACCTTATTATTTTCTTGGTGTTGCAAAATGATTGCTTAATTATTTGCTCCATTATCTCTCCAGGTACAGAAGATAAGCTGACTAGTCTATAATTCCCCAGGTTGTCCTTATTTCCCTTTTTAGAGATGGGCACTAGATTTGCCCTTTTCCAGTCTTTTGGAATCTCTCCTGTCTTCCATGACTTCTCAAAGATAATCGCTAATGGCTCAGCTATCTCCTCAGTCAGCTCCTTAAGTATTCTAGGATGCATTTCATCAGGCCCTGGCAACTAGAAGACATCTAATTTGTCTAAGTAACTTTTAACTTGTTCTATCCCTATTTTAGCATCTTCTGATCCTACCTCATTTTCATTGTGTTTCACTATGTTAGGCGTCCAATCGCCACCAGCCTTCCTGGGGAAAACCGAAACAAAGAAGTCATTTAGCACCTCTGCCATTTCCACATTTTCTGTTATTGTTTTTCCCCCCTCATTGAGTAATGGGCCTACTCTGTCCTTGGTCTTCCTCTTGCTTCTAATGTATTTGTGGAATGTTTTCTTGTTTCCTTTTATGTCCCTAGCTAGTTTGATCTTGTTTTGTGCCTTGGCCTTTCTAATTTTGTCTCTACATACTTGTATTATTTGTTTGTATTTCTCCTTTGTTATTCGACCGAGTTTCCACTTTTTGTAGGACACTTTTTTGATTTTTAGATCATTGAAGATCTCCTGGTTAAGCCAGGGTGGTCCCTTGCCATAATTCCTCTTTCCTTTGCAGTGAGACAGTTTACTCTTGTGCCCTTAATAATGTCTCCTCTGAAAAACTGCCAGTTCTCTTGAACTGCTTTTCCCCTCAGACTTGCTTCCCATGGGATCTTACCTACCAACTCCCTGAGTCTGCTAAAGTCACCTTCTTGAAATCCATTGTCTTTATTGTGCTGTTCTCCCTCTTACCATTCCTTAGAATCATGATTTCGTGATCACCTTCACCCAAGGAAATTTCAAATTCTCAACCAGTTCCTCCTTATTTGTCAAAGTAAAATCTAGAGCAGCCTTCCCCAGTAGCTTTCTCCACCTTCTAAAATAAAACATTGTCTCCAATACATTCCAAGAACTTGTTGGATAATCTGTGCCCTGCTGTGTTATTTTCCCAACACATGTCTGAGTACTTGAAGTCCCCCATCACCACCAAGTCCTGTGCTTTGGATGATTTTTTTAGTTGTTTAAAAAAAGCCTCATCCACCTCTTCTTCCTGCTTAGGTGGTCTGTAGTAGACCCCTAGCATGACATCACCCTTGTTTTTTACTCCTTTTATCCTTATCCAGAGACTTTCAACAAGTCTGTCTCCTATTTCCGTCTCAACCTCAATCCAAGTATAGACATATTTGATATATAAGGTAATATATATATATATATATATATATATATATATATAAAAACATCCTCCCTTTTTTCCCTGCCTGTCCTTCCTGAGCAAGCTGTATCCTTCTATACCAATATTCCAGTCATGCGTATTATGCCACCAAGTCTCTATGATGCCAACTAATAAATTTGTTAGTCTCTAAGGTGCCTCAATTACTCCTCGTTGGTTTTGCTGAACACGGCTGCCACTCTGAAATATGTCATAGTTGTGTTTATTTACTAGCATTTCAAGTTCTTCCTGCTTATTCCCCATACTTCTCACATTAGTAAATAAACATCTAAGATACTGATTTGATTCCCCCCCACTCCCAAATCTGCCTTGTGTCTCCCTTATCCCTGCTGTAATGGCCCATTCTCCCCACAGATTCCCACACTTCTCCCAGGTCTCCATGTTTCAGTCTTCACTTAAAAGATTAATGGTGTCCAGACACTTAACACAATTAATATTAACAACAAGGAGGAAGGAACACAAGCCAAAATAGAGAAAGAACAAGTTAAAGAATGTTTAGATGTATTCAAGCCATCAGGGCCTGATGAAATTCATCCTAGAGTACTTAAGGAAATGACTGAAGCAATCTTGGAACCATTAACAATTATCTTTGAGAACTCATGGAGGAGGGATGAGGTCCCAGAGGACTGGAGAAGGGCAAACATAGTACCTAACTTTAAAAGGAGGAACAAAGAGCACCTGACGAATTATAGACCTGTTAGTCTAACTTGGATACCTGGAAAGGTTATTATTATTATTGTGATCACCTAGAGAATGATAAGGTTGTAAGGGATAGCCAGCATGGATTTGTCAAGAAGAAATCATGCCAAATCAACCTAATTTCCTTCTTTGATAATGTTATTGGCCTACTGGATAGGGTACAATCCCTTTGCGGCAGCAGATGCGATATATTTTGATTTGGCTGAGGCTTTTGGTACAGTCCCACGTAACTTTCTCTCAAGTAAAGTAGGGAAACATGTTCTAGATGTTTTTCCACCTCTAAGGCAAACCAAACCAGCCAGACAAAGGGGACTTTGGTCTCACCCCACTGGCTAACCACAAGTCACACAAGCAATTCCCTTAGACACTCCAGTTTCCCAGTATCACCATCAGTGCCAGCTGACAGGACCCTGCGACTCATGTGAGAGGAAGGAGCAGAGTTGGCATTAAGCTAAGTTGGGTTAGGCAATGGGAGGGGTGCCATGTGCGTAAGGATGTCCCTTTCATCCTCCTGAGAGATCTTGATGAAGTTTTCATGTAGATACTCTGCAATCCTCTCCTAAAAACTTCTAGGGGTGGCTGCCTTATTTCATCCTTCACTCTAGGACACTTTCCCATGCCACTCTGCAAACAGTTCGGCTGGCACCATTGCAGTAAACCAGGCTACTGGTATATAGACCAGGGCAGCTTGGGAAACCAGTAGCAGCTGTGCTTTTTGTGCCCCTCGAGGTGAGAGAACTGCTAAAACCACCTGTGCCAGTATTCCATGCCATTGCCCTAGATGGTCACAATGGTCCTTTCTGGCCTTGGAATCTGTGAATCTAGACTCACACCCATGGAATAGGGACCAAGATGTTAGAGCTTCTTGCAAAAGAGCAGCCATCCTCCTCTCACCCCCAGTGGGCCTGTAGGACTGGAGAGCGGTGCTCTGCCGAGGCTCTCCAAAATCAGTGTGTCAATAAGCATTTCTTATTCAAACTGTTTATGGGAATAAGGGAAAGGAGTTTTTTATTAGCGACTTCTGACATGGTGGCCTTGAGGGGTTCGCCCTATACACTTACAGAACACCTGACCTAATGAGGAGGAAAAAGAGGAGGACTAGGGAGGATGTGTTCAGAGAGATAATGTAAGAACCTCCATACTGGGTCAAACCAATGGTCCAGCTAGCTTAGTATCCTGTCTGCCGACAGTGGCTGGTGCCAGACCCTTCAGAGGGAATAAACAGAACAGGGCAATTTATTAAGTGATCCATCAAGAGATCCTGCAAGCCAGTGCTCCACCAGACTGTGAATGACCGACAGCATGGAGAAAGAGAAAACGGAAAAAGGCCTCGGAGTCCCAGCAGGACAAGGAGAGGGAGATCCACTGGGACACAGTGTGTCTTTTGAGGCAGCAAATCCAAATGCTGCCAACTTTGGTTGACTTACAGGTCCATAAATCCTGGATTCTCCAGCCTTTGCAGTCCTTAGAGAACTCCATGGTGACTGCTCCCTGCGTCCCCCAACACACCATGTGGCATCATGGGCCATATCCTTTCCCCTACAACTCCATACCAGGGGACAGCAAAAAACCCCACAGCTTCCCATACACTGACCTGTGAGAACCGCGGTTGGGGTGTGTAGCCACAACAGATTACATTGGTGCTCTCAACTAGATAGAAAAGTTTTTATTATTACCTTTCCAATTGATGTTAAACGTTTGTATTAGATTGCCCGTGTTTTTTTCACATCATTTTTTTGCCCTTTTCCCCCCACTTATTAAAATTCTATTTTTGGAGAATCAAATCATCTTTCTTAGTTCACAGCAAAGATTGCGGGATGCACAATGGTAGTACTAGCTGCACCCCATAATCTGTAGATTCAGGAAAATGCCCATTCCTATTTATAAGTATTCAGCAGCCACAGCACATTGCTCAGCAGCACCCAGGGCTCCAGGCCCACTGCTGTGGCTGGTTTGGAAGTGCTCTTCCAGCCAGACAGCTCCACACTGGGCTTTGTTCATACTCCGCCTACAGCTGCTCCACTTCCCTCCTGTCTGCAGCGTATCCCTCTTTGCCTCGCAGGACACAGCAGGCAGCTGTAACGATTGGGATATTTTTCTCACTGAGATCCAGTCTAGTGAGTAAATCCCAGTAGCATCCCTCTAACGTACCAAAAGCACATTCAACTGTCATTCTGCTCCTACTGAGCGGGTCGTTGAATCTTTCCTTGGTGCTGGCCAGCTGGCAAGTTCATTGCTTCATGGCCAGGGGAGCAAGAGGTAGGCTCTGAGGATAAAATATGTAGTCTAGTGTTGAGCGCACAGTATGAAATATAGTCAAGAGACCAGAAAACTAGTGTCAGTCAGCTTTTATTGCTAAATGTCAATAACATAATAGTATAATCTTAGATTATTAGGGTTGGAAGGGACCTCAGGGGATCATCTAGTCCAACCCCCTACTCAAAGCAGGACCAATTCCCAGATCCCTAAATGGTTCCCTCAAGGATTGAACTCACAAGCCTGAGTTTAGCAGGCCAATGCGCAAACCACTGAGCTATCCCTCCCCTCCTACCTTTCAGGGAGGGGGATTAACTACACCAATGGGAGAACCTTTCCCCATCACTCTACCAAGTGTCTTCATTTGAACTGCTACAGCAGTGCAGCTGTAGCACTGTAGATAATACAGGAAGGAAGATTCAATACGATACCAGTGTCCATGAAATGGTCTCATGCAGCATTGTTAAATTCACCTTGTGCAGAAGGTTTGCTTTCAAGTTACACTCCTGAAGCTACCCTTCTTATACCCATCCTGTTTACAAGTAGAAAGGTCTTGTGTGCATCATGTGAAACTAGATTGAACTTTCTTCCTTGTATTTCTGGTACATGGTGTGCCCCTTCTCTCTTCACTCTGAACACATGCATTCCAGGTACTTATCACGGAGTCCCTGGGTGATGCTCTGGATCTGCTCCCCACAAAGCCAGTTAGGACTTTGGGGAGCCTCCTCTCCCTTGGAGCAGACTTATTCAGGGCAAGAAGCTCACACGGCTTCACCTCCTGGGTCTCTCCTTGGAGCATTCAGCATCCTCTGCCCCTCCGTGCGCTCCGTGACAACTGGTAGCAGTGGGATGTACTGCACCCCATGAATGTCGCTGCTTGCAGTAAGTGACTGGGGAGCAGTAAAACAAAGGGGAGATAATGAGGACCAGGCGTGCCGAAGGCTCAGAGAGGGACGGTTTCAAGGGGCGGTTAACCTCTGGGAGTGTGTGACCAGCGAGGACTGTTGGAGTAACGGGGCCCCCCTGAGGACTGCAGCGAGCAGTCTTAGGGGCGGAGGAGCTTGTCGCTCAACCCTGGGAGAGAGAAGGATTTTGCAGTAGCAGGGTTCCCCTGGGGATTGCAGGAGCAGTCCCAGGGGCGGAGGAGTCTGCAGCTCAACCCTGGCAAAGAGGTGATGATCATGAGAAGGGCCTGGCCATTAGTTGCTAGGCAACAGAGGGTTGGCCAGAAACTGAGGCCCCCACACAGTATTCAGAGGGAACATTAAGAACAGTCCCACTTCCTCACAGTACTACAGGTGGAAAGGCACCTCCTAGGTTCGTACCAACGTAGAGCAATCATATATCTTGTCTTTTTTCCTCTCGGACATTCCAGTACTGGCCACTGAGCATAATCCCTGCCTGCTGCTATGGTATGTCCTGATCCTGACAGTTTTCCTATCCACAAAGCTAATGCAAGGTGTTGTGGGATGCGTGACGTGGCTGAACAGAACTGTAGGGAGAGCAGAATGCATTCAGCTAACATAACTTCCCAGCGCTCAGGCATTAATATAAGGCCTGACCTGTATGGACTGGCTAACAACTGGGTGTCCTAGAATCACTGTTGGCATTTCAGTATTGCCAATGGTAACCTGCTGGCTGGGAAGGAATGTCCCTGCTTGTGGAACACCAACATATCCCAGTCGTCAGCGGGCAGGATCGAACCTGGGATCTCTGGAGCTTACTGCGTGAGCTAAAAGTCAATTGCCTGTTAGCTAAGGTTGCAGAGCAGATCTTGCTCTCTCTCTGTCTCAGAAAACACCACACCCAGGAGGTGTGTGAGTTACACTTGCAGCTTTCTGAACACTTCTATGTTCTTGGTTGTTCCTCAGTTTCCCCTGCATGCAGCATTGCTACCCAGTGAGTGGAAGAGAACTGTTTGCTCTCCGGCAGACTGAGGCCACGTCCAGACTAGGGGAGGAAAATCGATCTTAGATACGCAACTTCAGCTACGTGAATAACGTAGCTGAAGTCGAATTTCTAAGATCGAGTTACTCACCCTTGCAGACGGCGCGGGATCGATATCCGCGGCTCTCCGTGTCGATTCCGGAACTCCGTTCGGGTTGATGAAGTTCCGGAATCGATGTAAGCGCGCTCGGGGATCGATACATCGCGTCCAGACTAGACGCGATATATCGATCCCCGAGCAATCGATTTTAACCCGACGATACAGCGGGTTAGTCTGGACGTGGGGTTAGACACGTAGATCTGGGTGTCACCAGCTGCCTGGGCCATATTCTCCATATCAGTGGAACATCCGGAAGACAATGGCAAATCCAGTCACCAGGGCATTTACCTCTAGCAACCAACTCTCCAGAGGGAGATGGACCTACCCCACCTCTCCTTAAGGAAGCTGAACAACATTTCCTAGCTTGAGATCAAGGCTGGGAAGGTATGAGGTGGAGGATAAGAGTGGGCAACTGGAAGGAGGTGGCTCTCACCTGGAGACTGATGAAGGAGATCAGACAGAGCTTGAACTAATGGGTTCCCAGCAATGTGACTGGGCTCTGGGCTAGCCAGAATGGACAATACTTTAACCTTCAGTTCTCTAGACTACCCTAAGGACTCCCTGTGCTGTATGCCAGTCAACAAATAAGTCCGACTGTTTTGACAACGCTGTGTGAGTGCCACTGCAAATGCTGGGTGAGGTGCGTTAATCCCTGAAGAATGCACAAGGATTTCTCACTAGTCTGTCTCAGTTGGACTCACTGAATGGAGCTCAGGGGGTGAAGCAGGAGTGGCGAAGGGCGAGAAGTCTGCTCTAAGAAGGTGGTGAAGCTGTGTGACTCACCCTGGAGGCTGAGAGAGACCCCTGGGGTCTGGGACACAGAAGGGGTCTTCTCGGAGACAGAAGCACCGATCCTGTGGATCTGTGACATGAATGTCTTGCACCTTCCCTGACCAGCGCACATTGATGTCAGAGAAGCATCCATGGTGATCCACCAAGGTCTGTTAATGTTCTATGTGGGGAGGTGGGCTGGTGCCAAAACTGGGGTGTGCATGCCATCTAGCACCCCACCACGTTTGGAAACCACAGAGAGCAAGGAATGTGGCCTTTTGTATCCAAAAGTTTGCAGCCCTGTTCAGCATCCCAAACTTGCGTTACACTGTAATTCCTTCAGTCAGTGCTCATGTCTCGGGCCCAGAAGCATCACACCGCCGTCTGCGGTTGTCCTGTGAAAGCAACGACCATGAATTGTTTTTCATGCTCTCTCTTAGCCACTGTCCTTGAAGAAACCCTCAGGTCCCCCACTGTGATACTTCCCATAGGTCTGCAAATACAGGAGAATCATGCCTCCTGGATTGACAACAGCACGGTGCACAAGTGCTGGGCTATGGATGGCATTATGAGATGGAGAAAATTGACTGCCAGGAACTTGAAGTCTAGCTCCCAGAGATCCCTGAGTGAGTCATTTCCATCCCACAACACATTGTGAACATTTCCTGAAAGGCATTGTGCCAGACTGCAGCCCACGGCACACTGAGATACCTACACGTGGTGCACCACACTTCGCATTGCCACAAGCACTGCTGGTGAGTACACGCAGTCCCAACATGAGCAGCGAAGTATGCACGTGCCCAAGCAATATACTGACTTCGGCAGGTCTACACCGACATGACTTTGTTGAGCAGTTTTTAGCATAGACATGGCCTTAGTGTTGTGGAAATTCTTCCAGAGCATCTCCATGCTGTGGCCTGTAGGGGGCAGAAGGAAGGCTGGGGCCTCCCTTTGCTGGGGGCTGGAGCAGTTCACCCTTGACAGTTGAGAGCCCCTCCAGTTGTCAGTTCCGAGCCTTGCCCTTTCCAGGCTGGAATCCTGTGATTCTTTCACTCTGTAGGCCCTGTTCGCAGGGGGACAACCCCCTTTACCAGCTGTGATTGCTCAGCAGGCCACACTGGATTCTGCTGCCCTGCAGGACTTCCTGTTGGGAGCCAAAACAGCCTTTCCAAAGCACAGTATCTTTCTAGTCTTCATAGTAGAAATTAAAGCCTCGCCAGAGCACTGGGTAGTGTCTGCATGTGTCTGCTGTGCCCCTGACTGGGGTCTGCCTCTGTCCCCAGCTCCTGGACACCTGGGAGGCCTTCGTGTACCAGCAGCAGGAGGCCTCAGACTTCATTGTCTCACGGCGTCTCAGCATCATTGCTGAGCTTGTCGACTCACTGCAGAGAGCCAGACAGGAGCTGCAGGAGTTGCTGACCACGGCCACCACAGGGCAGTTCCTGGACCCCTCCCAGAGCCCACGTGCAATGGAGCAAGAGCTGCGAGAGCTGCACCGCCGCTTCCAGGCCATGGCCACCCGTGTAGCTGAGCTGTGCCGCTCCCAGAGGATCCTCACAGGCATGAAAGCAACGGGGCCCCATCCTGCATCTGCTGGGGAGACAACCCCAGGGCTCTCTCCTTGTCCCAGTTACTTCCTAGAGCACACACCCTTGCATCCCCAGGGAAATGCCCCGTGACTCCCCTCACCTCCCTGTGTCCCAGGGGGCTCCTCCAACCTGGGGGATAGCCTGCAAAGTGAACAGCAGCGGGAATGCTGGGTCACCCTGTGCTGCTGCCTGGCTGGGGGGTGGGTGAGAGTCCTCCGGAGTGAACGTCATGCCCTTGCTCTTCCCAGGGGAGCGGACAGACTTCTCCTTTGTGGCCAGGAGCCGGGGGCTCATTGAAGCCCATGAGCACGTCTGGAGGCTGCTCCGCACCATCTCTGAGCAGATCACTGAATGGAGGTGCCTCGCCTTCAGCAAGGTAATGACCGGCGCCTCCTCACAGCTTGCCCAGCCCTGGGCTCCCTCTCTACCGACACGCAGCCCCTCCTAGCCCAGCCCTGGGCCCCCTCCCTCACTCCTAACCCGCAGCCCCTGCTAGCCCAGCCCTGGGCTCCTTCTCTCACTCCGGACCCGCAGCCCCTCCTAGCCCAGCCCTGGGCTCCCTCTCTACCGACACGCAACCCCTGCTAGCCCAGCCCTGCCCACCCCCACCCCACCCACACGGCCTGTGCCCAACACTCCCGACCCGCAGCCCCTCCTAGCCCAGCCCTGGGCTCCTTCCCTCACTCAGGACCCGCAGCCCCTGCTAGCCCAGCCCTGCCCACCCCCCCGCACAGCCTGTGCCCCACACTGCCAACCCGCAGCCCCTCCTAGCCCAGCCCTGGACTCCTTCTCTCACTCCCGACCCACAGCCCCTGCTAGCCCAGCCCTGGGCTCCTTCTCTCACTCCCGACCCGCAGCCCCTGCCAGCCCAGCCTTGGGCTCACTCCCTCACTCCTGACCCGCAGCCCCTGCTAGCCCAGCCCTGGGCTCCTTCTCTCACTCCCGACCCACAGCCCCTGCTAGCCCAGCCCTGCCCACCCCCCCGCACGACCTGTGCCCCACACTGCCGACCCGCAGCCCCTCCTAGCCCAGCCCTGGACTCCCTCTCTCACTCCTGACCCACAGCCCCTGCTAGCCCAGCCCTGGGCTGCCCCCAGTGCTGCCGCTGCCCCTCACTCCTGACCCGCAGCCGCCGGCTAGTCCAGACCTGCTCTCGTCCCCCCCAGCTCTGCAGTTGCCCCTCACTTCTAACCCACCAAGCTGCTGAGGTGGAACCTGCTCCTGCAGGACTATGACATGGACGTGGTCCATGTGAAGGGAAGTGCCAACCTGATAGCGGATGCGTTATCCTGGAGGGGGGGCCCTGAACTTCCCCAGATCACTGGGCAGAGTGACCCCGCTCAGTTCAGTCTCGAGGGGGGGAGGGATGTGACACAGTAGGGAGAGAGGAGGATTGACTTGGGAATGTTGTGTGGAAGTGTTACTAGTTTACTGTCTTCTGCTAACATAGGGCGTGCCTCCGTTTCCCTGGGGTACTGCACCAGTACAAGATGGGGTTGGGAAATAAGAGGGTGACTGAGGGATGATACTTGATGGCCAGCATGTAAACAATCGCGGCTGCCCTTCGTAACCTGAGCCAGGAAGGGCCTGGGGCCAGGTGACAACTCTGCCCCGGAAACTGGACAAAAGCTGGGGGAGACAGCTGAGGGGTTTTTAGTTTGGAGCTGGCTGGGGAGATGGGAGAAGGCCCAGGACCTGGGTGTGGGCTCCCTGGGGCTCCCCAAGATGGACCTGACTCAGGGATCCTGGTTTCTGTACCTACAAGCTCTGGTTTGGACTGTGTTCCTGTCGTCTAATAAACCTCTGTTTTCCTGGCTGGCTGAGAGTCCTGGTGAATGGCAGGAAGTGGGGGGTGCAGGGCCCTGACTCCCCGACACTCCGTGACACCCGGTGAATCGCAGGAATGGGGGTGCAGGGCCCTGACTCCCCCATACTCCGTGACACCCGGTGAATGGCAGGAAGTGGGGGTGCAGGGCCCTGACTCCCCCATACTCCGTGACACCCGGTGAATGGCAGGAAGTGGGGGTGCCGGGCCCTGACTCCCCCACACTCCGTGACACCCGGTGAGTCACAGGAATGGGGGGTGCAGGGCCCTGACTCCCCCACACTCTGTGACACCCGGTGAGTCACAGGAATGGGGGGTTGTGACGAACTGGGAAAGTTCTTAATGTGTTCTCTGAATACTGTGTTGGTGCCTCAGTGTCCCCATGGCAGTTCTGAAGTATCTGGCAGAGCAAAGGG
The DNA here is from genome assembly GCF_025201925.1 of Gopherus flavomarginatus. Taxonomy (NCBI): domain Eukaryota; kingdom Metazoa; phylum Chordata; order Testudines; family Testudinidae; genus Gopherus; species Gopherus flavomarginatus. The sequence continues at coordinate 379,972,816 of NC_066617.1, forward strand.
CCAGTGCACCTAAATGCCTGACACTCTGTCTCCTAGCAACTGATGGCCTGGGCCCCTCCCCTGCAAAGGTGCCAGCTGAAGGTGTTGGAGACAAAGGGATCAGGTGACCTCCTGGCCCGGGAAAGGGGCTGAGGAGAGAGGAGGAGCTGGGGGGGGGGGTTGTTAGTCTGTAGCTGGCTGGGGTCAAAGGTGGAGGGCAGACCTGGGGGTCTGGCTCACTGCCCCCCAGAATGGACCCAGCCGAGGGGTCCGGTTCTCTGTACCTACAAGCTCTGTTTTAGACTCTGTTCCTGTCATCTAATAAACCTCTGTGTTACTGGCTGGCTGAGAGTCACGTCTGACTGCAAAGTGGGGGTGCAGGACTCTGTGGCTTCCCCAGGACCCCGCTGGGGTGGACTCGCTGTGGGAAGCGCACGGAGGGGCAGAGGATGCTGAATGCTCCAAGGAGAGACCCAGGAGGTGAAGCCGTGGGAGCTTCTTGCCCTGAACAAGTCTGCTCCAAGGGAGAAGAGGCTCCCCAAAGTCCTGCCTGGCTTGGTGGGGAGCAGTTCCAGAGCATCGCCCGGTGACTCCGTGACAGGGGTGCAGGGCCCTGACTTCCCCACACTCCGTGACACCCGGTGAATCGCAGAAAGTGGGGGTGCCGGGCCCTGACTCCCCCACACTCCGTGACACCCGGTGAGTCACAGGAATGGGGGGTGCAGGGCCCTGACTCCCCCACACTCCGTGACACCCAGTGAATCGCAGGAAGTGGGGGTGCAGGGCCCTGACTCCCCCACACTCCGTGACACCCGGTGAATGGCAGGAAGTGGGGGGTGCAGGACACTGACTCCCCCACACTCCGTGACACCCAGTGAGTCACAGGAATGGGGGGTGCAGGGCCCTGACTCCCCCACAGTTTGTGTCAGGGAGCATAATGACAAAACCAGGAAGAAATGTGGGTTTCACAACCACTGAGAAGTGATTTCTTGCCAGACAGACGCTATCAAACGATGTTTTCTTTACCAACCTGTCTTGTGCTAGTGGGAGCCATTAGGACGGAGTCTGCTTCTTAACAGCCGGATAGTCCAGGGTTTCAATGTCATTTAGATGGACTGTGGGGACGTGACTCTCTGCTTCTCAGCTAATAGCTGCCGCTTTTTTTAACCTGGCTGCAGCCGACGGCCTTAGGCTTTATGCCTTGCAATATGGCTACAGACGAAGGCCTTATCTTTACCCTACTGTGCCCCCGTCACAGGCTCCTTGGCCCCAGGCTCTCTTGGCTCCGTATGGCCCCTGGGAGGTACCCCTTTCAGTGTGACAGTCCCCTGCGAGGGTGGCTCTCTCTCTCCAGCCCCCTGCCTCCTGGGACTGTACATCTGAGCCTCCCGCATGCCTGGCCCTGCCTTGGGCCCCTCAGAGAGTCCCCTCGCTCTGGGCCCCTGGGACCCCACCCCCAGAGGGAGCAATGCCCCCGATCTCTAGCCTGCAGGGACCCTCAGCCAGCGTCAAACAGGAGGTTTATTGTGTGTCTGAACACAGCCCAGACAGTTCTCAGGGGCCTAGGGACTGGCCAGTCTCAACCCCAGCCATCTGGATCTGTCCCAGTCCCCATGGGCCCAGGCTGTTCCTCGTCCCCAGTTCAGCCGCCCCCTCCTTCCAGCCGAGCCCCCTATATTCCGCCCACACACACAGTTCCTCCTCCGCCTTTTGTCTTTGGTCCAAAAACAGGTCACCTGGGCCTGCTTTCTTCCATCCTTTGTTCCCACTGGCTGGCTTCCATGATAGCCTCTGGGTCACTGTTCCACAAGGCTGCTAGGCGAGGTCACCCCTGGCCCTCTCCCGCCACCTCGTTACACACACAGCACACAGGGAAAACTAAGACACACAGTGCTCATGCAAAACACTTCATCACACCCCACCAATCCCAACCCGCAGCCCCCGCTGTCCCAGCCCTGGGCTCTCCCCAGCTCTGCCGGTGCCCCTCACTCCCGACCCACATCCCCCTGCTACCCCAACCCTGGGCTCCCCCCCAGCTCTGCCGGTGCCCCTCCCTGCTGACCCACAGCCCCCTGCTACGCCAACCCTGGGCACCCTCACAGCTCTGCTGGTGCCCTTCACTCCTGGCCCAGAGCTATTCCAGCCCACCCCAGCTCTGCCGGTGCCCCCAATCCTGACCTACAATCTCCCTTGTTATCCCAAATTTGGCCTCCTCCCACACATTCACAGCTCTGCTGATTCCCACCTGCAGCCACTCCTGCTATTCCATAGGACTTTTCTGAGTGTGAATGGGTTTGCCTGAGGGATGCACCCCCATCCAGGGCTATCTGAGCACTCACTGGTCTTTCTGTTCTACCAGTTCAACACCCCCCTGGCCACAGAGAAGATGGCTGAGTGGCAGAGGGAAGCATCCCACATGGAAGAGTCCCTGCCTACCGATCACCCCATCCTGCAGGCGTGTGTGCACATGATCACTAGTTTGCAGCAGTTTCTGCCCCTACTTGAGAAGCTGGCCAGCCCACTCATGAAGAGTAGCTGCTGGAGGGAGTTCTTCACGGGTGAGCCTTGCAGGGAGCGATGGGAAGGGAAATCCATAGAGTTCTGTGGAGACTTGTATCCCTGGGGCCCTGCTTCTGCTCCGGCACCTTCAGGCCCAGAAAGGCCTTGACAAAGTGGAGGGAGCTCCAGGCAGCCCCAGCAGGGCTGGAGAGGCAGAGCTCTGGGAGAAACGGAAGGAACCATATCTGCCCTACTGGCTCTGAAAGGGGCGAGGGACGATCAGTCTGGGGAGAGCTCCTGGGGTTTATGGTAGAGTAACCTGGACACGAGGGAAGTTGGTTCAGGCATGGCCCAGGAAGTGAAAGGGTCTGTCCTGCTGGAGAAGCATCAGTGCCCAGAGCACGGCTTCATGCACCAGAACTTGGCAGGCAAAGGCGACCCAATGGCAGGTCTGCGGGGCACAGGGACCTGGGCTGATGTAAAAGACTGTTGGCTCTTTGCCTCAGTTCTGCATGACATGCTGATTAAAAACTGGCACTATACCAAATCAGTGTGGCCCATGAAATGGATTAAAAGCTAGCTACCGGAGAGAGCCCAGAAGGGACTCAGGAATGGGGACGCATTATCTCATGACAATGAGAAGCATGGTGCCGTGGTCACAACACCAGCTGGAGACTTGGGGTCAGTTCCCTACTCTGCCATGGATTTTTGTGTGACCTTGGGCAAGTCACTTAGCTTCTCTGGGTCTTGGTCCCATCTGTACAGTGGGGATAGCCCTGCCATCACTCCTCCCCTCCCCCCCCCCATGGATTGATGAAGAGTGCTGTGTCAGAGCTAGGGGCATTGATGTGTTGGGGGCGGGGGGTGTGTGTGTGTGTGACTTTCTGAGTGTAATATAACATCTCACTGAAAGGTGACAAGGCCAGAAAGAGTTAATTAACTCACCTCAACGACTGACCTGACCCATGGGTGAACCTTAAGGACGGGTTAGGAAGATACTCAATGAACAGAGCTTTGAAATGCAGCCGCATTGTTAGAGATAGAAGGGAAGGTGTTTGCTCAGGTCTTGGGATGTCAGCAAACAAGTCTTGTCTATCGCTATGGCTTTGATTCAAAGATCAAAAGAGGAATATTAACATTTAGGAAGACACTTGCGTGAAATAGTATTATTGGTTCTTCTTCAAGTGATTGCTCATATCCATTCCAGTTAGGTGTGTGTGCCGCGCGTGCACATTCATCGGAAAACTTTTACCCTAGCAACTCAGTGGGCCGGCAGGTCGCCCCCTAGATTGGCGCCGTCATGGTGCTCGATATATACTCCTGCCGGCCCACCCGCTCCTCAGTTCCTTCTTACCACCCGTGTCGGTCGTTGGAACAGTGGAGCGCGGCTTAGCTGACCTCCACTTCCCTAGCTACTCGTAGTTCTCGTATATAGTTATGCAGTTATAATCCTTTTATATATATATTTGTATAGTTATACGTTTTTTCTTTGCTAACATAGTTAGTTTAGTAATAGTTAGCGGGGTTCAGGAAGTAGCCCCTTCCCCGCACCCGGTGCTGGAGCCCATGCACGGCTCACCGGGTTTTAAAATGGGCTCGGCCTGCCAGAAGCCGATGCCGAAGGGAGATCCACACGACTCCTGTTTGAAGTGCCTCAGGGAATCACACTTGACAGCTAAGTGCCCCATTTGCAGGGCTTTGAAGCCGAGAACAAGAAGGAGCGGGACTTTCACTTACCCCTCCACCTTTGGCACCGAGCGATGATCAAGCGGCTGGCAGAAGCGCCTCCTCGGCACCGGACCCCGCCGGTACTGCCAAGGCCTTTCGGCACTGGCCGTCGCCGGCACCGAAGTCGACTCGGCACCACTCCCTTCCTCCGAGGTCGAGAAAGCCTACAATTCCTGCTGGTGCCTGACGGCTCCCCGGCACGCGCCGTGGTTGAGCCCCCTGCTCCTGCTGCTTCCGTGCCACCTGCATCGCAGCCAGAGAGCTCGTCTAAGTCGGATTGCCCCGCACCGACACCTGCAGAGGCACCGATGACATCGGCACCATCGATTCCAGTCCCCCAGAGCCATTGAATCCAGTGCCTGACAGCTCCCCAGCACGTGCCGTGGTAGAGCTTACTGCTTCCACTGCTTTTGTGCCAACTGCACCACAGCCAGAGAGCTCGTCTAAGTCAGATCGCCCAGCACCGACACCTGCTGAGGCACCGACGACATCGGCACCGTCGATCCCGGTCCCACAAGGGCCGTCGAATCCGGTGCCTGACGGCTCCCTGGCACGCGCCGTGGTTGAGCTTACTGCTCCTGCTGCTTCCGTGCCAACTGCACCGCAGCCAGAGAGCTCGTCTAAGTCGGATTGCCCGGCACCGACACCTACCGAAGCTCTGACGACCTCGGTACCGTCGATCCCGGTCCCACGAGAGCCGTCGAATCTGGTGCCTGACAGCTCCCCAGTATGCACTGTGGTTGAGCCTGCTGTTCCCTCCACGCCGGAGACATTACCAACGGCGAGGGATCTCATTGCCATGACAGAGTCGATGCTGCCTGACCCCGGCACCACCGGTGGGGTAATACAGTCTCTTCATATGACCGTCCTCTGTCAGCACAGCAGAGCGGCACCGTTCATGATCACGGTCCCGCAGACGCTCCGGGTCCCGTCGGCACACCCGACACCACTTGCAGTCCCGGTGCTGTTTTCCTCATCGGTACTGGTCGCACTCGCCGCACCGGTCGGTATCCCGTTCGCCGACCCACTACTATCGGCACCGTTCCGACTCCCGGCACCGCGACAGGTACCGTGACTCCCATAGCCTTTCCCCGAGCCTCGAGATCTCGGTCGACCTCCCGGCACCGTTCTGGTTGCAGGTCTGGATCTCGTTCCAGGTACCGGTACGCCTCCCGGTGCCGGTCCCTGATGCCGAGTTGGGCAAGGTCCGATAGAGTCAGAGACTCTGCCCTTGCCTTTTTTTAGTACCTCCATGGCCATCCAGACACGCATCCGTGTCATCCCACATGCGCAGATCTTATGCTCAGGACCACGATTCTGATACGCCCCCCGACAACCTGAGGTGGAGGAGGTCCCAGAGGTAGAGGACCCGGTATGGTGCCCTCTAAGGGGTACGACTACTCGTCTGTCCGCTCTCCTCTCTGCTCACTAGTCTTTCAGTCTGTTAAGGAGAGGTAGTGGCATGGCCAGCGGGCGCCAGCCCCAAAACCGAAGGAGGCTTGGCGAATGAACCTACTTGGCCGCCAGGTGTACTCTGCAGAGGCCCTGCAGCTCTGGGTAGCAAAGCAACAAGCCTTGCTTAGCTGCTATAATTATAGCAACTGGGTGAAGGTACTTGAGTTTATGGAGTTTCTCCCTCAAAGCTCCCGCCAAGAGTTCGCTGCCGTCTTGGAGGACGGGGGAAAAAGGTACCCAGAGCGTCCCTCCAGGCCTCGTTGGACGCAGCAGACTCAGCAGCCAGGACTCTGGCCTTTGATGTCGCCATGAGGTGCATCTCATGGCTTCAGGTTTCAAACCTCCGGCCGGAGCTGCAGTATGCCATTCAGGACTTACCCTTTGTTGGTAAAGGCCTCTTCGCGGCAAAGATAGCCCCAGGCTGCGAAGCCTGATGGACAATAGGGTCCTAATGCGCTCTCTCAGCATGCATATGCCAGCGACCAAACGCAGGCCTTTCTGTCCCCAGCCGCCATACTCTGTGCCTAGCCAGAGACAGGACTTTGGCAAATGGCGAGGCCAAGGTGGTCGCAGACAAACGTCAGGACCCCTAAAGAGCCAAGGTCAAGGTCCCTCGCAATTACCACTGGGACCAAAGACGAACCTTCCAAGGTGCGGCTGAGGGCGGTGTACCAGTCACAGGCTGGGATCCCAATCCCGCTTTCTCCTGGCGTGGCCCCAGTTAATTTCAGATCGCTGGGTCCTGCGCACGGTGGAGCATGGGTACCACCTCTAATTTGTTCCAACTCTGTCCCCCTTCAGGGACCCCTCTCACGAGCAATTCCTCGTACAAGAGGTGCAGACGCCGATGGACGAAAGGGGCAAGGGGGTTTACTCCCGTTATGCCCTAGTCCCCCACTCGAACGGAGGTCTCAGACCTTCCTAGTCCTGCGTGGACTCAACCAGTTTAGGATAAGGTTGAAGTTCCGCATGGTATCCCTGGGAACCATTATCCCATCCTTGCCTCCTGGGGACTGCTATGCCGCCCTCGATATGAAGGACGCGTACTTTCACAACCCCATCTTCCCTCTGCACAGGAGATACCTCCGCTTTCTAGCCAACCGTCAGTACTTCTGGTTTACAGTCCTACTGTTTGGCCTTTCTGCAGCCCCACAGGTATTGACCAAGTATATGGCCATAGTCGCCGCCTACCTTCGCTGATGTCGGATATGCGTTTTTCCATATCTGGACGATTCGCTTATCCAAGGAGACTCCGAGACACAAACCACTCAGCACGTGGGCATCGTCACAGTCTTATTCACAGGTCTAGGCCTGATGATTACTATAGAGCAATCCATTCTGGTTCCCACGCAGAGGTTGGACTTCCTAGGGGCTATCCTGGTCTCCGACCTAGCCGGAGCCTGCTTATCACAGCCGCAGTTTTAGGCGATGGCAACAATCATCCGAGGTCTGCAGACTTTCCCAACGACCTCGGCTCGCACTTGTCTCAGTCTCCTGGGTCCATGGCTGCCCGCAAGTTTGTAACCAAACACGCCAAGCTCCGCCTCCGTCCTCTCCAAGTCCGGCTCACCTCGGCGTACCGTCCGGACAGGGAGCCAATGGTCATGGTAGTCACCGTTCCCTCGAGCACCTTAGGCTCCCTAGAGTGGTGGCTAACTCCCTCCCTGGTGTGGGCAGGGATGCGGTTCCATCCGCCCCAGCCCTCACTGCCCCTGACGACGGACGCATCATCTCTCTGCTCGAGTGCTCATGGTCACCTCCGAGCTTAAGGCCTTTGGTCTTCTCGGGAGCTGGCATTCCACATCAATGCCCCAAAAATGAGAGTAGTCCGCCTGGTGTGCCAGGGGTTCCAGCGGCAGCTGCAAGGCCGTGGTATCTCGGTGTTTACAGCCAACACAACGGCCATATGCTTCATAAATAACCAGGGAGGGACATGGTCCTCCCCCCTTTTGTCAGGAGGCCATCCATTTCTGGGAATTTTGCATGGCCCACTCGATGGAGCTGGTGACATCCTTTCTCCCAGGTGTTCGGAACGCCTTGACGCTTTGACTCAGCAGGTCTTTCCTGTCTTACGAGTGGTCACTCTGCCCCATGTGAGGCGTTCTGCTTTCCAGAAGTGGAGATTTTTCCTCACATAGACCTGTTCGCTCACCGCGAGAGCAGAAAATGCCAGATGTTCTGCTCCTTCCAAGGTCTCTCCTCGGGATCGATCTTGGACGCGTTCCTGATGCCGTGGAAAGGCCAACTCCTTTATGCCTTCCCACTGTTCCCACTGGTTCATTAGGTCCTACTCAAACTCCGCAGGGGCAGAGCGCGCATCATCATGATCACTCCAGCGTGGTCCAGGCAGCACTGATATACCACGTTGCTCGGCCTGTCAATAACCAACCCAATTACCCTGCCACCCCACCCAGACCTCATCACTCAGGGCCACGACAGGCTTCGTCACCCGGACCTGCAGCCTCTTCGCCTCACGGTGTGGCTGCTGCGTAACTGAGCCGGAGTGGCAGGAAGCCTTCCACCTGGTCAACGTACCTGGCCGAGTGGAAGCATTTCTTCTACAGGTGCAATACGCTCGATCTTGCTCCTACTGAGGTCTCGATCCCCTCTGTTTGGCCTGCCTCTGGCCTTCAGCGGCAGGACCTGGTGGTATCATCGCTGAGGGTACACTTGGCAGCCATCTCTACCTTCCAGCCAGGCTAAGGTGGACGTTCCGTGTTCTCACACTCTATGGGTTCGAGGTCCCTCAAGGGCTTGGAGCGCTTGCACCCTCGGGTGCGCCGCCCAGCCCCAACCTGGGACCTCAACCTAGTTTTAACCAGACTTATGTCTCCCCCATTTGAGCTGTTCGCGACCGGCCCTCTGCTATACCTGTCTTGGACGACAACTTTCCTCGTAGCTGTTACATCGGCCAGACGAGTCTCCGAGCTCAGAGGTCTTACGGTGGTTCCGCCGTACACTAGGTTTCACAAAGACAAGGTGCAGTTATGACCACACCCGGCTTTCCTCCCTAAGGTGGTTTCGGCCTTTCATGTTACCCACAGCTCAACGCAATGGACGCAACAGTTGCACTCCCTGGACATCTGTAGAGTGCCCGCATTTATATTGCGCTGACAGAACCATTTCGTAAGGTGCCCCAGCTCTGTCACAGTAGCAGACCAAAGGGAAGGCTTGCTTGTTTTCCTCTCAGAGGATCTCATCTTGGGTGATGGCGTACATCCGCACTTGTTATGATTTGGCTCATATTTCCCCAAACCACATCACCGTGCATTCTACCAGGGCTCAGGCTTCATCTGCCGCCTTGCTGGCTCGTGTTCCTACCCACGAGATCTGTAGCGCAGCTCCATTGGTCCTCGGTCCATACCTTTGCTTCGCAGTATGCCCTGGTTCAACAGTCAAGAGATGCTGTAGCCTCTGGCTCAGCAGTTTTCATTCTGCCACATTTCACTCCGACCCCACCGCCTACGTAAGGCTTGGGATTCACCTAACTGGAATGGATGTGAGCAATCACTCAAAGAAGAAAAGACGGTTACTCACCTTTGTAACTGTTGTTCTTCGAGATGTGTTGCTTATATCCATTCCACACCCGCCCTCCTTCCCCACTGTCGGAGTAGCTGGCAAGAAGGAACTGAGGAGCGGGTGGGCTGGCAGGGGTATATATCGAGCACCATGACGGCGCCACTCTAGGGGGCGACCTGCCGGCCCACTGAGTTGCTAGGGTAAAAGTTTTCCGACGAATGTGCACGCGCGGCGCACACACCTAACTGGAATGGATATGAGCAACACATCTCGAAGAACAACAGTTACAAAGGTGAGTAACCGTCTTCTATGTGTCTCTCTGAAGGTTGTAGTAACCAGTATCTGAACTCTTAATGGGTAAATTACCCTGTGCTAATTGCCATGATGTTTGGGAGAAGGAGAGTTAAGTCTATTGTTTTCTCAGGGCAAAAGGCTGCTGGAGATGTATAAAAACCTTGGGACATGATCCTGCTTCATCTCAAATCCGCTTTGGGTTTCAAGAGGGGGAAACCTTAAGCCATAAGGATTGAGATCCCCAGTCACTGACTGGAGCCACCCTGAATATGGACATTGGACTATAACCTCTGGACTATTTCTAAAAGGACTTTTGGCAACTACAAACTATCTCTGGCATGTATCTGAACCTCAGAATTGACTTCAAGTCTGTCTGTATATTGATCTTTTAACCAACTCTCTCTCTCTTTTCTTTTTTAATAAATTTTAGTTTAGTTAACAAGAATTGACTATAAGCATGTGTTTTGGGTAAGATCTAAATTATAGGGCTGATACTTTGGGACTGGGAGAACCTTTTCTTTTATATGATGAGATAAGATTCTCAGTAATCATCGTCATACCTGATGTGTGTATCTGGATGGAGGCCTGAGGCTGGGCACTTTAAGGGAGCTGCGTTGTTTGGACTTCTGAGTAACCAATGAGGTAACACACAGGCTGTTTTGGGCTGACTTGGTAAATCTAAGGTCTGGTCTACACTACGAATTTATATCGAATTTAGCAGCATTAAATCGCATTAACCCTGCACCCATCCACACAACGAAGCCCTTTATATCGATATAAAGGGCTCTTAATATCGACATCTGTTCTCCTCCCCAACGATGGGAGTAGTGCTGAAATCGGTATTGCCATTTCAGATTAGGGTTAGTGTGGCCGCAATTCGATGGTATTGGCCTCTGGGCGCTATCCCACAGGGCACCATTGTGTCCTCTCTTGACAGCAATCTGAACTTGGATGCACTGGCCAGGTAGACAGGAAAAGCCCCGCGAACTTTTGAATTTCATTTCCTGTTTGCCCAGTGTGGAGCGCTGATCAGCACAGGTGACCATGCAATCCCAGAATCCAAAAAGAGATACTGAAGCTGATCTCTGTACAGGGAGATGAATCTGTTCTATCAGAACTCCGTTCCAAAAGACGAAATGACAAAGCATTTGAAAAAAACTCCAAGGCTATGATGGACAGAGGCCACAATAGGGACTCAACACAGTGCTGCGTGAAACTTAAGGAGCTGAGACAAGCGTAATGGAAAGCCAAAGAATCAAATGGATGCTCATGGAGGGAGGGAGGGGGGACTGAGGACTCCAGCTATCCCACAGTTCCTGCACTCTCTGAAAACTATTTGCATTCTTGGCTGAGCTCCCAAAGCCTGAAGGGTCAAAAACATTGTCATGGGTGAAAGAAAAGGGAAAAAAGTCGTTTCTCACCTTTTTTCAATGTCACCATATGTCTACTGGATGCTGCTGGCAGACGCGGTGCTGCAGCGCTACACAGCAGCATTCCCGTCCCTTCCTGATGGCAGACGGTACAATATGACTGATATCTGTCATCATCATCCCGTGAGTGCTCCTGGCTGGCCTCAGTGAGGTCGGCCAGGGGAGCCTGGGCAAAAATGGGAATGACTCCTGATCATCCCTTCTTTAAGCTTTGTCTAATGGAGATTCAGTCCTGCCTGGAATATCATAGCTACTGGAGGCTGCCTCTTCCCCCCACTCCCCTGGCCCTTTTATCTCTGCTTGCAGAGGCAATAAAATCAGTGTTGTTTCTTATTCCTGCATCCTTTATTACTTCATCACACAAATGCGGGGACACTGCCATGGTAGCCCAAGAGGGGTGAGGGAGGAGGGAAGCAATGGGTGGGGTTGTTGCAGGGGCATCCCCTAGAATGCTAGCACACATATATATACCTGCCCCTGGATATTTCCATTACATGCATCTGAGGAAGTGGGTATTCACCCACGAAAGCTCATGCTCCAAAACGTCTGTTAGTCTATAAGGTGCCACAGGATTCTTTGCTGCTTTTACAGATCCAGACTAACACGGCTACCCTCTGATACATGCAGCTCATCATTTCTGTGGGATGTCTGGGGCTCTGACCCAGAGCGGCCGTTTGCCTCTCTGGTTCTTTAGTAGACTTGCCTGATATTCTTGGCAGGACTGACTCTCCATTAGACAAAACTAAAAGAAGGGAATGACCTGGGGAGTCATTCCCATTTTTGTCTGGGCGCCCTTGGCCAACCTCACTGAGGCCAGCCAGGAGCACCCATGACAGCAGCAGACGGTACAAAAGGACTGGTAACTGTCATTGTCAACTTGCAAAGCAGCAGACGGTACAGGAGAGCTGGTAACTCTTTGCTAACTTGCAAAGGCCAGGGGATGCTGCTGTGTAGCGCTGCAGCACCGCGTCTCTCAGCAGCATCCAATAGACATACGGTGACAGTGAAAAAAGGCTGAACGGGCTCCATGGTTGCCGTGCTATGGCATCTGCCCAGGCAATCCAGAGAAAAGGGTGCGAAATGATGGTCTGCCGTTGCTTTCACGGAGGAAGGAATGAGTGACAACATTTACCCAGAATCACCCGCGACACTGTTTTTGCACCATTATGCATTGTGATCTCAACCTAGAATTCCAATGGGAGGGGGAGACTGCGGGAACTATAGGATAGCTATGGGAAAGCTACCCACAGTGCATCACTCCGGAAATTGACGCTAGTCTCGGTACATGGATGCACACCGCCGAATTAATGAGCTTAGTTTGGCCGCATGTGCTCGACTTTATAAAAATCTGTTTCCAAAAACTGGTTTCTGTAATATTGGAATAATCCCATAGTGTAGACATACCCTAAGTATTGGAATATCTACCAGCTTTTGGGGTTTGTCTGCCCCCTAATTGAGTGACCTCAGCTGGGCAGCATCGTTACAGTGGCGGCGGCGTGCTGGGATCCACAGAGCCAGGTCAATGAAGCTTTGGGTCAGAACCCCACTCTATCCAAACTGGAATTTTGGTATTGAGAGTTTGGTTGGTTAAAGAGCAGTTGCAATGGGTGAGCAAAGAGCATATGAGGCCCTCGACAAAAAAGCCCTGGAAGATTTGTGGGGATAAGCTTTAGAAAGAAAGCTACAAATCAAGAAGCAAGTAGAATGCAAAAGGCAGAAAATAAACTGCAACTGGAGCATGAACAGAATTGAGCAGATCTTCAATTGCTGGAAAAGCAAAAGATAGCTGATATCGAAAAGGAGGCTCATAGAGAACTGCTCGCTGCTGAGGAGAAAGCTCACCAGATGCAACAGGAGATGGACAGACTTCAGCTACGAGTAATGGAAGAGCAGAGAAAGTCACCACCGCCTGGTGCTCCGCTTCCCCACCTCCACGAGAAAAACTGGGAGAGAATGTGTCCCATTTACAACGATACTGAGGATATAGAGGAGTTTTTGTCTACCTTTGAACCCCTCTGCCATCTGTACCAGATCCCCGATGATCAGCGAATGCCTGTCCTGCTGACCAGACTGACTGGAAAAGCCAGGGAGGTATTTAATGATTTGGGGGAACAAGAAGCCTTGGATTATGGGCGGTTTAAAGATTCAGTGTTAAGGCGGTTCAAGGTGACTCCTGATTCTTACAGGGTTAAGTTTAGAAAGTTTAAGATGTCTAATGATTGTACTTTTGATGGGTTTTGTCAAAAAGTGGGTTGTGGGAGCAAAGGCTCATGGGAGTTTTGAAAAACTGCTGGATTTAATAACTTCGGAAGAGTTCCTAGACATTGTGCCTGACCATGTGAGAGCAGCTGTGTGTGATAGGGACCCCGAGTCCTGTTTGCAGTTCACCCTAATGGAGTGACCACGGGCAGCATCATCACAGGGGGTTTCTAGTGGGTCCTGCAGGGAGCAGGTCTGAGCCCAGTGCTAGTCCACAGCCCCACAATGAGCTGGTAGAATACATAAAATCATTGCTGGCAAAGTTTGTAGCTGACACAAAAAGTGGTGAGTGGTAAATAGTGCTGGGAACTGGCCAGTTCCCCCAAGCGACCTTGATCTCTGGGTAAGGGGGCTCGTTTCCACCGCAGGATTTAATACAGCCAGACACCAGCCATCCCTCGGCTAGGAACAAAGAATGTAGCTCACAGTTAATGACCAGGGACCATGCCCTGGGAAGCAAGAACTCTGAAAAAGCTTGCGGGGTCCTGGTGGAGCCCCCTGGAGCTCCTTTAGCTGCGAGGGCACCTGCACCCTGGCGGGCTGAACGGGAATGTCGAGGAGCAGGGAGATGGCATTAGTGGGACCAGCACTGGATGTTGTGTCCCGTTCTGGTGTCCAGAACTGTTGGCAAATTGGAAAGGGGTCTGAAAAGAGTGACAGCGACTCAAGGTCTGGAAAACCTGCCTTCTGGAGAGAGACTCCAGGAGCTCAGTCTGGCTAGGTGAAAGCGTCCTGGTCTACAAGTACCTACATGAGGAGAGGTTTCTGAGGGCTTTGTAGTCTCCCAGGCAAAGGCAGAGCTAGACAACTTCAGCCTGGAAATCAGGTGTGGAGTGAGCACGGAGCAGTTCCCCCAGGGATGGGGCAGTTTTCCCATTGCTGGGATTTGGAGAGGCTCTTTCTAAAAGCCTGACTCTGGCTCAGCCATTAGGTACCCACTGAACACAAGAGTCACTTTCTGTACAGGAGCTAATGGTCCCTTCAGGCCTTGAAATCTATGAAGAAGACTGGGGCCTGGGACCCCCAGCTTTGCCTGTGCCTGCTGGATTCCAGGACTCCCTGCAGCCTCTGCGAGAGGATCTGGACACTGAGGTGCTGACAGTAACCTCCTTGTGTTCTCTTGCAGCAATGGGAGTGAAGTGCCCTGTCAACCTGCAGTTCACGCTGGGCCAGCTGCTGTCCTACCCGTTACTGGAGCACAGCGACACCATCCTCAAGGTGAGCGAAGCCCATGCTGCCCTGGGGATGGACGGGGGCTCAGCGGTGGCCAAACGGCTATGGAGGGGGAGGATGCTGGCACCCATCACTGCGGGACTAGATCCATGGGCAGGCTCAGTGTGCAGTGTGACTCTTGATGTTGGGAGGTCAGGAGCAGAGACAGCCTGCGTTCGACATGGGCAGGCTGGGCTCCTGAAGGGGCGCCCCAGCCCAGAAGCTGAGTGGCTGAAAGCTTGGAGTTGAGGGGATGGGTCAAAGCGCAAGTTTCCCCTGTATAGTCATAAGAGCGGCTGTACTGGGTCAGACCAAAGGTCCATCTAGCCCGGTATCCTGTCTACCAACAGTGACCAATGCCAGGTGCCCCAGAGGGAGTGAACCTAACGGGCAATGATCAAGTGATCTCTCTCCTGCCATCCATCTCCATCCTCTGACAAACAGACGCTAGGGACACCATTCCTTACCCATCCTGGCTAATAGCCATTAATGGACTTACCCACCATGAATTTATCCAATTCTCTTTTAAACCCTGTTTTAGTCCTAGCCTTCACAACCTCCTCAGGTAAGGAGTTCCACAGGTTGACTGTGCGCTGTGTGAAGAAGAACTTCCTTTTATTTGTTTTAAACCTGCTGCCCATTAATTTCATTTGGTGGCCCCTAGTTCTTATATTATGGGAACAAGTAAATAACTTTTCCTTATTCACTTTCTTCACACCACTCATGATTTTACATACCTCTATCATATCCCCCCGTAGTCTCCTCTTTTCCAAACTGAAAAGTCCTAGCCTCTTTAATCTCTCCTCATATGGGACCCTCTCCAAACCCCTAATCATTTTAGTTGCCCTTCTCTGAACCTTTTCTAGTGCCAGTATATCTTTTTGAGATGAGGAGACACATCTGTACGCAGTATTCATGATGTGGGGTGTACCATAGATTTATATAAGGGCAATAAGATATTCTCCGCCTTATTCTTTATCCCTTTTTCAATGATTCCTAACATCCTGTTTTCTTTTTTGACCGCCGCTGCACACTGCATGGACGTCTTCAGAGAACTGTCCACGATGACTCCAAGACCTTTTTCTACATTAGTTGTAGCTAAATTAGCCTCCATCATATTGTATGTATAGTTGGAGTTATTTTTTCCGATGTGCATTACTTTACATTTCTCCACATTCAATTTCATTTGCCATTTTGTTGCCCAGTAACTTAGTTTTGTGAGTTCTTTTTGAAGTTCTTCACAGTCTGCTTTGGTCTTAACTATCTTGAGCAGTTTAGTATCATCTGCAAACTTTGCTGCCTCAAACTTTGCCTTTATCCTCACACACAATTATTTCAAATTTGATGACAATATATATCTCCAGATCAGTGGCACCGCTATGGGCACCCGCATGGCCCCACAATATGCCAACATTTTTATGGCTGACCTGGAACAACGCTTCCTCAGCTCTCATCCACTCACGCCCCTTCTCTACCTACGCTACATTGATGACATCTTCATCATCTGGACCCATGGGAAGGAGACTCTGGAAAAATTCCACCACGATTTCAACAGCTTCCACCCCACCATCAACCTCAGCCTGGACCAATCTACACGGGAGGTCCACTTTCTTGACACCACGGTGCAAATAAGTGATGGTCACATTAACACCACCCTATATCGAAAACCTACCGACCACTATGCCTACCTTCATGCCTCCAGCTTCCATCCCGGGCACATCACACGATCCATTGTCTACAGCTCTCCTCCCTTGGTTTCACACCTCAACTGCTAGAACAGGGCCTCATCCTCCCTGATTGAACTAACCTCGTTATCTCTAGCCTGCTTCTTGCTTGCATATATATGCCTGCCCCTGGAAATTTCCGCTACATGCATCCGACGAAGTGGGTATTCACCCACGAAAGCTCATGCTCCAAAACGTCTGTTAGTCTATAAGGTGCCACAGGATTCTTTACTGCTTTTACAGATCCAGACTAACATGGCTACCCTCTGATATTTGCCACCTCACCGTTTACCCTTTTCTCCAGATCATTTATGAATAAGCTGAATAGGATTGGTCCTAGGACTGACCCTTGGGGAACACCACTAGTTACCCCTCTGCATTCTGAGAATTCACCATTTATTCCTACCCTTTGTTCCCTGTCTTTTAACTAGTTTTCAGTCCTGACAGGGGGCAGGACCTCCTGTGACCCTAGTGTACACAGCTGGCTAAGAGGCTCTGAACCTGCAGGGAGTCTTGTTTTTGGGCAGGGGGTGGGTCTGAAGGGGAATGAAGGCAGTTGTAAAAATTATATATAAAAACAAATGGAAGAAAGGGGAAGTTGCTATTAGTGAATATAAATCTGAAGCTAGAAATTGTAGAAAATCAATAAGGAAAACCAAGGGGAATAAGGAGAAATCTATGGCCAGCAGATGAGTTTTAAAGTATATTAGGAACAAAAAATATCCAAACAATGATATTTGTCCATTACTAGATGGAAATGGTAGAATTATCAATAATAATAGGCAGACATGTTAAATAAATGTTCTATATTTGAAAAAAAACCAGTCATCATGTCCTATCATGATAGTAACACTCTTTTCATTTTGCTAGTATCTCAAGAGGATTTTAAGCTAACTGCAGTGACTCCATAGTGTCGGTTCCAACCTCAGGGCGAGTGTTAGGAACCAGAGAACAAACAACTTATCAAGTATGAACTCCACAGGCACTATAACAGCCTTGACACGGAGTCACAGACGGGCCCCTGGGTCTGGCCACCCCAGTCCCTTTGTGATAGATGGTCCTTTACACCAAAGGTCACAGCAATATTCAGGTTGCTCCTACTCCCAAAGAACCAGTCACTTGCCTCAGGTCAGTTGTACTTTAGATCGCTCACCAAAGATAATGCCTGTAGCCGATCCTATAATAAACTAGCTCACGGTTGGACAAACCTGAGCCTGAGAAGGCGCCAACATTGCCAAAGAGCCACAGTAATATATCAGTAGCCCCCCGTCAGCCCTCCCCAGCTCCTGGTGTCTCCCACCTGCCAGCAGCACCTAAACCTCCACCCCTGCGCCTCCCACCCGCTGCAATCAGCTGTTTTGTGGTGTACAGGGGGCTCGGGGGGGAGGGGGAGGAGCAAGGGCAGGGCAGACTGAGGGGAAGGGGCAGGGGCCTTGGGGGAAGGAGTGGAGTGGGGCTGGGGCCTGGGGCAGAACCAGGGATTGAGCAGGGAGCACCCCCTGGCACACTGGAAAGTTGACGCCTATAGCTCCAGCCTCGGAGCCGGTGCCTAGACAAAGAGCCGCGTATCAACCTTTGAAGAGCCACATGTGGCTCTGGAGCCAGAGGTTGGCCACCCCTGGCCTAGCTAAAGATAATATTCAATAGGAAAAGGAAACAAGAGAGTTATTTACAAGGTTAAAGCAGGTAACCATACATATGCAAAGGAGTGACAATCTTAAGTTTCAACAAATAATAGAAGCTTCTATAAGCAAGTTCTATATGTCCTTTAGGGCAGGCTGAGCGGTTTGGCTTATGCTTAGTAATCCTGGCTCCTCGGAGTCCAAGCAGCCATGAGATACAGTGCCTCCTTGTTATGGGTTTGTATCCCTTCCCCCGCCCTGCTGTTTCCAGCTGAAAAGTCAGCTCATGGGAGGAATTCACTTGCAAGTCTCCCCTTCATGCAGGAGGGAGGAAAGCAAATCAACAAACTCTTTTGTCCTCTTTGATGTTCCCCAGTAGTTCCTCTGGTGTTCGTGAGCCTTCCTTCTGGGGCAGGCCAGCACACCTTCTGGTGGAGGCCAGCACACCTTCTGGTGGAGGACAGGACTCTTTGCTGCTTTTACAGATCCAGACTAACACGGCTACCCCTCTGATACAATTCAGGGTTGCGAACTATAGCGCAACCTCGTCCAGACCGAGCCTCCAATCAATAGGGCATAGATTTATTACGAATTGGGGAAACTTTTGGGAAAGGGGGAGCCTGTACAGGAAGGATGGGCTCCACCTAAACCAAAATGGAACCAGATTACTGGCATGTCAAATTGACAAGGTCGTAGAGCAGTTTTTAAACTAAGGGCTGGAAGAAAGCCGATAGGTGCAGAGGAGCACGTGGTTCAGACAGTGATAATGGGACACAGTAATACCAGGGTACAAAATATATCAGAGGGACAGAACAGGTCGTGCTCAAGGAGGAGTGGCACTATATGTGAAAGAAAGCGTAGAATCAAATGAAGTAAAAATCTTAAATCAACCAAACTGTACCATAGAATCTCGGTGGACAGTAATTCCATGCTCTAATAATAAGAATAATGCAATAGGGATCTATTACCGACCACCTGGCCAGGATGGTGATAGTGACTGTGAAATGCTCAGGGAGATTAGAGAGGCTATTAAAATAAAAAAACTCCATAATAATAATGGGGGATTTCAACTATCCTCATATTGACTGGGTACATGTCCCCCCTCTGGACGGGATGGGGATGGAGAGATAAAGTTTCTTGACACTTTAAACAACTGCTTCTTGGAGCAGCTAGTCCTGGAACCCACCAGAGGAGAGGGAATTCTTGATTTAGTCCTAAGTGGAGCACAGGATCTGGTCCAAGAGGTGAATATAGCTGGACTGATTGGTAATAGTGACCATAGTATATTTAAATTTAACATTCCTATGGTGGGTAAAACACCAAAGCAGCCCAACGTAGCATTTAATTTCAGAAAGGGGACTACATAAATATTAGGACGTTAATTAAAGAGAAATTAAAAGGTTTCCATGCAAGCTGCATGGAAACTTTTTAAAGGCACTGTGACGATGCGGTTCTGGCGGAACCCAACTGAGAGTGCCAATTCAGGACCAATTGCTTAAACAGGGCAGTCACAGCCCTAGGCTGGGGTTTTTCCACCTCTAAGACAAACCAAACCAGCCAGACAAAAAGGACTTCGGTTTCACCCCTCTGGCTAACCACAAGTCACACAAGCAATTTCCTTAGACACTCCAGTCTTCCAGTATCACCACCAGTGCCACTGTCCTGGGGATGAATGGTTATGAAAACCAACACCCCAGTAAAAGAACAAGGTTCTCTCGATCCCAAAGGAACAAGCCCCAGACCCAGGTCAATATACACATCAGATCTTACCCACAAATCATGCTGTTGCCAATCCTTTAGAATCTAAAATCTAAAGGTTTATTCATAAAGGGAAAAAGATAGAGATGAGAGCTATAATTGGTTAAATGGAATCAATTACATACAGTAATGGCAAAGTTCTTAGTTCAGACTTGTAGCAGTGATGGAGTAAACTGCAGGTTCAAATCAAGTCTCTGGAGAACTTCCCCCGCTGGGATGGGTCATCAGTCCCTTGTGTAGAGCTTCAGCTTGCAGCAAAGTCCCTCCAGAGGTAGGAAGCAGGATTGAAGACCAGATGGAGATGAGGCATCAGCCTTATATAGGCACTTCCAGGTGTAAGAACACTTCTTTGTTCTTACTGTGGAAAATTACAGCAAAATGGAGTTTGGAGTCACATGGGCAAATCCCTGCACACCCTGCTGAGTTACAAGGCATATCTGCCTCCTCTCAATGGGTCAATTGTGTAGCTCATGGTCCTTAATGGGCCATCAAGCAGGCTAAGCAGAGCTAACACCAACTTGTCTGGGGTGTTTCCCAGACTTGCAGCACCAATTTGGAATACAGACAGAATACAGCCAATACTTATAACTTCAACTACAAAATGATACAGACATACAGACAGCATAATCATAAGCAGTAACCCAGAACCTGGTATTAGACACCTTATATGACCCCCTTTGCATAAGAATTGGTGCCACTACAGGATCTTGGTTGCAAACCATGTTCTATATGGTCCCAGTTTATATCAATAACATCAAACCCCCAATGCAAAATTGATGCAGGAAGGGATGAGACAGACATCCCTGACTGCATCCCAAGAGCCCCTCATCCTTGGGTCTGTCTCACTACAGCCAGTGTTGGGCTAGAGGCCATACCAGTGTATAACAGAAATGGTTTATCAAAGTCATGTTCAATAACTTGATTGAATCTCTTTACAAACTCAAGGTATAACTTGGTTAACTTTTGCAGCATGGTTCCTGTATATTTCATGTGATCCTGCCAAGAGCTAAAGAAAACAGCTACTTTATCTGTACACGCTCTGGCAAATGTTTGGAACCCAATTAACATCAAACCAATAGAGATATTAATGTTGTTCGTAGTACAGGAATCTTGGCGTTTAGCCATAAAAGCAATATGATATTGTGCTTTAGTTTCCCTTTTCATACAGCACATTAGATCTGGGATGTCTTTTCCCCTGTGAAAAGTTCCAATACTGTTTATAGGCATCAACTGTGAAACATTAGTGTAGCAATGCCTTTTAACATAAAGTGTATTCTCATGTGTTCCTTTTAACATGTTTAAGGGATTTCCCAAAGGATTGGGCACATTGTACATCCTTACAGCTTTTAGTAATTGCAACACATTAGTTACAAAAATTGCAATTAGCAATAACAACAAATTCATTGCAAGTGTCCATTTACAATCATATTTGTCATGCCACACCTTTGGCTCAATGCCATTGGGGTTTGAGCATTTTAGGGTTAACCTGTTGCTCCCCTTTGCAAAATTGAGTTTTCTCTCTTCTCCTTGTCCTGCAGGATCAAACCCTGATTTCTCCTGCTTAACCAAATTCACAGGCTGATGGGGTGGGCTCCCTGTGCTAATAGCAATTAGAAAGCAGCAAAGAATCCTGTGGCACCTTATAGACTAACAGACGTTTTGGAGCATGAACTTTCATGGGTGAATACCCACTTCCTCAGATGCATGTAGTGGAAATTTCCAGGGGCAGGTATATATATGCTAGCAAGCAAGCTAGAGATAACGAGGTCAGTTCAATCAGGGAGGATGAGGCCCTGTTCTAGCAGTTGAGGTGTGAAAACCAAGAGAGGAGAAACTGGTTCTGTAGTTGGCAAGCCATTCACAGTCTTTGTTCAATCCTGAGCTGATGGTGTCAAATTTGCAGATGAACTGAAGCTCAGCAGTTTCTTTTTGAAGTCTGGTCCTGAAGTTTTTTTGCTGCAGGATGGCCACCTTAAGGTCTGCTATAGTGTGGCCAGGAAGGTTGAAGTGTTCTCCTACAGGTTTTTGTATATTGCCATTCCTAATATCTGATTTGTGTCCATTTATCCTTTTCCGTAGAGACTGTCCAGTTTGGCCGATGTACATAGCAGAGGGGCATTGCTGGCATACAATGGCATATATTACATTGGTGGATGTGCAGGTGAATGAACTGGTGATGGTGTGGCTGATCTGGTTAGGTCCTGTGATGGTGTCGCTGGTGTATATATGTGGGCAGAGTTGGCATCGAGGTTTGTTGCATGGATTGGTTCCTGAGATAGAGTTATTATGGTGCGGTGTGCAATTAGAAAGTCTTTTTTCTCCCTGCCAGCCAGGTAATTTGCATCAACACAGACACTAGCTTTTAGATTTTCAGCTGCTACCCATTTTAATGCTGGACTCTGTTTTACAGAGATACCACACAAATTTAAATAGTTGGAGGGTGAGAGTCTGCTTGCTTTTCCCTGCATCCTTAAGCATTTAGCCATAAAACCGTTTAGCTCTGAAACACCAGCAACCAAATCTGTCCTTAGATCCTGAAGCACAGACTGCTCACTCACAGAATTAGCATGGAGACATTCCTTTCCCAACACCATTGTCTTCCCAACAAGCTGGCCACACACAGCCATTTGATTATAGGGCTGCTCAACTTTCTTAACAGCTTCTACTCTATCTGAGGGTATGGCTACACTTGAAATTTCGGCAGTGCTTTGACGTGTGAGTGTGGTTGGAGCTCCAGTGCTGGGAGAGAGCTCTCCCAGCACTGCACATACTCCACATCCTCTACGGGTGTAGCTTGCAGCGCGGGGAGCCGCGCTCCCAGCGCTGCGGCGCTGATTACACGGAGGCTTTACAGCGCTGTATCTTGCAGCGCTCGGGGGGTGTTTTTTCACACCCCTGAGGGCGAAAGTTGCAGCGCTGTAAAGCGCCAGTGTGGCCATGGCCTGAGACCTTTTTAAAGCTACCCCCACTTTATCTTTCAAAAGGAAGGTCAGTGGATCCATTCACAACAGAAAATTTCTGGCTGTTAGGAACTGAAACTTCCTTGATTAAGTATCAGAGTGGTAGCTGTGTTAGTCTGGATCTGTAAAAGCAGCAAAGAATCCTGTGGCACCTTATAGACTAACAGACGTTTTGGAGCATGAGCTTTCGTGGGTGAATACCCACTTCTTCACATGCATGTGGTGGAAATATCCAGGGGCAGGTATATATATGCTAGCAAGCAAGCTAGAGATAACGAGGTCAGTTCAATCAGGGAGGATGAGGCCCTGTTCTAGCAGTTGAGGTGTGAAAACCAAGAGAGGAGAAACTGGTTCTGTAGTTGGCAAGCCATTCACAGTCTTTGTTCAATCCTGAGCTGATGGTGTCAAATTTGCAGATGAACTGAAGCTCAGCAGTTTCTCTTTGAAGTCTGATCCTGAAGTTTTTTTGCTGCAGGATGGCCACCTTAAGGTCTGCTATAGTGTGGCCAGGGAGGTTGAAGTGCTCTCCTACAGGTTTTTGTATATTGCCATTCCTAATGTCTGATTTGTGTCCATTTATCCTTTTCCGTAGAGACTGTCCAGTTTGACCGATGTACATAGCAGAGGGGCATTGCTGGCATATATTACATTGGTGGATGTGCAGGTGAATGAACCAGTGATGGTGTGGCTGATCTGGTTAGGTCCTGTGATGGTGTCGCTGGTGTAGATATGTGGGCAGAGTTGGCATCGAGGTTTGTTGCATGGATTGGTTCCTGAGCTAGAGTTATTATGGTGCGGTGTGCAGTTACTGGTGAGAATATGTTTCAGGTTGGCAGGTTGCCTGTAGGCGAGGACTGGCCTGCCACCCAAGGCCTGTGAAAGTGTGGGATCATCGTCCAGAATGGGTTGTAGATCCTTGATGATGCGTTGGAGGAGTTTTAGCTGGGGGCTGTATGTGAGGGCCAGTGGAGTCCTGTTGGTTTCTTTCTTGGGTTTGTCTTGCAGTAGGAGGCTTCTGGGTACACGTCTGGCTCTGTCGATCTGTTTCCTTATTTCCTTGTGCGGGTATTGTAGTTTTGAGAATGCTTGGTGGAGATTTTGTAGGTGTTGGTCTCTGTCTGAGGGGTTAGAGCAGATGCGGTTGTACCTCAGTGCTTGGCTGTAGACAATGGATCGTGTGATGTGTCCGGGATGGAAGCTGGAGGCATGAAGGTAGGCATAGCGGTCGGTAGGTTTTCGATATAGGGTGGTGTTAATGTGACCATCACTTATTTGCACCGTGGTGTCAAGAAAGTGGACCTCCCGTGTAGATTGGTCCAGGCTGAGGTTGATGGTGGGGTGGAAGCTGTTGAAATCATGGTGGAATTTTTCCAGAGTCTCCTTCCCATGGGTCCAGATCATGAAGATGTCATCAATGTAGCATAGGTAGAGAAGGGGCGTGAGTGGACGAGAGCTGAGGAAGCGTTGTTCCAGGTCGGCCATAAAGATATTGGCATATTGTGGGGCCATGCGGGTGCCCATAGCAGTGCCACTGATCTGGAGATATATATTGTCATCAAATTTGAAATAGTTGTGTGTAAGTAAAAAGGCACAGAGCTCAGCAGCCAGTTGTGCTGTGGCATCATCAGGGATAGTGTTCCTGACAGCTTGTATTCCATCTGTGTGTGGGATGTTTGTGTAGAGAGCCTCTACATCCATGGTGGCTAGGATGGTGTTTTCTGGGAGGTGACCAATGCATTGTAGTTTCCTCAGGAAATCAGTGGTGTCACGGAGATAGCTGAGAGTGCTGGTGGCATAGGGTCTGAGTAGAGAGTCCATATATCCGGACAGTCCTTCAGTGAGAGTGCCAATGCCCGAGATGATGGGGCGTCCAGGATTTCCGGGTTTGTGGATCTTGGGTAGTAGATAGAATAACCCTGGTCGGGGCTCTAGGGGTATGTTGATTTCTTCTGGTGTTAGTGTAGGGAGTGTCCTGAGTAGATGCTGTAGTTTCTTAGTGTATTCCTCAGTGGGATCTGAGGGAAGTGGCCTGTAGAATTTGGTATTGGAGAGTTGTCTGGCGGCCTCCTTTTGGTAGTCAGACCTGTTCATGATGACAACGGCACCTCCTTTATCAGCCTCTTCGATGATAATGTCAGGGTGGTTTCTGAGGCTGTGGATGGCATTGCGTTCTGCATGACTTAGGTTGTGAGGCAAGCGATGTTGTTGTTCCACAATTTCTGCCTGTGCACGCCGGCAGAAGCATTCAATGTATAGGTCCAGACTGTCATTTCGACCCTCAGGAGGAGTCCATGTGGAGTTCTTCTTCTTGTGCTGTTGGTGGGAGGGCACCTGTGTATCAGTGCACTGTTCAGTGTTGTCCTGGAAGTGTTCTTTGAGTCGGAGACGGCGAAAGTAGGCTTCCAGATCGCCACAGAACTGTATCATGTTGGTGGGGGTGGCAGGGCAGAAAGAGAGTCCCCGAGATAGGACAGACTTGTCTTCTGGGCTGAGTGTGTAGTTGGATAGATTGACGATATTGCTGGGTGGGTTAGGGGTACCACGGTTGTGGCCCCATGTGGCAGGTAGGAGTTTAGACAGCTTACAGTCTTTTTTCCTTTGTAGAGAGGTGAAGTGAGTAATGTAGATCTCCTGTCTTATTCTAGTGAAGTCCGTTTGTATAGAAATTTGGTTATTAATGAGAGTCTCCAGGTTGGAGAGCTCTTTTTTGATGTTTTCCTGTTTGCTGTATAGGATGCTGATCAGGTGGTTCCTCAGTTTTTTTGATAGAATATGGCATAATCTCTCACTGTGGTCTGTGTAGTATGTAGATAGCAGTGGATTTTTTACCTTTAGTCCATTTGGTATGATGTCCATCCGTTTGCATTTGGAAAGGAAGATGATATCTGTCTGTATTTGTGCAAGTTTCTTCATGAGGTTGATGGATTTCCACTCCATACGGCTAAATGCAGTGCCTTGCATGGTGTCAAGTATCAGAGGGGTAGCCGTGTTAGTCTGGATCTGTAAAAGCAGCAAAGAATCCTGTGGCACCTTATAGACTAACAGACGTTTTGGAGCATGAGCTTTCATGGGTGAATACCCACAAACCTCGATGCCAACTCTGCCCACATATCTACATCAGCGACACCATCACAGGACCTAACCAGATCAGCCACACCATCACTGGTTCATTCACCTGCACATCCACCAATGTAATATACGCCATCATATGCCAGCAATGCCCCTCTGCTATGTACATCGGCCAAACTGGACAGTCTCTACGGAAAAGGATAAATGGACACAAATCAGACATTAGGAATGGCAATATACAAAAACCTGTAGGAGAGCACTTCAACCTCCCTGGCCACACTATAGCAGACCTTAAGGTGGCCATCCTGCAGCAAAAAAACTTCAGGACCAGACTTCAAAGAGAAACTGCTGAGCTTCAGTTCATCTGCAAATTTGACACCATCAGCTCAGGATTGAACAAAGACTGTGAATGGCTTGCCAACTACAGAACCAGTTTCTCCTCTCTTGGTTTTCACACCTCAACTGCTAGAACAGGGCCTCATCCTCCCTGATTGAACTGACCTCGTTATCTCTAGCTTGCTTGCTAGCATATATATACCTGCCCCTGGATATTTCCACCACATGCATGTGAAGAAGTGGGTATTCACCCACGAAAGCTCATGCTCCAAAACGTCTGTTAGTCTATAAGGTGCCACAGGATTCTTTGCTGCTTTTCCTTGATTAAATCACTTTCACACCCTTCAGTTGTACCAAACTGCTTGCACAGATTACCCTGAGGATTCCTTTCCCCAGGAGCTTTTCTAAGCAACAATTTGCCCCTTACAGACATTCTGCTCTTACCTTCTTCACCTAGGGCTTGCTCT
Source organism: Gopherus flavomarginatus (assembly GCF_025201925.1). Classification (NCBI taxonomy): domain Eukaryota; kingdom Metazoa; phylum Chordata; order Testudines; family Testudinidae; genus Gopherus; species Gopherus flavomarginatus. The sequence goes on from NC_066617.1 coordinate 379,999,127, forward strand.
AAAGGAACACTTTCCTGATTCACAACAGACTCTTTCTGGGTCTTACTTACATCCATGATCACCTTTGGCCAATCCGGCAGATTTCTACCCACTTTCCTTTCAGGCAAACTTATAGACTTACTAGATAAAAGTTTAGAGGTTCTCTCCTTCCCTCTGCAACTTTCCTCATAGTCACTGGCCACCTGCACGTTGTCAGGCTCAACACCCACAAGTTTAGCAATCTTTTCCTCCTTTTTACAAGGTGTTAAACTGTCAGTAGGTAACACAATTAAATCACTTTCATGCTCTCCTTGTGCCCTGGCTAGGATATTACCCTGATCAGACAGAGCTGCTACACCCTTTTCCAGCCTCACATTATCAACCAGCAAACTACAAGCACCAGAATTGTCAGGTCTCTGGGACTTTGCTAAGACACTAACTGGATGCAACCTAGTTACAGGGCCATTCTCCCCCGCAGACACAAACTTAGGACCATTCCCTTCCTGGACTTTAGCTGTATTTACAACCAGCTCTGAGACAACTGAATCACCCTCAACCATCACAGGCTGAAAGGCACCTTCTGTCTGCTCCACAGACTCAGAAGAGCCGGAGACACATTCTCCTTCACCAGACACACAGCTTGGGATTTCCTTTCCCTTGTCCCAGCACACAGGGCTGTTCACAGACAACTGCTTGGAGACTGAGGTAGCTTCCTCCATAGGCAAGTCAATACCCCGACAGACACAGGCACATTTCCTTCACTGTCACATTTCTCCACACAGGAAACAGGTAAGGGATAGAGACACTCATTTTCCACTATTTCTGCCTTCCCAAACTGCTGACCAGATAAAGCCATCACCTCACAAGGCTGCCTAGGCTCCTCCAAACTTTCCCTACCAGGCACATTGCCACCTTCAACAGATAAGCTGCTGCTTTTTTCACTACACTGAGCTACTTCCAGCAAACCACAGTTACCCATTTCAGGTTTACTTTTACAAGCTGTACTAGCCACCAATCCATTACCCATCACAAATCTACCCTTTCCTTCCTCAGTTAGGGCTTCCACCTGACCATTTACTTGAATCTGCTCCTGAGAAACATTTTCCTCCCCAGTGAGATCTTTTTGCTCTTGATCTAATTCCAGATTCACTTCTGAGACATCAGACAGACATTCAGACACTCCATTCACAGACACTCTGCTTTCTTGCACAGACAAACAGCTATTACCCACCAGGTTAGACTCCCCCTCTCCCCGGCCATAGCAGAACTGGTTACACACAGAAAACTGCCCAGAGTAATACCACAGATCAACATAGTTATAAACTGGATTGTCAAGAGGATACAGTTTTTACTGTTCTTTCCTTGCTTTTTTGACTTGGAGCCGAAGTCTGGCAGTTTCTTGTTGCATCTTGTGAGTCTCCTGTTGCCTTTGTCGGGCTTTCTCCTCAGCAGCCATCAGCTCTTTCTTTCTCTCAGCAGCCTCTTTCTCCAGCTGGGCCAAGGCTTGCTTCTCTTTCATTCGAATTTCTGCCAGTTTTTGCTTATATTCAGACTGCAGGCTGTCCATCAGGGCTTGCAATTTCATTCCTTTTGCTGATGCTTTCTGGCTCATGGTCACTGATCTTTAACCAACCAAATTCTCAATCCCAATTTTAAATTTGGATAGTGTGGGGTTCTGACCCAAACCTTAAATGACCTGGTTCTGTGGATCCTAGCACGACTATGCCACTGTGACAATGCAGTTCTGGCGGGACCCAACTGAGAGTGCCAATTCAGAACCAATTGCTCAAACAGGGCAGTCACAGCCCTAGGCTGGGGTTTTTCCACCTCTAAGGCAAACGAAACCAGCCAGACAAAAAGGACTTCGGTTTCACCCCGCTGGCTAACCACAAGTCACACAAGCAATTTCCTTACACACTCCAGTCTTCCAGTATCACCACCAGTGCCACCCGTCCTGGGGATGAATGGTTATGAAAACCAACACCCCAGTAAAAGAAAAAGGTTCTCTCGATCCCAAAGGAACAAGCCCCAGACCCAGGTCAATATACACATCAGATCTTACCCACAAATCACGCTGTTGCCAATCCTTTAGAATCTAAAATATAAAGGTTTATTCATAAAAGGAAAAAGGTAGAGATGAGAGCTAGAATTGGTTAAATGGAATCAATTACATACAGTAATGGCAAAGTTCTTAATTTAGGCTTGTAGCAGTGATGGAGTAAACTGCAGGTTCAAATCAAGTCTCTGGAGAACATCCCCCGCTGGGATGGGTCATTCAGTCCCTTGTTCAGAGCTTCAGTTTGTAGCAAAGTCCCTCCAGATGTAGGAAACAGGATTGAAGACAAGATGAGGCATCAGCCTTATATAGGCACTTCCAGGTATAAGAACACTTCTTTGTTCTTACTGTGGAAAATTACAGCAAAATGGAGTTTGAAGTCACATGGGAAAATCCCTGCACACCCTGCTGAGTTACAAGGCGTATCTGCCTCCTCTCAATGGGTCAGTTGTGTAGCTGATGGTCCTTAATGGACCATCAAGCAGGCTAAGCAGAGCTAACACCAACTTGTCTGGGGTGTTTCCCAGAATTGCAGCACCAGTTTGAAATACAGACAGTATACAGCCAATACTTATAACTTCAACTACATAATGATACAGACGTACAGACAGCATAATCATAAGCAGTAACACAGAACCTGGTCTTAGGCACCTTATATGACCCCCTTTACATCGGATTTGGTGCCACTACAGGACCTTGGTTGCAAACCATGTTCTATATGGTCCCAGTTTATATCACTAACGTCACAGGCACCATAAGAGAGTCTCAGCTTAAATGTATGCCCCAAATTAAAAAACATTGTAACAGAACCAAAAAATTGCCACCACGGCTAAACAACAAAGTAAAAGAAGCAGTGAGAGACAAGAAGGATTCTTTAAAAAGTGGAAGTTAAATCCTAGTGAGGAAAATAGAAAGGAGCATAAACTCTGGAAAATGAAGTGTAAAAATATAATTAGGAAGGCCAAAAAAGAATCTGAAGAACAGTTAGCCAAAGAGTCCAAAACTAATAGCAATTTTTTTTTAAGTACATCACAAGCAGGAAGCCTGCTAAACAACCAGTGGGGCCACTGGACGATCAAGATGCTAAAGGAGCACTCAAGGACTATAAAGCCATTGCAGAGAAACTAAATGGATTCTTTGCATTGGACTTCACAGCTGATGATGTGAGCGAGATTCCCAAACCTGAGCCATTCATTTTAGGTGACAAATCTGCGGAACTGTCCCAGATTGAAGTGTTATTAGAGGAGGTTTTGGAACACATTGATAAACTAAACAGTAATAAGTCACCATAACCGATGCTGTTCACCCAAGAGTCTGAAGGAACTCAAATGTGAAATTGCAGAACTACTAACTGTAGTAGGTAACCTATTGCTTAAATCAGCTTCTGTACCAGGTGACTGGAGGATAGCTAATGTGACACTAATTTTTAAAAAGGGCTCCAGAGGTGATCTGGCAATTTCAGGCGAGTAAGTCTGACTTTAGTACTGGGCAAACTGGTTGAAACTATAGTAAAGAACAGAATTGTCACACATAGGTTAACATGATTTGTTGGGGAAAATTCGACATGGTTTTTGTAAAGGGAAATCATGACTCACCAATCTACTAGAATTCTCTGAGGGGCTCAACAAGCATGTGGACAAGGGGGATCAAGTGTACTTAGATTTTCAGAAACGAAGTGCATCTGAGGAAGTAGGTATTAACCCACGAAAGCTCATGCTCCAAAACGTCTGTTAGTCTATAAGGTGCCACAGGACTCTTTGCTGCTTTTACAGATCCAGACTAACACGGCTACCCCTCTGATAATTAGATTTTCAGAAAGCCTTTGACAAGGTCCCTCACCAAAGGCTGTTACACAAAGTCAGCTGTCATGGGATAAGAGGGAAGGTCCTCTCATGGATTGGTAGCTGTTTAAAAGACAGGAAACAAAGGGTAGGAACAAATGGTCAGTTTTCAGAATGGAGAGAGGTAAATAGTGGTGTCCCCCAGGCATCTGTACTGGGACCGGTCCTATTCAACATATTCATAAATATGGTGTCTGTCTCTTCCTGGGCCCTTGCGCTTGACCAGAAGGATCAATGAGAACACCACGTGCACCCAGAGCCCTGTAGTTACTCCTGATCGGCTCAGGGTCAGACCTCACAGTATCGTTAGTGCCCACATGGATGAGTAGCATGGGGTAGTAGTCACAGGGCCAGATGATCCTCAGCAATCCCTCTGTCTCAGATACGGCCCCTGGCAGGCAACACCTTCCAGGATGCCACGTCAGGCCTGCAGACAAATGCATCTGTTCCCCTTAGAACAGAGTCTCTGACTACCGTCACCCTCCGTTTTCTCTTGGGGGTGGTGGCCACAATCCTTGCAGCCTTGGGGGTACATGGCTTCTCCTCTACTGCCTTTGGGGGCAATTCCTCATCGCTCATTGCCGCAGCATATTGGTTTGTTATCAGTGTGGACGGGGGTTGGGAGCACTGCCTGCTGCCAGAAGTAGCCAGCAGCCAGATTCCTCCATGTGCAGGCACCATTTCTTTCTGCCCTGGTGGCACTCCTACAGTGCTCTCCAGCCAGATTGCTTCTTCAGCCTTGGAGGTCCCTATAGGCATGTTTTCAATGAATTCCTCTCGGGCATGGATGCTCCTCAGCCTAGCCACCTCCTCCTGCAGCTCTCCCGCCTGCTTCCTGAGAGATTCCGCCATCCTCACCTTCTGTGATGGGGAAATGCATGGCATTCTCTGCAGATCCCCCCGAGATCTGGGCAGAGGCATCCATGGGCAGGTTCCCTGGCTGGACACAGGCGTTGGTGGAGGAGACAGGAGCAGTGTTAGCTTTGGTGACATGGCTTTTTTGAACCATAGTGATCTTGCTCTTTCTCCCGCCTACAGACTCCCTCTCCAATTCCCCTGTTTGCTGCCCGCTGGTTGCTTAGCCTGTCTTTTAAGCCCTTCTCTCCTAGGTCAGCCCTGCCTCCCTCTTAAAACCTGGAGGAAGGGCATTTGAGGATCAAAGGACAAGAGGCTGGAGCCTTGCTAGTGCCCACTCAGCCAGCAGTTAGTTGGTCCCTGGGCCCCTGTGACAATGTGGTTCTGGCGGGACCCAACTGAGAGTGCCAATTCAGGATCAATTGCTCAAACAGGGCAGTCACAGCCCAAGGCTGGGGTTTTTCCACCTCTAAGGCAAACCAAACCAGCCAGACAAAAATAACTTCGGTTTCACCCCACTGGCTAACCACAAGTCACACAAGCAATTTCCTTAGACACTCCAGTCTCCCAGTATCACCACCAGTGCCACTCGTCCTGGGGATGAATGGTTATGAAAACCAACACCCCAGTAAAAGAAAACAGTTCTCTCGATCCCAAAGGATCAAGCCCCAGACCCAGGTCAATATACACATCAGATCTTACCCACAAATCATGCTGTTGCCAATCCTTTAGAATCTAAAATATAAAGGTTTATTCATAAAGGGAAAAAGGTAGAGCTCAGAGCTAGAATTGGTTAAATGGAATCAATTACATACAGTAATGGCAAAGTTCTTGGTTCAGGCGTGTAGCGCAGATGGAGTAAACTGCAGGTTTAATTCAAGTCTCTGGAGAACATCCCCCGCTGGGATGGGTCATCAGTCCCTTGTGTAGAGCTTCAGTTTGTAGCAAAGTCCCTCCAGAGGTAGGAAGCAGGATTGAAGACCAGATGGAGATGAGGCATCAGCCTTATATAGGCACTTCCAGGTGTAAGAACACTTCTTTGTTCTTACTGTGGAAAATTACAGCAAAATGGAGTCTGCAGTCACATGGGCAAGTTTCTGCACACCCTGCTGAGTCACAAGGCGTATCTGCCTCCTCTCAATGGGTCAGTTGTGTAGCTGATGGTCCTTAATGGGCCATCAAGTAGGCTAAGCAGAGCTAACACCAACTTGTCTGGGATTTTTCCCAGAAATACAGCACAAATTTGAAATACAGACAGTATACAGCCAATACTCATAACTTCAACTACAAAATGATACAGACATACAGACAGCATAATCCTAACCAGCAATCCGTAACCTGGTTTTAGACCCCTTATATGACCCCCTTTACATAAGAGTTGGTGCCACTACAGGACCTTCATTGCAAACCCTGTTCTATATGGTCACAGTTTATATCAATAACGTCACACCCCCACTCCCACACAGTCCCCTACAGACCATGCTGCAAGCTTTAAGCAAGCCACAAACAAGATCACTCTCCCCAAAAATCAGTGCTCGCATCTCCTTCAGCAGGGGCTCTCCCTTCGCCCTCTGAAACTGCCCTGTCTGTTAGGCCAATTCAGACTGGAAACAAGATGTGTGTTTCTAACCGTGAGGGTAACTAGCCACTAGAGCAGCTTACCAATGGTCGTGGTGGATTCTCCATCCCTGGCCATTGTAAAGCTGAGATTAGATGTTTTCCTGAAAGCTCTGCTCTAGGATTGATTTTGGGGAAGATCTGCAAACTGCTATACAGGAGGTCAGATTAGATGGTGACAATGGTTCCTTCTGGCACTGGACTCCAGGAGTAGTTCTACCCTGCAATGTAGGCCCTGGCTTACTGGAACTCGAGTTAGCAGGCCCTGGGTTTGTTGACCTAGGGCTTGGGTGCCTACTCTCATTGGTAACTCCAGGTTAGGAGCTGTTGAACCCAGGAGCTCCAGTGTTCATGCTGCATTACAGGGGCCTGATTCCTGGCACCCTCCCAAAAGGTGGCTGCTCCAGCCTTTTTTCATGGTGCAATGTAGAGAAACTTGGCTGGCCGGACGACAAAGTCAGCCCATGGGATTGTGGGATACTTTTGGTAGACTCCCAGAGCATGAGTCTGGTGGTGTTATGCCTTCACTGCAGACCAATAGGCTTTGAGCCCTGGGTCCTAGCTTGACTCAGGCTTGAACTCACCACCCCATTGGGTCCTGGGATACCTCAGAAATCAAAGTAAATTTGCAGTCTGAGCTCTATAAACTAGACAGTCTTTGAATCAAGCAGTGTCTCAGGGTGGTACAAAGAGGTCACAGTTCTTTGATGCACAGGCTGGGGCTGCCTTCCTGCCCGGGACCACCCTTGCCGGTCCAGTCGTTGTCCTCCAGAGGTATTGTCAAGTGTGGAGTTGGGGTAGGGGAGTGAGGCCAAGTCATGATGCCACTTCCCCTCTTTATAATTTCTTCCAGTTTGCTGGAAAGATCTTTTGCTCTGACATGGGTCAAGCCATTGTCTAGGAGCTCTCTCTGAGTGGTCTCCATTGTCTACGACCTCAGTCTGAGCAGTCTCCCTTGTGACAGTTTGGTCACAGAGACTCCCTTCGGGCTGTCACCTGATGTGCTGAAACTACTTGTGATCCCATTTTTCCTGTCAGCTTGGGACTCCAGAACCCTGCCTTTTTGAGCCAGATGCGCAAGCCTCCTACAACACAAACTCAGGGTTTGAACCATGTTCCCAAAGTTGCAGGCTTTAACTGAAAACCACTCAGCAGGTACTCCTGTCTCCAGCACCCAGACACTCAGCTCCCAATGGGATCCAAACCCCATATAAATCTGTTTTACTCTGTATAAAGTTTATACGGGGTAAACTCATAAATTGTCCACCCTCTATAACACTGATAGAGATGCACAGCTGTTTGCTCCCCCAGGTATTAATTACTTACTCTGGATTCAGTAATAAACAAAAGTGATTTTATTAAGAATAAAAAGTAGGATTTAAGTGATTCCAAGTAATAACAGACAGAACAAAGTAAGTCACCAAGTAAAATAAAGCAAAAACATGCAAGTCTCAGCCTAATACATTAAGAAACTGAATACAGGTAAATCTCACCCTCAGAGATGTTCCAATATGCTTCTTTCACAGATTAGGCTCCTTCTTAGTCTGGGCCCAATCCTTTCCCCCGGTACAGTTCTTGTTAATTCCAGCTCAGGTGGTAACTAGGGGATTTTTCATGACTTCAGCCCTGTATGTTCTGTTCCACCCCGTTTTATATCTTTGTCATAAGGTGGGAATCCTTTTTCTCTCTTTGGGTTCCCAACCTTCCTTCTAAATGGAAAAGCACCAGGTTTAAGATGGATTCCAGTAGCAGTTGACATGGTCACATGTCCTGTGAGACCCCAAGCCTCCATTCTTTCTTGCCTGACTCACACGAACACAGGAAGGCTTAAAAGTAAACAGCCATTTTTCTAGCTTCAGATACAAGAATGATACATTCATAGAAATAGGATTAACACACTCAGTATATTATAAACTTTGTAATGACACCTGACAAGAGATCTTTTCATAAAGTATATTCCAGTTACATTATATTCACATTCAAAGCATATTTTAATAAAGCATATGGAGTGCAACATCACATCCATTATCTGTGAGCTCTCTCCGAGGAGTCTCCCTTGTCTGCGAGCTCTCTCCAAGCGGTCTCCCTTGTCTGCAAGCTCTCTCATAGCGGTCTCCCTTGTCTGCGAGCTCTCTCTGAGTGGTCTCCCTTGTCTGCGAGCTCTCTCATAGCGGTCTCCCTTGTCTGCGAGCTCTCTCCAAGGGATCTCACTTGTCTGCGAGCTCTCTCCAAGCAATCTCCCTTGTCTGCGAGCTCTCTCTGAGCGGTCTCCCTTGTCTGCGAGCTCTCTCTGAGCGGTCTCCCTTGTCTGCAAGCCCTCTCCGAGGGATCTCCCTTGTCTGCAAGCCCTCTCCGAGGGATCTCCCTTGCCTGCGAGCTCTCTCTGAGGGATCTCCCTTGTCTGCGAGCTCTCTCCGAGCAATCTCCCTTGCCTGTGAGCTCTCTCCAAGGGATCTCCCTTGCCTGCGAGCTCTCTCCGAGGGATCTCTCTTGCCTGCGAGCTCTCTCCGAGCGGTCTCCCTTGTTTGCGAGCTCTCTCTGAGCGGTCTCCCTTGTCTGCGAGCTCTCTCATAGTGGTCTCCCTTGTCTGCGAGCTCTCTCCAAGGGATCTCAATTGTCTGCGAGCTCTCTCCAAGCAATCTCCCTTGTCTGCGAGCTCTCTCTGAGCGGTCTCCCTTGTCTGCGAGCTCTCTCTGAGCGGTCTCCCTTGTCTGCGAGCTCTCTCATAGCAGTCTCCCTTGTCTGCGAGCTCTCTCCGAGCGGTCTCCCTTGTCTGCGAGCTCTCTCCGAGCGATCTCCCTTGTCTGCGAGCTCTCTCATAGCGGTCTCCCTTGTCTGTGAGCTCTCTCTGAGCGGTCTCCCTTGTCTGTGAGCTCTCTCCGAGAGATCTCCCTTGTCTGCGAGCTCTCTCCGAGAGATCTCCCTTGTCTGCGAGCTCTCTCCGAGTGATCTCCCTTGTCTGCGAGCTCTCTCCGAGCGATCTCCCTTGTCTGCGAGCTCTCTCCGAGGGATCTCCCTTGTCTGCGAGCTCTCTCTGAGCGATCTCCCTTGTCTGCGAGCTCTCTCCGAGCGATCTCCCTTGTCTGCGAGCTCTCTCCGAGCGATCTCCCTTGTCTGCGAGCTCTCTCCGAGGGATCTCCCTTGTCTGTGAGCTCTCTCCGAGCGATCTCCCTTGTCTGCGAGCTCTCTCCGAGGGATCTCCCTTGTCTGCGAGCTCTCTCTGAGCGATCTCCCTTGTTTGTGAGCTCTCTCTGAGGGATCTCCCTTGTCTGCGAGCTCTCTCCGAGCGATCTCCCTTGTCTGCGAGCTCTCTCCGAGCGATCTCCCTTGTCTGCGAGCTCTCTCTGAGGGATCTCCCTTGTCTGTGAGCTCTCTCCGAGCGATCTCCCTTGTCTGCGAGCTCTCTCTGAGCGATCTCCCTTGTCTGCGAGCTCTCTCCGAGCGATCTCCCTTGTCTGCGAGCTCTCTCATAGCGATCTCCCTTGTCTACTGTTCCTGAGATAGTGGATTCTTTCCTTGATGGGCCATCAGCAAGTTTGTCTCCTCCATTGCTGTACCTGAAAGGCTGGTTGCGGGTGTTCCCAACCTCACAACGTGTTTCAGTAACACACACAAAGCAAAACTTCATAACTTTCCATACAGTGACAGCACGTACAATCCGACAGGACATTCATATTCAACAGATCAAGACTTTTAAAATGATACCTCACAAGGCATCCTTTTTACCAAGCATACTTGAATTATATGACAGGGGTGAATATAGGGGGCGTCCAGGGAGCTGCTTTGAGGTACAGAGTCCCACAGGGAGCATGGAGGAATGTTCGGGGGGAGGGAGGAAGAGCGGCGACCCCTGGCAGCTCAGGCCAACTCTGCACGGCGAGGCTCAAGGAGGAACACCACCTCCACCCAACTCACAGCAGCAGGTGACGCAGCATGTGGGTGAGTGTCGCGCTAACTTCTGCTCCTGGCAGCCTCCCTGCCCAGCACTGGCTCTGCCCCCAGAGACTGTTGCACATACCTTCCCGCACCCTGAAAAGCTGAGGGGGCAGGGGTGGGTATTGTCTCTATTTTTGTCTGGGGTATGGAGGCGCAACCAAAAAGTGTAAATCAAGGGGGGCTCAGCTCAAAAGCTTTGAAAATGGCTGGACTAGCTGGAAAGGCTCCAACCCATGGTGGCACTGCCCTGTGCAGCGGGGCCGCCTGTCTCTCATGGAGCTGCTGCCAGCCTGAACGTGCACAGCCGGGGCTGCAGCTCACTCCTGCTCCTGCTGCTCCCTCTCAGCCTGTGTTTGGTGCCCTCAGATCTGGTCAAGTGAGCGAGGCCGTTGCTGCTCCCTGGACATCCTGCGCCGGCTGCAGAAGATCTGGGCTGAGAGGCAGTTCCGCTTGGTCAACTTCATCCTGAGTGTGCCCTACCAGGCCCCACTGGCCGACCGTGCCCGCCGGCCGCCCAGCAGGCGCTACCGCCCGCCCAAACACGAGTATGTCTCCAAGGACAGCGGCACCTTTGTGCTGGCTGGTGAGTGCTGCAGGAGCGGGGGGCCCAGAGTCACTGATGTCAGGGCTTGATTGGCCAGTGGGGTGTATCAGAGATTCATGGGTCTGGGCTATGCCCCAGCCTGTAACCAGTCCCTTGGGAGCGACCCCAAAGAGCCACACAGGGCAGGCTTGCAGCCTCCAAGACTCTGAGACTTGGCCTTGGGCACCAGCAAACCTGCCTCTCCCCGTGGGTCCCTGCAGTGAGGTGCCTGTGGGAGGCTGGGACAGGCCCCGTCAGGGCGCCAAGCTCTCAGGGAGCATTTGCAGTGACACCAGGCAGCCTTTGCAAACAAGGTCACCTGGCTACAGACTTCAAAAGTCCTTGGCTAGCTCAGAGAGGCAAAGGTGAAGCCACATCCACCCTGGCCCTGTCAGTACAAAACACCAGCCAAGTCCTGACCCAGTCCCAGGGGAGAGCAGCCAGCTTCTTCAGAAACCCTTGCTGGCCATCTCCAGTCCTTCGTCTCCAGGCAGGGCGTGCGGAGTTCACAATCCCACCTGCCAGAGCTTCCTGCTGCTGAGTGTCGGGCGTTCCGTTGTTGGGACCTTCTAATGTCTCTCTGGGCCTGTGTTCATCGGGGTCAGTTTCAACCAGCACCTTAACTACCCTGTTTATTCCATCCAGACAGCACGAGTGGCCCCCAGGGGTAGCAATGCAAAGTATGGAGGAAACTGAAGCACGTGTAGGAATAATGAAAATATTACCCAAAATTCCCACTTTGTCACAGGCTGCACAGGGGTAGGGGGAAGGTGGGTCTGAGCAGAGCTGGGACCAGAGCCAGCACTCTCCCTCCCAGGGAGACATGGGGTGGCTGTTGTCCTCTCACTACCCGCTCCTTTCACCTCTGAGACTGACCAGACCATGGCTCCAAGTCCCCTTGGGACGTGGACTTCGCTGTGTCCAGTGCAGCAACCTGGAGTTCCCAGGAGTCTCTCCAGGGAGTGTAGGACTTGCGCTGCTGTGGCCCTGGCTGGTTCCCATCCTCACTGGAAGTTTCAGACTACAGGCTTGGGGGAAACTCACCTGTCCCACCCACTGTTCTAGAGTCCAGGGCTGGGATGGCAGCGCCCCAGGAGTGTCCAAAACTCAGAGCGTCTCCATCACCAAGGTACAGGGCTTATGCTGGGCCAATGCCCCCATGCATGAACCTATGTGCGAGGCCTCAGCCCTGGCTCCAGCACCTCTTTGGGCCCCTCAGGGTTACCAGAGTCTTCACCTCTTCTCTCCCTGAATCCAGACACAGCAGAACTCAAAGCCCTGACAGAGAAAAGCCTGCTAACCTTGAAGAACATCATCCTCTCACCCCACGCCATGGAGCTCCGGGAGGAGGCAGAGAGCTGGACCAGTATCTTGCGTGGATTTGGTGCGGGTTTGGGGGTGTGAAGGGGAAATGCTTGGCTGGAAGCTGGGAGTAGGCGACAGGGGATGGATTACTTGATGATTCCCTGTTCTGTTCATTCCCTCTGGGGCACTTGGCACTGGTTAGGCAGCACGGGTGACAGGTTGATTTCCACCCGAGTGTTCCTCTTTCTTACAGCTGTTTTGTCTGGTGATAGTTTCTCGTTTCATGGTGCGCCTGTACTGCAATCTGAGCCTAGGCTCTATGGGAACTGGCGTTGTAGGCCTGGGACTGAGCGTCCACACTGAATCCTGACCCTAGGGTTAGAATTTCTGGACCTGAGGCTTGTACCCATGCTCACATGTCCACACTGCATGACGCAGAGACAAGTCCAACCAGCTTCTCCCAGGCTTCCTCGTGCCTTCCCCAGCTGTAGCCTCTGTAGCCTTGTTTGAGGTGACTGTCCATCCCACAGCACTTGATAGGAAGTTCTTGCAGCCCACCAACACATCCAGCCAAGCTGTCTTGTGGGTCTGCACTAGGAATGCTGGAACCTGTGTAGAAGCATGTGATGGTGGGGGGGGGGTGCCAGAACTGTGGCTACCCTGCTCCTCCTCTTCCTCCCGAGGCCCCACCCCCTGGCCAGGCTGGAAGCTGAAGTGAGGCCATGGTAAGAGTTGCCCAGGGAGCTCAGACCCCTCCACCTGCCCTGGCCAGGGGGCCTGAAAACAAGTCTCTGGCCATGTCCCCACCCCCTTTGAGAGAATGGACTTTCCAAACTGCCAGACCACTGATGGGATTCACGTGCCCACAGCTTGCCCTCCTCACAGGGCGCTACTCCATTATTATGCTGGCCCTTTGGGGCCACAGAAGCCGATTTATGGACACCATGCACTGGAAAAGTTCATGATGCCAGGGCTTTCCACTGATCAGGGGGCTGCATTCATGGGTGCGATTCCCATCAAATGATACCAAATGTCATAATGGGAGTTACTGTCTCCACTGTTATTCTAGGGAACCCTGTGTCATGGAGTGTGGGGGGATACAAGGCCCTGCACCCCCGGCTTCCTGCGATTCACCAGGACTCTCAGCCAGCCAGTAAAGCAGCAGGTTTATTTAGACAACAGGATCACAGTCCAAGACAGGTCTTGCTGGTACAGACAACAGGGCCTGCCCCCAGTTAGGTCCATCTTGGGGTTTCAGGGGCACCACAGCCCCATTGGGGGGTCAGAGCTCTGTCTGGGCTCCCCTGCATTACACCAGCCAGCTCCTGAAACTCTAACTCCCTCCAGCGTCTCTCACCCAGCCTCTCCCTGACTCCTCCCCCAGCCTTTGTCCAGTTTCCCGGGCAGAGGTGTCACCTGGTCTCCAACCCCCTTCCTGTTACATGCTCAGGTATCCTCTCTCCAGCCAGTCTCCCATCCCCCAATGCAGACCACCCCAGCCAAACCCCCTTGCAGCATTTGCAGGCCAACACTCTATGCCACTGTGATGGTGCTGCCCGTGGGAGCCAGCTGAGGTCACTCAATCAGGGTGAACTACAAACAAAACGGGGCAGACAAACCCCAAACTCTGGTGGTTATTCCAATACTTAGATTTACCAAGCCAGCACAAAACAGCTTCTATAGGACCTCACTGGTTACTTAGAAGTCCAACCAACGCAGTTCCCTTAAAGTGCCCAGCCTCAGGCCTCCGTCCAGACACACCTGTCAGATATGATGATGATTCCTGAAAATCTTACTTCATCATATAAAAGAAAAGGTTCTTCCAATCCCAAAGGATCAGCCACATACCCAGGTCCAATTATAACCTCGATCTTACCCAAAATACACGTTATAGCCAATTCTTGTTAACTAAGCTAAAATTTATTACAAAAGAAAAGAGAGAGAGAGTTGGTTAAAAGATCAATATACATATAGACTTGAATTCAATTCTTGAGGTTCAGGTACATAGTAGAGGTGATCTTGTAGTTGCCAAAAGTCCTTTTAGAAACAGTCCATAGGTTATAGTCCAATTTCCATATTCACGGTGGCTCCAGTCAATGACTGGGGATCTCAATCCTTGTGGCTTAAGGTTTCCCCCTCTTGAAACCCAAAGTAGATCCGAGATGAAGAAGGATCATGTTCCAGGGTTCTTATACATTTCCAGCAGCCTTTTGCCCTGAGAAAACAATAGGCTTAACTCCTTCTTCCAAACATCCTGGCAATTAGCACAGAGTAATTTATCCATTAAACAGTTCAGATACAGGTTACCACAACCTTCAAAGAGACATACAGGCAATAATACTATTTCACTCAAGTATCATCTTAAATGCTAATATTCCCTTTTTTGATCTTTGAATTAAAACTATAGCAATAGACTCATAGACTCTAGGACTGGAAGGGACCTCGAGAGGTCATCGAGTCCAGTCCCCTGCCCTCATGGCAGGACCAAATACTGTCTAGACCATCCCTAATAGACATTTATCTAACCTACTCTTAAATATCTCCAGAGATGGAGATTCCACAACTTCCCTAGGCAATCTATTCCAGTGTTTAACTACCCTGACAGTTAGGAACTTTTTCCTAATGTCCAACCTAAATCTCCCTTGCTGCAGTTTAAGCCCATTGCTTCTTGTTCTATCATTGGAGGCTAAGGTGAACAAGTTTTCTCCCTCCTCCTGATGACACCCTTTTAGATACCTGAGAACTGCTATCATGTCCCCTCTCAGTCTTCTCTTTTCCAAACTAAACAAACCCAATTCCTTCAGCCTTCCTTCATAGGTCATGTTCTCAAGATCTTTAATCATTCTCGTTGCTCTTCTCTGGACCCTCTCCAGTTTCTCCACATCTTTCTTGAAATGCGGTGCCCAGAACTGGACACAATACTCCAGTTGAGGCCTAACCAGCGCAGAGTAGAGCGGAAGAATGACTTCTCGTGTCTTGTTTACACCACACCTGTTAATGCATCCCAGAATCACGTTTGCTTTTTTTGCAACAGTATCACACTGTTGACTCATATTAAGCTTGTGGTCCACTATGACCCCTAGATCTCTTTCTGCCATACTCCTTCCGAGACAGTCTCTTCCCATTCTGTATGTGTGAAACTGATTGTTCCTTCCTAAGTGGAGCACTTTGCATTTGTCTTTATTGAACTTCATCCTGTTTACCTCAGACCATTTCTCCAATTTGTCCAGATCATTTTGAATTTTGACCCTGTCCTCCAAAGCAGTTGCAATCCCTCCCAGTTTGGTATCATCTGCAAACTTAATAAGCGTACTTTCTATGCCAACATCTAAATCGTTGATGAAGATATTGAACAGAGCCGGTCCCAAAACAGACCCCTGCGGAACCCCACTTGTTATACCTTTCCAGCGGGATTGGGAGCCATTAATAACTACTCTCTGAGTATGGTTATCCAGCCAGTTATGCACCCACCTTATAGTAGCCCCATCTAAATTGTACTTTCCTAGTTTATCTATAAGAATATCATGCGAGACCGTATCAAATGCCTTACTAAAGTCTAGATATATCACATCCACCGCTTCTCCCTTATCCACAAGGCTCGTTATCCTATCAAAGAAAGCTATCAGATTAGTTTGGCACGATTTGTTCTTTACAAATCCATGCTGGTTATTCCCTGTCACCTTACCACCTTCCAAGTGTTTGCAGATGATTTCTTTAATTACTTGCTCCATTATCTTCCCTGGCACAGAAGTTAAACTAACTGGTCTGTAGTTTCCTGGGTTGTTTTTATTTCCCTTTTTATAGATGGGCACTATATTTGCCCCCTTCCAGTCTTCTGGAATCTCCCCCGTCTCCCATGATTTCCCAAAGATAATAGCTAGAGGCTCAGATACCTCCTCTATTAACTCCTTGAGTATTCTAGGATGCATTTCATCAGGCCCTGGTGACTTGCAGGCATCTAACTTTTCTAAGTGATTTTTTTACTTGCTCTTTTTTTATTTTATCTTCTAAACCTACCCTCTTCCCGTAAGCATTCACTATACTAGACATTCCTTCAGACTTCTCAGTGAAGACTGAAACAAAGAAGTCATTAAGCATCTCTGCCATTTCCAAGTCTCCCGTTACTGTTTCCCCCTCCTCACTGAGCAGTGGGCCTACCCTGTCCTTGGTCTTCCTCTTGCTTCTAATGTATTGATAAATAGACAAGACTTGTTTGCTGACATCCCAAGACCTAAGCAAACATTTACCCCTCTACCTCTAACAATGCAGACTTGCATTTCAAAGCTCTGTTCATTTACAGATCTTCCTAACCAGTCCTTAAGGTTCACCCATTGGTCAGGTCAGTTAATTAACTCTTTCTGGCCCTGTCATCTTTCAATGAGATATTATATTACATTCATAACATCACAACTCCCCACTCAGCATTAAAAAACCACATTAAGAACAATCCCAGTTCATCACACCCTGCATACCCCCTTTCGGCTTGGCTTATGAACTCCTCTCCTGCTCTCCGAGGGCCTGGCGTGAGTGTTGAGGGGTGATGAATGTGCAATTGGCAAACTCTATAGGGAGTCTGCAATCCTGTGGAATAGATCTTGAAAGTGCCTGAAGTTGTTGACAGATATAGGGGTGGAGGCACAATAGCCTCATCAGGGGAGGAGGAAAAACCTAATGTTGGTGGAGCCTCCTCCTCCTATTCCTCTTCTTATTCTTCCTCTTCAGTTGGTACCAGCAGGGGTTCAGCTTTCGGAGGCCACGAGACTGATGGAGAAGGGACAAGTGCCCTGCACATGACCCAAGGGTCCCAATATGGCCAGTTTGGAGGGAGTGGCACATGTGGCTGCATCCATGGTGGTTCCTGCCAGGACTGAGGTAGACTATAGGTAGTGAGGCTGAGCAGATGTGATTTGTCTAGTAGATGAGGAAGTGATGGAGCTTTTGTCTTCCTCCTCCTCTTCATCCTCGTCACTGGGGAAGGGAGGTGCCATCCAAGGCAGAGAGAGGGGTGAGTGTCATGAGTCTGGGGAGAAGGGTGAAAGTGGAGGGAGGTCATGTAGAAGGAGTGTCTGATACTAACAGGTCTTTAGAGTATCTAAAGTCTTATGGAGGGGGGAAAAGTATCATCGGTGGTAGTGTAAGATGGTGCCAAAAGAAGGATATATGCTCCTGAGGTGTCAGTAGATGGCACCAGAAACTTGGTTGGCACCGAAGATATGGTCGGTGCCGATGGCGTGGCTGGCATCAAAGACTTGGCCAGTGCCGATGATTTTGATGGTGCCGAGGGCTTACTTGGTGCCAACAGCTTCGTTGGTATAGGAAAGGGCGCTAGTGCTGTAAGTCCTGCAGTTGGCCTGTCTCATTCCCCAGAGCTGTAGGTTTTCCTGATTAGGGTCTGTAGACCTTTTCGTTGTGTCAGTATCAGAGGTACTTGGATGGGCCCTGGAGCTGAGTCCCCTGTTTGAGGTTGAGGCCACAGACCTGGCCAGAGACGGTGTTCCGATGAGCTGCGCCTCAGAGTGTGACGAGGGAGCCCATTTCTTTTTGTCCAAGCAAGAAAGGAATGACTTTCTCTTCATGAGATTTGGGGAGTGAGGGTTAGCAGATGACCTGGCAGAGTGTGGGGGCCTCTCCGGGGAGGACTCTGGGCCCGGATCCGATGCCAGTTACAGCAATTTCTCCATGAGGAGAAGTTTTAATCTGATGTCCTGGTCCTTTCAGGCTAAGGCAGCGGGAAAACTTTTGCAGGATGTGTTCCCTCTCCCAGACAGTGGACGCACTTAGGTTAGCCGTCCATTACTGGGAAAGTAGCCCTGCAGGAAACACACCTCTTAAACCCAGGGTATTCAGGCCTAAGGTTGACAGAAAAAGGCTTCCCAGGCGGGAAGCAGGAAAAAACAGAAATCTAAGCTATGAGATAACTGTAGATGTAAAGTTAAACAAAACCGAAAGAAAAACTTTTTGGTGGGGGGGAGAGAAGGAAAGAGAAGAAGAAGAAAATACTAACTATGGTACGCTAGCAGGTAAAATACTGTCTACTGAAGGGATAGGAGAAGCAGGTTTTGGTGTGGATCCTTTCTCAAACCAAAGGCGGTACAGATGGAATTAGGGGACGTTGGACCACACAGTGCTATAGATACGTCCTGCGCACAGCACGAGATGGGAGGAGTCCAGTGGGCACTGCTGATGAAGATCTTTGATAGCAGATGCAGGGAGCCCTGCCACACCTACCAGTGGAGCACCCATAAAGACATCACTCAAAGAAGAACCAGAGAAGTTCATGGAGGAAGGGGCTATCCCTGCTAATAGCCAAGATGGTCAGGGATGCAACCCCATGCTGGGGGCAGCCCCAAACCTCTGACTGCCAGAAGCCGGGAGGAGAAGACAGGTGGGTCACTCAAATTGCCCTGTTCTGTACATTTCCCTTGAAGCTCTAGCTCTGGCCACTGTGGGAAGACAGGAGACAGGGCTAGCTGGACCATTGCTCTGACCCAGTCATTTCTTCCTGACTAAGGCTCCCTACTGACTGACCAACACAGAGCAGCCGCTGGGTACCGGAGTGAGAACTCCTTGGAGAAGAGTGATGGCTTATGTGATGTGGCCATAACATATAAGATCCAACTTCTGACTCAGACAATGAACCTGAGTCATTTAACTAAGGAGGTGCAGTGCCTCTGAGTGTCAGGGAACAGGAGTTCCCACAGAACTCCACTGGCCATCACATACAGTCCCCAGCTAAAACCTCTCCAATGCATCATCAGGGATCTACAACCCATCCTGGACAATGATCCCACACTTTCACAGGCCTTGGGTGGCAGATAAGTCCTCGCCCACAGGCAACCTGTCAGCCTGAAGCATATTCTCACCAGTAACTGCACACCGCACCATAGTAACTCTAGCTCAGGAACCAATCCATACAACAAACCTTGATGCCAGCTTTGCCCACATATCTACACCAGCGACACCATCACAGGACCTAACCAGATCAGCCACACCATCACCGGTTCATTCACCTGCACTTCCACCAATGTAATATACATCATCATGTACCAGCAATGCCCCTCTGCTATGTACATCGGCCAAACTGGACAGTCCCTATGGAAAAGGATAAATGGACACAAATCAGATATTAGGAATGGCAATATACAAAAACCTGTAGGGGAACTCGATTTTCCCCATATTGGAGACTCATCACCTCAGACAAGTGGGTCCTAGAAATAATCAAGGAAGGATACTCCATCTCCTTCCTATCTATCCCACCCACCATCCCTCCTCCCTGTCCCTCTTCAGGGACCCCTCTCACAATTCCATTCTATGGGGAGAAATAAATCCTCTTCTGCACCTGGGAGCCATAGAACTGGTCCCTTCCCAGCAAGTGGGACAGGATTTCTACTCCCACTATTTCCTGATCTAGAAGAAATTCAGTGGCTGTGACCTATCCTGGACCTTCGCAATCTAAAGAAGTTTGTCAAACTGCAACATTTTAAGATGGTTACCCTTTCCACTATTATCCCAGCACTAGAACAGGGGGACTGGTTCTCAGCCCTCGACCTCCAAGACGCATACTTTCATATTACAGTACACCCTGATTCGTCATGGGCGATGACCACTGCCAGTATAAAATATTGCCCTTCGGGCTGTCCACAGTGCCTCGGGTGTTCTCCAAGGTCCTGGCGGTAGTTGCTGCCTACCTCAGAAAACAAGGAGTCATCATTTTTCCATACTGGGGCAACTGACTCCTCAAGGCCCCATCTGAAACTGACACTCTCCAAGCTGTCCACATAACGATGGACCTGGTCATGAAACTAGGCCTCCTCCTGAATCTAGAAGAGTCCACTTTAATGCCAGTACAACAGCTGGAATTCATCGTCACACTATTGGATGCCATACAAGCCAGAGCCTTCCTATCACTTCACAGATTCTCGGCTATAACAGATCTGGTATCCAATGCATGGGTCTGCCCTCAGATCGCTGCCAGAACCCGTCTCTAACTTCTAGGCCACATGGCCATGTTTGTGGTCAGGCACGCAAGACTACACATGCAGTGTCTTCAGGCATGGTTCCGTACAGTATATCTTCCCCACAAATACAGCCTCCACAAACTCTTATCCATGCTGATGCAAGTCAAGGATTCATTACTGTGGTGGACACAGCCCAACAATGTCTGTGTAGAAATTTCTTTCCTCCAACCAACATCAACTGTGATCCTATCAACCAATGCCTCCCTAATCGATTGGGGAGCACATCTCCATGATCACACAGTGCAGGGCAGATGGTCGTTCACAAAATCCATCTTACACCTCAATCTCCTAGAACTATGAGCAATCTGCAACGCCAGTCGAAATGTCCTATCTCCACATAGAGCAGGAGTTGGCAACCTTCAGCACATGGCCCATCAGGGTAATCTGCTGGCAGGCCGTGAGACCTTTTGTTTACATTGACTGCATAGGCACCAACTTTTCCTGGCACTGGTGGGTGCTCAACCCCTCCTCCACCCCCACCCCAACTCCACCCCTGCCCCACCCCACCCTCTCCCCTCCCCATTCCAACCCGTTTCCCAAAGTCTCTGCCTCCTCCCTGCCGTTATTGGACCCTTCCCCAAGTCTCCACCCTGGCCCCACCTCTTCCCTGAGTATGCCGCGTTCCCCCTCCCTCCCTCTTTAGAGCTTGGGTGGACATCTAATCTTTTCTGGAAATGTGAATAGTCCACTTCTACTGGCAAGGTCAAAAGCCTTTGTGAGATCGATGAAGGTTATGTAGAGGGGCTTCTTTGTTCTCTGCATTTCTCTTGTAGTTGTCTCAGTGAGAAGATCGTGTCGATAGCAGACTTTTCAGTTCTGAAGCTGCACTGTGATTCAGGGTAGATTCTGCTGGCAAGAATCTGAAGTCTGTTCAGAGCAACTCAGGCAACTCCCATGACCACTTAAAGAAACTAAGAGCCTTTGGTGAGAGACCTTGTCAAAGGCTTTCTGAAAATTCAAGTACACTATACGACTGGATCACCTTTATCCATAAAATTCTAATCGATTGGTGAGGCATGATTTCCCTTTACAAAAGCCATGTTGATTCTTCCCCAGGTGTCTGATAATTCTGTTCTTTACTATGGTTTCTACCAGCTTGCCTGGTACTGAAGTTAGACTCAGAGCCTTGTAATTGCCAGGATTGCCTCTGGAGCACTTTTTAAAAATTGACGTTACACTAGCCAGCTTCCAGTCATCTGGAACTTACACAGAGCTCTTCTTCAGGGCTGCGAAAAGTGCTAAGAGCATCACAGCTAAGTACAAGGTGGGACAGATTGTTTGGCATAAGGAGTTAACGCACATTTCAAGGGACCATTCAAGGTGAAGTGGCCTGTTAACATCTCTCCAGTGGTGTGTGGTGGAGGAAGCTGGGTGGAGGTTAGTGGGTTATAGATTGTAGACATATATCCACTGTGATATGTCATAAATCCAGTGTCTCTGTTCAGTCCATGATTTTTAGTGTCTAGCAAAGTTATGAATTAAGCCCGTCTTTGGAAGGTGTTGTGCAGGTTTCCTTTGAGGCTGAGGACTGAGAGGTCAGATAAAGAGTGACCACTTCGTGAAAAGTGTTCACCCACAAGTGATAGTGTGTTTTTGTTTTTTCCATTTTCTTGTGTGAGATCATTCAAGATGTATTGGTTGCCTGGTTTCACCCACATAGTTGTTATTGGGGCATTTATGTGTAGAGCCCATGGATCTTGAAAGAAGTGTTGCGGGGCCGGGGGTGGGGGTATTGATCATCACAGCAGTGGAGATATGTCTACAGGTTTTGCATCTGTTGTTCTGGCACGGTCCGCTGCCACGTCAAGTTGTGTGTCCTGGTCTATCAGGAACTTGCTTCTGATGATGAGCTTGGTGAGGTTGGGTGGTTGTTTGAAGGCCAGAATCATAGAACTGGAAGGGACCTTGAGAGGTCGTCTAGTCCAGTCCCCTGCACTCAAGGCAGGACTAAGTATTATCTAGACCATCCCTGACAGGTGTTTGTCCAAGCTGCTCTTAAAAATCCCCAATGATGGAGATTCCACAACCTCCCTAGGCAATTTATTCCAGTGCTTAACCACCCTGACAGGAAGTTTTTCCTAATGTCCAACCTAAACTGCCCTTGCTGCAATTTAAGCCCTTTGCTTCTTGTCCTACCCTCAGAGGTTAACAAGAACAATTTTTCTCCCTCCTGCTTATAACAACCTTTTATGTACTTGAAAACTGTTATCATGTCCCCTCTCAGTCTTCTCTTCTCCAGACTATACAAACCCAATTTTTTCATCTTCCCTTATAGGTCATGTTTTCAAGACCTTTAATAATTTTTGTTGCTCTTCTCTGGACTTTCTCCAATTTGTCCACATCTTTCCTGAAATATGTCGCCCAGAACCGGACACAATACGCCAGTTGGGGCTGTGACGTTATTGATATAAACTGGGACCATATAGAACATGGGTTGCAACCAAGGTCCTGTAGTGGCACCAAATCCTAGGTAAAGGGGGTCATATAAGGTGTCTAAGACCAAGTTATGAGTTACTGGTTATGATGATGCTGTCTGTATGTCTGTATCATTTTGGTAGTTGAAGTTATGAATATTGGCTGTAGGCTGTCTATATTTCAAACTTGTGCTGTGTTACTGGGAAAGATCCCAGACAAGTTGGTGTCAGCTCTGTTTAGCCTGCTTGATGGCCCATTAAGGACCATCACCTACACAATTGTCCCATCCAGAGAAGGCAGTTACACCCTGTGACTCAGCAGGGTGTGCAGAAACTGGCCCATGTGACTGCAAACTCCATTTTGCTGTAACTTTCCACAGCAGGAACAAAGGAGTGTTCTTACACCTGGAAAAGCCTATATAAGGCGGAGGCCTCATCTCCATTTTGTCTTCAATCCTGCTTCTTACCTCTGGAGGGATTTTGCTACAAGCTGAAGCTCTACACAAGGGACTGAGGACCCATCCCAGTGGGGGATGTTCTCCAGAGACTTGATTTGAACCTGCAGTTTACTCCATCACTGCTACAAGCCTGAACTAAGAACTTTGCCATTACTGTATGGAACTGATTCCATTTAACCAATTCTAGCTCTCATCTCTATCTTTTTCCCTTTATGAATAAACCTTTAGATTTTAGATTCTAAAGGATTGGCAACAGTGTGATTTGTGGGTAAGATCTGATGTGTATATTGACCTGGGTCTGGGGCTTGGTCCTTTGGGATCGAGAGAACCTTTTTCTTTTACTGGGGTGTTGGTTTTCATAACCATTCATCCCAGGACGGGTGGCACTGGTGGTGATACTGGGAGACTGGAGTGTCTAAGGAAATTGCTTGTGTGACTTGTGGTTAGCCAGTGGGGTGAAACCAAAGTCCTTTTTGTCTGGCTGGTTTGGTTTGCCTTAGAGGTGGAAAAACCCCAGCCTAGGGCTGTGACTGCCCTGTATGAGCAATTGGTCCTGAATTGGCACTCTCAGTTGTGTCCCGCCAGAACCGCAACGTCACAGGGGCCTAATCAGAAGAGGGGGTTCAGGAAAGATTTCTTTCAGGATGTGGTCCCATCAAGTATGGGTTGTAATTATTTGATGATACCCTGTATGGGTTCCAGTGTGCCGTGCTAAGTTGACATCCAGGAATGTGCAGTTGGAAGTGGTTTTATAGAATCATAAGGTTAGATGGGGCCATGGCGCAAGGGTCATCTGGTCTAATCCCCTGTCAAGGTGCAGGATTTGTTGGGTCTAAACCATCCAAGACAGATGGCTCCAGCCTCCTTTGGAAAACCTCCAGTGAAGGAGCTTCCACGACCTCCATAGGCAGCCTGGCCCATTGTCTTATAGTGAGGAAGTTTATCCTGAGATTTTATCTGAGCCTGGGCGTACATTGCAAAATACCCTCAGTGAGTCAGCCCTGCAGCCAGGTCATGTTTTCAGGGTGTATATATAGAGTCCAATAGTGGGGAGTTGTCAGGGCAAGTGAGGGATTCAGGGGTTCCGTACCCTTGTACCTTCAATGTCTTCCCCCATCTTGGTTCCCCACTGAGGGATAGACTTCCATTGTTATCACTCTTTAGGGGTTGGTAGGGGAGCCCAGACCCACCTGTCTCTGATCCAGTGCCCAATGGTAGGCAGCTAAGTTCTGCACCCTCAGGTGCTGTGCAGCTCCCTCCCTACCAGTCCTATCTCTTCCCACTGGATAAAGTAAATAACTAACCACCAAGATAAAGGCTGTGCCTTCAGAGAGTCACGGGTCCCTCCTCTGTGAGCTTGGTCAGGCCACTAGTGCCAGGCCTCAGGTAGCAAGAGCTCCCGTTGTGTCCCTGCCCAAGAGCTCCAGTGCAGGTTCACCTCAGCTGTCTGCTTTGTAAGCTCCACCTCCAGCCTGAGTCGGTTTTGCAGGTGTGGTGGGGTAGGGCCACCTAGGCCGAGAGCAGCTCCTTAGCCCCTTCCTCTTCAGTGTGGGGTTTGTATACTCACAGGGTACACGGGCCAGTGCTCACCCCCAGACCCCTCTCTCCACAGGAGCCCTGCTGGATGTCTGGGTCAGCTTCCAGCAGAAGTGGGTTTTCCTGAATATCATTCTGTATGAGATGGACATCAGTCTGCCCAGCAGTGAGCTGGTGAGTTGTCTCCCCCACCACATGCCCTTGCCTCGAGCCAGTGAGTCCTTCCTCCCTTCCTCAGTGCCTCCAGTTCCCTGCCTCTTGGGGCTTCCCTTCTGCAGGGCTGATGCTTGCTTTCCTCGTGCCAGGACTGCCTGTTCCAGAAGCTGGACAGCGAGTTCCGGGAGCTCATGCAGGTAACATCCAAGCACCCCCTGGTGCTATCCAGCATGATGCCTATGGCCACCTCCAACCGGGAGAGCCGCTTTATGGGTGTTCCCCTGCAGACCATGCTGAGTGAGGGGGTTGAGGACTTGCAGCTCATCATCCACGCATTGGAGTATGTGCTGGAGGCTACGCGCATGGGCTTCCCCCGCCTCTTCTTCCTCAGCAACACAGAGCTGGTGGCTATGATGGCCTCACCTGCGGAGCCCATGGAGGTGACCACCTGGGCCCACCGCTGCTTCCCAGCTGTGCACCAGCTGGCCTTCTGTGAGCTCTCAACCACTCAAGAGCCTGCCACCTATGCTGTCCTGCTGCCCATGGTAGAGGCCACGGGCCTGGTGGGAGCCTGTGGGGAGACGGTGCCGCTGTGTTCCCCATTGCTTCTCAACCAGAAGATCACTAAATGGTTGTGTGCCCTGGAGCAGGGCATGAAGGAGGCCCTCTTCCACCTGCTGCAGGCATGCATGGCCCAGCGCCTGGCGCTGCGGCCCCAGCTCGACGTGGCCTTCGAGCAGCGCCCAGCTCCCACCGAGCTGCCACTGCATCTGCTGGTGGAGCACTGGGGGCAGCTGGCAACAGGCTTCCCGGCCCAGTGCGTGCTGCTGGCCGAGGAGGCCTTGTGGTTTGCGGATGTGCAGGAGCGGCTCTTCGGCCCCGTGCGCAGGCCTGGCCTCAAGCTCAAGCACCGACTCAAGCTGGAGGCCCTGGCCCACTATGTCCGCAGCTACCGCAGCAGCTGCGCCGGGCAGCCGGGCAGCGCCCGGCTCAGCATGCTGCTGGGGACCCTGCTTACTGTCACCGTGCGCCAGCGTGACGTGCTAGCCCACCTGCTGCAGCACAAGGTCGACTCACCCACCGCCTTTGCCTGGGCCCAACTGCTCAAGTACCGGCTGGTGCTGCACCCCGCGAGTGCCAGGGCAGTCGGGGCCCCCCTTGAGAGCTGGGCTGCCAGCCCCCCCGGCTGCTGGGCCGAGATCTTTGACATCCGCCTGCACTACGACTATGAGTATGTGGGGAACTGCCCCCACCTGGTGGGGAGCCCCCAGCTGGAGAGGAGCTTCCTGGGCTTATTGCTCGCCCTGGAGGAGTTCCGCTGTGGCGCTGCTCTGGGCTGCCACGGGGTCGGGAAGACAGCCACCATGCAGCACCTGGCCAGGGCTCTGGGGCGCCAGCTTGTCACCCTGCACTGCTCCCAGCAGATGAGCCTGGACTGCCTCCACCAACACCTGAGTGGGGCTGTGCAGGCCGGCGCCTGGCTGCTGCTGGAGGCTGTGGACCAGCTGGGGCCCAGTGTCCAGTCAGGGTTCAGCCAGCTCCTGTTGGACCTGCAGATGCTCTGCATGGGCCTGCAGGCAGAGAAGGGCCAGGTGACCCCCAGCCACAAATCCAAGAGCAGCGATGGGGAGGGGCAGGAGCAGCCTGCCAGGGCCCTGCCAGAGCTGGGCCTGGATGAAGCAGAGCCGTACCAGCCCCGCGTGCTGGGCAACATCCTCTTCGGGGAGCGGTTGCTGCGGGTCAGGGAGACCTACGGGTGCCTGGCCACCCTGCAGCGTCTCCCTGAGCTCCTGCGCCTGGCCTTGCGCCCCGTGGCCCTGCTGCCCCCTGACCTGCACAAGGTGGCTGAGGTGACCTTGCTGGCAGCTGGCTTCCGGGAAGCCGCACACCTGGCCAAGAAGCTGAGCTATTTCTTCTGGCTGCAGGGGGAGCTGGGCCCGGGCCCTGCACCCTGCCGGCTGGCCCTGTTCAAGGGGATCATTGAGGCAGCCATTGGCATTGCGTATCCGCCTGTGGTGAGGCCAGAGCCAGAGCCCGGGGAGCAGCTCACAGCCCAGCAGTCGTCCTTTGAGAGCCTGGCTGAGGAGCCTGCCCTCGTCCAAGCTCTCTGCCTCTCGCCCTTCTTGTCTGCCCTGGAGGACCCCCAGCTGAGCAGAGTGTGGGAGCTGCTCCGAGGGGTCTTCCCTGCCTCCTGCTCCCTGGTCCCCGAGGTTCATGCACCCCCCAGGCTGCTGAGTGCTGTGACAGCACAGCTGCACGAGGACAAGCTCCACGCAGACCCTGAGCTCACCAGCACCATAGTGCAGCTTTGCCAGGCCCTGCTGGGCTCGCCGGGGGTCCTGCTGGTGGGGCCATCTGGCAGTGGCAAGACCACAGCCTGGAAGACCCTGGCTAAGGTGCTGAGCAGGCTGGCTGTGAGTGAGTCCCTGGAGCTGGCGCCAGGAGTGGGCAGGCCAGGTACTCGGCAGGATGTGGCATACCTGCCCATCAGCACTGTCTGCCTCTGCCCCAACAGCCTCAGCACTGCTGAATTCCTGGGCAGGCTTGTGGGAGGCATCTGGAGGGAGGGCGTTTTCTCCAGGCTCCTGCAGAGAATGGCTTCCTCAGCCCCTGCCACTGGGCTGGGCATGTCAGGCACCCAGCAATGGCTGGTGCTGGACGGGTCTGCCAGCTCCGAGTGGCTGGATCCCATCTCGTCGCTGTTCAGTGTAGAGCCCACTCTCAGCCTGCCAAGTGGGCAGCGGCTCCATCCCCCAGAGGGTGTGAAGTTCCTCTTTGAGCTGCCTGATGTCTCCAACATCTCACCATCCATCTCCACATACTGCGCCCTCCTGCACTGCGGGGGCTCGTGTGCCTGGCGAGCACTGCTGGCCTCATCCCTAGCCACCATCTACCACACGTACAGCGTGAGCCAGGAGAGCGTGGTCATGCTGCGTGGCCTCGCTGAGGATGTCTTCCCCCCCACGCTCACCTTCCTGCAGCAGCATTGCAGCTCTGTGCTGCAGCCTCACACCGACCTGCGCAGCCCCATAGCCTGGGGCATCCCAGAGACTACAACCTTCACCAGGCTCCTGAAGGCTTTGCTGGACAAACACCTGAGCTATGACAAGACGAAGGCCCAGCCCCTGAGAAGGGAGGACCAGGCAGGTGAGGGGAATCCCAGCAGGACCAATGACCTCGTGCCCCCCTGCTCTTACAGGATCCAGATTAGAACCAGACCCAGTGCTGCTGATCCCGACCAGCCGAGTTCCCCCATTCTGGGTGCCCCAGGGTCTGAGCAGAGGCAGAGCCCCAGGGAAGGGGCCTGATGGTGGAGGCTGCCTGGGGCTATCCTTTGGGGGGGGCAGGATCTCACCATCCAGGGAGTCCTGGGTGACTGGCACGGAACCTCCTTGGCGGCTGCTCTGCCAGTCATTGCCCGTGAAGGCTTGTGGCAGGCCAGTCTGAACCTCGGGCCCATCGCTAGGCCAGGCCATGCTGGGGTCCCCTGCCTCTAGATGACTGACTCTCTCTCCCCAGTGGTGGAGAACAGCGGTGCTGGGGTCTCAGCTGTCTCATCACACTGGGGCTTGGATGAAGCTGTCCCGCCCCATCACCACCTGCTTGTCCGCAGCATCTTCGTGTTTGCCTACATCTGGGGTTTCAGTGGCCACCTGCACCCCAGGTACTAGCCAGGGTTTCCTGGGGCTGGGCCATTCGTGGCCCTTCTCCCTCTAGCCATGGCATCGGGGATGATGAGTGAGCAGCACCGGGAGGTGGAAGCAGTAGAATGTGGACGCTGGGGAGGGGAGGGGAGGGAAGGGGAGTGGGGTCTATGGAGCAGAGCAGGGAGCCGGGGCTCCTGGAGAGGGGAGGGGAGGGGGGTCTATGGAGCAGAGCAGGGAGCCGGGGCTCCTGGAGAGGGGAGGGGAGGGGAGGGGGGTCTATGGAGCAGAGCAGGGAACCAGGATTCCTGGGGAAGGGAGAGGAGTGGAGTGGGGTCTATGGAGCAGAGTAGGGAGCCAGGACTCCTGGGGAGGGGAGGGAAGTGGGGTCTATGGAGCAGAGCAGGGAGCCAGGACTCCTGGCTTCTAGCCTGGCTCTGGGAGCAAAGTGGGTCTAGCAGTTACAGCAGGGGCAATGTGGGGCCAGCTCAGGGCACTCTCCCCTTTGCTGTCCATCTCTCTGACTCTATTTTTTGCAGACACTGGGCCCTCTTTGACAGCTTTGCCCGTAGAGTCCTGTACAGCAGCAGCTACACCATAGAGCTGCCTTCAGCCAACTCTGTCTTTGACCTCTATCCCCAGCCTGAGGATGGGAAACTGGAGGTCTTTGATGGGAAGTATCTGTCCGGCAGAATCAAGGCAGTTCCTGTGAGCTTCACCATCCTGCCCCAGGTATGACCAGGCCCGTGGGTCCCCAGGAGCTGACCCATCCTGCCCCAGGTACAGCCAGGCCTGGGCAGGGGGGTCCCCCAGGAGCTGCCCCATCCTGCCCTAGGTACGGCCAGGCCCGTGGGTCCCTAGGAGCTGCCCCATCCTGCCCCAGGTACAGCCAGGCCTGGGCAGGGGGGTCCCCCAGGAGCTGCCCCATCCTGCCCTAGGTACGGCCAGGCCTGGGCAGTGGGGTCCCCCAGGAGCTGCCCCATCCTGCCCCAGGTACAGTCTGGTGCTGTGAGCTGCCCCCATCCTGGCCTGGGTATGGGCAGTGTGACGATGCGGTTCTGGCGGGACACAACTGAGAGTGCCAATTCAGGACCAAGTGCTCAAACAGGGCAGTCACAGCCCTAGGCTGGGGTTTTTCCACCTCTAAGGCACCAAACCAGCCAGACAACGAGGACTTTGGTCTTACACCACTGGCTAACCACAAGTCACACAAGCAATTCCCTTACATACTCCAGTCTCCCAGTATCACCACCAGTGCCACCTGTCCTGGGGATGAATGGTTATGAAAACCAACACCCCAGTAAAAGAAAACGGTTCTCTTGATCCCACAGAATCAAGCCCCACACCCAGGTCAATATACACATCAGATCTTACCCACAAATCACGCTGTTGCCAATCCTTTAGAATCTAAAATCTAAAGGATTATTCATAAAAGGAAAAAGATAAGATGAGAGCCAGAATTGGTTAAATGTAATCAGTTACATACAGTGATGGCAAAGTTCTTGGTTCAGGCTTGTAGCAGTGATGGAGTAAACTGCAGGTTCAAATCAAGTCTCTGGAGTACATCCTCCGCTGGGATGGGTCATTCAGTCCTTTGTTCAGAGCTTCAGTTTGTAGCAAAGTCCCTCCAGAGGTAAGAAGCAGGACTGAAGACAAGATGGAGATGAGGCATCAGCCTTATATAGGCTTTTCCAGGTGTAAGAACCTCTTTGTTCTTATTGTGGAAAATTACAGCAAAATGGAGTCTGGAGTCACATGGGCAAGTCCCTGCACTTTGCTAAGTTACAAGGCGTATCTGCCTCCTCTCCATGGGTCAATTATGTAGCTGATGGTCCTTAATGGGCCATCAAGCAGGCTAGGCAGAGCTAACTAACTTGTCTAGGATGTCTCCCAGAAGCACAGCACAAGTTTGAAGTACAGACAGAACAGAGCCAATATTCATAACTTCAACTACAAAATGACACATGCACACAGACACCATAATCATAACCAGCAACCCATAACCTGGTCTTAGACACCTTATATGACCCCCTTTACATAAGATCTGGTGCCACTACACGACCTTGGTTGCAACTATGTTCTGTATGGTCCCAGATTATATCAATGTCACAGCCAGGACCAGGGGTGCCAGGAGCTGCCCCATCCTGCCCCAGGTATGGCCAGGTCCCAGGGGTCCCGAGGAGCCTGCCCCATTCCGCCCCATGTACAGCCAGGCCCCAGCGGTCCCCAGGACAGGCCCTGTCATGCTCCAGGTATGGCCAGGTTCTGGGGGTCCCTGGGAGCTGCCCCAGATACGACTGGCCCCCAGGGGGGTCCCCGGGAGCTGCCCCATTCTGCCCTAGGTCCATCCAGGACCATCACACACTGTAACATTCCCACTGTCAACGAGGGCCAGAGTTGCTGGATGGCAACTGGGACGCCAAAGGAGAGGTCAGATGCTAGAGGCACAGAGGGGGCAAGGCTGGGAGCTCTTCCAACAGCCCCATGCAGCCAGGAGAGGTGGCACGTCGCCTTCGATCCCCTGCTCTCTGATGTGCCCAAGGTCTCTATGGTGCTTCCCTCTGGTCAATGCTACACAGTCCCATGTCCCCCTCCCTGGCACGGTCTCTCTGCTCTGCAGTACGAGCGGTTCCTCTACGTGCTGGACCTGCTCCTGGGTTCGAGGCAGCCAGTGCTCCTGGCCGGGGAGCCTGGCTGCGGCAAGTCGTCCTTCGCGGAGCTGATGATCCAGCCCAATCACTCCTACCATCGTGTCGCCATCTCGCCTGCCCTCAGTGCGGGCTACATGCGCCGGCTGCTGGAGAGCCAGATCCTAAGCAGCATGCGGGACAAGGCCCTGTTCACCGGCCTCCCTGGATCCCGGGCCCCTGGCACCAGGGGCAGGAGGAGCTGCTACCTGCTCCTGCTGGATGACCTGCACGCCGCCGAGCTGGGTGAGCCCCATCCTCACGTCAGACATTGCCCTGGGATGAGCTGGAAATGGCCACATATCTTCTGTGAGGCCTGGCTCCCCCATGGCTTGGCAAGGCCCTGCTCCCCATCCTTGGCCTATACACCCCCTGCCCCAGGGCCCTGCGGGGCCTGGCTCCCCCTGCCTTGGCCTGCCTCCCCATCGCTGGAGCTGGACACCCCCTACCCCAAAGCTCTGTGGGGTCCAGCTCCCTCTGGCTGGGCCTGGCTCCCCACCGCTGGGGCCAGACACCCCCTGGCAGGGGCCAGACACCCACTGCCCCAGGGCTCTGCGGTGCCCAGCTCCCCCTGCCTCGGCCTGGCTCCCCATTGCTGGGGCCAGACACCCCATGCCCCAGGGCTCTGCAAGGCCTGGCTCCCTCTGCAAGGCCTGACTCCCCATCACTGGGGCCGGATGCCCCCTCCCCAGGGCTCTGCAAAGCCTGGCTCCCCCTGGCTGGGCCTGGCTCCCCATCGCTGGAACTGGACACCCTGTGCCCCAGAGCTCTGTGGGGCCCAGCTCCCCCTGGCTGGGCCTGGCTCCCCATCGCTGGAGCTAGACACCTCCTGCCCCAGAGCTCTACAGGGCCTGACTCCCCCTGCCTCGGCCTGGCTCTCCATCGCTGGGGCCAGACACCCCCAACCCCAGGGCTCTGCGGGGCCCGGCTCCCTCTGCCTCAGCCTGGCTCCCCATCGCTGGGGCCAGACACCCCCTGCCCCAGAGCTCTGCGGGGCCCAGCTCCCCCTGGAGGGGCCTGGCTCCCCATCGCTGGGGCCAGACACCCACCGCCCCAGGGCTCTGCGGGGCCCGGCTCCCCCTGCCTCAGCCTGGTTCCCCATCACTGGGGCCAGACACCCACCGCCCCAGGGCTCTGCGGGGCCCGGCTCCCCCTGCCTCAGCCTGGTTCCGCATCACTGGGGCCAGACACCCACCGCCCCAGGGCTCTGCGGGGCCCGGCTCCCTCTGGCGGGGCCTGGCTCCCCATTGCTGGGGCCAGACACCCACCACCCCAGGGCTCTGCAGTGCCCAGCTCCCCTGCCTCAGCCTGGCTCCCCATCGCTGGAGCTGGACACCCTGTGCCCCAGAGCTCTGTGGGGCCCAGCTCCCCATGGCTGGGCCTGGCTCCCCATCGCTGGAGCTAGACACCCCCTGCCCCAGAGCTCTACAGGGCCTGACTCCCCCTGCCTTGGCCTGGCTCCCCATCGCTGGGGCCAGACACCCCCTGCCCCAGAGCTCTGCGGGGCCCGGCTCCCCCTGGCTGGGCCTGGCTCCCCATCGCTGGAGCTAGACACCCCCTGCCCCAGAGCTCTACAGGGCCTGACTCCCCCTGCCTTGGCCTGGCTCCCCTTCGCTGGGGCCAGACACCCCCTGGCAGGGGCCAGACACCCACCGCCCCAGGGCTCTGCGGGGCCCGGCTCTCCCTGGCTGGGCCTGGCTCCCCATCGCTGGAGCTGGACACCCTGTTCCCCAGGGCTCTGCGGGGCCCAGCTTCCCTGCCTCAGCCTGGCTCCCCATTGCTGGAGCCAGACACCCCCAACCCCAGGGCTCTGCATGGCCTGGCTCCCCCTGCCTTGGTCTGGCTCCCTATTGCTGGAGCAGACACCCCCTGCCCCAGAGCTCTGCGGGGCCCGTCTCCCCCTGGCTGGGCCTGGCTCCCCATTGTTGCGGCCAGACACCCCCTGGCAGGGGCCAGACAACCACCGCCCCAGGGCTCTGCGGGGCCTGGCTCCCCCTGCCTCGGCCTGGCTCCCCTTCGCTGGGGCCAGACACCCCCTGGCAGGAGCCAGACAACCACCGCCCCAGGGCTCTGCGGGGCCCGGCTCTCCCTGGCTGGGCCTGGCTCCCCATCGCTGGAGCTGGACACCCTGTTCCCCAGGGCTCTGCGGGGCCCAGCTTCCCTGCCTCAGCCTGGCTCCCCATTGCTGGAGCCAGACACCCCCAACCCCAGGGCTCTGCATGGCCTGGCTCCCCCTGCCTTGGTCTGGCTCCCTATTGCTGGAGCAGACACCCCCTGCCCCAGAGCTCTGCGGGGCCCGTCTCCCCCTGGCTGGGCCTGGCTCCCCATTGTTGCGGCCAGACACCCCCTGGCAGGGGCCAGACAACCACCGCCCCAGGGCTCTGCGGGGCCCGGCTCCCCCTGCCTCGGCCTGGCTCCCCTTCGCTGGGGCCAGACACCCCCTGGCAGGGGCCAGACAACCACCGCCCCAGGGCTCTGAGGGGCCCGGCTCCCCCTGCCTCGGCCTGGCTCCCCTTCGCTGGGGCCAGACACCCCCTGCCCCAGGGGTCTGCAAGGCTGGGCTCAGTCACCCAGGGGTGTTTAGGTTCCCAGGGCTGTCTGTGTTAGTGTGTCCTGCCCCTGGCACTTGGCTCCCAGAAGAGCCTGTGGGTGGCTGTGGGAGGGCTAGGCAGGCTGCTCCAAGGCGTGATGGTCCTTTCTCTCCCAGATGCCAGGCAGGGGAGTCACCCCGTGGTGGAGACCCTGCGCCAGGCCCTCTCCCACCAGGAGGTCTACGGCACCGAGAGCCTGGAGCTCCGACACATCCCTTCAGCAGAGTTCAATTGCTTTGGCTTGGTGGCTGCTCCAGCAATTGGCGTGCACCCCCTCTCCCCTCGCTTCACTCGGCTCTGCAGCATCCTCTCGCTCCCCAGCGTCTCCAGGGAGTCTCTGATCAGCATCCACAGCCCCCTGGTCCTGGCCTGGCTGGAGAAGTTCCCCCTCCTGGCCAGGCACAGCGAGCTGGCCACTGCCCTGGTGGGGGCCACTGTGGACGTGTACGAGGCCGTGAAGGCCAGGTTCCGCCCCTCCCCCGCCTGCTCCCCCTACCACTTTTCCTACCACCACATCGAGAAGGTTCTCAGGGGCCTCTTTCTCCTGCGGCCCTGCCCCGGGATCCACCTCACCAGCCCCTTGGAGGACCCCAGCGCACCAAAGGCTTCAAAGCGAGGCCAGCCGGGGATAAGCCTGAGCCTCACGCTGAGCACCCGGGTCATCGTCCGTCTCTGGCTGCACGAGTCGCTGCGCACCTTCTGCGACCCGCTGCTGTCGGAGCGCGAGCGGCAGGAGAGTGGGCAGCTGCTGCTGGATGTGGCTGCCAGCAGCTTCTGCACCAAGAGGAGCGTGCTGAGGGTGATCACCACCAGCGACAGGGAGCCGCAGCAGTGCGAGCGAGCCAGGAGCGACACGGAGCTCGCCGGGAAAGACGCTGCCATGGAGCTGGGCGCTGAGAGCCATGAGGAGCCTTCCTC
The DNA here is from genome assembly GCF_025201925.1 of Gopherus flavomarginatus. NCBI lineage: Eukaryota > Metazoa > Chordata > Testudines > Testudinidae > Gopherus > Gopherus flavomarginatus. The sequence continues at coordinate 380,033,721 of NC_066617.1, forward strand.
GCAGAGCAGCAGCGATGGGGACTGCCCAGACGCCTTCGATCCCATAGACCAGGCCCCCGCCCTGGCCCTGGACCGGCCGGACGCAGCGCCCTCTGGGGACTCTGCCCTGGCCGCACTGGAGCCCGAGGGGACAGAGGTGACTGGGATGAGGAGAGTGGCTTCCATCCAGCCCTCTCCAGCCCTGCGCCCTCACTTCCAGGAGCAGCACCTGGCCATGGGGCGCCGCACCAGCGCCCGCCAGACCACCCCTCTGAAGAGCAAGCGCAGGCACTCTACCAAGAAGGACAACACCAAGCCCCTGCTGCCTTCCCACCTCCTGCTGCTGCCAGGGGAGGACGTGCGCAACATCCTCTTCAGCAGGGAGCTGGCGCTGGCCTCCCCCAGCCGGGAGAGCCTCTACCACGAGAGGTGCTGGGACGCCATCCAACAGCAGCTCAGCGCCTTCCTCCCCAGGGGCTTTGTGCTGTGCAGAGAAGTCACCCAGCACCTGGTGCGCCTGCTGCGGGTGCTGTGCTGCCCAGAGGGGCACGGCGCCCTCCTCTCCCTGCACCTCTCCACCGGCAGGAGGTCCCTGGTGGCCTTGGCTGCCCATGTCACTGCCTCCCAGCTCTTTGAGCTGACGGGGCAGGCAGGGGAGCGGGAGGTGAGGGAGCTGATCAGGAAAGCCAGCTGGCAGGCTGGGATCCTGGACACGAGAGTCGTGGTGCTGGTGCACCAGGGGGTGGGGCTGGGCACCATGCAGAAGTTGGTGGATCTGATGAGAGAGGGCACCTACCCTGGCCTGTACACCACTGAAGACACTGCACACATCGTGAAGGAACTGCTGCAGGAGAACCAGAACATCAAAAGAACGATGAGGCCTAACATGGTCCTGCAAAGGTCAGGGAGAGAGTGACGGAGTCCATGGCCAAGGGAAATTGGGGATGGCCTGAGCTGGGCAGGTCTAACAGGAGTGACCGTGGGTAGGGAGAGGGGAGTGGAATCCCTGAGCCGGGATGCACAGAGGCTCCAGACCTTGCCTGCCCTGGAGGGGGGGAATCACACAGGCCCCGCCCCCTCACACTGAGGGCATCCTCTCTTTATTAGGCGAGAGAAGGAAATTCCAGCTGGGCCTGCCCTGAGACCCTGCTGGGCTGGGACTGTCCACAGGTGGCAGGGGGCACTCCCCCTGCGGGGGGGGGGAGGAGGGGAGCGGAGTTAGTGTCAGTCCCCCTCAAACTAGACTGGGAGGGAGAGGTTTGGTGTCACCCCATATCTTGGGGATCCCCCTCTCTTCCCTCAGACCCTTTGCCTTCTCTTTCAGGTTCTACCAGTTTGTGAGGAACAATCTGCACATGCTGCTGCTGCTGGATGGGCGCAAGGGCTGGGCACAGGGCAGGGGGCCCTTGGGTTACCCCACAGCCATGGCCACAGCCCTGCTCACCCTCCCCTGCAGCATTGACGTGTACCAGCCCTGGAGCCAGGAGTCCTTGGTGCAGGTGGCTACCCAGCACCTGGAAGATGCCCTCAACGAGCAGCCCCTGAAGAGCCCAGGTGAGGGGTCGATCTGCTTCTGGGGTCTCAGCTTCTCCTGGATCATGGCGGCCGTGCAGCCGGCAAAGGGCCAGGCCCACCTGGGTTCAGCACAGAATACAGGCCCCAAGTGCCTGGCCCCTCGTGCTGACCAGCTCCAACCCATGGGCCCAGCTGCCTCCTCTCCACAGTCTCTCATGGTGTCCACTTGCTTGTCAGTCCCAGCGTCACTGCAGGCCCTGGAGAATTCGCTTGCCAGCATTGCCTCAGCCATGGCTCTGATTCACTGCTCTGCCAGCTGCTATGCCACACACTTGGCCCCCGGCACGCCCCTCATCACCCCAAAGACCTTCCTGGATTTCCTCGATGCTTTCCTCATGCTATCAGCACAGTTGCAGAGGCAGAGCCGGACTCAGGCTGATCGGTAAGGAATGAGGCCAAACTCTGCTCCCTATCATAGCCTTAACTCTGACCCCCATGGCCCCATGGAACCCCCACATTGCTCTGCCTGCCCATGGGCAGTGCGTCGTGCCCCACAGCCTGTGGGCCGGGCCATCAGCGCTAAGCAAGGTAAACGTCCCATATCAGTGACAGCTGGACTGAGGGGTCTCGACACACAAGCTGCCCCCATTCTAACAGCTGGCAGCAGTGGTCTGGGGGCTCCACTCGTGTGTGTGCCAGGCTACTGTGACTGAGGGAGAGAATGGGGATCGGGCGCCTCCTTTCCCTCCTGTGCCCCAAGAGCTTGGTGAGGAGCAGGGTCTGGCCCCCTGCCCAGGACACAAGCCGCCTCTCCCTGCTGGGGTCAGGTTATCCCAGAGCTGCCGACTAGGATTCCCGGGCTTGGAACAGAAGGATCTGGCTGGAGGGGCCCCTGGGCTGCACCCTCAGATTGAAGTGCCCCTAATGCCCTGGATCTGAACGTGTGCAGGGGGTGGGGGAGCCTCACTCTCCTTTCCTTGGGCCAGGATGAAGCTTGCTCTGACCAAGTTGCAGGCAGTGAGTGAGAAGCAGCGGGAGCACAGCCGGGACATCAAGTACTTGCAGGAGAAACTTCGCATGGCCAAGGAGGTGAGAGGGTGGCCTCTGGGAGAGCCTGGCGCCCGGTGCTGTCACCCATGAGCCCAGCTCAGCCAGCGTGGTGCTGGGGGTGCTGTGCTGCAGAATATTAGGAATGGCAATATACAAAAACCTGTAGGAGAGCACTTCAACCTCCCTGGCCACACTATAGCAGACCTTAAGGTGGCCATCCTGCAGCAAAAAAACTTCAGGACCAGACTTCAAAGAGAAACTGCTGAGCTTCAGTTCATCTGCAAATTTGACACCATCAGCTCAGCATTAAACAAAGACTGTGAATGGCTTGCCAATTACAGAACCAGTTTCTCCTCCCTTGGTTTTCACACCTCAACTGCTAGAACAGGGCCTTATCCTCCCTGATTGAACTAACCTCATTATCTCTGGCTTGCTAGCATATATATACCTGCCCCTGGAAATTTCCACTACATGCATCTGACGAAGTGGGTATTCACCCACGAAAGCTCATGCTCCAAAACGTCTGTTAGTCTATAAGGTGCCACAGGATTCTCTGCTGCTTTTACAGATCCAGACTAACACGGCTACCCCTCTGATACTTGTTGCAGAATGGGGACTCTCCCCAAGGCCCCAGCACAGCTCCAGGGAGAAGGCGGGGGGGCTCTCCACAGGATTTGGGGATTTGTACCTCCAGGTGGAGGGGGTTGAGTATTAATCCACACAGTAACTGCCTTACTCGGACACTCACACCCTGGGGCAATGGCTCGGGTTGATGCTGGGGGACTGGGAGGGGCTGGGCAGCAGCAGAGGGAAGGGCTGTGTGGACTGCTGGTGTCATGTCTTCTCCCCTCCTGCCCTCAGCAAGTGGCCAGGTGCCAGCGGCGGGCAGAGCGTGAAGAGGTGGTGCAGAAGCAGCAGGAGCAGGATTGTCAGCACCGCGAGGCACGCATCGAGATCCTTACACAGGAGCAGCACCTGTTGGAGCAGAGCAAAGAGTCTGCCACGAGAAAGGTGTGCATGGACCTGAGCCCCTGGAACGGCAAGGATGGGCACCCCAGCCGGCTGCCCGGCTGAGCCTGCTGAGAGGCTAGGACGGGCAACCCGGCCGGCTGCCTGGATGAGCCTGTGAAGAGGCAGGGACGGGCACCCCGGCCGGCTGCCCGGCTGAGCCTGCTGAGAGGCTGGGACAGGCACCCCGGCTGGCTGCCCGGCTGAGCCTGTGGAGAGGCTGGGACGGGCAACCCGGCCGGCTGCCTGGCTGAGCCTGTGATGAGGCTGGGACAGGCACCCCGGCCGGCTGCCTGGCTGAGCCTGTGATGAGGCTGGGACAGGCACCCCGGCCGGCTGCCCGGCTGAGCCTGTGGAGAGGCAGGGACGGGCACCCCGGCCGGCTGCCCGGCTGAGCCTGTGGAGAGGCTGGGACGGGCAACCCGGCTGGCTGCTTGGCTGAGCCTGTGAAGAGGCAGGGATGGGCACCCCGGCCGGCTGCCCGGCTGAGCCTGTGGAGAGGCAGGGATGGGCACCCCGGCTGGCTGCTTGGCTGAGCCTGTGAAGAGGCAGGGATGGGCACCCCGGCCGGCTGCCCAGCTGAGCCTGTGAAGAGGCAGGGATGGGCACCCCGGCCTGGCTGAACCTGCAGAGGGCCAAGGGCTTGGGTGCAAGACCCATCAGTAGGGGTGAGCCTCACATGGTGTGTCGCAGTAGGGAGGGGGGCAGATTGACCTGGGAATGTTGTTTAGTTTTACTGGGGCTGTCTGCATGGGGGAGGGGAAAGCAGGGAGTGACTTTAGGTGAGGGACGGTACCTGAGCCAGGAGGGGGGTGGGGGGACTCGACACTTTTGCCTGGGAAACTGGACAAAGGGAGAGGGGGAGAAGGAGGGGAGAGCCAGCTGGATTGGTTTTTAGAGTCAGTTTGGGCTGGGTGGGAAGAGGCAGGGAACCCCAAGTCTGGAGTCTAAGCTCCTTGCCCCCCAGAGGGACCTGGCTGAGGGGTCCTGGTTGTACCTACAAGCCCTGCTTGGGACTGTGTTCCTATCGGCTAGTAAACCTTCTGTGTTACTGACTGGCTGAGAGTCCCGGTGAATCGCAGGAAGTGGGGGGGTGCAGGGCCCTGACTCCCCCACACTCCGTGACACATGGAAGGAAGCTGGTGTGGGTCCGGGTACGTTATTGCTGCCCAGCTGCTTGGCCATCAGCAGCAATGGGTGGGAGATGGGTGGGAACAGGCCCTGTACCTAGTGGTCAGGGGGATACATGGGATTCCCTAGTGATACCTGTCCATCAGGGGTGGTGAAGTCACTGATCCGCAGGATCTGTGCCACCCTCCAGCTTTTAAATAGTCCCTTGGGGGAACCCTTTCAGTGGACCAGACCCCAAAAGGTCCTGCTCTCCCTTAAGGTCAGGCCATGCGACCTCAATGCCTACTAGACAGAGCCACTGGGTTCCCAGCCTCCTGGGTCCTGCCCTGAGCTCTGCCCAGTGAGTGCAGCTGCCAGACGCTCCTGGTCAGAGACTTCTACACTCTTCAGGGATCCAGGCATCTCAGACAGTATCCGCAGTGACACCAGCCGCCTGTGCAAAGCAGGCACCTGGAGCACAGCCTCGGGAAGCCCCAAGTCAGCCCCAGAAAGCAGCGGTTTGGACGTTGTCCGTGCTGGCCAAGCCATTTCTGTCCGTTTGTCTCCCAGGCCCAAACGAGCCCCTAGGCCTCTGCAAAGGCTGCTTTTATCCCAGCCTCCTGTCACCTCTCGCGCCATTGTCCTGCTGGAGTTCAGTCTCCTGCCAGAGTTCCCTGCTGTCAGGTGTCAGCCGTTCAGTCCTGGCCGCTTCCCTGTCTGAGCATCCTCCCGTCAGCCAGACCTAACACCCATCATCCCGCCCCAGCGAGTTCCTAACACTTGCTCCGGGACCTGCCTTGCCCTGAGAGCAGTGGGTCACCTCGTCCAGTCACTGCCATGCCTGTCATTCATAAACCTGTAGGAGAATTCCCGCGGCTTCACGTGGTGTGCCCCTGTGAGGGCCGGCCTGCCACGGTCCCCATCTGTCGGGGGAGGGGAGTATATGGGGTGCTCCTCTGAGGCCCGGCTTGCCTCGGTCCCCATCCGTCGGGGGAGGGGGCACGTGGGGTGCCCCTGTGAGGCCCGGCCTGCCTCCATCCCCATCCATCGGGGGAGAGGAGTATGTGCGGTGCCCCTGTGAGGCCCGGCCTGCCCCGGTCCCTGCCTGTTGGGGGAGGGGGCACGTGGAGTGCCCCTGTGAGGCCCGGCCTGCCCCAGTCCCCATCTGTGCGGGGAGAGGAGTATGTGGGGTGCCCCTGTGAGGCCCAGCCTGCCTCCGTCACACATCGGGGGAGGGGAGTATATGGGGGTGCCCTGTGAGGCCCAGACTGCCCCGGTCCCTGCCTGTTGGGGGAGGGGAGTATGTGGGGTGCCCCTGTGAGGCCCAGCCTGCCCCCGTCCCCACCCTTTGGGGGAGGGGAGTATATGGGTGCCCCTCTGAGGCCCAGCCTGCCTCAGTCCCCATCCGTTGGGGGAGGGGAATATGTGGGGTGCCCCAGTGAGGCCTGGCCTGCCACAGGCCCTGCATGTCAGGGGAGGGGATATGTGGGGTTCCCCAGTGAAGCCTGGCTGCCCTATTCCTTGTGCCCAGGAATCTGGACAAAAGCTGGGGGAGGAGCCGGGGGGTGGGGAGGTTGGGTGAGAGGCTGGAGGGAGGTTCAGTTTGGAGCTGGCTGGGAGAATGGAGGGGAGCCCAGACTGGTCTCTGGCCTCCCTGGCCCCCGCAAGATGGACTTGACTGAGGGGGTCCTGTTGTCTGTACTTGCAAGACCTGTCTTGGACTGCGTTCCTGTCATCTAATAAACCACCTGCTTTACTGGCTGGCTGAGAGTCCTGGTGAATTGCAGGAATGGGGGGGTGCAGGACCCTGACTCTCCCACACTGCGTGACAGTCCCTACCCATCAGGGGAGGGAAATACGTGGGGTGCCTCAGTAGGTCCGGCTTGAGCCTGATTAAACTAAATCCCTGCCTGATTTAGTTGGGGTTGGCCCTTCTTTGAGCAGGGGATTGGACTAGATGACCCCCTGAGGTCCCTTCCAACCCTGATAGTCTATGATTCTTCTTCGAGTGATTGCTCATATCCATTCCAGTTAGGTGTGCGCTGCGCGTGCACGTTTGCTGGAAACGTTTTAGCCTAGCAACTCCAGTGGGCCGGCAGGTCGCCCCCTAGAGTGGCGCCGCCATGGCGCCTGATATATACCCCTGCCGGCCCGCCCACTCCTCAGTTCCTTCTTACCGCCGTGTCAGTTGCTGGAACTGTGGAGTGCGGCTTGCTGTCCTCCACGTCCCTAGCTCTCCTTCATTACTGTCAATAGTTGTAGTTGTAAATAGTTTAATAATACAGTTAGAGTTGTATAGTAATTAGTAGTTAGTGTATATAGTTTATAGAACTTATTCGCGGGTTGGGCCGTTGCCCTTCCCGGCGCCCGGCACAGGGCCCATGCCTGGTTCGCCGGGCTTCAAGCAGTGCTCGGCCTGCAAGAGGCCGATGCCAAATAGCGATCCCCATGACGCGTGCCTGAAGTGCCTCGGGGAATCGCATATCACCGAGAAGTGTCGCATCTGCAAGGCCTTTAAGCCTCGAACAAAGAAAGAGAGAGATCAAAGACTGCGGACTCTCTTGATGGAAGCGGCACTGAATCCGGTACCGTCAGCGCAGCCGGCCACCTCTACACCAGCACCGGACCGCGCCGGCACCGGAAAGATGCCCCGGCACCGGGATCTGATCAAAGACCCTCGACGTCTGCGACATCATCTCAGCAGGCTCGAGTGAAGCACCCGGCACCTACCTCTGCCGCGGCACCGTCTGCAGGGTTGCCATCGACTCCGGGCCCGGAAGGTCCGTCGAGTCCAGCCCCTCCGAGCTCCCCTTTAAGATCTGGGGTTGAGCTATTAGTCCCATCCACGCCGGAGACCTTCCCCTCGGCGCGGGACTTGATAGCTCTGACTGAGCCATCCCAGCCTCAACCCCCGGTACCCCCGGTGCGGGTCATCTCCAGAGGCAAGCCGACATTGAGAGCACCGTCTCTGGAATCCAGGCATGGATCGCCTTCGAGGCCCCGACGACGTGGATGCTCGTGCTCTCGGCGCCGCTCGCAGTCCCAGCACCGCTCTCCTAGGTGGCACCGGTCGCACTCGCAGCACAGGTCGACATCGGTACGGTCCCGGTCTGGCTCTTCTCCATACCAGCACCGGGAATCTAGGAGCCATTCGCGTCGGCGATCAACTCCTCGGTCGACCTCCCGGCACCGAGCCGGTGGCAGGTCCCGGTCCCGGTCGACCTCCCCGCACCGCGTCGGTGGTAGGTCCCGGTCCCCAGCGCCATCCCGGCACCGCATCAGACATAGATCACGGTCCCAATCCCGGCACCGAGCTGGAGGCAGGTCCCAGTCCGGATCCCGGCACCGAGTTCCAGACCGATCCCAGTCCTGGTCCCGGCACTGGTATGGCTCCCAGTACCGATCCTCAGCACCGAGAGGATCGTCGGCGTCGGGACTGAGGGAGGCCTATCAGCCAAGTTCGGCACCTCCATGGCCTTCGAGACAGCCATCGGTCTCCTCTCAGGCGGACAGCATTTATACACTGGGCCCGGACAGACACGCGGCCCTCTTCCAGGACCTGCCGCCTCAAGACCAAGGGCCACAGCAGTGGGGGTTTTGGACTCCCTGGGCATACCATCAAGCCCAAGGTCCGCAACATACTTCTCCCCGGCCTGCGGCGGACCGAAGACCACCAGAGTCAACGCTGTCTCGCCCCCCTCCCTCTCCGGAAGGCGAGGACAGGTCCAGCCACCAGGACCCAGAGCTCCCTCTGCAGCCGGAGGGCCGGGTCCAGACGGAACTCCCTGTGGATGCTCTGCTGCCAGGGGTCTCCTCGTCATCTTCCCCTGACAAGGCAGTGGCAGGCACCTCGTCCTCCAGCCCTCCCCCTCTCAACCTCTGGGCACATCAGGACCTCCTCAGGCGCGTGGCGCAAAACTTAAATTTACAAGCAGAGGAGGTTGCTGAGATCGAGGATCCGGTGGTCAGCATCCTCTCCGCAGATGCTCCCACCAGGGTTGCCCTGCCTTTCATTAGGACCGTTCAGGCCAACGCCACCACTGTCTGGCAGTCACCAGCCTCCATCCCTCCTACCGCACGAGGCGTGGAGAGAAAGTACTTGGCCCCCTCTAAGGGCTATGAATTTCTGCACGTCCACCTGACACCGTGCTCCCTCGTGGTGCAATCGGTGAACGAGAGGGAGCACCATGCACAAGAGGCCCCAGCACCCAAATCTAAGGAGGCGAGGCGGATGGACCTCCTAGGCCGTAAAGTCTATTCGGAGGGGGCGCTACAGCTCAGGGTCTCCAACCAACAGGCCCTCCTTAGCTGCTACTCGTTTAACTCCTGGGTAGCGGCGGACAAGTTTAAGGAGCTGTTGCCGCAGGAGGCACGTCAAGAATTTGCGGCGATTCTTGACGAGGGCAAGAAGGTCGCAAGGACCTCGCTGCAGGCCTCATTGGACGCTGCAAACTCGACCGCTCGGACCCTTGCCTCAGGGCTTACGATGCGCCGCATATCCTGGCTTCAGGTCTCTGGCCTTCCACCGGAGCTCCAGTATACCATCCAGGACCTCCCCTTCGAAGGCCAGGGCCTGTTTTCAGACAAGACAGACTCCAGGCTAAAGAGCCTTAAAGACAATCGCGTCATCATGCGCTCTTTGGGGATGCATGCGCCTGTGACGCAGCGCAGATCCTTCCGGCCACAGAACCAGCAGCAACAACGCCGGCCGTATCCCCAGTTCCGCCCACGGCAGGACCTTAATAGGTGCCGGGGCAGGAACAGTAGGCGCAGACAGTCGGGTGGCCAAGGGGGGCAGAACCAAGGCTCCTCCAAGGCCCCACCTGGACCCAAGCCTTCATTTTGAAGGTGCGCCCGAGGGCGCAGTACCAGTTTCCCCTTCGGATCCTTCCCCACAGTTTTCCAACCGTCTTTCGTTTTTCCTCCAGGCGTGGACCCGAATAACATCAGACCGCTGGGTCTTACGCACTGTACAGGCCGGTTACCGCCTGCAGTTTTCATTGCCCCCCCTCCCACCCCCCACCCTCGTCTCTCTTCAGGGACCCCTCTCACGAGCAATTCCTCTGTCAGGAGGTACAGATGCTCCTCGACAAGGGAGCCATAGAGGAGGTTCCAGAGAGCGAGAAGGGCAAGGGGTTTTATTCCCGATACTTTCTAATCCCCAAGGCCAAGGGAGGCCTCAGGCCTATCCTCGACCTGCGAGAACTCAACAAGCATATGGTGAAGTTGAAGTTCCGCATGGTATCCCTAGGGACCATCATCCCATCACTGGATCCTGGAGACTGGTACACCGCCCTCGACATGCAGGACGCTTACTTCCATATCGCCATATTTCCACAGCACAGGCGTTTCCTTCGCTTCGTGGTCGACCGCAAGCATTATCAATTTGCGGTCCTCCCATTTGGCCTTTCTACGGCCCCGAGGGTATTCACGAAATGCATGGCAGTCGTCGTCGCACATCTTCGGCGCAGCCGCATTCACGTGTTCCCCTACCTCGACGACTGGTTGGTCCGAGGCACATCAGAGCTACAGGTCCGCTACCACGTCCGCAGGATCAGCAACCTCTTTGCTGCCTTAGGCCTCATTGTCAACGTGGACAAGTCCACTCTGCTCCCCATGCAGAGGATAGAGTTCATAGGGGCCGTTCTGGATTCCACCTTGGCCAAGGCCTTGCTACCATTGCCCAGGTTCCAGTCGCTATCGGCCATCATTCTGCGCTTGCAGGTGGCCCCCCTGACCTCCATAAGAACGTCTGATCCTCCTGGGCCATATGGCGGCCTGTACGTTCGTGACAGCGTATGCTCGACTCCGCATGAGGCCTCTCCAATCTTGGCTCATCGCGCAGTACTGGCCGGCCAGACATTCGTTAGACACAGTTGTCACCATCCCCCAGGGGGTACTGGACTCCCTCCGGTGGTGGCTAGACCAGTCCGTCGTATGTGCAGGGCTCCCATTCCATCCGCCCCAACCCTCGGCATCCCTGACGACGGACGCCTCAGATCTGGGCTGGGGGGCACACAGTGGAACCCTGAGGACTCAGGGCCTGTGGTCCCCCCAGGAACTGGACCTCCACATCAACATACGGGAGTTGAGAGTGGTCCGTCTTGTTTATCAAGCGTTCGTCCATCACCTTCAAGGTCGCTGTGTCACGGTATTCACCGACAACACGACAACCATGTACTATATCAACAAGCAGGGCGGCACCAGATCATCTCCCCTATGTCAGGAGGCGACGCGGCTCTGGGAATTTTGTATAGCCCATGCCATTCACCTCATGGCCTCCTACCTACCTGGACTACGAAACGCACTGGCGGATCGCCTGAGCAGATCCTTCCACTCACACGAGTGGTCCCTTCGCCCGGACGTCGCCCTCTCACTCTTCCAGAGGTGGGGTCATCCCCGGATGGACCTCTTCGTGTCCAGGGAGAACAGGAAATGCCAGGCATTCTGCTCCTTTCAGGGTCGGGAGCCCGGGTCATTAGCGGACGCCTTCCTTATCCCATGGGCGACCCATCTGTTTTATGCGTTCCCTCCGTTTCCGCTGGTCCACAAGGTCCTCCTCAAGGTGTGCAGGGACAGGGCTCGTGTGATTCTGATAGCCCCGGCGTGGCCCAGGCAACATTGGTACCCCATGTTGCTGGACCTCTCAATAACCAACCCAGTTCCCCTGCCCCTTCACCTGGATCTGATCACCCAGGACCACGGCAGGCTCTGTCACCCGGACCTTCGGTCTCTGCATCTCACGGCGTGGCTCCTGCGTGGCTGACCAGCTCCGAGTTATGCTGCTCTACCCCGGTTCGGGAGGTTCTCCTGGGCAGTAGGAAGCCTTCCACTAGAGCTACGTGTTCAGCCAAGTGGAAGCGTTTTTCCTTCTGGTGCTCGGATAAGGGTTTTCTCCCTATGGAGGTTTCCATCGCCAATATTCTGAACTACATCTGGTCCCTCAAGGTCCAGGGTCTGGCGATATCGTCCCTTCGGGTTCACCTAGCGGCCATCTCCACCTTTCATCTGGGAGGAGATGGCCGTTTGGTCTTCTCCCACCCTATGGTGGCAAGATTCCTGAAGGGGCTGGAACGTCTCTACCCACAGGTCCGTCCCCCTGCCCCTTCATGGGATCTCAACCTCGTTCTGGCTCGGCTCATGGGCCCTCCATTTGAGCCGTTAGCGACTTACTCCCTGCTCTACCTCTCCTGGAAGACCGCCTTTCTAGTGGCCATCACCTCAGCTAGACGGGTATCAGAACTCCGGGCTCTCACGGTAGACTCCCCGTATATGGTCTTCCATAAGGACAAAGTGCAGCTGAGACCGCACCCTGCCTTTCTCCCTAAGGTGGTCTCAGCCTTTCACATTAACCAGGAGATCTTCCTTCCCGTCTTTTTCCCGACGCCCCATTCGTCCCGCAGGGAGCAACAACTCCACTCACTGGATGTCCGTCGGGCACTAGCGTTTTATGTGGAGAGGACCAAACCGTTCCGCAAGTCCCCCCAACTCTTCGTGGCGATAGCGGACCGTGTCAAGGGCCTTCCTGTTTCCTCGCAGAGGATATCCTCGTGGGTAACGTCCTGTATCAGGACCTGTTATGACTTGGCCCACATCCCTACGGGCCGTGTGACTGCACACTCTACCAGGGCGCAGGCGTCATCACTGGCTTTCCTTGCCCGAGTGCCGATCCAAGAGATCTGTAGGGCGGCGACCTGGTCATTGGTCCACACTTTCGCTTCCCATTACGCCCTGGTCCAGCAGTCTAGAGATGACAGGGCCTTCGGCTCAGCAGTGCTCCATGCCATGACTTCTCACTCCGACCCCACCGCCTAGGTAAGGCTTGGGAATCACCTACCTGGAATGGATGTGAGCAATCACTCGAAGAAGAAAAGACGGTTACTCACCTTTGTAACTGTTGTTCTTCGAGATGTGTTGCTCACATCCATTCCACACCCGCCCTCCTTCCCCACTGTCGGCGTAGCCGGCAAGAAGGAACTGAGGAGCGGGTGGGCCGGCAGGGCTATATATTGGGTGCCATGGCGGCGCCACTCCAGGGGGCGACCTGCCGGCCCACTGGAGTTGCTAGGGTAAAAAGTTTCCGGCAAACGTACACACGCGACGCGCACACCTAACTGGAATGGATATGAGCAACACATCTCGAAGAACAACAGTTACAAAGGTGAGTAACTGTCTTTTCTATGGTCCCCGCCCAGCAGGCAGTATGTGGGATGTCCCAGTGCAGCTTGTCTGTCCCTTCCCTCAGATGAACACGGAGTACAAGGCGGCACTGGCTGGACTGCAGGTGCAGGACATTGAGGAGTTGCGGAGCTACCGGTTACCACCCACATCCATCCTCAGGGTGACGGATACCCTGTGCATGATGTTCAGTAAGGAGCCTGGCTGGGAGAGTGCCAAGCAGCTGCTGGGCCAGGAGGACTTCTACCAGGTGCCAGGAGGGGCTGTTGTATGGATTTAGACGGAGCCAGGGGGCCCAGTTGCTCTCCGGCATTGAGCAGTGTTAAACAAGGTGTGAGGGGTGGCGGGCGGAGCCCTCAGCCTGCCTGGCACCACAGCCAGCACACCAGCAAACATCTCTGTAGCCCGTTAGGGGTGATACGGATGAGAGGGGAGGGAGTTGACCCTTGCCTGTAGAGCAATGAATGAGGCTTTTGTTTGAATGGCATCCTTTCCCCTTTGCTGTAGCTGACCAAGTTTCAGCAGGAAGCCCCTGGGTTCTGCAGGCCCTCAGACGTATCAGAGATGCTGATAACGCTGCTTTTGGGGGAAAGCAAGGAGGTGAGCTGAGAGGGGCTGGAGATGGTGCTGCTGCTGCTGCTGCAGAGTCCCAGCCCATTTCAGCTCAGGTAGTGGCCAGGATCCAGCTGGAGCTGAGGTGGTGTGGGGAAGAGGATCTATCTGGGTCCTTTTTGTCCCAGGTTGGTCAGGACATCCCTCAGGCATAGTAGAGAAGGCCCCGGGTCCCAGGAGATGGTGGCAGTTGCTGGTGATGTTCACTCGAGTAGCCTCCATCTGTTCTCCCCTTCTACCAAAATCTCTTTCTCTAAGGACCCCAAAAGGCGGTGATGGCAGAATAGCCCACCCCCTCATTATTCTGTCCACCAATCAGGCCTAATATCCAGCACACCAATTTTAGTTGATTGATTTCAAGTTACATGTCATCTGATTTTTACTAAGCATGATTTTAACCCAGTCCTGGAGTTATATTCCCATGCCTTCTGCACCCCAGCAATGTACCCCGTGCTGCTGCCCCGGAAACAGTACCTCCCAACTCAGTTCCACCTCAGTTCCCAGGCTCCTCAGCACAAGGCACTGGACAGGTTTATAGGAACAGTGGACTGGAGTTTATTGAGTGAAAATGCTTCAGATAAAAGCTAGTGCAAGAGTTTGGGAACATGAGTTTATAATTAAAAGAAAAACAAACACACAATCTGTGTTATCCCTCTCAACATCAACTGTAGCATTGTGTGCTTCAATTACCACATTAGTTTGGTGGATCATTGGAAGTAGCTTCATCCACAAAGATGATATCAGAATGCATTCAAATTTGGACATGTATTTCTGAATAGACTGAAGTTCAGTTCGAGCCTGTGCAGTGAGATTGAGAGATTCAAGCTCATTTAAAGCCTTTCCCACTGAATTCAAACGTTGCGCTACTGGTTGAACACCATCAATCTGTGCAGACCATCTAGTTCTGGACCTTCCATGCAGTGAAACAGGAAGATATTACTTCAGAATTTCCCACCTTTGGGGACTGCTACTGAAGAGATTATACATTTGCTGAACAGTTCCAAAGTAAGTAATTCCTCCTTGCATGATTCAGCACAGTCAACACCTGCAAGGTTTAGTGTGTGGTTTCCACAGCTGGAGAAAATACAGTTTGAATTATGCTCAAGCAGAACTGCTTGTAAACCTTCATACTTCCCAGCCATATTAGATCCACTATCATAGGCTTGACCAATGCAGACTTGAAAATCTAACTTAAAACCTTCTAGAATTGCCAGTACTTGAGCAGCAATTTCTTTTCCAGTTTTTCTCATGAAATTATCAAACAAAATGAACCTTTCTTCAATTGAAAATTTTGAGCTGTCTACAATCTTAACATATCGAATAACCATAGTCGTCTGTTCCTTGTGAGAACAATCTGGAGTGGCAACAACAATGACTGAAAAATACTTGGCAGAGTGAATCTCATCAAGAATTGTTTGTACGAATGACCCACATAGCGCAATAAACTTGTTTTGTATGCGTGTGGAGAGATACTGGACTTGCATGTGCTTTTGACTCTCTTGCAATTCTCAAACACGTTTAACATGCTCTGATAAAAGTGGGTCATATTTGCTGAGGAGCTCAACTATGCCTAGAAAGTTTCCATTTGCACAGTCGCCAGTACATTGACTGGAACTAAAGAAAGCCAATCCCCACTCAGAAAGAAAAAGGATGATGTTCAGGATGCGCTCGAGACATTTTTTCCTGTTATTAGTTTCTGTAGAGTTCAGCCAAGCGACTTAGTTTTTTTTGTGTGACATTGAACTCTCACGTGATGGTATTTGCTCTTTCAACTTCCTCCAACCTCTGTTGATGCTCCATCCTGATTGATCAGAGAGAACTGATGCATTTGCAGCACTTTTGTTCAAAATGAAGCAGGGTGCACAGTACAGAGATTGTTTTTCCGTACCCCAGCATTACCAGTCTCTTGTGCAGGTCCCGCCATTTGGAAGAGCTTTTGTCAGCAGACGAGTAGGGAAAGCAGGATTATCAGCATCTTGTGGAATGTTACTTGGAATTTCAAAACAACTAATTTGAAGAAAAGACTGCATTTGGGCAGCATTGCTCTTGTCAATAATTCCAATGTCAGTCACAGTAAAACCTGTAGTACTCATGAATTGCTCTTGCTGCATAAGAAATACATCTTCCTGTCGCTGTTGAGTTTCTCGATTGTACACAGGATCTTCTGCTGCATCTGTTATTGTTGGCACATCTCCTTCTTGACTACTGCCCTCATGTTCAGGTATTGGCATTGAAACATCACCTGTTGCAGTTGCAGAGTTTTCATTATCTGTAGCATTGATTTTTGGTAAGGTGTGTTTGCCAGTGGTTTGAGAAATGAAGTTATTGGCTTTGAACTCTTAGCTGCTGCTTCACTCAGTTGTTTTCTCCGTCTCTTGCTTGCATCACTTTCAAATCTCCTCTTCGTAGTGATCTATCTGGTCAATATGTAACCTATCCACACTTGAAATATTCTGCTGTAAACATGTACACAAATGCTGAATGCTACACTGTCAAGGTACCCCCCTCTGAATTCTGGGGTACAAATGTGGGGACCCACATGAAAGACCCCCTGAGCTTATATTCTACCAGCTTAGGTTAAAAACTTCCATAAGACACAAATTCCTTTCCTGGTCCTTGGACAGTATTGCTGCCACTACCAAAGTGAATTGCACAAAAATTCAGGACGGGTCACTTGGAATCCCTATCCCCCCCAAACCCCTTCACCCCCTTTCCTGGGGAGGCTTGAGAATAATATACAACTAATTACCTTAGCAATTTGAGTACAGACCAGACCCTTTATCTTCAGGACACTGAAATCAATCAGGTTCTTAAAAGAAAAACTTTTATTATAAAGAAAAAAGTCAGTCACAGTCAAACCTGTAGTACTCATGAATTGCTCTTGCTGCATAAGTACCTGCAAAATCAGGATGGAAGGTAACTTTGCAGGGTAATAAAAAAACTTAAAACACAGAGGATTCCCCTCTGGGCTCAGCTTCATAGTTACAAACAGGGCCAGCTCCAGGCACCAGCTCAGCAAGCAGGTGCTTGGGGCAGCCAAGGGGAAGAGGCGGCATGTTGGGCTCTTCCGTGGCAATTCAGTGGCGAGTCCTTTGGTCCCTCTCAGAAAAAAGTGGTGCGGTGGAGCTGCCGGCGAAGTACCTCCGATCGCGAATTTTTTTTTCCTCCTTATGAACATTTTAAACACTTTAATATGACAAAAGCTATATCAGTTAACAAAAAATTGTCTTTTACCAAATTACATCTCTTGTTTGCTTAAAATTGCAGCTCTAAGCTGAGAGAGTGTGTCACATTTTGGTCTGACAGGGCCAGGAACAAGTGTGCGAACCCCTGCTTTATTGTAACATTGTCAAGATGGGCTCCCCAACCCAGCAATGAAGCATTGGGCACTACCCACTTGGTGGGAAGTTATGGAGAGAACAAAACTGCTTTAATCTGAACCTTTAACTCCAGCTCTGGTAATAAGCTTCAGTTAGGTTTCACTCTAGACATAAGTTTCACAACCATGCTAATGAATTCTTTACTCCCGGAACGCCAGACAGCATGGAAGTCACCATTTTGAAGAGCAAAATGGCATCCTCCATGCATTGTAAGCTCATGCACACCGTACACGCAAGGTCACGCTGTGTGGAGCAAAATGGTGCCCTCCATACACTAGTGATCACCACGACCCCATCTGCTGAGGGTGCAACCCTATGGGGTCACAACCCACAGTTTGGGAACCACTGCTGTGCAGTGTCAGTGGTTTCGAAGAGAGGCTTGGCTTTATATCAGCATCCTGGAATTCAAAATGATACAACTTACCTGTGTGGCATTTTACTCCTGGGGCAATTCTACTCCACCAAATTAAAAATTCTGCACACAATATTTTTAAGTATCAGAGGGGTAGCCGTGTTAGTCTGGATCTGTAAAAGCAGCTAAGAGTCCTGTGGCACCTTATAGACTAACCGACGTATTGGAGCATGAGCTTTCGTGGGTGAATACCCACTTCATTGGATGCATACACAAAAGCTCATGCTCCAATACGTCTGTTAGTCTATAAGGTGCCACAGGACTCTTTGCTGCTTTTACAATATTTTTAAATTCTGCAAAATTCTATATATTTTATTTGGTTAAAATAACATCATATCATTGTGCCAGTTTCAATTATTTGGTTAATTTATTTCAAAATAGCTGTCAGCAAGTTTGTAACAATATAGACAACAAAAAAGAAATGTTTTTGAGAAATAGATTCCTTGCTAGGCATATTAATACAGAACTAGACTTCCCGCCCCCCTCAGAAGCAGTGCAAAGGCTTGAGGGGGTCAGAGTAACCAAGGAGCTGAAGGGGAGGGAAGTAAATTGCTGGGAAGGAGCCTGGGTGTGAACCTGGAGGGTTGTTGGGTGTGGGTGGGAGACGTATGGAAGACCCTGGCTGACCCCCTAGCCTCTCCCAATCAGACACATCTGTCCCCAAGTCCCATGTGTCTCTGCACCCCACTCAGCCTATCCCATGCACCCCCACTGCCCCTTGTCCCCATGTGGCCCTGCACCCCCTCACTTAGCCAGCCCATCCCCATGTGACCATGCATGCACCTGCCCCATGTGGCACTTCACCCCCACTCCCATTCAGCTCCCTCTCCAGTGTGTCCCCTCCACTAGCCCTTCTGAACCTCAGTCTGTGGTCCCCCCCAGCAGCCCCATGTGCCCTGTTCTGTTGGTCCTTCCCATATCCAGTGTCTCCTCCCCTGGCCCCACAGGCAGGGTGCTGTGAGGAACACAGCCTCTCCTCTTCCTTCTCTGCAGCTGGCTGCTATGGCTGGTGATCCGGCTGCCCTCTGTTCTGGTGCCACAGTAGCCCTTGGTGGGTGAAAGGCAGTGCCTCTCTGTCAGAATGTATTTTCTGCAGAGAAAAATAATCTGCAGGAGACATGAATTCTGCACATGCGCAGTGGTACAGAATGCCCCCAGGAATAACCTTTCTACCTCATATCAAAGATCTGAGTGTGCACATAAGAACCAACAATACCACTGCCATATTTTATGTAAACAGGGAGGAACCAGATAAATGCTCTGGTGTAGGGAAGCAATGCACAATGTAACACTAATGGCAGTTCATCTTCCAGGCCTACACAACATGCTCGCAGACCATCTAAGCAGCATTTTCAGAATCACAAATGGTTCATAAAGGATTCAGGCATCAAGTCCATTGTCAATCAGAGGGTGCGCCCCACATAGATCTTTTTATAGCTGACAGAACAGGAAAGCCAAGTATTTTGTTCCAAAAGAGGACAGAGTTCAAGTTCTCAAAGAGAAGCCTTCTTAATCTCCTGGACTCAGGGACTCTTGTATGCTTATCCCTCAATTCTATGTGTGAAGGAAGGTCAAATAGTACAGGGCCTCAGCACTGGTTCATGGAAATCAGAAATCTCAGAGTGACACCTCCAGTATTGATACGTTTCTGTCAGACTTGATTACACAGAACAATGGGAAAACATTTCATCCAGTTGTATTGTCTCGGCATGGAGAAGAATTGTTCTGTTGAAGTACAGAGCCTATTGATTCAGCACAGAAAGCAGTCTGCAAGGACAATTTGTACTCCAGAACAAAAGCATTTTTCATCCAGGGCTTCCCAGCATGATCTTTCCCCATGAGAGATATCAGTCCCTTATATCCTTGAGTGTCTATTTTATTACCTTTAAAAAACCTCCTCCTTGTCACGAAGCACATTGTGTGCTCATTTGGCTGCTCTCTCTGGACGTCATTTACCAATTCAAGATCATGCTGTTGTTTCTCATCCTTCAGTCAAAAAGTTTGTGAAAGGTCTTCTGAGAGTTTCTGCTCTGATAAGCTAACCCCCTCCCTCATGGAATCTTAATATGGTACGTATAGGTCTGATGGGACCCCCATTCGTGCCATTGGCCTCAAGCTTATTTCTTGTTTTTTCTGTGAAGATGGCATTGCCCATTGCCATGACATTGACATGTAGGGTCTGTGGACCGGAAGCTATCCATGGGGGAACATCATGTCTGACTTTTCTAAGCATAAAGTTACACTCTGGCCATATCCTAAATTTCTCCCTAAGTAATCGCTGCTCTTCATGTTAGTCCATTCACTTACCTCCTTTTTCCTGAAGCCTCGTTTAATCCAGGGAGGTGCTGCCTTACCTCCTGTCATTGTTTTCTGAGCTGTCATGTTATTTGCCTGGAATAAAATGTTTCAGGCAGAGTTCCCTAGGCTATTCATATTGCTGAGAGAGGCAAGGGTCAGGCAGTCTGACTCAGAGACTCTTTATGTGATGTGGCCAAGTTAGAACTCCCAGACCATGTTAGGTAACATTCTACCAGAGCCCAGGCCACTTCTGCAGCCTGTCTTAGGGGAATGCCCATCACTGATCTGTGGAGGGCTGCTATTTGAGTGGTACACATAGGTGACGGTGCTGCCCGTGGGAGCCAGCTGTGGTCACTCAATCAGGGTGAACTGCAAATAGAACGGAGCAGACAAACCCCAGAAGCTGGTAGTTCTTCTTCGAGTGATTGCTCATATCCATTCCAGTTAGGTGTGTGCGCCGCGCGTGCACATTCGTCGGAAAACTTTTACCCTAGCAACTCAGTGGGCCGGCAGGTCGCCCCCTAGAGTGGCGCCATCATGGCGCTTGATATATACCCCTGCCGGCCCACCCGCTCCTCAGTTCCTTCTTACCACCCGTGTCGGTCGTTGGAACAGTGGAGCGCGGCTTAGCTGACCTCCACTTCCCTAGCTACTCGTAGTTCTCGTATATAGTTATGCCGTTATAATCCTTTTATATATATATTTGTATAGTTATACGTTTTTTCTTTGCTAACATAGTTAGTTTAGTAATTGTTAGCGGGGTTCAGGAAGTAGCCCCTTCCATGAACCCGGTGCCGGAGCCCATGCACGGCTCACCGGGTTTTAAAATGGGCTCGGCCTGCCAGAAGCCGATGCCGAAGGGAGATCCACACGACTCCTGTTTGAAGTGCCTCAGGGAATCACACTTGACAGCTAAGTGCCCCATTTGCAAGGCTTTTAAGCCGAGAACAAAAAGGAGCGGGACTTTCACTTACCCCTCCACCTTTGGCGCCGAGCGATGATCAAGCGGCTGGCAGAAGCGCCTCCTCAGCACCGGACCCCGCCGGTACTGCCAAGGCCTTTCGGCACCGGCCGTCGCCGGCACCGAAGTTGACTCGGCACCGCTCCCTTCCTCCGAGGTCGAGAGAGCCTACGATTCCTTCTGGTGCCTGACGGCTCCCCGGCACGCGCCGTGGTTGAGCCCCCTGCTCCTGCTGCTTCCGTGCCACCTGCATCGCAGCCAGAGAGCTCGTCTAAGTCGGATTGCCCGGCACCGACGCCTGCAGAGGCACTGATGACATCGGCACCGTCGATTCCAGTCCCCCAGGGCCATTGAATCCGGTGCCTGACAGCTCCCCGGCACGCGCCGTGGTAGAGCTTACTGCTCCTGCTGCTTCCGTGCCAACTGCACCGCAGCCAGAGAGCTCGTCTAAGTCGGATCGCCCGGCACCGACACCTGCTGAGGCACCGACGACGTCGGCACCGTCGATCCCGGTCCCACAAGGGCCGTAGAATCCGGTGCCTGATGGCTCCCCGGCACGCGCCGTGGTTGAGCTACTGCTCCTGCTGCTTCCGTGCCAACGGCACCGCAGCCAGAGAGCTCGTCACAGTCGGATCGCCCGGCACCGACACCTCTGAGGCACCGACAACGTCGGCACCGTCGATTCCAGTCCCACAAGGGTCGTAGAATCCGGTGCCTGACGGCTCCCCGGCGCGCGCCGTGGTTGAGCTTATTGCTCCTGCTGCTTCCGTGCCGACGGCACCGCAGCCAGACAGCTCATCTAACTCGGATCACCCGGCACCGACACCTACCGAAGCTCTGACGACCTCGGTACCATCGATCCCGGACCCACGAGGGCCGTCGAATCCGGTGCCTGACAGCTCCCCAGTATGCACTGTGGTTGAGCCTGCTGTTCCCTCCACGCCGGAGACATTACCAACGGCGAGGGATCTCATTGCCATGACAGAGTCGATGCTGCCTGACCCTGGCACCGCCGGTGCGGGTAATACAGTCTCTTCATGTGACCGTCCTCTGTCAGCACAGCAGAGCGGCACCGTTCATGATCACGGTCCCGCAGACACTCCAGATCCTGTCGGCACGCCCGACACCACTTGCAGTCCCGGTGCTGTTTTCCTCATCGGTACTGGTCGCACTCGCTGCACCGGTCGGTATCCCGTTCGCCGACCCGCTATCGGCACCGTTCCGACTCCCGGCACCGCGACAGGTACCTTGACTTCTGTAGCCTCTCCCCGAGCCACGAGATCTCGGTCGACCTCCAGGCACCATTCTGGTTGCGGGTCTGGATCTCGTTCCAGGTACCGGTAAAACTCCCGCCAAGAGTTCGCTGCCGTCTTGGAGGACGGGGGAAAAAAGGTACCCAGAGCGTCCCTCCAGGCCTCGTTGGACGCAGCAGACTCTGCAGCCAGGACTCTGGCCTTTGGTGTCGCCATGAGGTGCATCTCATGGCTTCAGGTTTCAAACCTCCGGCCGGAGCTGCAGTATGCCATTCAGGATTTACCCTTTGTTGGTAAAGGCCTTTCGCGGCAAAGACAGCCCCAGGCTGCCAAGCCTGATGGACAATAGGGTCCTAATGCGCTCTCTCAGCATGCATATGCCAGCGACCAAACGCAGGCCTTTCTGTCCCCAGCCGCCATACTCTGTGCCTAGCCAGAGACAGGACTTTGGCAAACGGCGAGGCCAAGGTGGTCGCAGACGAACGTCAGGACCCCTAAAGAGCCAAGGTCAAGGTCCCTCGCAATTACCACTGGGACCAAAGATGAACCTTCCAAGGTGCGCCTGAGGGCAGTGTACCAGTCACAGGCCGGGATCCCAATCCCGCTTTCTCCTGGCGTGGCCCCAGTTAATTTCAGATCGCTGGATCCTGAGCACGGTGGAGCATAGGTACCACCTCTAATTTGTTCCAGCCCTGTCCCCCTTCAGGGACCCCTCTCACGAGCAATTCCTCGTACAAGAGGTGCAGACGCCGATGGACGAAAGAGGCAAGGGGTTTTACTACCGTTATGCCCTAGTCCCCCACTCGAACGCAGGTCTCAGACCTTCCTAGTCCTGCACGGACTCAACCGGTTTAGGATAAGGTTGAATTTCCGCACGGTATCCCTGGGAACCATTATTCCATCCTTGCCTCCTGGGGGCTACTATGCCGCCCTGGATATGAAGGACGCGTACTTTGGCAACACCATCTTCCCTCCGCACAGGAGATACCTCCGCTTTCTAGCCAACTGTCAGTACTTCTGGTTTACGGCCATAGTCGCCGCCCACCTTCGCTGATGTCGGATATGCGTTTTTCCGTATCTGGACGATTCGCTTATCCGAGGAGACTCTGAGACACAAACCACTCAGCGCGTGGGCATCGTCACGGTCTTATTCACAGGTCAAGGCCTGATGATTACTATAGAGCAATCCACTCTGGTTCCCACGCAGAGGTTGGACTTCCTAGGGGCTATCCTGGTCTCCTACCTAGCCGGAGCCTGCTTATCACAACTGCGGTTTTAGGCGATGGCAACAATCATCTGAGGTCTGCAGGCTTTCCCAACAACCTCGGCTCGTACTTGTCTCAGTCTCCTGGGTCCATGGTTGCCCGCAAGTTTGTAACCAAACACGCCAAGCTCCACCTCCATCCTCTCCAAGTCCGGCTCACCTCGGCGTACCACCCGGACAGGGAGCCAATGGTCATGGTAGTCACCGTTCCCTCGAGCACCTTAGGCTCCCTAGAGTGGTGGCTAACTCCCTCCCTGGTGTGGGCAGGGATGCGGTTTCATCCGCCCCAGCCCTCACTGCCCCTGACGACGGACACGTCATCTCTCTGCTCAAGTTCTCATGGTCACCTCCGAGCTTAAGGCCTTTGGTCTTCTCGGGAGCTGGCATTCCACATCAATGCCCCCAAAATGAGAGTAGTCCGCCTGGCGTGCCAGGGGTTCCAGCGACAGCTGCGAGGCCGTTGTATCTCGGTGTTTACAGCCAACACAGCGGCCATGTGCTTCATAAATATCCAGGGAGGGACATGGTCCTCCCCCCCTTTTGTCAGGAGGCCATCCATTTCCGGGACTTTTGCATGGCCCACTCGATGGAGCTGGTGACGTCCTTTCTCCCAGGTGTTCGGAACGTCTTGACGCTTTGACTCAGCAGGTCTTTCCTGTCTTACGAGTGATCACTCTGCCCCATGTGAGGCGTTCTGCTTTCCAGAAGCGGAGATGTTTCCTCACATAGACCTGTTCGCTCACCGCGAGAGCAGAAAATGCCAGATGTTCTGCTCCTTCCAAGGTCTCTCCTCGGGATCGATCTTGGACGCATTCCTGATGCCGTGGAAAGGCCAACTCCATTATGCCTTCCCACTGTTCCCACTGGTTCATTAGGTCCTGCTCAAACTCCGCAGGGGCAGAGCGCGCATCATCATGATCACTCCAGAGTGGTCCAGGCAGCACTGATATACCACGTTGCTCGGCCTGTCAATAACAGACCCAATTACCCTGCCACCCCACCCAGACCTCATCACTCAGGGCAACGACAGGCTTCGTCACTCGGACCTGCAGCCTCTTCGCCTCACGGTGTGGCTGCTGCGTAACTGAGCCGGGGTGACAGGAAGCCTTCCACCTGGTCAACATACCGGGCCAGGTGGAAGCGTTTCTTCTACAGCTGCAATACGCTCGATCTTGCTCCTGCTGAGGTCTCGATCCCCTCTATTTGGCCTGCCTCTGGCCTTCAGCGGCAGGACCTGGCGGTATCATCGCTGAGGATACACTCAGCAGCCATCTCTACCTTCCAGCCAGGCTAAGGTGGACGTTCCGTGTTCTCACGCTCTATGGGTTCGAGATCCCTCAAGGGCTTGGAGAGCTTGCACCCTCGGGTGCGCCGCCCAGCCCCAACCTGGGACCTCAACCTAGTTTTAACCAGACTTATGTCTCCCCCAGTCGAGCCGTTCACGACTGGCCCTCTGCTATACCTGTCTTGGACGACAACTTTCCTCGTAGCTGTTACATCGGCCATACGGGTCTCCGAGCTCAGAGCTCTTACGGTGGTTCCGCCGTACACTAGGTTTCACAAAGACAAGGTGCAGTTATGACCGCACCCGGCTTTCCTCCCTAAGGTGGTTTCGGCCTTTCATGTTACCCACAGCTCAACGCAATGGGCACAACTATTGCACTCCTTGGACATCTGTGGAGTGCTCGCATTTATATTGCGCTGCCAGAACCATTTCGTATGGTGCCCCAGCTCTGTCACGGTAGCGGGCCAAAGGGAGGGCTTGCTTGTTTTCCTCTCAGAGGATCTCATCTTGGGTGATGGCGGACTTCCGCACTTGTTATGATTTGGCTCATATTTCCCCAAGCCACATCATCGTACAGTCTACCAGGGCTCAGGCTTCATCTGCCGCCTTGCTGGCTCGTGTTCCTACCCACGAGATCTGTCGCGCAGCTCCATTGGTCCTCGGTCCATACCTTTGCTTCGCAGTATGCCCTGGTTCAACAGTCAAGAGATGCTGTAGCCTCTGGCTCAGCAGTTTTCATTCTGCCACATTTCACTCCGACCCCACCGCCTACGTAAGGCTTGGGATTCACCTAACTGGAATGGATGTGAGCAATCACTCGAAGAAGAAAAGACGGTTACTCACCTTTGTAACTGTTGTTCTTCGAGATGTGTTGCTCATATCCATTCCACACCCGCCCTCCTTCCCCACTGTCGGAGTAGCCGGCAAGAAGGAACTGAGGAGCGGGTGGGCCGGCAGGGGTATATATCAAGCGTCATGATGGCGCCACTCTAGGGGGCGACCTGCCGGCCCACTGAGTTGCTAGGGTAAAAGTTTTCCGACGAATGTCCACGCGCGGCGCACACACCTAACTGGAATGGATATGAGCAACACATCTCGAAGAACAACAGTTACAAAGGTGAGTAACCGTCTTTTATTCCAATACTTAGATTTACCAACCAGCACAGACCAGCTTCTATAGTACCTCACTGGTTACTTAGAAGTCCAAACAATGCAGTTCCCTTAAAGTGCCCAGCCTCAGGCCTCCATCCAGACACACATGGCAAACATATGATGATGATTTCTGAGAATCTTATCTCATCCTATAAAAGAAAAGCTTCTTCCAATCCCAAAGGATCAGCCACACACCCAGGTCCAATTATAACTTAGATCTTACCCAAAATACATGCTATAGCCAATTCTTATTAACTAAGCTAAAATTTATTACAAAAGAAAAGAGTGTGTTGGTTAAAAGATCAGTATACAGACAGACTTTAAATCAATTCTTGAAGTTCAGATAAATAGCAGAGATGAGTTTGTAGTTGCCAGAAGTCCTTTTAGAAATAGTCCATAGGTTACAGTCCAATGTCCATATTCAGGGTGACTCCAGTCAGTGACTGGGAATCTCAATCCTTATGGCTTAAGGTTTCCCCCTCTTGAAATCCAAAGCAGATCTGAGATGAAGCAGGATCGTGTCCCAGGTTCTTATACATTTCCAGCAGCCTTTTGGCCTGTGTCACGGAGTGTGGGGGAGTCCGGCCCTGCACCCCTCTTCCTGGAACTGACAGTGACTCTCCGCCAGCCAGTAAAACAGAAGGTTTATTGGACAACAGGAATGCAGGTTACAGCAGAGCTTGTAGGCACAGCCAGGACCCCTCAATCAAGTCCTTCTGGGGCTAAGGAAGCTTAGTCCCCTGAATTCCAACCACCCAGCCCAAAACCGAAACTAAACTCAACTCCCTTCAGCCGGCCCCTTCCTCTGTCCAGCTTCCCAGGCAAAGGTGCTGACACACCTCCCTGCTCCCTGGCTCAGGTTACAGCCTTAGGTCCTGGTCCCTCACCTAAAGTAATCCCCAGCTCTCCCATCCCCCACACAGACAGTTCCTACTCCATCACATCTCTCCCCTCTTCGAGACTGAACTGAGCACGGTCACTCTGCCCAGTGACCTGGGGAAGTTGAGGGCCCCCTCTCCAGGACAACATGTCCACTATCAGGTTGGCACTTCCCTTCACATGGACCACGTCCATGTCATAGTCCTGCAGGAGCAGGTTCCACCTGAGGAGCTTCGTGTTGGCTCCTTTCATCTGGTGCAGCCAGGTCAGGGGAGAGTGGTCGGTCGGTGTACACGGTGAAGTGTCGCCCAAAGAGAGATGGCTCCAGTTTCTTAAGGGCCCACACCATGGCCAGGCATTTCTTCTCGATGGCCCCCGGGGTAGCAACTTCTTGCTCAGGTACATGTGGGGTGTCTTTCCCTCTTTTCATCCTCCTGCATTAACACCGCCCCCAGTCCCGTGTCTGAGGCGTCAGTGAACACCATAAAGGGCTTGTCAAAATCTGGGTTTGCCAGAACTGGGCCACTAACCAGAGCCTCCTTCAGTGCCCGGAGAGCCTGCTGGCACTGCTCGGTCCAGACCACCTTGTCTGGCTTCCCCTTCTTGCACAGCTCAGTGATAGGGGCGGCTATGGCATTAAAGTGGGGCACGAACCTTCGATAGTACCCCACCATCCCAATAAAGGCCTGGACCTGGTTTATGGTTTGGGGAGCGGGCCAGTCTCTGATCACCTCCACCTTGGCTGGTTCTGGCTTTAGGCAGCCGCTCCCCACCCAATGGCCCAGCTAAGATACTTCAGCCATCCCCACCTTGCACTTCTCAGCCTTTACGGTTAACCCAGCCTCCTGGAGTCAGTCCAGCACTTGTTTAACCTGGGACACATGGTCCTCCCAGGTCCGGCTAAAGACGCAGATGTCGTCAATATACGCCATGGCAAAACTCTCCATCCCCCTCAGTAGCTGATCCACCAGGCGCTGGAACGTGGCCGGTGCTCCCTTGAGGCCGAAGGGCAGGGTCAGGAACTCGTAGAGGCCCAGAGGGGTGATAAAGGCCGATTTCAGCCTGGCCTCTGCGTCCAGCGGCACTTGCCAGTAGCCCTTTGTAAGATCCATGATGGTGAGGTGCTGAGCGCCTCCCAACTTGTCTAGGAGTTCGTCAGGCCTGGGCATGGGGTAGGCATCAGATACGGTGATGGCATTGAGCTTTCGATAGTCCACACAGAACTGGATTGACCCATCTCTTTTGGGGACCAGCACCACTGGCGAGGCCCAAGGGCTGGAAGGCAGCTGGATCACCCCAAAGCCAGCATGTCTCTGACCTCTTTTTCTAGGTCCTGGGCAGTTTTCCCAGTGACCCGAAAAGGGGAGCATCTTCTAGGGGGATGTGACCCGGTCTGCACCCGGTGGACAGTCAAATTAGTGCATCCAGGCTGGTTGGAAAACAGCTGTCGGTACAGATGCAGCGCCCCTCTGATCTCAGTGTGCTGGGCCAGGGACAGCTGATCAGAGAGGGGAATTGCGTCCAGGAGGAAACTAGCTTTTGTCCCAGGGAATAGATCCACGAAAGGGTCATCTCCCTGCTCCTCCCAATGTCCGCACACGACCAACACCACTTTCCCCTGGTCATAGTATGGCTTCATCATATTCACATGGTACAGCCGACGGTGATGTGCCCGATTTGAAGCTCCACCATGTAGTTTACCTCATTTAGTTGCTTGACAACCTTGATGGGCCCTTCCCAGGCAGCCTGAAGTTTGTTTTTCCTTACAGGAATGAGAACCATCACTTGATCCCCGGTGGCGAAGGCACGGGCCCACGCTGTGCGGTCATACCAGACCTTCTGCTTCCTCTGGGCTCGGGCCAGATTCTCCCTGGCCAGGTCCATGAGCTCAGCAAGTCTTTCCCAGAAGGTCAGGACATACTCCACCACTGACTCTCCATCGGGAGCAGCCTTCCCCTCCCATTCGTCTCTCATCAGGTCCAGGGGCCCTCTTACCCGCCTTCCATATAACAGTTCGAAAGGCGAAAACCCAGTAGATTCCTGGGGTACCTCCCTGTACGTGAACAGCAGGTGAGGTAAGTACTTGTCCCAGTCCTGCGGGTGCTGGTTCATAAATGTTTTTAGCATCATCTTTAGCATCCCGTTGAACCTTTCCACCAGCCCGTTGGACCAGGGGTGATACGCTGAGGTCCAGTTGTGCCAGACCCCACATTTCTGCCATAAGGACCAGAGCAGGGCCGACATGAAGTTGGACCCCTGGTCCATTAAGACTTCCTTGGAGAACCCCACCCGGCTGAAAATGGTCAGCAGCGCATCTGCCATGGTGTCTGCTTCGATAGAGGACAAGGCCACCGCCTACCCGAAATCTACCACCACCAGAATGTATTTCTTCCCCGACCGGGTCGCCTTGCTGAGAGGTCCCACTATGTCCATGGCCACCTTCTGGAAAGGTTCTTCTATGATGGGTAAAGGCCTCAAAGCCGCTTTCCCCTTGTCCTGGGCCTTCCCCACCCTCTGGCAGGGGTCACAGGATTGGCAGTACTGTCAGACCTGGGTAAAGACCCCAGACCAGTAAAAGTTCTGTAGCAGCCTCCGCCTGGTGCGCTGGATTCCCTGGTGCCCTGCGAGAGGGATGTCATGGGCCAGGTACAGTAGCTTGTGGCGAAACTTCTGGGGAACCACCAGCTGCCTCCTGATCCCCCAAGACGCTACTTCCCCTGGGGGAGCCCATTCTCCCACAGGAACCTCTCCTTGCAACCTCTCCTCATGGTCTGTACCGCACTGAGGTCGGCCAGGTCCTTTGGCCTCCGCAAGGAGGGATCTTTCTGCAACTTGGCCTAGAACTCAGCAGCTGGGACAGGGATGGGGACCTGCTCTCTCTCGGTGGCTGGGTCTGAGGCCGCAGCCTCTCTGAGCCGTGTCTCTGGGCGTTCCGTCCCCACCAGGTTAGGGTCCTGTGCCTCGGGCAAGGTACCTTCCCTGTTGTCAGAGCACAGTGCTCTTTGCCGACTCTGACTACGGGTCACGACCAGGGCACCCCGGGCATTGCTTGGCCAGACCTCCAGGTGCCCCCCATTAACACCTCTGTGGGCAAATATGGTTGTACCCCCATGTCCTTGGCGCCCTCCTTGGCCCCTCACTTCAGGTGTACCCTCGCCACAGGCACCTTGAAAGGGGTCCCACCCACACCCATCAGGGTCAGGTAGGTGTTGGTCACCATCCGATCTGAGGCCACCACCTCAGGCCGGGTCAGCGTCACCTCTGCGCCCGTGTCCCAGTACCCAGTGCCCTTCCTCCCATCTACCTCCAGGGGAACAAGGCACTTTCTCTGGAGGGGCAGTCCCGCGCCCACCCTGTAAACCAAAAACTCGGAGCCTGGAGCATCCAGCCCCCCAGAGGAGTTTACCTGGGGCCCTGCTCCCTCCTTCGCAGGTGGTACGCGGCCAGCCCCCCTTTCCTGTGAACGCTGCCCCTCGTCCAGCTGAGTCTCTACCAACTTAACCTGGTGTGGGGTTGGTCTGCTCAGTCTGTCCTTGAGCCTGGGGCACTGGGACCGTACGTGGCCCCTCTGGCCACATTGATAGCAGCTCATGTCCCCTTGGTCCCCTCGAACCGGTCGGTTGTCCCTGACGCTGGGTGTTCCCCTTGGGAGGGGTTCTCCCTATTCCCCCTTTGGGAGGTCCCAGGATGACTCTCTCTCTGCATCACAGCAGGCCTGTTCCTTTGGGACTCCTGCCTGCCACCCCCTGACCGGCTCTTCACAAACTCATCGGCCAGCCGCCCTGCATGTCACAGGTTCTCTGGCTTTTGGTCCCTCAACCGCAGCCTCAGGTCGGATGGGCACCGCTCATACAGTTGCTCCCGTACCAGCAGTTTAACCACGTCCTCCTTCATCTGGGCCCCATCTGCCCACTTGCTGGCGTATCCCTCCATGCGAACGGCTAGCTGCAGATATGAGACCTCAGGGGTTTTATCCTGACTCCGGACCCTCTCCCGGTACATCTCAGGAGTCAGCCCAAACTCACGCAGCAGGGCCTGCTTGAATAGTTCGTCGTTCCCTTTCTCCTCCTCTCCCAGCTGGCGGTACAATGCCACGGCCTTGGGGTCCAGTAAGGGGGAGAACCCGGAGCCTGTCTGCAGGATCTACCTGGTGCAGTTTGCAGGCCGTCTCAAAGGCCTCCAGGAAGTCATCCATGTCCTCCCCTTCCTTACGCTGGGCCAGGATACACTTATCAAAGCTCTGCGCAGTCCTGGGCCCCCCCTCACTCATCGCAGCTGGGGGCCCGCTGCCCCTCTGCCTTGCCAGTTCCAGCTCATGATGACACTGTCTCTCTCCTCCCGGTCATGTTCTCTCTGTCTCTCACGATCTTCCAGCTCTCTCAGTTTTAGCTCTCTCTCCCATTCCAGCCGCTTCTGCTCCACAGATGCCGAGCGTCGCCGGGAGGATCCCCTGCTGTCTAGGGGTGTCACGGTGCCCTCGACATTCACTGAGTTCCTCCCTGCCCTTCCCCTAGGCATAGGAAGGGGGGGGGGTCTCGGGAAGCCCTCAGCCGCCGGCTGACCACTCCCAGCGGGGACGGACACTGGTGCCTGCGCTGCATCTGCTAGACTGCTTCCCCCAGAGACAGGGCTCCGTTCATTCAAGCGATCTCCCTCCTCCAGCTGGGCAATCAGCTGGTCTTTGGTGAGCCTCCCTCTGCGTAGCCCCCTCTGCTTGTACAGCTCCAGCAGGTCGCACTTAAGCCGCTGGGCAAACCTCTTCCTGCTGGGCACTCACAGGCCGGGGTGCTCGCCGCTCCCCACGGTTTCCAGGGAGACCCCTAGTGCACCAGCCCTTCTTGAGGTCACCACCTCTCTGCCAGGGTCGAGCTGCAGACTCCTCCACCCCTGGGACCGCTCGCTGCAATCCCCCGGTGAACCCTGTTACTGCAAAGTCCTTCTCACTGGGCACACACTCCCAGAAGTTAATCACCCCTTCGTTTTACTGCTCCCCAGTCACTTACTGCAGGAAGCGCCGTCCACGGGGTGCAGTATCTCCCACCGCTGTCACCAGTTGTCACGGAGTGTGGGGGAGTCTGGCCCTGCACTCCTCTTCCTGGGACTCACAGTGACTCTCCGCCAGCCAGTAAAACAGAAGGTTTATTGGACAACAGGAGTGCAGGTTACAGCAGAGCTTGTAGGCAGAGCCAGGACCCCTCAATCAAGTCCTTCTGGGGCTCAGGAAGCTTAGTCCCCTGAATTCCAACCGCCCAGCCCAAAAACTAAAACTAAACTTAACTCCCTCCAGGCGGCCCCTTCCTCTGTCCACCTTCCTAGGCAAAGGTGCTGACACACCTCCCTGGTCCCTGGCTCAGGTTACAGGCTTAGGTCCTGGTCCCTCACCTAAAGTAATCCCCGGCTTTCCCATCCCCTACACAGACAGTCCCTACTCCATCACAGCCTGAGAAAACAATCGGCTTAACTTCTTCTCCCAACCATCCTGGTAATTAGCACATGGTAATTCATCCAACAAACAGTTCAGATACAAGTTACTACAACTTTCAAAGAGACACATAGACAATAATACTATTTCCCTCAAGTGTCTTCCTAAATACTGATACTCCTTTTTTGATCTTTGAATCAAAGCTATAGCAATAGACAAGACTTGTTTGCTTACATACAAAACCTGAGCAAACATCTCCCCTTCTACCTCTAATAATGCAGACTTGCATTTCAAAGTTTTATTCGTTTAGGTATCTTCCTAACCAGTTTCTAAAGTTCGGCCATGGGTCAGATCAGTCTGAGATAATTAACTCTTTCTGGCCCTGTCACCTTGTGACGATGCGGTTCTGGCGGGACCCAACTGAGAGTGCCAATTCAGGACTAATTGCTTAAACAGGGCAGTCACAGCCCAAGGCTGGGGTTTTTCCACCTCTAAGGCAAACCAAACCAGCCAGACAAAAATGACTTCGGTTTCACCCCACTGGCTAACCACAAGTCACACAAGCAATTTCCTTAGACACTCCAGTATCCCAGTATCACCACCAGTGCCACCTGTCCTGGGGATGAATGGTTATGAAAACAAACACCCCAGTAAAAGAAAAAGGTTCTCTCAATCCCAAAGGACCAAGCCCCAGACCCAGGTCAATATACACATCAGATCTTACCCACAAATCACGCTGTTGCCAATCCTTTAGAATCTAAAATCTAAAGGTTTATTCATAAAGGGAAAAAGATAGAGATGAGAGCTAGAATTGGTTAAATGGAATCAATTACATACAGTAATGGCAAAGTTCTTAGTTCAGGCTTGTAGCAGTGATGGAGTAAACTGCAGGTTCAAATCAAGTCTCTGGAGTACATCCCCAGCTGGGATGGGTCATTCAGTCCTTTGTGCAGAGCTTCTGTTCATAGCAAAGTCCCTCCAGAGGTAGGAAGCAGGATTGAAGACCATATGGAGATGAGGCATCAGCCTTATATAGGCACTTCCAGGTGTAAGAACACTTCTTTGTTCTTACTGTGGAAAATTACAGCAAAATGGAGCCTGGAGTCACATGGGCAAGTCCCTGCACTTTGCTGAGTTACAAGGCATATCTGCCTCCTCTCAATGGATCAATTGTGTAGCTGATGGTCCTTGATGGGCCATCAAGCAGGCTAAGCAGAGCTAACACCAACTTGTCTGGGGTGTCACCCAGAACTACAGCACCAATTTGAAATACAGACAGAATACAGCCAATACTTATAACTTCAACTACAAAATGATACAGACATACAGACAGCATAATCATAACCAGCAACCCATAACCTTGTCTTAGACCCCTTATATGACCCCCTTTACATAAGATTTGGTGCCACTACAGAACCTTTGTTGCAAACCATGTTCTATATGGTTTCAGTTTATACCAATAACATCACACCCCCAACGCAAAATTGATGCAGGAAGGGATGAGACAAATATCACTGACTGCATCCCAAGAGCTCCCCATTCTTGAGTCTGTCTTAGTACAGCCAGTGTTGGGTTAGAAGCCATACCAGTGTATAACAGAAATGATTAAAACTTAATTTGAACAACAGTGGATTGGATCTGCTTTTTCCTAACAGAAGTCACTGGCAGACGGGGTGGGTTCTCTGTGCTAACAGCTATTATCAAGTCTTTTTTCTCCCTGCCAGCCAGATAATTTGCATCAACACAAACACTGGCTGTTAATTTCTTAGCTGCTACCAATTCCAAGGCTGGACTCTGTCTTACAGAGATCCCACACAAATCCAAAGGGTCTGAGGGTGAGAGTTTGCTTGCTCTCCCCTGCATCCTCAAGCCTTTATCCATAAAACTATTCTGCTTTGAAACACCAGAAACCAAATCTGTCCTTAGATCCTGAAGCGCAGACTGCTCACTCACAGAATCAGCATGGAGACATTCCTGTCCCAACACCATTGTTTTCCCAACAAGCTGGCTACACACAGCCACGTGATTATAGGGCTGCTCAACTTTCTTAACAGCTTCTACTTTATCTGAGGGCTTGTCTACATCAGAAAGTTGCAGCGCTGGTGAGGGAGTTACAGCGCTGCAACTTAGGAGGTGTACACATCTGCAGGGCACCACCAGCGCTGCAACTCCCTGTTTGCAGCGCTGGCCGTACTCCTGTTTTGTCTCGGGTGTAGAGGATCCAGCGCTGGTGATCCAGCGCTGGTAATCAAGTATAGACACTTACCAGCGCTTTTCTTGACCTCCGTGGAATAAGCATGTATCCCAGCATACCTGAGGAAGCCTCTGGTAATCAAGCTGGTCTCCTTCCCCGGCTTGCTCTCGCGTTCCCCGAACCCCGAGCAAGCAGGTCTTCTTCCCTGCGGTTTGCAGGGTGGTTCGGGGAACGCGAGAGCAAACCGCGGCGAAGCTGGTCTCCTTTCCCAGTTTGCTCTCGCGTTCCCCGAAAGCCCTTGAAGCCGCCCAACAGCGCTGCAGTGTGGCCACATCTAACACCACTTGCAGCGCTGGTTGCTGTAAGTGTGGCCACTCTGCAGCACTGGCCCTATACAGCTGTACTAATACAGCTGTAACAACCAGCGCTGCAAAATTTTAGATGTAGACATGGCCTGAGATCTTTTCAAAGCTCCCCCCACTGGATCTTTCAAAAGGAAAGTCAGTGGAGCCATTCACAACAGAAGATTTCTGGCTGTTAGGAACTGAAACTTCCTTGATTAAATCACTTTCACACCCTTCAGTTGCAGTAAACTGCTTGCACAGATTACCCTGAGGATTCCTTTCCCCAGGAGCTTTTCTAAGCAGCAATTCACCCCTCTCAGAACTTCTGCCCTTACCCCTTTTACCTAGGGCTTGCTCTAAAGGAACACTTTCCTGATTCACAACAGACTCTTTCTGGATCTCACTTATATTCAGAATTACCTCAGGCCCATCAGGCAGATCTCTACACAATCCCCTTTTAGGCAAACTTATAGACTTTCTAGATAACAGGTTAGAAGCAATCTCCTTTCCCTGGCCTGGAACAAGTTTAGGAATCTTTTCCTTCTTGCTACAAGTTGTCAAACTGTCAGTAGGTAACACAATTAAATCACCTTTCTGCTCTCCTTGTGCCTTGGCTAAGGTATCACCCTGATCAGACAGAGCTGCTACACCCTTTTCCAACCACACATTAGCAACTGGCAAACTACAAGCACCAGAATTGACTGGTCTCTGGGATTTTGCTATGACACTAACTGGATGCAACCTAGTCACAGTGCCATTCTCCCCAGTAGACACAAACTTAGGACCGTACCTTTCCTGGGCTTTAGCTGTATTTACAATTAACTCTGAGACACCTGCACTATTCTCAACCATCACAGGCTGAAAGGCACCTTCTGTTTGCTCCACAGACAAAGAAGAGCCGGAGACACATTCTCCTTCACCAGAAACACAGCTTGGGATTTCCTTTCCCTTATCCCAGCACACAGGGCTGTTCACAGACAACTGCTTGGAGACTGAGGTAGCTTCCTTCGTAGGCAAGTCAATACCCCGACAGACACAGGCACATTTCCTTCACTGTCACATTTCTCCACACAGGAAACAGGTAAGGGATAGAGACACTCATTTTCCACTATCCTTGTCTTCCCGCACTGCTGACTAGACAAAGCCATCAGCTCACAAGGCTGCTTAGGCTTCTCCAAACTTTCCCTACCAGGCACATTGCCACTCCCAACAGATAAACTGCTGCTTTTTTCACTACACTGAGCTACTTCCAGCAAATCACAGTTACCCATTTCAGGTTTACTTTTACAAGCTGTACTAGCCACCAATCCATCACCCATCACCAATTTACCCTTTCCTTCCTCAGTTAGGGCTTCCACCTGACCATTTACTTGAATCTGCTCCTGAGAAACATTTTCCTCCCCAGTGAGATCTTTTTGCTCTTGATCTAATTCCAGATTCACTTCTGAGACATTAGACAGACATTCAGAAACTCCATTCACAGACACTCTGCTTTCTTGCACAGACAAACAGCTATTACCCACCAGGTTAGACTCCCCCTCTCCCCGGCCATAGCAGAACTGGTTAAACACAGAAAACAGCCCAGAGTAATATCACATATCAACATAGTTATAAACTGGATTTTCAAGAGGATACAGTTTCTGCTGTTTTTCCCTTGCTTTTTTGACTTGGAGCTGGAGTCTGGCAGTCTCCTGTTCCATCTTGTGAGCCTCCTTCTTTCATTCAGCAGCTTCTCTTTCTAATTCAGCTATTTTCTGCTTTTCCAGCAATCGCAGATCTGCTAGTTTTTGTTCATGCTCCAGCCGCAGATTATTTGCTGCCTTTTTTATTCGAATTGCTTCTGCAGTTTCTGTAGTATCAGGTAAGGGCTGCGCTCCTGCCTCCTGATCACCGGCCATTAGCAGATCTCTCAGTTCTTGATTTGTAGCTTTCTTTCTAAAGCTTATCCCCTTTTCTGAACACAAATCTTCCAGGGCTTTTTTGTCAAGGCCCTCATATGCTCTTTGCTCACCCATTGCAACTGCTCTTTAACCAACCAAACTCTCAATACCAAAATTCAAATTTGGATAGTGTGGGGTTCTGACCCAAAGCTTAATTGACCTGGTTCTGTGGATCCTGCTGACTACACCACTGGACGATGTGGTTCTGGCGGGACCCAACTGAGAGTGCCAATTCAGGATCAATTGCTCAAACAGGGCAGTCACAGCCCTAGGCTGGGGTTTTTCCACCTCTAAGGCACCAAACCAGCCAGACAAAAAGGACTTCGGTTTCACCCCACTGGCCAACCACAAGTCACACAAGCAATTTCCTTAGACACTCCAGTATCCCAGTATCAACACTAGTGCCTCCCATCCTGGGGATGAATGGTTATGAAAACCAACACCCCAGTAAAAGAAAAAGGTTCTCTCAATCCCAAAGGACCAAGCCCCAGACCCAGGTTAATATACACATCAGATCTTACCCACAAATCACGCTGTTGCCAGTCCTTTAGAATCTAAAATCTAAAGGTTTATTCATAAAGGGAAAAAGATAGAGATGAGAGCTAGAATTGGTTAAATGGAATCAATTCCATACAGTAATGGCAAAGTTCTTAGTTCAGGCTTGTAGCAGTGATGGAGTAAACTGCAGGTTCAAATCAAGTCTCTGGAACATCCCCCGCTGGGATGGGTCAACAGTCCCTTGTGTAGAGCTTCAGCTTGTAGCAAAGTCCCTCCAGAGGTAGGAAGCAGGATTGAAGACCAGATGGAGATGAGGCATCAGCCTTATATAGGCTCTTCCAGGTGTAAGGACACTTTTTTGTTCTTACTGTGGAAAATTACAGCAAAATGGAGTCTGGAGTCACATGGGCAAGTTCCTGCACACCTTGCTGAGTCACAAGGCATATCTGCCTCCTCTCAATGGGTCAGTTGTGTAGCTGATGGTCCTTAATGGGCCATCAAGCAGGCTAGGCAGAGCTAACACCAACTTGTCTGGGGTGTCACCCAGAAGCACAGCACCAATTTGAAATACAGATAGTATAGAGCCAATACTCATAACTTCAACTACAAAATGACACATGCATACAGACAGCATAATCATAAGCAGCAACCCATAACCTTGTCTTAGACACCTTATATGACCCCCTTTACATAAGATTTGGTGCTGCCACAGGACCTTGGTTGCAAACCATTGTTGCCGGCACAGATAATGCCTGAGGCCAAGCAACAGCGGTTCGTTGCCCGGTGTACTTGGTGCTAATAAACACACCAGGGTGGAGAAGCAAACAAAGTTTATTTGAGATCTCAAAGCGGTGCAAGGAGACGAACTCCTCAAATCATGCACCCCTACACAAGCGGCTTTTCCCTTTTTATAAGTCTTTTTTTCTCTTCTTTCTTCCCCGCCCCCTCCTCCTCCTCCTTCCTCCCCCTGTAGCAGTTACGTAAGCGCAGGTGAATTAAGTAATCTTGGCCACGGCAGCTCATTAGTAAGTTTTCCTTCTGCAAGTTATCTTGTCCTTCTGCTAAAGGTGCACAGGCCTTATCACTAATGCTTTAGACCGGTTTGAGCTGTGCTGCAACTGATAACTTACTGTTACACATTTAATTTCACAGCTGCTAGCTTTCTAGGTCAAGTAGAGTTCAACATGGAGGAGCTTTGGTTCATTGAGGCCTAGATTTATGCCTAGTGACATCAACACCATGTTCTATATGGTTTCAGTTTATACCAATAACGTCATCGAGACATTATATTACACTCATAACATCACAACATACTTTCACTAGCTGTTGCTCTTTGGGTCATGCATCTTGTTCCTATGCCCAATTTGGGAGGGCTGTGTTTGCAGGCTTTGTCTAATTAGACTTGGAGTGTCCTCCTCCATCTACTATATCCTGCTTCGGAGCCACCAGAAGAGAACTCATGTAAAGAAGCACTCAAAGAAAAGGCAAGTTACTGTTAGTAACTGGAGTTCTCTGAGATGTGGTGTCTCTATGTATTCCACAAGCCATTCTCCTTTCCCTGCTACTGCCAAGGCTAATAGCCTGGACTTGATAGCGGAGCAGGCGCTGAGGGTTGGCTGGTCACTCAGCGCCCTTCATACACTTGAGAAAGTAGAGACTTGAGGTCATCGGGGAGCAGGTGTGACCAGTGGACACTGCTCGCTGATCTCCGGTTCCAGTGGTGCATGCACCACTGTAGTGCTGCACACATACACAATGGGAAATGACTGCCTAGGAAGGAGCACTGCAGAAACGGATCTAGGGGTCAGAGTGGATCACAAGCTAAGTATGAGTCAACAGTGTAACACTGGTGCAAAAAAAGTGAACATCATTCTGGTATGCATTAGCAGGAGTGTTGTAAGCAAGACACGAGAAGTAATTCTTCTGCCTCTGACTAGGCCTCAGCTAAAGTATTGTGTCCAGTTCTGGGCGACACATTTCAGAAAAGTTGTGGACAAACTGGAGAAAGTCCAGAGAAGAGCAACAAAAATGATTAAAGGTCTAGAAAACATGGCCTATGAGGGAAGATTGAGAAAACTGGGTTTGTTTAGTCCTGAGAAGAGAAGAGAAGACTGAGAGGGGACATGATATAAAAGGTTGTTACAAGGAGAAGGGAGAAACGTTTTTCTTAACCTCTGAGGATGGGACAAGAAGCAATGGGCTTAAATTGCAGCAAGGGAGGTTTAGGTTGGACATTAGGAAAAGCTTCCTGTCAGGGTGGTTAAGCACTGGAATAAATTGCCCAGGAAGGTTGTGGAATCTCCATCATTGGGGATTTTTAAGAGCAGGTTGGACAAACACCTGTCAGGGATGGTCATGAGTGCAGGGGACTGGACTAGCTGACCTCTCGAGATCCCTTCCGGTTCTATGTTTCTGTGAAGACAAGCCCGGCGTGGAACCAGAAGGAATGAGGTGGTTTGACTCAAGCAGCAGCCTGGTTGGAAACCCAAGTCAGTAACAAATTGAATAAAATCTACACACGTGAATGGAGGGAGGATCCGAAGAGACAATAGAAACCCCAGTGGCTGGGACAGTCACACCTTGCAAACAACAGCCCAGAGGACGGCCATTTCCCCCAGCTCTTGGCAGGAAAGCAGGGCAAAGGCCCCAAGCTGGAGGGACAAGGAAAGGGCTCGGGGCCAGCTCTCAGAGACACAGGGGGCTGTCTACAGACAGAGGAAGGGAAGATGGAAGCCCTGGCATGGGCCAGTCTGAGTTCTCAGCCCGATGACTGATCAATTGTTACCGTGTTTGGGACGGCTGCCTGGTAGTGCTGCACATGCTCAGTGAGAGAGAAAGCAGGGGAATGGTCCTGCTATCATGGGCAGCTCTCCTGGCTTATACACTCCCCCGGCGCAGGGGGCTAGCGAAAGGATCTGAGCCCCTGCTCCCTTACCCAGCGGCCCACCTGACTCGAGGGCTCCCCTCCCGCTCTCCTGGGTGGCAGAGTCCTCGGACCCCCGACCAGGCTGGGCCCAGGATTCCTGGGGCTCAAACCCCAATCTCCTGTCATACTTAGGACAGGGCTTGGGTGTCCCCACTCTGAGGGGCTCTGTCCACTCCAGGCGCTCCCTGTCCCACTGATCACTACACAGAGTTCAAAGCAAACACGATTTATTACACAGCAAGTCCTTCAAAATAAGTAAAAGGTGGAGGGAAAAGCCGGCACCCCGCTCGGTGGCCGGGAATGTCAGGGCCTGCCCAGGCCCTGGCTGTGCCGCAGGTCGGACCCTCGCTCTGACGGTGGCCACACACCCTCAGGATCTCGGTGGCAGCCCCCCGCCCCCGTGGGGGTTACGAGCCCCCTCCCAGTCTGGGCTGCAAGGCCTCATGGCCTGGGGGCATCTCCCTGCGCTGGGCCCTGTGCCCAGGGTCTCCCTCACTCTGCCCAGCCAGCGGCTCCAGCACTCGGCTCTGGTCTGCTCCAGCCCCAGTGCCCCGCTCCCAGCCCCTGCCCCCACCTCCCAGCCCCCACCCCCCACCTCCAGCCTCCCAGCTCCAGCTCTCCACTCCCCACCTCCCAGCCCTCAGCCCCCTGCTCCCAGCCCTCGACCCCAGCTCCCAGGCCCCACCTCCCGCCTCCCAGCCCCAGTCCCCTGCCCCCAGCTCCCAGACACCGCATCCAGCTCCAGCCTCCACTCCCAGCTCCAGCTCCCCACCTCCTGCCTCCCAGCCTGCAGCTCCCGTGTCCCAGCTCCCACCCCCATCCCTGCCTCCCAGCCCCCTCCCCCAGGTCCAGCCCCCACCCCCAGCCGCCGCCTCCCAGCTCCAGCTCCCCACCTCCCAGCCCTCAGCCCCCTGCTCCCAGCCCTCGACCCCAGCTCCCGCCTCCCCGCCTCAGTTCCCACCCCCGCCCCCAGTCCCCACCCCAGTCTCCTGTCCCCAGCTCCCAGACCCTGCCCCCAGCTCCAGCCCCCACTCCCAGCTCCAGCTCCCCACCCCCCACCTCCCAGCACCCGTCCCCACCTCCCAGCCCGCAGCTCCCACCCCCATCCCTGCCTCCCAGCCCCCTCCTCCAGCCCCTGCCCCCAGCCCCCCCGCCTCCCAGCCCCCAGCTCCAGCCCCCATCCCGGCCTCCCTGCCCCCACCTCCCAGCCCCCACCCCAAGCTCTAGTCCCTGCTTCCCACTCCCAGCCCCAGTCCCCCACCTCCAGCTCCCACCTCCAGCCCCCACCCCCAGCTCCTGCCCCCAGATCCCTGCTCCCAGCCCCACCCCCACTGCTGCTCTGCCTCCAACTCCCTGGGCTGCTTCTCTGGCTCCAGCTGCTGTGACTCTGCTCCCAGGACCGACCTGCTCCCTGGGACGGTTCCCCGCCCCCTCTGCCTCTGCCCAGCCCGGCTCTGCTCCCAGTTCTGCTCAGGCCCCTGCTTTCTCCTTAACTCAGCCCTGCTTTGGCCCAGGCAGCCCCAGCCTCTGACTCCCTCATTGGCCTGCCTGCCCTGTCAATCAGGCTGACCGGGAGCTTTGGCCTCTCCTCATTGCCCGTGGGGCCTGTCAGTCTCAGAGGCCTGGCTTCCCATCGACCCCCCCCTTCCTTTTGGTACTGGGAGAGGGCCAATCAACCCCCTTCAGTGTCAGTGAGGGGCCAACAGCCCCCCAACAAGAGCCTTGCACCCTGAAGTCTCCCACTGGATTCTGGCTTGGCCGGATTCACTGCAGGGAGCCGTAGCAGGAGACGGGGGTTGCTGGCACCCAAAGGCCCAATTCTGGAGTGTTGGAGGTCACAGGCCTGCCCCCATGGAGCTGTGTGGGTCCTGGATCACTGCCAACGACATAGACAAGAGTCTATGATGGATAGTTCATAAAACCATTACCAAACATTCCCACATCCCCCTGTCTCTAGGGCATGCTGTGCAAAGTCCCACACCTGCCGGGGGCAGAGGCAAGTCCCTGTGAGACCACAGACCCCGCTGCTCTTGGGGTGAGCTCTGTGGTACAGCCCTGCAGGAGGACTGGGTGCCTGCAGGACCCGCTGCCATGGGGTGGCCAGGCTTGGTTGGACATATTCCTGGAGGGGCCACCCCATGACATAAGCTTCAATTAAAGATTCATCTTTAACTCCTGGAGACTCCAGGACAATCCTGGAGGGCTGGCAACCCCGCCTGCCATAATAGTGGGGTGCACTTGGTGGTGGGCAGGATTGAGTGGGCAAAACAACCCCATGGCAGCACGAGCAGGAAACCAGAAAATCCCTCCTCGGTCCCCATGTCAAACGCGTGTGTAGCTCATATCTGCCCCGGCCACGCTCCCGTTCGGGTGTGACTAGCATGGGCGATGTGCTCGCTCTTGCGGGAGTCGGCAGCCCCCGTGGGCTTTGCTGGGGGAAGTGGGATAAAAATGCAAGACCCGGTGTGGGGCAGGATTAACAAATAAGGCCACCCAGGACACTACGATGGGGGTCAGGGTCTGGGTTTGGGGTGCGCCAGGAGGCCCCCCTCCCCGAGCTCAGCCTCACCCCTCTCCCCTCTGCTCTCCAGGAGCTGCTCTTCTACCCAAAGGATGAGCTCCCCAATGACCTGTTCCAGGAGCTGGGCCAGGTGGTGTCAGACGAGAGCTTCTGCGCTGCCTCCCTGCAGAGCGTCAGCAAAGCCGCGGCTGCCCTGTGCCAGTGGATCTGTGCCATCTACTGGTACCACCGGGCTCTGCGCATTTGGGAGCCCACCTTGATGCAGCTGCAGCACTGCAAGGTCCAGATTCGGGCGGAGAAGGGGCGGCTGGGCGACCGGCGCCTGCAGGCTGAGAAGCTGAGAGAATTGAGCTCGGGCTGGGGCGTGGAGCTGCTGCAGGCCACCGAGCATCAGGAGGCCCTGGCCCGCGACCTCAATCACGTCCTGCAGGAGAAGGAGAAGGCTGACACTGTTGAGAGCTCGGTGGCAATGCACGTGGCCAACTGGACGGCAGCTGTGGAGGTAACGACCAGGCTGGCCTTGTCCCGTCCCCTCCCCAATGCCCAGGGCACCCGGCGTCCCAGGTAACGACCGGGCCGGCCTCATCCTGTCCCCAACGCCCAGGGCAGCCAGGGGACTGGCCTCGTCCCGTCCCTCCCCCAATGCCCAGGGCAGCCGGCGTCCCAGGTAGCGACCGGGCCGACCTCGTCCCGTCCCCTCCCCGACGCCCGGGGCAGCCGGCGTCCCAGGTAGCGACTGGGCTGGCCTCGTCCTGTCCCCCCACCCCGACGCCCGGGCAGCCGGCATCCCAGGTAGCGACCAGGCTGACCTCGTCCCGTTTCCCCCCCCCAACGCCCGGGGCAGCCGGCGTCCCAGGTAGCGACTGGGCCGGCCTCGTCCTGTCCCGTCCCCTCCCCGACGCCCGGGGCAGCCAGCATCCCAGGCAATGACCGGGCCGGCCTTGTCCTATCCCGTCCCCGACGCCTGGGACAGCGGCGTCCCAGGTAATGACCGGGCCGGCCTCGTCCTGTCCTATCCCCTCCCCGATGCCCAGGGCAGCCGGCGTCCAGGTAACGACCGGGCCGGCCTCGTCCCGTCCCCTCCCCAAAGCCTGGGGCAGCTGCGGTCCCAGGTAACGACCGGCCCTGCCTCGTCCCGTCCCCTCCCTGACGCCCGGGGCAGCCGGTGTCCCAGGTAACTATCGGGCTGGCCTCGTCCTGTCCCCTCCCCGACGCTCGGGGCAGCTGGCGTCCCAGATAATGACCGGGCCGGCCTCATCCTCTTTTCTCCCCGACGCCCGGGGCAGCCGGCGTCCCAGGTAACGACTGGGCCGGCCTTGTCCCGTCCCCTCCCCGATGCTCAGGGCAGCTGGCGTCCCAGATAATGACCGGGCCGGCCTCATCCCCTCCTCTCCCCGACGCCTGGGGCAGCTGGGGTCCCAGGTAACGACCGAGCCGGCCTCGTCCCATCCCCTCCCTGACGCCCAGGGCAGCCGGCATCCCAGTAACGACTGGAGCTCCTGTAGGCCAAATCCGGAGCTGCCCTGCACTACAGTAGTCAGAGCCAGGCAGCAGCACCTCTTGGTGCTGCCAGTGCCCACATCCAGGAGCTGCTCCCTCTGGCTGGAGGGAGAGGGCCACGTGTAGGGTCAGTCCACCTGGTGCGAGGGCTGGAGATCGGGGTATAGACTCTGGATGCAGGGGTTGCTAGGAGTGGGTTTGTGACGATGTGGGAATGTTCTTGTTGTGTTCCTGGGTTAAGGTCCTGCACCTCAGGCAACGTACCCTCTCCGTTGTCAGGGCGC
Organism: Gopherus flavomarginatus; assembly: GCF_025201925.1. NCBI lineage: Eukaryota > Metazoa > Chordata > Testudines > Testudinidae > Gopherus > Gopherus flavomarginatus. The sequence continues at coordinate 380,077,686 of NC_066617.1, forward strand.
ATTGCCCCTCCCCGGCTCTGGCTACTGGTCACGACCAGGGTACCCTGGGGGTTGCTTGGCCAGTTCTCCATGTACCCCCCCATTAACACCTCAGTGGGTAAATGGGGGTGCACCCCCACATCCTTGGGACTCTCCTTGTCCCCCCATTTCAAGTGTACCCTCGCCACGGGCACCTTGAATGGGGTTCTGCCCACCCCCGTCAGGGTCAGGTAGGTGTTGGGCATCACCTGATCTGGAGCTACCACGTCAGGCTGGGCCAGCGTCACCTCAGCGCCAGTATCCCAGTATCCATTGACCCTCCTCCCGTCCACTCCAGGGGAACAAGGCACTCGCTCCGCAGGGACAGCCTCGCGCTCACCTGGTAAACTGAGAACCTGGTGTCCGGAGCATCCAAACCCCAGAGCAGCTGGCCTGGGGCCCTCCTCCCTCCTGAGCAGTTGATAAGCTGCCAGCCCCACTCCTGGGTTCTCATGTTACGTGCTCAGATATGCTCCCTTCCCCAATGCAGGCCCCCAACTCCCCTGCAACCTTCCCAGGTCAATAATCCCCATAACACATCAAGAACATTCCCGCTTCGTCACAGGGTGTACAGGATCTGGAAGCAGAACTCCTCTGCCGGAGGTGGGATCTGGGAACAGGACTCCCCCTGAGGGTGGGGCTCAAGGTCTGGGTGTGGGGCTCCCCCATGTGGGCGGAGTCTGGGTGTGGGGCTCTCCCCCGGGGGCAGGGATTGGGGCCTGAGGCTCCCTGCTGACCCTGCCTTGTCTCCTGACAGCGATTGGAGCAGAACTGCAGCACAGCCCAGGGGGACGCACTCCTTTGTGCAGCCGCTCTCTCCTACGTGGGCGCCTTCCCCCCGCCGCGGCGCCAGGAGCTGCTGGAGAAGTGGCAGGATATCTGTGCCAGGCGCCAAAGCTCCCTGGGGCCAGACGACGTGAGGAGGTTGCTGGAGAAGGAGCTGCCCTGCCCTGGCCCAGCCCCCCGGGGCCCAGCCCTGCTGCCTGTGCGCCAGGACTTCAGCCTGCTAGCCCTGCTGAGCTCAGAGAGGGAGCAGCGTGCTTGGGACAGGGACCAGAAGCCACAGGACCCGGCTGGGCGCCAGGCCGCCCTGCTGCTCCACACAGACACTCATGCCTGCTCCCGCTGCTGGCCCCTGCTGCTCGACCCTGATCAGCAGGCCCTCACCTGGCTCCTCATGGCACAGAAAGCAGAGGAGGGTTAGTGAGGGGAATAAGAAGCCCGGCCTGGGACCAGCCCCCAGCCCAGCTCCTGGCCCTCTGTCTTGGGTGGGGACGTGACTGAGCCCTCTGTTGTCAGGTGCCAGTGGCTCTAGAGCGAGAGATTGTTCCTTCTGCACAGCTCAGGTTCCTGGAGTCTCCTGAAAAGTTCCCCCAGCCCCACCGGGGCCTCAGGGAAGGAAGGGCCCTTCTGCGAGCCCCTTTTCAGACTCCGAGTAGGAACCTTCTCCTGTCTTCTCCAGATGAGTCCCTGCTCTTTGCTGGCTCGGATACGCTGTCCAGTGCCGAGGAGTCAGGAAGCAATGAAGAGTCACCTGAGAAAAATCTCCAGGTGCTGTCGGCTACAGACCCCAGGCTGGAGCAGACCCTCCTGGCTGCAGCCAGTGCCGGTAAGGGTGGGCATGTGAGCCGTGACCAGCTGCAGTGCAGGGTGTGGTGTAGACACTGCATGCCCCCAGCATGCCACTGGGCCTGACCTGGCCTCCAGAGCCTAGGCCCCCAGCACACACCCCCTACAGACAACTAGCCTCCCCAGAGATGGCAGGTCCAGGCCTGCAGTCCCTGAGTCAGATGGTTATTGCATGCTGGGGCCTGTCACCTCCAGGAGGTAGGGAGCAGCTGAGGAGGGCTGGGCAGGTGATGTGGGGGGGCAGGCTGTGGGGGGCTGGGCAGGCGATGGGGGTCAGGCTGTGGGGGGCTGGGCAGGCGATGGGGGTCAGACTGTGGGGTTGGGGAGGCGCTGGGGGTCAGGCTGTGGGAGGCTGGGGAGGCGATAGAATGGGGGGCTGGGCAGGCGATGGGGGTCAGGCTATGGAGGGCTGGGCAGGCGATAGGGGTAGGCTGTGGGGGGCTGGGCAGGCGATGGGGGTCAGCCTATGGGGGTGTCATGGAGTGTGGGGGACTCCGGCCCTGCACCCCTCTTCCTGGGACTCACAGTGACTCTCCGCCAGCCAGTAAAACAGAAGGTTTATTGGACAACAGGAATGCAGGTTACAGCAGAGCTTGTAGGCACAGCCAGGACCCCTCAATCGAGTCCTTCTGGGGGTTCAGGGAGCTTAGATCCCAGCTTGGGATTCCCTGAATTCCAACCACAAAGCCCAAAACCGAAATTTAACTAACTCCCTCCAGCCGACTCCTTGCTTTGTCCGGGTTCCTGGGCAAAAGTCCTGACACCCCTCCCTGGCTCAGGTTATAGGTTGAGCACCTGTCCCTCACCTAAAGTTACCCCCTGCTCTCCCATCCCCCACACAGACAGTCCCTACTCCATCACATCTCTCCCCCCTTCGAGCCTGAACTGAGCGCGGTCACTCTGCCCAGTGACCTGGGGAAGTTGAGGGCCCCCTCTCTGGGACAACGCGTCCGCTATCAGGTTGGAACTTCCCTTCACATGGACCACGTCCATGTCATAGTCCTGCAGGAGCAGGCTTCACCTCAGGAGCTTGGCGTTGGCTCCTTTCATCTGGTGCAGCCAGGTCAGGGGAGAGTGGTCGGTGTACACGGTGAAGTGTCGCCCAAAGAGATATGGCTCCAGTTTCTTAAGGGCCCACACCATGGCCAGGTATTCCTTCTCGATGGCCGCGTAGTTCTGCTCCCGGGGTAGCAACTTCTTGCTCAGGTACACGATGGGGTGTCTCTCCCCCTTTTCATCGTCCTGCATTAACACCGCCCCAGTCCCGTGTCTGAGGTGTCAGTGAACACCATAAAGGGCTTGTCAAAATCTGGGTTTGCCAGAACTGGGCCTCTAACCAGAGCCTCCTTCAGCGCCCGGAGAACCTGCTGGCACCGCTCTGTCCAGATTACCTTGTCTGGCTTCCCCTTCTTGCACAGCGCAGTGATGGGGGCGGCTATGGTGCTAAAGTGGGGCACGAACCTTCGATAGTACCCCGCCATCCCCATAAAGGCCTGGACCTGCTTTATGGTTTGGGGAGCGGGCCAGTCTCTGATCACCTCCTCCTTGGCTGGTTCCGGCTTTAGGCAGCCGCTCCCCAGCCAATGGTCCAGCTAAGATACTTCAGCCATCCCCACCTTGCACTTCTCAGCCTTTACGGTTAACCCAGCCTACCGGAGTCGGTCCAGCACTTGTTTAACCTGGGACACGTGGTCCTCCCAGGTCCGGCTAAAGACGCAGATGTTGTCAATATACGCCACGGCAAAACTCTCCATCTCCCTCAGTAGCTGATCCACCAGGCGCTGGAAGGTGGCCGGCGCTCCCTTGAGGCTGAAGGGAAGGGTCAGAAACTCGTAGAACCCCAGAGGGGTGATAAAGGCCGATTTCAGCCTGGCATCTGCATCCAGCGGCACTTGCCAGTAGCCCTTTGTAAGATCCATGGTGGTGAGGTGCTGAGCGCCTCCCAGCTTGTCTAGGAGTTCGTCAGGCCTGGGCATGGGGTAGGCATCAGATACGGTGATGGCATTGAGCTTTCGATAGTCCACACAGAACCGGATCGACCCATCTCTTTTGGGGACCAGCACCACTGGCGAGGCCCAAGGGCTGGAGGACAGCTGGATCACCCCCAAAGCCAGCATGACCCTGACCTCTCTTTCTAGGTCATGGGCAGTTTTCCCAGTGACCCGGAAAGGGGAGCATCTTCTAGGGGGATGTGACCCTGTCTGCACCCAGTGGACAGTCAAATTAGTGCATCCAGGCTGGTTGGAAAACAGCTGTCGGTACAGATGCAGCACCCCTCTGATCTCAGTGTGCTTGGCCAGGGACAGCTGATCAGAGAGGGGAATTGCTTTCGGGGGAGAACTAGCTTTTGTCCCAGGGAATAGATCCACTAAAGGGTCATCTCCCTGCTCCTCCCAATGTCCACACACGACCAACACCACATTCCCCAGGTCATAGTATGGCTTCATCATATTCACATGGTACAGCCGACGGTGATGTGCCCGGTTTGACAGCTCCACCACATAGTTTACCTTATTTAGTTGCTTGACAACCTTGAAGGGCCCTTCCCAGGCAGCCTGGAGTTTGTTTTTCCTCACGGGGATGAGAACCATCACTTGAACCCCGGTGGCAAAGGCACGGGCCCGTGCCTTGCGGTCATACCAGACCTTCTGCTTCCTCTGGGCTCGGGCCAGATTCTCCGTAGCCAGGCTCATGAGCTCGGCAAGTCTTTCCTGGAAGGTCAGGACATACTCCACCACCGACTCTCCATCAGGAGCGGCCTTCCCCTCCCATTCGTCTCTCATCAGGTCCAGGGGCCCCCTTACCCACCTTCCATATAACAGTTCAAAAGGCAAAAACCCAGTAGATTCCTGGGGTACCTCCCTGTATGCGAACAGCAGGTGAGGTAAGTACTTGTCCCAGTCCTGCGGGTGCTGGTTCATAAATGTTTTTAGCATCATCTTTAGCGTCCTGTTCAACCTTTCCACCAGCCCGTTGGACTGGGGGTGATACGCTGAGGCCCAGTTGTGCTGGACCCCGGATTTCTCCCACAAGCACCGGAGCAGGGCCGACATGAAGTTGGACCCCTGGTCCGTTAAGACTTCCTTGGGGAACCGCTCCCGGCTGAAAATGGTCAGCAGCGCATCTGCCATGGTGTCTGCTTCAATAGAGGACAAGGCCACCGCCTCGGGGTAGTGAGTGGCGAAATCTACCACCACCAGAATGTATTTCTTCCCTGACGGGGTCGCCTTGCTGAGAGGTCCCACTATGTCCATGGCCACCTTCTGGAAAGGCCTCAAAGCTGCTTTCCCCTTGTCCCAGGCCTTCCCCACCCTCAGGCAGGGGTCACAGGATTGGCAGTACTGTCGGACCTGGGTAAAGACCCCAGGCCAGTAAAAGTTCTGTAGCAGGCTCTGCCTGGTGCGCCGGATTCCCTGGTGCCCTGCGAGAGGGATGTCATGGGCCAGGTACAGTAGCTTGTGGCGAAACTTCTGGGGAACCACCAGCTGCCTCCTGATCCCCCATGACTCTACTTCCCCTGGGGGAGCCCATTCTCGGTACAGGAACCCCTTCTCCCACAGGAACCTCTCCTTGCAACCTCTCCTCATGGTCTGTACCGCACTGAGGTCAGCCCGGTCCCTGGGCATCCGCAAGGATGGATCTTTCTGCAACTCAGCCTGGAACTCAGCAGCTGGGACTGGGATGGGGACCTGCTCTCTCTCATCGGCTGGGTCTGAGGCCGCAGCCTCTCTGAGCCGTGTCCCTGGGCATTCCCTCCCCACCAGGTTAGGGTCCTGCACCTCGGGCAGAGTACCTTCTTCATTGTCAGGGCACAGTGCCCTTCGCTGACTCTGACTGCGGGTCACAACCAGGGCACCCTGGGCGTTGCTTGGCCAGACCTCCAGGTCCCCCCCACATTAACACCTCCGTGGGCAAATGTGGGTGTGCCCGCACGTCCTTGAGGCCCTCCTTGGCCCCCCACTTCAGGTGTACCCTTGCCATGGGCACCTTGAATGGAGTCCCGCCCACGCCCGTCAGGGTCAGGTCACCATCCAATCTGAGGTCACCACATCGGGCCGGGCCAGCGTCACCTCTGCACCCGTGTCCCAGTACCCAGTGACTTTCCTCCCATCTACCTCCAGGGAAACAAGGCACTTTCTCTGGAAGGGCAGTCCCGCGCCCACCCTGTAAACCAAAAACTCGGAGCCTGGAGCATCCAGCCCCCCAGAGGAGCTGACCTGGGGCCCTCCTCCCTCCTTTGCAGTCGGTATGCAGACAGCCCCCCTTTCCTGAGAACACTGCCCCTCATCCAGCTGGGTCTCTACCAAGTTAACCCGGTGTGGGGTCGGTCTGCTCAGTCTGTCCTTGAGCCTGGGGCAATGGGACAGTATGTGGCCCCTCTGGCCACATTGATAGCAGCTCATGTCCCGTTGGTCCCCTCAAACTGGTCGGTTGTCCCTGACTCTGGGCGTTCCCCTTGGGAGGGGTTCTCCCTATTCCCCCTTTGGCAGGTCCCAGGATGACTCTGTCTGCATCGCGGCAGGCCTGTTCCTTTGGGACTCCAACCTGCCACCCCCCGACCGGCTCTTCACAAACTCATCAGCCAGCCGCCCTGCATGTCACGGGTTCTCTTGCTTTTGGTCCCTCAACCACAGCCTCAGGTCAGATGGGCACCGCTCATACAGTTGCTCCAGTACCAACAGTGTAACCACGTCCCCCTTCATCTGGGCCCCATCTGCCCACTTGCTGGCGTATCCCTCCATGCAGATGGCTAGTTGCAGATATGAGACCTCAGGGGTTTTATCCTGACTCTGGAACCTCTCCCGGTACATCTCAGGAGTCAGCCCAGACTCACGCAGCAGGGCCTGCTTGAACAGTTTGTCGTTCCCTTTCTCCTCCTCTCCCAGCTGGCAGTACAATGTCCAGTAAGGGGGGGAGAACTCGGAGCCTGTCCGCAGGATCTACCTGGTGCAGCTCACAGACCGTCTCTAAGGCATCCAGGAAGTCATCCATGTCCTGCCCCTCCTTACGCTGGGCCAGGATACACTTATCAAAGCTCTGCGCAGTTCTGGGCCCCCCCTCACTCACCGCAGCTCGGGGCTCGCTGCCCCTCAGCCTCGCCAGTTCCAGCTTATGCTGACGCAGTCTCTCTTTCTCCTCCCGGTCATGTTCTCTCTGTTTCCCACGATCCTCCAGCTCTCTCAGTTTTAGCTCTCTCTCCCATTCCAGCCGCTTGCGCTCCACAGATGCCGAGTGTTGCCGGGAGGATCCCCTGCTGGCTGGGGGTGTCACGGTTCCCGCGGCATTCGCTGGACTCTTCCCCACCCTTCCCCTAGGCATAGGCATGGGGGGTCTCAGGAAGTCCTCAGCCGCCGGCTGACCACTCCCAGCAGGGACAGACACTGGTGCCTGCGCTGCATCTGCCAGGCTGCTTCCCCCAGAGACAGGGCTTAGTTCATTCAAGTGATCTCCCTCCTCCAGCTGGGCAATCAGCTAGTCCTTGATGAGCCTGCCTCTGCGCAGCCCCCTCTGCTTGCACAGCTCCACCAGGTCGCACTTAAGCCGCTGGGCAAACCTCTTCCTGCTGGGCACTCACAGGCCGGGGTGCTCGCCGCTCCCCACGGTTTCCAGGGGGACCCCCAGTGCACCAGCCCTTCTTGAGGTCAGCACCTCTCTGCCAGGGTCGAGCTGCAGACTCCTCCGCCCCTGGGACCGCTCGCTGCAATCCCCCGGGGGACCCTGTTACTGCAAAGTCCTTCTCACTGGGCACACACTCCCAGGGGTTAACCACCCCTTCGTTTTACTGCTCCCCAGTGACTTACTGCAGGAAGTGCCGTCCACGGGGTGAAGTAGATCCCACCACTGCCACCAGTTGTCACGGAGTGTGGGGAGTCTGGCCCTGCACCCCTCTTCCTGGGACTCACAGTGACTCTCCGCCAGCCAGTAACACAGAAGGTTTATTGGACAGCAGGAATGTAGGTTACAGCAGAGCTTGTAGGCACAGCCAGGACCCCTCAATCGAGTCCTTCTGGGGGTTCAGGAAGCTTAGTCCCCTGAATTCCAACCACCCAGCCCAAAACCGAAACTCAACTAACTCCCTCCAGCCGGCCCCTTCCTTTGTCCAGGTTCCCGGGCAAAAGTCCTGACACCCCTCCCCCTGTTCCTGGCTCCGGTTACAGACTTAGATCCTGTCCCTCACCTAAAGTCCTCCCCGGCTCTCCCATCCCCCACACAGGCAGTCCCTACATCCCCCACACAGACAGTCCCTACTCCATCACAGGGGGGCTGGGCAGGCGATGGCAGTCAGGCTGGGGGGCGGGGCTAGGCAGGCAATGGGGGTCAGGCTGTGGGGGGCTGGGCAGGCGATGGCAGTCAGGCTGGGGGGGCGCTAGGCAGGCGATGGTAGTCAGGCTGTGGGGCTGGGGAGGCAATGGTGGTCAGGCTGTGGGGCTGGGGAGGCGATGGGGGTCAGGCTGTGGGAGGCTGGGCAGGCGATGGTGGTCAGGCTGTGGGGCTGGGCAGGAGACGACAAGCTGGGGGGGCTAGGCAGGCGATGGGGGCAGGCTGTGGGGGGCTGGGCAGGCGATGGTGGTCAGGCTGGGGGGGCTAGGCAGGCGATGGGGGCAGGCTGTGGGGCTGGGCAGGCGATGGGGTCAGGCTGGGGGGCTAGGCAGGTGATGGGGGCAGTCTGTGGGGCTGGGCAGGCAACGGGGGTCAGGCTGGGGGGCTGGGCAGGTGACGAGGGTCAGGCTGTGGGGCTGGGGAGGCGACGGGGGTCAGGCTGGGCCATGGTGGGGCGCACCAGGGCGATAACTGAGGCCGTTTCCCCAGGGCTGCCCATCCTGCTCCTGGACTTCGAGAGGAGCCCCTGCTGCCCTGCTCTCCTTCAGCTCCTGCAGAAGGAGACGCTGCTGGGGGAAGGGGGCGGCACCCTGCACTCAGAGTCACTTGGGGCTGTGCAGGTGCTGCCGTCTTTCCGGCTCTACCTCAGCACCACCCTGCCGCTCCGTGCCTTGGGGAAAGGTAAGGGACTGCGCGCTGAGCTTCCACCCCCCAGGGGATACTGCCTGTGTGAATCCATCGCCCTGCAGGAAGCTCCCATGAGACTCCCCCCTTGTTCCTCCCCCCTGGGGCTCCCTGCCAGGGATCAGTGACAGCCCCCCCCCCCCAGATAGTGCTGAGCTGGGCGAAGCAGAGTCAGCTCTTCCCCTCTCTTCCAGGACTTGGCCTGGCTGGGCCTTTTGGGGAGGGAGGGGCAGGGCTGAGCACAGGGTGCTGGCGGGTGACTACCCAGAGCCTTGCCAAGAGGGGCTCCATCTCCTTGCTCCAGTGCAGTCCCATCTTCCATTGCAGACGCCAGCCCCATTCTCTGCCCCTCTGTGCCCCAGAGTGTGTGTCAGCCATTTCTGCTCCACAGGCATCTCCCCCCAACTCTTGCTTGGGGTGTCTGGGATTAGGGTCTCTCTCCTTTGGCTAGGCATGGTCCCTTTGCTTGTGCCCACTGTTAGGGTTGGCAGCTTCCGCCAGGGACAATCACTGATGAGCTGTTCTGTGGTGGGATCCCCATTCAGGGTAAGTCCCTGGCTCTTGAGCTCCTCTGGAAAGCAGTGACTGTGTTCCTACTGTCCAATAAACCTTCTGTTTTACTGGCTGGTGGAGAGTCACAGTGAATCCTAGGAAGAGCGGTGCGGGGCCCTGACTCCGTGACAACCTTAACACACTCAAAACCGCCCTCACCAAACAAGGACCCTCTACCAGAGAAGTAGATTGCATCTTGGAGCAGGCCACCCAAATACCCTGAGAGAACCCGCTTCAATACAGAAATAAAACCCCCTCCAACTGCACACCCTTTGTGATCACCTACCACCCCACTCTGCAGCCCATACAGAGTATTCTCAAACCGCTAGAGCCATTGCCTTCCCCATCCCAGGAGCTGGTTCCCCAGTGGGGAGTCTGACAGACATGCCACAAATGTTTCAAAGGATGACCCCACTTGAACCCCCACTGCTGGCCTTCGAACAATCCCCCAACCTCTCCAAGCTCATCATTAGCAACAAGCTCCCCATAGACCAGGACACACCAACTCAATGCGGCACCAGCCCCTGCCAGAACAACAGATGCAAAACCTGCAGACATGTCTCCACTGCTAGAATGAGAAGACTGAAGCAACGTCAGCATTCAGCAACTCTGCCTTCCCATCATCTTTGGTTACTAGCTCACCTGCTCCATTGAGCAGCGGACCCTCACCATCCCTGATCATTCTTTTCTGTCTGACCTATTTGAAGAATCCTTTCTTGTTGTCTCTAACGTTCCTCGCCAGCTGTAACTCATTCTTTGCCTTGGCTGGCCTGACTTTGTCCCTACATGCTCGCACTATTTCCGTGTACACTTCTTCGATGACATGCCCCTCCTTCCATTTCCAGTATGTAACCCTCTTGGGTTTTAGATGGCTAAAAAGCTTGCAGCCACCTTGGCCTCCTGTGGCTCTTCTTACCTTTACTCTGCATCGGAACAGCTTCATGTTAAGCATCCAGTATTACATTGTTTAGGACCTGCCAGCTCCTTCGACTCCTTTTATTCCTAATTGGTCTTTCCATGGGACCTTACCTATTACCTCTCTGAGTCGGTTGAAATCCACCTTTCTGAAGTCCAGTGTCCTTGTTTTCTGGTTCTCATGTCTTCCTTTCCATAGGACCTTGAATTCTATCAGACCATGATCACCTCCTCCCAAGTTCCCAACCACCTTCGCTTTGCAACTAATTCATCCCTCTTGGTCAAAACCAGATCCAAAATGGACGCCTTCCTAGTTGTTTCCTCAACTTTCTGATCAGAGACTTGTCTCCTACACCCTAAGAACTTGCAGGACATGAGAGCTGTCTGCCTGCCTGCTCCTCTCTGCATGCTTCTTTGGATGAGGTGGACTCAGCACCTCAGGTGATGGCCATGGCCTTTATTCTGCATCATGCTGCATTGCTGCAAGCTTGGGGCATCCTGGCTGAAGTGCAACGAATAACAGAGGATCTGCCTTTGGAAGGTCCAGATCCAGCTCTGCAAACTCCTAGCCCTTTCAGGGCAGCCCTGAAGTCTTTTGGGGGCTAGAGCAGCGCTGTGACGAGGAAGTAGTCTCACCCGCTGCCCCTGCAGAGATACCACTTTCTCTCCACAGGATTCACGGCAGTTTGCACATCTGTAACTCCCCATGCCAGACATCCCAAGTCAGGCAGCTGTGACTGATGTCCATGGACATGCTGGCACGCACGTGTGGCCCTTCTGTCCTCCCTGAACAGGTGGATGAGTCCTGCCAATGTGCGCACAGCACTCCTGTTTGCATCAATTCTGCTTTTTCTGGCACGAGTCACAGATGCGTATCGTGTGCACCTTTCGGAACCACTGGCTCAGGACCTGCCCCTGCTGGCAGGGCACTTCAGGCTGTCTCACCACTCAAGGGATCGCCCTCACTGTGCATGTTGCTCCATACAAATGCTTGCAGACAACATTGTGGTGATGTTTTATCTCCCAGGCAGGGAGGGGCCAGGGCAGATCCCTCACACCAAGAGGTGTTGGCCCTCTGGAATCGCTGCATCAAGAACAGAATCCCCCTTTGAGGGCCTCTGCACACCCTGGCAGACTGCCTCAGCAGGTCGTTCAGCAGAGATCAGAAACGGTCCCTCAGCTATGAGGGAGTGAAGCTCTTTTTTCAGGTTTTCAGGGGTGCCAGAGCTGGACGGCTTTGCCAGCCAACAGAACAAAAAGTGGCCTCAGTCTTCTCTGAAGGGAGGTCTCACACTAGGTTTGGGGACAAATGCCTTCCTGTTGTCTTTGGAGATCAAACTTCTTTATGCGTCCGCCCACCCCTATGGTGCCCAGAATGGCTGCCAAACTCACACAAGATTGTGCCGTTTTTATTGCAGGACTATGGCCAAACTCCACAGACCAGCCCTCTCCTCGCTGCTCAAGGGTTAGATCATCAATATCTGCCTGCTCTGCTGTGATTCAATGTGTCCTCTACCAGGCCTGCTTGCCTCATGACGTGGAAGAGGCTTTGTCCATGGTCCCAGCAAAGGAATCTCTCTTCACAGGCTCCTATGCATGAGTTCACTGAGAGTTCACCTGGCTGCTCTCTCAGCATTTCAGCTCCCTACAGAGGGCAGGGCTGTGGGGCCATCCCGGTTTCTGAAAGGTCTGGACAGACTTTTCCCTCCTATTGAAGATCCATCCCCAGAACCTCCTTTTGCCCCCTGGCCACCTGCTCGTTGGTTCATCTCTCAGTGCAGCTAGCGTTTTAATAGCTATCACTTCTGCGAGGTGAGCAGCAGCGCCCCAGGCCTGTCTGACCAACCCTCCCCGTAGTTTTCTACAAAGATCTGTCTGCCACCTTTCTTCCCAAGCCTCCCCCGGCACGGCTGTGGGAAAGCTGCAAACTCTCAATGAGCAGGGCGTTAGCGTTTCAGTTATCACCACAGCTAGTGCCTTGGCTCAAAGAATGAAAGGAAATGCTGTGATGTCCTTGGAATTTCTTCAGGCATTCGCCCCCGTTGCTAATACGCTCTCTCAGCATCATCCCATGTTCTTCACGGGCACATGCAGCAGCAGCAGCTTTCCTGGGTCCGGCAGGGCCACCCAGAGGATTCAGGGGGCCTGGGGCAAAGTAGGGGAGCTGTGGTGCTTGAATTCACGGGGCGGTGGCCCAGGTCTTCAGCAGCATTTTAGCAGCGGGGGGCCCTTCAGTCACTCCATGTCTTTGGCAGCACTGAAGGGTCCCCTGCCGCCAAAATGCCGATGAAGACTCGGAGCATCGCTGGGCCAGGGCTTGCGGGGCTCCTGTGTGGCCCTGGGCAAATTGCCCCACTTGCCCCCCCGCTCTGGGCGGCTCTGGGATCCGATTCCATCAGACACATTCACAGGGCTGCTACTTGGGCTCCGTGTCATATGGTCACCCTGGCTGTCTCTCTCCCTGGCCTCCAGGGCAGGGCTGGGTCTGGGCGAGGAGGCTTGCAGGCCTTGTTTAGGGGGGGCTCCCAGACCCACCTCCAGCTGACACTGCTTGGGAGGTACTCAGAGTCCAATGCACATGTGCAGCCATGCCCCCACCTCTGTCCCCTCTGCGTCAGGCTCACTGTAATATTGGCATCTGGTGGGAAGGCTCGGACGGGGTCGGACCCTGGGCTGGCAGTACTGCCCCCCGGATGTCGCTATGGGACAAACGTTCGGGTGCGCATGGCTGGCGTCTCTCTGAGTCCTGGCTCCCTCAGGCTGTTCCTCAGCAGAGACGGATTAAGATTTATGGGGCCCTGGGTACAAAGAGCCAGTTGGGCCCTCCATGCCCCAGAGGCTCAGGGGTGCCAGAACAGGGGGCCAGGGCCCCCCACTTCTTAACATGGGCATAGTAGCCTCGGACAGGCATGGTGGGGGAGCTGATGCCCCTGCTAGCAGTGCCAGCCTCTTCCCAGTGGGGCGATTGGGGGGGCCTTAGGCCCCCCTCACCACAGGGCCCTGTCCCTTCTCTGCCTCGTCCCCCAAGACCCAGCATTCCTCAGCTGTGACACGCCGGCTCAGCCCACAGCAGCCCCCTGGGCCATCAGTGAGAGGTGTGGGGCTGCTCCTTGAGCCTCTGTCCCACTGTCCCAGGCCCCCTGGGCCCTCACTGCCTGCCCTGGCCTTGTTTCTCTGCAGAGATGGACCACGCGCTCCTGAAGGGCCTGATTGTGATTGACTTGAGCCTCAGCCAGTCAGCGCTGGAGGATCTGCTGCTGGAGGAGGTGCTGCAGGCCGAGAGGCGGGAGGCCCAGACCCATTGGCGCATGCTGCAGCTGAGCATCCTGCAGCTGGAGGACAAGCTGGAGGACACGGAGGTGAGACGGCGCCACTGCCCCAGCACGGAGAACGGCTCTCTCCTGGGACCGGCTCACGCCTCACCCTCCTCTCCCCCAGGCCTGCCTGGCGTGTGCTGGGGCAGCGTGGGATAACCTCAGCCCCACCTGCCCCTGCCCCTGCCCCACCTGCCCCAGCCCCCGCGCCACCTGCCCCAGCATGGAGAATGGCTCCCTCCTGGGACCGGCTCACGCCTCACCCTCCTCTCCGCCAGGCCTGCCTGGCGTGTGCTGGGACAGCGTGGGACAGCCTCAGCCCACCTGCCCCTGCCCCACCTGCCCCAGCCCCCGCGCCACCTGCCCCAGCCCGCGCACCACCTGCCCCAGCCCCCGCGCCACTTGCCCCAGCATGGAGAACGGCTCTCTCCTGGGACCAGCTCACGCCTCACCCTCCTCTCCGCCAGGCCTACCTGCCATGTGCTGGGACAGCGTGGGACAGCCTCAGCCCACCTGCCCCTGCCCCACCTGCCCCAGCCCCCGCGCCACCTGCCCCAGCCCACGCACCACCTGCCCCAGCCCCCGCGCCACCTGCCCCAGCATGGAGAACGGCTCTCTCCTGGGACCAGCTCACGCCTCACCCTCCTCTCCGCCAGGCCTGCCTGGCATGTGCTGGGGCAGCGTGGGACAGCCTCAACCCCACCTGCCCCTGCCCCTGCCCCACCTGCTCCAGCCCCCGCGCCACCTGCCCCGGCCCCCGCACCACCTGCCCCAGCACCCGTGCCACCTGCTCCTGCCCCACTTGCCCCTGCCCCAGCCCACCCCTCCCCTGCGGGAGGAGGAGCCAGGAGTCTCAGCTTGTTCTTAGCCACACAGGCATCACTCCCTGGCTGACACTCGGCCTGCCCCCCCCGTGATACCTGAGCCCCTCCACTGTGCCCCCCCTTGACACCTTAACCCCCAATGACACCTTACCCCCCACTACGCTCCATGACACCTGAGCCCCCCAACTCACTGTGACCCCCCGACCCTGCCCCCGCCCCGTGCAGGAGGAGTTGCTGGAGCTGATTTTGCAGCCGTCGGGTCCCCTGCTGGAGGTGGAGGAGGAGTTCCTGCCCCTTCTGCAGCTGCTGCAAGCCCAGCTTGAGGGCCTGAGCGCCAGACACCAGCACCTGCTCTCCCTGCGCCAGCACCACCTGGCCGTGCAGGTCCAGTACCGGCAGGTGGCGCGCCTGGGGGCGGCGCTGCACCAGGCCCTGCAGCAGGTGTGCCGGCTGCACCCCCAGTACCAGTGCTCCACGGCGAGCTGCCTGGCCGTCGCCCGCAGGGCCCTGCTCGCCACCAAGCGCACCGATGCCAGCAAGCAGGAGGCGCTGGCGGCCCGGCTGCTGGAGCTCAGCAAGGGCCTATCCCGCCAGCTGCTGGCCCACGCTCAGCCCCGCCTGCAGGAGCCGCACAATCTGCTTCTCAGTTTCCTGGGGGCCCTGGTGCCCCTCCGCCTGGCCGGCCAGCTCAGCCCGCTGGACTGGCTGGCCTTCTGCCAGGGGCTGCAGGGGCCTGCAGCGGAGCAGGTGCTGCAACCGGCCCAGGTGGCAAGGCCGGGCTGGGTGCGCGCGGCAGCCTGGCACGAGTGCGGGCTGCTGGAGTGCCTGCCTGGCTTCCAGGGCCTGCGGGCCTCCCTGGCCGAGCAGGCTGCCCAGTGGCAGGAGTACTTTCGCCTGCCCGCCACGGTGGTGGGCCCTGCCCTGAGCCCCAGCCACGCCCACCTCAGTCTCTTCCAGCGCGCCGTGCTGTGGCGTATCTTCCGCCCCGAGAAGCTGTGCAGCATCCTCCATGACCTCTGCACCTGCCTGCTCGGCCGCCCTATCGCCGAGGACACCAGCTACAGCGCCGCCACCATCTATACCTGCAGCCAAGCCCGCCAGCCCCTGCTCTTCCTCACCCCGCCCTGGGGCTCGCCCGGCATGGCCACACACCCGCTGCACTGGATCCGGCAGATGGCCAAGCAACGGCACTGCGTAAGGCCAGCCCCTGCCGGATGGGGCACCGTGGGGGGAGGGTGGTGCCTGTGCCGGCGTGGTCCGGGGGGCAGCAAGGTCGGGGGCTGGCAGGCACAGAACAGCTACAGGTGCTGGGCTTGGCCTTGCTGGGTGACTGACCCAAGCAGGCCTGACACCCCACAGGGCCTGGCCAGCGGTGCTGCCCTGTGGGGAGCCAGGGGAAGGGCCCTGAGGCCAGGCCGGTGAAACCCGCTTCTTCTGCAGGGGGGCGTCGTCGTCGTCTCCTTGGGCTCCCCGGGCTGCATGCGCCTCGTGGGCGAAGCCCTCAGCACCTGCCCCAAGCAGGGCCACTGGCTGGTGCTCGGCAACTGCCATCTCCAGGAGCGGTGGCACCCAGAGGTGCTTGCGCAGCTTAGCAAGCTCCAGAGCCCCCCCGAAGGTGAAGGACCCTCGCCCCCCCAATGCAACCCCAAATGGTGTCCCACCACGGCCTCCCCCCCGCGCCCAGCTGCTCCGGGGAGTCGCCTGCCTGCCAGCTACCTCCCAGGCCTGCCCCCCCCCCACAGCTCCAGCCAGCCGCCTCCCAGGGCTGCACCCCCCATCCCTGGACCTCATGGCTGCCCCCCTCCACAGCTCCCGCCAGCCGCCTCCCAGGCCTGCTCCCCCCCACAGCTCCCGCCAGCCGCCTCCCAGGGCTGCACCCCCCGCATCCCAGCCCCTCATGGCTGCCCCCCCCCCACAGCTCCCGCCAGCCACCTCCCAGGCCTGCACTCCCCATCCCTGCACCTCATGGCTGCCCCCCCCGCAGCTGCCTCCTGGGCCTGCACCCCCCAATCCCAGCCCGACGGTTGCCCCCCCCCTGCCCACACAGCTCCCGCCAGTCACCTCCCAGGGCTGCACCCCCCCCATCCCAGCCCCTCACGGCTGCCCCCCCCTCCCACAGCTCCCACCAGCCGCCTCCTGGGCCTACAGCTCCCTCCAGCCACCTCACAGGCCTGCACCCCCCATTCCTTTATCTCGTGGCTGCCCCCCCAGCTCCCTCCAGTCACCTCCCAGGCCTGCCCCCCACAGCTCCCTCCCAGATCTGCCCCCTCCCACCCCCACAGCTCCCTCCAGCTGCCTCCCAGACTCTCCCCCGTGCCCTGCCCACCGCTCACCTGCTGTGTGAGGATTTCTGTGCCTTGGTCTCTTACTGCGGGGCGGGGGGGGGGGAGGCCCCCATGCCGCAGCTGGCAGATGTGAAAGGGGATGAGGATTTCTGTGCCTTGGTCTCTTACTGCGGGGCGGGGGGGGGGGGAGGCCCCGATGCCACAGCTGGCAGATGTGAAAGGGGATGAGGATTTCTGTGCCTTGGTCTCTTACTGCGGGGCGGGGGGGGGGGGGGAGGCCCCGATGCCACAGCTGGCAGATGTGAAAGGGGATGAGGATTTCTGTGCCTTGGTCTCTTACTGCGGGGCGGGGGGGGGGGGGAGGCCCCGATGCCACAGCTGGCAGATGTGAAAGGGGATGAGGATTTCTGTGCCTTGGTCTCTTACTGCGGGGGGGGGGGGGGAGAAGGCCCCCGTGCCACAGCTGGCAGATGTGAAAGGGGATGAGGATTTCTGTGCCTTGGTCTCTTACTGCGGGGTGGGGGGGGAGAAGGCCCCCGTGCCACAGCTGGCAGATGTGAAAGGGGATGAGGATTTCTGTGCCTTGGTCTCTTACTGTGGGGTGGGGGGGGGGAAGGCCCCCGTGCCACAGCTGGCAGATGTGAAAGGGGATGAGGATTTCTGTGCCTTGGTCTCTTACTGTGGGGTGGGGGGGGGGAAGGCCCCCGTGCCACAGCTGCCAGATGTGAAAGGGGATGAGGATTTCTGTGCCTTGGTCTCTTACTGCAGGGGGGGGGAAGGCCCCCGTGCCACAGCTGGCAGATGTGAAAGGGGATGAGATCCACCCCAAGTTCCGCCTTTGGCTCATCGCTGCAGCTGGTGCCACAGGGCCTGTGCCAGGTGTGTTGGTACCATACTGCGTCTGCCAGACCTGGGCCGTGCCTCCCCTGGCACATGGGGCCCCTTCCCCACAAGGTGGAGAGGGCTGGGGGGGTGAGGCTAAGTCCAAGCCACCTGTGCCTGCCCCACAGGCTGTGGGCGTGGGGAGTGCTGGGTGTGCGCTCTGGGCAGCAGGGCACAGCCATTAGCCCCTAAGGGGCGTCATGGGGGGGCTGCGTGCCCGTGACCCAGGCTGGAGGCAGCAGTGAGTCAGCCCCATCTGTCCCTGCAGGCGCTGTGCACCGTCATGCCGTGAAGCTGTTCTGTGAGACGCCCCAGGAGCTGAAGAGCATCCTGCTGCGCAGCTACAGCCAGCTGCTGGGCCAGCCGGCGTGGGACGCTGCCCCGGAGCGAGGGCTGGCCCTGCTGGTGCTGCACGCTGTGCTGCTGCACCGCCAGCACTACGGCCACCTGGCCCAGGCCCGGCTCTACCCCTGGTGAGTGAGGCCAGGCCGACCCCGCCCCGTCTCCTGGTGCCTGCATTTCCCTCCCTGCCCCAGGGGCTCAGCGCCCGCTGCTCTTCCCCTAGGAGCGAGGCGGAGCTCTTCATGGGCCTCAGGCTGCAGAAACGGCTGGAAGAGGTGGTGGCCAACCCTGAGGAGGCCATGCAGGAGCTGGCAGGTAGGGAGGTGGCCAGATCTCATCCTGCCTCCCAGAAACACCTGGGGCAGAAGCTGCACCCACCCCTGCCCTAGCCCAGCCACTGGCTGGAGGCTCAGGCTGCAGTGGCCCAGAGCTCAGGCCAGCTGGACCCCAGCCTGCGGGTCAGGCCCGTGACAGTTCCTTGCTGTTTCAGGGTCGATTCTCTACGGTGGCTACATCCTGGATGCTGGGGACGCAGGGGCTGTGCAGAGTTTGAGCCAGCAGTGCTTATGCAGCGCCTCGCACCTGCTGCCCCCCCAGGGGGTGAAGACTCTCCTCACCGCCCTCGTCAGAGACTCCGACCCGGGTAAGGAAGTGCCCCTGCTGCCAGTCTGACCCCCGGGCTGCAAGGAGCCCTTGATGGTGCTGCAGGGACACAGGCCCTGGGCTGTGACTGACTGTAGCTTTCTGCCCCCAGCTCTGGCGGAGGAGGACGTGATCGCAGACACCCGGGCTCGCATGCAGCAGCTCCCGGGCCCAGCAGACCCAGGCCTCCTGTGGGCTGTCCGAGGGCCTCCAGCAGCAGCTGCTGGAGAGCCAGAGCCAGAGCCTGCTCGCAGACCTGCTGCGGTCCCAGGACCTCTGGCAGTCTCCCCCCCAGCCAGGCACTCAGCAGGAGGTCCTGGGGCAGCTGGTGCAGCAGGGACTGGAGATGGTGCAGGCGCTGCAGGATGCGCTGCAGCAGCGAGGCTGGGAGGTGGGGGCCAGAGGGCGCCTCCCACGGGGGCGCGCACGGCCAAAGCCCCGGCCCCTGCTTCGCTTCCTGCTGGAGGAGTGTGGCAGCTTCCTGGCCCTGCTGCAGCAGGTGGGCCAGGACCTGCGCTGCACCCAGGAGCAGCTGAAGGGGCAGCCCTGCCAGTCCCCGCGCTGCGCCACCATCCTGCGGGCACTGGAGCGGGGACGCCTCCCCCGCCCCTGGCTGCCCTACGCACCCACGGGCCCCCAGGACCCATGCAGCTGGCTGCAGACACTCAAGTGTCGCTGCCACCTGCTGTGCAGGTACCTGGGGGCGGTGGCTGGGCAGCCTGTGCCGCTCTATCACCTCTCTGCCTTCCAGTACCCACGGCGCCTCCTGCTGGCACTGCTCCAAGAAGCAGCCCGGGCCGAGAAGCAGGACCTGGACCACTACCACCTGGACCAACAGGTAATGCCGCCCCTCAGGCGCACAGGGCAGCTTGCTGCTCCTGAGAAAACCCCTTGGGTCCCTGCCCAGTGCCAGTGCCAGTGCCAGTACCAGCCCCCCTGATCCAACGCTGCTCTTCCAGGTGCTGTCCGGCCTGCTACCGCCCAGCTCCCCGCCCGAGAGCGGGCTCTACCTGACCGGCCTGGAGCTGCGCAATGCCCTGTGGGACACACGCTCAGCCCTGCTCCAGGAGACGCTCTCGGCCCAGCCCTGCCTGCTGCCCCCAGTCTGGGTGCAGGCCGTGCGGGAGGCCTGGCATCCTCACAGGCCCAACGCCTCCCTGCCACAGTACAGCTGCCCCATCTACCTGGGCCTGCCCCAGCAGCCTGTGTGCTTGAGTAGCCAGCGGGCTCTGATGCACCTGGCACTGCCCTGCAAGATGCCCCCTGCCCTATGTGCCCACCGCCGAGTGCACATTGTCAGCACGCTGCCTGGCCTGGAATAAGGAGAGGAGAGCGCTGGTGTGTGGGACCAGCAGCCACAGGCCATTGCGCTGGCACCAAGGGGCCCCCACACTCTGCGCAGCCCCATGAGGGCTCGGGTCACCTGCAGGAAGCACGCAGCATGGCTCTGGGACTGCCAGGGAACAGGGTGCAGCTGCAGCCGGCCCCCCATGGGCCCCTTGGGGGAGAGGTCACCCCCCTGGAAGATACTCAAGGAGCGGAGTTCGTGCAGCTTCCCACGCACAGCCCCAGGTACAGAAATAAATTGATATATTAGTGTGTACAAAACATGCTGCGTTCCCTCTGTCCAGGCCCCTGGCTGTGCAGGGCCCTCCCTGCCAGTCCCAACCCGAGGGCTCTTGCACATATAAATAAGGCGGAGGCAGGCTGGAGACAGTATTTACAGCCCTGCAGAGGGACTGAGGCCTGCTCCGGGGCCTGCCCTGCAGAGCCCAGCTGCTGTGCCCGGCCTGCGGAATCCTCCATCCCATCCCGACTTGGCTGGGGCTCATTTCAGGTCAACGTCGAAGTCCAGCACCAGCAGCTTGGTTTCCTCGGTGCCGTTGCGGCTGCCCACAGCACACACCAGCTTTGTGTTGGAGGCGCGAATGCGCCACACCACGCCCCCACTGCCCCCACTCTCCAGGGCCACCAGGTTGCGCACAAACTCGCCCGTCTTGAGATCCCAGAGCTTGACGGTGCCGTCATCCGAGCTGGTCACCACGAACTTGGAGCTGAACTGGAGGCAGGTGACGGCGCTCTGGTGCTTGCTGGGCCCTGGGGGAAACGCACTATTAATGCCTAGTGGGGGGCCCACGCAGTGAACCTAACTGCACCCCCGCTGCCTGGGTCTGAGTCACACCCCAGCAGTATCTACCCCCATCCCAGCCCCAGCCAGGCACAGAGTCACCCATGCGCTGGCTGCTGGCCCCCGCCCCACCCCGCCCCACTCACCCTGCAGCGTCTGCAAGCACTGGCCTGTCTTGATGTCCCAGATCTTGACGGTAGAATCTGCATTGCCCGAGACCAGGATGTTGTCCCGCAGCTCCATGCCACTGGTGAGCGACTGGTGCCCCATCAGCGTGTGCAGGCAGTTACCACTCTCCATGTCCCACACGCGGATCGACGTGTCCAGGGAGCCACTCACAATGTGTGTCCCGTCAAACTGCCCAGAGAGAGAGAGACTCAGCCATGGGCCCTCCCCCAGTGCTGCCCCTCCAGCAGGCAACCCGGGGGGGTGGCACAGCCTGCATGTGCATCCTGCAGGGAGCACACCCTGCTGGTGTGACAGGGAGCGTTCTCGCCTGGGGGCAGGGTCTCAGCGGGAGCAGGGCCTGAGCAAGGGGCAGTGTCTGGGCAGGGCCCCACCTAGGGACAAGGTCTGGGCAGGGGGCAGGGGCTCGCCTGGGGGCAGGGCCTGGGCAAGGTCTCACCTAGGGGTGAGGCCAGGGCAGGGGGCAGGGCCTGGGCAGTACCTGGGCAGGGTCTCACCTAGGGACAAAGTCTGGGCAGGGGGCAGGGTCTCACCTGAGGGCAGGGCCTGGATAGGGGGCGGGGTCTCACCTGGGGGCAGGGGCAGGGTCTCACCTGGGGGCAGGGTCTAGGCAGGGGGCGGGGCCCGGGCAGGGTCTCACCTGCAGGGAGTAGACGCGGTTGGTGTGGCCCTGCAGGGTGTGGATGCAGCTCTCGCTCTCCGGGTCCCACACCTTCACCGTGTAGTCGTAGGCCCCGCTCACCACTTTGTGCCCGTCGTACTGGACGCAGCGCACGGCGGCCACGTGCCCCATCAGCACGTGCAGACACTGCCCTGTCTCGATGTCCCAGAGGCGCAGCGTGGCGTCCCGAGAGCCGCTCACCACCCTGCGGAGCACAGGCATGCTGAGTGGCAGCAGGAGCCCAGCCATGCCCATTGCTGCCCCCCAGGCCCAGCAGCCCCACCTGGGTTGGGTCACTCCACCCAGCCCACCCCCGGCCCTGCGGCCCCACCCCAGGGTTACCTGGTCCCGTGCAGGTGCATGCAGCGCACGGTGGACGTGTGTCCGTACAGCGTGTGCACACACTCGCCCGTGTCCGCGTTCCACACCTTCAGCGTCCGGTCCGTGGAGCCGCTGATGACGATGTTGTCCCTCATCTGGGAGGACCAGACGCCCCCCGTGTGACCCACCAGGGTCTGCACACACTGCAGAGAGCAGGACAGAGTCAGGGGAGCCACAGAGGGAGCCCACAGCCCGAGGCCACCCCCAGCCCTCTGCAGAGGGAGCAGACGCCCCATTCGGACCAGCAGCGGGGGGCTGCTCAGCCACCCCGAGGCCAGGCCGGGCTCACCTCGCCGGTGACGGCCGACCAGACCTTCAGCGTGTTGTCGTCGGAGCCACTGACAATGCGGTTGCCACAGAACTGCAGGCAGGTGATGACGTGGTCATCGTGTCCCTTCAGGACCTGCGGAGGGAAGAGCAGGTAACGAGGGAGCTGGCCCAGACGGACCTCCCCCACCAAAGGAAATGATCTTGGCCTGGAGGCAGTGTCTGCCACGCCCCCCGGCCCCCCTCACTGACCCCGACAGCTCGTGTCTAACCCCCCCACTAACCCCCCCCACTAACCCCGACAGCTTGTGTCTAACCCTGCCTCCCGCACTGACCCTACAGCTTGGGTCTAACCCCCCACTGCCCCCCCGCACTGACCCCGACAGCTTGTGTCTAACCCCCCCACCCCGCACTGACCCCAACAGCTCGTGTCTAACCCCTCTGGGCCCCCCCGCACTGACTCCGACAGCTCGTGTCTCACCTCCTGCCCCCGCCCCCACTGACCCTGACAGCTTGCATCTCACGCCCAGCCCCCTGCCCCCGCACTGACCCCAACAGCTCATGTCTAACCCCCCCCGCACTGACCCCCCCCCCGGCTCCCTCCACACTGACCCCGACAGCTCGTGTCTCACCCCTCTTGGCCCCCTCGCACTGACCCCGACAGCTTGTGTCTCATCCCCCCAGCTCCCCCTGCACTGACCCCCCTGCTCCCCCGACACTGACCCTAACAGCTCGTGTCTCATCCCCCCGGCTCCCCCCGCATGGACCTCCCCTGGTTCCCCCCACACTGACCCCGACAGCTTGTGTGTCACCCCCCCGCACTGACCCTGACAGCTCATGTCTCACCCCCCACACTGACCCCGACGGCTTGTGTCCAGAGCTGGCTGCAGAGAGACCTGGGCTGGCACCGAGCCACCAAGAGACGGGGAATCTGCCACGGCTGTGGCAGTTAGTCTCAGGGTTGGATACTGGGGCCTTATTTCCAGTGAATTTGTCTGGCTGCAGCTTGCAGCCGTGGTCATTGTCGGTGTCATCAGTGCCGTGTAGAGGGGAAAACCCCTCCCTGGCCCTACACACGGTTCGCTGTGTGCATGCCAGGGCCACATTTGCGCACAGCGTTGCACAAGGAGCTCCCTAGACTCTGAGTGGTCCTGCTTTCCAGGACAGTCCCCAGGCTGTAGGAGCAGCCGGCACTCCCTGGGCCGCATGAAAACTCCTTTGAACGGTCGCCGCTTCCCAAGAGAGCCAGTCACTCTGACTGCCCGGCTCGCCTCTGCAGCTCTGCCACCCACACGTCCTACTGGCAGTGATTTCACACGCTTCCAGATCACAATGAAAACGCTGAACCGGGCTGAGCAGCACCGCACTAGGAACACCCCATGGGTACATCTGAAGAAGTGGCTTTTTTACCCACGAAAGCTTATGCCCAAATAAATCTGTTAGTCTTTAAGGTGCCATCGGACTCCTTGTTGTTTGTGTGCATACAGACTAACACGGCTACCGCAATATTTGAGCCCATGGGATGGCGATTCCCCACTGCCTGCCAGTCCTTCCCCCACTGCAGGGATCCCCAACACGGTGCCCGTGGATGCCATGGCGCCCGCAGGGACATCTAAATGCACCTGCGTCCTGGCTGGCGGTCGAGCATCGAATTTCAGCGGATGCTCGACCGCCGCCACGGTCCTTCGTCTGGCACCTGCCAGACAAAAATGAGTGTGCTCTGCTGACAGACGGCACAGAGCATCACGAACCAGCACCAGCTCCAGCCACTCACGGGCCAAGGTTCTTCTTTGAGTGATTGCTCATATCCATTCCAGTTAGGTGTGCGCGCACCACGTGCACGTTCGTCAGAAGACTTTTTTACCCTAGCAACACTCGGCAGGGCGCTCCCTGGAGTGGCGCCGCTATGGCACCGGATATATACCCCTGCCAACCCAGCCACCCCTCAGTTCCTTCTTAGCACCCGTGTTGGTCGTTGGAACAGTGGAGCACAGCTTAGCTGACCTCCACTTCCCTAGCTACTCGTAGTTTTCTTGTTCTTTATCATGTATATAGTTGTAATCCTTTTTATATAGTTATAATTAGCGTATTTGTTTATAGCATAGTTAGTCCACTATAGTTAGAGGGGTTCGGGGATTAGCCCCTTCCCCGCACCCGGTGCCGGGGCCCATGCCCGGCTCACTGGGTTTCAAACCGTGCTCGGCCTGTCATAAGCCGATGCTAACAGGAGATCCAGACGACTCCTGTCTGAAGTGCCTGAGAGAATCGCATCTAACAGCTAAGTGCCTCATCTGCAAGGCTTTCAAGCCATGAACAAAAAAAGAGCGGGACATCAGACTTAGACAGCTCCTCATGGAGGCGGCTCTCACCCCTCCACCCTCGGCACTGAGCGCTGGCCAGTCAACTAGCAGAAGTGCCTCCTCGGCACCGGACCGCGCCGGTACTGTCAAAGCCTCTCGGCACCGGCCGTCGCCGGCACTAAAGTCGGCTCCACGCCACTCCCTCTCCCCGAGGTCGAGAAAGGCTAAGACTCCTGCTACCTCTGTGCCGCCCGCACCGCAGCCAGAGAGCGTGTCTAAGTTGGGTCGCCTGGCACCGACACCTGCCGTGGCACTGACAACGTCTGCACCGTCGATTCCAGTCCCACAAGGGCCGTTGAGTCCGGCGCCTGTTAGCTCCCCGGCACGGGCCGCAGTAGAGCTGACTATACCAGCCACGCTGGAGGCATTCTCAGCGGCGAGGGATCTGATTGCCTTGAGAGTCGCCACTGCCTCCACCCCCGGCACCGCCGGTGCGGGTAATACAATCAATCGGCAAACCGGCCTTGATAAGACCATCCTCTGTCGGCACAGTGGACCGGCACCGCTCACAATCGCGGTGCCGCAGACGTTCCAGGTCCAGATGGCACTCCTGCTCCTGACGCCGCTCGCAGTTCCGGCACCGTTCCCCTCCTTGGTACCAGTCGAACTCGCGGCACCAGTCGGCATCCCGTTCGCCGGCCCGCTACTCTCGGCACCGTTCCAGCTCTCGGCACCGCTCCAGGCACCATGTCTCTCGTAGCCGATCACGATGCCGAGCTTCGAGATCTCGGTCGACCTCCTGGCACCGCTCTGGTCGCAGGTCCCGATCTTGCTCCCGGTACCGATATGCTTCCCGGCACCGGTTTCCGATACACAGTAGAACAAGGTCTCCTGGAACCTTTGCCCAGGGCTTCTCCGTGCCTCCATGGCCATCCAGACACACTTCGGTGTCGTCCCACGTGGACAGCTACTATGCTCAAGACCATGATTCAGATGTGCCCGCTGGAGTTTTTCAAGAGGCCCAGACCCAGGACCAAGGCCCACATCAGTGGTCCTTTTGGACGTCTTGGGCGTACCACCAGGCCCAAGGTGCTCCAATAGTCCCGTCCCGCTTGGCTCCATCAGAGCACCGGGCACCAGAGGCTACAGCTACCCGTCCTCCTCTGGCCGGAACGGAGAAAGCACTAGTTCACCCATCGGTCTCCCCAGTACCACTGGAGCAGGAGGCGGTCCAAGACCAGGAGGGCACACAGGACCCGCTCGTCCCCGGCATTTCCTCTTCTTCCTCTCTGGATGAGGCGGTGGCAGGAACATCCTCCTCGGGCCCTCCTCCAATCGACCTCAGAGCCCATCAGGACCTCCTCAGGAGGGTAGCACTCAACATGAACCTCCAGGTGGAGGAGGTCCTGGAGGTCGAGGACCCTGTAGTGAGCATTCTGTCGGCAGATACCCCCACCAGAGTGGCCCTACCTTTTATCAGGACCATCCAAGCCAATGCCGACACCTTATGGCAATCCCCAGCCTCCATCCCTCCTGCGACAAAGGGAGTCGAGCGTAAATACATGGTACCCTCTAGGGGGTACGAGTATTTGCATGTCCACCCTCCTCCCTGCTCACTAGTTGTTCAATCCGTCAATGAGAGGGAGCGCCATGGCCAACAGTCGCCAGCCCCGAAGTCAAAAGAGGCTAGGCGAATGGACCTACTCGGCCGCAAAGTTTATTCAGCAGGCGCCCTACAGCTCCGGGTGGCGAATCAGCAACCTCTGCTGAGTTGCTATAATTATAACACCTGGGCGGAGGTGGGTAGGTTCAAAGAGCTAGTTGCCCAAGACTCCCACCAGGAATTTGCTGCCTTCTTGGAGGAAGGGAAAAAGGTGGCCAGAAATTCCCTCCAGGCTTCGCTAGATGTGGCCGACTCAGCAGCCAGGACCCTGGCCTCGGGTGTCACCATGAGACGCATCTCCTGGCTACAGGTTTCCAACCTCCCACTGGAGCTGCAGTATACCATCCAAGATTTACCCTTCGATGGTAAAAGTCTCTTCTCAGAAAAGACCGACCCTAGACTGCAGAGCCTGAAGGACAATTGAGTCATCATGCGTTCTTTAGGCACGCATATACCCGTGACCCAACGCAGGCCTTTCCGTCCCCAGACTCACCGCCTGTACTTTATGCCTCGAAATAGACAAGAATTTGGCAGACAGCGCGGGCGGGGTGGGCGTAGACGCCACTCAGGACCCCAAGGGGGCCAAAACCAAGGTCCCTCCAAACCACCAGCGGGACCTAAGTCCGCCTTTTGAAGGTACGCCCGAGGACGGCGTACTAGTTTCAGGCTAGGATCTATTCCCCCCTTTCTCCAACCGTCTTTCCTACTTCCTCCCGGCGTGGTCCCAGATAACCTCAGACCTCTGGGTCCTACGCACGGTGAAACACGGATACCACCTCCAATTTGTTTCAACCCCGCCTTCCCACCCTCCAACCCAGTCCCTCTTCAGGGACCCCTCTCACGAGCAATTCCTCCTGCAAGAGATGTGGAAGCTCCTCACCATGGGAGCAATAGAGGAGGTGCCAAAAGATGAAAAGGGCAAGGGGTTTTACTCCCGTTATTTCCTGATCCCCAAGTCAAAGGGCGGCCTCAGGCCTATCCTAGGCCTGCGAGGACTCAACAAGTTTATGATGAAGTTGAAGTTCCGCATGGTCTCCTTGGGGACCATTATCCCGTCCTTGGATCCTGGAGATTGGTATGCTGCCCTCGATATGAAGGACGCGTACTTTCACATCGCCATTTTTCCTCCACACAGGAGGTATCTTCGCTTCGTAGCCAACTGTCAGCACTTCCAGTTTACGGTCCTCCCCTTTGGCCTTTCCACGGCCCCAAGGGTGTTTACAAAGTGTATGGCCATAGCCGCCGCACACCTCTGCCGACGTCGGACACATGTATTCCCGTATCTGGACGACTGGCTCATCAGAGGAACCTCCGAGACACAAGTCACACAACATGTGGGCGTTATCAGGGACCTATTCACACATCTAGGCCTGATGATCAATACGGAAAAATCCACTCTGGTTCCCACACAGAGGTTAGACTTCATAGGAGCTACCCTGGACTCCGGTCCAGCCAAGGCCTACTTACCACAGCCACAGTTCCAGGCAATGACAACAATCATCTGAGGTCTACAGAACTTCCCGATGACCTCGGCTCGCACTTGTCTCGGTCTCCTAGGTCACATGGCTGCCTGCACATTCGTGACCAAATACGCCAGGCTCCGCCTCCGTCCTCTCCAAACTTGGCTCAACTCGGCATACCGTCCGGACAGAGACCCAATAGACACAATAGTTACCATTCCCCTGAGCACTCTAGCCTCCCTAGACTGGTGGCTGACCCCCTCCCTAGTGTGTGCGGGGCTACCGTTCCACCCCCCACAACCCTTACTGTCCCTGACAACAGATGCGTCATCTCTCAGCTGGGGGGCTCACCTCGGATGCCTTCGTACTCAAGGCCTCTGGTCATCGCAGGAACTGGCGCTTCACGTAAATGTCTGAGAGCTGAGAGCGGTCCGCCTGGTGTGCCAGGCGTTTCAGCAACATTTACACGGCCATTGTGTCTCAGCGTTCACAGACAACACAATGGCCATACATTACATAAACAAACAGGGAGGGACTCGATCTTTCCCCCTTTGTCAGGAGACCATCCAACTCTGGGACTTCTGCATAGCCCACTTGATAGACCTGGTAGCGTCCTTTCTCCCAGGGGTTCAGAACACTCTGGCGGATCGACTGAGCAGATCCTTCCTGTGTCACGAATGGTCGATACGGCCGGACATTATTCATTCGGTTTTTCAGAAGTGGGGATTTCCTCACATAGACCTGTTCGCTTCCCGTGTGAACAGGAAATACCAGATGTTCTGCTCCTTCCAGGGTCTTTCACCGGGATCGATCTTGGACACATTCTTAATGTCGTGGAAGCACCGGTTGCTTTATGCCTTCCCACCATTCCCGCTGGTAAACAAGGTCCTGCTAAAACTCTGCAGGGACAGAGCGCACCTAATCATGATTGCGCCTTCTTTGAGGGTACACTTGGCGGCCATCTCCACATTCCACCCAGGAGAGAATGGCTGCTCCGTGTTCTTGCACCCTATAGTTACTAGGTTTCTCAAGGGTCTGGAGCACCTATACCCCCAAGTACGCCGCCCCGCCCCTACCTGGGACCTCAACCTAGTCCTAAACAGACTTATGCTTCCACCATTCGAGCCGTTGGCAACTTGCTCACTGCTATACCTGTCCTGGAAGACAGTTTTCCTCGTAGCCATTACATCGGCCAGACGAGTCTCCGAGCTTCGAGCGCTCACGATGGACCCACCGTATACTGTCTTTCACAAGGATAAGGTACAGTTGCGACCACATCCAGCGTTTCTCCCTAAAGTGGTATCGGCCTTCCATACCAATCAGGTCATCTTTCTTTTGGTCTTCTTCCCGAAGCCGCATTCATCTCGACGAGAACAACAATTACAATCCCTAGATGTCCGTAGGGCGTTCGCATTTTATATTGATCGGATGAAGCCCTTCCGTAAATCCCCCCAACTCTTCGTTGCAGTGGCTGACCAGATGAAGGGCCTACCTGTCTCCTCCCAGAGGATCTCCTCGTGGGTGATGGCATGCATCTGCACGTGCTATGACTTGGCTCATGCTCCCTCGGGCCACCTCACCGCACATTCTACCAGGGCTCAGGCTTCATCTGCTGCCTTCCTGGCTCATGTACCAATCCAGGAAATATGTCGCGCAGCTACCTGGTCTTCGGTTCACACCTTTGCTTCGCACTATGCTCTGGTCCAACAGTCCAGAAATGATGCAGCCTTTGGCACAGTGGTTCTGCACTCTGCCACATCTCACTCCGACCCCACCACCTAGGTAAGGCTTGGGAATCACCTAACTGGAATGGATGTGAGCAAGCACTCGAAGAAGAAAAGACGGTTACTCACCTTTGTAACTGTTCTTCGAGATGTGTTGCTCATATCCATTCCAAACCCGCCCTCCTTCCCCTGTCGGAGCAGCCGGCAAGAAGGAACTGAAGGGCCGTTGGGTCAGCAGGGGTATATATTCACCGCCATAGCGGCGCCACTCCAGCGGGCGCCCAGCCGACCCACTGATTGTTGCTAGGGTAAAAATCTCCGACGAATGTGCACGCGACCTAACTGGAATGGATATGAGCCACACATCTCGAAGAACAACAGTTACAAAGGTGAGTAACTGTCTTTTTCTGTTCTCTCCTGTTGCTCCTGGCCATTAATTGCTTTTGCTCCCTGTACCCGATCTGTGCACCTCAGATCCTGGTCCATGCTGCCCACTGGGGGGGGCTTGCTGGCAGGGGCTCTGAGCAGGGGATGGCTTACACCCACCCACCTTGGGAGCTCTGAGTTCTCCACTGCGCCAGTTCATGTCGATTTTGTGCTGCCGCATGAAGCCGAATTTCCAGGGGCTGTACATGAAGCCGGGACTCAGCAGGCGCCGCTTCCGCAGGTTCAGGGGCTCCTCGATGCCTGTGGCGGGACGGCAGAGAGACGTGGGGCGCAGGACTCCCCCAGGGGCGCCGCACTCCACAGGGGCTGCGCTGCCCTCTCCGGTAGGAGACCAGGGCACCAGGGAGCTTGGGCATGCAGCAGGAGGGGCCAGGCTGGGAGCCTCAGGGCGGGGGCGGCTCCTGCAGGAGTGGGTGCCAGCAGCCTGTAGGGCCGAGACCCACTTTGCCTCCCGCAGGCAGAGGGAGTGGCTTGGTGGGAGGCGGGGCCTGGAAGGGGGCGGAGTTCCTACCTTCCTCCCTGCACTTCTCCCTCCACAGCAGGTTGTCCTCAGCCAGGACCCTCCAGTAGCGGCAGGTCTGGGCAGCGCGGAGCAGGTCCCGGGGCTCCAGGAAGGACAGGACGTAGAGCGCCAGCTGCACACAGGGGGCAGGTCAGGGGCCGTCACTGGGCCCATGGCCCCCCTGCTCTGCCCCCAGGCTGGCCCCTCCCTCGCCCCACTCACCTCCTTGGGCAGCAGGGAGATGAAGTCTCTCTGGAACTGCGGCTCAATCACCTGCATCATGTACTTGATCTGGGAGGGCTCGCAGCGGTCGATGAGCTCGTCCAGCGCCAGCAGCTTCTCCGGGCCGCTCCACCTCTGGGCGGGACAGAGAGTGTGGCCAGGCCTGTGCGCCTGCAGCTGTGCCCCGCCAGGCCTGGCCCCCTGCCCAGACCCTCTCTCCCCTCCGGGTCCCAGCCCCCTGCCCAGCCGCCCCTCCCCCCACCATCCCAGCCCCCTGCCCCGACCCTCTCCCTCCCTGCCCCAGGTCCCAGCCCCCTGCCCAGCTGTCCCCTCCTCCCACCATCCCAGGCCCCTGCCCAGCTCCTCTTCCACCGCCCAAGGTCCCAGCCCAGCCACCCCCTCCCCCCTGGTCCCAACCCCCTACCCAGCTGCTCTTCCCCCTCGGGTCCCAACCCCCTGCCCAGACCCTCCCCCCAGCCCCAACCGCCTGCCAAGCTGCCCCCTCAACCACAGTCCCAACGCCTCATCCAGCCACATCCTCCCCCCTGGGCCCCCTGCTTAGTCGCCCCCGCCCACCCCTGCCTCAGCCAGCTCTCCAGTGCCTACGGAGTGGGGGGCCTGCGCCCTGCCCCATGGACAGGGAAAGGGTAAACCTGCCCCATGTCCCCTGAGCTAGGAAGGAGGAAGGCAGGGCTGAGAGGGCCCCGGGAAGGGGGGCAAGTGAAAATGGGGGCCAATGGCCTCGCTTGCACTCAGGCAGTGTAACCGAGGGACCATTGGGGTGGGGAGGGGGCTCTGCAGGGGGCTGAGGGGGCAGCTTGGCAGGGAGCTGGGACCATTGTTACTGTGTTTTCCTTTAGCTGAGGCTGGAAAATCTCTCTCATGTTTTGAACCTGATCCCCCACCTTCCAGGATCCCCCCCTGCGGCTCCGTCCCCCCAGCGGCCGCTCCTCCCCGGGGATCCCCCCCCCCCGGCTCCGTCCCCCCAGCGGCCACCTCTCCCCGGGGATCCCCTCCCCGGGGATCCATCCCCCCAGCGGCCACCTCTCCCCGGGGATCCCCTCCCCGGGGATCCATCCCCCCAGCGGCCACCCCTCCCCAGGGATCCCCCCCCGCGGCTCCATCACCCCCCCAACATGCTCTCCGTCTGTGCCCAGAGAGAGCATGACACTGGAGGGACCACTGGGCCAGTGGATGGGGTCCACGCAGTGCTGATGGGGAGGAGCCAGTCCCCTACCTGAAAGGTGCGGAGCCAGTCCTGCAGCTCTGGGGGCGGGGCAACTGAGGGGATGCGGCGCCGGCGGCCCTGGCCCGGCTTGGCGTTGCGCAGGTCCCCAAAGGTGGTGGTGGGGCTGGGAATGCAGGGGCCCAGCGTCCTGGGGCCAGAACCATGGATAGACCCGACAGGTGAGACACAACAACACCAGAGAAGTCATCTAGACCCCCATCCCCATTCCCAAGAGCCAACTCCCAGCCCCACCACTTGCCAGACTCCCCCATCCCAAGAACCAACTGCATCCATCCCACACAACTCACCGGCCCCCAAATCCCAGCCCTGCCCCACCCGGTTCCCCTTCGCCCAGCCGAGCAGCCCTGGGGGCCGTGAGCCAGTGACCGGGGGGAGGGGGGGAGCTGGTAAGTGGTGACCCCTTTTCCTGCCTGCCCCAGGACAGCCCAACACTCACCTGCCGTACTCGGAGCCCTTGCAGAGCTTCTTGCCAGGGGACAGGGCCCTGCTGTCCAGGCCGTTCTCCGACTTCCGCTTCATCTGCAAGTAGACGGGGGTGAGGTGGGGTGAGGCCAGGGGAGCTAGGGAGTCCCCAGGGGAGAGGCAGGGCAGGGATCTCTGAAGACAGCCCGAGGGCCTGCTCCCAGCAGAGGAGGAGCCTGACTCAAGCAGCAGTGGGGGACCCGCAGCAGCATAGGAGTCTGGGCCAAAAGCCCAGCCCTGCAGGGAGGAAACACCCCTTGCAGCACCCCCTCAGGGCTGGAGCTTCCCAGCCCACTAGCCTCCAAGGCAACGTGTGTCAGGCCCAGAGTGGCCCCTACACCAAGCCGGAGATCTGCTCCGCTCCAGGCCCAGGCTACTCTCCAGGGAGGCTGGGCCCGAGGCCAGGCAGGGCTACGGTGCAGTCCCAGACACTGACCCCTCCAGAGGCAGCTGTATGAGGAGCCGGGGGTTCCACTCCCAAAGGCCAGGACAAGAAGCAAAGGATGAACAGCAAATGCTGGTGGGAGCTGAAGGCTGGCCACTCCCCGCGGTGCAGCTAGCTGGCTTCTGGAGAGACCCACCATGGACCCTCTGCCCTCCTCCGCCCGGACCCAGTACCGGCCCCCTGCCCTCCTCCGCCCGGACCCAGTACCGGCCCCTTGTCCTCCTCCGCCCGGACCCAATACCACCCTGAACAGACTAGGCTGACCAGATAGCAAGTGTGAAAAATCGGGACTGGGAGTGGGGGGTAATAGGATCCTATATAAGAAAAAGCCCGAAATATTGGGACTGTCCCTAGAAAATCGAGACATCTGGTCACCCAACAACAGAGAGAGACCCTGTACCACCCCCAAACAGACAGAGACCCCGTACCACCATCACCCCCATACCACCCCCAGACAGACAGACTCCGTACCACCCCCAGAGACCCCATACCACCATCACCCCCATATCACCCCCAAACAGACAGAGACCCCATACCACCTCCTGACAGACAAGGTTCCCTCTAATTTTTTCCATCCATGTGCAGAACAAATGCAGTTATGTGCACTGAGGTATGTGTGGATGTGTGCCACCAGTAGAAACAAAAACCCTAGATACAATATATATTTTTAAAAAGTTACCATAGGGATAACTACTCCAGCCAGGACAGGTTGGGCATTTTAAAACTCACTACTCAAAAAATTAAATTTAAGTGTAAGAGAGAAATAAAAATTACAAAATGCAGAGACCAGCCAAAACACCAAAACAACACTTTGAAAGAATAAAATTACAGAGAATATATGTGCATTGCAGGAACTACCAAGAAGTAACAACAAACAAAAATAACACAAGTTTGTGTTGGGAGAGGAGTGTGAAAGACTGTGTGTAGAGAGACAGACTGTGTGTGTGCGCGCAGAGAGACACAAACTGTGTGTGTGTAGACACAGTGTCTGTCTGTAGAGAGACTCTGTGTGTGTGTGTGTGTGTGTATATATATAGAGACACAGACTCTGCGAATGTAGACACACACAGACTGTGAGAGAGACACAGAGAGAGAGATCGTGTGTGCTGGGTAAGTCTCGGAGAGACCGGGCGCTGTCTCTAAGGTAAAGGCACTCGCTCACCAGCTTTCAGACCCTCGGGGGGTCCCCTCTCCCCTGCTGGGGTGCAGGGGGACATCCTGACCAACACTCCCCCACCCCGCACCACCAGCAGGGGGGTCCCTGGAGCAGCAGGGGCTCCAAAGCAGAGGCTGCAAAGCAGCGGGGGATGGGCAGCTGAACACAGGCTGCTGGCAGGACAAGAGCCCCCCCGAATCCACTGCCGGGCACTTCAATCAGCTTAGTGGGAACAGAGCCGACAGTCCCCATGCCAACCCCCCTCCTGAGACCCCGTGCCAGCCTCCCCCCCGACAGAGAGACTCAGACTCATCGACTTTAAGGTCAGAAGGGACCATTATGATGGTCTAGTCTGACCTCCTGCACAATGCAGCCCACAGAATCTCACCCACCCACTCCTGTAACAAACCCCTGGGCATATTTACTGGTAATAGTCAAAGATCAATTAAATGTCAAAATTCGGCTATCCCATCATACCATCCCCTCCATAAACTTAACAAGCTTGGTCTTGAAGCCAGATATGTCTTTTGCCCCCACTACTCCCCTTGGAAGGCTGTTCTAGAACTTCACTCCTCTAACGGTTAGAAACCTTCGTCTAATTTCAAGTCTAAACTTCCTAGTGTCCAGTTTATACCCATTTGTTCTTGTGTCTACATTGGTGCTAAGCTTAAATAATTCCTCTCATTCCCTAATATTTATCCCTCTGATATATTTATAGAAAGCAATCACATCTCCCCTCAGCCTTCTTTTGGCTAGGCTAAACAAGCCAAGCTCTTTGAGTCTCCTTTCATAAGACGGGTTTTCCATTCCTCGGATCATCCTAGGAGCCCTTCTCTGTACCTGTTCCAGTTTGAATTAAGGTCATCCACATCTTCCTGTAGGATATCCCGGTCCTTCTCAGTATAAGTAAGACTGGACCCAAGACTGATCCCAGAGGAACTCCACTAGTAACCTCCCTCCAGCCTGACAGTTCACCCTTCAGTCCGACCCGTTGTTGTCTCCCCTTTAACCAGTTCCTTATCCACCTTTCAATTCTCATATTGATCCCCATCTTTTCCAATTTAGCTAATAATTCCCTATACGGAACTGTATCAAATGCCTTACTGAAATCGAGGTAAATTAGATCCACTGCGTTTCCTTTGTCTAGAAAATCTGTTACCTTCTCAAAGAAGGAGATCAGGTTGGTTTGGCACGATCTACCTTTTGTTAAACCATGTTGTATTTTACCCCAAATACCATTGACCTCAATGTCCTTAACTACTTTCTCCTTCAAAATTTTTTCCAAGACTTTGCATACTACAGATGTCAAACTGACATGCCTGTAGTTACCCGCATCACCTTTTTTCCTTTCTTAAAGATAGGAACTATGTTAGCAATTCTCCAGTCGCTCGGTACATCCCCTGAGTTTACTGATTCATTAAAAATTCTTGCTAATGGGCTTGCAATTTCATGAGGATGAAGATTATCTGGGCCCCCTGATTCTGTCCCATTAAGATGTTCGAGTTTGGCTTCTGCCTCGGATGTGGTAATATCTACCTCCATATCCTCATTCCCATTTGTCATCCTGCCATTATTCCTAAGCTCCTCATTAGCCTCGTTAAAGACTGAGGCAAAGTATTTGTTTAGATATTGGGCAATGCCACCCTCGAGACCCCGTGCCACCCTCCCACGCACAGACCCCTGCTGCCCCCCCACAGACGGACCCCATGCCCCCCCACAGAGACCTCATGCCACCCTCCCACGCACAGACCCCGTGCCACCGCCCCCCGACTGACCCCATGCCCCCCCGAGAGACCCTGTGCCATCCCCCACCCACAGACCCCATGCCACTGCCTCCCCCAGACCGACCCCGTGCCCTTCCATAGAGACCCCGTGCCACCCCCGACAGACTGACCCCGTACCACCCCCCTTACAGATCGACCGACCCTGTGCTGTCCCCAACAGACCCTGTACCACCCCTGACAGACAGACCCTCCCCATTAAATGTGCCATACCACCCCCACCTCTTGACAGACCGACCGATCCGGTACCACCACCGCCCTGTGACAGACAGATCAACCCCATATCCCACCACCCCTCGACAGACAGAACCAGTACCACCCCTCTCCCCCGACAGAGCCAGTACCACCCCCCTCCCCCGACAGACCAACCCCATACCCCACCACCCCTCGACAGACCCTGTATCACCCCCATCCCCGACAGAACCAGTACCACTCCCATCCCCCTGACAGACAGACCAACCCCATACCCCCAAGCTAGAGCTGACCCTGCCCTGCAGGGCTCCTTGTTCCGCTCAGGTGGTGGGTGGGGAAATCCAGGTTCAATCTCTGCTCTACTCTGGTGCTGCCCACTTCTCCTTCAGCCACACAACGCCCCCCCCCCCCCCAATGTGGTACAGGGCTGCCCCTGGGCCCAGTTCCTTTGTTCCCGGGGGGAGCGATCAGCCGATGCCCCACGGCAGCCCCCAGACCCGTACGTGCTTGTCCCCAACAGGTTTGCAACTGCCCTGCGCCCATTACCTTTGGCCGCACGTGTCGGATGAGACTGCCCTCCTCGGTCCTCTCCAGATAGTCAATCCAGCGCTCGCCAATGGTGTAATAGAAATAGACATCACTGCCGTCCTCCCCTTCATCACTGCAGCAGCTCCCCTCCTCCTCCTCCTCCTCCTGCGCCCCACAGACTCTGGAGCTGGTGGGCTCCAGCCGCGCAAGACTGGCCGGCTCCTCGGGCTCCTGCCCCACCCGCACTCTGGAGCCATCGGACTCTGGACCAGAACCCCCTTCGACACCCGAGCAATCCGATTCCTCTGACTCCCAGGCAGCCTGGACACCGTTCTCCTCCTCAGCCAGCATCTGCAAGACACAGCGGTGCGGGGTCAGGGGTCTGCACACCCCCAGGCAGCTCACTGGTGGGGTCTTGGTGGGGAACAGTTTCTTCTGCCAACAGCCAGGCGCTGCAGGGCAGAGTGCAGGGATGGTGGGGCACCACCCTGGTGCACAGGACCCGAACTGAGAACGTGAGGGCCAAGGGGTCCCTTTTCCCACAGCCAGAGAGAAGCTTCAGGAACAAGCAAGACCCAGGCTGAGGGAAGGGCCACAGGCAGCTGGCAGATGGTCGGGCAGGGTGGCATGCCAAGCCCAGCTAGCAACGCGGGCTGAGATGCAGGAAGGCAGCAGCAGAGCAAGGACTGAAGATGGGAAGAGGGGTCTTCCCAATCTCTGGGGAGAGGGTGGCTTCGTCGCCCTGGCATGGGAGATGAATGAAGCATTAGACTTCTCTCCTACCAGGCTCTCTCCTGCAGTGGCTCTGCAGCCACGGAGACAGGGCCATTTGGTCTCCCCACCAGGAGTCCTGGCTCGGAGAACCAGCCCCCACAGTGGGGTGGCAAGGAGGCAGGGCCTCCCGCTCCCTGGTGGAGGTGAGAGCAGAGATGCAGTGGGCCTGGGGCTCCCACAGAACCAGGTGCAGCTTCCAGCTGAGAAGGGGGAAGACTGGCAACTGACATGCCTGGGCATGGGTGTACAGCACCAGTACTGCATTCCCAAAGGCTGCCAGGGCCTGTAGCCACCCAGCAGGGCCCCAGAGCCCCCAGCACACAGGGCTGGAAGTCATGCACACTCTGCTAGTGCAGTAACCCCAGTGCTCCCAACCCAGCAGCGCTTAGCTGCCTTAACAGCTCTCCGCAGCACTAACAGCGGAGTCAGGACCTGTCCAAGACTGGAGCAGACCCAACCAGAGTTCTGCAGGTCCAGCTCCACTTGCCTGGCTCCTGGCAGCAAACTGGACCCTGCACCAGCTGGTTGCCAAAGGGCAGATGCTGGAGGGACAGAGTGACTTCCCCTTCAGACCAGACAGCCCAGGGCAGGGCACAGACTTCGCTCTGGATTCTTCTCAGATCTTGAGAAACTGGAGCTTCCAAAAACGATAGATAATTTTTGAACACCCAACACCAGAATCTCTATCCTGGACCGCAAACAGCCACAGCCAAACCATCCCTGGCCTGGAAGCAGGCAGCTGCCTAGGGACCAGGGTCAGCAGCCAGTTACATTGGATGAGAGCGAAGAGAGACATGCCCCAACCAGTAACAAACACGTGGCTCCTTAGAAGGGCTAGTTCCTAAAGCCTAGGGGAAATGTGGACAGGGAAACGTGGATAGAAATGGGAAGCTCGCGATGAGGCTGTTCAATGGCCAAAAAGCCAACATGCCCCCAAGGAAGAGTTCACTTGGCTGGCAGCCCACCCTGTTCAGTGGGGAAGTGAAGGCAGCAATTAGACATCAAAAAGCAGCATAGAACGAATCATGTCCCAGGAGGCAACCAAGGCACCCAGCCCTTTGCTCATCATCCCGACACTGCCAGGCCTGAGCGGGAGCAGATCAGCAGTGAGGATGGGACTCTGGGAGCAAGGGGGAACAGGCTGTGTTCTTGTCCACCCTCCCAGTGGAGAATCTGGCATTACGGTGGATCACAAATTGAATATGAGTCAACAAAGTGATGCAGTTATGAAAAAGGCTAATGTTCCGAGATGTATAACAGGACTGTTGTACATAAGACATGAAAAGTAAATGTCCCACTCAACTCAGCACTGGTGAGGCCTTGGCTGGATTATTGTGTCCAGTTCTGGGTGCCACATTTTAAGAAAGATGTAGACAATTGGAGACAGTTGAGAAAAAAGCAACACAAGTGATAAAAGGTTTAGAACATCTGACCTATGGCGAAAGGTTGAAAAATGGAGCATGAGTAGTCCTAAGACTAAAAAAAGCATCTGTGTGAGTGTCATGTTATTGATTTGAACTGGGACCATATAGAAATGGTTGCAACCAAAGTC
Organism: Gopherus flavomarginatus; assembly: GCF_025201925.1. Taxonomy (NCBI): domain Eukaryota; kingdom Metazoa; phylum Chordata; order Testudines; family Testudinidae; genus Gopherus; species Gopherus flavomarginatus. Next base: position 380,116,174 of record NC_066617.1, read on the forward strand.
CTGTAGTGGCACCAAATCTTGTATAAAGGGGGTCAAATGAGGTGTTTAAGACAAGGTTATGGTTTGCTGGTTATGATTACGCTGTCTATATGTGTGAATCAATTTTGTTGTTGAAGTTATGAATACTGGCTCTAAACTGTATTTCAAACTTGTGCTGTGCTTCTGGGTGACACCCCAGACAAGTTGGTGTTAGCTCTGCCTAGCATGCTTGATGGCCCATTAAGGGCCATCAGCTACACAACTGACCCATGGAGAGAAGGCAGATATGCCTTGTAACTCAGCAAAGTATGCAGGGACTTGCCCATGTGACTCCAGACTCCATTTTGCTGTAATTTTCCACAGTAAGAACAAAGAGATGTTCTTACACCTGGAAAAGACTATAAAAGGCTGATGCCTCATCTCCATCTTGTCTTCAATTCTGCTTCTTACCTCTGGAGCGACTTTGCTACAAGAAAGCTCTACACAAAGGACTGAATAACCCATCCCAGGGGGGATGTTCCAGAGACTTGATTTGAACCTGCAGTTTATTCTATCACTGCTACAAGCCTGAACCAAGAACTTGGCCATTACTGTATGTAACTGATTCCATTTAACCAATTCTGGCTCTCATCTATATCTTTTTCCTTTTATGAATAAACCTTTACATTTTAGATTCTAAAGGATTGGCAACAGCATGATTTATGGATAAGATCTGATGTGTATATTGACCTGGGTCTGGGGCTTGGTCCTTTGGGATCAAGAGAACCTTTTTTCTTTTACTGGGGTATTGGTTTTCATAACCATTTGTCCCCATAACAAGTGGCACTGGTGGTGATACTGGGAAACTGGAGTGTCTAAGGGAATTGCTTGTGTGACTTTGGTCTCATCCCACTGGCTAACCACAAGTCCTCTTTGTCTGACTGGTTTGGTTTCCCTTAGAGGTGGAAAAACCCCAGCCTTGGACTGTAACTGCCCTGTTTTAAGCAATTTGTCCTGAATTGGCACTCTCAGTTGGGTCCCGCCAGAACCAGCATCGTTACAGGGGGACATGATAACAGTCTTCATACATGTTAAGGGCTGTTACAGAGATGACAGTGATCAGTTTTTCTCCATGTTCACTGAAGGCAGGACATGAAGTAATGGGCTTAATCTGTAGCAAGAGAGATGTAGGTTAGATATTAGGAAAAACTTTGTAACTATAAGGATAGGATCTGGAATATAAGACTGGAATTAAGGCATACATTTTTAACATTGAGGTAACTGGAACAATTTACCAAGGCTCATGGTGGATTCTCCCATCACTGACCCGTTTTAAACCAAGACAGGATGTTTTTCTAACCGCTCTGCTGTAGGAATTATTTTGGGGAAGTTCTGTGGCCTGGGCTATATAGGAGGTCAGACTAGATCGCAATGGTCCCTTCTGGATTTAGAATCTATGAATCACGAATAGGCTTCTAGGGGAAGATGTGGAATCCCCATAATTGGAGGTTTTTAAGAACAGCTTAGACAGACACCTGTCAAGGATGGTCTAGATATACTTGGTCTTGTCAGCGGAGGGGTCTGGCCAAGACCACCTCTTGCGGTCCCTTCCAGATCTACATTTTTATGATTCTATAAATTAAATGTTACAAAGTGCAGAAAATTAATAAGGGAAGCTAAGGACGTCAGGGAAAAATCCATGCCTGGGCCACTACAGACAATAAGGAGTTTTTTAAGTATATCAGGGACAAAAGAAATCCTAGTATTGATGTAGGCCCATTACTAGATGAAGACAATAGAACAGTTAATAAGGATGCAGAAAAGGTAGGAGAGTTCAACAAATATTTCTGTTCTATATCTAGAAACAAGCAAGAAGTATTCGTAACACATGAGGATGCTGAAGTATTTTCCAGACCAGTAGTAACTTAGGAGGACGTTAGGCAACATCTTCTAGGGAATACACATTTTTAAATCAGAAGATCCTAATAAATTGCACCCAAGAGTCATAAAGGAGCTGCCCTGAGGAGATCTCTGGCCCAATGATGTTAATTTGTAATCAACCTTGGGATACTGGGGAAATTTCAGAAACCCAAAAGAGTGCTATCTCTGTGGCAATATTTTAAAAAGGCAAGTGTGATGACACAGGTACCTACAGGCCAGTTAGCCTGATATCAATCTCATGCAAATAATGGAAAAGCTGCTACATGATTCAATCAAAACAGAATTAAAAGCCGGGAAGATAAATTAATGCCAGTTAAAATGGTTTTGTGGAAAACAGGTGGCCAAACTGATCTCATTTCATTCTTCGAGGTAACAAGTTTGGCTGACACACAAAATTATTCAAGGACTGGAGACCCAAGGGCGAGAGACCTAAAGAGCTCCAGGGGTCGGCAACCTGCGGCACGCGAGCTGATTTTGAGTGGCACGCAGCTGCCTGCCGCGGTCCCGGCCCCCAGCCTAACTCAGCCCCCCCGCCCACCGCTCTCCCCTGTGGGGGCAGGAGGCAGAAGCTTGGTCCTGGAGCAGCCAAGCTTCCCCCTCCCCCACTTCTTCCCCCCCCCCCCCCCGGCGCGGTGCTTTCCTGCCCTGCCCCCTCTCCGTTCCTGCACCAATCAGCTGATGGTGCTAGCAAGAGGGCGGGGGAAGAGCGGCAGCGTGTGCACAGATCCATAGAGCAGATTGAGAGAGGTAGGGAGGGGGCCTGTGGGGGGGGGAGAAGAGGGCATGTCCTGGGGTGGGAGCACTCCCACAAGCCGAGCACCCCAGCCCTCTTTCCTGAACCCCGCCCCAAACACATACCCAGCCTTCTGCCCTGCATCTCCACAACCCCATCCCTCTGCCCTGAACCCCCCCACAGCCCCATCCCTCTGCCCTGACCCCTCCCACACTAGCCTTCTGCCCTGCACCCCCCCACACCTCCAGCCTTCTGCCCTGACCCTTGAACCCCCACACACCCCCAGCCCTCTGCCCTGACCCTTGAACCCCCCCCACAGCCTTCTGCCCTGCACCCCCCATACCTCCATCCCTGCACCCCCCACACCCCCCAGCCCTCTAGCCTGAACCCCCCACCCCAACACACACCTGGCCTTCTGCCCTGCATCCCCACAAGCCCATCCCCCTGTCCTGAACCCCTCCACAGCATCATCCCTCTGCCCTGACCCCTCCCACACTAGCCTTCTGCCCTGCACCCCCCCACACCTCCAGCCTTCTGCCCTGACCCTTGAACCCCCACATACCCCCAGCCCTCTGCCCTGACCCTTGAACCCGCCCCACAGCCTTCTGCCCTGCACCCCCACAGCCCCATCCCTTTGCCTTGAACTCCCCCACAGCCCCATCCCTTTGCCCTGACCTCACACATACACTCAGCCTTCTGCCCTGCACCCCCACACATCCAGCCTTCTGCCCTGACCCTTGACCCCCCCACAGCCTTCTGCCCTACACCCCCCATACCTCCATCCCTGCACCCCCCACACCCCCCCCACCCCAACACACACCCAGCTTTCTGCCCTGCATCTCTACAGCCCCATCCCTCTGCCCTGCACCCCCCCACACCCAGCCCTCTGCCCTGACCCTTGACCCCCCCACACCCTCCACACATCCAGCCCTCTGCCCTGATCCCTGAACCCTCCACACACCTCAGCCCTTGGCCCTGAACCTCCTCCCCCAGCCCTCTGCCCTGATCCCTGAAACTCTCCCCTCCCCCAGGTATGGGGTTCCAGGCGCAGGCCCTGCTCAGCCTGCTGCCAGCCTAGGTGAACAGAACCCCAGGATGGCAGTGAGCTGAGCAAGCTGGTGGCATATGCGATGGACAGGGACTGTCTGTGTGGGGGATGGGAGAGCCGGGGATGTCTTTAGGTGAGGGACAGGATCTAAGCCTGTAACTTGAGCCAGGTGGTGGGCGGGGGGAGGTGTGTCAGCACCTTTGTCCGGGAAGCTGGACAAAGGAAGGGGCCGGCTGGAGGGAGTAGAGTTGAGTTCAGTTTCGGTTTTGGGCTGGGTGGTTGGAATTCAGGGAATCCTAAACTGGGATCCAAAGATCCTGAACCCCCAGAAGGACTCGACTGACGGGTCCTGGCTGTGCCTGTAACCTGCATTCCTGCTGTACAATAAACCTTCTGTTTTACTGGCTGGCTGAGAGTCACTGTGAGTCCCAGGAAGAGGGGTGCAGGGCCGGACTCCCCACACTTTGTGACAACTGGTGGTAGTGGTGGGATATACTGCACCTCGTGAATGGTGCTTCCTCCAGTAAGTGACTGGGGAGCAGTAAAACGAAGGGACGACTTCAGGGGTGATTAACCCCTGGGAGTGTGTGCCCAGAGAGAAGGACTTTGCAGTAACAGGGTCCCCTGGGGGATTGCAGTGAGAGGTCCCAGGGGCGGAGGAGTCTGCAGCTCGACCCTGGCAGAGAGGTGGTGACCTCAAGAAGGGCTGGTGCACTAGGGGTCCCCCTGGAAACCGTGGGGACCGGCGAGCACCCCGGCCTGTGAGTGACCAGCAGGAAGAGGTTTGCCAAGCGGCTTAAGTGCGACCTGGTGTAGCTGTGCAAGCAGAGGGGGCTGCACAGAGGGAGGCTCACCAAAGACCAGCTGATTGCCCAGCTGGAGGAGGGAGATCGCTTGAATGAACTGATCCGTCTCTGGGGGAAGCAGCCTGGCAGATGCAGCACAGGCACCAGTGTCTGTCCCCGCTGGGAGGGGTCAGCCGGAGGCTGAGGGCTTCCCGAGACTCCCCCTTCCTATGCCTAGGGGAAGGGCGGGGAGGAGCCCAGCTGCTACCGAGGGCACCGTGACCGCCCCCGGCCAGCAAGGGATCATCCCGGCGAAGGTCACCAGCCAGCAGGGGATCATCCTGGCGATGCTCGGCATCCGTGGAGCGGAAGCAGCTGGAATGGGAGAGAGAGCTAAAACTGAGAGAGCTGGAGGATCGTGAGAGACAGAGAGAACATGAAGCAAGACAGAGGGAACATGAGGAGAGACAAAGACAGCAGGAACTGGAGGAGAAAGAGAGACTGTGTCAGCATAAGCTGGAACTGGCGAGGCAGAGGGGCAGCGAGCCCCCAGCTGCGGTGAGTGAGGGGGGACCCAGGACTGCGCGGAGCTTTGATAAATGCATCCTGGCCCAGCGTAAGGAGGGGCAGGACATGGATGACTTTCTGGATGCCTTTGAGACAGCCTGCGAGCTGCACCAGGTAGATCCTGCGGACAGGCTCCGGTTCTCACCCCCTTACTGGACCCCAAGGCCGTGGCATTGTACCGCCAGCTGGGAGAGGAGGAGAAAGGGAACGATGAACTATTCAAGCAGGCCCTGCTGCGCGAATTTGGGCTGACTCCTGAGATGTACCGGGAGAGGTTCCGGAGTCAGGATAAAACCCCTGAGGTTTCATATCTGCAACTAGCCGTCTGCATGGAGGGATACGCTAGCAAGTGGGCAGATGGGGCCCAGACGATGGGGGTTCTGGTTAAACTGCTGGTACTGGAGCAACTGTATGAGCGGTGCCCATCCGACCTGAGGCTGTGGTTGAGGGACCAAAAGCCAGAGAACCCGTGACATGCAGGGCGGCTGGCCGATGAGTTTGTGAAGAGCCAGTCGGGGGGTTGCAGGGAGGAGTCCCAAAGGAACAGGCCCGTCGCGATGCAGAGAGTCATCCTGGGACTTCCCAAAGGGGAAACAGGGAGAACCCCCTCCCAAGGGGAACGCCCAGCATCAGGGACAACCGACCGGTTCGAGGGGACCAACGGGACATGAGCTGCTATCAATGTGGCCAGAGGGGCCACATACTGTCCCATTGCCCCAGGCTCAAGGACAGACTGAGCAGACCGACCCCACACCGGGTTAACTTGGTAGAGACCCAGCTGGATGAGGGGCAGTGTTCTCAGGAAAGGGGGGCTGTCTGCATACCGACTGCGAAGTAGGGAGGAGGGCCCCAGGTCAGCTTCTCTGGGGGGTTGGATGCTTCAGGCTCCGAGTTTTTGGTCTACAGGGTGGGCGCGGGGCTGCCCCTCCGGAGAGAGTGCCTTGTTCCCCTGGAGGTAGATGAGAGGAAGGTAACTGGGTACTGGGACACGGGCGCAGAAGTGACGCTGGCTCGGCCCGAGGTGTTAGCCTCAGATCGGATGGTGCCCAACACCTACCTGACCCTGATGGGCGTGGGCGAGACCTCATTCAAGGTGCCCGTGGCGAGGATACACCTGAAGTGGGGGGCCAAGGAGGGCCCCAAGGACGTGGGAGTACACCCATATTAGCCCACGGAGGTGTTAATGGGGGGAGGACCTGGAGGTCTGGCCAAGCAACATCCGGGTGCCCTGGTCGTGACCCGCAATCAGAGTCGGCGCAGGGCACTGCGCTCTGGCAACGGGGAAGGCACTCTGCCCGAGGCGCAGGACCCTAACCTGGTAGGGAGAGAACGCCCAGGAACACTGCTCAGAGAGTCTGCGGCCTCAGACCTCAGACCCAGCCAGCGAGAGAGAGCAGGTACCCATCCCTGTCCCATCTGCTGAGTTCCAGGCCGAGTTGCAGAAAGATCCCTCCTTGCGGAAGCCCAGGAACCGGGCTAACCTCAGTACGGTACAGACCATGAGGAGAGGTTGCAAGGAGAGGTTCCTGTGGGAGAAGGGGTTCCTGTACCGAAAATGGGCCCCCCAGGGGAAGCAGAGTCATGGGGGATCAGGAGGCAGCTGGTGGTTCCCCAGAAGTTTCGCCACAAGCTACTGTACCTGGCCCATGACATCCCTCTCGCAGGGCACCAGGGAATCCGGCACACCAGGCCGAGGCTGCTACAGAACTTTTACTGGCCTGGGGTCTTTACCCATGTCCGACAGTACTGCCAATCCTGTGACCCCTGCCAGAGGGTGGGGAAGGACTGGGACAAGGGGAAAGCGGCTTTGAGGCCTTTACCCATCATAGAAGAACCTTTCCAGAAGTGGCCATGGACATAGCAGGACCTCTCAGCAAGGCGACCCGCTCGGGGAAGAAATATATCCTGGTAGTGGTAGATTTCGCCACTCCCTACCCCGAGGTGGTGGCCTTGCCCTCTGTCGAAGCAGACACCATGGCAGATGCGCTGCTGAACATTTTCAGCCGGGTGGGGTTCCCCAAGGAAGTCTTAACGGACCAGGGGTCCGTCCAACTTCATGTCGACCCTGCTCCGGTGCTTGTGGGAGAAATGTGGGGTCCGGCACAACTGGGCCTCAGCGTATCACCCCCAGTCCAACGGGCTGGTGGAAAGGTTGAACAGCACGCTAAAGATGGTGCAGCACCCACAGGACTGGGACAAGTACTTACCTCACCTGCTGTTCGCGTACAGTGAGGTACCCCAGGAATCTACTGGGTATTCGCCTTTCGAACTGTCGTATGGAAGGAGGGTAAGGGGGCCCCTGGACCTGATGAGATACGAATGGGAGGAGAAGGCCGCTCCTGATGGAGAGTGTCAGAGGGGTAGCCGTGTTAGTCTGGATCTGTAAAAGTAGCAAAGAATCCTGTACTCAATACCCATTTCGTCAGATGCATGTAGTGGAAATTTCCAGGGGCAGGTATATATATGCAAGCAAGCCAGAGATAATGAGGTTAGCTCAATCAGGGAGGATGAGGCCCTGTTCTAGCAGTTGAGGTGTGAAAACCAAGGGAGGAGAAACTGGTTTTGTAGTTGGCAAGCCATTCACAGTCTTTGTTTAATCCTGAGCTGATGGTGTCAAATTTGCAGATGAACTGAAGCTCAGTAGTTTCTCTTTGAAGTCTGGTCCTGAAGTTTTTTTGCTGCAGGATGGCCACCTTAAGGTCTGCTATAGTGTGGCCAGGGAGGTTGAAGTATTCTCCTACAGGTTTTTGTATATTGCCATTCCTAATGTCTGATTTGTGTCCGTTTATCCTTTTCCGTAGTGACTGTCTGGTTTGGCCGATGTACATAGCAGAGGAGCATTGCTGGAGTATGATGGCATATATTACCTTGGTGGACGTGCAGGTGAATGAACCGGTGATGGTGTGGCTGATCTGGTTAGGAAATATTATACACCTAAGCGCTAAGCTGGTAGCTAGCGTGGGATTCGAATGCTTGACTTGCTGCTCTACACTAGAAAGCTCTTTCCTCCAGGCCACGGGCTCACAGCGATGGAGAGTCAGTGGTGGAGTATGTCCTGACCTGCAAGCCAGTATGGACAAGTTGTCATCTGCATGCAACAACTTCGGTCTCACCATTAACATCAAGAAGACTGAGGTCATGCACCAGCCAGCTCCCCACGCTCCCTACTCAGAACCGTCCGTCACTGTAAGTGGACAGTGACTTCAGGCAGCGGACCACTTCACGTACCTGGGCAGTACCCTTTCCCGAGCAGTGTCAATCGATGATGAAGTAAACTGCTGAATTGCTAAAGCTAGCTCTGCATTTGGCTGCTTGCACTCCAACGTCTGGGAACGTCGAGGGATCATCCTACCAATCAAGCTGAAGGTCTACCAAGCAGCGGTGCTTCCAACTCTGCTGTACGCCTGCGAGACGTGGGCTGTCTAGCGGAGTCATGCACGAAGGTTCAATCACTTCCACATTTCCTCTCTGCGAAAGCTTCTAAAAATCAGATGGCAGGACAAAGTGCCCGATATTGAAGTCCTTACCAGAGCCAGTCTGCCGTCAGTTCACACACTGCTGAGGAGAGCCCAGACCAGATGGGCTGGACATGTCGTGAGAATGTCAGATGAGCGCATTCCAAAACAGCTCTTCTATGGAGAACTCACCCAGGGAAAGCGGTCCCATGGAGGACAAAAGAAGCGGTTCAAGGACATGCTGAAGATCTCTCTGAAGTCCGTCCAGATCAACACTGCCACATGGGAAACCCTCGCACTGAACCGTCCAGCATGGCGCAGCCTCATTCACACAGGCAGTAATATCTCTGAGGCGAGGCGTACTGCTGAGGCTGAAAGAAAGCGTGAGTTACGCAAGTCCAGGGCTGCCCGCACATCATCGACAGTGCCATCACGTCTGCCTGATGTGTGACAGGACGTTCCACGCCCGAATTGGACTGATCAGTCATCTTCGGACGCACAGAGCCCGGTCATTGAACGAATGAGTTGTTGAGGTCTTCATCGACAACGATGGACGAACATCATGTCCTGACCTTCTGGGAAAGACTTGCCGAGCTCATGAGCCTGGCCAGGGAGAATCTGGCCAGAGCCCAGAGGAAGCAGGAGGACTGGTATGACCGCACGGCGCAGGACCGCGCCTTCGCCACCGGGGATCAAGTGATGGTTCTCATCCCTGTGAGGAAAAACAAACTCCAGGCTGCCTGGGAAGGGTCCTGTGATGGAGTAGGGGCTGTCTGTGTGGGGAATGGGAGAGCAGGGGAGGACTTTAGGGGATGGACGATACCGGAGCCTGGAAACTGAGCTAGGTAAGGGAGGGGAAAGGTCAACACGTTTGCCCGGGAAGGGGGAAAAAGGAAGGGAGTGGGAGGAGGGAAGCAGTTTGAGTTTGGGCTTGGGGCAGTGTGGGCGGAATTCAGGGTATCCTAGCTAGGATCCAAGCACCCTGAAAGCCCAGAAGGACTCGATGGAGGGGTCCTGACTGTGCCTGCAAGCTCTGCCGTAACCTGCGTTCCTGTTGTCCAATAAACCTTCTGTTTTACTGGCTGGCTGAGAGTCACTGTGGGTCCCAGGAAGAGGGGTGCAGGACTGGACTCCCCACACTCCGTGACAACTGGTGGCAGCGGCGGGAGATACTGCACCCCGTGGACGGCGCTTCCTGCAGTAAGTGACTGGGGAGCAGTAAAACGAAGGGGTGATTAGCCCCTGGGAGTGTGTGCCCAGTGAGAAGGACTTTGCAGTAACAGGGTCCCCCAGGGGATTGCAGTGAGCGGTCCCAGGGGCGGAGGAGTCTGCAGCTCGACCCTGGCAGAGAGGTGGTGACCTCAAGAAGGGCTGGTGCACTAGGGGTCCCCCTGGAAACCGTGGGGAGCGGCGAGCACCCCGGCCTGTGAGTGCCCAGCAGGAAGACGTTTGCCCAGCGGCGCAAGTGCGACCTGGTGGAGCTGTGCAAGCAGAGGGGGCTGCACAGAGGGAGACTCACCAAGGACCAGCTGATTGCCCAGCTGGAGCAGGGAAATCGCATGAATGAACGGAGCCCTGTCTCTGGGGGAAGCAGCCGAGCAGATGCAGCGCAGGCACCAGTGTCTGTCCCTGCTCGGAGTGGTCAGCCGGCGGACGAGGGCTTCCCGAGACCCACCCCCCCCGTTCCTATGCCTAGGGGAAGGGCGAGGAGGAGCCCAGTGAATGCCGAGGGCACCGTGACCCCCCCGGCTAGCAGGGGATCCTCCCGGCGAAGCTCACCCCCCAGCAGGGGATCCTCCCGGCGACGCTCGGCATCCGTGGAGCGGATGTGGCTGGAATATGAAAGGGAGCTGAAACGGGAGGAGTTCGAGTTAAAGAGGCAAGAGCTGGAGGAGAAGGTGAAACAGCGTAAACATGAGGAGAACCAGCGTAAACATGAGGAGAACCAACGTAAACATGAGCGGGAGGAGAAGGAGAAACAGCGTAAACGTGAGCTGGACCTGGCCCAGCTGAGGAGCAGCGAGGCCCCGGCTGCGGTGAGTGAGGGGGGACCCAAGCCTACAAAGAGCTTTGATAAGCACTTGCTGCCCCGGCGTAAGGAGGGGGAGGACACAGATACCTTCCTGACGGCCTTTGAGAATGCCTGCGAGCTGCACAGGGTTGACCCTGCAGACAGGATCGCAGTTCTCACCCCCTTACTGGACTCCACAGCTGTGGAGGTTTACACTCAACTGAAAGGGGCGGAGGCAGGGGACTACGAACTGTTCAAACAGGCCCTGCTCCGCGAGTTTGGGCTGACTCCTGAGATGTACCGGAAAAAGTTCCAGAGCCAGCGTAAAACCCGTGAGGTCACATACCTACAACTGGTCAACCGGTGGCAGGGGTATGCCCGCAAGTGGACAGCTGGGGCCCAAACTAAAGAGGACCTGCTTGACCTGTTCATACTGGAGCACCTGTACGAGCAGTGCCCGTCCGACCTGAGGCTGTGGTTGATGGACCAGAAGCCGGAGAACCCACAGCACGCAGGCCAGCTGGCCGACCAATTTGTGGACAGTCGGGCAGGAGATGGCAGGGAGGAGTCTCGAAGGAGCAGGCCTGCCTCAACGCAGAGACAGAGTAATCATGAGACCTCCCAAAGGGGGCCTATGGAGAACCCCCCCCAAAAGGGGAACATCCAGAGTCAGGTCCCTCCGACCCACTCAAGGGGACCAACAAGACATGGGCTGCTATCGCTGTGGCCAACGAGGCCACATACGGGCCCAGTGCCCCAAGCTCAGGGACAGACCAAGCAGACCCAAACCGCAGAGGGTGGACTGGGTAAAAACCCAATCGGAGGAGGGGCTACATTCCCAGGAAAGGGGGGCTGGCAACATACCACCTGTGAAGGAGGGAGGAGGTCCCCAGGTCAGCTCCTCTGGGGGGCTGAATGCTCCAGGCTCCGAGTTTTTGGTTTACCAGGTGGGCGCGGGGCTGCCCCTCCAGAAAGAGTGCATTGTTTCCCTGGAGGTAGATGGGAGGAAGGTCACTGGGTACTGGGACACGGCCACAGAGGTGACGCTGGCCTGGCCCGAGGTGGTGGCCTCAGATCGGATGGTGCCCGACACCTACCTGACCCTGATGGGCGTGGGCGGGACCCCATTCAAGGTGCCCGTGGCGAGGGTACGCCTGAAGTGGGGGGCCAAAGAGGGCCCCAAGGATGTGGGGGTACACCCATATTTGCCCACGGACGTGTTAATGGGAGGGGACCTTGAGGACTGGCCTAGTAACACCCAGAGTGCCCTGGACGTGACTCGTAGTCAGAGTTGGCAAAGGGCACTGCACCCCGACAACGGGGAAGGTACTCGACTCGAGGTGCCGGACCCTAACCCAGGGGGCGGGGAATGCCTACGGGCACGGTTCAGAGAGGCTGTGGCCTCCGACCCAGCCAGCAAGAGAGAGCCGGTCCCCATCCCTGTCCCAGCTGCTGAGTTCCAGGCCGAGTTGCAGAAAGATCCATCCCTGCGGAAGCCCAGGGACCAGGCTGACCTTAGTGCGGTACAGACCATGAGGAGAGGTTGCAAGGAGCGGTTCCTGTGGGAGAAGGGGTTCCTGTACCGAGAATGGGCTCCCCCAGGGGAAGTAGAGTCATGGGGGATCAAGAGGCAGCTGGTCGTTCCCCAGAAGTTTCACCACAAGCTGCTGTACCTGGCCCATGACATCCCTCTTGCTGGGCACCAGGGAATCCGGCGCACCAGGCAGAGCCTGCTACACAACATTTACTGGCCTGGGGTCTTTACCCATGTCCGACAATACTGTCAATCCTGTGACCCCTGCCAGAGGGTGGGGAAGGCCCGGGAGAAGGGGAAAGCAGCTTTGAGGTCTTTACCCATCACGGAAGAACCTTTCCAGAAGGTGGCCATGGACATAGTGGGACCCTTCAGCAAGACGACCCGGTCAGGGAAGAAATACATCCTGGTGATGGTGGATTTTGCCACTTGCTACCCCGAGGCGGTGGCCTTGTCCTCTATCGAAGCAGACACAGTGGCAGATGCGCTGCTGACAATTTTCAGCCGGGTGGGGTTCCCCAAGGAGGTCTTAACGGACCAGGGGTCCAACTTCATGTCGGCCCTGCTCCGGTCCTTATGGCAGAAATGTGGGGTCCAGCACAACTGGGCCTCAGCGTATCACCCCCAGTCCAACGGGCTGGTGGAAAGGTTCAACGGGACACTGAAGATGATGCTAAGAACATTTATGAACCAGCACCCGCAGGATTGGGACAAGTACTTACCGCACTTGCTGTTCACGTACGGGGAGGTACCCCAGGAATCTACTGGGTTTTCACCTTTCAAACTGTTGTATGGAAGGCGGGTAAGGGGGCCCCTAGACCTGATGAGGGACGAATGGGAGGGGAAGGCCGCTCCCAAGGGAGAGTCAGTGGTGGAGTATGTCCTGACCTTCCGGGAAAGACTGGCCGAGCTCATGGGCCTGGCCAGGGAGAATCTGGCCCGAGCCCAGAGGAGGCAGAAGGTCTGGTATGACCGCATGGCACGGGCCCGTGCCTTCGCCACCGGGGATCAGGTGATGGTTCTCATCCTCGTGAGGAGAAACAAACTCCAGGCCACCTGGGAAGGGCCCGTCAAGGTTATCAAGCAACTGAATGAGGTAAACTATGTGGTGGAGCTGTCCAACCGGGCACATCACCGTCGGGTGTACCATATGAACATGATGAAACCATACTATGACAGGGGGAATGTGGTGTTGGCCGTGTGTAGACATTGGGAGGGGCAGGGAGATGGCCCTTTAGTGGATCTATTCCCTGGGACAAGAGCTGGTTCCCCCCTGGAGGCGATTCCCCTCTCTGATCAGCTGACCCCGACCCAGCACGCTGAGATCAGAGGGGTACTGCATCTATACCGACAGCTGTTTTCCAACCAGCCTGGACGCACTAATTTGACTGTCCACCGGATGGAGACCCGGGTCACATCCCCCTAAAAGATGCTCCACTTTTCGGGTCACTGGGAAAACTGCCAAGGACCTAGAAAGAGAGGTCGGGGACATGCTGGCATTGGGGGTGATCCAGCCGTCCTCCAGCCCTTGGGCCTCGCCAGTGGTGCTAGTCCCCAAAAGGGATGGGTCGATCCAGTTCTGTGTGGACTATCAAAAGCTCAATGCCATCACTGTATCTGATGCCTACCCCATGCCCAGGCCTGACAAGCTCCTTGACAAGCTGGGAGGTGCTCGGTACCTCACCACCATGGATCTTACAAAGGGCTACTGGCAAGTGCCGCTGGACGCAGAGGCCAGGCTGAAATTGGCCTTTATCACCCCTCTGGGGCTCTACGAGTTTCTGACCCTGCCCTTCGGCGTCAAGGGAGCGCCGACCACCTTCCAGCACCTGGTGGATCAACTACTGCAGGGGATGGAGAGTTTTGCCGTGGCGTATACTGACGACATCTGTGTCTTTAGCTGGAACTGAGAGGACCACATGTCCCAGGTTAAACAAGTGTGGACCAACTCCGGGAGGCTGGGTTAACAGTAAAGGCTGAGAAGTGCAAGGTGGGGATGGCTGAAGTATCTTAGCTGGGCCATCGGGTGGGGAGCGGCTGCCTGAAGCCGGAACCAGCCAAGGTGGAGGTGATCAGAGACTGGCCCGCTCTCCAAACCAAAAAGCAGGTCCAGGCCTTTATTGGGATGGCGGGGTACTATCGAAGGTTCGTGCCCCACTTTAACTCCATAGCCACCCCCATCACTGAGCTGTGCAAGAAAGGGAAGCCAGACAAGGTGGTCTGGACCGAGGAGCGCCAGGATGCTCTCTGGGTGCTGAAGGAGGTTCTGGTTAGTGGCCTAGTTCAGGCAAACCCAGACTCTGACAAACCCTTTATGGTGTTCACCGACGCCTCAGACACGGGACTGGGGGCGGTGTTAATGCAGGAGGATGAAAAGGGGGAGAGACATCCCATCGTGTACCTGAGTAAGAAGCTGCTAACCTGGGGAGAAAAACTATGCGGCCATCGAGAAGGAATGCCTGGCCATGGTGTGGGCCCTTTAGAAGCTAGAGCCATATCTCTTTGGGCGACACTTCACCGTGTACACCGACCACTCTCCCCTGACCTGACTGCACCAGATGAAAGGAGCCAACACCAAGCTCCTGAGGTGGAGCCTGCTTCTGCAGGACTATGACATGGATGTGGTCCATGTGAAGGGAAGTGCCAACCTGATAGTGGACGTGTTGTCCCGGAGAGGGGGCCCTGAACTTCCCCAGGTCACTGGGCAGAGTGACCCCGCTCAGTTCAGTCTCGAAGGGGGGAGAGATGTGATGGAGTAGGGACTTTAGGGGATGGACAATACCGGAGCCTGGAAACTGAGCTAGGTAAGGGAGGGGAAAGGTCAACACCTTTGCCCGGGAAGGGTGGACAAAGGAAGGGAGTGGCAGGAGGGAAGCAGTTTGAGTTTGGGCTTGGGGCTGGATGGGCGGAATTCAGGGTATCCTAGCTAGGATCCAAGCACCCTGAAAGCCCAGAAGGACTCGATGGAGGGGTCCTGACTGTGCCTGCAAGCTCTGCTGTAACCTGTGTTCCTCTTGTCCAATAAACCTTCTGTTTTACTGGCTGGCTGAGAGTCACTGTGGGTCCCAGGAAGAGCGGTGCAGGGCCAGACTCCCCCACACTCCATAAGATCAGCATTTTAATTTAATTTTAAATTACGCTTTTTAAACATTTTGAAAACTATGTTTACTTTACATACAATAGTTTAGTTATAAAATATAGACTTACAGAAAGAGACTTCTAAAAATGTTAAAATGTATTACCGGCACGTGAAACCTTAAATTAGAGTGAATAAATGAAGATTCGGCACAGCATTTCTGAAAGGTTTCCGACCCCTGGTTTAGTTCATTAAAAAGAAAACTGTAACCTAGAGATCTCTTAGTGCCCACTAGCAGAGGGCATGGGGTTATAGGGATCCCCTGGGTCTTGTGCTTACATAACTGTTGTTAGCAGGTCTCTCTTGAAAGCCTATATCACTGTGAGATGTGTGTACATAAAAATACATAAGGAGTTATGTGTGTGTGTATATATATATTGAAAGTCATGCACTTATGGTCTTTGAGTTGGGGCTGGTCACCAGAAGGTGATAAACAAGTTTATTTCAAGCGGGAGACCCGTATCTACCTGTCTGACTGTATGCAGATTGACTGTCGTATGCTTTGCAATGAACACCTATTTACCGTTTGAGCAAAATGCTAATCAAGTGATTCTTTTTTCCTGTCTAGAATCTTCCCTGAAGACTTTGCAACCATTGTGGAGTGCCCTATTTACAAGTGAATACAATGAATGGTTGGAACTGTATCTGGGGGTGCAGAGTACACCCAGGTATCCTTCGTCTAGGGAACTAGCTGGCTTGTTTTATGAATGGAGATCACAGCTGGCCTACCGGTTTAACACTGGGAGAGAACCCTTGGGTGAGCTAAGCTTTATGGGACACTGAAAGGCCTTGTTAGAGAAGTTGAGGCTCTAGAAAGTATGTTACAATTGTACTTTCTGTGTAACCATTTGTTGCCATTAATTGGACTTGCTGCTTCTGGAACCTCCTCTTGGTGAAATCAGCGCTCGCTTGTTTCCACTATAAATAAGTCTAAGTGCTGCGAACCAAGTGGAGCAGTGACCTGGGGGTGTCCTGTTCCTTTGGGAGCAGTGGCTCTGAGAGTGTCGTGAGTGCCCAGTCGAGAGGGGAGTACCTGTGATGCCTGTGGCTGGTGAGGTCAGGAAGCTGACCCCTGGGCTGGCTTCCTCACGCTACGGGCTGATGGTAGTGACGTGACTCACTACCTTGTGTACCACATGAGGCATCAGAAAGATTGAAAGGTGGGATGAAGACAGAATTTTCTGTAATATTTTTATGAAGCCTGTGTGTGCCTCAGTTTCCCTCTGTCCTCCGCATTGCCAGCTGGTGGGGAAACAAGGCTAAATCTGCTCTTAGGGGCAGCACAGGACATGACGTGTGGGTGTCACCTCGCTGTCTGGGCTGCAATGAAAGAGTTAAGGAACAGGCTGGAACGGGCTGAAAGCAACTCAGGTCAATACAGAATTGAACAGGACAATGGGAAGCCCCGATGACCAGAACAGAGGGCTGAGATGTGACAGGCTGTGGACAGAGAATGGGCTTCTGGAAGAAGTTGCCTGCTCTCCTCTGGGGCTGACAAAGAGCTCAGCGAGAGACAGAGCCTGAAATGGAATTGAACACAGCTTGGCTACTGGATGGCTCTGGTTTGGCCAGATAGACTGTTCTTAACCTTCATTCCTTTGCGGTACCCTAAGGATGCCCCATGCTTGGTGCAGTTGCTCTGGTTTGAAAGGGCTGCCTGGGGTCACTGGAAGTACTTGCTGAGGCACACTAGTCCCTGAAGAGTGTAAAAGTCTCTGACCAAGAGTCTACTTCAGTTGTTCACGCTGGACAGAGCTGATGGGATGAAACAGGAGGGCTGGAGCCCAGAGGCTCAGTGACGCCCCATAGCCTGCCCTGACGGAAAAGTGAGATCCTCTAGGCTGGGTCTGGCACGTTGAAGGGGTTCCTCGAAAGGACTGTTTAAAAGCTGGGGTGTAGCCCTGATCCTGTGGATCCGTGACAAAAGGTGACCTGACTACAGTGTAAAGTACCTTCTGGGGAGAAGATACCAGGTAGTAAAGAGCTCCTCAATCTAGCCATGAAAGGCAGGACAAGAACTAATAGCTGGAAGTTGAACCCAGAGAAATTCAAGTTAGAAGACAGACACAGGTTTAACAGGGAGGGTGATTAACCACTGGAATAAACTCCCACGGGAAGTGGCAGATTTTTCATCCAGACTGGATGCCTTTCTGAAAGATGATTTCGTCAAACTCAAGTTACTGGGAAACAGTATAAGGAAAACTGGCTGGAACATTAATGGCCTGTTCTATGTAGGAGGTCAGACCAGATTAACAGATTGTAAAGCCAGAAGGGACTGATGCGATCACAGATTCATAGACTCCAAGGCCAGAAGGGATCATTGTGATCTTCAATCTGACCTCCTGTGTCACACGAGCCATGGACCGTCCCCAAAATAAGCCCTTACTGAACTAAAGCAGGTCACAGGGAAAACCATCCAATCATGATTTAATCTACCCCACAGGGAATGGAAGGAGGGGATGTCACCAAGGAACTGTACCTGGGAATAGTGCGAGCGTGTGGGGACAAAATCAGGACAGCCACGACAAAGAATGAGTCACAGCTGGCAAGGAACATTAGAGACAACAGGAAGGGTTCTACAAACATGTCAGAAAAAGATAAAAATTAAAGATGGTGCGGGTCCGCTACCCCCATTCCAAGCAGGTATGTGCTGGCTACAGATTTCTCCATGTTCCCCTTTGCTTCCCTTATCAATTTTCTACAATACCTAACTACTGATTTTTAGTTCTGTGTTCAGTTCTTTATCTGTCACGAAGAGGTCTAATATAGAATTCCTACAACACTTTTTGAGTTAGGAAATTATCATGTGTAATGTTTATATTTTCCAAAGATGTTTCAGTATTGGCAGCAGGAGACTTCCAGCATGTGTCACTCAAATTGAAATCAACTGTGATCACGCAGCTTTTTTTCTGACATTACAGATTGGTGATTAAGGAGGTCATCCTGTTCCACAGTGGGATGTGGTGGTCTGCAGCAGACACTATCTAATACCGCACCCTTGTGTTATAACTTTTGGTATATTGAGCCATAAGTATCCAAAAAAACACTCACTCACGTCGCGTAACTATTGTTCTTCAAGATGTGTTGTTCGTGCCCATTCCAAGCGGGTGTGTGCGCACGCATGTGCACAGGAGCCGGAAGAGTTTTCCTCTAGCCGCATCCATCGGGTCAGTCCAGCCACCCCTGAAGTCGCACCTTTATGGCACCCAATATAGAGCCTTGCTGACCTGCCATCCCCTCTGTTCCTTCTTGCCAGCTACTCCGACAGAGGGCAGGAGGGTGGGTATTGGAATGGATATGAACAACACACCTCGAAGAACAACAGTTACGAGAAGGTCACTAACCGTTTTTTCTTCAAGTGCTTGTTCATGTTGATTCCAATCAGGTGACTCACAAGCCTAAATTCAGGAGGTGGGGTTGGAGTCTTCACTGATTGGAGCAAGGCTCGTTCGAAGGCTGCATCATCTCTGGCCTGCAGGGGAATCGCATAGTGTGCGGTGAAAGTGTGGATGGAGGACCATGTCGCTGCTCTGCAGAGTGGGAACCTGAGCCAGGAACGCTGCCGATGAAGCCTGTGCCCTGGTGGAGTGCGCAGTGACTGGGGGTGCAGGAACCCCAGCCAGGCTGTAGCACTCACGAAGACAGGATGCTCTCCATAACAAAATGCGTTGTGATGACACAGGCTGACCTTTCCTTCTGTCCGCCACTGCCACAAATAACTGGACAATTTTCTGAATGGCTCAGTTCTCTTGATGTAGAAGGCTAATGCCCTGCGGACATCCAGTGAGTAAAGTCTCTGCTCCCTGCCGCTGGAACGAGGCTTAGGGTAGAAGACCGGGAGGACGATGTCCTGGTCGATGTGGAACTGCAACACAACCTTTGGGAGGAAAGCAGGGTGAGGCCTGAGCTGCGCCTTGTCCTTATAGGACATGGTATAAGGGGGCTCTGAGGTTAGGGCCCTGAGCTCAGACGCCCCCCCGCTGAGGTTATTGCCACCAGGAACGCCACCTTGTATGAAAAGTAGAGCACGTCGCTCAAAGAGCACTCCCGTGAGATGGAACAGGACCAGGCTGAGGTCCCAGGCCAGGCCTGGCTGACGGACGTGAGGGTACAGCCTGTCGAGCCCTTTCAAAAAACACCTAACCATGGGGTTAGCAAACACCAAGCGGCCTTCCTGGCCCGCGTAAGTAATTAAGGACCTGCTAAGCCGCTTGCCAAAGCAAGAGCAAGGGGAAGTCTCAGCTACCGTCAATGGCAGTAAGAAGGAACTGAGGGAGTGGCGGGTCGGCAGGGCTCTCTATGGAGCGCCATAAGGGCGCGACTCCAAGGGGTGCCCAGGCCGACCTGATGGATGCTGCTAAGGGAAAAATTATCCAGCTACTGTGCACGGGGCGCACACACACCTGACTGGAATGGACATGAACAAGCAATCGAAGCAGCAGCATTTTCTTCCAAGTCGTCACTGACTCGGAAACAGAGAATGACATCTCTGGGACAGCTGCAATCATCTAATCTGACCTCCTGTATGACACAGAGCAGAGGCCATTGGACTTCCTTGAATTAAGTCCTGTTTGAACTAGAGCAGATCTCAACCAATTTTGATTTAACAATTGCCAGTGCCGGAGAATCCACCATATCCTTTGGTAAATTGCTCCAATGGTTAAATTATCCTCACTGTTAAAAATCTGCATGTCATTTCTATTCTGAATTTGTCTAGCTTCAGCTTCTAGGGATTAGATCTTGATACACCTTTGTCTCCTAGACCCAAGAGCCCTCTATTATAAAAGTTTTGGTGTTTATTAACTATGATCAAGTCATCCCATCACAGAACCGCAAGATTGGTGTTACACCCTGTCATAAACAGATAGTTAAGGGTTAATGTCTCTTTTACCTGTAAAGGGTTAAGAAGCTCAGTGAACCTGGCTGACACCTGACCAGAGGACCAATAGGGAGACAAGATACTTTCAAATCTGGGTGGAGGGAAGTCTTTTGTTTGTTCTCTTTGTGTTGTTGTTGTTTGCTCTCGGGACTGAGAGGGATGGGACATCGATCCAGGTTCTCCAAATCTTTCTGAATCAGTCTCTCATGTTTCAAACTTGTAAGTAATTAGCCAGGCAAGGCGTGTTAGTCTTATGTTTGTTTTCTCAACTTGTAAATGTTTCTTTTTGCTGGAAGGATTTTACCTCTGTTTGCTGTAACTTTGAACCTAAGTCTGGGGGTGGGGGGGGGGGACCCTCTGGTCTACAGGAATCTGATGACCCTGTAAAGCATTTTCCATCCTGATTTTACAGAGATAATTTTTACCTTTTCTTTCTTTAATTAAAAGCTTTCTTTTTAAGAACCTGATTGATTTTTCCTTGTTTTAAGATCCATGGGGATTGGATCTGGACTCACCAGGGATTGATGGGGGGAAAGGAGGGGGATGGTTAATTTCTCCTTGTTTTAAGATCCAAGGGGTTTGGATCTGTGTTCACCAGGGGAATGGTGAAGTCTCTCAAGGCAACCCAGGGAGGGGAAAGTTTTGGGGGGACAGAAAGTGCCCCAGACACTGAAATTCTGGGTAGTGGCAGTGTTACCAGATCTAAGCTAGTAATTAGGATTAGAAGTGTCCATGCAGGTCCCCACATTTGTACCCTAAAGTTCAAAGTGGGGGAAAAAACCTTGACATGGTGGCAGTGGTGGGTTATTTTTTAGGACCCAAAAGCCAGTGGGATTTTTTCTCTCTCCTTTCTAGCCGCTTAGAAAGCGGCCTGAGGGCAGAGGTGTTAAGTTTAACAAGGGTCTTTGTTAAGAGGAGGCTTCAAGCTGTGAGCAAGCAGCCAGCAAAAGGGAATTTGCAAGCTGAATTGTTTTCTTTCTTTCTACCTCTCGGGTACAGCTAGTTAGAAAATCTCTGTTAACCAAGCAGCCCTGAGCTGAGTGCAACCCAGTCAGTAAGCTGCAGGGGGGTGTGGCCAGCATAAGAAAGCAGGAAAATGAGTACCAGTAAAACAGTTAACAAACTAAAAATGGCTAGGCTGGATGCAAAAAAAATAAGCCATAAAGGCTAACCACAAAAGAGTTATAGAGCTAAAACAAAAAAAAAATGGAAGAGAGGAAAAAAAAGAAAAAGCATAAACTGGACTTAGCAAAGGCTAAGCCAGATGTACCAGCCAACCCTAACAACCCTTCTCCAGGTACTGTTTCCCATCCCAGAAAATTTCCCACCTACAAGGCAGGTGAGGATACTGAGGCCTTCTTAAAAAATTTTGAAAGGGCCTGCCTTGGGTACATCATCTCTGCAGACCAGTACATGATAGAGCAGAGGCCACAGCTCAGCGGACCCTTAGCAGAGGTGGCGGCTGAAATGCCTAAGAAACACATGAACGATTATAATCTTTTTCAAACCAAGGCCAGAATCAGAATGAGGCTAACACCTGAGCATGCCTGTCGGCGGTTCAAAGCCCTAATGTGGAAACCAGATGTGTGATTTACCCAACACACCTACCACATTGGAAAGAATTGGGATGCCTGGATATCAGGAGCAAATGCTAAATCTCTGGAAGAGCTGGCCTTCCTAATGCAAATAGAGCAGTTCTTAGAGGGTGTTCCTGAGGAAATAGAAAGGTACATCCTAGATGGGAAGCCCAAAACTGTAACCGAGGCGAGGGAGATTGGAGCCAAATGGGTGGAAGTGGCAAAAAAGAAAAAAGCTACTAGCAAGGGGAGCGATTATCAGAGGGGGCAAACCGAAAATAAACCCTATCACCGGGGGCAAGCCAAGACCCCACCTACAACCCAAGGAAAGCGCCAGACACCCTATTGTCCCACCTCACCAGTCTCCAGCAACCCACCTCGGCCCAGTGACCAGTCAGCTGGGCGATGTTTTAAATGTAATGAACTGGGATATATAAAGGCCAACTGCCCCAAGAACCCCAACCAAGTACAGTTCATTACACCACAATCACACCAAAGATCCCCAGGCCCAAATGCCTCTCAAATACCCTCGGAGCAAAGGGAAACCTTGAGAGTGGGCGAAAAAAAGGTTTTCGCGTGGAGAGACACTGGGGCACAAGTGTCAGCTATCCACCAATCCTTAGCAAACCCCACATTCATCAACCCAGAGGCCCAAGTGACAATTCACCCATTCATGTCAAAGTCTGTAGACTTGCCTACAGCTGAATTGCCTGTCCAGTACAAAGGCTGGTCAGGAATGTGGACTTTTGCCATCTATGACAATTATCCCATCCCCATGCAACTGGGGGAAGACTTGGCCAAACATGTAAAGCTGGCCAAGAGGGTGGAAACGGTCACCCGCAGCCAGGCCAAGCAAGCTTCCACACCCATCCCTGTTTCTGAGCCGTCCACAAGGGCTCCATCTGTGTTACCAGAGACCCAGACAGGGGTGGTGGAACCGGATCCCTTACCAACAACTGCAACAGCTATAGTGCATCCAGTCCCAGAACCGGAACTGGAAAAGCAACCAGCACCAGAACCGTTGCCAGCACTGACGCCAGCGCTTGCAAACCCATCTACAACTCCAACGCCAGAGGGCACCAGCGGGCCTGAACTGGCAGAAGCAGCAGACAACCCTACCCAAGAGGCTCAGCCAGAGCCTGAAATATCACATAGTGCACCAGCGGAGAGCGGTTCACAATCAATGAAAACAACCCCATCACCTACATCGCTTCCAGAGGGACCAAGCCCAAGGCCACTGTCTAAGGAGGAACTAATGTCTCCAGCCTCAACGAAACAGTTCAAGGCTAAGCAGAAAGCAGATAACAGCCTTCAGAAAGTTGGGGCGGCGGCACGGAGCACCCCACCGCCTCTCAGCTCCTCTAACCGATCCCGGTTTGTTGTAAAACAAGGACTTTTATACAAGGAGACTCTTTCTGGTGGACACCAGGAAGACTGGAGTCCTCAAAGGCGGTTGGTAGTTCCAACTAAGTACGGGGTAAAGCTCTTGAGCTCAGCTCATAATCATCCCAGTGGCCATTCTGGGGTGAATAGAACCAAGAACCGGTTGGGGAAGTCTTTCCACTTGGAGGGAATGGGCAAGAACATTGCTAATTATGTCCGGTCTTGTGAGGTGTGCCAACAAGTGGGGAAGCCCCAAGACCAGGTCAAAGCCCCTCTCCAGCCATTTCCCATAACTGAGGTCCCATTTCAGCAAGTAGCTGTGGATATTCTGGGTCCTTTCCCAAAAAAGACCCCCAGGGGAAAGCAGTACATACTGACTTTCATGGATTTTGCTACTCGATGGCCGGAAGCAGTAGCTCTAAGCAACACCAGGGCTAAAACTGTGTGCCAGGCCTTAGCAGACATTTTTGCCAAGGTAGGTTGGCCCTCCGACATCCTTACAGATTCGGGAACTAACTTCCTGGCAGGGACCACGAAAAATCTGTGTGAAGCTCATAGGGTAAATCACTTGGTTGCCACCCCTTACCACCATCAAACCAATGGCCTGGTGAAGAGGTTTAATGAAACTTTGGGGGCCATGATACGTACATTCGTAAATGAACACTCAAATGATTGGGACCTAGTGTTGCAGCAGTTGCTTTTTGCCTACAGGGTGTACCATATCCCAGTTTAGGGTTTTCACCATTTGAACTTGTGTATGGCCACGAGGTTAACGGGCCATTACAGTTGGTGAAGCAGCAATGGGAGGGGTTTATGCCTTCTCCAGGAACTAACATTCTAGACTTTGTAAGCAACCTACAAAGCACCCTCCGACACTCTTTAGCCCTTGCTAAAGAAAACCTAAAGGATGCTCAGAAAGAGCAAAAGGCCTGGTATGATAAACATACCAGAGAGCGCTCCTTCAAAGTAGGGGACCAGGTTACGGTCTTGAAGGCGCAACAGGCCCATAAAATGAAAGCGCCATGAAAAGGGCCATTCACAGTCCAAAAGCACCTAGGAGCTGTTAAATATCTCATAGCATTCCCCACCTCAACCCTAAAGCCTAAAGTGTACCATGTTAATTCTCTAAAGCCCTTTTATTCCAGAGACTTAAAGGTTTGTCAGTTTACAGCCCAGGGAGGAGATGACGCTGAATGGCCTGAAGGTGTCTACTACAACGAAAAAAGTGACGGTGGCGTGGAAGAGGTGAACCTCTCCAAAACCCTGGAACATCTGCAGCGACAGCAGATCAAGAAGCTGTGCACCACCTTCGCTCCAATGTTCTCAGCCACCCCAGGACGGACTGAACGGGCATACCACTCCATTGACACAGGTAATGCTCACCCACTAGAACCTCACTCTACCTGATGTCTCCTCATGCCCAAGCTGCTATAAAACAGAAAATCCAAAGCATGCTACAGATGGGTATAATCCTCCCCTCTAACAGTGCATGGGCATCTCCAGTGGTTCTAGTACCCAAACCAGATGGGAAAATATGCTTTTGCGTGGACTACCGTAAGCTAAATGCTGTAACTCGTCCCGACAACTATCCAATGTCACGTACCGATGAGCTATTGGAGAAGTTGGGACGTGCCCAGTTCATCTCTATAATAGACTTAATCAAGGGGTACTGGCTAGTACCGCTAGATAAACCCACCAAAGAAAGGTCAGCCTTCATCATCCAAGCGGGGGTGTATGAATTTAATATGCTTCCTTTCGGGCTGTGAAATGCACCCGCCACCTTCCAAAGACTTGTAGATGGTCTCCTAGCAGCATTGGGAGAATACGCAGTTGCCTAATTCGATGATGTGGCCATTTTTTCTGATTCATGGGCAGAACACCTGGAACACCTGGAAAAAGTCTTTGAGCGCATCAGGCCGGCAGGACTAACTTTTAAGGCCAAAAAGTTCGACGGGGACAGGTGAGCAAAGCCCACAGGTAAGTGGGGAACAAGACCTGGGAGATGGGTTGGAAACAGCAGGGAGCACGGGCTATAATGGCAGAGAGGAAGGAGGATCAGGGCAAAGCTGGGAGGCAAGATCAAACCAGTATCTTAGATGCCTATATACAAATGCAAGAAGTATGGGTAATAAGCAGGAAGAACTGGAAGTGCGAATAAATAAATACAACTATGACATTGTTGGCATTACTGAAACTTGGTGGGATAATACACACGACTGGAATGTTGGTGTGGATGGGTATAGTTTGCTCAGGAAGGATAGACAGGGGAAAAAGGGAGGAGGTGTTGCCTTATATATTAAAAATGTACACACTTGGACTGAGGTGGAGATGGACATAGGAGACGGAAGTGTGGAGAGTCTCTGGGTTAGGCTAAAAGGGGTAAAAAACACGGGTGATGTCGTGCTGGGAGTCTACTACAGGCCACCTAATCAGGTGGAAGAGATGGATGAGGCTTTTTTCAAACAACTAACAAAATCATCCAAAGCCCAAGATTTGGTGGTGATGGGGGACTTCAACTATCCAGATATATGTTGGGAAAATAACACTGCGGGGCACAGACTATCTAATAAGTTCCTGGACTGCATTGCAGACAACTTTTTATTTCAGAAAGTTGAAAAAGCTACTAGGGGGGAAGCTGTTCTAGACTTGATTTTAATAAATAGGGAGGAACTCGTTGAGAATTTGAAAGTAGAAGGAAGCTTGGGTGAAAGTGATCATGAAATCATAGAGTTTGCAATTCTAAGGAAGGGTAGAAGGGAGTACAGCAGAATAGAGACAATGGATTTCAGGAAGGCGGATTTCAGAGAGCTGATAGGTAAGGTCCCATGGGAATCAAGACTGAGGGGAAAAACAACTGAGGAGAGTTGGCAGTTTTTCAAAGGAACACTATTAAGGGCCAAAAAGCAAGCTATTCCGATGGTTAGGAAAGATAGAAAATGTGGCAAAAGACCACCTTGGCTTAACCACGAGATCTTGCGTGACCTACAAAATAAAAAGGCGTCATATAAAAAATGGAAACTAGGTCAGATTACAAAGGATGAATATAGGCAAATAACACAGGAATGCAGAGGCAAGATTAGAAAGGCAAAGGCACAAAATGAACTCAAACTAGCTATGGGAATAAAGGGAAACAAGAAGACTTTTTATCAATACATTAGAAGCAAGAGGAAGACCAAGGACAGGGTAGGCCCACTGCTCAGTGAGGAGGGGGAAACAGTAACGGGAGACTTGGAAATGGCAGAGATGCTTAATGACTTCTTTGTTTCGGTCTTCACTGAGAAGTCTGAAGGAATGTCTAATATAGTGAATGCTTACGGGAAGAGGGTAGGTTTAGAAGATAAAATAAAAAAAGAGCAAGTAAAAAATCACTTAGAAAAGTTAGATGCCTGCAAGTCACCAGGGCCTGATGAAATGCATCCTAGAATACTCAAGGAGTTAATAGAAGAGGTATCTGAGCCTCTAGCTATTATCTGTGGGAAATCATGGGAGACGGGGGATATTCCAGAAGACTGGAAGGGGGCAAATATAGTGCCCATCTATAAAAAGGGAAATAAAAACAACCCAGGAAACTACAGACCAGTTAATTTAACTTCTGTGCCAGGGAAGATAATGGAGCAGGTAATTAAAGAAATCATCTGCAAACACTTGGAAGGTGGTAAGGTGATAGGGAATAGCCAGCATGGATTTGTAAAGAACAAATCGTGTCAAACTAATCTGATAGCGTTCTTTGATAGGATAATGAGCCTTGTGGATAAGGGAGAAGCAGTGGATGTGATATACCTAGACTTTAGTAAGGCATTTGATACGGTCTCGCATGATATTCTTATAGATAAACTAGGAAAGTACAATTTAGATGGGGCTACTATAAGGTGGGTGCATAACTGGCTGGATAATCGTACTCAGAGAGTAATTGTTAATGGCTCCCAATCCTGCTGGAAAGGTATAACAAGTGGGGTTCCGCAGGGGTCTGTTTTGGGACCGGTTCTGTTCAATATCTTCATCAACGATTTAGATGTTGGCATAGAAAGTACGCTTATTAAGTTTGCGGACGATACCAAACTGGGAGGGACTGCAACTGCTTTGGAGGACAGGGTCAAAATTCAAAATGATCTGGACAAATTGGAGAAATGGTCTGAGGTAAACAGGATGAAGTTCAATAAAGATAAATGCAACGTGCTCCACTTAGGAAGGAACAATCAGTTTCACACATACAGAATGGGAAGAGACTGTCTAGGAAGGAGTATGGCAGAAAGAGATCTAGGGGTCATAGTAGACCACAAGCTTAATATGAGTCAACAGTGTGATACTGTTGCAAAAAAATCAAACGTGATTCTGGGATGCATTAACAGGTGTGTTGTAAACAAGACACGAGAAGTCATTCTTCCGCTTTACTCTGCGCTGGTCAGGCCTCAGCTGGAGTATTGTGTCCAGTTCTGGGCACCGCATTTCAAGAAAGATGTGGAGAAATTGGAGAGGGTCCAGAGAAGAGCAACGAGAATGATTAAAGGTCTTGAGAACATGACCTATGAAGGAAGGCTGAAGGAATTGGGTTTGTTTAGTTTGGAAAAGAGAAGACTGAGAGGGGACATGATAGCAGTTTTCAGGTATCTAAAAGGGTGTCATCAGGAGGAGGGAGAAAACTTGTTCACCTTAGCCTCCAATGATAGAACAAGAAGCAATGGGCTTAAACTGCAGCAAGGGAGATTTAGGTTGGACATTAGGAAAAAGTTTCTAACTGTCAGGATAGTTAAACACTGGAATAGATTACCTAGGGAAGTTGTGGAATCTCCATCTCTGGAGATATTTAAGAGTAGGTTAGATAAATGTCTATTAGGGATGGTCTAGACAATATTTGGTCCTGCCATGAGGGCAGGGGACTGGACTCGATGACCTCTCGGGGTCCCTTCCAGTCCTAGAGTCTATGAGTCTATGAAATAGGCCAAAACAGAGTGACTTACCTTGGACACCAGGTGGGTCAAGAAACAATAAACCCCCTACAGGCCAAGGTGGATGCTATCCAAAAGTGGCCTGTCCCAAAGTCAAAGAAACAGGTCCAATCCTTCTTAGGCTTGGCCAGATATTATTACAGGTGATTTGTACCACACTACAGCCAAATCACTGCCCCACTAACAGACCTGACCAAAAAGACCCAGCCAAATGCAGTTAAGTGGACTGATGAGTGTTAGAAGGCCTTTACGCAGCTTAAGGCAACACTCATGTCTGACCCTGTGCTAAGGGCCCCGGACTTTGACAAACCATTCCTAGTAACCACAGATGCGTCTGAGCATGGTGTGGGAGCAGTTTTAATGCAGGAAGGACCGGATCAAGAATTTCATCCTGTCGTGTTTCTCAGCAAGAAACTGTCTGAGAGGAAAAGCCACTGGTCAATCAGTGAAAAAGAATGGTATGCCATTGTGTACGCCCTGGAAAAGCTACGCCCATATGTTTGGGGACGGCAGTTCCAGCTACAAACTGACCATGCTGCGCTAAAGTGGCTTCATATTGCCAACGGAAACAACAAAAAACTTCTTTGATGGAGTTTTGCTCTCCAAAATTTTAATTTTAAAATTCAACACATTTCAGGAGCTTCTAACAAAGTAGCTAATGCACTCTCCCGTAAAAGTTTCCCAGAATCAACTGGTTAAAAATTGTCCTTAAAATGTAAAGTCTTGTAGTTTTACATAATTAGTAGTATACGTAAAGGTGCATGTGTTTTATTAATCTGTTTATTCTAAAGTTCTAGGAAAAAAATCACCACCAGTGTGGTTCCACTCTGTCTGCGATTTGGGGGGCATGTCATTAACAGATAGTTAAGGGTTAATGTCTCTTTTACCTGTAAAGGGTTAAGAAGCTCAGTAAACTTGGCTGACACCTGACCAGAGGACCAATAGGGGGACAAGATACTTTCAAATCTGGATGGAGGGAAGTCTTTTGTTTGTTCTCTTTGTGTTGTTGTTGTTCGCTCTTGGGACTGAGAGGGATAGGACATCAATCCAGGCTCTCCAAATCTTTCTGAATCAGTCTCTCATGTTTCAAACTTGTAAGTAATTAGCCAGGCAAGGCGTATTAGTCTTATGTTTGTTTTCTCAACTTGTAAATGTTTCTTTTTGCTGAAAGGATTTTACCTCTGTTTGCTGTAACTTTGAACCTAAGGCTGGTGGGAGGGACCCTCTGGTCTATAGGAATCTGATGACCCTGTAAAGCATTTTCCATCCTGATTTTACAGAGATAGCTTTTAATTAAAGAAAGAAAAGGTAAAATTTTTCTTTTTAAGAACCTAATTGATTTTTCCTTGTTTTAAAATCCAAGGGAATTGGATCTGGACTCACCAGGGATTGGTGGGGGGAAAGGAGGGGGATGGTTAATTTCTCCTTGTTTTAAGATCCAAGGGGATTGGATCTGTGTTCACCAGGAATTTGGTGAAGTCCCTTAAGGCAACCCAGGGAGGGGAAAGTTTTGAGGGGACAGAAAGTGCCCCAGACACTAAAATTCTGGGTGGTGGCAGTGTTACCAGATCTAAGCTAGTAATTAGGCTTAAAAGTGTCCATGCAGGTCCCCACATTTGTGCCCTAAAGTTCAAAGTGGGGGAAAAAACCTTGACACACTCCCAGTTTTTAGGAGGAAGCCCTTCAATGTGCCAGAGCCAAGGGGTCTCACTCTCCCTTCAGCTCAGGCCATGTGGCGTCACTGCCTCCTGAGACTGAAGCTCTGGGAGTTGCTGGATAGAGCTCACAGTGTGAAACAGCAAGCCCCACGGAGACAGACTCCTGGGAGAGAACATGCACTCTGCAGGGATCAATGCACCGCACTAGCATTTACAGTGACACTCAAGCTGCGTTCGTTTTCAAAACAGTTGGGTTTACTAGCCATCTGGCACACACCACATGAAGCCCTTAGGTCAGCACAGAGAAATACAAAACAGAGGCGATCCTGGTCAGCCCAGAGCCCAGCCAAGCCGTAGTGACTCCAGTTTCCTGCTCAGTCTGACCTCCTTGATCAGTTCCTAGATGAGAGAGCTCCCAGCCTTCTTCCAGAGCTCACACTTACCCCACAGTTCACACTGCCCAGTCTTTTGTTCTCAAGCAGAGGCCCTTGCTCAACATTCGTGCTGAGAGGCAGGGAAATCCAGGAGTCACTGGCGCTTGCATTGTCTCTCTGGCCTCTTGTTGCTCTGGGTTGGTTTTACTCAGGTCCTTAATGACACTGAATTCCACTCAGACAGGGAGGTGAAACACACACATCTGTCTCTTAATCTGGCTTGAGAGCAAACTTAATCCTTTCCCTCCACCCACTGGATAGCCAAGCAACATACAAGGGAAACTGAGGCATGCATAGGACTCATAAAAACACTACAGAAAATTCCCATTTTCTCACAACCCCTTAACCTGCTGTTTATCAAGCCAAACAGAGTGAGATCCTGAGTGCTCTCTCTAGAAGACAGGACTTCCAATCCTACAGTAATTCTAGTGGATGTTTGTGAATTGTGGACACCAGAACTGGACACAATATTTGAGTGGCAGGTTACAAAACCTCTTACTCTTACATAGGATTCTCCTGTTTCCACGTCCAAGGAGCACATCAGCCCTTTTGGCCACAGCATTGCAATGGGAACTCATGCTCAGCTGATTATTCACCACACAGTAGCAGCTCTGGGTCCGGTTCTGCTCAGTGTCTCCATCAATGATTTAGATAATGGCATAGAGAGCATACTTATAAAGTTTGCGGCTGAAACCAAGCTGGAAGGGGTTGCAAGTGCTTTGGAGGACACCATTAAAATTCAAAATGATCTGGACAAACTGGAGAAATGATCTAAAGTAAATAGGATTAAATTCAATAAGGACAAATACAAAAGACTCCCCTTAGGAAGGAACAATCAGTTGCACGCATCCAAATGGGAAATGACTGCCTAGGAAGGAGCACTGCAGAAAGGGATCTGGGGGTCATAGTGGATCACAAGCTAAACAGTGATACACTGTTGTGAAAAAAGCAAACACTATTCTGGGATGTATTAGCAGAGTATTGTAAACTAGAGACGAGAAGTAATTCTTCCGCTCTACTCCGTGCTGATTAAGCCCCAACTGGAGAACTGTGTTCAGTTCTGGGCGTCACATTTCAGGAAAGATGTGGACAAATTGGAGAAAGTCCAGAGAAGAGCAACAAAAATGATTAAAGGTCTAGAAAACATGACCTATGAGAGAAGATGAAAAAATTGGGTTTGTTTGGTCTGGAGAAGAGAAGATTAAGAGGGGACATGGTAACAGTTTTCAAGAACATAAAAGCTTGTTACAAGAAGGAGGGAGAAAAATTATTTCTCTTAACCTCTCATGATAGGACAAGAAGAAATGGGCTTAAATTGCAGCAAAGGAGGTTTAGGTTGGACATTAGGAAAAACTTCACAACTGTCAGGGTTGTTAAACACTGCAATAAATTGCCTAGGGAGGTTGTGGAATCTCTGCCATGGGAGATTTTTAAGAACAGGTTAGACAAACACCTGTCCGGGATGGTCTAATCCTGCCATGATTGCAGGGGACTGGACCAGATGGCCTCTCATGGTCCTTCCGATTCTACCATTTAATATTTCTATGTCCCCTCCAACTTTTTCTCAGAGTCACGGCTAGTATCCTATCTTGTGCTTTATCTATTAGGACATTGATCCATGAGCATTTAAGATCATTGACAGCTAGAAAGAAAATTATTTGGGAACAGATAATGCCATTTTTGATATTGTCACCCCATCCTCTCTCTATTGGTCCCATAGATTTTAACATCCCACCAAGTTGCCATAACACCACCTAGATCAAATTCATGCTCATGAATGACCAATTCCAATTATTTTTACTTGTTTCCAGGCTCCCAATATTGGCATATAGACAATTCAATCCTTTCTTCTCTTTGCGTCCTTTGCTCTCTACATTATCATCTGCTGAGTAGTCAGATCTTCCCTCTTTTTACCCTTCCCCCTTCTAGTATTGGTTTAAAACCCTCCTGACTCCCCAAAAGGAGCAGCAGTCTTCCTTAATCAGCTGGAGATCTCTTTGTGGGCACACTGGATTTTCTTGCAGGTTGGGCTGGGCAGTCATCCACAGGTGTGCCCTGTACACCTCACCATTCCTGTCACCGAGCTAGACTCTCACAGATCTCTTCAGCAGAAATCATGCTGAGGACTTGCTATCAATCTCAAACTTCTAGCTGCATGGAATGCCTCCTGATCCTCACAACCTGCCCATGCTCCTCTGGCTCCACATGTGCAGAATGCCACTGTGACCTCTTGCCTCAGGTGAATAGATTATTTAATAGTCCCTTTTGGATCTGAATCTATAAATCTGCCCTTACTCCCCTCCCTCTCAGTGCATATACTACGGCAGCGCCCCCAGCCTGCCCGGCGTGCTCTGCTGTCTGGCTGCCATCTCTGGCTCAGTGCAGGCTCCTCCATGCGAATACCGGGCAGACTATGGGAGGGGAGAGAGGCCATTCCCATTGCCCTGCGCGCTAACAGAGACTGACCATGAGAAAGGACGTAGGTGTTCCCAGCCCATTACCCTGCTCCTCACTTCGGCAGCTGGAGGGTGAAGGGGCTGCAGCTCAGGACCCCACTGCACCAGAAGGGCAGGCTGCAGGGCTCCTGCGTGCAGTGGGGCTCAAAGAGCTGTGCCTGCACAGGGAGAGGAAAGGGCACAGGACATGAAGATCCCAGCCCCTTTTTCTAACATGCTGCCTCCAGAGGAAGGCCAAGCCTGCCAAGGCTCCCATTGCTGAACCCCGGGGCTCAAACACCAAGTCAGCGTTGGTGTACCCCAAACACCACCTGCCAGCTCTGGGGTGAAGGAGCGCTTGGCACAGCAACCAGGGGCTGCCCCAGCTGGAACCCTCTCTTCCCACTGGGCACCAGGAGCAGGCTCCGGGAGACGTCACCCCAGAACGAGGCGATGGGGGATGCCAGCTGGGTGCAGACTCTCTGTGAGCTGCTCTGAGCGGTAGCAGGATGGCTCCAGTATGGACGGCCAAGCCTGCCCTCCCCGGGGCGCGGGATCTCACAGGGCAGACTGGAAGGGCTGTTTCTGCTCTGGGGAAATGTTTCCTCGGCCTCCCACAGGGGAGTGGTGCCTGGATCAGAGAGCAACTGCACAGCTGAGACTGCTCCAGGCCTGAGCAGGCTGCGGCACAGAGCTGGCACGCCTGTCCCTGTGCACTAGCCTGGGCAGGGTCTGGTCTGGGCACCAGCCTCGGGAAACCAGGGCACAGCTGCTCTCGGGCCAGTGCTGCAGTGCCAGGTCTTAGGGCCAGAAGCACTCTCTGTAGCCAGAGCATAGCCCTGGATGGGGACTCTAGGGTGGACAGGCTGCCGTGGGTCATCCCTGCCAGAGGCAGCCTGGGGCAGGACACTCACAAGCCACAGCACCTGGCAGGCCGGGAGCCAGCCCATGCGCTCTGCTGCCAAAGAGTGTGGCTCAGCCCCCCACCCGGTAATGCCAGTGGCACGCTCTCTTTGGGGCACCACATCAGAGAGGAAGGTAACGTCCCTGGCAGGCTAGCAGGGATATTACAGATGGATCTGTGGTCTCGGCACCTTTCAGTGCCTCCTCCCTCTTTCCCCCTTCCCCCCGCCCCCGAAGTCTAAGATAATCTCCTCTTGGGTACCTGCCTCCCTTTACAATAATGGCTGGACCCCTCCCACTCAGAGAGCCACAGACACCCGCCCGCAACCAGGGGCACCCATGGCCCGTCACTTCCTACCTGAGGCACAGGGGCATCGTGCCCCTGTTGGCAAGGGCTCCTGCCAGGGGCCTCCTCGCTGCTCGGCCTCCGCCTGCAAGTCATGCGCTGGCTGTTCAGCTCCAGGATGCGGGTGGTGATGCCCTTGACGTGCAGCAGATCATCCAGCGAGTTGAAGCCCTTCAGCTCCTGCCAGGGAACATGCAGGACTCAGCATGGTGTTGGGCAGAGCTTGGGCAGCCCTGCACCAGGGCAGACTCAGAGTCCCCCCACCCTCAGGGCTCTCTGTGTCCCTCCTAGGAAGATAATTCCCAGCTGGAGCCCTCTCTCTGCGGGGTGCTCCCCAGAGATTCCCCTGCAGTCACCTTGATTACCCCTAGCCAGCACAGCTCAGCTCACACCTGGTCATCCATTGGCCTGTGATGTTATTGACACAAACTGGGACTGTATAGATCATTGTTGCAACCAAGGTCCTGTAGTGGCACCAAATCTTGCACAAAGGAGATCAAGTAAGGTGTCTAAGACATGCTTATGGTTTGCTGGTTATGATTATGCTGTCTGTACGTGTGTACCATTTTTGTATTTAAAGTTATAAGTATTGGCTCTTGACTGTCTGTAGTTCAAACTTGTGCTGTGCTTCTGGGTGACACCCCAGACAATTTGGTGTCAACTCGGCCTAGCCTGCTTTATGGCCCATTAAAGACCATCAACACCACAACTGACCCATTGAGGGAAGGCAGATACCCTTGTACTCAGCAAGGCATGCAGGGACATGCCTGGTGGACAGAACTCTGAGGTTTTTCCATGCCATGTGCTGGAATGATTGTCTTTGGGACAAAGAAAGCAGAGGCCACATGGCAAGAGGCTATAAAAAGCTGCTGCATCTCCTCTATTTTGTCTTCAGTCCTGCTTCTTACTTCTGGAGGGACTTTGCTACAAACTGAAGCTCTGAGCAAAGGACTGAATGACCCACCCCAGCTGGGGATGTTCTCCAGAGACTTGATTTAAACCTGCAGGTTACTCCATCACTGATACAAGGCTGAATCAAGAACTTTGCCATTATTGTATGTAATTGATTCCAGAGGGAGGGATAGCTCAGTGGTTTGAGCATTGGCCTGCTCAACCCAGGGTTGTGAGCTCAGTCCTTGAGGGGGTCACTCAGGGATCTGGGGCAAAAATCAGTACTTGGTCCTGCTAGTGAAGGCAGGGGGCTGGACTCGACTCAATGACCTTTCGAGGTCCCTTCCAGTTCTAGGAGATTGGTATATCTCCAATTATTATTTAACCAATTCTGGCTCTCATCTCTATCTTTTTTCCTTTTATGAATAAACCTTTAGATTTTAGATTCTAAAGGATTGGCAACCACATGATTTGTGGGTAAGATCTGATGTGTATATTGACCTGGGTCTGGGGCTTGTTCCTTTGGGACCGAGAGAACCTTTTTTCTTTTACTGGGGTGTTGGTTTTCATAACCATTCATCCCCAGGACGGGTGGCACTGGTGGTGATACTGGAAAACTGGAATGTCTAAGGGAATTGCTTGTGTGACTTGTGGTTGGCCAGTGGGGTGAGACCAAAGTCCTCTCTGTCTGTCTGGTTTGGTTTGCCTTGATGTGCAAAGGACCCCCAGCCAGGGGCTGTGACTGGCCTGCTCTGAGCAATTTGTCCTGAATTGATACTCTCAGTTGGGTCCCGCCAGAGGCAGCATCGTTACAGGCCCTGATGCCCAGCTGCCCTCCTGCAGAACCGGCCTGCCATGCCCACACCCACACCCACCCTGGCCCTCACAGTGCCTAGAAAAGCCCAGCCGCGTACACCTCCGGGGGAGGGGCCCTGAGCTGGGACTGTGGTGGGGATGTGGGCACAGGAGGGGCTGAAACACCTGGGAAGAGGAATTTTGTCTCTCTACCTGACAAGACCCTGACCCCACCCCAGATCTTCTGCTCCACGTCTCTTTGCCCCCTTACCCCTCCCACTCCTGGGGACAGGAACCAACCCCCCCAAGGGAAGTGGAAAGAGCCTCCGGGCTGGGGCCCACACTGAGCCCTGCTGGATACAAGCACCTTCCCCAGCCCCGCCCACACTGAGCACAGCAGGCACTCAGCAGCAGAGAGGCCTAGACAGGGAGCTGAGGAGAGGGGATCTCCAGGGGGTCTGGGGAAGAAGGTGTCTACTTCGCAGATAGACAGAGACCTGCCCTGGGGAGGGGACACACTCCCAGGATACAGGGGGAATCTCCCTGCCGGCTCGTCTCTAGGCAGCTGGTGGCTGACAGGTGCCGTCCGGGCGCCCAGACAAGGCAGTTTGTAATGCAAGCATCTTTGAACACCCCCCCACACCCTCTTCAGGCGCAAGCATCTTCGTGGGAAAGTGAGGGAGACAGGCCCAAGCTCTGACTCCAGGGCACCTGCGCCTCACACAAACCCTCATGCCTGGCTCTCTATGGGCTGCATGGCATGCCAGGAACACAGGCCTCTTGGAACCAGGACTGGGGCCACATTGCATGCTGGGGACCCTGCTCTCTGCACACCATGCTATGGCCCTGCACCTGGCCGCACAGTAGGCTAGGCCTATGGTCTCTGTAGAGAGGGCACTGAGGGAGCAGGAGGGTACCTTCCCCACCAGGTGTCCACAGGCAAGACAAACAGAGTGACAGAGGGGGACTACAGGCCCCCGAGTCCTTCGTGGTACCCAGTACCCTAAAGACGAGGGC
Organism: Gopherus flavomarginatus; assembly: GCF_025201925.1. NCBI lineage: Eukaryota > Metazoa > Chordata > Testudines > Testudinidae > Gopherus > Gopherus flavomarginatus. The sequence goes on from NC_066617.1 coordinate 380,152,606, forward strand.
ACCATCTGCCCGAGGGCACCGTAGTGAGGAGCATGCTGCAAATTCCTTGTTCTGGTGTCACCATGGTAGAAGGGTCCATGGCCTGCATGGTCCCTTCCTTCCCTCTGCCCCGCCCCCCCGCCACGCACAGAGTCAGGGGGTACAACCCCAGAGCCAGCACAAGCCAGCCCAGATCTATAAACTGCTCCACCAGGGGCTAGCTCGGAACAGAATCTGCCTTCAAGGTTGGCTCTGCCAGGAACGAGCAGGGACTGGGCCAGGGGCTCCCTACGCTGACAGCCAAGGAAGCCCCCTCCATGGCAATCTATGCAGGCAACCTCCCACTCACATGACCTGTCCCAGCCACTCAGCCACAGCAAATGGAGCCAGAGCTGCATGCCATGTGAGGCCCTGCCAGCCAGGGTGCACAGCCTGGCCCAGCACCACTGCCAGCCCTCCTCAGCCTCCCCCACCCAGAGAGGGAGTGCAAGGACCTACTGAGCAGCGCCGGCTCACCAGCTGCAGGCAATGTCCTCTGCACTGCTCACCCACTGTGCCCTGGCCTGTAGGGACTTCCCACCTACGAGGCCACTGGCCAGGTAAGCTGTGCTAAGAGAGGTCCCTCGCTGACCCCTCAGACAGCAGCCCAGATTTGCTGTTCATTGCCAAATACCACCTGTCATTGGTGCTGCCCCCCCCAACCCCAATGCCCCATGCACTAGGGTACCAAGACCGGAGATCAAGGGTTGGAAGGGACTGAAACAGGAAGGGTCCCTGCTAGAGGGACAATAAAGCCTGGATCTTTGCCCTTTCCTACGGCTGAGGGACATCAGCTGGGGTCTCCTGGTAGTAGGTCTGTCCTCACAAGAGTGGCTGGCCAGGATCCACCCAGGGACCCATCCAGCCCAGCCTCCTGCCTCTCTTGGGGCAAGCCCCTAATGCTTCAGAGGCAGGAGCGCCCCCACAGGCAGTTCTGGAATAGCATGCCCCTGGGGGAGCTCCCCGCCCATGGAACAGAGGATAAAGCTCCTATTCTTTCAGCAACTGTGTGTGACACTGTGAACAATCATTCCTGTAACTCAGTTCTCACTTGGCTACAGGGTCTTTGAGCCCTGCACCGTACAGCGGGCCCCTGGCAGCACCCAGGAACGAACCCCTCTTGTCATTCTGTGCGACCACGCCACAGCGTTAGTCTCATGCCCACACTTGTTTTTCTAAGGTCGTTCTCTTTTCAAACACACACAGCAGGCTGCAAAGCGAGATCCAAGCACGCCAGAGAGTGTCAGTGGTAATGCTGCCCATGCAGCCTGGTCACACATGGCCCCAGCTCTGCCCCCAGGTACACGTGCAGTCTAACGAGAGGACTGCACACTGATTTCAGTGGCACATTGCCTCTCTGTGGTCAGGCTGTATTTGCAGTGATGGCAGCATAAGCCCAAAGTAGCTCCAGGGTGGCCATGGAGGGGTCCCATGCGCAGCAGGGCCGATCCCAGTCAGGCCCTGAAAGCCATCCCACAAGGAGAGGTGAGAACGGTACTGAGCACTGGCAGAGCAGGCAGGGGCACCGGCAGCCTTCCCACCATCACCAGCTTCGTATATACACACGCTCTCCCCACACCCACAGCCAAACCATCATACCTGCCCCCAAGGCGTGCCAGCCTCCCACCCACTCTGGGAAGTCAAACCCCACACAGAGCCTTCCCCGTCCCACTGGGGACCCCAAACCCCACAGGGCAGCCCTGATCACTCGCCTCCAATGACAGCTTCCCCACCTGTCCCAGTCAGTCCCTCTGCTCCCAACCTCAGCAGTCAGGACCATCCTTCAATCTCATTGGCTTCCTTCCCCCCCCCCCCCAATACTCAGCCCCCATCCCCAGCCTACCCACCCACCACCTTGCTGCTCTCTGCTGTGCATTCTCCACACCCGGCATATCAGACCCAAATCCCAGCACAGCCCATCTCCGACCTGCCCCTCTGACTTTCGGAAGGGCCATGTAGCCACAGTAGCTGTGGGAGGAAAAGAGGCAGAGCAGGCCTTCCACAGCTCCCAGGGAATGGCTGAGCGCGTTGGCGGACACTAAGGATGTGCAAGGGGCTGGATGAGATGACCTCTCGAGGTCGATACTGCCCTACATTTCTGGGAGCCTCTGAGAGGGGGATGAGCATGCAGCAGGGAGAGGAGCCTAAGGCCTTATCTGCACAGGAAAGATTAACCAGTTGCACCAGTGCAGATGATTTAGTTATACCAGTATAAACACCCATGGGGATACTCTTATTCCAGTACAAAGGTGGCTTTATTCAGTTTACCTTGAACTACTTCCTAGGTGACAAAAATCAGTGTTGAAAACAGGCTCTCTTACACTGGAACAAGAGTGTCTACACGGGAGGTTAGACTGCTATAACTAGAGTAGTTTAAACCCGCACCTGAGCTCATATCCAAATTGTGTCATAGAATCTTTACGGACAGTAATTCCATGCAAGACTATAGCAGTAGGGATATATTACAGACCACCTGGCCAGGATGGAGATAATGACTGTGAAATGCTCAGGGAGATTAGAGAGGCTAGAAAAAATAAAAACTCAATAATAATAGGGGATTTCAACTATCCCCATATTGACTGGGTACATGTCACCTCAGGACAGGATGGAGAGATAAAGTTTCTTGAAACTTTAAACGAATGCTTCGTGGAGCAACTAGTCCTGGAACCCACCACAGGAGAGGGAATTCTTGATTTAGTCCTAAGTGGAGCACAGGATCTGGTCCAAGAGGTGAATACAGCTGAACCGCTTTGTAATAAAACCATCCCTGAGGACCGGGAAGGGGGAGGACACCAGAGAAGTCCACCACAGTTCAGAAAGGGGAACTACAGACAGTGAGGAGGTTTGTGAAATGGAAATTAAAAGGTACAATGTCAAAAGTGAAATCCCAAAAAAGAGCCACCGTGGCTAAACAACAAAGTAAAAGAAGCAGCGAGAGGCAAAAGCATCCTTCAAAAAGTGGAAGTTAAATCCTAGTGAGGAAAATAGAAAGGAGCATATACTCTGGCAAGTGAAGTGTAAAACTATAATTAGGAAGGCCAAAAAAGAATTTGAAGAACAACCAGCCAAAGACTCAAAAAGTAACAGCAAACAATGTGTAAGAACATCAGAAGCAGGAAGCTGCTAACAACCAGTGGGGCCCCTGGACGATGGGAGGAACTCAAGAGGGGAACTCAAGGCCCATAACTAAGGCTACGGTTTGTCACAGGTACTTTTAGTAAAAGTCATGGATCGGTCAGGTGCAGTGAACAAAAATCTATGGCCTGTGACCTGTCCATGACTTGTACAATATACCCTGCCCAGCCCCTGCTCTGCCCCACGTTCCGCCCAGCCCCTGCTCCCTAGACCCCGCCCCATGTTCCCCCCTGCCCAGCCCCTGCTCTGCCCCACATTCCCCCCCACTCAGCCCGATCCCCACACCCCGCCCCACGTTCCCCCCTCCCAGCCCCCCCTCGCCACACCCCGCCCCACGTTCCCCCCTCCCAGCCCCCCCTCGCCACACCCCGCCCCACGTTCCCCCCCTCCCAGCCCCCCCTCGCCACACCCTGGCCCACGGGACCCCCCGCCCAGCCCCCCCTCGCCACACCCCGCTCCCCCCCCCGCACCTCTCTCTTGCGCACGATGCCCCGGGCCCGGCGCCGGCCGATGCCGCTCAGCGCCCCCTCCAGCTCCGACACCCCGGCGCGGTTGATGTCCAGCTTCCGCCCGCCGGGGCCCGGGCCCCCCGGACCCGACATCCCGGGACAGGAAACACCGCGGCCCCGCAGGCCCGACCACACTGCGCACGCGCCCTCCCAGACACCCGGATTGCGCACGCGCCTGCCCAGCCCCTGGCGGCGGAGGGAGCAGCCGCCGGCCAGCCTGGGCATGCGCGCAACCGGCACGTCTCGTGTCCCCTCCCGAACTACAATTCCCACAAGGCACCGCGCGGCGATCGAACAAAAACTTTATTGATATAAAGAAAAAGATGTTACACGCCCCCCCGGGGCGCAGGGGGAGAGACACACAGCCCCGCCCCCCCCCCAGCCGGGTCCGGAAGACTAAACACGCCCCGACCCCCAGTGGGGCAAGGTCCCCAGGACAGAGCAGGGGTGGGGGCGGGGCCCTCAGGACAGAGCAGGGGTGGGGGCGGGGCCAGGGCCCCCAGGACAGGCCCCCAGGCAGAGGCAGGACGGGGCTGGGTGCAGGGCCCCCAGTGCAGAGCAGAGGTGGGGCCCCCAGGCAGGGCTGGGTGCAGGGCCCCCAGGACAGAGCAGGGGTGGGGGCAGGGCCCCCAGGACTGGCCCCCAGGCAGAGGCAGGGCGGGGCTGGGTGCAGGGCCCCCAGTGCAGAGCAGGGGTGGGGCCCCCAGGCAGGGGAAGGGCAGGGCTGGGTGCAGGGCCCCCAGGGCAGAGCAGGGGTGTGAGTGGGGGCAGGGGTGGGGCCCCCAGGCAGAGCCAGGGTGGGGCTGGGTGCAGGGCCCCCAGTGCAGAGCAGGGGTGGGGCCCCCAGGCAGGGCTGGGTGCAGGGCCCCCAGGACAGAGCAGGGGTGGGGCCCCCAGGCAGGGGAAGGGCAGGGCTGGGTGCAGGGCCCCCAGGGCAGAGCAGGGGTGTGGGTGGGGCCCCCAGGCAGAGCCAGGGTGGGGCTGGGTGCAGGGCCCCCAGTGCAGAGCAGGGGTGGGGCCCCCAGGCAGGGGAAGGGCAGGGCTGGGTGCAGGGCCCCCAGGGCACAGCAGGGGCAGGGCCCCGAGGCAGGGGCAAGGCAGTGCTGCGTGCAGGGCCCCCAGGCTGGGGCTGGGTGCAAGAGCAGGGCCTCCAGGGCAGACACCAGCTGAGGGGCCCCTCAGCGCTTCTTATAGAGGCAGGGTCTCAGCACCAGGCCCGGGAGCTTCCCCCGAGCCCGGGAGGGCCCCGTCTTGGAGAAATCAAACATGTAGAAAAAGGGATTGTCCAGGTCCTGCAAGGGGAGAAACAGCTGATGGGAGCTAGACCAGGCCCCCCCCCCCCACCCACACACACCCCTGCCATCCACCCACTGGCTCCTACCATCCCTCCCCCACACCTCTCTACCGCACCCCCCAGCCCATCTTACACCCCCATGCCTGCTCCTTGCCAGCCCCCAGACTCCCCCTGCACCTGCCACCACCACCTCTCCCCTCCCCTGCACCTGGCACTACAGCCCAGCCCTGCCAGGGGGCCTTCTAGCCAGACACAGGCCAAGAGCAACCCTGCAAGCTGCCCTGCCCTATCTTGTCCTGGGGGCGGCAACAGCAGCAGCTCAGAGGCAGAGGCAGGCCCACCCTGCCCACAGCAATACATGCCTCTGGGGCCCCATCCTGCCCGCAGCATGGGGAGAAGGGGTAGGACGCACCTTGGAGACAATCTGAAAGCCCAGCTGAGTCACGGCACTCACAAAGGCCCGGATGTCTGCAAAGCGGCTGGCAACCTCTGCCACCTTCAGCATGCCCCTGGGGAGATGTCAGGTGAGGGGTGAGGGCTGGTTTCTCGAGCCACTGCCCGCATCCCCGACAACGCCTGCTCTGCACAGCTCCCCTCCGCCCCTCCCTGTGAGTTATGAGTGTAATATACAGTAACATCTCATTGAAAGGTGACATAGGGTCAGAAAGAGTTAATTAACTCACAGACTAACCTGACCCAGGGCCAAACTTTAAAGACTTGTTAGGAAGATCTGTAAGTGAACAGAGCTTTGAAATGCAGCCGCATTGTTAGAGGTAGTAGTGGAGGTGTTTGTTCAGGTCTTGGGATGTTAGCAAACAAGTCTTGTCTATTGCTATAGCTTTAATTCAATGCTGGTTAATTAATTCAATGCTGCATTAATTTAATGCTGGTTACAGAGGCCTGTAATACATTCCTGCGTCTGGCTGGCTGCTCCAACCTCTGAAGAGAGTCTATCCCAGGACTGGCTATGAGCATTTTCTTTGGCGTGAAACCCAAAGAGCAGCTGACCAGGGGTAGGTGACTGGCTGAGGAGTAACCCGACTATTGCTGCATGCAGGGAGCTGCGGCTGTCAGTCCCAGGACGTCACGAACTTTTATTGGACCCACTTCTGTCGGTCTGGGAGACCAGTTTTCAAGCCCCTTCCCTGAGGGGTGGGGAAGGTCTCCCAGCAACACGCTGCCCTCTTGGCGCCCTTCAGTGACTTGGGGGGCAAGGCCCATCTGTCAGAGACGCGCTCGCCTGGGTTTGTGCCCTGGTGCCTCACGGCCACGCCTCACACTCCTGCTTTATGCCTCCACCCCTCAGCGTTGTGCTGCCACACGGCTCCCCCAGGTTATCCCAGGTCCCCATTACCCTGGCCTCAGCACCCGGTTGGCCTCTTCCAGGATCTCCCGCAGATTGGTGCCCATCAGTGCCAGACAGAACACGGTGACATCCACAGACTCGTCTGCCAGCGGCACCTGTAGGGCCACCCAGCAGCATGAGCCCCGGTGGGAATGTAACACAGGGAGACCCCCCCACACACACCTGTACCTGCTCCCTGCAGGCCCATACCCAGCCTCAGCCCCCCGCCTGGTACCCCCCGCCCATCTCCCCTACCTTGGCCATGTCGCACACAGTGACACGTGGACTCAGAGCCACCAGGTCGAACGAGTGAACCTTGTTCCTGACGCTGGTCGCAATCTTGCAGTCACCGCATCCAAAATCTGCTACCACCAGCGAGGCCGGACTGAGGGGGCAGCAGAGAGTGGGTGCCAGGCCATGGACCCCGCCAGGGCTCAGCCATGCCCCACCCCTACGCTGGGCCAGAGGTCCCCCAGCAGCACCAGCCCGGCCCCTGCACTCACCGCCCCCGCAGGTACTGGATAATGCGGTGAACCGGATTCTCGGGCCAGCGCCCCACCTGCCGGGTGAAGCCACGGTGATAGATGGCGAAGGCAGCAGGGTCGCGCTGGAAGAGCCGGGCTGCCTCCTGGCTGCTGGACGTATAGAGCTGCTGGTTGATGTAGCGGAAACGGGCTGACTGGAGCCGCTCCTCCATCCGGGCCCGCAACGCCCCCGAGAGCTCCAACGGGGGCAGTGCCGAGGTCCTCTGCTCCACATCCTGCCCCCTGCCCAGGCTCTGCCCCACATCCTTCCCCACGCCTGCTTTGAACTTGTTCTTCTGTCGCCTTTTATTCTTCTGTTTGTTCCTCCACTGCTTCCTGCTCAGCACTGGACCAGGCCCCCCAGTGGCTGCGCCCCGGCTTGGCGGCTCTTTGTTGGGCGTGTGTGCTTTGTCCCCGGGGGCCTCTGCTGCACAGTCTAGGGGGAGAGACAGGCAGGTCGACGCTTAACCGCTGCATTGGCCCAGTGGCCCCCACGTCACTTACCTCTGGTGAGGATGCTCTGAGAACGCACTCAGCCTGCCTCCCTGAGGGGAGCAGCCGTCTCCCCGTCAGTGCTGCCTACACAGGGGTCATGTCGGTCTCACTGCCTGGACTTTTCACCCCCGAGTGACATAGCAACACCAGGATGAGCCTGGGAGGCCTGGCCTTGGTGTGAGACACCCACTCAGTGCACACAGGTCAAGGGATTCAGGGTAGAGTCCATCCAGCCCTCCTGCTCCAGGGCTGGCTTGCTTCACGCAGGCCTGCCTGCAAACCCCAGGCCCAGCGTCAGTCACTCCCACCTCCTGAGAAGTGGCCCAGGGGTGCATCTCCCTGCAGGAAGCTCCTGAGAGTCAACATGGAAACCCGCCCCCCTGCCCTGACTCTGCAGTCCCTCTGGGAGGGGAGCTGTGCCGGCCCACTCCGTACCTTTCCTCCGTCTCCTGCCAGCTGGCTCTGGCTCCGGCTCCGGCCCTGCCTGGGGAGCGCCGGAGCCGCTTGGGGCGATATGGGGGAAGGAGGCAGCTCTGGGTTTCAGGCCCCGTCTCTGTTTCCTGGGCTGTTTTCTCCCCGCCCGGTCCGCAGAGTCAGACTCAGATTCGCTGTCCCCAGACAGGGGCCCGGGGCTCTGAGGAGGCTCCGCGCAGCTTGAGGCCTCCAGGCGCTGCAGGGTCGTGAGGAGCTGTCTGCGCTGCTTTTGCAAGGAGCCTCTGGGAGCCTGGAGATAGCAGGGGCATCAGTGCTGCCCCCAGAGCTATGGGAGTCCAAGGGGTCCACGCTGCTCCCACCCCCACCTGAGGCAAAAGGCGTGCCTCTCGCCCGCCCACGGAGCTTACCCCCCTCAGCTCCAGCCCCCTGCCTGCACCACGGCCCATGTAGACTGCCAGGTGAGTCCATGTCTCTGGAGGGACTCACCGGGGGGCAGTGCTGGGCAGGGCAGCGCTGAGGGGTCAGGAGAGCCTGGCTGAGAGCCTCCCCGCCATCCTCCTTGTTCCACCCCCCTTCGTCAAACATGGCACCGCTGCCAGGAACCCGGCTGTCTCTCCAGGCGGCTCCCACTGGCCTAGAACAGAAGAACAGTGGTGAGGCCTCCAAACCGCATTTCTCTGGAGTGTCAGGGCCAAAAGCTCCTGTGTTTCCCCTCAGTGCCCCAGCAGCTCCCAGCCGCTGCGTTTTGTGGGCGAGACCCGCATCTCCCCAGCCTGCACAGGCTGCCCGGGTCCCTGCGATTCTCAGCGACAGGCTGCTGGGCACAGAGCGACTGTCGGCAGCGAGGGGAGACCCCAGCTCTTTCCTTTGCAGGTCACCCCACGACCCTCCAAGAACCTACGCGCTCGCTGACAAGCCCAGCTCTGCCAGGGGCCACCCTTCACCCCCTCCAAGGGTCTCCACACACACAGTCACATTTTAAATACAATGGACCAAAGGTGTTAAACCGATTTATTAAGGTTTATCCAGGTGATTGGGATTGTGCCAACATACGACACAATCCCCTGGAAATCTCACACCCTGGAACCAGGGTGCATTAAATTAGTTCCCTCACTCCCGACCCGCAGCCCCTGCTAGCCCAGCCCTCTCCCCCCCAGCTCTGCCGGTGCCCCTCACTCCTGACACACAGCCCCTGCTAGCCCAGCCCTGTGCCCCACACTGCCGACCCGCAGCCCCTCCTAGCCCAGCCCTGGACTCCCTCTCTCACTTCCGACCCACAGCCCCTGCTAGCCCAGCCCTGCCCACCCCCCCGCACGGCCTGTGCCCCACACTGCCGACCCGCAGCCCCTCCTAGCCCAGCCCTGGACTCCCTCTCTCACTCCCGACCCACAGCCCCTGCTAGCCCAGCCCTGTGCCCCTCACTCCTGACCCGCAGCCCCTGCTAGCGCAGCCCTCTCCCCCCCAGCTCTGCCGGTGCCCCTCACTCCTGACCCGCAGCCCCTGCTAGCCCAGCCCTGCCCACCCCCACCCCCACCCACACGGCCTGTGCCCAACACTCCCGACCCGCAGCCCCTCCTAGCCCAGCCCTGGGCTCCTTCCCTCACTCAGGACCCGCAGCCCCTGCTAGCCCAGCCCTGCCCACCCCCCCGCACAGCCTGTGCCCCACACTGCCAACCCGCAGCCCCTCCTAGCCCAGCCCTGGACTCCTTCTCTCACTCCTGACCCACAGCCCCTGCTAGCCCAGCCCTGTGCCCCTCACTCCCGACCCGCAGCCCCTGCTAGCCCAGCCCTGTGCCCCTCACTCCCGACCCGCAGCCCTTCCCAGCCCAGCCCTCTCCCCCCCAGCCCTGCTGGTGCCCCTCACTCCCGACCTGCTCAGTCTGTCCCTCACGTGCGCCACAGCCGGGCACCATAGAGCCAAAGAAACATGGGGCTAGAGCGGCCTCCCCGCAGCCAAAAGGCCGGAAGTGCTGAGCTGGGGGCGGGGCAGAACCGGCTCCTCCCAGCCGGGCACTCAGGGGCTGCGGGGCACGTGAGCCTGGGTCCGGGGACCGCCAGGGGGCGGGGCCTGGAGCCGGAGGGGGCGGGGCCTGGGGCCGCGGCGGCCCCCGACGGTCTCTCCGTGCAAATCCCAGAGTCGCCGCCAGGGGCCGCTGCGCTCAGGCCGCTCCAGCGGGCGGGGCCGGGTCCCGCCGCTTCCCCGAGTCGGACTCGGAGCCGCCCGGAGCGAAGCGGCCGGGAGCGGTGAGGGAGGGTCGGAGCGGGGCTCGGCGGGGCCCGTGGGGCCGGGCGGGTAGCGGGGCCGGGGGGGGTCCGTGGGGCCGGGCGGGTAGCGGGGCCGGGGCGGGGGGGGTCCGTGGGGCCGGGCGGGTAGCGGGGCCGGGGCGGGGGGGGTCCGTGGGGCCGGGCGGGTAGCGGAGCCGGGGGGGGGGTCCGTAGGGCCGGGCGGGTAGCGGGGCCGGGGGGGGGTCCGTGGGGCCGGGCGGGTAGCGGGGCCGGGGCGGGGGGGTCCGTGGGGCCGGGCGGGTAGCGGGGCCGGGGCGGGGGGGTCCGTGGGGCCGGGCGGGTAGCGGAGCCGGGGGGGGTCCGTGGGGCCGGGCGGGTAGCGGAGCCGGGGGGGGGTCCGTGGGGCCGGGCGGGTAGCGGAGCCGGGGGGGGGTCCGTAGGGCCGGGCGGGTAGCGGGGCCGGGGGGGGGTCCGTGGGGCCGGGCGGGTAGCGGGGCCGGGGCGGGGGGGGTCCGTGGGGCCGGGCGGGTAGCGGGGCCGGGGCGGGGGGGGTCCGTGGGGCCGGGCGGGTAGCGGGGCCGGGGCGGGGGGGGTCCGTGGGGCCGGGCGGGTAGCGGGGCCGGGGCGGAGGGGGTCCGTGGGGCCGGGCGGGTAGCGGGGCCGGGGCGGGGGGGGTCCGTGGGGCCGGGCGGGTAGCGGCGCGGCGGGGGGGCGCAGTGGGGAGGTTCACGGGCCGGCGGCTCCGACGCCCCCGGGCGGGCCGGGCCGTTTCCTGCTTTCAGGGCCGGGGGGGGGGGGCAACCAACGAGCCGCTGCTCCATGGATGCAGCGCGGGGGGGGGGCTTGGGGACATGTAGCGACTTGGGGGGTCAAGGGGCGAACGAGGGGCACAGTGCAGCCTGGGGACCTACAGTGGAGCTGGCACAGGGAGAGATGGGTTGGGGGGTTGAGATGGGGGCCTGGAACGAGCCTGGGGGAGGGGGACACGGAGTGGGCCCAGGGGAGTTGGGGGAGAGAGGGGCGCATGGCTGAGTGGGCCCGGGAAAGAGGAGTGGGGCCAAGTGGGCCCATGGGGTGGGCAGCACAGCGGGCTGGGGGAGAGGGGGGCATGCGGAGGAGGGGGGAGTTGGAGGGGGCATGCGGAGGAGGGGGGAGCTGGAGGTGCACAGCAGAGCGGGCGGGAGGAGAGGGGGGCGCACGGCGGAGCGGGCCGAGGCAAGGAGGCACTGGCAGAGAGGGCGGGGCGAAGCAGACGGGGGCAGAGTTTGTGGGAGAGGGGGCATACGATGGAGCAGGCCCAGGCGAGGGGGGGTGCGCGGCGGAGCGAGCGGGGGGTGCTGGAGGCACACGGCGGAGCAGGTGGAGGGAGAGCAGGGCATATGGTGGAGTGGGCCCAGGCGAGGGGGGTGTGGCAAAGCAGGCGGGGGGCAGAGTGGGGGGAGGGCGGGGCATATGGTGGAGTGGGCCCAGGCAAGGAGGGCGTGTGGCAGAGCGGGCGAGGGGAGCTGGAGGCACATGGCAGAGCGGGTGGGGGGAGCTGCAGACGCACAGTGGAGCAGGCGGAGGGAGAGGGGGGCATACGGTGGAGCGGGCCCAGGAGAGGGGGGCGTGCAGCGGAGCGCGCGGGGGTGCGTGGCAAAGCGGGGGAGCAGAGTGGGGGGAGAGCGGGGCATATGGTGGAGCGGGCCTAGCCAAGGAGGGTGTGTGGCGGAGCGGACGGGGGGTGATGGAGGCACGTGGCGGAGCGGGCAGGGGTAGCTGCAGACACACAGCGGAGCGGCCAGGGGGAGAGGGGGCATAGCAGGCCCAGGCAAGGGGGGCGCGCGGCGGAGCGAGCGGGGGGTGCTGGAAGCACATGGTGGAGCAGGTGGAGGGAGAGCAGGGCATATGGTGGAGCGGGCCCAGGCGAGGAGGGCGCGTGGCGGAGCGGGCGAGGGGAGCTGGAGCTGTGCAGTGGAGCAGGCGGAGGGAGAGGGGGGCATACGGTGGAGCGGGCCCAGGAGAGGGGGGCGTGCAGCGGAGCGGGCGGGGGTGCGTGGCAAAGCAGGGGGGGCAGAGTGGGGGGAGAGCGGGGCATATGGTGGAGCGGGCCCAGGAGAGGGGGGCGTGCAGCGGAGCGGGCGGGGTGCGTGGCAAAGCAGGGGGGGCAGAGTGGGGGGAGGGCGGGGCATGCTGTGGAGCAGGCCCAGGCGAGGAGGGCATGTGGCAGAGCGGGCGAGGGGAGCTGGAGACACATGGCAGAGCAGGCGGGGGGAGCTGCAGACGCACAGCGGAGCGGCCGGAGGGGAGGGGGCATAGCAGGCCCAGGCAAGGGGGGCGCGTGGCAGAGCGGGCGAGGGGAGCTGGAGGCGCATGGCGGAGCGGGCGGAGAGAGAGGGGGGCATACGGTGGAGCGGGCCCAGGAGAGGGGGGCGTGCAGCGGAGCGCGCGGGGGCGCGTGGCAAAGCAGGGGGGGCAGAGTGGGGGGAGGGCGGGGCATATGGTGGAGCGGGCCCAGGCAAGGAGGATGCGTGGTGGAGCGGGCGAGGGGAGCTGGAAGCTCATGGCGGAGCGGGCGGGGGAGCTGCAGACGCACAGCGGAGCGGCCAGGGGGAGAGGGGGCATAGCAGGCCCAGGCAAGGGGGGCGCGCGGCGGAGCGGGCGGGGGGAGCTGCAGACGCACAGCGGAGCAGGTGGAGGGAGAGCAGGGCATATGGTGGAGCGGGCCCAGGCGAGGAGGGCGTGTGGCAGAGCGGGCGAGGGGAGCTGGAGGCACATGGCGGAGCGGGCGGGGGGAGCTGCAGACGCACAGTGGAGCAGGTGGAGGGAGACCGGGGCATATGGTGGAGCGGGCCCAGGCGAGGAGGACGCGTGGTGGAGCGGGCGAGTGGAGCTGGAGGCACGCAGCACAGTGGGCCTGAGGGAAGCGAGTGGCAGGTGCATGGTTGAGTGGGTACAGACAGGAGAACGGGGCGTGGGCATGTGGCTGAGCCGGGGGGCGCAGGGTGAGCTGGGGGCACATGACAGAACATCGGGATCAGGGGATGAGGCACATATGGGGTGGGAAGGCTGCTGGCGGGTTCTGACACAGGCTGACTGGGTGGGGTTCCAGGCTGTTTGTCATGCCCAGGGGATCAGTGATCCAGCACCCACTGCTCCCCTCTCTCTGGTTCCAGTCCCTGTGGGGTCCCTGCTCTGTGGGGATAAAAAGCCTCCCGATTCCCCTCCGTGCCTGGCACTGCCTGTGTCTCTGCATTAGGAGCTGCCCCCAGGAAAGGAAACCAGAGCGTCTGTTAGCATTTATTGTGGGGTGCCGCCTGCAGAGGGCCAGCCCTCAGTCACCCCTGCCCTGCACTGTGCCCCCAGCACCAGCAGTGGCTGCGAGGGCAAAGTGCCCCACCCCACTCCCTGCACCCCACGGTTTTAGCTATGGAAGTGCTTTGCTGACTGCTGGAGTCACAGCCTCTGCTCTGGTGTGCACATGCTGAACCCTGTCTGAGCCACTGGGTGCTCTCCTGCCCCCCCCCCACTCCCGGCAGCATCCTGCCCCTGGCCCGGTGCAAGGGCACGTTCCCATGGGTGCCTTCGACCCTGCGCCTGGCGGAGGGGAGAGGCTCAGCACAGGCTGCCAGAGCAGGGATGTGAAATATTCCCAGCTCCTGCCAATGGAAACAGAGCTGGAACCCCGGGAAGATGGAAGGGCTGCGCGCCAGCTGGGCCAGGCTGAACCCCCCCACCCCTGGAAGTAACCCTTCGAGGGCACTGCCTCTGGGGAAGGGTCCTGGCTAACAGAGGGTTGATCGCAGGCACGGGACCCACCTAGGGACAGCCGCAGCCCCCCCATACTCCCCTCTGCAGGGCACTGGTTCCAGCCTGCCCAGTCTCCTCAGCTGGGGCAGAAACAGGGCTGGCCAGACATGAGCCCTTGCTCAGGTGGTGCTTCCCCACTGGCATGCGTCGCAGGCGGGGCGCCTGACCATGTCCTGGGCAGGGTGCCCGTCTGCCCTGAGGGCAAGGAGGAGCATGGTCAAGCAATGAAAAGCCGGGTGCCAGGACTCCTGGGTTCCCTCCCCATCTCTGAGAGGGCATGGGGGCTGGATGGGGATCAGGACTCCTGGGTTCTGCATTCACTGTGTCCTAGTGCCAGCCCCTCGCCCTGTGGCCTTGCCAGGCCGCTTGTGGTTTTGCTGGGAAGGGGGGTGACCACCACAGCAGGAAGCGTCCCCACACTCTCCCGCCTCCAAGGCCTCACACATCCTCCCCACACACCCCCCACCGTCCTCTGTGCCTGCGAGTGGCTGGCTCTGTGCAGAGATAAGCCTGTGGAAGGGAAGCTGCTCACCGTAGGGCTGAGCACAGCCACTCGTGACACTGGTGTCAGCCAGGAACTTCCCTTCCTCACTTGCCAGCCCTCACACGGAGCCTCGCTGGTCCTGCTCCACTGCACTGAACCAGTGTGAGGCAGAGGAGGGGGCTGCTTGGCCCCCAGCCCCTTGCTGGCAGCAACACAAGGGAGGTGGCTCCTTGGAGAGCCCCCGTCCTCAGGGTTGCACTGAGCTGGGGATGGGCTGGGGGGGCTGGTCCTGCAGAGGGGGAATGGGGTCAGAGCCCAGGGGATGGGCTATGGGTCAGGCTGTGCCCGGGGCAGTGTGGGAGGAAGGGGGTCAGAGCCCAGGGGATGGGCTGCGGGGCCAGGCCTGGCGAGGCACAGGAAATGGGCTCAGAGTCCCTGGGATGGTCCAAGGGGCCCAGCCCGCATCTCTGCTGACGGGTCCCCTCTCCCTTGCAGGAGCCGGGATGGATGACATCTTCACGCAGTGCCGGGAGGGCAACGCCGTGGCCGTGCGCCTCTGGCTGGACAACACTGAGAACGATCTCAACCAGGGGTGACTGGGGCGGGCGAGGGCACCCTGCAGGGGAGGGGCAGCGGGCAAGGGCACCTTGCATGTGCATCTGGTGGGGGTTGGATGTGGGCACCCTGTGAGGGACTGGCCTGGGCACTCTGTGGGGGTTGGGCATGGCACCCTACTGGGGAGGGGCGGTGGGTGTGGGCACCGTGATGGGCATTGGGGGTTGGGCGTGGGCACCCTGTGGGGGATGGGCATGGATACCCTGAGGGGAGGGGCAGTGGGCAAGAGCACCTTGCGGGAGATGGGCAGTGGGCATGGGCACCTGGTGGGGGTTGGGTGTGGGCACCCGGTGGGGGAGGGGCAGTGGGGGAGGGCACCTTGCCAGGGAGGGGCAGTAGGCAGGGGCACCCTTTGGGGGAGGGGCGGTGGGTGTGGGCACCCTGCGAGGAGGGGCATTAGGTCTGGGCACCCTGCTGGGGATGGGGGGCTCAGCTGGGCCCCCCGGGGTGTTGATGACCCTGCTGCTCGGCAGCTGTGTCCCATGAACTCTCTGCGGCCCGCAGGGTGGGGAGGAATTCAGCACTCCCGCCAGAGCAGGAAGTTACGACATTGCTAAGGCACGGGCTGAGCAGCACATGCCTGGAGCTGGGGCCTCAAGAGGAGCAGCTGGCTCCCAGCCCCCAGGCATGGGCAGAGCCATTTCTCTGGCTCTGTGGGGCCCTTAGGGGGCTGGGGCCCGAGGGAATCACTGTTCTCTTTGTGCCCAAGCCGGAGCGATGGCTCCTGGGCCAGGCAGTGGGCGCAGTGGTCTCCCTCTTGCGTCCCTGCCTGGTAGCGTTGCTGGCCCCAGGAGCACGGCTGGGCTGTTTGGCGTGGAGGGACTGAGCTGCTGGCGCTGCGAATCCTGTGGGGAATCTCTCGGGTCTGCCTGCTCCATCCTCGCCCCCAAGCCAGCCCACCCCATCATCAGAGCTCTGCCTGGCTATGCACGCAGGGGCTGCCCCACCACATCCATCCCACTGCCCCGAGCTCCCAGAGACTCCCCACACCCAGGGCTCAGCCCTTCAGGAGCCACTGCTGAGCCAAGCGGGGCAGGTTCCATTCTGCTGCTCTGTCCCAGGACTCGGTCCCCTTGGTGGAAGGGGCCGGGTGGGGGAGGTGCTGGCAGGAGAGGTGCCACAGCAGGGCTGGGGGGGGGCGGGGGTCCTGGTAGGACAGGTGCCACAGCAGGGCCAGGGCTGAGGGAGGGAGCACTGGCAGGATAGGTGCCACAGTGGGGCCAGAACCAGGGCTGGCAGCCTGCTGGTGGTAGTGGTGGGGAATGGGGAGCCGCAGGGGAGATTGTGGAGCGTGGACAGGTCACCAGTGCTATGTCCATGGAGGGTAGGGGGCTGGGGCTGAGAGCTCCCAGAGCTGTGGGCAGGACAGCATGGGGCACATGCTCCTGGGGCTGGATTGGGTGGAGGGGGGGCTTTCTGAGACTATGGGGCTGGACTGGTTAGGGGAGGCTCCCTGGGGCTGTGGGGGTGGGTGGGGTGGAGAGGAGGAGTTCTCAAGGGCTGGACTGTATGATGGGGGTGCTCCCCGGGGCTGTGCAGCTGTGGGTGGGGGGGGCGGACTTCCTGGGGCTGTGGGGCTGGACGCGTGGGGGGAGGGTCCCTGGGGCTGTGGGGCCGGACGGGTGGGGGGAGGGTCCCTGGGGCTGCGGGGCCAGGCTGGGTGGAGGGTGCACTCCCTGGGGCTGTGGGGCCAAGCTGTGGCAGGGCTGAGCGCCAGGTCGGGGAGCTCCCCTTTCTCTCCCCCCACCCCCTGCCAGGCTGGAATCTCCTTTTAAGGCCTGGCCTCTCTCAGCGTCCCTTACTAGGAAGTGGGGTGGGGGGAGGGATTCCAGGCCAGACTCAGCCGGGAGCAGTTGAGACTGGGGCAGAGCCGCTGGGTCCCCCTGTACATGGTGGTTGGGAGAGGACTGGAGACAGTCCCCCCAGGCCCCTCGCTCCCACAGCCCATTGCCAGGGCTTGGGGTTCCCCAAACTACTGCCTTTTTACCCCTCCTGTCCCCCTTGGCTTGTGACCCTTCCCCCTCTGGCTGCTCCCTGTCCCCCAGCCCAGCCTCACATGCATGGGGTTCAGGCCAGCTGCCTCCCTGATCCCGGCGCCCATGGCCTCAGATGCCTTGGGGGATCCCTGAACCAACCCAGGCAGAGGAGGGGCCGCTGGGGCATGGTGCTGGCTTTGCCCCCCCAGAACTCACCCCCCATCCTCCCCAGGGATGACCATGGATTCAGCCCCCTGCACTGGGCCTGCCGTGAGGGCCGCTCCACCGTGGTGGACATGCTCATCATGCGGGGCGCCCGCATCAACGTTATGAACCGCGGTGACGACACCCCGCTGCATCTGGCGGCCAGCCATGGGCACCGGGACATTGTGCAGAAGGTACTGGGTGGGGCTGCCCCCCACCGAGCCCCCCGCAACTGTGCTAGGGCTACCCCCTGCCAGCCCCCACCCCTTTGAGGGGGCTCCCCCACCCCTGTGCAGGGGCTCCCCCCGTCAAGCCCCCCTGCCAGCCCCCACCCTGAGGGGGCCCCCCCCACTGAGCCCCCCCCAGCCAGCTCCCTGCCCCTGTGCAGGGGTTCCCCCGCCCCTGTGTTGGGGCTCCCCACAGCTAGCACCCCGTATGGGGATAGTTTCTCCCCCCCCAATGCTGCCTGCCCCTACAGCCAGTGCTCTGGCCCCTCCCTGTGGCTCCCCCTACTGAGAGCATCCACTTTACAGGCAGCCCCCTCCCCCCAGCCAGTGCCCTGCCCTTTCCCTCAGCATGCAGAGGCTGGAGCTGGGGTGTCTGGAGGGAGTGTGTGTGTGTCCCCGCCGTCCCCCCCCCCCCCCCCCCACTGAGGCTGCTGTCTCTTCCCTCCCAGCTGATCCAGTTCAAAGCAGACATCAATGCAGTGAATGAGCATGGGAACACGCCGCTGCACTACGCCTGCTTCTGGGGGCACGACCAGGTGGCTGAGGTGAGCAGGGCCCCACAAGCAGGGGTCAGGGTGGAATGGGGGGCTGGGCACTGGGTTCTCACCCTGTCCCTGCCCCCACAGGACCTGGTGAGCAGCGGGGCCCTTGTCAGCATCTCCAACAAATATGGCGAGATGCCTGTGGACAAGGCCAAGGTACCACTGCGCGAACTGCTGAAAGGTAGGAACTCCCCGCCCCTGCACCCCCCACCCCTGTGACCCCCCCCTCCCACCCCGCACCCCCACGTGACCCCCTACTTCTGCTCCCCCTGCCCCAATGATCCCCACCCCCTAATCCCTTTGCCCCAACTACACCAAGTTACCCCCCCAACTATCCCATCTCCAACCTCCCCCCTCATTTCTGATCCTGCCACCCTGCACCCCCGTCCCGCCATGCTCCCTCAGCTCTATTGCTAGCCCAGGGCTCTGTTGTTTTGCTCTCCAAGACTTAAAGGTGTGAAACTCTTCCACGGTGGGACTGGGAACAGTACTCAGGCTCAGGGCTTTGCTCTTCCTAGCAGATACTCCAATGCATTCATTCCAACGTTGGAAGTTTGTTGATCAAAACCCAGAAAGAACAAGAAACCAAAACAAGCCAAGCTGGCCTTGTGTTTGTTTTGCATAATCAAACCCTGAGTCGTTTTGGAGGCAGATTGTGAGAGTTTCATTTTACCATCTGCCTGTCTTTGCGGGAAAGGAAGAGGTTAATTTTACTCTGTCCTGCTGTGCGAAGGGATCCACTTCTGTTTGTTAGAAACAGCCCCAGCATGGAGAAGAAAGGATAGAAAAGGTGGGGGGCATACAGCGTTCGTTGGGGTTCATGGAACACTGGGTGGCTGTTGGATGCTTTGGGATGGCAGGTTAGAAGGGCCCACTAGGGTCAGCTGGTCTGACTCCCACCATTATGCAGGATTTGTTGGGTCTAACCTATCCCAGCCTCCTTTGGAAACCTCCAGCCAAGGAGTTCCCATGACCTCCCGAGGCCTTCACAAGACCAGTAGGACAATGGAACAGTGAGGAAGTGGCTCCTGACTACAACCCATGTAGCTCTGGAGCCTGGCTCCTGTGAGGAATGTCACCTCGCTGGGTCACTTCTCCTTGGACAGGGCAGGATTGGTGGGCTGCTGCATCTCCCTGGGCTGTGTGCTCCATACAGTTGATTTCAGGATCCTGTGAAAAGCGAGAGAGGGGATAGGAGGAAGGAAGAGGGGGGCAGAAAGTAACAAGGGAGGGAGACAGAACGGCTCTTAGGCGCCTCAAGAGAGACCCTGCTGGCTGGCCTGCATCTCCCAGCCTGGGGGCAGGAACAAGGAGCTGAGCGTTTCTCTGTACCCCAAACAGGAAGATGGTAAAGGGCCAGCATAGTTCAGCTCATTATTTCGTTCACCAATTAAACTCACCTCTGTGCACCTCATGGCCCTTGAGCGATGTCAGCTAGGCCCCCTTGGCCGGCTCAGTGCAGACTGGGTGCTGCTCTTGCATCTGCTTCAACAGTCCGTAGGAAAACTACTCGACCGATTTTCTGTAGTTAGTTCCCCAGCAGACAGAAATGACTGGCCCAGTGGTCACAAGAGCCCTGAGGTTCAGTTCTGGCTGCTCCGGCCTGCCCCGCCCAGCCCCATAGTGCTCAATGTCTCCATCTCCCCAGAGCGTGCAGAGAAGCTGGGCCAGAGCCTGACCAAGATCCCCTACAAGGACACCTTCTGGAAGGGCACCACTCGCACGCGGCCCCGTAAGGACCCGGGCCCCGGCTGGGACGGGGGAGGAACGTGTGGGTGTCCCCCAGGAGGCAGCTTGGGGCACGTCCGGTGGGTTTGTGTAGGGGGGAGGAGGGCAAAGTCCCTCCATAGGGAGGGAGCCCCAGGGTGGGGGAGATTGAGTGTGGGGATCCCCCAGTGCTCAGCCCCCCACCCCCTTCTTGGTGCAGAGAATGGCAGAGGGCGGGGTGTGTGCAGGGGTCCCTGGGGTGCGACAGTGTCTCCCTTTCTCATGGCAGGAAACGGGACCCTGAACAAACTGGCCGGTATAGACTTCAAGCAGCTGAGCCTGGGCCACAAACTCAACGAGAACCAGTCAGGAGAGGTGGGTGGGGGGCATGTGTGGCGGGCCCCGGGGGGTAGGAGCCTCTGCCTGGCCAGGGAGAGGGGGCCAGCCCCACAGTGGGGCTGCTCCCTGCACAGGGCCTGGGACCGTCCCTCAGCATCTCGTTGCCCAGCTCCCCTCTGGGCCATGGGGTAGGAGCCCATCCCTGCCCCTTGGGGGGTAGGAGAGGAGACTCCATTAACAAATGAGGGGCATGGCCACTGGCAGTGGGGGGACGGGGCATGTAAGTACCTAGTGGTCAGGCTGTGTCCCTGCCCTGCCCGACCCTGACACACGTCCCCACCCACCCATCTGCTGGCTCACCCCAGCCAACCCTGTCCCCTGCCCCTCCGACTAACCCTGTCCTGTCGCTGCTCTGTCCCCATCTCCGCCCGGCTCCCCCCATCCCTGACTGACACCCCGACTGACCCTGTCCCTGGCTCTGCCCTGCCCCCCGGCTGACTCTGTTCTGTCTCCCTGCAGCTGTGGAAGGGGCGCTGGCAGGGCAATGACATCGTTATCAAAGTGATGAAAATTCGGGACTGGACAACACGGAAAAGCCGAGACTTCAACGAGGAGCATCCCAAGCTCCGGTAGGTGCTGGGGACCCTGGGACTGGCAGGGGCAGGGAGCTCACTGTTCTCACATTCCTCTCTCTTCCAGGATCTTCTCACACCCCAATGTTCTGCCAGTGCTGGGGGCCTGCCAGTCACCCCCCGCCCCGCACCCAATCATCATCACGCACTGGATGCCGTACGGCTCCCTCTACAACGTCTTACACGAGGGGACGAGTGAGTTTCAGGGCCGGGAACGTGCCGCACGCTCCTAGGCCAAGGAAAACCACTGCAGGGTGGGGGAGACACGACATGACACCTTCTGGTACTAGAACTGGCCCAGAATTCACCCCTGGGGCCTGTCCTACCTGGCCTTCAGCACTTGGGGGCTGCGGGAGTCCCATCCTGCAATTGCCTTAGTCAGTCCCAGCCTCTAGCACCCCCTCACCGTGTTCTACACACGCAGCACAGACACGCCCCCATCCCATTCGCCACGTCCCCCAGCGCCGGCCTCAGTCCTGCACCTGCCCCTTCCACTCCCCTCATCCAGCTGTCCCTGGTGCCAGCCCTGTGTTCCTCTCCCCTTGTCCCTCTATCCGTCCCCCGGTACCAGCCCCGCTCCCCTCATCCAGCCGTCCCTGGTGCTGGCCCCACGTCCCACTCCCCTAGTCCCTCTATCCGTCCCCATCAGTGCTGGCATTGGCGCCACTTCCTTCATCTGTCCATATCCCTGGCAGCAGCCCTGCATCCAGCTCCCCTAGTCCCTCCATTCCCCTGGTGCTGGCCCCACCTCCCACCCCCCCGCGCTGATGCTCACTGTCTCCCTGCAGACTTTGTGGTGGATCAGATGCAAGCAGTGAAGTTTGCCCTGGACATCGCCCGGGGCATGGCCTTCTTGCACACACTGGAGCCCCTCATCCCACGCCACAATCTCAACAGCCGCAGCATCATGGTGAGTGCAGGGGCATGGGGCTCTCAGCACTCCAGGGGGCCAGGCTGCTGGCTGACCGCCTCTCTCCCTGCAGATCGACGAGGACATGACGGCGCGTATCAGCATGGCCGACGTGAAATTCTCCTTCCAGTGCCCAGGCAGGATGTATGCCCCAGCCTGGGTGGCGCCTGAGGGTGAGTGCCAGGAACCTGTGGGTGTTACCACAGCTCTACCCCTCCCAAGAGGGGGCTGCTACCTCCTGGCCTGGTGGCTGGATGCCCCTTCCTGGGGTGCGCTCTCCCTGACCCCTCCCCCGCACTACGCTCATAGCTCTCCCGCTGGCTTCCCTGCAGCACTGCAGAAGAAGCCAGAGGAAATCAACCGGCGCTCGGCGGACATGTGGAGCTTTGCAGTGCTGCTGTGGGAGCTGGTGACACGCGAGGTGCCCTTCGCAGACCTGTCCAATATGGAGATTGGCATGAAGGTGAGTGGGGAAGCAGGGCCCAGCCCCCCACAGCTCACTGGAGAGAGGCTGGGGTGGCCCACAGGCCCAGCTGCTCGTGTCACCCACAGGGCGTGGGTGGGAAGGATCCAGCGGGGGGTGGCCTTGGTGCAGGCCTGTCCCCAGCTCTCATCCTGCTTGCCTCCAGGTGGCACTGGAGGGGCTACGCCCGACCATCCCGCCTGGCATCTCCCCACACATCTGCAAGTTGATGAAGATCTGTATGAATGAGGACCCTGCAAAACGGCCCAAGTTCGACATGATCGTCCCCATCCTGGAGAAGATGCAGGAGAAATAGGGGCCAGCCCCCTGCTGCTTGCTGCTGCCAAGCTGCCCCCACCCCATCCAAGTGCCTTCAGGAGGTGCCCCGCCCTTCCCAGCAGGCGGTGCTGGTGCTTTCCCAGACCCTGCAACCTGAGCCGGCCACAGACACATGGTACGGATGGTGCTGTCTCCCCTGGAGCCGCCCTGCAAGCTTCCTGCTCCAGCCACCAACCCTGAGGCTCCCAGGACCCACTGCACAACAGCCACTTCCACCCTTCCCCACAACTGTGGGTACAGGCTGGCCCTGGGGCCTGGCCTGAGCCAGCACCTGCTAAGGGGTGAGGGTGGCTATTAGTCACAAGGCTAAGGTCAGGCCTTGGAGCCACCCAGCACCTTACGCCTCTCCTCGCTTTCACAGGCACAGAACGACACCTCACCCCTCTTAATATTATATATAAATTACCCCCATCCCAGTGCCCTCCTCTCAGGACAGGGCCTCACTTGTCTGCCTGCACCTAGTGCTGTTCTGGCTTTGTGCTTCACCTTTTAAAGTAATTTCCAACCAGGCCACATGGAAGAGCTGCCAGCTGAAATAAACCTTTTGTTATGAAAACTAGCCCTGTGTGATTCACCCAGCAAGAACACTGTCCCCAAAGAGAATCTCAAGGAGTTCTTGGGGCGCAGGGCTCTGGCCTGTTAGAGAGGGGGTCAGGCTAGATGTTCACAATGAGCCTGTCTGGCCTTGGATGGGCGGGGGGGGGGGACACAAATCCTCCGGCTGTCCTCTGGGGCACAGGGCTCTCCCTGCTGTGACCCCCAGAGCTGGGGGTGCCCCTAGCTTAGTGTCCTCTGGCCTGCGATCCCTTCCCAGCCTAGAACTCAGAGGGAGTTGCAGGAGTTTTGAGGAGGAGCTGAGCTCAGCTCTTGCTGCATGCTGATCCTAGAGCACTGCTTACCCCTGTGGGACCAGGTGGGAGCACATGGCCATGCACACACAGCTGGCATGTCTCTCTCCCAACTATGGGGTGGGGCCAGCCCCTCATTCCACATACCTGGCACAGGCAATGAGGAGCCTCAGAGCAGGGCATGGGGAGCCCCCAAGGTTCAGCCATTTGGCCTGCAGGGCCCATGCAACAGCAGCACCATCTGTAGCATCCAGAGGTCAAATGCATCCACCAACCAGCCCAAGGCCCCAAACCCCAAAATGTGTTAGACACAGAACCCAGGATGGGGGAGTTCTCCAGCCTGCTACCCTCCCCCCACAAGCGTGTGAGAATGAGGTTAGCTCCCCTGCACTGACATACAGCACCTGCGCCAATCCACATTCTCCATTCCCAGAGCAGAGCCTGAGGGGCTGTGTGTCCCACCGACACCAGCCCCTGCACCCTAGGCCAGGGCAAGGCATTAGCAAGGGCAGAGGCAGCAAACAGCCCCTCACACACAAACCACCAGCCAACATCAACTGTTTAATAACAGACCAGAGCAGAGCTCCTGCCCTTCACCCATCGAGGGGCAGGGCCTGCGGCTCAGCTCGGACGCTAGGTGAAATAGTGCGGCTTCTTCACATTGATGCCATATTCTGCAAGCGCTGGCATCAGGTCCTCCATGGTCAGCGTGTACTTCTTATCCTGCAGGGACAGGAGGCAGTGTCAGCAACAGCAGGGAAGCTGCTGCTGGGCACCCCCCTACCCCGTCCCCTTGAAGAGACAAGGTGGGGCAGGGAATTGGACCACCTTATGTTGGAGACAGAGACAAGCTGTCCCCCTTACACAGAGCTCAACAGCTCTTAACAGTGACCTATACTTCCTGAGCAAACACAAGAAACAGCACATCCTCCCCAGGGATCTCAGTGGCCAGACTCTCTGCAGCCAGACTTCAGAAAGGCTAAGGAACCACAATCACCACGTGCTCCCATACACTGGAAGAAAGTCACCTGGAAATCATACAAGAAATCCCAGGCAGCCTGAGGACAGCCATCCGACATTCACTCCAAGTGTCACGGTGAAATACAAGCTTTGCCTGGCTTGGATTTCCCAGACCTGAAGCAGAGCTCTGTGGAAGCTCAAGCCTCTCAAGAGGAGCTGGTGCAATAAAAGACTTTACCTCATCCACCTTGTCTCTCTAATATCCTGGGACCAACACTGCATACTACAAAGAAGAGTTTTTCCAGGCACTTGACCATTCCTGGTGCCTTTGTCTGAGCCCCTCTAGTTCTGCCCTATCCTGTGAGAGACGCGACCAATCCTGCAGCATCCAGATAGGGCCACATCACTGCTTGTTTCAAAGGCATTAGAATATTCTCCGTCCTATTCCTTATACTACTAAACATGGTTTGCTTGTTTTGCCTGCAGTAGTGCACAGAGGGGAGGTCTCCATTGCCCGCACTGACACCCAGCTCCCTTCCCTTAGCCAATACAATTCATTTAAACCCTGTGAGGTGTATGAGGAGTTCACAGTTCTTCAGTGGCTTTACTTTGCATGTAACCATGTTGAATTTCATTTGGCCACCCGTGGGAGGGCCTTGTGCCCAAGCCAGAGGAACAGCTCCCCTGGGACAGGGTCTTCCCCTGCCCTGCTGGCTGTCCCCTCACAGCCTCTTCCCAGGGCAGACCCTCACCTTACTCTTGTTGCGGGAGCTGCCGGAAGCTGTGCCCTTCATCTTGCAGTGTTGCAGGGCATCATTGGCAATGTCCGAAATAAACTTCTGGGCAGCCAGTGAGATGAGACGAATGCTGCAGTCAGAGAAAGCACACTGAGTATGGGTGGCCAGGGCTGACAAGTGCCTTCTGGACCCCAGAGCACCAAGACCTAACATGGGGGGTCTCTACTCGGGGTGGCTGAAGATTGTGCAAATAGTACCATGCATCACTTACATGCGCGGATCAGAGGCCTCAAATCCAGCTCTGTTGAGGTAGTAGCCTGTGACAGCATCTGGGATCTGAGAAGAAGGGAAAGTATTAAAGGGGACAAACTTTTAACTACCCCTCCACCCCAACAGTAAAGCCCTTACCCCAAACCACTCACACAGTGGCACTAACAAGGCTCAAACCCCTAATTCCCCAGACCCTGGAGTCCTGGATCCCAGCCCCCCGAGCCAGGGGTGGAACCATGGAGTCCTAGCCCCCAGCCCCATACCGTAGGGGTATAGTCCTCCAGCTGCATCAGGAAGTCGACCAGGGGAGTGGTGGAGACCACGGGTTTGACATCTCCGTTGGCCGCGCTGGGGGGTACGTAGACCCCGTTGGACAGGGGCCCGTCGGAGGGGGCTGCAGCCACCACCGTGGAGATGGGCCCTGCGAGAGAGCGTGGGTCAGGGCTGACCAGAGACAAGCAGTGACACCGCCCCACCCCCCCCAGAAGCCTGGTCCCCACACCCTGGACTAGTCCTTCCACCTCTGGGAGCCCAGGCCCCGTACTACCCCCTCCCCCGCCGGGACCCCCCCTTGGAACCCCGCTCCTCGCAACCCGCCCCTGGTGTACCCCTTCCCCCCCCCCCGGGAAGCCCGGTTCCCTCGGACTACCCCCTCCACCCCCAGGCCCCGTACTACCCCCTCCCCCGCCGGGACCCCCCCGGGAACCCCGCTCCTCGCAACCCGCCCCTGGTGTACCCCTTCCCCCCCCCCGGGAAGCCCGGTTCCCTCGGACTGCCCCCTCCACCCCCAGGCCCCGTACTACCCCCTCCCCCGCCGGGACCCGCCCTTGGAACCCCGCTCCTCGCAACCCGCCCCTGGTGTACCCCTTCCCCCCCCCCCCGCCGGGAAGCCCGGTTCCCTCGGACTACCCCCTCCACCCCCAGGCCCCGTGCCACCCCTCCCCCGCCGGGACCCCCCCTGGGAACCCCGCTCCTCGCAACCCGCCCCTGGTGTACCCCTTCCCCCCCCCCCCGGGAAGCCCGGTTCCCTCGGACTGCCCCCTCCCCCGCCGGGACCGAGCCCCCCTCTCACCGGGCCCCCGCACGCCGGGCCCCCCCTCGGCGCCCCGCGCCCCGCCCCCCGCCGGCACGGGAGGCCCCAGGGCCGCGCTGCCCCCGGCGGCCGGGCTCGCTTTGCTCTCGGGGGCCGGGAGCGGGGCCGGGGCCGCGGGGGCGGGGTCAGGCTCCGCGCTGCCGCTCATGGCGTTCGCGGGCCGCCCTGCCGTCGCCGATTGCGTAGCGCTGCCCGTCACCCGCACTACGTGCTTTGCGCAGCATTGCCGCCTTGATTGGCCAAGAGAGCTGTCACACAAACCAAATCCCGCCCTGCTGCTCTGATTGGACAATGTGTTCCGCTCCCCGCCCCGCAAGAGTCCAGGAGCGGAGCGGCGTCCCGCGCGCGGACCCAGAGAGGTGGTGGCGCCGCAGCTGGGCGGGCGGGGCTAGCCGGCCCCACGTGACTGAGACCGGAAGTGCCGGGGGTGTGCTCTGTTCTGGGGGGGCTGTTCCAGGTGGGGGTGGGGTGCTCTGTCCAGGGGGGCTGCTCAGCTCGGGTGGGGGAGGCTGCCTGCTGTGTTCAGAGAGCAGGCAGGATGCTCTGTCTGGAGGGAGTAGGGGGCAGTTCCAGGTTGCGAAAGGGGGGCTGTTCCAAGTGGGGGACCCAGTTGCTGTTTGGGGGGGGTGCAGTTCCAGCTGGCAGAGGGGGCCAGGATGCTCTGTTCTGGGGGGGCTTGTTCCAGGTGGAGAAAGTGAGCAGTATGCTGTGTTGGGGGAGCTGTTCCCAATGATAGAGGGTGAAGGGGGGGTGTCCTGTTCCTGGGGGAACCTCTCTGTCCTGGGCAGGGGAGGGTGAAAGAGGGGACACCCTGTTTCCGGTGGGGAAAAGGGTTCTGCACTGTTCTGGATGGGGAAGGTTGAAGGTGGCTCCCCTGGTTCCCAAGGGGAGTGTCAGGGAGGGGGAGTGTCATGGATCCCCAGGATTGGCAGTACACCCCAGCTTTAGAGCAGTCCCTGGGAAGAGCCCGTTATGTACCAGACCCCCTGAGGTCTCCCTCTCTCTTTAGGCCAGGACTCACGCCCCCCTGGCCTGCACCCTGGCCTCCAGAACCTCTGCATCCCAGGCTGAGCTCTACTCAGTAGATCCAAGCAGAGTCCTGGGGGAGTCTAAGGCACGCAGGTCTGAGCAGTGATGCTCACAGCATTGCTGACACAGTGGGGTTTGTTAGACACCTGGCACAAGGCCCTGGGAGTTCTTAGGGTAGTCCAGAGATCTGAAGGGAAAAGCACAGACCATGCTGGCCAGCCCAGAGCCCAGCCAGGCTGCAGTGAACCCCTTTCTCCAGCCCCTGAGTCTCTCCTTGGTCAGGTCACAGGTGAGAGCCCCACCTCCCATCCCCCCTCACACCTTCCCCAGGCCGTGCTCCTTGAGCTGCGTTCTTTTCAGCTTCCCTGCAGAGAGGTGGGGAGTCATCCTGTGGGGGCTCTGGGTGCCAGATGTCACTATCCAGGTGACTGGATTAACAATGCAACATCCAGAGGAAACTGAGGCACGCCCAGGGATCTAGAAATATTACCCCAAATTCCCACTTCATCAAAGGGAGGGTACCCAGCCCCATGCAGGTGGAAGTGAAAGGGGGCACCCTGGTCCCTGTGCATGCCCTGTTCCAGAAGAGTGAGGCGGAGGGGCCCTTGTTCCAGGCAGGGGTTGGTGAACCAGGTGCAGTGTGAGAGGACCCATGCGGCTCCTAGGGGGCCTCTGGGTACCAGCAATCCCTGTCTCGCTCTGGGGCTCCCTGCAGCAAATCCAGTCAAGCCAGGCTGCTGAGGGAGGCTTTTATTGCACAATACTCAGTATGTGCAGCAGCCCCACCCAGCCTTTTTCTCACAAGGGAACAAATTGTTATCTGCCTGGGCGACTGAATTGGATCCCTTAGGTTAGCATACAGAGGCCCAGGTTAACACGTGTTCAGCGAGGCCCACACGTGGCCAGGTCTCCTCAGCTGTGCTGCTGTCAAAGCCAGCTTGGCAATCTGGCTCTGTCCCTTTGGGGGCCTGCTCTGCGCTAGCGCATTAACTCAGTTTAACTACATGGGGTGTGAAAAACCCACCAAACTGAGTGGCCCTAAATCCCCATCACCCTAGCTACACCTGCTCTTGGGGAAGTGGATTACCTGCAACACCAGGAGAACCACTGTGTAGACAAGCACATCTCTCCAAGGGCCAGCCACTGACACCTTCCTGCTTTGTTCTCCAGCTGGAGGCTGTGCCAGGGATGGGGAAACCTGCTAGGCTGAACCTCCCGGCCCTTCCGCTCCCCTTGTGTGTCTGACTCCTCGAGCGACAGGGTTTGTTTCAGCCAGTCCTTTAATGACCCATTCATAACACCCAACAGTCACCCAAAGGCCTCAGCTCTCCAGTTCTGCTTTACACTGTCCATAATTGGGCGCAGCACAGAGGGAAACGAAGGGACACCTAGGAATCCCAAAACTCAGACCAAAATTCCCAAAGTCCATGAAGCAGCAAATAGCAGCAGCCGGGTTTTATTCACCCAACCCCCCAGCCAGCCCATCCCTCCACCCTGCTGCACCACCAGATACACTCTAGAGCCAAGACCTTTATTGCCAGTGGGGGCTAGGGTGAGCCTTGCTCTCACTTCTTTCCCTGAGGAAAGTTCATGTAAGAGCATCTCCCCTCCCTGTGTGGGACTGCCGCAAAGCAGCTCCCACTGTGTCACCCTCTTGGGGGCCTGGGACCAGGCAGAGGAATACACCACTCAGCTGCCACACTGGACTGCAGAGCAGCAGGCCTGAGCGCGAAGTAGGGGGAAGCCTGAGCTGTTTCTTTCCAGGAGGCCCTGAATCCCTGCCTGCTCAGTATGGTAAAGGGGCCTTTAGGCCCTGCCCAGCAGGAGCAGCAGTGACCTGCCCCTTGGTCCTACAGCTCGGAGGAAAGTGCCCCATCTCAGGTTAGAAGTGGTAGTAGGGAGGGGGCGAGAACGGGGATGGTCCTGCCTGCTGCATACTCCCCTCTGGCCCCAGCCCTTTCCTCCTGCTGCTGGCATCACGGGTTGAGCAGAGCTTTCAGAAGCTGTGGGAAGTTGGGGGTGCCCCAGCCTGAGACAGGGTCCCAGGAGGGGCCAGCACAGAACCCCTGCCCTTCCACTGCTGCATCCAGACATGACAGGTGGCAGCCCTGGGTGACCTGGGGAGTCAGAGAGCTTGGTAAGTGCATGCTGCAGCCGCTAACTGCCCTGACCGCATGCGGGCAAGCACAGAGCCAGGTGCAGGGGGAGGGGGATCACCGCCCTGCAGAGCGGGAGTTCCCGCTACAGGACACCCCAAAGCTGGAGCTGGAGAAGCCCCAGGCAGGCTGCCCTCTCCTCTGGATCTAAGGCAAACCAGGTGGGATCCTCTCTCCCTCCACCCTTAGACAGGGCTCATCTTTCCAGCCCCAAGGCCTGGATCCTCCCCTTGCATGGAGCCCACAGCTGCTGACACTTCACCCCTCAGCACCACTCACGTCATAGAAGGCAGCAGTAGGCCCCTTCTCCTGCAGTTTGTAGAGCGCCGGGTTCAGGAAGCCCAGAGGCGGCAGACCTTTCTGCAAACGGCGGTCGTTGATCAGGGCCATAATGCCCCCCACTACGGGGGTGGAAGCCTGGCGGGGGGGGGGGGGGGGGGAGAAAGGTGCATCAGGGCCCTGGGAACATGGGGGGGGGGGGCTCAGAGCCCACGGCCCAGCCTAGGGCTGCTCCTTACCGATGTCCCAGATACCCAGGGCAGGGGGATGCGGTTGGTCACCACCCAGTAGTTGTCGGACAGGGCAGCCAGGTCGGGGTAGGCACGACCGCTGCTGTTGTAGTAGGAGCGGGGTGGCAGCTTTGGAGCTGAGCGCAAGAAATTCCTGACAGCCGCAGCCTGGAAGACACAGATGGGAGGGAAACCTCACAACTGGGCCCTGCCCCTCCACCCCACCAGCCACCATCTTGCCCCTTCACCCCACCCCTTCCCCTCACCCACCCCCCAGCCACCATCCTGCCCCTTCCCCCCACGCCCCCAACCTGCCAGCCACTGCGCTGCACACCCCACACCTCAGCCCCAGCCCCACGCACCTGGTAGTCAGGCATAGGGAAGATGTTGCTGAAGCCCCCGCCGCTGATATAGTCCGTCACCTCCCAAGTCACTCGGAAGGGGTTCTTAAAGGCTGTGCCACCCACCGTGGTCACATAGGGGCTGTGGGGACAGGTGGGGGAGCTGCACTGGCCAGGCCACCAGAGAGAACTTCTCATTGGGGGCCAGCAACTCCCACTAACAGAGACACTAATGCTGCAGGAGCCCTCACTTTTCTGGCCTTGCAAGCCCCACTGCCCCCTAGAGCCAGCAGTTCTCAGGGCTCCCTCAGGCCCCCAGTTCTCAGTCAGTCTATATAGGACTCTAAATCCCTTTCCATTCCCTGGGGAACCCTCCAGCCTTCCCCGACTGGCCTTCCCCTCCAGACCTGCCCCCGGCCAGCCTGCCCTGTCTCACCTGCCCCTCCAGTCTTCCCTGCCCAGTCTGCCTTCACCTCCAGCCTTCCCGACCTGGCCTCCCCCCATCCGGCCTGCCCCACCTGCCCCCACCTGGCCTGCCCCCATCCATCCGTCTCTCGCCACCTCCCCTGCTCTCACCCTCCCATCTTGTCTGTGTTGTTGCTCCCCAACAGGCGTATCTCTGCCAGAGCAGCCACAAACCTCCCTGCTGGGGCTATGCCAGGAGCACTCAGCCCACGGCAGAGCAGGGCCAGGAGCTGTAACAAACTGCGCCGCCCCCTGGCAGCTTAGCCAGGGTTACAGCATTGTCTGCCCGAGACTTCCCAGCCCTTCCTCCCACCCCCCCGTTACCTGGAGGCTGGGAAGCTGGGCCGGAAAGTGTGGCTCCCTCCAGCAAGCTTTCTGCAGCCAGCTCCCGCATCACCTGCAAGGCAGGAATATGGGATCAGCCTGGCCCATGGGTGGCCTGTGAGGCCTGGACCCTTCTTGGGACCAGGCACCCATCTCCCCACCCCAGTGCTGCAGGGAGTGACCAGGGACTCCTGGGTCCCAGCAGAGTCCATACTGCACAGCCAGCAGGATCCATGCACTCCCAGGGAGGAAGGCAGCCCAGGGCAAAAGGCACTGGCAGGCTGCACGTACCTGAGGCAAAGAGCACAGTCAAGCCCCGCGCAGCAGCCTTCATGAACTCCACGTTGAGGCGCTCCATGTAGGCCCAGGACAGGCTGTCCTCATCATCCCCGTAGCTCACCGAGTGCACCCAGGGCACCGAGGACATGTTACTGAGCAGCAGCAGCCAGGCCAGGAAGGGCTCCTGGCTCTCATGCCTCCCTGCAAGGGGCAGCAGAGAAGGGATCAGCCCCCATCCAGAGCCTCCATCCCCATGGGGCAGAGCAGAGAAGGCTCAGGAGAGGGAAAGCAGTGCAGGAATACAACATGGGTTAGAGTAATTCTACCCCCCAGGTCTCATCCTGGGCATTAAGAGAGACGATATAATATCCCTGCCAGAACCGTTACTCACCACACTCACTGCAGCCAGAGAACGGCCAGTCCCTCTTTTAGTCTGGCTAAGTTCTTGGCCTCAGAGGCATCCTGTGGCAGGGAGTTCCACAGGCTAATTACATACACCATGAAAAAGTATTTCCCTTCCATGTCACTGATTGTTCCCATGCTGAGAGACAGGGAAAACAGAAGCCCCCAATCTCCCCTTCTCTTGACCAAACAGTAGTGACAGACTTTTCTCATGTCACTTCTCATTCGTTTCACTTCTCCCACTGGTTTCAATCTCTCTTGCACCCAAGAGAGATAAAAAGAGCTGGCCTGGCCAAGGAGCAACGTGAACCACTATGTTCATTGGCAATCAGTTCTGGAGCACTGGGGAAGATCCACAGGACTGGAAGAAAGCTCACGTTCTGCCAATATTCAAAGAGACCGTAAGTAGGACAGCCAGGGAAATTATAGGTCTGCCAGTGATCTTGAGTAAGATAATGGAGTGGCCGATACAGGACTCGATTAATAAAGAATTAAAGGAGGATAACAATTAATGCCAGTCAACATGGGTTTATGGAAATGAGAACTTGTCAAATGATTTTTTTTCTATGAGATATGCATTTGGTTGATAAAAGGGAATAGTGTTGATGTAATATCATTAGATTTCTGTCAAGCATTTGATTTGGTACTGCATGACATTTTGATTAAAAAAACTAGAAAGATATAAAATTAACATAGCACACATTCAGCTGATGAAAAGCTGGCTAACTGCCATGTCTCAACATGTAATTTAAACTAGGAATTATCAAGCAGGTACATTTCTAGTCGGGACCTGCAGGAATCAGTTATTGGCCCTACACTATTCGCATTTGTGTCAAAGACCTGGAAAGACAAATTGTTACTGATAAAATTTGTAGATAGACGAGGTGGGCAAGGTGATATCTTCTATTGGACCAACATCCGTTGGTGAAAGAGACGAGCTTTCAAAGTACACCAAGCTCTGCTCCAGGTCTTTTGTCTCTTTCTCCAACGGATGTTGGTCCAATAAAAAAATACACTCACCCATCTTGTCTCTCTAGCATCCTGGGACCCACACGGCTACAAGAACAGTGCAAAGTTTGTGGATGACACAAAGATTGGAGGAGGGGTAAATAAAAATGAACAGCGGTAAAAAACCCATTAGTACTAGAACTAGGGGTGCAGCAGCACACCCTGGCTTG
The DNA here is from genome assembly GCF_025201925.1 of Gopherus flavomarginatus. Classification (NCBI taxonomy): domain Eukaryota; kingdom Metazoa; phylum Chordata; order Testudines; family Testudinidae; genus Gopherus; species Gopherus flavomarginatus. The sequence continues at coordinate 380,185,405 of NC_066617.1, forward strand.
AAGTGGTTTCCATTATATGCAAGGTTTACAGTTTGGTTCTCAGCACCCCCACTATACAAAATTGTTCCAGCACCCCTGTAAAAAAATACAAAGTGATCTGGACTGCTCGGTAAACTGGGTGCCAACAAACAATATGCATTTTCATCTGGCCAAAGGTATACTTGTAGGAATGAAGAATGTAGACCATTCTTAGAGGCTGGGAGGGGGGACTCCAGCCTAGGCTGCAGTGTCTCTGTAAAGGAGTTGGGGTCATGTTGGATAATCAGCTGAACATGAACTCCCAGTGCGATGCTGTAGCCAACGGCTAATGCGATCCTTGGATTTATAAACGGGAATCTCAAGGAGAAACAGGGAGGTTATTTTACTGCTGTATTTGACACCGGTGCAACTGCTGCTGGAACTCTGTGCCCAGTTCTGCTGCCCACAAATCCGCATAGATGTTGAGAAGTGTCGAAGGGTTCAGAGATGAGCCAAAAGAATGATGTGAAGATTGAAAAACCTGCCTTCTAGTAACTGAGATCATTAACAAGGGGCTGGTGTAAGTGGCGAGTTAGTGCCATCAAGCCTGCGTGTGAATCTACTGCACATTCATTTGCCATGTGGATCCTGCTACAGCAAAGTACAAGTTCCCAGTGCACTTTCCTGTCCCTCCAAGTGCAGGACAGAACTTTCAGTGCAAGGTAGCAGGGGCCACATGGCAAGCTGGTACGCTGCAGATTCACACCCTGGCGTGCCGTGCACCAGCTCGCTGTGTAGATGAGTCAAAGAGAAGGTTACGGGCTGACTTGATCACAGTCTATCAGTACCTACAGCCTTTTCATAATGGACTTTTCAGTCTAGCAGAGAAATGGACAAAAAGAACCAGTGGCTTGAAGCATGAAATTTACACCGGAAAGAAGAAAAACACAGTGAGGATAATAAACTAGTGGAACAAATTCCAAGGACTGTGGTGGATTCTCCATCCCTGGCAATTCTTAACACAGGACTGAAGTCTGGCTGTCTAGAAGATCTGTTCTAGTTAAACAGGAGTGAAAGCCGTTCTCTTGCCTGGTTTAGGTCAGAAAGGAGGATCTCAACAGCCCCTTGGGCTTTATAATCTGGAGTTTTTCACCTTCCCTGGAGTTCCCTGAGTTCTGCACCAGCCTGGGTGAGATGGGGCCAGCCCCGCCATGTCCACATGAGGCCACACAGCTGCCTCATACCAAGGCAGCAGAATAGTCTCTGCATAGTTCTCTCCGCTCTTATGCAGCGGAACACCTACACCTTGTTTATTTGCCCACACCTGGGCATCGAGTAAAGGTCTCCATGAGCCCAGGTCCCTTCCCTGAGATGAAGGGGTTAATTTGGACCCTGTAAGAGGTAGGAGTATGCACACACACCCCTCCCACTTCACACATTACTTTGCATTTGAAATGGGATTTCATCTGCGGTGGTGCTGTCCCTTCCCCTGGCTGGGTTTGATCTCTGAAGTTCCACAGTCCCCTCTGCTCCTGACTCCCCCCTCTTCTTCTCTCCCACTTTCCTGAACACTAATAAATACTGTGCTTCCAAGATGGGAGCTAGTCCAGAACCTTCAGCCCCTGCTGTGGGGAGAATTTAACTCAGCTCTTTGCTTTCTGACTCCTGGCCAATTCTGATCCAGGGCAGAACTTTGCCTCTTACCCCCAGTGACTTAGGGGTAACCCTGGCAAAGGCCTGTTGCAGCATATAGGTTGCCTGGGTCCCCTTTACCCACGTACCTTCACTTTACCGACAGGCTCAAAGAGCTCAGAGATCAGCCTCCAGGCCAGCTGCCTCCAGCTGGGAGGAAAGGGGATGGGGGGCATTTATGGCAATTGCTTCGGGTGGAGATGCTGGCAGAGGAAAAGGATACCAGCAGCATGGGGGGGGGAGGGGGTGGCAGAGGGTCAGGCTCACGTCAGGGGTGGAGATACCAGCTGCAGGGGCATCAGGGGAGTTACATGGTTAGGCTTATATCAGGGGTGATGTCGGTATCTGTGTGGGGTTCAGTACCTGTGGGGGAAGCACGCGGGGGGCACACAGGGAGGCCTCTGTCAGATGGGGTCAGTACCCATGTGGGAGGGCGCAGGCCCGTGTCGGGGATGGGGTTGGTACCTGCATATGTGTGTGTGGGGGGGGGAGGTCGGTACCTGCGTGGGGGGTAGGGGGAGCACAGGCCCATGTAAGGGGTGGGGTCGGTACCTGTGTGTGGGGGGCGGGGGGAGGCACAGGCCCGTGTCGGAGGTGGAGTCGGTACCCACGTGGGAGGTGGGAGGCGCAGGCCCGTGTCGGAGGTGGAGTTGGTACCCATGTGGGAGGTGGGGGGCGCAGGCCCGTGTCGGAGGTGGAGTTGGTACCCACGTGGGAGGTTGGGGGGCGCAGGCCCGTGTCGGGGATGGGGTCGGTACCTGCGTAGGAGTTGGACGCAGGCCCGCGTCGGGGGTGGGGTCGGTACCTGCATGGGGGCAGGAGGGGCACAGGCCCATGTCGAGGGAGGGGGTCGGTACCTGCGTGGGGGACGCAGGCCCGTGTCGGGGGGGGGGGATCGGTACCTGCATGGGGAGGGGAGGCACAGGCCCGTGTCCGAGGGAGCAGGCCGGGGCGCACAAGGTGAGGCCTGTGTCGGGTGGGGTCAGTACCCGCGTGGGAGGTGGGCAGGGGTGCAGGCCTGTGTCGGGGGTGGGGTCGGTACCTGCGTGGGGGTAGGGGAAGCACAGGCTTGAGTCGGGGGTGGGGTCGGTACCTGCGTGGCGGGTGGGCGCAGGCCTGTGTCGGGGGTGGGGTTGGTACCTGCATTACTGAAGACCCAGGTGGAGATGTTGGCACCTGTGCTCATGATGTACTCCACATCCAGGCTGGCCTCCAGCCCCGCCTTGCCTAGCCCTTGGTGCCCGACCACCTGGTCGACCCGGGAGCGGTGCCCAAAGCTGCTTGCGAAGAGCTTCATGAACTCCAACAGGTCAGCCGGGTGGAAATACTGCTCCAGGAACTTTGGGGAGAGGCAAGGAGGCTGTGACAACCTACCCAGAGCACTGTCCCTCCCCTGGGCCCCCAGACCCGGACATAGGCCCGAAATGGGCACCCCCCGCTGGGATCCGCACTGGCTGTCCCTGAACCGGCTTCGGTGCCTCCACACAGGCCTGGCCACTGCTGTCAACAGGGGGTTTCCCATGGGTCTTGGGGCACAGGCCAGCCCACTGTTATGGGGTGTGTGTGTCACCATGGTTACCTGGGCACAGGCCTGGCTGTTATTGGGCAATGCCCCGATGTCCCTGTCCGTCAGGTTGTATCTCTTGCGGATGACAGAGGGCGTCACACCCAGATGGAAAGCTGCCCTCCTCTGCTGATACCGCGCCATCACCTCCTCCTTCCCCGAGGCTCTGGTCACCACCTTCCTTTCCGCAGGGAACCGGTGCAGGCCACCCACTGGATGCCAAGGAGAAAGCACAGGAGACAGGGTTAGGGCCTGCATCTCCAGTGGGGTAGGGGGCTTTGTTCTAGCTTCTCCTCCCTTCTGGTCTGCATAGGAGCAGTGAAAGCTCATTCACTCTGAGCTGGGAGCCCCTCAGACCTCCGCCTCAGGAGGGCTGGACTGGCCTGTGTGCGGATGAGAGATGGCCCACAACGAGCCAAGTGCTGCCAGATGGGCGCTCTCCCCGTGGGGTCAGTGTGGCCCCAGTGCCTCTATGCTGCAGGGAGCTCTGGGTGCGCAGCAGGGGGCACTCACCCTTCAGATTGGGTATAAGATGCTCCCAGAGTTTGCATCTTAAAAGGTCCCCAGCAGCACCCCTGAATCAGCGTACCCACACAACCAAATCTCTTCCATGCCTCCCTGCAGGGAGGAGCCAAGATTCCCCTTCACCTCCTATCCCAAAACACTCCGCAGTGTTCTTATGTCATTGTTGAGCAGCTGCTACTTCCCACCCCAGAGGTGGCTGCATGATAGTGGCAGATAACCATCACTCCATATCCTTCACCTCCCTAGGCGGGGGTGGGAGCGTCAGGCTTGGCTAACACTAGTTAATAATGCATGGCCTGTTTCCCCATCTGCAGAGTAGAGACCCTGGGACAGGCCTAGGGACAATGGTACCATGTCTGGGAGCAGGACGGGCCTGGCTAGCCATGAAGGAGAGTGGAGTGGCTGAGGACTCGCAAGAGCCAGCCAGGAGCAGCAGGTGCTTGGGTTAGTCCCTCTCACACACCAGGTGAGCCTGCGTGAGCTCTCCAGGTCTCCACAGCACCGGGAACATGCAGCCCTTCCCCCCAGCCCGGGCCAACTCATACCAAAGTCAATGTGTTCAGCCAGCTCCTCATGGAGGGTGTAGGGGACAGGGGAGCGCACAGCGCTGCGCTGGCCGCTCACGTAGCGATGGAACTGGGCTCCTGGCAGGAGACGCTCCGCCGTGCTGCAAGAAAGAATCAAATACCACCCATCAGCCTGGGGTACAGGAGGACCGGCTCCCCGCTCCATCCCTGGAACTGCTGGAATTCAGGCAGGCCTGCCCCTCCCCGCACTGCCCTCCCCCACGCATGGCCCCGCTCACACCCTATGCATTGTGACATTCCCCAGGGTACTTGCTGGACCCTTGAACAGCTGTGTCCTCATAATTCTCAAACCTGAGGCCTGTTACACAGCTGCACCTGTCAGAGTAGCCACTCCTGGCCTGCTCACAGCTGTCAGCTTGTGCATTCACTCCCCGCTACACACCGGAGCACTCTGACCGGTCACTCATGAACTACGTACAGGGAGACATTCGCAAATTCCCAGCCCCATCTCCCAGAAACGTGTGTCTGGCACTGCTGAACAATGCAAGCATGTGGAAGGTCCGTCCTTTCACAGGAGAACAAGATATGCACCAGCCTTGCTATCCCAAACAGAGCTTCCCACACGCACAATCCAGACAGACTGGTTAAGATAAAACAATAAGACGCGTTTATTAACTACAGAGAGACAGATTTTAAGTGATTTCGAGGGATGATACTCAGGACTGTTACAAAACGAAAATAAAAGAGCAAAGTGCAAGCTCACCCCTAACTTAACAAGCAAAGTGAACTGAAAAGCAAAGTTCTGTCTCACCATATGCTGGGTCGGCTCCCCTTAGCTCAGTGCTCTGAGAGCGGCTGATGTCACGAGCTGAGCTGAGATGGAGGAGGAGAGCAGGGAATTGGAGGCCGCTGTGTCTCAGGCCTGGTCTACATTACAGAGTTAGGGCAGTAAGGCAGCTGACCTTGACCTAACTAAGTGTCTACACCACAATGGTGCTTCCGCGGAGGGAAGTCGCCCCCTCCACCGACTTGATAACTCCACCTCCGCGAGAGGTGCAGTGCTTACTTGGGTCTGCTGGCTGTCAGCCCAGCCTGGTACACAGGAAGGTTTCTAAGTAAACAAAGCCATTTACAACCAATTGTCCTAGTCAATGGGAGCCATCAAAATTCCAAACCACCATTAATAGCCCACACTTTCCATAATTACAATAGGATCTCAGAGTTATATTTCATATTTCTAGTTTCAGATACAAGAGTAGTACATTTATACAAATAAGATTAACACTCTCAGTAGATTATAAGCTTTGTAATGATACTTTACAAGAGACCTTCTGCATAAAGCATATTCCCATTACATCATATTCACACTCATAAGCATATTTCCATAAAACACATGGCATGCAACATCACGTGTAATTATAAAATAAATCAACTAAAAATCAATCTTGTACTTACATGTCAGCGAACAGCATACAGATCAGTATAAACACGTCATTTTCTGTATCACATTTTAGTTTGTACTGACTTCTAGTGCTTTTTATGTCGTCTGTTGTAAAACTAGGCAACTAGCTAGATGAGTTGATGTACCCACTGGAAGACCTCCGTGTACCCCCAGGAGTACATGTACCCCTAGATCAGAACCACTGATCTACACCAGCCCTGACAGGTGTTGCACGGGTGTCAGGCACTGGTGCATCTCACTCTGCCTGTGGCATAGCCAGTCTCCTGCAAGCAGTAATGCTTTGGGGGCTCACCCAGACCAGTATGGGGGTGTGTCACCACCTGCCCAGTAACCCTGGGTGCTTCTGTGCTGTGCAGCTTTGGCTCAGAGCCCTGCCACCAGCGCAACAGTGACCTGTACATACCTGTATGTACTTTCCTGTACCTACTTAATCTTTAAAAAAGCCTTTCTCCATTTCCCTCACTGGTGCTCCCTCTAGGACAAGTATCAGAGGGGTAGCCGTGTTAGTCTAGATCTGTAAAAGCAGCAAAGAATCCTGTGGCACCTTATAGACTAACAGACGTTTTGGAGCATGAGCTTTCGTGGGTGAATACCCACTTCTTCAGATGCATGTGGTGGAAATTTCCAGGGACAGGTATATATATGCTAGCAAGCAAGCTAGAGATAACGAGGTCAGTTCAATCAGGGAGGATGAGGCCCTGTTCTAGCAGTTGAGGTGTGAAAACCAAGAGAGGAGAAACTGGTTCTGTAGTTGGCAAGCCATTCACAGAGAAACTGCTGAGCTTCAGTTCATCTGCAAATTTGACACCATCAACTCAGGATTGAACAAAGACTGTGAATGGCTTGCCAACTACAGAACCAGTTTCTCCTCTCTTGGTTTTCACACCTCAACTGCTAGAACAGGGCCTCATCCTCCCTGATTGAACTGACCTCGTTATCTCTAGCTTGCTTGCTAGCATATATATACCTGCCCCTGGAAATTTCCACCACATGCATCTGAAGAAGTGGGTATTCACCCACGAAAGCTCATGCTCCAAAACGTCTGTTAGTCTATAAGGTGCCACAGGATTCTTTGCTGCCCTCTAGGACAGTGGTTCCCAACATTTCCTTGCATGACCCCATTTTCACACATATTGCTTCCCGTGACCTCACATAGCATGGAGGACACCATTTCAAAATGGCAGCTTCCACAAAGCGTGACCTTGCACATGTACAGTGCATCTGAGGGCACACCATGCAGAGGATGCCACTGTGTAAAATGCTGTTTTCCACACACTCAGGGTTGCCGAGGTCCCATCTCCTGATGGAGTGACCCCCCTGGGCGTTGTGACTGACTTTTAGGGGCTGCTGCTCTAGGACAGTGGTTTTCAAACTTTATTTCTGGTGACCCAGTTTAAGAAAAATTGTTGATGCCCGCCACCCAACGGAGCTGGGGATGAGGGGCTCAGGGTTGGGGAAGAGGGTTGGGGTGTAGGAGGGGCTCTGGGCTGGGGCTGAGGGGTTTGGGGTGCAGGAAGAGGATCTGGGTTGGGGGGGCTCAGGGCTTGGGCACAGGCTTACCTCGGGCAGCCCCTTGTCAGTGTTACAGGGGGGTGCTAAGGCACACTTCCTGCCTGTCCTCTGCCCCGGAAGCAGCCAGCAGCAAGTCCAGCTCCTAGGTGGAAGTGCGCAAGCGGCTCCGTGCAGCTCTCGCCTGCAGGCACCGATCCCCCCAGTTCCCATTGGCCGGTTTCCAGTCAATAGGAGTGCAGAGCCAGTGCTCAGGTCAGGGACAGCCTGCAGAGCTCCATGGTCCCCCTACCTAGGAGCCAGACCTGCTGCTGGTCACTTCCGGGATGCGGCACGGTGTCAGGTAGGGACTAACCTGCCTTGGCTGGGCAGCACCTCCAATGAGACTTTTAACGGCCCAGTTGGTGGTGCTGACCAAAGCCACCGCGACCCAGTGACTTACATTCCGCAACCCAATACTGGGTCGCGACCGCAGTTTGAAGACCCTGCTCTAGAATGTGTCTCTTTGTGCTTGCTACAGCACTGTCTGCCCTCTGCTCATCTGCAAGATGCTGGCAGCTAACAACTGGGCAGTCACAGAGGTTAGCTCCTCTCCCCAAAGGGCATGCTCTTTTCCTCTGCTGTCAGCCTGAAAAACATACTGCTTCTTTCTGCTGAGCTGGGAGTGCCCACCCCTCCCTCTCAGTAGTTGTCTTTACCATTACCTTTGGGGATTACAGAACAATATTCCTTGGAATACTGGAAATCATTGGAAACGCTATAGAGAAAGGCAACAAAAATGATTAGGCATATGGAACAGCTTCCATATGGAAACAGATTAAAAAGACGGAGACTGTTCAGTTTAGAAAAGAGACGACTGAGGGGGGAATACGATAGGGGTCTATAAAATCATGACTGGTGTGGAGAAAGTGAACAGGGAAGTGTTATTTAAAGCCAGGGGTCACCCAATGAAATGAATAGGCAGCAGGCTTAAGACAAACTTAAGGAAGTATATTTTCACACAACGCACAGTCAACCTGTGCAACTCATTGTCAAGGGATATTGGAGGCCAAAGTAGAACTGGTTTCAAATAAGAATTAGATTAATTCATGGAAGATAGGTCAGTTAATAGCTATTAGTCAATATGGCAGGGACACGGCCTCATGCTCTGGGTGTCCCTAAACCTGTGAGTGCCAGAAGAGGAGACTGGACAACAGGGATGGATCACTTGATAAGTTTCCCTGTTCTGTTCATTCCCTCCGAAGCATTTGGCACCTGATACTGTTGGAGGCTGGACCATTGGTCTGACCCACTATGACTATTTGGACATATTCAAAATTTCATTTCCTACCAGCATTTCTATTGGAATACAATCCAACTCCCCAACTTTTAAACTACTCTACAAAGCTTCCCACTCCCAATGCACTTTAGCCAAAGGCACAGAAGTTCCATATTTTCCCAATGCCAGGTAATATATCTCAGTCTCTTTGACCATGCTTTCCCTGACCAGAGAAATCTGGGCACTAGTGCCCCCCCACCCTAGACATTCATTGCAGTTCACCTTGGCAACTGTGGCTCTAGATACTGATAATATCGCATTGCCAAGTACATCAAAAGGAAACCAGGTCAGGCAAAGACAACATGGAGGAAGTACCACAGTTCTTCAACCACAGATGGCTATGTTTGTAGCAAAACCAACTCCAGAACAGAAACAAAAGACAGACACGAAAATTCCACAATTTTTTTACCATTGTAATATTCTCTTTTCTGTTACTGAGTCACAGAGCCACTGGGGCAATGCTCTGGAACTACTCCCTACTACAGAGGGGAGCCTCCTCTCTGTGCGCAGACTGTCTCCAGGGCAAGAAGCTTACACTGCTTCCACCTTCCTGAATCTGAGGTTACAAAGGGGCAGTCATAGCATTGGTTGCTCCGCAAAAGTCACACCCCCTCATTCCCACCACCTAGACATTGGTGCAATACACAGAGAAACTGAGGCACACATACTGTTCTGCATGAATGCTAAGACTCACATAGGTTCACATACAACATAAGGGAAAATCCCCACCTCGTCACACTGAGCATCCAACTTTTCAAGCAATTATCAGCTGCCGAAGGTCAGGCTACAAACTACTCAATCGAAAGCAGATAGAAGGGGAACTATTAGAGTCATTACTGATGGCTTGAGGGTGGAAGCAGGCAACAAATTACACAGAAAAGTAGTCACATTAATACTGGATGGCTGCAGTAATGTGCACAATGACCCAGGGATGGCTAACTGTGTACAGATGGGGAAAATTGTTGTTTATGTATCAGGAGCTAATACTGGAAGCATTAGACAACTGAAGTACCGTGTGCCACTGGGAAGAGAAACCAAGCCACTAATAAATGCACCATACGATTGTGTTGTTAAGAGCTACCTAACAGAGTATGAGACGTGCTTTGGAACGTTACGCATGGATGTACATCAAACCAGTTAAATCTACACAGACAAGACCTTACACCAAGTGCTTTGATGTAACAATGTTGTGAATTTACAAACGTATTTTCATAATCACCATCAGCCTGGTTAACAGAATGCCAAGGATCTGTAAAATCCCAAAACCTGGTAACCCTGGTGACATGCGATGGACCAAATAACATGCTTGGAAACATATGTTCAGCAGCGTTATTTTAGTTTTGAGAATGACCACAAGGCAGACCATGAGGACAGAGTGGCGGTGGCCTGCGATATGCAGGAGATCAGACTGGATGATTTGGTGGTCCCTTCTGGTCTTAAACTCTGAGACACCTGAGACCTGCGGGCACTTCTTGGCCAACACTGGAAACATGAGGAAGCAATTCCCCTGAACAATCCAGCCCCAGGACTGATGCAGAGATGGCCCAATGCCATGCAGCCCCCACCACTTGGGTGGAGGTCAACCAGCACACAACATGGGACCCTATGCAGGGGTTACATCCCTGTCCTGACACAGACCACAGGCCTGGCTTCTCCTTCCACACAAGCTGTGTGCCGACACAACTTGTGTGGCCAATAAAGACCCACTGAATTTAATTAGGCAAGTCCAGCCCTGCCCCTGGCCAAGGGACTCACCTGGCTGGCATCACGCACTCTAGGAAGTCCAAGGTGATAATGGTCTTGCAGCCCTTGATGCCATAGGCCCCCAACCACTTGTGCACGGTGTTGTGCGTGAGGCGAGATGGCTGGACAAGTGTGCGCAGCTCCTCCAGTGACAGGTACTTTCCTGCAGCACAGGGCAGAGGTGACAGCTAGTTGGCCTCCACCTAGGAGGCATGTGGGTGGACAGTAAGGCAGCTCTCTCCTGGAAGAGTACAGCACCCCTATGCCCCAGGGAAACACCTCCATATTTGTACCCTTGGCCTCCCAGCACACCACGTTGTCAGATTCTGCTCTTCACAGCACCTGCAATGGTTAGGCAGAGAGGCACTCCCTGGGCGTGGTGGGGTGGAGGGTGGTATAAAGCAGAGGGCGGCTGCGTAAACAGCCCCAAGGCCCTCTGGAAGATCTCCCTTGGTCCCCGCTCTCTCCAGGGCAGTTACCATACTGAGGTGAATCAGGGTCTGAGACTCTTCCCACCAGCTTCACCAGATGCTCCACATTCTGTTGCCTGAGGGCAAAGGTCAACACAAGCTCATCCAAGGGAGCGACCCGGCCCACGTGGCTCCATCCAGCAGGGACCCTGAGGGGAAGAGGGGAAGATGCTGTGGTGACTCAGCAAGAGGGAGTGGGGCCCAAACAGCGTGAGCAGAGCTGGCGCTAGGTATAAGCAGGGCAGCTCAAGGGGGCCCCCATTCACTTTTTAGTATGTGTTGTGGGGGCCCCCCCAAAATATTCCTGTATAGAGCCTCCACTGGGCTAGCATCACCTCTGGGAGGATGGGGGGAAACTCGCAGTTACACTGGGAGATCCATACACCCCGGAGCCAGGACTCTGCCCAACTCAGCAGTGCGCTGATCGACAGGATGTTCCAGGTGCATTGGCGAGAGAAAGGGAGCGGTGGCCTTCAGGCAGAGCAGAACCCAGGACTAGGGGCAGCACTTACCGGAGACTCTGGTCCTGCTCTGGGGCCCAGCCCAATGCTAGGGAACACCACCAGCCCGCAAGACTCACAGCGACTGCCAGCAGGAACCTGCCACTGAAAGCACAGCAGACAGCATCAGAGCTCGACCAGGAAGACCCCTGCACATACTGCCCGGGAGCTCCTACCCCCTCCCGCTATCGGGGAGACCCCGTCACCTCTTTCAAATGCCAGGGAACCCCCCCCCCAGCAGCTCCTTCCCCTTCCCCCCGCTGGGAGACCCCCCCCACTGCCTGTCAGCTCTTTCCCCTTCCCCCCGCTGGGAGACCCCCCCCACTGCCTGTCAGCTCTTTCCCCCTCCCCCCGCTGGGAGATCTCCCCCACTGCCTGTCAGCTCCTCCCCACCACCACCCCCCCGCCGGGGAGACCTCCCCCAGCAGCTCCTTCCCCCTCCCCCCGCTGGGAGACCCCCCCCACTGCCCATCAGCTCCTCCCCACTCCCCCCGCTGGGAGACCCCCCCCACTGCCCATCAGCTCCTCCCCACCACCACCCCCCCCGCCGGGGAGACCTCCCCCAGCAGCTCCTCCCCCCTCCTCCTGCTGGGAGACCCCCCCCCACTGCCTATCAGCTCCTTCCCCCTCCCCCCGCTGGGAGACCCCCCCCCCCACTGCCTGTCAGCTCCTTCCCCCTCCCCCCGCTGGGAGATCTCCCCCACTGCCTGTCAGCTCCTTCCCCCTCCCCCCGCTGGGAGACCCCCCCCACTGCCCATCAGCTCCTCCCCACCACCACCCCCCCGCCGGGGAGACCTCCCCCAGCAGCTCCTTCCCCCTCCCCCCGCTGGGAGACCCCCCCCGTTACCGCGCCTCCATCCCGTCCCGTCAGTCCCCAGCCCGAATCTGGGTCACGCGCAGAATCGGTCACATGATCCGATTAAACCGCGTGACGAACCTGCTGCTGGGGTCACATGACCAGAGTCCGCGACAGGGCAGGGACACGTGGGGGCCGCGAGCCCGGCCCCAGCAACCGGCCCGCGAGCCGGGGGCGGGGCCGTCGTTCGGCTTCAGAGTGAACGACCCCGGCGTCCGGCGCTGCTGGGACCCGGGCCAGGCTGCAGGAGTCGCCTCCCACCCCAGGTTCCGGGCACGGAGCGGGGAGGGGCTGGAGCAACGCAGCCCCCTTGAGGGGGAGGGGAGGCTAATTGTGCTGTGAAGGGAGGGGGTACTCGGGCTGCTGAGGGAGGAAAGCTCAGTTGGGGGCACTGGCCCCATCATCAGCCCCTCCACCCCTCCCCAGTGTCTGGGCTGGGGGGTTCCCAGGCGATCGAGAGTTAGGGCTCCGTGCCCCCTCCCCACACCTCTCCCCAGGGTGACCCCCAGCAGAGGGCACTGGGCTCTCACCTCAGCCCCCTCCTTCTCCCTGCCCCTCTCACTTCTGCCCCGCCCCATCCCTCTTCCCCCTTCCCCAGCCCCGTTTCCCCATCTCCTCCTAGCTACTAAAGATCTCTGCTTTTCAGGTGAGTCATTATCCTAATGATGTGACCTTGCCCCATCTCCCAGGTGCCTGTCAAGGTAGTAGTGACTAGGGGCTTTAGTTAATTTATGTCCAAACCTGTGGGTTGCATAACAAAAGCTAAATTCCAACTTTTGGGGCATTGTTTTACATCCACACTTGTCCACAATGTGGGAGAACCAGTGAATGAAAGGTAGAGTGCAGTATGCTGGAGGGTTGGTACTGGGGCTATTGGAGGCAGGCTGCAAACTCCTGCTCAGTGGTGGGTGGTGGAGCAGGGGTTGGGAGAAGGAATTGGGGCGTGGGGCAGGGCGCAGGAGCAGTGGAGAGTGGCTGATGGGGCAGGGAGAGAGTTTGGAGCGTGCCTGCCCTTGCACCCCCCTTTCCTGCATATCTCTAGGGCAGTGGTCCCCAATGCAGTGCCCGCGGGCACCATGGCACCTGCTGGGGCATTTATGTGCACCTGCCTAGTACCCAGCAGGGGAGAGAAGCTGCAGCCCCACGCCTGCCGGGGACAGAGAACTCCGGGGCTGCAGGCTGCGGGGGCCGATGTTCTCAGTCCCCGGCAGATGCTGGGCTGCGGCTTCTCTCCGGCTTCGAAGCTGTGGCCACACTCCTGCCGGGGACAGAAAACTCCGGGGCTGCAGGCTTCATCCTATGTTAAAGTAAGAATAATAAATGTATTTGGACCAGCAGTTCAACAATGTTTGACTTTTTTAAAATACATAAGATGAAAACTGTTTATGGTATTTATTTTGTAAAAACACCTCAATTTTTCTTACAGGTAGATAAAAAAGAGCAAATTCACATGGTAAAGTGAAAGAGTAATTGCCTAATAATTTAATTAATACCTTTTACATGTAAAATTACCCTTTTTATCTTATGGATTCGTATATTGTGTAATATTAAATATGATGTTTTTCATATTATTTAATGTACAAATACAAAATAATCCTTGAAAAATTGTTGCTGCCCACCACACTCTTCTGAAAACATGAATGTGCTACTGGCCACAAAAAGGTTGGAGACCACAGCTCTAGGGAACTGGATCTGCCCTCACTGAAGGTCAAATGGCCGGAACATGTGAGAGGGCTGGGAGCCAGGACTCCTGGGTTCCAAGGCGGAGGGGGGTGTGTCTAGTGGTCAGAGCAGGGGAGCTGGGAGCCAGGACTCCTGGGTTCCAACCTGGGGTTGGGGGGAGATGTCTAGTGGTCAGAGCAGGGGGGCTGGGAGCCAAGACTCCTGGGTTCTATCCCAGGGCTGGGAGGGGGAGATATTTAGTGGTTAGAGCAGGGGGGCTGGGAGGCAGGACTCCTGGGTTCCATGCCAGGGGGTGGGTGTCTAGTGGTCAGATTAGGGGGGCTGCGAGCCAGCACTCCTGGGTTCCATCCTGGGGTGGGGGGGAGATTTCTAGTGGTTAGAGCAGGGGGGCTGGGAGGCTGGACTCCTGGGTTCTATCCCAGGGCCGGGGGGTGTCTAGTGATTAGAGCAGGGCCAGGAGCAGGGTGCTGGACAGGCAGACTAGCTGTGTGGGAAAGTGCTGGGCCTGGCAGCAGTCGATAGATGCCTTGCACAGGCTGGGGGGGCTAGGCTGCAGGGGCTCCATGTCAACCCTGAGCTCTGCTTTTGCTCCAACTGGGAGAGCCCTGACCCCATGTCTCCCCCAACTCCCCCTCCGTAGCCTGTCTTAGCTGGGCGGCACCAGAGTTGGAGGAAAGGGGAAAGGTGCTAGACCTCAGCCATCCGCAGAGGGTGAGTCACGGGGGGGGTATGGCCTTGTTCCTCAGGGCCCAGCTGCCAGCATGTAGAGCCCTTGGCCCCGCTGGAGCATGGGGCCCGGCTGGACGCCCCTGCAGATGCCTGCGGGATGAGGTGGCGGGCGGGGAGAGCTGCACTCCACTGGTTCCTGGGATAAATATTTATGGAGCTGTTCTAACAGTAACCCAAACAGCCCTGGTCCCCAGCTGTGAGACACTGCAGCTGCTGCTGCTGTACTCCTGTGGGTGGGGCGGCACACAGCCAAGGCTTTGAGGGAGAGACGGTCTGGGGAGTGGAAAGCCTGGAGGGTTGCTGGGGGTGGGGGGCTGTGCCAGGCTGGGCCTGGCAGGGAGACGTTCGGGGGGTGGGGTGGAAACATCAAGAACGTATAGATACTCGGGGGAGCATGCCCAGCCAGGCCTGCCAGATAAATGCTCTGGGTTGCCCTACACCCAGGACCCAGCTAGCACCAGGGCCCAAAGAAGATCAGCAAGAGAGTGAAACCCAGGCTTCCCAGAGCTGACGCTGCTGGAAGGAGGGGGCAGTTCCCCCTCATCCCTGCACCGCTCCCAGCTGGGGGGTCTTTGCCCTGCTGCATGGGGAGTGGTGTCCCATGGGGTAGGCCTGGCTGTGTGCAGACCAGACCATGATGGTGCAGAGGTGGGGATTGGGGTCTTGCCAGCACTGCATGGGGGTCTGTGGGCTGAGACCCAGCTTCTCAGGGACCCAGACCCCATCAAGCCCAGATGCAGGATGTGGGGGCCAGACAGGCTCTGAGTGCAAGTGAAACGTTCCCATGGGCAGCACTCGGGGCTGGGGCAACAGCTGACATGTCCGAGAGGAGCCAGGCTGATGGGCAAAGAGCCAGTTGTGATTCCAGTGACAACGGCTGCTTCTGCCAGGGCTGGTGTGTGTCTGTCTGCTGCTGCCCCCATTCACACCCATGAGTGGCCAGGCACACACAGGGACAGCTGCAGTGGCCACTGCGTGGCCCAGGGAACCGATTAAGGGACGGCGGCTTCCCGCTAAAGCCAGGTGGGGTCAGGACCCCTCTAACCTGAAGAAGCACCATTTTCTGCAGGATGCAGTCCCTGCATGCAAAGAGCACACACCCTTCAGCTCCCCACACAGCCCAGGGTATTGCGGAGGGCAGGACTGTTGCTTGGCTGGGGTCAGAGTTAAGGGTGTCCGGGAGACTTAGACCGAATATTTAAAGCGTGTTCCCAGGCAAAGACACTGTCTGCTTCATCCTGACCCCAAACCTGGAAGTGCAGCCCAGCAGGTGTGTTGAATGCCCTTAAAAGTGTGGGCTAGTGGTGACAGCAGGAGCCTGCTGGACTTTGTTCCTGGCTCTGGCAGGGGAGCAGGTTTTAGTGGTAGTGGGTAGGGGTTGGGAACCAGGACTCCTGGGTTCTCTCCCTGGCTCTGGGTGGGGAGTGTCAGAACTAGATAGCATCATGCCGTAGCAGTGTTACAGCTCTGCTAGCAAGTGAATCGCAGGCTGCAGGCTGGGGTGGGGAAGGAGCAATGAGCAGGGTGAGGGGAATGGCTAGCGGTGCTGCTGAGCTGTGAGCCTGGCTGCTCCAGGACAAGGGCAGCTCCAGTTACTTCCCCGGGTCTGCCAGAGCAGAATCCAAAATCGGGAAGAGCTGAGTGATGGGAAACCACCTGCTCACCACACCCATCTGCACTCTCATGTTGGAGCCGTGGCACCAGCAACACCCTGGGCTGGAGCAGCAGTTGCTGAAGGAGCGAGACATGGGCATCCGGCTCGGGCCAGAGCAGGAAGCAGCCGATGCTGTCCCATCCTGGTGATGGTGGAGCAGGCAATTGGGATCGCAGACAGGGCTTTGGCGGCTGGATTGAGGGGCATTGCCAGACCTGGGAGCCAAAAGACCACCCCACAGTCAGCACCCAGCTCCCTGCAGTGCCCCTTGCTGAGTGTGAGGGGGCGTGGGACGGATGTGAGCAGCTTGTTCCAAAGCATTGTGCAGGGAGGGGAATGACACGCCGCTGCCAGGCAGCCACAGAGCAGGGCGGGTTCCTGCTGCCCAGAATAGGGGCTCTGGGGAGGGGGGATTGATGTGGCAAACAGCTACTGCTGTGACTGAGGAGGTGATTCCTGCGAAGGAGTGTGCGACCTAGGAACCAGCCCTTGCCAGCCCACCCGCGTCAGTGCAGGGGGGCACTTGTATTGGAGGGACACAGGGAATTAGCTTGTCTGCTAATCAGTGACCACTTCCTGGAGCCAGTTGTCACCAAGAGCTCAGAGACTGTCACCTGCACCGGAGAGGCCAACTGTGTCCTACATCCCCTGCGGCTCCAGCCCCGTGTGGTGCTGGCCAGTGTCCCATGCCCAGCACCCAGCTTGTGTCCCCCATCTCCTGCGATGCTAGCCTAGGTCCCACACCCCTTGCAGTGCCTGCCTGGGTCCTGTGCCCCTTGTGATACCAGTTTGGGTCCCACACCCCCTGCTGTGCCAGCCTAGCTCCCACACACCCTGAAATCCAGCTGCCAGCCTGTAAACTGCCCAGGTTTATATGGCTACCTTAAATCCAAAGCCCCCAGAGGTACCTGCAGGAGACCCAGTTAATTTTGACCAATTGGACCTATTGGAAGTGGGCAAAGGATTTATTAAAGATGTCAGGGTAAATGGTAAAATGTGCACAGGGTGAAGGGACTCCGGGGCCCAGATCCTGGTGATATGATATGATTCAGGAATCTGATATGCTCCCAGGGGAGAGAGCAAAGCTCCTTGCCTTAGGGGCATTCAAGCCGACCTTGCCTTTACCTTGCATGGAACTAGAGTGGGACGGATTAAAAAGTATTTTGAAGAGGGGCCGGGGGAGGGTATTTCATGATGTAAGCAGGGGCTGCATGTGCTCTCCCCTGACATCTAGTGATGAGCTGGAGGAGATGATGTCAGGACCACACTCCCCGTGCCTAGGTGCGCAGTGTGGTGGGGCAGCTTTGCCCAAGTGGCCACTTGTGATGGGTTTTGGATCGCAAGTCACTTTGTTATTGGGAGCAGGGGTAATAAAGGGTGTTATCCTTCTTATGTCAGTCAAAGGGAGCAGAACTGGGCTTGGCATGCCCTGATTGAGGGGTTTGCCCTCAACTGCACTGCGCTTGATCTGGCTCTGTGTTGTATTGTTAAGAGGAACCCCTAAATACTGAACCAGCCCTTGGCGCTCCCGACTCCCCCTGGCAGAAGGGTTACAATAAAATACCTGCTGCTGTATTGGGGGGAAATTCTATTGTTTCCCCGTCTGGGGCTGTTAATATTGTGACCCGCAGCGAGAGAGAGAATGTCCCAGGGTCCCAGACACACACGCTGCCGAGGGAGCGGCAGCTGAACGCAGAGGTGAGACTTCCATACACTGAGCAGCAGAGTAGCAATGTGGCCATGGGGAGGGGGTGAGGAGCTGGCTCCCCTTCAGTGCAAGCAAAAGCCAAGCAGAATTTGCTGCTGGACAAAGTGAACCCACCTCGCTGGGCAGCATAAGGGAAGATATCCTTAGTAATGCCTCAGCTAAAATGGGGAGGTTCTTTATGGTGGAGGGTAGAATATACAGGGAAGCCCCAGTTGGGAAAAATAGGTGCCCCAGGGAACCCTACAGATAGTAAATTGTGTCCATTAAACACTGTGGGGACTTACTGCTACTTGCCCATGAGTGCCTGCTTCTGCCACCTGGGAAGGGAGGTAACTTCTGGGAGGCTACAGAGAAGCTTTTACTGGCCTGCTGTCCAGAATGTCGTAAAGGAGTACTGCAAAATGCATAACATGGCAAAAGTGGGAAAAGATGACAGGTCTCTGCAGGGTCTTTTATCAGTGATTAAAGAAGCAGTTTACAGGGTTGCCATAATATCATAGGGCCATGCTGAAAGGGGAAAAGATTTATATTAATGGAGGTAGATTTTGCCACCAGATATCTGGAAGCCGTTGCTGTCACAAACATGGAGGCTGGAACAGGTGCAGATGCCCAGCAGGGTGGGCCTTTCCAAAAGAAATCAGCTCGTAGGTCAGCTTACATAGTGCAGATATTTGGTGAGTTAGAGGATGTGGGTTAATACAATTTAAATTTGCCCCGTACCACCATGGAAAAATGGTTTAATTGTGTGGTTTAGTGGGACCCTAAAGTCTATGTTAAAAATGTAGGTGGCCAGGAGGGCACGTGACCGGGATGTAATATTGCCTTATTTGTTATTCGCTTAGCAGAAGGTGCCCCCAGAGTTCATGAAGTTTGCCCCTAGTTGACCCGCACTATGGGAGAGAGGTCAGAGGTTCCCTGGAGCTCATCAGAGGTTCCCAGATGGGCAGCACTGATGCAGAAGGCAAACTGGTGGCAAAGTGCAGAGATTTAGGGAAGATTTAAAGTCCATGATGGGGATTAGTGCAGCTAAACCTCAAAGCACCAAGCACAGAAAGCATAGGCTGGTTGAAATACTCGTGATCACCCAGTCAGTGTGGGGGTTCTGGGGCTGGTTCTACTGCCTGGGAGAAAGCACAGCATGCAGGGAAGGATCTTTGGAGAGTGTAGAAAGGATTAACTAAGTTAACTACACTCCACAAAATGCCTCTAGCAAGGTGGCACTACAAACTGTGCACACAGACAGGTTAAAGGAATTCCACACTCATGAGGCCTTTGTAAATATGGCATACTATGTGGAGAAGGCCTGTAAGACAGCCTTTCTTGGCCATTTGATGACTGACTAACACAGGGCTACTGCACTAGAGAGCAGTAATCTATAGGAAGGGGTAACCCCAATCATGGGTGTGAAGTCACCTGGCAGGAATTGTCTAAGAAGCTGGTCTGACTAACAGAGTGGTCCGTGAGATCAGCACTGAGAGATCACAGCCTGCATCCAGCAGAGACTCCCAGACAAGGGTGGAATGCAGGAGCAAGTGCAGAGAGTGATAATGAGCATGCTGAGAACAGGAATCATAGAGAAATAATAAAAGAGAATAATAGTCCTTGGGCTTCTCCCATTGTCATGGTTTCCAAAAAAGCTGGGACAAGAAGGTTTTGTGATGACTACAGGAAGTTTAATGCTGACATGTTGGACACATTCAGATGAGCAGAGTTCGGGAGCACCCTGGATTTAACAAAGGGGTTTTTGCAGATTCCCCTAGACAATGAAGCACAAGAAAATCCACTTATCAGAGGGGTAGCTGTGTTAGTCTGGATCTGTAAAAGCAGCAAAGAGTCCTGTGGCACCTTATAGACTAACAGACGCATTGGAGCATGAGCTTTCGTGGGTGAATACCCACTTCGTTGGATGCATGTGAAAATCCACCTTCATTTCCAGTTCTGGACTTTTTGAGTTTAGCACATTGCCATTTGGGTTAATTAATGCAGGAGCCACACTTCAGAGGCTTGTTACAGATCTTCGCTTGTGCCTACATTGCCACCTTTGGCAACCTGTGTAACCCTTCTACCAGCTGGAGTGGGCAGCAAGAAGAGCCAGGTTCAATATCTAGGGGCTCCTTTCCAACAATATAACCAAACCGTCTTGAGCCCCCACCTAGTAAACTGGGAACATTTCACTCTACCCTCTGGGTGCCTCTAAGAGGCAATTCTTCCCCTCTTGCAAGCACAGAGATTCTTTAATAAAAGTAACCTAGCATCAGTCTGAGAAGTCAGCACAAGCAGTAGTCATAAACATAAAAGCATTAGCAAGACACCCTCCTCAGAGTACATTGGGCAGTGTCCTTTGCTTCAGGTTCTTGAGTCCAACACCCAAGTTCTTGTAAATTTATTTGAGCATAAGCTTTCATGGGCTACAGCCCACTTCATCGGACGCATAGAATGGAACATACAGTGAGGAGATATATACACAAACAGAGAACATGAAAAGGTGGGAGTTGCCCAACAAACAGAGACAAACACCTACATGATCTCTGTCAATACAGCCAAGCTCCAAGATACAACTGCATTTGCTCCAACCCCTCAGCCAGAAACAAACACCTACAGGATCGCTATCAAGCATTCTTAAAACTACAATACCCACCTGCTGAAGTGAAAAAAACGGATTGACAGAGCCAGAAGAGTACCCAGAAGTCACCTACTACAGGACAGGCCCAACAAAGAAAGTAACACAACGCCACTAGCCGTTACCTTCAGCCCCCAACTAAAGCCTCTCCAGCGCATCATCAAAGATCTACAATCTATCCTGAAAGATGATCCTTCACTCTCTCAGATCTTGGGAGACAGACCCGTCCTCGCTTACAGACAACCCCAACCTGAAGCAAATGCTCACCAGCAACCACATACCACAGAACAAAAACACTAACCCGGGAACCTATCCTTGCAACAAAGCCCGATGCCAACTCTGTCCACATATCTATTCAAGTGACACCATCATTGGACCTAATCACATCAGCCACGCCATCAGGGGCTCGTTCATCTGCACATCTACCAATGTGATATATGCCATCATGTGCCAGCAATGCCCCTCTACCATGTACATTGGCCAAACCAGACAGTCTCTACGCAGAAGAATAAATGGACACAAATCTGACATCAGGAATCATAACATTCAAAAACCAGTAGGAGAACACTTCAACCTCTCTGGCCATTCAGTAACAGACTTAAAGGTGGCTATTTTGCAACAGAAAAGCTTCAAAACCAGACTCCAACGAGAAACTACTGAATTTGAATTGATATGCAAACTAGATATTATCAATTTAGGCTTAAATAGAGACTGGGAATGGCTGAGCCATTACACACATTGAATCTATTTCCCCCATGTTAAGTATCTTGTCAAACTGTCTTAAATGGGCTCTCTTGATTATCACTACAAAAGTTTTTTTTCTCCTGATGACAACAGTTCATCTTAATGAATTAAAAGCAGCAAAGAGTTCTGTGGCACCTTACAGACTAACAGACATATAGGATCATGAGCTTTTGAGAGTGAATACCTACTTCATCGGCTGCATGTAGTGGAAATTTCCAGAGGCAGGTATAAATATGCAAGCAAGAATCAGGCTAGAGATAATGAGGTAGTTCAATCAGGAAGGATGAGGCCCTGTTCTAGCAGCTGAAGTGTGAACATCAAGGGAGGAGAAAATTCACAAAAGCAGTTTGACCACAGGATGCTGTTCCAGGAAGGACTGCTAAGCAGAGATGGGGTCTACCTGTCGAGGAATGGGAAGAGCATATCTGGCAAAGCCTGGCTAATCTAGTGAGCAGGGCTTTAAACTAGGCTTGATGGGGTCAGGTTACCAAAGTCCACAGTTAAGTAAAAAACATGGAGACTTGGGAGAAGGTTTGGAATTTGAGGGGAGCATGGGCTGTTAGAGCAAGGATAAAAGGAGAGACAAGACAGAATGGGTGTGGGGGTGGGGGGGAATCAAATCAGTATTTGAGATGCCTGTATATTAATGCGAGAAGTATGGGGAATAAGCAGGAAGCACTCAAAATTCTAGTAAATAAAAACAACTATGACATAGCTGGCATCACGGAGACTTGCTGGGATAATATGCATGACTGGAATATTGGTAGAGAAGGGTACAGCTTGCTCAGAAAGGACAGGCAGGGAAAAAGGGGAGGAGGTGTTGCCTTATATATTAAAAATTGTACACACTTCGACTGAGGTTGAGATAGAAATAAGAGACAGGCTTGTTGAAAGTCTCTGGGTAAGGATGAAGGGTAAAAAAACAAGGGTGATGTCATGGTAGGGGTTTACTACAGGAAGAAGAGGTGGATGAGACTTTTTTTAAACAGCTAACAAAATCATCCAAAGTGCAGGACTTGGTGGTGATGGGGGACTTCAACTACCCAGACATCTGTTGGGAAAATAACACAGCAGGGCACGGATTATCGAGCAGTTTCTTGGAATGTAGTGGAGACAATTTTTTACTTCAGAAGGTGGAGCCAGCTACTGGGGGGAGGCTGTTCTAGATTTGATTTTGACAAATAGGGAGGAATTGGTTGAGAATCTGAAAGTGGAAGGCAGCTTGGATGAAAGTGATCATGAAATGATAGAGTTCATGATTCTAAGGAATGGTAAGAGGGAGAACAGCACAATAAAGACAATGGATTTCAAGAAGGCGACTTTAGCAAACTCAGGGAGTTGGTAGTGTGATAGACCCAGGCCAGTTGGGTACAGCAGAATAGCAGAAGGCAGATATACTGGCCACTGGATTAACAGTTTTCTGTTCCCTGACTGACCAGAGCAGGGGCTGCTCCAGGCTATTGAGAACACATGACTCTAATTAACCTGCAAAGAGTCAGGTGAGGCTATTAAGCTAATGTGACCACCTGACCCCTAATTAAGCCCCTGCTGATACTATGAAAAGGGCTCACTCCAGTCAGGCAGAGGAGAGCCAGGGAGCCAGAGGGGAGAAAGTGCAGCTGAAGGGCTGATTAATGAAGACACCCTCAAACCATCGTTAAGGGAGCCCTAAGGTAAGGGTGAAGAAGGGAGAAGCAAGAGAGCTGTGGGGAAGTGGCCCAAGGAAATGTAGCAACTCTGGCAGTGAAAGGTCGGCTGCCAACAGCTGCTACCATTAGAGTCCCTGGGCCAGAGTAGAGGGCGGGCCTGGGTTCCCCCCAACCCACCACTACAGGAACATCTCCTGGGAGGGGAAGTCAGGCCCCTGTCAGGACAGGAGGCTAAACTGTTCTGAAATAAGCCCCCAGGGACAACAGAGACTGTGGGAGTTCTCTCACCAACCTCCTTGCTGGCCTATGATGAAAAGGGCTCAGTAGCCTGTGACCCTTGCCTCTAGAGGGAGAAGGGCTATGTGGATGGTCGCAGTGAGCCACTGAGGCTAGCGTAAACCGCCTGGAAGCGCAGGACCCACGGGGGCAAGGTCAGAGCTCTGCCACAGTAGGTAAGATCCCATGGGAAGCAAGTCTAAGGGAGAACGTGATTCTGGGATGCATTAACAGGTGTGTTGTAAACAAGACACGAGAAGTCATTCTTCCGCTTTACTCTGCGCTGGTCAGGCCTCAGCTGGAGTATTGTGTCCAGTTCTGGGCACCGCATTTCAAGAAAGATGTGGAGAAATTGGAGAAGGTCCAGAGAAGAGCAACAAGAATGATTAAAGGTCTTGAGAACATGACCTATGAAGGAAGGCTGAAAGAATTGAGTTTGTTTAGTTTGGAAAAGAGAAGACTGAGAGGGGACATGATAGCAGTTTTCAGGTATCTAAAAGGGTGTCATCAGGAGGAGGGAGAAAACTTGTTCACCTTAGCCTCCAATGATAGAACAAGAAGCAATGGGCTTAAACTGCAGCAAGGGAGATTTAGGCTGGACATTAGAAAAAAGTTCCTAACTGTCAGGGTAGTTAAACACTGGAATAGATTGCCTAGGGAAGTTGTGGAATCTCCATCTCTGGAGATATTTAAGAGTAGGTTAGGTAAATGTCTATTAGGGATGGTCTAGACAGTATTTGGTCCTGCCATGAGGGCAGAGGACTGGACTCGATGACCTCTCGAGGTCCCTTCCAGTCCTAGAGTCTATGAGTCTATGAGAAAACAACAGAAGATAGTTGGCAGTTTTTCAAAGAGACACTATTAAGGACACAAGAGCAAACTATCCTCCCTATCTATCCCCCCTGTTTAGAAAAGATAGGAAGTATGGCAAGAGACCACGCTGGCTTAACCAGAAGATCTTCAATGATCTAAAACACAAAAAAGAGTCCTACAAAAAGTGGAAACTTGGTCAAATTACAAAGGATGAATATAAATAAATAACACAAGTACATAGAGACAAAATTAGAAAGGCCAAGGCACAAAATGAGATCAAATGAGCTAGGGACATAAGGTAACAAGAAAACATTCTACAAATACATTAGAAGCAAGAGGAAGACCAAGAACAGATTAGGCCCGTTACTCAATGAGGGTGGAAAGATAATAACAGAAAATGTGGAAATGGCAGAGGTGCTAAATGACTTCTTTGTTTTGGTTTTCACCAAGAAGGTTGGTGGCAATTGGACGTCTAACATAGTGAATGCCAGTGAAAATGAGGTAGGATCAGAGTCTAAAATAGGGAAAGAACAAGTCCAAAATTACTTAGACAAGTTAGGTGTCTTCAAATCACCAGGGCCTGATGAAATGCGTCCTAGAATACCGAAGGAGCTGACTGAGAAGATATCTGAGCCATTAGCAATTATCTTTGAGAAGTCATGGAAGATGGGAGACATTCCGGAAAATTGGAAAAGGGCAAATGCAGTGCCCATCTCTAAAAAGGGAAATAAGGACAACCTGGAAAATTACAGACCAGTCAGCATAACTTCTGTACCTGGAAAGATAATCGAGCAATCAATTTGCAAACACTGAGAAGATAATAAGGTGATAAATAACTATTGGCATGGATTTGTCAAGAACAAATCATGTAAAACCAACTTGATAGCCGTCTTTGACAGGGTAACAAGCCTTGTAGATGGAGGAAGTGGTAGATGTGGTATATCTTGACTTTAGTAAAGCTTTTGATACTGACTCGCATGACCTTCTCTTAAACAAACTAGGGAAATACAACCTAGATGGAGCTACTATAAGGTGGGAGCATAACTGGTTGGAAAACCATTTCCAGAGAGTAGTTATCAGCGGTTCACAATCATGCTAGAAGGGCATAATGAGTGGGATCCCGCAGGGACTGGTTCTGGGTCTGGTTCTGTTCAATATCTTCATCAATGATGAAGTAAATAGGATGAAATTCAATAAGGACACATGCAAAGTACTCCTTTTAGGAAGGAACAATCAGTAGCACACATACAAAATGGGAAATGATTGCCTAGGAAGCAGCACTGCAGAAAGGGATTTGGGGTTCATAGTGGATCACAAGCTAAATATGAGTCAACAGAGTAACACTGTTGCAAAAAAAGCCAAATATCATTCAGGGATGAATTAGCAGGAGGAGTATTGTAAGCAAGACATGAGAAGCCTCAACTGTAGTATTGTGTCCAGTTCTGGGTGCCACATTTCAGAAAAGATTTGAGAAAGTCCAGAGAAGTTCAACAAAAATTATTAAAAGTCTAGAAAACATGACCAATGAGGGAAGACTGAAAAAATTGGGTTTGTTTAGTCTGAAGAAGAGAAGACTGAGAGGGACATGATAACAGTTTTCAAGTACATAAAAGATTGTTACTAGGAGGAGGGAGAAAAATTGTTCTACTTAATCTCTGAGGACAGGACAAGAAGCAATGGACTTAAATTGCAGCAAGGTCAGTTTAGGTTGGACATTAGGAAAAAACTTCCTAACTGTCAAGGTGGTTAAGCACTGGAATAAATTGCCCAGGAAGGTTGTGGAATCTCCATCATTGGGGATTTTTAAGAGCAGGTTGGACAAACACCTGTCAGAGGTGGTCTAGGTAATACTTACTTCTGCCTTGAGTGCAGGGGATTGGACTAGATGACCTCTTGAGGTCCCTTCCAGTTCTATGATTCTGTGCCCAGCAAGGGGCGCTGCAGGCAGCAGGGCAGGGCACTGGCTGTGGATGGAGCTCCTGGCTACTCTAGTCCCAGCCATGCTTAGCAGGGGGGCGCTGCAGGGAGCAGGGCACTGGCTGTGGAGGGAACTCCTGACTTCAGTACCAGACATGCCCAGCAGGGGGCACTGCAGGCAGCAGGGCAGAGTGCTGGCTGTGGGATGAGCTCCTGGTTACTCTAGCCCCAGCCATGCCCAGCAGGGGGCACTGCAGACAGCGGGACAGGGCACTGGCTGTGCAGGGAGCTCCTGGCTACTTCAGTCCCAGTCATGCCCAGCAGGGGGCACTGCAGGCAGCAGGGCAGGGCACTGGCTCTGGAGGGAACTCCTGGCTACTTCAGTCCCAGCCATCCCCAGCAGGGGGTGCTTCAGGGAGCAGGGCAGGGCGCTATCTGTGGGATGAGCTCCTGGTTACTCTAGCCCCAGCCATGCCCAGCAGGGGGCGCTGCAGGGAGCAGGGCAGGGTGCTATCTGTGGGATGAGCTCCTGGTTACTCTAGCCCCAGCCATGCCCAGCAGGGGGCGCTGCAGGGAGCAGGGCAGGGTGCTATCTGTGGGATGAGCTCCTGGTTACTCTAGTCCCAGCCATGCCCAGCAGGGGGCGCTGCAGGGAGCAGGGCAGGGTGCTATCTGTGGGATGAGCTCCTGGTTACTCTAGTCCCAGCCATGCCCAGCAGGGGGTGCTGCAGGGAGCAGGGCAGGGTGCTATCTGTGGGATGAGCTCCTGGTTACTCTAGTCCCAGCCATGCCCAGCAGGGGGTGCTGCAGGGAGCAGGGCAGGGTGCTATCTGTGGGATGAGCTCCTGGTTACTCTAGTCCCAGCCATGCCCAGCAGGGGGTGCTGCAGGGAGCAGGGCAGGGTGCTATCTGTGGGATGAGCTCCTGGTTACTCTAGTCCCAGCCATGCCCAGCAGGGGGCGCTGCAGGGAGCAGGGCAGGGTGCTATCTGTGGGATGAGCTCCTGGTTACTCTAGCCCCAGCCATGCCCAGCAGGGAGTTGTCCGGTGCAAGGAGTACTCCTGGGGGTATTCTGCGCCCATGTGGAGTTTTCTGTGTCCCCTGCACAGAAAAATGCAAAAGAAATCTGCTGGTGGACATGCACCACTCCCCTAGCAGCCCAGGCAGAGGGTCTATTCCAGGGGGCATTGGGCAGCCTGAGTAGGGTGACCGGATAGCAAGTGTGAAAAATCGGGATGGGGGTGGGGGTAATAGGAGCCCATATAAAAATAGCCCCAAATATTGGGACTGTCCCTATAAAATGGGGACATCTGGTCAGCCTAAAGCCTCAGAGACAGGGGAGAGGGCTGTTGGTCGTGCATGCCTGCGTGCTCATTGCCTGGCACGAGGCGGAGTGGGGCAGGGCCTAAGTACTTGCCAAAAAGTGAGAGAGACACTCTGTCCATCTCCTGCAACTGCAGCTCCCTGGTCTGTAAGGGATTTTTATTTATGCAGGAGGCAGGCTAGAAGCACAAATGAAGCAGCCTGCCTGAGTTAATGGATCTCATTCTCTGAGGCACAAATGTAGCACCCTGACTGTGTAATGAAGTTGTTAAATATCAGAGGGGAAGCCGTGTTAGTCTGGATCTGTAAAAGCAGCAAAGAGTCCTTGTCATAAACAGATAGCTAAGGGTTAATGTCTCTTTCACCTGAAGCACCTGACCAGAGGACCAATCAGGAAACCAGATTTTTTCAACTTTGGGTGGAGGGAATTTTGTGTCTGAGGTCTTTGTTGTCTGTCTGCCTGCTTTCTCTGAGCTTTGGAGAAGTAGTTTTTGCTTTCTAGTCTTCTGTTTCTAAGTGTAAGGACAAAGAGATCAGATAGTAAGTTATATGGTTTCTTTTCTTTGGTATTTGCATGAATATAAGTGCTGGAGTGCTTTGATTTGTATTCTTTTTGAATAAGGCTGTTTATTCATATTTCTTCTAAGCAATTGACCCTGTATTTTGTCACCTTAATACAGAGAGACCATTTGTATGTATTTTCTTTCTTTTTATATAAAGCTTTCTTTTTGAGACCTGTTGGAGTTTTCTTTTCTGGGAAATTTCAGGGAAATTGACTCTGTACTCACCAGGGAATTGGTGGGAGGAAGAAATCAGGGGGAGATCTGTGTGTGTTGGATTTGCTAGCCTGATTTTGCATTTCCTCTGGGTGAAGAGGAAAGTGCTTTTGTTTCCAGGACTGGAAACGGAGACGGGGAGTCACTCTGTTTGGATTCACAGAGCTTGTGTCTGTGTATCTCTCCAGGAGCACCTGGAGGGGGGAAGGGAAAAAGGATTATTTCCCTTTGTTGTGAGACTCAAGGGATTTGGGTCTTGGGGTCCCCAGGGAAGGTTTTTCAGGGGGACCAGAGTGCCCCAAAACACTCTAATTTTTTGGGTGGTGGCAGCAAGTACCAGGTCCAAGCTGGTAACTAAGCTTGGAGGTTTTCATGCTAACCCCCATATTTTGGACGCTAAGGTCCAAATCTGGGACTACAGTTATGATAGTCCTGTGGCACCTTATAGACTAACAGACATTTTGGAGCATGAGCTTTCGTGGGTGAATACCCACTTCATCGGATGCATGGGGTATTCACCCACGAAAGCTCATGCTCATGCTCCAATATGTCTGTTAGTCTATAAGGTGCCACAGGACTCTTTGCTGCTTTTAAAGTTAAAGTTGCTTTTGATGGTGAATTGATTTTATTCTATGAGGCAGAAATGTAGCAACACTCCTATTGTTAGTTAACTGTTCCCATTCTCAGTCAGTTCCGCCCCCCCCCCCCCCAGGATCATAAAACCTGTGAGAGTTTTAAGGCCCCTACATTGCCAGGATGATGTAAAGGAGCCTTATTCTAAACGACAGGAGTGGAATCCTCAGCTGGGAAAATCTATGTTCTTTCTCACTTTTGTCCTGGGCCAAATTGGCACAGTGGGGTTAGATTACAGCTCTGGATTTATTTTACTCACCCATTTAAAAAAAAACAAAAACACTTTGAGGGCAAATAAAACATTTACCAAGCAGTCAATAAAATGTCAGGACAATCAGAACCAAGCACTTCTCAGAGTACCCAGCCAGGTCCAGGATAATGATTAACAAAACCGTATGACTTTCATGTGTGAAAGTCTGAGCAATTTAAAATTATATTTTATTTTTTTGTGTGTGCTCTTTGGTGTTCTGTAATGTAATTTAAAATGAAAATCCAGGATTATAAGGTAAGGAATGGTGTCCTTAGATTCTGTTATGTCAGAGGATGGAGATGGATGGCAGGAGAGAGATCAGTGCCTGTTAGCTTCACTCCCTCTGAGGCACCTGGCATTGGTCACTGTCGGTAGACAGGATACTGGGCTAGATGGACCTTTGGTCTTACCCAGTACAGCCGTTCTTATGAATGCAGGGTATTAGTTACCAAGCATTTGTAACTTCACTTTCATGTGTTTAGGAAATGCTGAATACTTATTGTGACTTTTTTCTGTATTGTAGTTTAAATAAATTACCAAAACAATTGAAACTGGTGTGATTATATTGCATTATTTTGATAAATGAAATATGCAGCATTTTGATTTTTTTTTTTTGGTGCAGAATTCCCCCAGGAGTAAAGGAAGTAAAGTGTAATTTCTGGTTTACCCCAGAAATTTAGCCTCCAGTATCTTTAATCAGGAGAGGGTCTGAGGCATAGGGCTTGGCTACACTCAAAACTCCAAAGCGCTCCCGCGGCAGCGCTTTGAAGTGCGAGTGTGGTTGCGGTGCCAGCGCTGGGAGAGAGCTCTCCCAGCGCTGCAGGTACTCCACCTTGCCGAGGGGATTCGTAACTTGCTGCGCTCAGGGGGATGTTTTTTCACACCCTGAGAAAGTTGCAGCGCTGTAAAGCGCCAGTGTAGCAGCACAGGGCCCCCTAGCTCCCTGCTTGGGCCCCGGGGGGGTCAGAATTGACTAGGAAGGGAGAATGCCCCCTACTGGCCCCTGCAGCACAGTGCTCCCTAGTGCCATGCTAGGGCATTGTGCTGCAGGAGCCAGAAGGCGGTAACACGGGGTCCAGGGGAGGGGGCCTGTCCTGTCTCAGTGTGACAGGACCCTGCCCAGCCTCCTCCCTAGTGAGGGAGAAAGGCCAGAGTGAGGCTGCATGTTCTGGGCCTAGTGAACAGCCGGCCAGGTGCCTTCCTCTGAGTGCCTCTGGCAGTGCTCAGCCCCCTCCCCAATTGAAACCAGAGCTGCCCCTGCCCCACCTGCCTGTGGATGGCAAAAGTGTGGGGGCCTGGGCCTATCCTCCCCCCCCCCCCCCCAGCGGCCAGCCATTTGCTGCCTTTTAGCCCAGGGTCTGTCTCAGGTGCCAGGCAGGCAATGCCCTCTAGCCCTCCCATGGGCATCAGGTGCCAGGGGTCTGCTCCTGTGGCGAGTTGTGTGTGATCCCTGTTTCTCACTGGGCCTTTGGCTTGCTGCTGTGCCCCTGGTTTGGCCACTGGGACTGGTTTCCCGTGGTGCTGTGGCTGGAAGCCGGGCTCGCCCCATCGGTTCTGCCTACAGCACTGAGGGTGGCGCGTCTCTGTACAAACAAGTGTGGTTTATTAAGGCATTTGAGAAATTGGCACTTGGGTCTGGGCCATGCTGGAGCAGCCCGGGGTCGTGGGCAGGCGAGCAGGGCCCAATACATGCAGTTCAGCACGGACATGATACAAAAGGTTACAAACAAAGTAGAAAACAGAACTGCTTAGTACAAAGTGTAAAAATAAATAACTGGAGACGCAGCTCCTGATGCAGTCACCTGCACAGCCACCCTACTGCGCTCAGCGGTGCATGTTTGTGTCCACTCCCCTATACTGCGCTCAGCGGTGCACGTATGTGTCCACCACGCCCAATACTGCACTCAGTGGTGCATGTTTGTGTCCACTCCCCCCATACTGCGCTCAGTGGTGCATGTTTGTGTCCACTCCCCCCATACTGCGCTCAGCGATGCATGTACATGTCCACTCCCGCCGTACTGCGCTCAGCAGTGCACGTATGTGTCCACCACGCCCCATACTGCGCTCAGCGGTGCACGTACGTGTCCACCCCCCCATACTGCGCTCAGTGGTGCATGTACGTGTCTCTTCCCCACCCCATATTGCCATGAGCAATGCACGTGTCCATTCACCCCTCCCCATACTGGGATCAACAATGCATGTGTGTCCCCCCCCCATACTGGGAGCTCGGCCACATCTATCTGTGCCCTCCCACCCAACACAGATTGAGGCTAGTGTGAGGGACCCCAGCTGTCAGTGAGGAAACAGATCTCTTGGGCAGGAGCCCCCCTGGAGCCCGCTACCTGCTTGAGGGCTGCATTAGGGACAGAGCAAGGACAAGCCCCTCAGATCCCATGGGGGCAGGGTAGGGGGGCACAGGGATACCCTAGTCCTGGGCTGAGAATTCTCTGTGCCACTGCCCCTGTCCACTCCTGCTGCCCTTGGTGCACGGCCCAACCCTGCCTGGGACAGGGGATTGCCTCGCAGGGCCCCAGCTCTGGGGTCGTAGCCCCTTGGTTCTGCTGCAGCCAGAGGCCTGGGGAGCAAAGCACCTTAGCAAGTGCCCTGCACTGCAGCTTCTGTTACGTCTTCCCAGGGGACCTCAATCCCTGGCCCAGGCTCTGCCCATGTCACCGCCACTCCCCTCAGTTCCCGCCCCCACCATGTCACCACAGCCCCCCGGGCTCTCCCTATGTCACTGCCATCCCCCTCGGTTCCTGCCCCCCTCATGTCACCACAACCCCCCGGCTCTCCCCATGTCACCGCCATCCCTCTTGGTTCCCACCCCCCCATGTCACCACAGCCCCCTGGGCTCTCCCCATGTCACCGCCACCCCGCTCGGTTCCCACCCCCCCATCTCACCACAACCCCCCAGACACCCCCCAGGTCACTGCCATCCCCCTCGGTTCCTGCCCGCCTCATGTCACCCCCTGGGCTCTCGCCATGTCACCGCCACCCCCCATTGGTTCCCACCCCCTCATGTCACCACAACCCCCCAGACTCTCCCCGTGTCACTGCCATCCTCCTTGGTTCCCGCGCCCCCCATGTCACCGCCATCCCCCAGGTCATTGCCATCCCCCTTGGTTCCCACCTTCCCATGTCACCACAGCCCCCCGGACTCTCCCCATGTCACTGCCATTCCCCTCAGTTCCCACCCCGTCACCACAACCTCTCCAAGCTTTCCCCCGCCACTGCCATTCCCCTTAGTTCCCACCTCCACATATCATCACCACCCCCAGACTCTCCCCATGTCACCGCAACCCCCTCATGTCTCAGCCATCCCCCTCAGTTCTCATCCCCCCATGTCATCACCACCCCTGGACTCTCCCCATGTCACCACAACCCCCCATGTCATCACCACTCCCTATGTCACTGCCATCCCCCTCAGTTCCCACCCCCCCATGTCACGACAACCCCCAGGACTCTCCCCATGTCACTGCCATCCCCCCTCAGTTCCTCCCCATGTCATCGCCTCCCCGGGCTCTCCCCATGTCAGTGCCACCACCCGGGGCTCCTCCATTTCACCACCAACCTCAGGCTCCCCCCCACAGGTACTCCTGCATGTCCCTGTCCCAGGATAAGTGAGGGTGCCAGAGACCCACACTTGGGCTGAAATGCCCCTTGAGCAGCAGGGCTGACTCCAGCAAAGAAGCCCAACGGGCACTGGGGAAAGTGGATCAAGATGGCTGAGCTGAGCTGATGGAGGAGGCTGGGCACAGAGGGGTGGGGCTGAAGGAGGGACCTGGTGGCTAAGTGCAGAGAGGTGGGGGAGTGGGTCTGATGGAGGGGGTGGGGTGAGGCTTGGGCCACAAAATTCCAGCATGAAACTTTCACAATTAAACCACAAAGTTCTCCAACAGCTGGGACGGGGAGGGGCACTCTATCCCCTGCTGTTATACATGCCTGGGCCATGCCCACCTGTGCCCACTCCTCTGGCCACACCCACCTGCACCCCAGCCACACTCCTGCTGCACCCTCCCCCAACCACACCCACCAAGTCACACCTTAGGTGGCTGCACCTCTCCACCCCCCCCAGCCTGTTCAGATCTGCTGCACCCTGCTTCGCTCTGCACCCGCCTCGCCCAGTCAGCGCATTGCTGCATGCCTGGTGGATGGAGGCGAACAGACAGATGTAGCACCCCCAAACTTAGCTGAGGCAGGATGGGGCGGGGGAAGCCTCTGCCATCCCCTCAGTGCTCCTGCACCCAGCATTGGTGCTGTGCATGGTGCTGGATGGCAGGGGAGCACGCTGCTCGTCTCGGCCGCAGGCAGCCTTTGCCCAATTCCAGTCTGTGAGCTCCGCGGTCCATGCATGTGCAAGACACAGGGCAAGGATGGCCTGATTCTGGTGCCAGGCTGAGCATGCGAGAGTGACAATGGGGCACCAAGATGGGCTGCAGCAAGACATGGGTGGCAGCACGAGGGTGGGGAGCAGCCTCCACGGGAGCATGTTCCTGTGCCATGCTCACAGCACTATACTGAGGGGAGGAGATGAGCAGCCACAACCAGTTGTCCACCCCTCCCACAGGGGAATATAGGGCCCCTACAGTGGAGGCACTGGATGCAGGGACCCCAGCCCAGGGGCAGACAGGCAGGGAGTGTCTTTTTCAACTGCACAGACCCCCCTCTGGTGGGGGAGGAGGCATCATGGTTGCACTCCCACCAGCAGGGCATTGCAGCAGCACAGATCCTATCCCCGATGAGGCCTCATGGATGCACAGACCCACCCTGAACAGTCCCTGTCTTTTTAATCTCCCCCCACCCCAGCGCCCTGCCCTGCTGCCTGCAGTGCCCCCTGCTGGGCTGGTGGGGG
Organism: Gopherus flavomarginatus; assembly: GCF_025201925.1. Taxonomy (NCBI): domain Eukaryota; kingdom Metazoa; phylum Chordata; order Testudines; family Testudinidae; genus Gopherus; species Gopherus flavomarginatus. The sequence goes on from NC_066617.1 coordinate 380,219,156, forward strand.
GTGGGGTGTGCTCATTTGGATGCTCTCTTGCTGCCGAAAGAGAAGGTGCAGCAGTGGGACTGACAGCTGCTGAAAGCCCCAGGTGCAGTCCATGCTGTCTCCATCTGCCCTGTCCCTCCAGGGGTCTCAGGACTGGCTCAGCCATGGGAGAGGCCCAAGCATGGCCCTGGCCCTGGTGCAGGTGAGGTTCTGTGGCAGCCGTTAGGGTCTCTGGCCCTCCTAAAGCTGCTCCTCCATGCAGCTTGTCTCAGCAGCAAAAAACAGAATCAATGAGCTGGGAAGCTCCTGGTGTGGATGATCTGTGGGGAACCGGATCTGCCCCCTGGAGCCAGACGAGCCTGCAGGGAATGGGATTCCTTCCCTGGGTCTGGATGGGGTGGCAGGGAACAGGATTCCCCCCCCCTCTGGGGAGGACTGGATGGGGTGGTAGGGAATGAGATTTCCTACTCCTTCCCCCTGGCAAACCTGCAGGGAAGAGGATCTGTTCCCCACTGGCTCTGTGGGAATAGGACCCGCCATCCTGTGTTTGGCCAGTCCTGCAGGGTAGTGTACCCCATCCCCCAGGTCCCCTGTATCCTGGAGCTGGACAGGCCTGTGGGAAACAGAGTTCCCCGCCACTCTGGGGCTGGACAGGCCTGCGGGGAATGGGATTTCTCCTGGGTCTGGGCAGGTCTGAAGGGAACAGAATCTGCCCTCACGGTGAGGTGATGGGGAGTGAGGGACAGAGTGAGCTCTGTGCATGTGCATGGCATGATATCTGGTGTGCTGGCCCATGCTCCCCCTATCTTTGGAATGTGTCCCCCCCTCTGAACCCCTCACCCAGTGCGTAGGGGGGTCTGGCCTTGCTTTCCTGGCCTCTGGCTCACAGTCTGCCCCCCCCACCCCATGTCCCAGGCAGGTGCAGCTGCTGCCCCCCTCATCTGGACAGCTTGGCCCACAGGACTGGAGGAGTGAGGTCCCAAGTGGCCACAGCAACCGCAGGAGTGGCAAGGACACTACTCACCCCCCACCACTCAGGGCAAACAGTACCATGAGAGAGCAGATCTGGCACTAATGGAGGCACTGGCACCGGCAGCCATTTGAGGCAGTGGGACCAGCACCACCACAAGTAGCCTATCAGGGCGCTGACATTAGCAGTGGAACTGGCAGCCAAGGTGGAGGGACTGGAACCAGAACCAGCAACCTGCTGGGGTCTGAGAATGCAGCAGCCTGTGGGGGTGGCAGATCCAGCCCTTCCGCCCCCGCCCCTGCTTTGCCTGGAGGCTGCACAGAATAGCAGGAGGGGTTGAGAGTCCATGGGAGCCTGGGGTTAAATCCTGAGCTCAGCTTCCTCAGGCAGCTCCAGCGAGTGCTCGGCGCTGATGGCAGAGGCCGAGGGCCCCTGGGAGACACCGAAAGGTGACACCACAGGGGAGCGGGCGGCCAGTGGGGATAGCGAGGGCGAGAAGCTGGGCGACATGGCCGAGGAGGAGATGGACCCCTCGTGGCTGATGGGTGAGCGGCGCAGGGAGGACAGGTGCGGGAAGGTCCTGCCCACTGCTGGCTTGGGGGGCACTGACTTGGCCCCGGGATGGGCCACCGAGGTAATGAGGGGCGGAGGATCAATGCGGGGCTTGGGCTCTGCCTTGGGCTTGGCTTGGAAGGGCTTGCGCAGGGAGCTCTCATCCTTGAGACGGGCGATCTCAGTGAAGACGCTGGCCAGGGGCTGGAACTGGGGGCACCAGTTCAGCAGGTAATCCCAGTTGTAGCTACCGCGGAGCTCCTCCTCGCTGGCCACGACGGCGGTGAGGGAGCCCTCCACAGAGGGCTTGCCGTCCTCAGGGAAGGTGTAGTCCTTGGGGTGGGAGGAGACGCTCAGGCCACAGCCCACGCCCAGGAAGGTGCTACTGCCCCCATCCTCACGGTACAGATGGGGCGGCTGCCCAGGCAGCAGCAGGCTGGAGCCCTTCTTGCTCTTGAACCACTGGGCGCTCTCCAGGGTGGTAGGCTCACAGGAGATGTCAGAGAGCTGGTCAGCATCCTGCTGGATGCCCGAGTCGGGGCCACGGGCTGAGATGTGCTCCTGCATGGAGGAGGTGATGCTGGCCACACGTGGGTATTCGTTAATCATCCGGATCTCATCGTCCTCGGCTGCCTCGGCTGAGCCACGCCCACTGGAGTGAGAGGGGTCCAGGGAGCCACCCCGCGGGTAGGGTCCAGCCGACTCGCTGCCATAGCCTGGCAGGGCCTGGTGATAGATGCGGTCACTGCCGGGCAGTACCGGCTCCTCATGGCCTAGCTTCTGCAAGGAGCCACTCTGCATGCGGTTGAGCTGCGAGTCCTGCTCTGGCTTCTTGTGTTCCTGCCGGTGCCGGGAGCGGACCAGCACCAAGATGATGGCCACGGCGGCCAGCACCACCACCACACCCAGGGAGGCAGCCACAGCTACCACCAGCAGCAAGTTGAGGTCCGGCACCAGGCCGAAGGAGGTGTGGGTGACGTCAATGGAGACCTGAGCAGAGGCTGAGCGGGAGGAAGGAAGCGGGCTGCGGGCCTGCACCTCTAGGTTCATCTCCCGAGGCTCCCGCTTGGCCCGCCCTGCTGGCTGCGGCTGGCTGTCCACGCGCAGGTAGATGGTGCCAGTGGTCTGGTTGACCCCAAAGTATGGCGAGGGCTTAGTTAAAGAGTAGAGCACCACGCCGTCCACACCCTCATCCTCGTCGGTGGCCAGCACCCGGCCAATGCTCTGGCCCTTGTGGGCGCCCTCAGGCACCTGGAAGCTGAAGTCCGGGCTCAGGAAGACAGGACTGTACTCATCCTCGCCGGTCACCAGCACCCGCACAGTGACGGTGGCTGAGGCGTTGCCGGCATCCGTGGCCTGCACCAGTAGCTGGAAAGCCTTGGCACGCTCATAGTCAAAGGCAAGGCGGGAGCGCAGCTCCCCGGAGGTCCAGTTGATGAAGAAGACATCCCTGCCTTCAGGGGCTCCCACCTCCCCCACTGCCTGCTCCAGCACAGTGTAGCGCAGCTCCCCGAAGGTCCCGGTGTCGGCGTCGAAGGCATGCAGAGTGGTGACCAGGGTGCCTGGCGGCAGGTTCTCCCGCACACTGGCACTCAGTGTCTTCACTGGGAAGTAGGGTATGTTGTCGTTGATGTCCTTCACTTCAATGGTGATGGGCACCAGGGCAAAGTGCCCGCCAGGGCCATCAGATGCCTGCACCACCAAGCTGTGCAGGGCCTGGGTCTCTCGGTCCAGGGACTGTGCCAGGCGCAGGGCTCCTGTGGCCTCATGCAGCTGGAAGAGCCTGAGCTGGTCTCCAGAACTGATGCTGTAGCGCACCTGGCCATAGGGGCCCGAGTCGGCATCGTGGGCTGCCAGCCGCAGCAGCTCGGTGCCCGGGGGGGTGCTCTCACTCACAGCTGTGTGGTACTCGGCCCGGGAAAACACCGGCGGGTTGTCGTTGACATCCAGCACGGTGACAAGCACTGGCACAGTGGTGCTGCGCTGCGGCACACCCCGGTCTGAGGCTGCCACTGTCAAGTTGTAGATGGGGACGGCTTCGAAGTCCAGTGCCTCCACCAGCACCAGGGCTCCCTGCGTGCGCAGGTGCCCCCGAGACCAGCCCATGTGGCTCTCCACCTGGAAGGCATTGCCGCTGTTGCCGCTGACGATGGTGTAGTCGAAGCCGGCGTTCTCCCGGGACAGGTCAGCGTCACCCGCCTCTAGCGTCAGCACAGTGGTGCCCGGGCGCAGGTCCTCAGGGACACAGGTATTGTAGTGCGCCTGCTGGAAGGTGGGGCTGTGGTCATTCACATCCAGCACCTGGATCTGCACTGTGGTCCAGGCCGAGAGACTGGGAGAGCCGTGGTCACGCACCTCTACCACCAGGTCCAGCGTGGGCTGGTTTGCATCCAGCTCCACCTGGCGAGAGGTGAACAGTGTTCCTGCATGAGGACAAAGTTAGTCAGCACAGCCCTGGGCTGGGGCGTGGAGCCTGCCAGGAACCAATGGGCGAGCATAGGGGTGGGGAGAGTGTTGGGAGTGGGGGAAAGTGGGGCGAGAAGCCACCCCTGCTCCCTGGGGTGAGGAGAGTCAGGGGACTTGTTAACCTCAAGGCAAAATAGGGAGGCCAGACCCACTCCCACTGGTGATGGGGGTCACAGCTGAGGGGGAAGTCAGGCAGCTCCAGGCTGTGGGACCCTGAAGGGGATGGCTCTGTGCCCAGGAAGCCAGTTAGCAGCTCCCTGTTGCTGGCACGGGATGGAGCTGCTTCTCCCAGGGCCTAGGCACAGCAGCACGTTCCCACCTACCATTGCTGGGGTTGATGGAGACGTCGGAGCTGGGCACAGCCAGGCGGTAGGTGAGCTCCCCATTGCTGCCAGAGTCCCTGTCTGTGGCACTGACGGTGAGGATGGTGCTGCCTGCTGGCGTGTGCTCCAGCAATGTCACCTGAAAGGGAAGCAAAGCCCAGAATCATCAGACACCTGGGAATCACAGAACTGGAAGGGACCTCAAGAGGTCATCTAGTCCAGTCCCCTGCACTCGTGGCATGTATAAGTATTATCTAGACCATCCCTGACAGGTGTTTGTCCAACCTGCTCCTAAAAATCCCCAGTGATGGAGATTCCACAACCTCCCTAGGCAATTTATTCCAGTGCTTAACCACCCTGACAGTTAGGAAGTTTTTCCTAATGTCCAACCTAAACCTCCCTTGCTGCAATTTAAGCCCATTGCTTCTTGTCCTACCCTCAGAGGTTAAGAAGAACATTTTTTCTCCCTCCTCCTTGTAACAACCTTTTACGTACTTGAAAACTGTTCTCATGTCCCCTCTCAGGCTTCTCCTGAGGCTCACCCTGGAGCTCTGGCAATGGCGCCCGGTTTGGCAGGGGAGTCACAGGCAGGGTATTCCTGCCCTGGAAGCATCAGGCTCTGGACAGAGGCAGGCGCACTGGGTTGGGCAGCCCCACTTGTCTGACCCAGGACAGGGGAACAGCAGAATAGACAGGCACATTGGCTTGATCTGGCTAGAGTGCAGGGTGCTAGTGTGTAAGGCCAGAAGGGTCCCACAGATCATCATGTCTGACCAGGCCAGTTACTGCTGTCATGAGCCCAGTAACCTGTGAGTGGCTGAACCCCCCAAAGGCACGCAGGCTGGAGCCACAGCCATTAATGAGGCTGATCAATGTACAGGCCAATTAAGCACCATTCCTGGGGCCCAACCCACAGCCGTACAGTATGTTCACTGCAGCTGGGCTGGCGATGTGGTGGCTCTACCAGACCAGCTGCCCATCCTGCTGCTGCTCATCATGACAAGGATTGCAATGCCAATTCCTACATTTGGTCTGTGTGTCCCGCTGTCATGACAGGGGAGGCCAGGCCCAGTTTGAGTGACTGGCATTGCAACATTGCCCTAGTCAGCAGGCCCCGAGCAGAAGCAGGATGAGCAACTGGCCTCAGTGGATCCACAGTATGGCCAGCCCAGCCATGGCAAGAGCACTGTACAGCTGGGTGTTGTTTTTCATAAGAAGGTAAGGGCCCATAAGAGTATAATGCCTATAGCCCACTGAAGGATTGTTCCAGCCTTGGGCATCAAGGGATGGAGAATCTATCACTTCCCCTGGTACTTGATTCCCATGGTTAATGCCTAATGCCCCTCACTGTTAACAATATGCACCTTACTAACATACGCTGGTACAGAAAGGGTTTGAAAAATACAATAAATACTGAACAAACTGTCTAAACAGAAGACGTGGTATGATAATCATACTTGGAAGCACCTCCCTGTAATGAATTTGCTTCTGCAGTTATGTCTGTTAATACACAATCTACGGGTTGAGACCAAGAATTTGCTACTGATGGTAAATCCTTTAAAAATGTGTAACATGCATGATTTTTGGAAGAAACTTTGGTACAGGCTAGGAGTGGTAACAAGGAAGTCCTGTAAGAATACTGCTTCTCAGCTAGTACCTGTAAACAGGCTTAGAGCTTGGCAAAGCAGAGAAAGCGTAACCAATCTAGACTGCTGCGTGGAAGGGGAAACTGAGGCACACCACCTCATGGCACTGGTGGCTAAATGCCAAAACACCTACAGTCTAGAAGGTATTAATATCTACACTGTGTTAACCATGCTGTACAATAAAAGGCTTTCAGGAAACTTGGAAAGAGGACCCCAGAACTTTTTAAAAACATCTGTGGGTAACAATACAATTTTTGGTAACGCTAAGAAATTAAATAACTAAGCCCTAAAGAGAATTTCAGGCACACTGCCTTCGTATTAGTCAGTAACTAAACCTCTGGCAATAATCTAAGGAGGGAGGTGTGACATTACACCCCATATTATTCATGGAAATGTTATGATATGAAAGTGGCATAACTGAGATATGTTTTATGCCACATAGGTCATGTGAGATATCATTGGGAAGGTTATGATTTATTGAATAAGATTATCCAATTTGTATGCATGTATCATGTCTGTATCTGAAGTTAGAAATATTGACTATGTAATAATTACAACTGTGTTTTCACCTGAGGAACACCCCACCAGACATTTTGCAAACAGCCTGGATGGGCCATTAAGAATGACAATAAGACTTTGAAGATACTAATCTCCCTCCTTCCTGAGAAGTTTCCTGGGTTGCTGATTTGACACTGCAGCGTCAGGTGATCGTGTCACCTGGTACTAGACCCCATCTGGGACACCTAGTATTTTTCCATTAAGAAGGGGTGGAGGAAACTAGGAAACAAAGGATTCCCGCCATACGCAAATCCTATTTAAGGCTGGGAAGTGAGTTAATCTTGGCTCTTCTCCACTGCCCAAAAAGGAAAACTGCTGAAAACACCTGAAGGAAGAAAGGAACTAAGCGGGGGGAGAGGGAACAGGGCTGAGCCTAGGCGAGAAAGGTCAGCCTGTGAAGGGTATACCTAGAGATTTAAGCTGCAAGCAGTGCAATTTACCTTCAAGAAACTCTGCAACCTGCATAAAACAACGTTTAGGGTGAGAAATTACTATTTGTAGCCCGTTTCTTTAATGCATTAAGGTTAGTTTGCATGTGTATTTTATTTGCTCAGTAATCTGCTTTAATCTATTTGCTATCCCTTATAATCACTGAAAACCTGCCTTTGTAGTTAAACTTTTTTGTTTATTCTAAAACCCAGTTTGTGCAATTCATAACTGGGGGCATGGGGCAAAAAGCTGTGCATCTCTGCCTCCTCATTGAGGGAGGGAGCAAATATCATGCTCTCTATACAGCGCAAGTGTCATAAACGGATAGTTAAGAGTTAATAGAACAGAAGTACTTCATCTCTCTTTGCCTGTAAAGGGTTAACAAGTTCAGTGAGCCTGGCTGTCACCTGACCAGAGGAGCAGTCAGGGGACAGGATACTTTCAAATCTTGAGGAAGGGAAGTTTGTGTGTGTGCTGTTAGTTTTTGGTTGTTGTTCTCTCTGGGTTCTGAGAGGGACCAGACGTGCAACCAGGTTTCTCTCCAATCTCTCCAATACAGGCTCTTATAAGTTCAGAATAGTCAGTACTAGATAGATAAGGCGAGTTAGGCTTATGTTTGTTTTCTTTATTTGCAAATGTGTATTTGGCTGGGAGGGAATTCAAAAAGACCCTGTAACATATTCCATCTTAAATTTACAAAGATAATTTTTACTGTTTTTCCCTCTTTAATTAAAAGCTTTTCTTGTTTAAGAACCTGATTGTTTGTTTTTTTATTCTGGTGAGACCCCAGGGGACAGGGTCTGGATCCACCAGGGAATTGGTGGGGAGAAAGGAGGGAAGGGGGAGAGAGGTTAATTTTCTCTCTATCTTAGGATTACTTTCTCTCTCAGGGAGAGTCTGGGAGGGGGAGAGAGAAGGAGGGGGGAAAGTGAATTTTCCTCTCTGTTTTAAGATTCAAGGAGTTTGAATCACAGTGATCTTCCAGGGTAACCCAGGGAGGGGAAGCCTGGGAGAGGCAACGGTGAGGGAAAGGATTTACTTTCCTTGTGTTAAGATCCAGAGGGACTGGGTCTTGTGGGGGTCCCCGGGCAAGGTTTTGGGGGGACCAGAGTGTACCAGGCACTGGAATTCCTGGTTGGTGGCAGCGCTAAGCTGGTACTAAGCTGGTAATTGAGCTTAGAGGAATTCATGCTGGTACCCCATCTTTTGGATGCTAAGGTTCAGAGTGGGGAATTATACCATGACATGGTGTGCAGCATGTGGGATGGATAGATAGATAGAAGTCAAAAAGCCAATGAGGTTTTTATTTCTCTCCCTGCTAGCTATCTGCAGGCAGACTGAGAGGTTTGGGTTTAGAAGCAAAAGCCAGTAGGATTTTTCTTTCTCTTTCGCTGCTAGCTGTGTGTAAAGCAGGATAGAGGAGATTGTTTTAAAAGCAAAGATCTACAAGTTTTTTTTGGTCTCTCCCTTCTGAGTACTTTGAAGGCAAAGGCATTAGGGTTTAACAAGGGTCTTTTGTTAAACAAAGGCACTCCAGTTGTGAGTCACCATACACCAGCAAAACACATTTGCAAATGAATGTTTTTTTTCTTTCTAACTCTGTTGGGAATAGCTAGGTAGAAGGAGTTAAAAAAAGACTCTGTTGCTAAGCAACCCTAAGGAGGCAAGAGAGAAGCAACATTTCAGACAGTAAACACCAGAGGGTGCCCCAACACAAGAAAGCAGAAACCATGACTACCAAGGACACCCTGAAACAGGAACGGGCAAGACTGGATGCAGAGGAACAAATCAGAGACGCAGACCACAGGCGAGACATGGAAAAGAAACCACAAGAACTAGAAATAAAACAAAGAGAGATGGAGCTGAGAGAAAGAGAAAGAGAGGCTGCCCACAGGAGAGAGCTGGAGATAAAAGAAGGAGTGGGAAGAGAGGGAAAAAGAGAGAAAGCATGAACTGGAATTAGCACGGGCTAAACAGAATAACACAGCCAACCCTAACAACCCTTCTCCAGTTATTGTTCCACATCCCAAGAAATTTCCCACCTACAAGGCACGTGATGACACTGAGGCCTTCCTAGAAAATTGTGAAAGGACCTGCCATGGGTACAGCATCTCTGAAGACCAGTACATGATAGAACTGATGCCACTGCTCAGTGGACCCTTAGCAGAGGTGGCGGCTGAAATGCCTAAGGAGAACATGAACGATTATAAACTTTTTCAAACCAAGGCCAGAATCAGAATGGGGCTAACACCTGAGCATGCCCGTCGGAGGTTCAGAGCCCTAAGGTGGAAACCAGATGTGTCATTCACCCGACACACCTACCACATTGGAAATAATTATAATGCCTGGATATCAGGAGCGAATGTTAAATCTCTGGACGACATGCACCTCCTAATACAATTGGAGCAGTTCTTAGACGGTGTTCCTGAGGAAATAGAAAGGTACATCCTAGATGGGAAGCCCAAAACTGTAACTGAGGTGGGGGAGACCAGAGCCAGATGGGTGGAAGTGGCAGAAAAGAAAAGAGCTACTATCAAGGGGAGCGAATATCACAGGGGTCACACCGACAATAAACCCTATACCCGAGGACAACCCAAGACCCCACCTGCAACCCCAGGAAAGCCGCCGACTCCCTATTCTCTCACCTCACCAATCTCCAGTAACCCACCTCGGCCCAGTGACCAGTCAGCTGGGCGATGCTTCAAGTGTAATGAACTGGGACATATAAAGGCCAACTGCCCCAAGAACCCCAACCGAGTGCAGTTCGTTACACCTCCATCACTCCAAAGATCCCCAGGCCCAGATGCCTCTCAAATACCCTCGGAGCGAAGGGAAATTTTGAGAGTGGGCGGAAAGAAGGTTATCGCATGGAGAGACATGGGGGCACAAGTGTCAGGTATACACCAATCCTTAGTGGACCCCAAATTCATCAACCCAAAGGCCCAAGTGACAATTTACTCCTTCATGTCACAACCTGTAGACTTGCCTACAGCTAAACTGCCTGTCCAATACAAAGGCTGGTCAGGAATGTGGACGTTTGCAGTCTACGACAATTATCACATCCCCATGCTACTGGGGGAAGACTTGGACAACCAGGTAAAGTGGGCCAAGAGGGTGGGAATGGTTACATGCAGCCAAGTCAGGCAAGCCTCCAGTCCCATTCCTGTTCCTGAGCAATCCACAGGGGCCCTGTCTGTGTTACGAGAGACCCAGACAGAGGTAGTGGACCCGGAGGTAGTGGACCCCTGCCAATGACTGCAACAGCCACAGTACTTCCAGTCCCAGACCTGGACCTGGAAACGCAACCAGCACCAGACCATTGCCAGCACTGATGCCAGCGCTTGCAAACACATCTTCAACTCCAACGCCAGAGGGTGCCAGCGAGCCTGAACTGGCAGAAGCAGCAGACAACCAGACCCAAGAGGCTCAGCCAGAGCGTGAAACACCACCTGGTGCACCAGCGGAGAGCAGTTCACCAGCCATGGAAACAACCCCATTACCTACATCGCTTCACGAGGGACCAAGCCCAAGTCCACAGTCTAAGGAAGAACTGGTGTCTCCAGCCTCCAGGAAACAGTTCCAGACTGAGCAGGAAGCAGATGACAGCCTTCAGAAAACTTGGGCGGCGGCATGAAGCACCCCACCGCCTCTCAGCTCTTCTAACCAATCCCGATTTGTTAGAGAACAAGGGCTTTTATATAAGGAGATTCTTTCTGGTGGACACTGGAAAGACTGGAACCCACAAAAACAGTTAGTGGTTCCAACTAAATACCGGGGGAAGCTCTTGAGCTTAGCCCATGATCATCCCAGTGGCCATGCTGGGGTGAACAGAACCAAAGACTGGTTGGGGAAGTCCTTCCACTGGGAGGGGATGGTCAAGGATGTTGCCAATTATGTCCGGTCTTGTGAGGTGTGCCAAAAAGTGGGAAAGCCCCAAGACCAGGTCAAGGCCCCTCTCCAGCCACTCCCCATAATAGAGGTCCCATTTCAGCAAGTAGCTGTTCTGGGTCCTTTCTCAAAAAAGACCCCCAGAGGAAAGCAGTACATACTGACTTTCGTGGACTTTGCTACCTGATGGCCAGAAGCAGTAGCTCTAGGCAACACCAGGGCTAAAACTGTGTGCCAAGCCCTAACAGACATTTTTGCCAGGGTACGTTGGCCCTCCGACATCCTTACAGATTCAGGATCTAATTTCCTGGCAGGGACCATGAAAGAACTGTGGGAGACTCATGGGGTGAATCACTTGGTTGCCACCCCATATCACCATCAAACCAATGGCCTGGTGGAAAGGTTTAATGGAACTTTGGGGGCCATGATACGTAAATTCGTGAATGAACACTCCAATGACTGGGACCTAGTGTTGCAGCAGTTGCTCTTTGCCTACAGGGCTGTACCACATCCCAGTTTAGGGTTTTCACCGTTTGAGTTTGTGTATGGCCACGAGGTTAAAGGGCCATTACAGTTGGTGAAGCAGCAATGGGAGGGGTTTACACCCTCTCCAGGAACTAACATTCTGGACTTTGTAAGCAACCTACAAAACACCCTCCGACACTCTTTAACCCTCGCTAAAGAAAACCTAAGAGATGCTCAAAAAGAGCAAAAGGCCTGGTATGATAGACATACCAGAGAGCGTTCCTTCAAGGCAGGAGACCAGGTTATGGTCTTGAAGGCGCAACAGGCCCATAAAATGGAAGCATCATGGGAAGGGCCATTCATGGTCCAAGAGCGCCTGGGAGCTGTTAACTACCTCATAGCATTTCCCAATTCCTCCCTAAAGCCCAGAGTGTACCACATTAATTCTCTCAAGCCCTTTTATTCCAGAGACTTACGGGTTTGTCAGTTTACAGCTCAGGGAGGAGATAACGCTGAGTGGCCTAACGGTGTCTACTACAAAGGGAAAAGTACCGGTGGTGTGAAAGAGGTGAACCTCTCCACAACCCGGGAATGTCTGCGGCGGCAACAAATCAAGGAGTTAATGTACTCTCCCGTGAAAGTTTCCCAAAATCAACTGGTTAAAAATTGTCCTTACAATGTGAAGAATCTTGTAGTTGTACATAATTAGTAGCATATGTAAGGGTGCGTGTGTTTATTGATCTGTTTATTCTAGAGTTCTAGGGAAAAATCACTGCCAGTGTGGTTCCACACTGTCAGCGATTTGGGGGGCGTGTCATAAACAGATAAGTAAGAGTTAATAGAACAGAAATACTTCATATCTCTTTTGCCTGTAAAGGGTTAACAAGATCAGTGAGCCTGGCTGTCACCTGACCAGAGGACCAATGGGGACAGGATACTTTCAAATCTTGAGGGAGGGAAGTTTTTGCGTGTGCTGTTAGTTTTTGGTTGTTGTTCTCTCTGGGTTCTGAGAGTGACCAGACGTGCAACCAGGTTTCTTTCCAATCTCCCTGATACAGGTTCTTATAGATTCAAAATAGTAAGTACTAGGTGATAAGGTGAGTTAGGCTTATGTTTTTCTTCTCTATTTGCAAATGTGTCTTTGGCTGGAAGGAGTTCAAATTTGTATTTTGCTGAAAGGATTTTAATTTGTACTTGTATACTTAGGCTGGGAGGATATTCCCAGTGTCTATAGCTGAAAGACCCTGTACCTATTCCATTTTAAATTTACAAAGATAATTTTTACTGTTTTTTCTTTCTTTAATTAAAAGCTTTTCTTGTTTAAGAACCTGATTGTTTGTTTTTTTATTCTGGTGAGACCCCAGGGGACTGGGTCTGGATCCACCAGGGAATTGGTGGGGAGAAAGGAGGGAAGGGGGAGAGAGGTTAATTTTCTCTCTGTGTTAGGATTATTTTCTCTCTCAGGGAGAGTCCGGGAGGGGGAGAGAGAAGGAGGGGGGAAGGTGAATTTTCCTCTCTGTTTTAAGATTCAAGGAGTTTGAATAACAGTAATCTTCCAGGGTAACCCAGGGAGGGGAAGCCTGGGAGAGGCAATGGTGAGGGAAAGGTTTTACTTGCCTTGTGTTAAGATCCAGAGGGACTGGGTCTTGGGGGTCCCTGGGCAAGGTTTTGGGGGGACCAGAGTGTACCAGGCACTGGAATTCCTGGTTGGTGGCAGCGCTAAGCTGGTACTAAGCTGGTAATTGAGCTTAGAGGAATTCATGCTGGTACCCCATCTTTTGGATGCTAAGGTTCAGAGTGGGGAATTGTACCATGACAGCAAGACAATACAATTTTGGGTTACACTCCAGAGGGGGTATGCACCTGAGTGCCAGGCAATCCCCAAGCTGAGTCTTCCCATGCACAGCTGATTGCAGATTCTGTGGCTAGATGTGTCCCTACCTCTGTGTGTGTGCACAGCAGGACAGGGTCTGGGAGCCCAGGCTGGTGGAATGGGTGGGCTCAGTGGGACCCCATACATCAGGTGGCACCCCGAAAGGGGGTCCAACCCCTCATGGAAGGTTGTTAGGATGAAGAGAAGGGAAGGCTTTGTGAGAGAGACTGGAAGAACTTGGCTTGTTAGCCTGGCAACACCAAGGCTGAGCAGGGACTCTGATTGCTGTCTCTAAATACACTGTAGGGGTAAATCCCGGGGACAGAAGAGCTGTGGGTGCTAAAGGACAATGCAGACACAAGAACCAATGGGGACAAACTGGTTAGAAGTAAACTCAGGCTGGGAATCATAAGGTTTCTAATCACCAGAGGAGGAATGGCTTGGAGCAGCCTCCCAATCAGAGTAGTAGCTGCAAACAACCCAACTCGCTTTAAAATGGAACGGGATATGTTTGTGAACAGGAATATAGAATGAGCCTGCCTGGGCTAGCCAGGGACTGGACTCAGTAGGTTCTGTCCAGTCCTCATAAGGCAGGTTTTCCAGTCCTTTAGTCATTCTTATGGCTCTTTTGTGAATCCTTCCCCATTGTTCAACATCCTTAGAATTCTAGAATATCAGGGTTGGAAGGGACCTCAGGTGGTATTTAGTCCAACCCCCTGCTCAAAGCAGGACCAATCCCCAGACAGATTTTTGCCCCAGATCCCAAGTGGCCCCCTCAAGGATTGAACTCACAAGCCTGCGTTTAGCAGGCCAGTGCTCAAACCACTGAGCTATCCCTCCTCTCTGAGTTACCCTTGTTGAATTGTGGGCACCAGAATTGAACTCGGGATTCCAACAGTGGCCACACCAGTGCCAATGAAAGTCATATAATCTCCTTGCTCCAGAGTCTCCAGTGTACGCATCCAAGGATTGCATTAGCCCTTTGTGCCCCAGCGTTACACTGGGAGATCATGCTGAGCAGCTTGTCCACTGTGACACCGAGATGCTGGTTTTCAGGGTACATGTCCCATACTGTCAATAGGGCTGGCAGTCCTGGGCCCTAGGTGCAGTGCACCAGTCTTTCACAGATGGGCCCATTGGCCAGATCCAAGGAGGCAGAGAATACCAGTGGGTTTAATGGGAGAGATGGGCTGTAGACAGAGGTACATGCCATTGACCCAGGCAAATCTCTCTACCCTGACCCAGGTTGCACCCAGGAGTGGCCCAGGCACATGCAGGGGCAGGTCCCAATTTTCCAGGGGGCCGGTGCCAGTGTAGTAGCACTGGGTAGTACCCAGTAGAGGGTTCTACAATGTCTCTTTGTGTCTGTCTGTCCGTGGGGGGTGCTGGTGAGTGATGCTGGGTGGTACCTGGTGCAGGCTCTGGGGTGCATGTGCCTGTGGCAGGGGCGCTCAGGCAGTGCTCAGGGCAGTACCTGGTGCAGGCTCTGGGGCGCGTGTGCCTGTGGCTGGGCGCTCGGGGCTGTACCTGGTGCAGGCTCTGGGGCGTGTGTGCCTGTGGCAGGGGGGCTGAGGCAGTGCTCGGGGTGGTACCTGGTGGGGCTCTGGGGCGCGTGTGCCTGTGGCAGGGGCGCTAAGGCAGTGCTCAGGGCAGTACCTGGTGCAGGCTCTGGGGCGCGTGTGCCTTTGGCAGGAGCACTCAGGCAGTGCTCAGGGCAGTACCTGGTGCAGGCTCTGGGGCGCGTGTGCCTTTGGCAGGGGCGCTCAGGCAGTGCTCAGGGCAGTACCTGGTGCAGGCTCTGGGGCGCGTGTGCCTGTGGCTGGGTGCTCGGGGCGGTACCTGGTGCAGGCTCTGGGGCGCGTGTGCCTGTGGCAGGGGGGCTGAGGCAGTGCTCGGGGTGGTACCTGGTGGGGCTTTGGGGCGCGTGTGCCTTTGGCAGGAGCACTCAGGCAGTGCTCAGGGCGGTACCTGGTGCAGGCTCTGGGGCGCGTGTGCCTGTGGCAGGAGCACTCAGGCAGTGCTCAGGGCAGTACCTGGTGCAGGCTCTGGGGCGCGTGTGCCTTTGGCAGGGGCGCTCAGGCAGTGCTCAGGGCAGTACCTGGTGCAGGCTCTGGGGCGCGTGTGCCTGTGGCAGGGGCGCTCAGGCAGTGCTCGAGGCGGTACCTGGTGGGCCTCTGGGGCACGTGTGCCTGTAGCGAGGCGCTCAGGCAGTGCTCGAGGCGGTACCTGGTGCAGGCTCTGGGGCGCGTGTGCCTGTGGCAAGGGTGCTCAGGCAGTGCTCAGGGCGGTACCTGGTGCAGGCTCTGGGGCGCGTGTGCCTGTGGCAGGGGCGCTTGGGCAGTGCTCAGGGCAGTACCTGGTGCAGGCTCTGGGGCACGTGTGCCTGTGGTGGGGCGCTCGGGCAGTGCTCGGGGCGATACCTGGTGCAGGCTCTGGGGCGTGTGTTCCTTTGGCAGGAGTGCTCAGGCAGTGCTCGGGGCAGTACCTGGTGCAGGCTCTGGGGCGCGTGTGCCTGTGGCAGGAGTGCTCGGGCAGTGCTCAGGGCAGTACCTGGTGCAGGCTCTGGGGTGCATGTGCCTTTGGCAGGGGCACTCGGGCAGTGCTCGGGGCGATACCTGGTGCAGGCTCTGGGGCGCGTGTGCCTGTGGCAGGGGTGCTCGGGCAGTGCTCGGAGTGGCACCTGGTGGGCCTCTGGGGCACGTGTGCCTTTGGCAGGGGTACTCGGGCAGTGCTCGGGGCGGTACCTGGTGCAGGCTCTGGGGTGCGTGTGCCGGTGGCAGGGGCACTCAGGCAGTGCTCGGGGCGGTACCTGGTGCAGGCTCTGGGGTGCGTGTGCCGGTGGCAGGGGCACTCAGGCAGTGCTCAGGGCGGTACCTGGTGCAGGCTCTGGGGCACGTGTGCCTGTGGCAGGGGTACTCGGGCAGTGCTCGAGGCGATACCTGGCGCAGGCTCTGGGGCGCGTGTGCCTGTGGCAGGGGTGCTCGGGCAGTGCTCAGGGCGGTACCTGGTGCAGGCTCTGGGGCACGTGTGCCTGTGGCAGGGGTGCTCAGGCAGTGCTCAGGGCGGTCCCTGGTGGGGCTCTGGGGCGCGTGTCCCTGTGGCAGGGGCGCTCAGGCAGTGCTCAGGGCGGTACCTGGTGCAGGCTCTGGGGCGCGTGTGCCTTTGGCAGGGGCACTCGGGCAGTGCTCAGGGCGGTACCTGGTGCAGGCTCTGGGGCACGTGTGCCTGTGGCAGGGGTACTCGGGCAGTGCTCAGGGCGGTACCTGGTGGGGCTCTGGGGTGCGTGTCCCTGTGGCGAGGCGCTCGGGCAGTGCTCGGGGTGGTACCTGGTGGGGCTCTGGGGCGCGTGTGCCTTTGGCAGGGGCACTCAGGCAGTGCTCGGTGCGATACCTGGTGCAGGCTCTGGGGCGCGTGTGCCTGTGGCAGGGGCGCTTAGGCAGTGCTCAGGGCGGTACCTGGTGCAGGCTCTGGGGCGCGTGTGCCTGTGGCAGGGGCACTCGGGCAGTGCTCAGGGCGGTACCTGGTGCAGGCTCTGGGGCGCGTGTGCCTGTGGCAGGGGCACTCGGGCAGTGCTCGGGGTGGTACCTGGTGGGGCTCTGGGGCGCGTGTGCCTTTGGCAGGGGCACTCGGGCAGTGCTCGGGGCGATACCTGGTGCAGGCTCTGGGGCGCGTGTGCCTGTGGCAGGGGCGCTTAGGCAGTGCTCAGGGCAGTACCTGGTGCAGGCTCTGGGGCGCGTGTGCCTTTGGCAGGGGCGCTCAGGCAGTGCTCGGGGTGATACCTGGTACAGGCTCTGGGGTGCGTGTGCCTGTGGCAGGGGTGCTTGGGCAGTGCTCGAGGTGGTACCTGGTGCAGGCTCCGGGGCGCGTGTGCCTGTGGCAGGGGTGCTTGGGCAGTGCTCAGGGCAGTACCTGGTGCAGGCTCTGGGGCACGTGTGCCTGTGGCAGGGGCATTCGGGCAGTGCTTGGGGTGGTACCTGGTGGGGCTTTGGGGCGCATGTCACTGTGGCAGGGGCGCTCGGGCAGTGCTTGGGGCAGTACCTGGTGGGAGGGGCAATAGTTCAGTGCTTGGCACAGTACCTGGTAGAGGCCCTGGCTGAAGGTGGGCGCGTTGTCGTTGATATCTTCCACGATGACAGTGAGGTTGGCCTCAGTCTCGTGCCGGGAGTCGGAGGAGCGGATGGTTAGGACATAATGGCTGCACTGCTCGTAGTCCAGTGGTGCTGTTAGGGCAATGCGGCCCCCGTAGCGCAGGATGCTGAAGGTTCCTGCTGCGCCCCCATCCGGCACCAGCGTGTAGGAGAGCGCTGGGCCTGAGTCCACGTCGTTCCCCGTCACCTGGGTGATCTCAGTGCCCAGTAGGGTGTCTGCAGGAGGGGTGCCATGTCAGCAGCCCACAGTTTCAGTGCTGGGAGTCCTGCCCCCCTCCAGAAGAGCTGAGAGGGAACCACTGCGGCAGGGCTCTTTGTATGGGGGACAGGAACCCAGCTCAGCACTGAGCCAGAAGGAGATGCCATGTTAGCTGGCACGTATAGGGAAAGGCAGTGACGTGTGGGGACAAAGGGAGCTCCAGCAGGGAGAAGTCAGGGCTGACATGGGGTGGGAGGGCAGGGGGCTCCTGTGAGGGGAGCTGGGGCTGGTGAGAGGGGCAGGCAGTGATGGAAGGGTAGCTAGGGCTGATGAGCAGGAGTGAGTTGGTGTGGGTGGGAAAAGAGGTGTGGGGCTCTAGTTGTGGGGTGCCAGGACTGGCAGGGGGAGCAGGTGAGGGACGCTTGGGGCTGACTGACAGGAGGGCACCACTCTGGGATGTGGGCTTCAGCCACCCATGACCAGCCCCTCTCCAGTGACGGGGCTACAGCCATAGCCCAGGGCCCAGGCCAGAGGCTCTGCAGGAAAGTGGCCTGGTGCCCCCCAGGGCTGTGCGAGGGGCTGCCCTGTCTTGTCCGACAGCACCCGGCCAGTACCCTGCAGGAGGGGCATTCTGGGCTGCAGCTCTGTGGTTAAGCTCCTCGTCTATAGTTAGAGTCCTCTAGGAGTCTCTCTAGAGACCTTAACTAGAGCAGCATCCTGAGGCAATGGGACAAGGAGTTGAGGATTCATGTAAATTAGTCTTTACATATTAATTGATATGCAAATCCCAGGATTGCACAGGTAGCAGGGTTTGAGCCCTCACTGTGCTCACCTCCATGCTACCCTACCCACACCCTGTGCCCCACTTACTCTCGGGCACCCGCACCTCCCAGGGTGGGGGGATGGTGGGGCTGTTATCATTAACGTCCATCACCACCACAGTCAGCGTGGCCGAGCCAATGAGGGGTGGGTTTCCTCTGTCCATCGCTGTCACCACCAGCCTGCATGGTAGAGACAAAGCCTCAGGATCAGCATCGCACAGGACCCTGTGCACCTGCACGCATACTGGAAGGAGATGCATAATGCCCAGAGAGTGTGGGTTGTGTGTGGGTTGCATGGAGCCCCGGGTGTGTGGGCTGGGTGCTCAGAGTGTGTGGGACGTTAGGGGATGCACAGTGCCCCGGGTGTGTGGGCTAGGTGCTCAGAGTGTGAGCTGTGTGGGGGATGCACGGTGCCCCAGGTGCGTGGGCTGGGTGCTCAGAGTGTGCAGGGCATTAGGGGATGCATGGTGCCCCAGGTGTGTGGGCTGAGTGCTCAGAGTGTAGGCTGTGCGGGGGATGCATGGGGCCCTGGGTGTGTGGGCTGGGGTTCAGGGTGTGGGGGTGTTAAGGAATTCACAGAGCCCTGGGTGTGTGGGCTGGGTGCTCAGAATGTGGGCTGTGTGGGGGATGCATGGTGCCCCAGGTACGTGGGCTGGGTGCTCAGAGTGTGGCGGGTGTTAGGGGATACATAGAGCCCTGCATGTGTGGGCTGGTGTCACAATATAACTGCCCCTCCCCCCCCGGGACCCCTGGGTAAGCAGTTTAGCACTGTACATTGCTAGCACTTGTATATGTAGTAGAGTGTATTATGGGATGGCTTGAACGTGTGAGTGTGATGTAAAAGTTTTCTTTGCAGGTTACAAGGGGCCATAGAGGGAAGAAGGGAGAAGGAAATGGGTTAACTCGACACTGACTTCAGCCTAAGGCCACGGCACACAACTGACTCTTGGCTGCCTGCCAAGAAAGATGGGGGCCTTGATTCCATGAGAAAGGAGGATTTAGCTGAACAGAACTGCAGGGGCTGCGAAAACTAGTAAGACAGCAAAGGCCAGTGAGGGGGAAAACAACAGTCTTGCATCCCTGAAGCTGGTGTGTTTTGGGAAAGCTGAGAAAGCCATGGACACCCAGTTTTAAGTGGTACACAAAGCACGGGGGACAAATGTCCCTAAACAAAATTCCCCCAGAAAAAACCAGGACTTAAAAATCCTCTCAAAAGCCAAAGCAGGTCGGAGATCAACAGCAGACTCTAAACGGCCTGTACACAGGACAGAACTCTCGTCCACCCTTCCCCCTCTTCTTCTTATGTTACACCCAGGGTTGGCCAGCTTTGGGTTGTGCGTGTGTGAGTATGAAAGCGGGTTCCGGCACAGGCACAAACACTTTCTTCCTTCCTTTGAGTGACGTGGGGAGCACCAAGCACTCACCGCTGTTATTTTCTTAATAAAGCTTTAAAACTTAGTCACTTGGTGTGCTCTTTCATCTCCTCCCCTAACAATCCTGCAGCCTCAACCTAATCACTTGACGCCTCAGACAAACTGGTAACAAAAAATCTGTCACATTTTTGGTGGAGAATTGCTGGGGGTGGAGGGCCCTGCAAAGCGCACCAACTATTCTGTCCTTAATATTTCATGTTGGCCTGCCCGGCACTGGGCCTTTCATGATAAAAAATTTGTAATAAAGGTATGTTCATCCTCAGTCGTAGCAGGGCTAAAAAATAAAAAAAGGTTTTGCATTCCTTTCTCCACCACAGTCCAATCTGGGTGGCAAAAAAAAAAAAAGTTGCAAATGGGTATACCCCCAGTCGTAGTATGGCAGGGCAATAAAAAAAAGCTTAGCAATCCTCTCCCCATGCTGGTAAAGTCCTTGGTGCATACGCCCTCTGCTGTAGCATAACTACACATAAAAAAAACCTTCAAATTTTTCACTCTGCCCCGGGGGGAGGGGAGGAGGGCGTTGCATGGGATGTATAAACCCTCAGTGCTAAAGGCCAAATAATACCAAAAAAAAGCTTAGCATTCCTCCCTCTGGCCCAGTGGGGTCACATTGTAAGCCCCGGTGCTGGCTTGGGCAGCGTAAAACCTTAAGTAACTAAAAATTTTTTAAAAGCAGTACCAACAAATTGTAACATGTTTTAAAAACAAAAGGGTATCTGCGGACTCGGGAGTTCCGCAGTCATGGGCAATGGCATCAACAAGGCGGTCAAAGATAAACGCACAAGCATTAAAAAGCGCAAACACAAAAGTCTGGCTGCCCAGCCCGCTGGGGTCACAAAAAGCTGGTAAACTTAATGCTTGTGCCACAAAAAAGGCAGCAAAAAACAAAACCAGAATCTGTTGCCTCTTTCAAAGGGGGGTAAAAACCTCTCCTGGTTGGAGAGGGCTCTCACCAAGGTGAAATACAATCCCTGGGGTCCGTGACAAAGCTTCAAAAAAGCGTGCATACTTGGCAAAATTTATTAAACCTGTTTGCCAAGTATAAAAGACAAAAAAGTAAAAACTTGGGGTCATGTAAAATTAGTATAAACTTTTATGCTTTGTACAATTGTGGGCACAACAAAATTATATTAAAAACATTTATAAAAATATGTTCAAGCAATATTTTCTATATAAAACCCAACCCTAAAAAATATAAAAATATAAGCAAGTAGTAGTAGCACCTATGCAAAAAATATTTTAAAAAAACAAACAAAAGGGGTGGGGGCTAGTTAAAAAGCCCACCCTCCTTGCTAAATTGGTAGTAAAACAAAGCCTATGTCCATAAAAAAAAACAGTGCAGCAAAAAAAACCAAAATCAGGCCCAAACAAGCAGGCAAGCAAAAAAACAACAAAACAAAACAAACAAACAAAAAAACCCAGGCCCAAACAAGCAGGCAGGCTACAAATAAAAAAAATTAACAGGTAAAAGCCCTAAGGGCATAATAGAAAAAAAAATTAAGTGCAAACATAAAAAATTCAAATCCCTAAAATAGTATTTAAAATGGTAAAATCTAAGTTAATTAAGGTGTCATTTTAAAAAATAAACAAATAATTAAAAAATAAAATAAAAAGTTAACTCTGCAAAAGCTAAAAAAATTTAAGCAGTTAAACTTTATAAAAATATTAAAACAAAATATTATTTAAAAAATCTTGGTTTCTTTGCAGCCATTCTAAAAAAAAACAAAGGGCCCTTTTTGAAAAAATCTGTCACACTGGGTGCTCAGAATGTGGGGGATGTTAGGGGATTCACAGAGACCCGGTTGTGTGGGCTGGGTGCTCAGAGTGTGTGTGTGTGTGGGTATTAGGGGATGTACAGAGCCCCGGTTGTGTGGGCTGGGTGCTCAGAGTGTGCAGGGCGTTAGAAAATTCACGGAGTCCAAGATGTACGGGCTGGGTGCTCGGAGCATGTGTGGGAATGTTAGAGGATGCACAGAGCCTCGGGTGTGTGGGCTGGGTGCTCAGAGTGTGCGGGGTGTTAGCAGGGCCGTCCTTAGGATTTATGGGGCCCTAGGCAGTATTATTAAACTGGTGCCCCTATGCCGGATGGCAGCCCAAGCTCACAGCCTGGTGGGGGAGGAGGAGGAGGGACTTGACAGCAAAGGATAATGAGATGCCCAGCCTGCCTCATGGTGGCGGAGAGTCACAGTTCCCCGCAGAGACTTCCATGCACTCTCCCTCATGCAGAATGGACATGAAGAAAGTACCTACTTAAAAGCACTAAAAATTGGGAATAAAAAATGTCAGTCACAGGTTTTTTGATATGCCCTGAAGTTTGTCAGAGATTTATTTGCAAAAACTTCATAGTAAGGGTGAGTCAGCTGTCCTGCTGAATACAACATTACATATAATGGAATACATGATGCAGCTCTTCTCTGTTTTACATTTTCTTCATCAGTATTTCTAAGTTGAATTTATATTTTAAATGTACTCAAATCTTAAACCAGCATTCCAGATTACTACATATTTAACTCACTGAAACAAAGACATTCTTTTAAATTAATCAGAGAGATTTAGTGTGTTCATAACAATGTTCATTGCTTTTAGAAAAAGGGAACAGTAATTTACTTTGTGTGATCTCCATAACAAGAGACATGGTTATGAAATTTCACCAACTTTAAAAAAATATGTTTCCAAAGATTTTAGGTATAACAAGGATTTTGTCTTACTAAGGTACTGATTTTGCTGGAGGGTTCTTTTAAAACTAGTTTGTCGGATAGTCAGAAGTAAAGAAAGGGAACTCCAGCTATCTGGAAGGGAAGGACTGTTGTCCCTTTAAGGGCTCTCTTCAGTGGGGAGTGGGGGGAGAGGTGGTGAAGGGATGGACAGAAAGGACAGGAAGACTTGGAAGCACTTTTTTTTTTAACTATAGTAATTAAAATGTGTATTTTAGATAAGGGAGGTCTTTTGAAGGATTTATTTAAAAAACTATGTGTGAAGATCCACACATTTAAGGCTAAAGATGATTGTGCATCTAAAACTCTATGCAAGCATTTTTTAGAAATGTGATTTTATAATCTTCACCAGCTCACTAATGAAATATTTTTAAAGCAAATTTTAAACTAAGGTCCTGTAGACTGACATGTTCTGTGTAAATATTACATTAATGCACAACTGTTTTTGTCAGTAAAGTCAGAAACTGACAGTATAAAAATTTATTTGGGCATAAGCTTTCGTAGACATCTGATGAAATGGGTTCTAGTCCACAAAAGTTTATGCTCAAATAATTTGTTAGTCTTTGAGGTGACACAAGGACTCGTCCTTGTTTTTGCTGATACAGACTAACAGGACTACCCCTCTGAAACCTGTCAGTATATACCTTGGGGTTGGCAAATGCCTGTTAAATGGCTTTATTACCCCTTGAATGTCTCTTTAACAGTTTCAATGTTGTGCTAAAAGGTCTGGCAGGCTGGAGGTTTTTTCACTTTTAACTACTAGATTCCCTCCCAAGGAAGACTCACCAGGCTAGAGCAGCCATCTGTGGGAGCCTGCAGGAAGGGTCAAAACAGGGATAGGAAAACA
Source organism: Gopherus flavomarginatus (assembly GCF_025201925.1). Lineage (NCBI taxonomy): Eukaryota > Metazoa > Chordata > Testudines > Testudinidae > Gopherus > Gopherus flavomarginatus. The sequence continues at coordinate 380,242,467 of NC_066617.1, forward strand.
AGCGGGTGGACACTAAGACCCAGTGGTGCCCCAAATTTTCAGGTGCCCTACGCAGCTGCCTATATTGCCTATGCCTAAGGACGGCCCTAGGTGTTAGGGGTTTCATGGAGCCCTGGGTGTGGGTTGGGTGCTCAGAGTGTGTGGGGTGTTAGGGGTTTCACAGGGCCACAGGTGTATGGGCTGGCCGCTCAGAGTGTGTGAGGTGTTATGGGAGGCATGGAGCCCTGGGTGTGTGAGCTGTGGTGTGTGTGGGGTGCCAGTACACATGGGCTGTGGGACAGGAGGGTGCCTAGTGTCCAGAGTGAATAGGCTGGAGGGGTGCATCATGCCCTGAGTATGTGGGCTGTGGAGGGAATGGGGGCATGATGCCCAGAGGGAGTGGGCTGTAGGGAGGTGCATGGTACTTCCAGGGTGTGGGCTGTGGGGAGGTGCACGGTGCCCAGAGAGTGTGGGCTGTGGGGAGGTGCATGGTGCCTAGTTTGTGGGCTATGTGTGGGTTGGTGGTCACAGTGCTCAGTTTGTGTGGGCTATGGGGAAGGTGCATGGTGTCCAGAGGGCGTGGGTTGTGGGGCGTTACATGGTGTCCAGAGGGTGTGGACTGTGGGGAGGTGCATGGTGCTTACAGGATGTGGGCTGTGGGGAGGTGCATGGTGCCCAGAGGGCGTGGGCTATAGGGGGTCGTTGCATGGGGCCCATGGGGACATAGGTTGTGTGGGGTCATTGCATTGTGTCCAGTTCGTGCGGGCCATGGAGGGTCTTTGCATTGTGCTCATAGGGTGTAGGCTGTGGGGAGGCTGTGTGTATTGTGCCCAGAGTATATGAGCTGTGGGGGGACATCGGTGCCCGGAGTTTGTGGGCTGTAGGGCAGGCATGATGACCAGTGTGTGGTCTGTGTGAGGGGTGGTTATATAGTGTCCAGAGGGTGTGGGAGAAGTAGATATATGGGTGATTGGGCATGTGGTGCCCAGATAGCTTGGGATGGGGGGGCATGGTGCCCAGTGGGAATGGTGCTCAGAGTGTGTAGCTTGGCAAGAGGGGTGGGGGATGCGCAGAGCGTTCAGGATAAGCAGATATGTGGTGCTTGGAAATTCTTTGTGGTGCCAGCCCCAAGTACAAGTGAGAGTCGCAGAGTTTATGGCCAGACGGGTCTATCAGATCTTGTCTGAATTGCTGCATAGCACATGCCAGTGATGCCCACTCAGTTCTGTGTATGGAGCCCAGTGACTTGAGGTCAGCTAAATTTTGCTAACACAGACAGAGTGGATGTGAAGACACCAAGAGATGGAGAATTCCCCACTTCCCATGGGCCTTGTTCCAGTGGCTAATCGCCTCCCTGGGACACATGGCGCCTCATCCATTTGGCCAGCTTTCACTCACCGGGTCTGCGACCAGATCTCCCTGTCCAGAATGGCTGCAGTGGTGATGGTCCCTATCTGGGCATCAATGTGGTACAGCCCATTCATGGGCAGCGACTGGTTGATGGCGTAGGTCACCTGACCATTTGCACCCTGATCCAGGTCGTCAGCCAAAACCTGCAAAACAATAAATGGGATTCAGCGTGCCGGCTCAGACCCAGGGGCCACCCCTGCCCCGATGTCATGCTTCCAGCTCAGACCCCTGGGCTGTTCCAGCTCTGCTCTCACACTTCTGGCTCAGACCCACAGGCCACTCCGGCCCTGATCTCACGCTTCCAGCTCAGACCTACCGGCCACTCCGGCCCCGATCTCATGCTTCCGGCTCAAACCCATGGGCCATTCCAGCCCCAATCTCACGCTTCCAGCTCAGACCCACGGTCCACTCCGGCCCCAATCTCACACTTCCAGCTCAGACCCATGAGCTGTTCCAGCCCCGATCTCACGCTTCCAGCTTTCCAGCCCCGATCTCACACTTCCAGCTCAGACCCATGGGCATGGCTGGCGCTACCATTTAGGTGACCTAGGCAATGGCCTAGGGTGCCAGAAATTTTGGGGGGCGCTATTTTGCCAGGGGGGCGGCAAGCGGGTCCGGTGGACCTACCGCAGTCATGCCAACGGACGGTCCACTGCTGGAAAGGCTCCGGTGGAGCTGCCGCAGTCATTTTGGCGGACGGTGCGCTGATCTAAAGGCTCCGGCGGACCTACCGCAGTCATGCCTGCGGCAGGTCCACCGGAGCCTTTAGACCAGGGGACCGCCTGACGGCATCACTGCAGCAGCTCCACCGGAGCCTTTCCAGCAGCGGACCGTCCGCCTACTGCGTCAGAAACCCTGGCGCCACTCCTGCCCATGGGCTGTTCCAGTCCCGATCTCATGCTTCCAGCTCAGACCCATGGGCTGTTCCAGCCCTGATCTCATGCTTCCAGCTCAGACCCATGGGCTGTTCCAGCCCCAATCTATGCCTTCTATGATGAGATAATTGCCTCTGTGGATATGGGGAAAGAGGTGGATGTGATATATCTTGACTTTAGCAAAGTTTTTGATACTGTCTCCCACCGTATTCTTGCCAGCAAATTTAAGAAGTATGAATTAGATGAATGGACTATAAAGTGGATAGAAAGCTGGCTAGATTGTTGGGCTCACTGGGTAGAGATCAATGTCTCCATGTCTAGTTGGCAGCTGGTATTAAGCGGAGTGCCCCAGGAGTCGGTCCTGGGGCCAGTTTTGTTCAACATCTTCATTAATGATCTGGAGGATGGGATGAATTGCACCCTCAGCAAGTTCGCAGATGACACTACGCTGGGGGGAGAGGTAGATACGCTGGAAGGTAGGGATAGGGTCCAGAGTGACCTAGACAAATTGGAGGACGGAAAAGAAAGAAAATCTGATGAGGTTCAACAAGGACAAGTGCAGAGTCCTGCATTTAGGAAGGAAGAATCCCATGCACCGCAATAGGCTGGGGACTGACTGGCTAAGCAGCAGTTCTGGGGATTACAACAGATGAGAAGCTGGATATGAGACAGCAGTGTGCCCTTGTTGCCAAGAAGGCCAACGGCATTTGGACTGCATTAGTAGGAGCATTGCCAGCAGATCAAGGGAAGTGAGTATTCCCCTCTATTTGGCACTGATGAGGCCACACCTGGAGTACTGTGTCCAGTTTTGGTCCCCCCACTACAGAAGGGATGTGGACAACTTGGAGAGAATCCAGCGGAGGGCAATGAAAATGATTAGGGGGGCTGGGGCACATGACTTACGAGAAGGTTAACAAGATCAGTGAGCCTGGCTGTCACCTGACCAGAGGACCAATCAGGGGACAGGATACTTTCAAATCTTGAGGGAGGGAAGTTTGTGTGTGTGCTGTTAGTTTTTGGTTGTTGTTCTCTCTGGGTCCTGAGAGTAACCAGACGTGCAACCAGGTTTCTCGCCAATCCCTCCGATACAGGCTCTTATAAGTTCAGAATAGTGAGTACTAGGTAGATAAGGCGAGTTAGGCTTATGTTTGTTTTCTTTATTTGCAAATGTGTATTTGGCTGGGAGGAGTTCAAATTTGTACTTTGCTGAAAGGAATTTAATTTGTATTTGTATACTTAGGCTGGGAGGGTATTCCCAGTGTCTATAGCTGAAAGACCCTGTAACATATTCCATCTTAAATTTACAAAGATAATTTTTACTGTTTTTCTCTCTTTAATTAAAAGCTTTTCTTGTTTAAGAACCTGATTGTTTGTTTTTTTATTCTGGTGAGACCCCAGGGGACGGGGTCTGGATCCACCACGGAATTGGTGGGGAGAAAGGAGGGAACGAGGGGAGAGAGGTTAATTTTCTCTCTGTGTTAGGATTACTTTTTCTCTCAGGGAGAGTCTGGGAGGGGGAGAGAGAAGGAGGGGGGAAGGTGAATTTTCCTCTCTGTTTAAGATTCAAGGAGTTTGAATCACAGTGATCTTCCAGGGTAACCCAGGGAGGGGAAGCCTGGGAGAGGCAACGGTGAGGGAAAGTGTTTACTTTCCTTGTGTTAAGATCCAGAGGGACTGGGTCTTGGGGGTCCCCGGGCAGGTTTTGGGGGGACCAGAGTGTACCAGGCACTGGAATTCCTGGTTGGTGGCAGCGCTACAAGTACAAAGCTGGTAATTGAGCTTAGAGGTATTCATGCTAGTACCCCATCTTTTGGACGCTAAGGTTCAGAGTGGGGGTTTATACCATGACACCCCATCAGACCAATGGGCCCCCTCCCAATCTAGACTCCCCTCCCAATCAGATTAATGGGCCCATCCAGCCCCGATTTCTCCCCCCCCCCCCGCCAACAGACCAATGGGTCTATCCAGCCCAGTGCCCTCTCCTTCCCACCCACAGATCCCCTGCACTTTGGTGTCCAGAGCTCATGGGGCTCCCCTCCGCTGGTACCTGTATGACGGGGGAGTCGTAGCTCTGTGACTCCCAGATAAAGGCCACGTAGTTCTGCAGCTGGAAGCGTGGCAAGTTGTCATTCACATCCTGCAGGTTGAGGTTCACGGCCATGAAGCCAAAGGAGGTGGCAGTCTCTGCTTGAACCACGAGGCGCAGCCGAGGGCTTGACTCGAAGTCCAGGCTGCTGGAGTCCTGCACCGAGATGGCACCTGGGAGAGGATGAGGGTGAGCCTGTGCATGAATCCCAGGGTCACCAAGCTGACTGAGATGGTGCACAGGCCCATGCATGTGCACACATCCATACATAAACATCTCCATGCACCCACATATCTATCCAGCTATCTGTGACACATCTTTGACCCCAGCACTGCAGTATTGGTCGCTTCACAATTGTTACTGCATTTCTCCTCACACTCCTGTGCGGCAGGGCACAGCTGCTAACCCCTTGTACAGGCAGGAATGGATGCCCAGGGATCAGAGAACTGGCCCAAGGTCACACAGGAAGTTTGGGGCAAGTCCAGGAATTGCTGCCATCTTCAGCCTATATGTCAAGATCAAAGACATCACAACCCAGCCAATGTCCTGCACAGACTGTCACAGGCCTATGATCCTGATTCAGTTGCGAAGACTCAGGGACTCCACTAAATTTCAAAGACAATTAAAGGACAGCAGCACTCCACTCACAGGATGAAGACCTGGTGAATTGTTACCATTCCACACTAGCCTCAACCAGCAACACATTGACCCCAAATAGCCTCTTCTTCCCCATCGCCCACACAGCTTTCCTTGGTTTGCTGACACCCTGAGCAGGATGAAGAGACGGGGGCACAAATTTCAGTGCCAAAGAAGAAAACAAAGACTGATGCAGACAGGATGAAACATAACAAATGTCTCCAAGCCTATGGCCAAGAGACCCTTCCTATGAGCACCATTAAAGCTGACAAATCCCACCTCAAGGAGCTATCCAGGGTGGTAAACTGCTTCAGCAATTCTGGGTGCCTACAACCTGCATCTGAACCCAGCACCAAGTGCTGCAAAGGACTATATTCTACTGCACTGAAAGATCATGCACAGTCGAGAAGGCTTCTCAGACTGCCTGGATCCAGCTTGCCTGCACTCACCATCCAACAGCCCGCCTGAAATCCTGGAGTCCAGTATATTTACTCCTCAAGAAGTTCTGGACACTCCAAAGGAGTCTTGACTCAGGACTTGTGCACCAGACCTTTGTGGCTGGTGAAAGAGAGTAACGAACTACTGATGCCACTCATGACTGTAATGACTCATTCAGAGGACTTTTCCTTCCTCCATTGAACATGCAACAGCGTGACCAACACTGACATAACCTGGATATGTCAGTTATAACCAACTATCACTATTCCTTAGCAAACCCATAGAGAGAAGTTAGCCAAAGGACAACTAGAAGCTCATCTAATTGAAGCTGATGTATTAGATCCAGCACAATCTGGAGTCAGGCATATGGAACTGAAGAATGCTCTAGTGGCACTGATGGATGATCTCCTGCTGTCAATGGTTAGAGGCCACACATGCACTCTCATCCTCTTGGGAAACTCTGCAACATTTGACACTGTCAACCATGAGATACTGCTGTTTCACCTGAGAGGTGGCAGGAGTCCAGAGGAATGCAATAAAATGGTTTGAATCCTCCCTGGAGGGATGCACCCAATGAGTATTGATGGGAAACTGCACCTTCACCACCAGACCCCTCACCTGTGGAGTCCCACAAGGATCAGTTCTCTCTCCGGTCCTTTTCAACATCTACATGCAGCCACTAGGTGAACTAGTCAGATGACGTGGACTCAAGGGTCAGCAATATGCAGACACACACAGCTTTGCCTGTCCTTCATCATGTAAGACATGAAAGTTCTTTACTCTAACTGGAAGTTCTTGAGATGTACAATTCCTCTCCGTGTTCCATATGTCGGTATGTATGCGTGCCATGTGCCCGAGTCTGGAAATTCTTACAAGCAGTGTCCATTGACTTACACGTCTGCAGTAGGTCTCATCACGCTCTCAACTGAGGGTATAAGAGACAGTGCAGGCCGATGCCTCTCCAGTTCCTCTTCTTTGAATTTAACAGGGTCCAAAGCGGAGGGCATGGAGGGTAAGCAGTGGAATACAGATAGGGGCCACATATCTCAAAGAGATGCCAGTTACAGTAAGTAACCTCCACTTCTTCGAGGGCTGGTCCCTACGTGTATTCCACATGTGGGTCATTGACAAGCAGTACTCAGACTGGAGGTTGGTGTGAGGAAGCCAGCGACAAAGATGCTTGGAGTACTGCAGAGGGCACTGCTGTATCCTCTGCAGAGCTGTGAACTAATGCGTAGTGTACCAAATAAGTGGATGGAGCTTCAGGTGGCCTCCATGCAAATATCTTGCATTGGGACCTCCTTCAGAGGTGCCACAGAAGTGGCTTGTGCTTTCATGGAGTGAGCTATGACACTTCTAGAGGAAGAATGTGTGCTAACCTGTTGCACCCTAGGAGGCATCCAAAACTCACTTAGAAATCCTTTGAAAGGATATAGCATGACCACACAATCTTTCTGCTATGGCGATAAAAACTCCTGGTGATTTTCTGATGGGTTTGGTTCTTTGCAGGTAGAATGCCAGGGCATGCTGGACATTGAGGAATTGGAGTCTCTTCTCTTCAGTAGGAGCATAGGGTTTCAGAAAAAGTATGGGTAAGTGGATACTGTGGTTGATATGGAATTCAGAAACAACTATGGGGAGAAATTTAGGATGCAGGTGAAGGGAAACCTTCTCTTTGTGAAAAACTGTAAACAGAGAGTCTGCCATGATGGCTTCTAGCTTGCTGCAGCTCCTGGCTGAAGTGATAGCCACTAAAAATACAATTTTTATCGACAGGTTGGGCCCATGCAGACCAAGGGTTCAAAGGGTGGTTTAGTGAATGTCAACAGGACGAGATTAAGATCCCTTTGAGGTGAAGGCTGGTGGAAGATCCTGATCAGGCCCTTCATAAACCGAATTGTAACTGGGTGGGTGGACACAGACTGCCCATCTGCCGGAGGGAGGGAGGCACTAATCACTGTGTGATGGACGCACAATGAACTAAGAGAACTGAGAGCCTTAGGGACAGGAGATAATCAAAGATGATCAGAATACTTTCAGTGACTGGAGAATGTTGATTGTTTGTGCTCCGGGCACAGAAGCACTTTCATTTGGTCAGGTAGCAGGCCCTAGTCGAATCTTTCCTACTTCGGCTAAGGATAACTTGGCGGGGAACCAAGCAGGAATTTTCTATTTCCAATCCCATCCAAACACCTGTCTGTGAGGTGGAGTTAGCCTGGGTTGGGGTGTCTGATTCTGCCTCCCTCCTGAGTTAGTGGGTCAGAGAAGAGGAGATCTTGAATGGAAGGGCGGGCTGACATTGTTAGGAGTTTGGTGAACTCTAGAGAAACTCTGTCGCTGACCTGATCTCCTGGCAGGAGGAACCTACCAGGAGCCAGTAGTTCACATATGGGAAAACTGTGTAGCCCTGATGTCTCATCTGGGCTGCCACCCCAGCGAAAACTTCTGTAAACACTGTCACTAGCCCAAAGGGAAAGACTCAGAATTGGAAATGTCTATAAGGAATTCAAGAGCCATGCACCACATCTCCTTCCAAAAGTGAGGGGATTACTAATGCCAATATAATCCTCCTGAATTTCAAATAGTTGCCGAAGGTCCAGAACAGGTCTCCACCCTCCTCCTTTTTTGGGGACTAAGAAATATGGAGAGTAGAACCCTTCCCCTTCATTCTGAGGTGGGGAACCTGCTATTGTCCCTCAGTGTAGGAGGCATTTCGCATCCTGTTGAAGAAGCACCTTGTGAGAGCGGTCCTTGAAGGAGGATGACTAGGAAAGAGTTTGTGAGGGAGGAGGAGAGGAACTCTATGGATTATTCCTGTTGGATAATCTCCAAGACTCAACTGTCTGTGGTGATCAGCTGCCAGTTGTGGATGAAGAGCATGAGAAGGCCCCCAAAATAATGGGGGAAGAGGTCATGCCATCAGGGGTGGTGGGTGAGTCTCAACCAATGGCCCGTAGCAGGTGGCTGGGAATGTATAGAAGTGGAGGGGCTGAGGAGTGAGGCCTCTGAACCCTCTGGCATTTCCATGGAGGCTTGGCTGGACACTGGTAGTAGAACACATGAGGAGGAGATGGCCTTGATTTATAGGTTTGTCTCTGGTGTTTCCTTCTGGGGACTGGTGTGTAGATCCCCAGGGAGCACAGAGTCGATTTCAAGTCCTTTAATGAGTGTAGGGACTCATCTGACTTCTCATTAAAGAGATTTTACTCATCAGAGGGAACTTCCTGAATGGCGCTCTGGATCTCCCTGGGAAATCCTGACAATTGTAACCAAGAATCCCTTCTCAAGACTATACCAATGACCAGATTTCTGGAGGCTGTATTTGCTGCATCCAATGCACCCTGAAGGACTGTTTTCACCACTCACTTGCCCTCCTCTAAGAAGGACTGAAATTGCGTTCCATCCTTAGGAGAAATTAGTCCTTAAAGTTCACTAGCCTGGAATAGTTGTTAAAGTCATATTTCCCTAACAGTTAGCAATGCAAAATTGTAGTCTCACAGAGCAGGAGACCTTCCTCTTCAAGAGTCCCAGCCTCTTTGAGCCCTTGTCTGTTGGGGTCGTCCTTAGATATTGCAACCGAGCCCTTTCTGCAGCTGCCTGTACCACCAGCGAGTTGGGGATGGGATTGGAGAACAAACATTTGCCTCCGTTGATGGGGAGAAAATGGCACTTCCTGGCTGTCTTAGATGTGGTGTGTAGGATGCTGGTGTGTGCCAGCCCAATTAGCCAGTTCTAGTGGCCTCATTACTGGAAGGGCCACTGTATTTGGTTCTTGAAGTTGCAAGACATCTAGGAACCAATGTTGTGGGTCCTGGGCTTCCTCCGGTGGTATCTGGAGTCATTGGCAACTCTTTGCAGTAACTCCTGGTACGGCAGATGGTCGTCCAGCGGAAATGGAGAGGAAGGAGTGGCTGTTTTGTCTGTGGATGAGGATGAGACTTCAATTGGAACTGTCCGTACCTTTGGATTCAGGTGAGTATCTTCCTCTTCAGACACTGACATATCTGGTTGGTGGCAAAAAGGAGAGGAGAGGACCTAGGCATCTGCCTTAGAATCCCATGGTCCACAGTAAGGCCAGAAAGAGGGGTCAGTCATTTGTAGGGGACTCCATGAGATCAGGTGCTAGCAGTGCCTAGAGAAGTTGTATCTGGAGGGATAGCGAGCATCTCTCCATGAAAATAGCAGAGCAGCCAGCACATCTGACTCATTCAAGTCCAAAATCTGCTCCTCTGGTAACGGCGAGGCCATTGGTACAGGAGCACTCCTGCCTGATGATTGGAGAGGATACGACTCCTGGGGCACTGAAGTAGTATCCTCCTGCACTCTAGTAATGTCCCTCAGGAGGGCTGGGCTGGAGAGGAGGGGAGACTGTGGGTAAGGAAGGAATATATCCTCTGGTGTTGTGTAGGTCTCAGTGTGTCCCAGTGTCTGTGGGGTTCCTGCAGTCTGGACCAATGGTACTAGCGCAGTCCTGGAGGTAGTGCAGTCCTTAAGTGTCCAGTGATGGTCTCACTGATCCTGTACAGGGGTAATATCACCTCCTTGCTGCTACTGGATACTATTCTGCTTATCCAGACCCTCAGGGTTGTGCTTGCCCTCTCAGATAGAGCATCACTCTGGGAGCTCATGTTTGGCTGGATTCCACCAGGACTCCAAGTCCTTTTCAGTGGGCTTGTCTAAACTAACACTAAATCTACCCCGCACTAGCTTGCTCCACATTACCTGTTCTCTAGTGCACTTTGCTCTACTCCCATTTCACAGCAGGGTAAATCAAAGGGCACAAGGGAACGTTTAGTGCGCAGCAGCAGAGTCCACATGGACACTTAGTGTGCAGCAGGCTAGTGCAGGATAGGTGTACACCCCAGCTTGCCACGATTCATATAGATATGCTCACCATCACTGCTTTGCATCTTTTATGCCTAGAAGAATGACTGGGTATTGGCTGCATTAAATAACATGTTGTGCAAATGAGCTCACCTTACTAGTGATCCAGGTGGCTCTGTAGCACTGACCAGTCCCCACTATTATTTACCACTCCAACAAATTTCTGTGTTGCCTGCCTACTCTCTCAGCAGTTACTTTGTATTTTCTTCCAGAAATGGAAGAATGATGAAGATATTGAATAGTACTGGGCTGAGAACAGATACCTGCAGAACCCAAGTAGAAACACCTCTGGATGAGGTGTCCCTGTTTACAATTACTTTTAAGATCTCTCCATTAGCCCATTTGAATCTATTTCATATGAGCTAGGCTGGGATTGTATCTGATAAATCATTAGCACTAATGCTGTGTGGGATGAAGTGAGCTGCTGTACAGAAGGCCTCATCTCCTAGCCTAGGGGTTTCCAGCTGGAGTGAGCCAGGCAGATGTACAGGCAAGCAGGCACAAAGACAGGGCATTGGGGAGCCCTGCAGATCACTTCATTTATGCTTTCCCGTAAGGCTGTAGTATCACGCCTGTGTTCCCTCCTGCTCCACGTACCTGAGCTGGGCTGGATGAGGAAAGCATTCTTCTCATTGCCACTCACAATGCTGTAGGTGATGCGCCCCGAGGAGCCCCCTGCATGTATGGCCTGGATGCTCACCACCGTGGTGCCTTGGAGGAGAGTGAAGACAGCATGAGTGTTGCAGTGACACCCCAGAAAGAGGGGAAGGGATGAAGAGGGTCAGGAGAGAACATGGGTGTGTGTGCACATGAATGAAACTGCACAGCTCTTGGGGGACAATGGCAAGTCCTCGAGACAACCCTAGGGACTGCCACTGTCATTTGGAGAGAGATCGAGTGAGTTAGAGTGTATGTGTGGGGGAGCCAGGACACCTAGGTTCTATCCTTGCCTCTGGTGGCAGGGGAGCAGAGGATAGTGGGTAAGGCGGGGGGAGGGGGTGAGGGGCTGGAAGCCTGGGTTACATCCTTGGCTCATTGTGGTAAGTCCATATGTCTGTCTCTCTCTTGGAGCCCCAATGACCCCCAACTTTGCTTCCAACTGATGCCCTCGACACTGCCTCCTTGGAACCCACTTTAACCCCGCTAACCCTGTGACACTACACCTCACAGTCTTCATAGAGATATTGTTATGATATGAATATGGCATAACTAAGATGTGTTTTATGCAAGATTGGTCATGTGAGATATCATTGGAAACGTTATGATTTACTGAATGTGATTACCCTATTTGTATGCATGTATCATGTCTGTATCTGAAGTTAGGAATATTGACTTTGTATCAAAATGCAATCAGTCTCGCTGGTTAGTCAATAAACCATTAGGGAGAACAATAGGTCTCTGAAGATGCTAATCTCCCACCTTCCTGAGAAGCTGCCTGGGATACTGCTTTGACACTGCAGGATCATGTGATCATGTCACCTGGTACTTGACACCATCTTGGACTGCTGGTATTTTTCCATTAGTAGGGGGTGGGGATCAAACTGGGAAACAAAGGATTCCCGCCATATATAAATCCTATTTAAGGCTGAGGAGTGAGTTAATCAGGGGTCGGTTCTTCACTGAATCCCTGCCCCAGATGACTGCTGAAACACCTAAGACTGAACTGGGGAAGAACTGCACCTGGGCTAGAAGGTGTCTGGCCTGTAAAAGGAATATCTGGAATTCTAAGCTGCAAGCAAAAGAATTTTGTCTTCAAGAACCTCTGTAACCTGCTTAAAACAACATTTAGGGTGAGAAATTACTACTTGTAGCCAGTTTCTTCAGCATATTAAGCTTAGTTTGTGTGTTTGCTTTATTTGCTCAGTAATCTATTTTGATCTGTTTGCTATCATAGACTCATAGACTCATAGGTCAGAAGGGACCAATCTGATCATCTAGTCTGACCTCCTGCACAAGGCAGGCCACAGAACCCCACCCATCCAATTTTATAACAACCCCTATCCCAGGACCGAGTTATTGAAATCCTCAAAAATGGTTTGAAGACCTCAAGCTGCAGGGAAACCACCAGCAAGCGACCCGTGCCCCACGCTGCAGGGGAAGGCGAAAAACCTCCAGGGCACCTGCCAATCCGCCCTGGAGGAAAATTCCTTCCCGACCCCAAATATGGCGATCAGCTAAACCCTGAGCATGTGGGCAAGAGTCACCAGCCAGCACCCAAGAAGGAATTCTCCGCAGCAACTCAGTACCCATCGCATCCAACATCTCCCCACAGACCATTGAGCAGACCTGTCTGGTGGTAATTCAAGATCAATTGCCCAAATTAACGATCCTATCATAACATCCCCTCCATATACTTATCAAGCTTTGTCTTAAAGCCAGGAAAGTCTTTTGCCCCTACTACTTCCCTCGGAAGGCTATTCCAGAACTTCACTCCCCTAATGGTCAGAAACCTTCGTCTAATTTCAAGTCTAAACTTCCTAATATCCAGTTTATACCCATTCGTCCTCGTGCCTACATTAGTACTAAACTTAAATAATTCCTCTCCCTCCCTAACGTTAACCCCCTTGATATATTTATATAGAGCGAGCATATCCCCCCTCAGCCTTCTTTTGGCCAGGCTAAACAAGCCAAGCTCTTTGAGTCTCCTTTCATAAGGCAGTTTTTCCATTCCTCGGCTCATCCTCGTAGCCCGTCTCTGAACCTGTTCCAGTTTGAATTCATCCTTCTTGAACATGGGACACCAGAACTGCACACAGTATTCCAGATGGGGTCTCACCAACGCCTTATATAACGGTACTAACACCTCCTTGTCCTTGCAGGAAATACCCCGCCTGATGCATCCCAAAATCGCATTTTCTTTTTTAACAGCCGTATCACATTGGCGACTCATAGTCATCCTGCTATCAACCAGTACCCCAAGGTCCTTCTCCTCCTCCGTCGCTTCCAACTGATGCGCCCCCAACGTATATCCAAAATTCTTCTTATTAATTCCTAAATGCATGACCTTGCACTTTTCACTGTTGTATTTCATCCTATTTCTATTACTCCAGTTTACAAGGTGGTTCAGATCTTCCTGAATAGTATCCCTGTCCTTCTCCGTGTTAGCAATACCCCCCAACTTCGTGTCATCCGCAAACTTTAGTAGCACATTCCCGCTCTTTGTGCCAAGGTCAGTAATAAAAAGGTTAAATAAGATCGGTCCCAAAACCGATCCTTGAGGGACTCCACTGGTGACCTCCTTCCAGCCCGACAGTTCACCTTTCAATACGACCCTCTGGAGTCTCCCCTTTAACCAGTTCCTTATCCACCTTACAAATTTCATATTCACTCCCATTTTTTCTAATTTAACTAACAGCTCCCCGTGCGGAACCGTGTCGAACGCCTTACTGAAATCTAGGTAAATTATATCTACCGCATTTCCTTTATCTAAGTAATCCGTCACCTTCTCAAAGAAGGAGATCAGATTGGTTTGGCACGATCTACCTTTAGTAAATCCGTGTTGCAATTCGTCACAATTACCATTGACCTCTATGTCCTTAACTACTTTCTCCCTTAAAATTTTTTCCAAGACCTTACATACTACAGACGTCAAGCTAACAGGCCTATAATTACCCGGATCGCTCTTATTCCCTTTCTTAAAAATAGGAACTACATTAGCAATCCTCCAGTCATACGGCACAACCCCCGAGTTTATCGATTGCTTAAAAATTTTCGCTAACGGGCTCGCAATTTCACGCGCCAGTTCCTTTAATATCCTCGGATGGAGATTGTCCGGGCCCTCCGACTTCGTCCCATCGAGCTGTTCAAGTACGGTCTCTACCTCAGTTGCCGTAATATCCACTTCCATATCCACATTCCCGTTTATCATCCCTTCATCATCGCAAGGTTCCTCACTAGTCTTATTAAAAACTGAGGCAAAGTACTTGTTTAGATGTTGGGCCATGCCTAGGTTATCCTTAACCTCCATTCCATCCTCAGTGTATAGCAGCCCCACTTCATTATCTCTTATAATCACTTAAAATTTATCCTTTCTAGTTAATAAACTTTTGTTTTCTAAAACCCAGTTTGTGAGATTCATAACTTTGGGGGAAGCTGTGCACATCTTCCTCCACATTGAGGGAGGGGGCAGATTTCATGAGCTTGCACTGTACAATTCTCTGTGCAGCACAAGACAATACAGTTTTGGGTTTACACTACAGAGGGGGTGTGCACTTGAGTGCTGGGCAATCCCCGAGCTGAGTTTTCCCAAGCAGAGCTGATCTCAGTGTCTGTTTCTCTCTGCAGTTGGGTGTGTCCCTACCAGTGTGTGTGCTGGAGAAGGCTTGAGGTCCTGGCACTGCAGGACAGGGTGAGGGAGCCCAGGCTGGTGGTACGGGAGGGCTCAGTGGGACCCCAGTACATCAGGTGGCATCCCGGAGTGTGTGTGGGAGTAACCCAACACAAACCACCTCTGACCTTACTGCTGCCCCAGTTATGTCCCTAGAGCTCCACTGAGCTGACTGGGACATTTGTGCTCCAACAACCAAATCTGCCCCTAGCATAGGTCTCCCAAGTCCAAGGCTAGTGTGATAACCTGTGTCCCTGCTCCTAGCCCCCACTTTTCCCAGTTATCCTGGTGTCCTGTGTCCCCTCCCCAACTACTCCAGTGCCCCGTCCCTGTCTCCAGCATCTCATTGTTTCCAGCTACCCCAGTACCTTGTGACCCTGTACTCAGCTCCCCTTGTTCCTAGTTACCCCAGTGCCCCATGTTCCCATCCCCAGAAGGCCCCTGTGCCCCACTTCTAGAACCCTGCTGTTCTTGGTTGCCCCATGTGCCCCTAGCATCTCACAGTTCCTCAATACTGATGCCCTTTAGTGTGCCAGACCCCACTCCTCAGGAGTCTCACTCTTCCTTCAGGGTTAGCCATGCAGCCTCACCACCTCCTTAGACTGGCCTTCTGGGGCTGCAGTGCTCCTATTTCACAGCATGAGCTCTGTTCAGCATGTCTCACTGAGACAGACTCCTGCTAGAGACTTGTCCACTCTGCAGGGATTAATGCACCTCACCAAGCACTTGCATGGACACTCAGACAGTGTTGTCACAGCAGTTGGATTTATTAGTCAGTGGCACACAGCACAGGAAGCCCTTCTAAACCCAGAGAAATGAAGATTAAAGCACAGACCATCCTGGTCAGCCCAGTACCCAGCCAAGCTGTAGTGAATCCCTTTGTTCAAGCTACAAAGAGTCCTGTGGCACCTTATAGACTAACAGAAGTATTAGAGAATAAGCTTTCGTGGTTGAATACCCACTTTGTCAGATGCACGCGTATTCACATATTCAATGACAAAGCTTAGGCTCCAATACTTCTGTTAGTCTACAAGGTACCACAGGATTCTTTGTCGCTTTTTACAGATCCAGACTAACACAGCTACCCCTCTGATATTTGTTCAAGCTGTGTGTCTCTCTCCAGCTGACCTCCTTCATCAGATTCCAGGTGAGTGATGCTTAAGTTCAATTGACACCTGAGGCTCACAGGAAAAGGTTTTGGGTGTAAAGGACTCAGGGTGTGACATATATGGTTGCCACCACCCTGCTGGGAGAATCTCTCCAGTAATGGGATAAGGTGCAGGTGTTGCTATACTGGATGATTTGTACAAACTTGTTGGGGTGGAACAACTCAGAGAGATCTGTCCCCACGAGCTGAAAATATGGGTAGTGGACAGGAAGCCTAAGGATCTGTGCAGGGCAGGCTGTTGGCAGATGAATTTGTTGCCAGAAGGCCTGGGTATGAAAAGAGACCCAAAGAGATTGGTCCAGGTCTGGGACCCAAAGAGGGGATCACACAGGGGCGCTCCAGAAGTGGGACATGAGTAAAGCTGAAGTGTAGTGATGGCTGATGTGATAGCCCTCTCCATGTGAGCTCAGGCCCTGAAATGTAATGTTTGTTGGAAAACAGAGCATACGTGGGCAAAACTGCCAAGGGTTAATGAAATAGTAGCCCAACGGCACCTTCGAAGGGCTAACCTGGGGCAAGCCCAGCTGGAAGGAAGGCCAGATACTCAGGCTGGTGGGGCTGACAGTGTACTTATAGCCCAAGGGGACGAGGCCTCAAGGTCAGCCCATCTACGGAATGCGATGTTCAGGCCTCTGCAGTCAACACACATGCCCCAGTGTATTTAACTCACAGGGCAGGCAGCCATCACCATATCATCCCTAGAGAGGTGGATGGGAGAAGGGCCCAGGGCTACCAGAACACAGGTGCTGAGGTGACTCTGGCATGGCCCGATGTGGTGGCCCTGGATCAGTTTGTGCTCAATGAATAGCTGGCGATGAGCAGGGGTGTTCAGACACAGTGAGGTGCTGTAATGAAGATTTCTCTGAAATGGGAGTGCCAAGGAAGGGCAGAAAGAGGCTGGGGCCCAGGATCATCTACCAGTGGAGGTGCTGATGGGAAATGATCTGGATGATTGGTCAGATGATGCAGATTGCTCCCTGATTCTTTCTAGAGCCAGAGAGCACCACCCCGACCCAGGGTCCTGGACTACCAAGCATATGGCTAATGAACCTCCACCTTGGGGGAAATACGGTCCCTGGGATGGGGCTGAGCCCGAGACTTTGTCCTGAAGTGAGGAACATAAAACCATGGGATTAGAAGGGACCACAAGGGTCACCTAGGGTCATCACTGTTAAGTAGGTTAGACTAGAAACTGAGGCACAGCCAAAGGTTGCTGCGACTCCAGGCCCTACCAGTAAAGAGGGACAGGTCACACTCACTACCCCAAGAGCTGAATTTCAGACTGAACTGCAGAAGGATCCCTCCTTGGAGAAGCTGAGGGCCATGGCTGACCACAGCAGTGTAAAACCCGTTAAGGAGAATGGCAGGGACAGATTCCTGTGGGAGAAAGG
The DNA here is from genome assembly GCF_025201925.1 of Gopherus flavomarginatus. Lineage (NCBI taxonomy): Eukaryota > Metazoa > Chordata > Testudines > Testudinidae > Gopherus > Gopherus flavomarginatus. The sequence continues at coordinate 380,259,661 of NC_066617.1, forward strand.
ACACCTGTGCCAGGAATCAGTTCCCACTGGGAAAATTGAACCTTGCGGGGGATCAGGAGGCAGTTGGTCATTCCCCAGAGGTACCACTGAAAACTATTGTACCTGGCCCACGATATCCTCTCAGGACATCAGGGGACACAGCACACCTGACAAAGGCTACTGCAGAACTTTTACTGGCCCAGAGTCTTTGACACAGTCAAATAGTACTGCAGGTCCTGCGACCCCTGCCAGAGGATGGGGCTCAGCATAAACAGTGCTGAGACCATTGCCCATCATAAGGGAACCTTTTCAGAAGGTGGCCAGGGACACAGTGAGGCCCCTCAGCAAGGCAACCTGGGCAGGGAAGAAATATATTCTGATGGTGGTAGATTGTGCTACCTGCTACCCAGAGGCAGTGGCTCTGTCCTCCATTGAGGCAGACGTGCTGCTAACCATCTTTAGCAGAGTGGGGTTCATCTGGGAGGTCTTTACAGACCAGGGGTCCAATTTCATGTCAGCTAGGCTCCAGTGCTTGTGGGAGAAACTGGGGGTCCAGCACACCTGGGTCTCTGCACATCACCCTCAGTCCAACAGGCTGGTGGCGATGTTTAATAGGATCCTGAAGATAGTGCTGAGGACTTTTATGGACCAGCATCTGCAGGACTGGGATAAGTGCTTGCTGTTTGCGCCCCACAAATCTACAGGGGTCTCCCTTTTTGAATTACTGTGTGGGCGGAGAGTGAGGGCACCACTGGACATGATGAGGGACGAGTGGGAGGGGAAGGCCTCCCTCAAAAGGGAACCGGTGGTGGACTATGTGCTGTCCTTTTGAGAAAGGCTCACTGATCTTATGGGTTTTGCCACAGAGAACCTAGTCAGGGCCCAAGGAAAACAGAAAGTCTGGTATGACCACTTAGCACATGCCCACTTGTAGAACCCAGATGACAAGGTGATGGTTCTCATCCTAATGCAGAAGAATAAACTCTAAGCTGCCTGGTATGGGCCTTTTAAGGTTGTCAAACAGCTTAATAAGGTGAACAACTTGGTGGAACTGTCCAGCTGCGCTGTCAGTCACTGAGTGTACCATGTCAACATGATGGAGCTGTACTTTGACAGGGAGAACTTGGTGCTGGCTGAGTATGGGCAATGGGACGAGCAGTGGGAGGATCACCTGGCGGAACTTATGCCTGAGATAGGAGCTCGCCCTGTGCTGGAATCATTTCCTGTCTCTGACCAGCTAACTCCTGCCCAGAAGGCAGAGATCCAAGCAGTGCTACCTTCTTACCAGCAGCTGTTCTCCAACCGGCCTGGGCTCACTGACCTTGCTGGAGACAGGCGCCAACTCTCCCATCAGGTGTTCCCCATACAGAGTCACTGGGAAAACAGCCCAGGACCTGTAGAGAGAGAGGCTTTAGGGGTGATCCAGCCGTCCAATGGCCCATGTGCCTCACCCACGGTGCTGGTGCTCAAGAAGGATGAGTTGAGCTGATTCTGTGTGGACTGTCGGAAGCTCAATACAGTGACTGTGTCCGATGCCTACCCCATGCCTAGATCTGACGAGATTCTAGACAAGTTTGGGGGGGAGCTATTACCTCACCATCATGGACCTTACCAAAAACTACTGGTAAGTGCAATTGGCCCCACATGCCAGGCTGAAATCTGCCTTCACCACCTTTCTGTGCCTGGTGGATCAGTTACTGAGGGGACTGGAGGACTTTGCCCTGGCGTACATTGACAGGGAATGGCCGGCCACCAATGGCCAGGGCCTGCCAAGGTGGAGGAGATCAGAGACTGGCCCAAACCCTAAACCAAGAAAGCGGTCCAATCCTTTATTGGGATGGTGGGGTACTACGAGAGCAGGGGTAGGCAACCTATGGCATGGGTGCCGAAGGTGACACGTGAACTGATTTTCAGTGGCACTCACGCCGCCTGAGTCCTGGTCACCGGTCTGGGAGGCTCTGCATTTTAATTTAATTGTAAATGAAGCTTCTTAAACATTTTAAAAACCTTATTTACTTTACATACAACAATATGTTAGTTATATATTGTAGACGTATAGAAAGAGATCTTCTAAAAATGTTAAAATGTATTACTGGCACGCGAAACCTTAAATCAGAGTGAATAAATGAAGACTCGGCACAGCACTTCTGAAAGGTTGCCGACCCCTGTACTAGAGGTTTGAACCCCACTTTTGCTCCTTAGCTGTTCCCATATTTGAACTGTACAAGAAGGGGAAGCCAGACAAGGTGGTCTGGACCAAACAGTGCCAGAGGACTCTCTGGGCACTGAATGAGGCCCTAAGCTGACAGCTGCTTTTGGTAGACCCGGACTTTGACGAGCCCTTCCTGGTGTTCACAGATGAGTGTGGTGCTGATAGAAGCCAATGCTAAGTGGCAGAGACATCCCATCATGTACCTGCTCCCTAGGGAGAAGAACTATGCTACAATAGAGAAAGAAGGTCTGGCCATTGTGTGGGCTCTTAAGAAGCCACCTTTTCAGGTGGTACTTTACTGTGTATACTGACCACTTCTCTCTGATGTGGCTGCATGAAAGGAGTTTAATGCCAAATTTCTAAGCTGGAGTTTGACCCTCCAAGATTATGACATGGAAGTGATACATGTTAATAGGAGTGAAAATGGTATAGCTGAAACCTTGTCACAAAACAGGGTACCTGAACTTCCCTAGGTCACTTGTTAAAGTGACCCTGCTCAGTGCAGGCTCAAATGGAGAAGGAATGTGACAGGGGCAATTTTTGGTAATATTTTTATGAATTCTATGTGTGCCTCAGTTTCTCTTATATACTGCATTGTTACCCAGTGGGGTGGAAAAGGACTGTTTGCTTCCAGGGCAGGCTAAGAGACATAGGTGTGGGCGTCACCTGCCAGTCTGGGCCTTGACCATAGGTGCTGACTTCTGCTCCCATTGGTGGGTGCTTGACCCCTCCTCTGCCCCTGGCCCTGCCCCAACTCCACCCTTGCCCCGCCCTCATTCCAACCCCTTCCCCAAAGTCCCTACCCTAACTCCGCCCCCTCCCTGCCCCTATTCCAATTCCTTCCCCAAATCGCCGCCCCAGCCCCACTTCCTCCCCTGAGCGCGCCATGTTCCCGCTTCTCCCCCTCCCTCTCAGCATGCCACCAAACAGCTCCCCAGGCACCCAGCTCCAATGTCCAATGCCCGGCCAGTCCCTGTTAACCCTGGGCACCCAGTTCCTATCCCCAGCACCCAGCCGTTTCCTATTACCCCAGCACCCAGTTCCTATCGCTTGATTCTGGCCATTCCGTGCCCAGCCCCACACTGTTCACCCTGTGCCCTGTCTGGCTGATGGCAGTACCTGTGGCGGCATTCTCAGGTATGGCCACGTCTCTGGTGCTGCGGGGGAAGTGCACGCCCCGGTAGCTCTCTTCCTGCAGGTAGATCACCACCACACCAGTGGAGGACAGGGCTGGTTGGCCCAAGTCTGTGGCCAGGATGAAGAGGGTGCGCTGGCGCTGGCTGAGAGAGCCTAGGGGCTGCAGCAACTGGATGGTGCCAGTGTAGGAATTGATGGCGAAGCTGGGATTGGGTGTGGCAAAACGGTACAGGATGGAGGCGTTGGCACCTGCATCTTTGTCCTCAGCCCGCATAGTGGCCACCACCTGCTTAGGTGGCGTGTAGCGGGAGAGATTGACAGAGAGTGGGCTGTGCAGAAAGGCAGGCACATGGTCGTTGACGTCTCGCACGGTGACTGTGACACACACGGCTGCACTCTTGGGCTCCCAGGATGCCAAGTCCACGGCTTTGGCCAGGAAGCTGTAAGTGGGGCGGCGCTCACGATCCAGGGCCTGGGCACTGGTGATGCGCCCGCTCTGCGGTTCCATCTGGAACATGCCCAGTGACTCATTGCCCAGGTAGTAGGAGACCTGCCCGTTGGTGCCCTCATCTGGGTCCAGTGCCACCAGCTGCAGGACCAGTGCCCCGACGGGTAGGTCCTCCGGCACCTCCACAGTGTAGGCTGCCTGTGCAAAGCGTGGTGCATTGTCATTGAGGTCCAGCACCCGCACACTCAGAGACATGGTGGCACTGCGTTGGGGTGTGCCGTGGTCTCGTGCCACCACAGTCAGCTGGTAAGAGGCCACCAGCTCTCGGTCCAGGCTGCGCGAGGTGGAGAACACACCAGAAACAGGGTCCAGGATGAAATCCTGGGCAGGGTCTCCATCTGGGAGAGAAGATATTGGAATGAGAGAACCTCCCTGATATGGCCTGGGGGTGGGGGAGCAAGAGAGCCTCCCGATATGGCTCAGAGGGGGTGTGGGAGCAAGGGACACTTCCTGATACTGCCCACTGGGAGGGGAATGGGAATGATGGACCTTCCCTGATATGGTGTCCTGTAGTTCTGCAGACAGACCCCTGCAGGCAGGGACCCATGGGGCAAACAGGACGGGGTCTCTCCCCTCTGAATCACACAGCAAATGGCCCACAACTGGCACCACCTCAGTGGCAAACACTCCCCCAGTGTAGAGCAGAAGTGGCAAACCCCAACAGGATGCACAGTCTAGCCCCATCCCAGCACACCCCATGACCACTCCTCTCAGCTGGCCCCCAGGAGCCCCAAGAACGAGGCACCGGAACCAGCTGCAGCTCGAGGGCTCTGACCTGGACCAGATGGCTGGTGCTGCAGACACCTCAACACAGAGCTGTGTGCAAACCTCAGCCCGACCCCCCCACCCCGATACAGACTCAGCAGGCACAGATAGGAGGGGACTGGGGAGACTCCAGGAGGAGCAACTGTAGCCAATGTTCACAGCCCTGGAGGCACACTCTACCCTGGAGGGGCAGCAGTCAAGAGCCTGGTGTGGATTGTACCCTGTGCCCCAGGGGCTGCAGCACACATGGCAGACGGGCATTAATGCTCATGCCAATGATCTCAGAGAAGGACCCCCATGTAGGAGCTGGGGTCAGAAGGAGGAGCACCAGCACAGCGTGAGCCATGTGCTCCATGGCCCTCACCCATCACATGGTACTCCAGGCGCCCGTTCTCGCCTGCATCCAAGTCTGTGGCCCGCAGGGTGTAGAGCGCCACGCGACTCTGGTTCTCGGGCACCTCCAAGGAGCAGGACTCGCTCTCGAAGCGCGGAGCATGGTCGTTTTCATCTCCCACTAAGATCCGCACTGTCACTTTGGCCAGGTTGGAGGGCAGGCCACCATCCCGGGCATAGACTGTGGGAAGAGAGAGGGGGGTCCTGGAGACCCTAGGTGCCACCCAGGGGGACCACATCCAACGCCTGCAAGGAGCAGCTCCACCATGCCCCGTCTCCCCCAGCCCGTACCCTGTGCCCAATCCGGGTGCCCTCCACTCTCCTGTCCCTCTCCCTTCGTGCCTCACCCACCCAACACTCTAACACCAAAACCTGAACATTCCTCACTCCCTTTCTCTGCCCCACACAATATGCAGCCTTCCTCCAGCAAACATACTGATTTCCATGCCAGCTGGGAGTCCAGCTGGGCTCCCTCCTACCCCTGCCCCTTAGTTCCTGTTTCCCTTACTGCCACTCTTCGCTTCCCATAGAGCACCTTCCCCCCGTGCCCAACCCCGAGGTCTGGCCATACCTGTTAGCACGTGCTGCTCCCGCCTCTCCCGGTCCAGGGAGTGCATGGTGGTGACAAGCCCAGTCTGTGGGTGGATGGAGAAGGGACCCCCAGAGAGGCCCCCATATGATACATGCCCATTGGCCCCTGCAAGGAGAAACCTCTAGTCTGAAGGGGTAGGTGCAGACAGCTCCTGCAATGGTCCCAGGACCAGGCCCTCTTTCCACTCCCCTCCACCCCAGGCCTCTGCACCCACTGCACCTCCTCCCACCCGCCCCAGGTCATGCTCCCTTCCCTTTCCTCACAAGGGACTAGTGTGGGGGTTGCGTGGGGAAAGATCCCTAAAGGCACGAGGGAAGGGGCAGAAGTGGAAATGTAAGTATCGCAGGTGACCAGCTTGGCTTAACAGTGAAATCCTTGCTGATCTTAAACACAAAAAAGAAGCTTACAAGAAGTGGAAGATTGGACAAATGACCAGGGAGGAGTATAAAAATATTGCTCAGGCTGCAGGAGTGAAATCAGGAAGCCCAAATCATACTTGGAGTTGCAGCTAGCAAGAGATGTTACGAGTAACAAGAAGGGTTTCTTCAGGTATGTTAGCAACAAAAGGAAGTCAAGGAAAGTGTGGGCCCCTCACTGAATGAGGGAGGCAACCTAGTGACAGAGGATGTGGAAAAAGCTAACGTTCTCAATGCTTTTTTTTGCCTCTGTCTTCACGAACAAGGTCAGCTCCCAGACTGCTGCACTGGGCAGCACAGCATGGGGAGGAGGTGACCAGCCCTCTGTGGAGAAAGAAGTGGTTCAGGACTATTTAGAAAACCTGGATGAGCACAAGTCCATGGGGCCGGATGTGCTGCATCCGAGGGTGCTAAAGGAGTTGGTGGATGTGATTGCAGAGCCATTGGCCATTATCTTTGAAAACTCATGGCACTCGGGAGAGGTCCCAGGTGACTGGAAAAAGGCTAATGTAGTGCCCATCTTTAAAAAAGGGAAGGAGGAGGATCCAGGGAACTACAGGCCAGTCAGCCTCACCTCAGTCCCTGGAAAAATCACGAAGCAGGTCCTCAAGGAATCAATTCTGAAGCACTTAGAGGAGAGGAAAGTGATCAGAAATAGTCAGCATGGATTCACCAAGGGCAAGTCATACCTGACTAACCTAATTGCCTTCTATGAGGAGATAACTGGGTCTGTGGATGAGGGGAAAGCAGTGAACGTGTTATTCCTTGACTTTAGCAAAGCCTTTGATATGGTCTCCCACAGTATTCTTGCCAGCAAGTTAGAGAAGTATGGTCTGGATGAATGGACTATAAGGTGGATAGAAAGCTGGCTAGATTGTTGGGCTCAACGGGTAGTGATCAATGGCTCCATGTCTAGTTGGCAGCCGGTATCAAGTGGAGTGCCCCAGGGGTCGGTCCTGGGGCCAGTTTTGTTCAATATCTTCATTAATGATCTGGAGGATGGCGTGGACTGCATCCTCAGCAAGTTTCCACATGACACTAAACTGGGAGGAGGGGTAGATATGCTGGAGGGTAGGGATAGGATACAGAGGGATCTAGACAAATTAGAGGATTGGGCCAAAAGATAATTCCCCTCTATTCAGCATTGGTGAGGCCTTATTTGGAGTACTGTGTACAGTTTTTGGACCCACACTACAAGAAGGATGTGGAAAAATTGTAAAGAGTCCAGCAGAGGGCAACAAAATGATTAGGGGGCTGGAGCACATGACTTATGAGGAGAGGCTGAGGGAAGTGGGATTGTTTAGTCTGCAGAAGAGAAGAATGAGGGGGGATTTGATAGCTGCTTTCAACTACCTAAAAGGGGGTTCCAATGAGGATGGATCTAGACTGAGCTCAGTGGTACCTGATGACAGAACAAGGATTAATGGTCTCAAGTTGCAGTGGGGAGGGAGGTTTAGGTTGGATATTAGGAAAAACTTTTTCACTAGGAGGGTGGTGAAGCACTGGAATGGGTTTCCTAGGGAGGTGGTGGAATCTCCTTCCTTAGAGGTTTTTAAGGTCAGGCTTGACAAAGCCCTGGCTGGGATGATTTAGTTGGGGTTTGGTCCTGCTTTGAGCAGGGGGTTGGACTAGATGACCTCCTGAGGTCCCTTCCAACCCTGATATTCTATGATTCTATGTCAGGAAGGCTGAGGAAAGGAGACAGCTGTGGCCAGGCTAATGGGGACCTGGGCAGGCTTGGGGTGAGGTGGAGGAGAGGGTGGGGAGGGATTGCTGCCTGGTGACAGTCATTCATAGATTGTAGGGCGGGAAGGGACCTCGAGAGGTCGAGTCCAGTCAGCTGCGCTCATGGCAGGACCAAATACTATCTGGACCATCTCTGATAGAGATTTATCCTAACCCTAACCCAACCTCCCTAGGCAGTTTATTCCAGTGTTTAACCACTCTGACAGTTAGGAACTTTTTCCTAATGTCCAACCTAAACCTCCCTTGCTGCAGTTTAAGCCCATTGCTTCTTGTTCTATTCTTAGAGGCTAAGATGAATAAGTTTTCTCCCTCCTCCTTATGACACCCTTTTAGATACCTGAAAATTGCTATCATGTCCCCTCTCAGTCTTCTATTTTCCAAACTAAACAAACCCAATTATTTTATCTTCCAAACCTACCCCCTTCCCATTAGCATTCACTATGTTAGGCATTCCGTCAGACTTCTCAGTGAAGACCGAAACAAAGAAGTAATTGACATCTCTGCCAATTCCAAGTTTCCTGTTACTGTTTCTCCCTCCTCACTGAGCAATGGGCCTACCCTGTCCTTGGTCTTCGTCTTGCTTCTAATGCATTGATAAAAAGTCTTCTTGTTTCCCTTTATTTCTGTAGCTAGTTTGAGCTCATTTTGTGCCTTTGCCTTTCTAATCTTGCCTCTGCATTCCTGTGTTGTTTGCCTATATTCATCCTTTGTAATTTGTCCTAGTTTCCATTTTTTATATGACTCCTTTTTATTTTTTAGATCATGCAAGATCTCGTGGTTAAGCCAAGGTGGTCTTTTGCCACATTCTCTATCTTTCCTACCCAGTGGAATAGCTTGTTTTTGGGCCCTTAATAATGTCCCTTTGAAAAACTGCCAGCTCTCCTCAGTTGTTTTACCCCTCAGTCTTAATTCCCATGGGACCTTACCTATCAGCTCTCTGAGCTTACCAAAATCCACCTTCCTGAAATCCATTGTCTCTATTTTGCTGTACTCCCTTCTACCCTTCCTCAGAATTGTGAATTCTATGATTTCATGATCACTTTCACCCAAGCTGCCTTCCACTTGGAAATTCTCAATGAGTTCCTCCCTGTTTGTTAAAATCAAATCTAGAACAGCTTCCCCCTAGTGGCTTTTTCAACCTTCTGAAATAAAAAGTTGTCTGCAATGCAGTCCAAGAACTTACTGGATAGTCGGTGCCCCGCTGTGTTATTTTCCCAAAATATTTCTGGATAGTTGAAGTCCCCCATCACCACCAAATCTTGGGCTTTGGACGATTTTGTTAGTTGTTTAAAAAATCCCTCATTCACCTCTTACACCTGGTTAGGTGGCCTGTAGTAGATTCCTAGCATGACATCACCCTTGTTTTTTGCCCCTTTTAGCCTAACCCAGAGACTCCCAACACTTCTGTCTCCTATGTCCAATTCCACCTCAGTCCAAGTGTGTACAATATATAAGGCAACACCTCCTCCCTTTTTCCCGTCTATCCTTCCTGAGCAAGCTGCACCCATCCACACCAATATTCCAATCACCCCACAGGCCAAGGCCACGCTGTGGGGGCGAAGGTGATTGTGTCATGGATTGGTGTGGGTCTAGTGTGACATGGCTTCATTCTCAGATGGCCCTCAATGCTTAGGGATTGGCTCCCTTATCTCCCCCAGAAAAGGCGCCTGACCCTGGGACTCCCTGGATACTGCCTTGGCAGATGAGGAGCAGGGGAAGGCCTGTGGTCATCACGTCCTCTTCAGCCCCTGGGCTAATTCCTTTGGCGCAGCATTGACCCAGCCGACCCTCTTCCCCCCCAGGGCCACCTGTTCCAGCCCCAAGGCTCTCACCAAGGTCGCAGTCTGTGGCCAGCAGCTGCAGCACAGGGCTGCCCGCTGGCAGATTCTCCATGACACTGGCCTCATACTCAGCCCTCTCGAAGGCAGGTGCCTCATCATTAACGTCCAGCACCAGCACTGTCAGCAGCTGCGTGGACGAGCAGCGCGGGAAGCCGTGGTCCATGGCCACCACTGTCAGGTTGTGCTGAGACACCTCCTCACGGTTCAGAGCACGCACAATGGAGAGGGCACCTGGGGAGACACCAGAACAGGCTAAGCCTGGGATAGAGGAGTCACAGGGGGCTGGACTGAGTCAGGGTCACTGAGGTCAGGCTCCATGCTTGGTGGCCCACGGCACTACAAACGCCACACCTTGGGCTGCGGAGCCACACCCAACTTTCCCTGCACATGCTGGCATCTACCTGTTTCTGTCCCTCATGCTGTGGTCGGGCACCTCCTCCCTCCTGGGCCCCACGGGAAATCTCTTACTCACTCCAGGCAGGGTCAGGAATCTACTGTCACCACTGCCCCCATCCTCCCACTCAGTACCCATGCCTCCCCTATTCTCCTTATCCCTTGTGTCTACCTGTCTTCCCATGCCCCACCTCCCTCACCTCTTTCCCTTCCCCTCTTGTGTCTCCTGTGTCCCTTCCCCTCGCCCACATCTGTCACCTCTTCCTCTTACCCTCTTCTGTCTCCCACGTCTCTTCCCGCTCACTTACCTCACCTCTTCCCCTTTGCCCCTTGTCTCCTGTGTCCCCTCCCACCCCCCACATTCATCACCTCTTCCCCTTCCCCCCTTCTGTCTCCTGTGTCCCTTCCCCTCCCAAACATGTCACCTCTTCCCCTTCCCCCCTTGTGTCTCGTGTCCCCTCCCACCCCCCACATCCGTCACCTCTTCCCCCTTGTGTCTCCCGTGTCCCTTCCCCTCCCATCCCCCACAACCCCAGCATCTCCCTGCAGCCCCACAGGCCCCTCTTACCTGTGCTGGGGTTCAGGTGGAACCGGCCCTCAGTGTTGCCTGCCTGCAGCGTGTAGCTCACCCGCCCATTCTCGCCCAGGTCCCTATCCTGTGCCACCACATGCAGCACCATAAAGCCAGTGGGCTGGTCCTCCCTGATGCTAATGGTGGCTGGCGAGAGGAAGACGGGCACGTTGTCGTTCTCATCTGTCACAAAGACACGGGCAGAGATGGCAGCGGAGCGGCGCTGGCTGATGTTGCGGGCCTGGTCTGTGGCCTCCACCACCAGCAGAAAGGAGGGGGCAGCCTCGCGGTCCAGCCCCTGCTGGAGGCTCAGCAGTCCAGAGTGGGCATCCAGCTGGAAGTGGGAGCCAGGAGGCTCCTGGCGCAGCAGCCTATAGCACACCTGACTGTTGGGGCCAGCACCGTCTCCATCTAGGGCCTGGAAGGTGAAGATGGATGTGCCGGCCTGGGTGTTCTCAGGCACCACAATAGTGATGGGGTCCTCGGGAAAGGCAGGTGCCTGGTCGTTACAGTCCTGCACTTGGATCTGCACCAGCACCAGCCGACTGGCAGGGTAGCCGCGCTGCGTGTCCTCGGCACTGACATGCAGTGTGTGCTGTGCCCCAACCTCGTAGTCCAGCTCCCGCGCTACGTATATCTCCCCCGTCATGCTGTCCACCACAAAAGTGCCATCCCCACCGCCTTCCAGGAGAGTGTAAGTCAGATGCTCCTGTGCAGAGGCCTCAGGCGGCGCCACTGAGCCAATCACTGAGCCGGGTCTGACCCCTTCTACCAGGTGCAGTGTAACCACGGTGGCGTCTGGCTGTGGCAGCCCCTGGGAGGATGGCAGCACCTGCAGGTGGAGAGAGGGGAAAGGAGAGTGAGAGTCTGAAGTGGGACCTGTGGGATTGGAAGAGGTGAGGTGGGAGGGGGGGAGCTGTGGGGCAGCAGTGGCGATGTGAGGCAGGAGGGGGGTCCTGTGAGGCAGGAGGAAGGAGCTGTGGGGCAGTAGTGGAGATGTGAAGTGGAAGGGTGGAGTTGTGGGGCAGTAGTGGGGACCTGTGGGGGAAGTGGCGGGGATGTGAGATGGGAGTGGGGACCCGTGAGGCAGTAGTGGGGATGTGAGGCGGGAGGGGAGGTTGTGAGGCAGTAGTGGGGATGTGAGGCGGGAGGGGGGACCTGTAAGGCAGGAAGGGGGAGCTGTGGGGCAGTAGTGGGGATGTGAGGCAGGAGGAGTAGCTGTGGGGATGTGAGGTGGAAAGGGGGGCTGTGGGGGCAATAGTGGGGATGTGAGGCAGGAGGGGGGAGCTGTGGGGCAGTAGTGGGGATGTGAGGCAGGAGGGGGAAGCTGTTGGCAGGAGGGGGGAGCTGTGGGGCAGTAGTGGGGATGTGAGGCAGGAGGGGGAAGCTGTTGGCGGCAGGAGGGGGGAGCTGTGGGGCAGTAGTGGGGATGTGAGGCAGGAGGGGGAAGCTGTGGGGCAGTAGTGGGGATGTGAGGCAGGAGGGGGGATCTGTGAGGCAGGAGGGGGGAGCTGTGGGGCAGTAGTGGGGATGTAAGGCAGGAGGGGGGAGCTGTGGGGCAGTAGTGGGGATGTGTTGCCTCACTCCTTTACTGGGTCCCAGAGCCATTGACACCTATATCCAACTGAACAGAACTGAGACTGGAACTATGAACAGTTCAAAAGACTCTTATTGCTTAGGTTTAAGCTAACCCTGAAGGCAGAAGTAATCAATTATATTTGTCCAGGTCAAAGATTTCACAGTCTGTTCAAAAGCGCCTGGCAGGCTGGATTTGGCCCACGGTCTGCCTATTGCCTACCGTGGCCTAAGGCCTAAGGCATATAGGAAAAGGTTTTGGCATGTGCAATAGAACAAAAGGCTGGCACCCTGACAGATGATTACTCCCACAGGTGAAGTAAAGAAGCTGGGGTCACTTCCTTTTGTTGTGTGGTGTGTAGTTGTTAGTGAGTATTTGTTTCAGGTTGGGGGCTGTCTGTAAGCGAGGACTGGCCTTTCTCCCAAGGTCTGTGAGAGTGAGGGATCATCCTTCAGGATAGGTTGTAGATCCTTGATGATGCATTGGAGAGGTTTTAGTTGGGGGTTGTAGGTGACGGCTAGTGGTATTCTGTTACTTTCTTGGTTAGGCCTGTCTTTTAGTAGGTGACTTCTGGGTGCCCTTCTGGCTCTGTCAATCTGTTTTTTCAATTCACCAGGTGGGTATTGTAGTTTTAAGAATGATTGATAGAGATCCTGTAGGTGTTTGTATTTATCTGAGGGACTGGAGCAAATGCGGCTGTATCTTAGAGCTTCGCTGTAGACAATGGATCGTGTGATGGTGGCCTGGATGGAAGCTGGAGGCATGTAGGTAAGTATAGCGGTCAGTAGGTTTCCGGTATAGGGTGGTGTTTATGTGACCATTGTTATTTGCATTGTAGTGTCCAGGAAGTAGATCTCTTTTGTTGACTGGTCCAGGCTAAGATTGATGGTGGGATGGAAATTGTTGACATCCTGGTGGAATTCCCCAGGGCCTCCTTCCCATGGGTCCAGATGATGAAGATATCATCAATGTAGCGCAAGCAGAGTAGGAGTGTTGGGGACAAGAGCTGAGGCAGCGTTGTTCTAAGTTAGGAATAAAAATGTTGGCATACTGTGGGCCATGCGGGTACACATAGCAGTCCTGCTGACTTGAAGGTATAAATTGTCCCCAAATCTGAAATAGTTCTGGGTGAGAACAAAATCATAAAGTTCAGCCACCAGGTTTGCTGTGACATTATTGGGGATACTATTCCTCATGTAGTCCATCTTTGTGTGGAATGTTGGTGTACAGGGCTTCAACATCCATAGTGGCTAGGATGGTGTGACTTTCAGCAGATCATAACATTTCCGCTGATGCCTCACATGGCCTGTTTTATATGCAAGGTCATAATTATATATAAATGAGGAATATGGGGGTTACAGGGCACTCCCCCAAGATATAGAATGTCACAGTACCTATTACACCTCTGGCATTTAAGGCAGCGATGAAGCTCCTCCACTCTTGTCTGTTTCTGGCAAGGCTTTCAATGGTTCCCCAGCTGTGCCCAGCTTCCAGAACTCTTTGCCATGCTATTTTTGGGCAGTCTCATTTTTGCTTGCTTTCAGGTATCCATCTTATTGCTATTCTGGTGAGAGAATCCGTTTCCATCTGAAATACATGGCCAAGCCAACACCTCCTGGTAATGATGGTGCTCATATCTTATTGGCTGCACTGTGTGAATAGGTCTTGGTTTGAGATTGTTCTGGGCCAAAAGATACGGAGGATTTTTCTGAGGAAGGTTGTATGGAAAGAAGACAGTTTAGTCATGTCATACTTTGTCATTCCCCAGCATTCTGCACTATAAAGTAGTGTTGAAAGTACACAGCTCTGATAAATCCTGAGTTTGGTTTTGGTGTTGTATTTTGATGATTTCCAGACCGTATTTCAGCTCCTGAAGGTGTTCCTCGCTTTACTGATTCTGTTCTGGATGTCCTGGCTTGTTCTACCATCCTGGCTGATGGTGCTGCCCAGGTATATGCAGGGCTGGCTCCAGCGTTTTTGCCGCCCCAAGCGGCGGCAGGGTGGGGAAGCTGCAATCAGTGGCACTTTGGCAGCAGCTCTACTACCGCTGCTTCTCAACGGCAATTAGGCAGCAGGTCCTTCCCTCTGAGAGGGACTGAAGGACCTGCTGCTGAATTGCTGCCAAAGAGCCAGAAGTGCTGCCCCTTTCCATTGGCCGCCCCAAGCACCTGCTTGCTGCGCTGGTGCCTGGAGCCGGCCCTGGGCATATGAATGTTTCTATATTGGTGAAACATGGTCCTCTATCCATACTAGTGATGGTGAGGCAATATTAAAGGTCATAATATCTGTCTTATTGCAATTAATTTTCAGTCCAATTTGCAGGTTGAATAGCTTAAGTCAAGTTGTTTTTTCTTGCACATGGTGTTGGGTATGTGATAGGAGAGTGACATCATCTGCAAAGTCCAGGTCTTCAACAGATAAGAAGGGTGTCATAGAATCACAGAACTGGAAAGGACCTTGAGAGGTCATCTAATCCAGTCCCCTGCACTCAAGGCAGGACTAGACCATCCCTGGCAGGTGTTTGTCCAACCTGCTCTTAAAAATCCCCAATGATGGAGATTCCACAACTTCCCAAGGCAAATTATCCCAGTGCTTAACCACCCTGACAGTTAGGAATTTTTTTCTAATGTCCAACCTAAACCTCCTTTGCTGCAATTTAAGTCCATTGCTTCTTGTCCTACCCTCAGAGGTTAACAATTTTTTTCCCTCCCCCTTGTAACAACCTTTTCTGTACTTGAAAACTGTTATGTCCCTTCTCAGTCTTCTCTTCTCCAGACTAAACAAACCAAATGTTTTCAGTCTTCCCCCATAGGTCATGTTTTCTAGACCTTTAATAATTTTTGTTGCTCTTCTCTGGACTTTCTCCAATTTGTCCACATCTTTCCTGAAACGTAGTGCCTAGAACTGAACACAATACTCGAGTTGAGGCCGTATCAGCGCGGAGTAGAGCGGAAGAATGACTTCTCGTCTCTTGCTTACAATACTCCTGCTAATACATCCCAGAATGGTGTTTGCTTTTTTTGCAACAGTGTTACACTGTTTAGCTTGTGATCAGGGCCGGTGCAAGGAAGTTTTGCCTAGGGCGCAAAACTTCCACCTTGCACCCCCTGCAGCTAACCCCCCCACCCATGGCAGCTAACAGCCTCCCACCCGGGGAGCCCCCCCGGCAGCAGCTACCCCCCACCACCGCAACAGCTAACCCCTCTCCCCCCCGTCCCCTCATGGCAACTAACCCTGCTTGGGGAGACTTTCCCCCTTCCCCCCACCTCCCCCGGCAGCTAACCCTGCCTGGGGAGACTTCCTCTCTTCCCCCCCCCCCACCGCCGGCAGCTAACCCTGCCTGGGGAGACTTCCCCCCTTCCCCCTCCCCGGCCGCTAACCCTGCCTGGGGAGACTTACCCCCCCTACCCCCCGGCAGCTAACCCTGCCTGGGGAGACTTCCCCGCTTCCCTGGCAGCTAACCCTGCCTGAGGAGACTTACCCCTCCCTGACCCCCCGGCAGCTAACCCTGCCTGGGGAGACTTCCCCGCTTCCCCGGCAGCTGACCCTGCCTGGGAAGACCTCCTGCGGAAACTAGGCCTGCCTGAGTAGCCCGCCCCAGGTCACCTCAGCTCCAACTCCTCCTCTGAGCACGCTGGCGCTGCTCTAATTCTCCTCACCGCCCAGGCTTGCGGCGCTGATTGGAGGAGACTTAGAGCAGGGCTGTGTGCTCAGCGGAGGAGGCAGAGTGGAGGTGAGCTGGGGCAGGGAGCGGTTCCCCTGTGCGCCCCCCCCTCGTTATTGCGGGCAACCCTCTCCGCGCGCCACCCCACCCAGCTCACCTCCACCTCCTCGCCTGAGGGGGCTTTTAGGCGCCCCCAACCACTAGGCGCCCTAGGCGGCCGCCTAGTTTGCCTAAATGGTTGCACCGGCCCTGCTTGTGATCCACTATGACCCCCAGATCCCTTTCCGCAGTGCTCCTTCCTAGGCAGTCATTTCCCATTTGGATTTGTGCAACTGATTGTTCCTTCCTAAGTGGAGTCCTTTGCATTTGTCCTTATTGAATTTCATACTTCAGACCATTTCTCCAGTTTGTCCAAATTTCACTTTGAATTTTAATCCTATTCTCCAAAGCACTTGCAACCCCTCCCAGCTGGGCTTCCCTCCGTTTCCCCAGGCAGCTCCAAACTGAAACCCCCTCCAGCCGTCTCACCCTGCCAAACCCCCTGACTCCTCCTCCAGCCTTTGTCCAGTTTCCCAGGCAGAAGATGTCACCTGGCCCCAACCCCCTCCTGGACTCAGGTTATGTGCTCACGTATCATCCCTCAAGTGAAGTCAGTCCCTGATATTATACCACCATCCAGCACCAATGTAGACAGTACCAGTAAAACTCCCACGCAACATTCCCAGGTCAATACTCCCAACTCCGTCACAAGCACAAGCCTGTCTCTTATTTCTATCTCAACCTCAGGCCAAGTGCATACGTTTTTAATGTTTAAGGCAACACCTCCTCCCCTTTTTCCCTGTCTGTCCTTTCTGAGCAAGCTGTACCCTTGTCGATCTAATGCATCTTTGCGAGTCTTTTGTTGTACACTATATTACCCAGTAAGCATTGTCTGGTTTCTATGGCATTCCATGTGCTGGGTGTAATCCACTCTTTTCTATTCTTCTGCCTGTAGCCTAGACAGGTTTCACTGCTCTGTTTATAGATTGTTATTAACTTGTCTCACTTCTTGTTGATCTCCTCATCTGCGTTCTCCTCTCTTCATCAAGGTCTGCAAGTGCTTGAAACCTGTTCTTTAACTGCGGAATGAAGGCTTTCGGTATTTCAGGGGACTTTAGCTTCTCAACGTCATAACATCTGTGTCAGGGGTTCTCAAACAAGGGGTCAGGACCCCTCAAGGGGTTGCACGGTTATTACATGGGAGAACATGAGCTGTCAGCCTCCACCCCAAACCCCGCTTTGCATCAAGCATTTATAATGGTGTTAAATATGTAAAAAAGTGTTTTTAATTTATAAGGGGGTGTGTCACACTCCGAGGCTTGCTATGTGAAAGGGGTCACGAGTACAAAAGTTTGAGAACTACTGGTCTATGTCTCTTGTTTGGTGGGCCCACACTTCTCAGTTTTAGCTTGATGGAGGCTGTCACAAGGGGGTGGTCGCTGCAAACATCTGCACCCCTTCTCATTTTCACATCTGTCAGTGAGCATTGCCATTTGCCATTGATCACCATATGGCCAATCTGGTTCTTATCTCTGCCATTTGGAGAACACCATGTCAGCTTGTGAATTTCACGATGTTGGAACAGAGTTCCGCTGATGACTAGGTCATTCATATTGCAGAAATCAACAAGCCTTTCTCCGTTTTCATGCATGGTGCACACCCATGTCTTCCCATTGCTCTGTCATTGTTTGTGTTGTCTTTACTGACTTTGGCATTCAGGTGCTAGGGGAAAAACTTTCTGATGACTGTGCATGAAATGCACGCATACCGAATCGATATGAGCAATCACTCGAAGAAGAACATACTCTGGCAAAGAGTTCCACAGGTTGACTTTGCGGTGTGTGAAGAAATGCTTCCTTTTGTTTGTTTTTAGGAGAGGTTTTAGAACAAACTGATACATTAAACAGAAATAAATCATCAAGACAAGATGGTATTCACCCAAGAGTTCTGAAGAAACTCATATATTAAATTGAAGAATTACTAACTGTCATACATAACCTATCACTTATGATGCCATCCCAGTTTCAAACCTAAAGATTTTCGGTGGCAGGAGAGCACATAGTGGCATGAAAATTTCCCATGTGTTCCCTGCTAGTGTCATCAAACAGACAAGACCCAATGGAGGATGTGAAACTCCTCTGTATTGTGCTATGACAACTGTAAGTTTGATTGATTGGAAACTGATATCAGAATCTTAATGTGCCTGGTAGGACAGCTACCAAGGAGATAGGAAATAGGCCATAACATCTGTGAATAACATTTATGAGTTCAAACTTCTCCAGGTGGCTGGTTAAAGTGACCCTGCTCAGTTTGGTTTTGAAGGGGAAAGAGATGTGATAAAATGGGATTTTTTTTGTAATATTTTTATGATACCTATGTGTGCCTCAGTTTCTCTCTGGACTTTGTGTTACCACTTGGGGTGGGGTGCGGAAGTGTTAACACTGCTCCTGGGACAGTGTAGGAGACAAGTCTGGGCGACACCTTGTGGTCTGGTTGGAATAAACAGAGTCATTAATTAACTGGTAGAAACTGACCCAGAATAGCAGCAGGTCCAGAGAGACAACAGGACGTCCCACTGACTGAAGCCTGGCACGCGAAGGACATGTGAGCTAAACAGGAGAACAAAGAGGAAAAGGGGGCTGGGATAAGAGCTACTCTTTGGAGGCACTAAGAAGCTCTCCCCTGAGTGGACAGAAAGGAGAGCATGGGATGTATAGGTGCCAACTCCGTGTGGATGCTCTGGGGTTGGAGATGGGGTAGGGGTGGAGCCTCAGGGGAGGGGCCAGAGTAGGGGTAGAAGAGGTGGAGTGGGGGCAGGGCCCTGGGGTGGAGCACCCCCAGGGAAAGCTGAAAGTGCTAATCCAAGGATGTGCACACTCTGTAGGCCAGGTGACTTATAACTTGTTTTCTTGTTTACAGAGGCCGTGTTTGCAGAGTCTGTGTCGCTGTAAATACTCACTGAAAGCATTGCACCCTGACAGGGCGCAGTACCAGCCTCCCACAGGGGCCTGGCTTGGCTGGATTCACTGCAGGAAGCCACGTGTGACAGGCTATGTACTAGAATGTGGATGATGGCCACAGGACAGCAAGCTAGGGAACTGCGGGGGGGGGGGGTGAACTGGAACACGGATGATGGCCACAGAGCAGGGGCACAGAGGGTTTGGGGGCTGCAAACTGCAATGTGGATGATGGCCATGGGGCAGAGTAGGACAGAGCTGCAAACCAGAATATGGATGATACCTATGTGGCAGGGGAGCAGAGGGTTGAGGGACTGTGAATGCAGATGATGGACACATGGCAGTGGAGCAGGGAGTTGGGGTGCTGCACTCCAGAACACAGATGGTGGCAATGGGGTAAGGGGATGAGAAGTTGGGGGACTGCAAACTGGACCACAGATGATGACTGTAGGACAGGGAGACTACAGTACAGAATGGGATGATGGCCTGGGGCAGGGGGGCTATAAACTGAATGCACTCCATAGTTCACACCCTACACACCATAGTAATAATCTTTGTAAAAAATATGCCTGGGGAGGTATCATTTGAAAACTAATAACTTGCTGGTCAATAATATCACGGTAAAATGTGTGTAGCAACATCATATAATTTAAGCTTATGTTCATAACTTTATATAACTGAGTTATGTTTATTAGACAAGTTTGAGAAGGGGGTAAGCCTGTTCCTCAAAGACAAAGGACAAGCCAATGTCTCTAGCCAGGTGTCATTGAAGTTGGCAAGTAGGTGTTCTTTGGCAGTGAAGCAGGGCATGAACAGACCAATCTGCATCTTAGCAAAAAACAACATGGAACCTCTTTCACCATGGAGTCATGTCTCTATCCTCACAGCTGGAAGGAACTTTATCTAAGGGTAAGCCTCAGGAAAATGCATTTCAAAGGATACAGGACTATAAAAATGACGGGGAAACCACCCTGAGGTTCCTTCGTTCTTTCTCACCCTATCTCTCTCTCACCCATGAAGACAAAGGAACCAGCCTTTGGACTTTGCGAGGGGTTCTGACCTCAGAATGTGATTTGCCTTGTTGCTAGGAACATATGGTAAGTATTTTACCTTGAACCAAGTCTAGTTTGTTACGTTTTGGTTACTAGAAAGCATTTTATCTTTAATTCTCTTGCAACCATTTCTGACTTTAATGCCTTATACGCATCCAAGGAAATGGATATTCACCCACAAAAGCTCATGCTCCAATACCTCTGTTAGCCTATAAGGTGCCACAGGATTCTTTGCTGCTTTTAAAGATCCAGACTAACACGGCTACCGCTCTGATGCCTTATACTAGTACTCATTTAAAATCTCTCTCTTTGTAGTTAAAAATGCTTGTTTTATTCTTTAAATCAAACCATTTGGGAACTCCAGTTAAAAAACAAACTGTTGCATATTGACCTCTTACAAGGGCAATGAAACAGGAGAGGGCTGGATAGGGCAGAACACATGTTTTTGGGAAAATCCATAACTTGGCGTGTGTTGGGGTCACCCTGCAAATGGTAACGAAGGCTGGTGGAAGCCAGGGTGTGACTGGAGTGTGCTAACAAGCTGCAGCTACACACAAATGCTTAGGGGGTCGTGCAGGCTGTTTGGCTCTTTGTGAGGGGCCCGGCTTGGGAGCTCCTGCAGTAAAGCATTGCGAGGCACCCAAGATAGCAGGGCTGGTAGTGACAAAACCCCTCACTGGTCTGGACTGCACCCTGGAATGTGATAGAGGGGCTGCAAAACAGACTATGGATGATGGCCCCATGGCAGAGAGGTCGGGGGTTGGGTGGCTCTGAACTGGAATGCAGATGATGGCCATGGGGGATGGAGCAAGAGGCCCTGTGAACCAGAACATGGATGATAGCTATGTGGCAGGGAGCCGGGGGAAAATGGATGATGGATATGTGCCATGGAGGTGGGTGGGTGGGGTTATGGGGCTGTAAACTGGAATGTGGATGATGGTTACAGGGCAAAGGGGGTTGGGTGACTGTGAACCAGAACACAGATGATGGCCACAGGACTGGGGGCTGTGTACTGGAACAAAGATGATGGCAGCAGTGTGGAGGGTTGGGGTGTGTGTGTGTGTGTACCAGAACTTGGATGGTGGCTGTGGGTGGCAGAGTTGGGGGGGGAGGGCTGTGCAATATCCCCCTAGATTCTTTGTTCTGAGTGGGCTACAAACTCCACCGAGAACTGCACTTTTGAAGTCTTCTTACGCTATATTTCATAGACTCATAGACTCTAGGACTGGAAGGGACCTCGAGAGGTCATCGAGTCCAGTCCCCTGCCCTCACGGCAGGACCAAATACTGTCTAGACCATCCCTAATAGACATTTACCTAACCTACTCTTAAATATCTCCAGAGATGGAGATTCCACAACTTCCCTAGGCAATCTATTCCAGTGTTTAACTACCCTGACAGTTAGGAACTTTTTCCTAATGTCCAACCTAAATCTCCCTTGCTGCAGTTTAAGCCCATTGCTTCTTGTTCCATCATTGGAGGCTAAGGTGAACAAGTTTTCTCCCTCCTCCTGATGACACCCTTTTAGATACCTGAAAACTGCTATCATGTCCCCTCTCAGTCTTCTCTTTTCCAAACTAAACAAACCCAATTCCTTCAGCATTCCTTCATAGGTCATGTTCTCAAGACCTTTAATCATTCTTGTTGCTCTTCTCTGGACCCTCTCCAATTTCTCCACATCTTTCTTGAAATGCGGTGCCCAGAACTAGACACAATACTCCAGTTGAGGCATAACCAGCGCAGAGTAAAGCGGAAGAATGACTTCTCGTGTCTTGTTTACAACACACCTGTTAATGCATCCCAGAATCACGTTTGCTTTTTTTGCAACAGTATCACACTGTTGACTCATACTAAGCTTGTGGTCCACTATGACCCCTAGATCTCTTTCTGCCATACTCCTTCCTAGACAGTCTCTTCCCATTCTGTATGTGTGAAACTGATTGTTCCTTCCTAAGTGGAGCACTTTGCATTTATCTTTATTAAACTTCATCCTGTTTACCTCAGACCATTTCTCCAATTTGTCCAGATCATTTTGAATTTTGACCCTGTCCTCCAAAGCAGTTGCAATCCCTCCCAGTTTGGTATCGTCCGCAAACTTAATAAGCGTACTTTCTATGCCAACATCTAAATCGTTGATGAAGATATTGAACAGAACCGGTCCCAAAACAGACCCCTGCGGAACCCCACTTGTTATACCTTTCCAGCAGGATAGGGAGCCATTAATAACTACTCTCTGAGTACGGTTATCCAGCCAGTTATGCACCCACCTTATAGAAGCCCCAGCTAAATTGTACTTTCCTAGTTTATCTATAAGAATATCATGCGAGACCATATCAAACGCCTTACTAAAGTCTAGGTATATCACATCCACCGCTTCTCCCTTATCCACAAGGCTCGTTATCCTATCAAAGAACGCTGTCAGATTAGTTTGACACGATTTGTTCTTTACAAATCCATGCTGGCTATTCCCTATCACCTTACCACCTTCCAAGTGTTTGCAGATGATTTCTTTAATTATTTGCTCCATTATCTTCCCTGGCACAGAAGTTAAACTAACTGGTCTGTAGTTTCCTGGGTTGAAAACACATTGAAAAGTGTACTGTGTTTTGAAAGTGACATTGCAGTAACACACACACACTATATATTGTGACAGACCCAGGCTAGTGGGGTACAGGAGTCTGGTAGAGGGCAAATATACTGGTCACTGGAGGAGCAGTTTTCTGTTCCCTGAGTAACCAGAGCAGGGGCTGCACTAGAGTAATCAGGAACCTGCTAGAACTAATCAGCCTGTCTGCCTTAATTGGAACCCCTGCAGCTAATCAAGGCAGGCTAATCAGGGCACCTGGACTTAAAAAGGAGCTCACTCCAGTCAGGCAGGGGAGAGCCAGAGGAGAGGATATGCGTGTGAGGAGCTGGGAGGAAGAGGTGCAAGGAGCTGAGAGTAAGAGGGTGTGCTGCTGGAGGATTGAGGAGTACAAGCGTTATCAGACACCAGGAGGAAGTTCCTGTGGTGAGGATAAAGAAGGTGTTTGGAGGAGGCCATGGGGATGTAGCCCAGGGAGCTGTAGCTGTCCTGCAGCTGTTACAGGAGGCATTATAGACAGCTGCAATCCACAGGACCCTGGGCTGGAACCCGGAGTTCTCCCCAAACCTCCCAACTCCTGATCAGACACAGGAGAAGTTGACCCAGACTGTGGGAAAGATCACTGAGGTGAGCAAAACCTGCCAATAAGCACGGGACCCACCAAGGCAGAGGAGGAACTTTGTCACAACTGGTGTCAGGCATGGGATTTGGTGTGCACAGCGTGGCGGAAAAAGGAGAGTGATATAAAAAAAAAAGGAGAGTTTTTTTTTTTTTCACCACAATGGTTGACGTAATGAGGGCATTGATACAAGCTACGGCGGCCCAGCAGGAGGCTACCTGTGTCCAGGCCGCTGCCCAACAGGAGGCAGTGTGGCTGCAGCAAGAGACTAATCGCCTGCTGATGGACCAGGCTTCTCAAGACTGAGCTATGTTGCAGGAACTGGTAAACCAGATAAAGACCCTTACAGAGCTGAACCACAGCCATGATGGGACGCAGATCATACGGGCCACCCATTGACTGCAGAAAATGACGTGGGAGGATGATGTAGAGGCATACCTTCTGGCCTTGAGAGGACAGCCCTACGGGAGACGTGGCCTCGAGATCAGTGGTCTGGCATCCTTGGCCCATTCCTGTGTGGGGAGGCCCAGAAGGCCTACTATGATCTGCCTGAAGAGGCTGCAGCAGACTACCCCCAGCTGAAAGCAGAGATTCTGGCCAGATCTGGGGTAACAACTGCAGTGCTGGCCCAGCGGTATCACGAGTGGAGGTACCAGGAAAACAAAACCCAGCGGTCCCAATTGTATGACCTCATCCATCTCACACAAAAGTGGTTGCAAATGGAATCCCGGAGTCCGGAAGAGATACTAGAGGTTCTGGTCATCGACCGATACATGAGGGGGCTACTACCAGACCTTCGTGCTTGGGTAAGCCAGAACGAACCCTCCACCTATGATGAGGTTGTCGCACTGGTAGAGAGGCAAAGGACAGCGAGGGAGCTGACCCGGTCAGTTAAGGAAAAGACATCCCGGGTTAAACTAGCAGCACCAAGCCCTAGAGCTCGGGTGACTGGGCAACCAGGAGATCCCAGGTGGAAAAAGAGAGGGGCTGAAGGCCCACCAGAAGCCACAAAGAGTCAGAGCACTGAGGGAGAAGAGGATCATGATGTTAGACTGCCCAAACCAAGAGACCGGGGAATGCCTAAGACCTCATACAGACATTAAGCCTGCGGGGAGTGGGGACATATAGCTGCATAGTGTTCCAATGCTGAGGAGCCTATGCAGTGTAACCTGGGGAACTGGGCAGACCCATGCTCCCTAATCCACCTTGTGGGGGTCTCACTAACCCCACATATGTACACCAGACCAGTAAAGCTAAATGGGGTAGAGACCACTGCACTGGTTGATTCAGGGAGTGCTATCACTCTTGTCTCGGGGAAGCTCATGAAGCTGCTGTGGGCTAAGCGTATGGGGATAACATGTGTCCATGGGACAGTTGGTTATTACCCCACTATCCCAGTAAAAATCAAGATTCAGGGGAACACTATTGAGGTAGCAGCAGGTGTAGTCCTTAAACCCCCACACCCGGTGCTCATAGGGAGGGACTTCCCAGGGTTTGGAGACTTACTCCCAGTAGCAGGATTGGAGAAAGAGGGGAACCCTTAAGTAAGTGAGGCATCCACAGTAGACTGTCAACCACCAGTCTTCTCTGAAATATCCCCAGATTTATTTTCCATTCCCAGACAGGGTAGAAAGTCGAAAAGGGAAAGGAGGGCAGCTAAGGCCTTGGGAACCCGAATACTGACTCAAAGCCAGAGGGTCACTTTCGTAGGTAGGTGGACCCGAGCAGCTGAAAAGGAGGCCACCCAGGAGGGAGAAGCACCCAAGTCTGACCCCCACCCTAATGCTTCTGAACCAGTAGAGGCAACAGAGACTGGGCCCCTAGATCTTGGGCAGATTAGCCCCGGAAGAGGAAATTTTGGATGGGACCAGGCTGAAGACCCAAGGTACGACAACATTAGAAAGGAGGTGACTGAAATAGATGGGGTCCCCGCAGAAGGGAAAACCCAGGGACCAGGACCCTACTTCATAATGAAGAAGAATCTCTTATACCAGGTTGCACCAGTAGAGGGGCAGGAGGTACAGCAGATCCTAGTACCTCAAAAAACACCAGAACGCTATATTAAGTCTTGCTCATAGTCATCTTTTTGGGGAGCACTTGGGGGTAGAGAAGATCCTGGCATGAGTCCTACGACAGTTCATCTGGCCCGGAGTTCATGAAGAAGTGTGGAGTTACTGTGCATCCTGCCCAGAGTGTCAGCTGCACAGTCCCCATCCCCAACTGAGGTCACCTTTAGTACCCCTTCCCATCATAGAGGTCCCCTTTGAGCAAATATCCATGGACCTAGTGGGACCCCTGGAGAAGACGGCTTGGGGCCACCAATATATACTTGTTGTTTTGGACTATGCTACTCGCTACCCAGAAGCTGTCCCCCTGCGGAACATGGCCTCTAAAACGATACCCAAAGAGCTGGTGGGGATCTTTGCCCGAGTGGGGCTACCAAAGGAGATATTAACAGACCAAGGAACCCCATTTATGTCAAAACTACTGAAGGACCTCTGTACACTACTCCATATACATATCCTGAGAACTTCAGTCTACCATCCACAGACTGATGGATTGGTAGAAAGGTTTAACCGAACCCTCAAGGCTATGATAAGGAAGGTGGTAAGTTGGGACGGGAAGGATTGGGACATCCTACTACCCTACCTTATGTTTGCTATCTGGGAAGTACCTCAGGCCTCAACTGGGTTTTCCCCTTCGAGCTATTATATGGGTGTCACCCCCGTGGAATACTAGATATCGCCAAAGAGATCTGGGAAGAGGAACCCAATGAGGGGAGAAATATAATAGAACATGTAATACAGATGCGGGACCAGATAGCCCGGGTCATCCCTATTGTATGGGAACATTTGGAAAAGGCACAGGAGGCCCAGAGAACCCATTACAATCGCCAGGCAAAAGTCCGACAGTTCCAGCCAGGGAATCGGGTGATGGTGTTGGTACCCACAGCAGAAAGCAAGCTTCTGGCCCAATGGCAGGGGCCCTATGAGGTAGTTGAACCCGTGGGGGAAGTAACCTACAAGGTGCAGCAGCCAGGACGCCGAAAACAAGAACAAATTTATCACATCAACCTTCTGAAATCCTGGCATGCACAAGAGGCATGCATAACTGTCCAAAAAGACCTAACCCAGGAAAACAAGCCTTCCAAATAGGTGAGTGTCTCCCGATTTAACATCAGACCAGAAGAATGAGGTGTCTGAGATGATCATCTGGAACCAAGATGTGTTCTCGACAAAACCAGGTCGAACAACCGAGACGTATCACCACATTGTCAGGAACTCTGGGACCAATGAGGCCCTATCGGGTGCCAGCGGCCAAAAGGGAGGAAATAAAAGCAGAAGTAAAAAAAATGCTGGAGTTGGGGATTGTCATAAACAGATAGTTAAGGGTTAATGTCTCTTTTACCTGTAAAGGGTTAACAAGCTCAGTGAACCTGGCTGACGCCTGACCAAAGGACCAATCGGGGGACAAGATACTTTCAAATCTTGGTGGAGGGAAGTCTTTGTTTTGTGCTGTCTGTTTTGTTCTTTGTTCTCTCGTGGGGCTAAGAGAGGCCAGACGTGCAACCAGGTTTCTCCAACCTTTCTGAAACAGTCTTTCATGTTCAAAATAGTAAGTATTTGTAAGAAATGGCGGATTAGATTTTTGTTTGTTTTATTAATTTGCAAATGTGTATTTTGCTGGAAGGCTATTTTACCTCTGTTTACTATAACTTGTATCTTCGGCTAGAGGGGAGGGAATCCCTCCAGTCTATATAAGCTTAGACCCTGTAAACATTTTCCATCTTGATTTAACAGAGATAATTTTTATTTTTTCTTTCTTTAATTAAAAGCTTTCTTTTTTCAGAATCTGATTGATTTTTTCCTTGTGTAAAACTCAAGGGGATTGGGTCTGAACTCATCAGGGAGTGGTGGGGGGAGAGAAGGGTGGGGAGGTTAATTCAGGATCATTGAAGAATCCCACAGTCAGTGGTCCAGCCCAATCACGCTGGTGCCCAAACCTGATGGCACCACAAGGTTTTGCAATGACTTCCGGCAACTAAACAAAGTATCCCAGTTCGACGCGTACCCCATACCTCACATAGATGAGCTAGTGGACCGTCTGGGTAATGCCCGGTACTTGACTACCCTAAACTTGACAAAGCAGTACTGGCAGATTCCCCTTGCAGAAGACGCAAAGGAAAAGACTGCGTTCTCTACACCAGAAGGTCTTTTTCAATATACTGTCCTCCCTTTTGGACTACACGGGGCCCCAGCTACTTTCCAGCACCTCATGGACAAGCTATTATGCTCGCATAACAGTTATGCTGCTGCCTACTTGGACGATGTGGTTATTCACACCCCAGACTGGGAAACCCACCTAGAGAAGGTAGAGGCAGTCCTTGATACCTTCAGGTGAGCTGGCCTTACAGCAAACCCTGTCAAGTGCACTGTAGGATTTACGGAGGCCAAATATCTTGGCTACATCGTGGGAAAAGGTCTGGTAAAACCCCAAGTGAACAAGTTGGAGGCCATCCAAAATTGGCCCTGACCACGTCGCAAGAAACAAAACTGGGCATTCCTAAGTGTAGTGGGGTATTACCGACGATTTATCCCCTACTTTGCCACAAGGGCAAGCCCCCTGACAGACCTAGTGAAAGCCCGTGGACCTGATCTGGTGAGATGGTCTGAAGCAGCAGAGGAAGCATTCACAGACCTACGGACTGCCCTCTGCAGTAACCCCGTACTGATAGCCCCTGATTTCACCAAGGAATTTATCCTGCAGACTGATGCATCGGAAGTAAGGTTGGGGGCCGTTCTATCACAGATGGTCAGGGAGGAGGAACACTCAATTCTTTACCTCGTTAGGAAACTCCTTCCGAGGGAACAAAAATATGCAGCAGTGGAGAGAGAATGCCTTGCTATAAAATGGGCCATGGAAGCATTGCGTTACTACATGCTCGGGCGCAGATTTGTCTTTGTGACCGACCATGCCCCTCTTCAATGGATGCAGCGGGACAAGGAGAAGAACACAAGGGTGACCAGGTGGTTCTTATCCCTCCAACTTTTCCAGTTCTGTATGCAACACAGAGCAGGGAGCCGTCACGGTAATGCCGATGGCTTGTCACATGTGCACTGTCTGGCATCCCAAGCTGCCCAACCCTTTGGTGTTGAGCAGGGGGGAGGGATATGTGACAGATCCAGGCCAGTAGGGTACAGGAGTCTGGCAGAGGGCAAATATATTGGTCACTGGAGGAGCAGTTTTCTGTTCCCTGAGTGACCAGAGCAGGGGCTGCACTAGAGTAATCAGGAACCAGCTAGAACTAATCAGCCTGTCTGCCTTAATTGGAACCCCTGCAGCCAATCAAGGCAGGCTAATCAGGGCACCTGGGTTTAAAAAGGAGCTCACTCCAGTCAGGGAGGGGAGAGCCAGAGGAGAGGAAGTGCGTGTGAGGAGCTGGGAGCAAGAGGTGCAAGGAGCTGAGAGTAAGAGGGTGTGCTGCTGGAGGATTGAGGAGTACAAGCATTATCAGACACCAGGAGGAAGGTCCTGTGGTGAGGATAAAGAAGGTGTTTGGAGGAGGTCACGGAGAAGTAGCCCAGGGAGCTGTAGCTGTCATGCAGCTGTTACAGGAGGCACTATAGACAGCTGCAATCCACAGGGCCCTGGGCTGGAACCCGGAGTAGAGAGCGGGCCTGGGTTCTCCCCAAACCTCCCAACTCCTGATCAGACACAGGAGAAGCTGACCCAGACTGTGGGGAAGATCACTGAGGTGAGCAAACTCTGCCAATAAGAGCAGGACCCACCAAGGTAGAGGAGGAACTTTGTCACTATATATAAACACACCAGCGCACATAGCTGTGTGTTGGGAACCTGTTAACTGTGCTACTGCAGCGTAGACAAGCCCTTGGACTGTGTTTTAACCTTCATTTCTCCATGCTAAGAGCAGGTTTCTTACCTGTAACTGAAGGTTCATCATGATGCATGGTCCCTAGCTGTATTCCACTGTGAGTTACACATGCACATGATGATCCTGGAGTTGGAGAATTTGAAAGTAGTGTCCGTTCGTCTACAATGTGCCTTGGCTCTCCTCTTGCCTCTGACTGAGGGGATAAAGCGAGGGGCGGACCAACTGCCTTTTCATTTCCTTCTCCACCATGCATCAAGAAGATCCAAAGCAGAGGGGAAGGAGGACAGGACTGGAATACAGCTAGGGACCACACATCTTGAAGGGCCTCCTTTTCTTCTTTGAGTGATGGTCCCTAGTGTACTCCACTGTGGGTGACTCACAAGCAGTACCTAAATAGGGGGAGGGTGTGAGGATGAAGATGATAGGGTTGAGCGGAGAACCACTGAACCAAAGGATGCATCAGCAGCAGAGTCCTGCACCAGGGCATAATGCCTTGGAAACGTGTCAGTGGAACTCCATATGGCTGCTTTACAGATGACCAGGAGAGATATGTCCTGAGGAAATGCTATGGTCACTGCTTGAGCACTGGTGGAATGAGCTCTTACCTTGTGTGGGGTGGGAGGTTTGAGAGCTGATAGTAGAGGAGAATGCAGCCTGATATCCATTTGGAAATTCTCTGGGTGGAGATGGCATGTCCTCTGATTGTTTCCGCTACAGTAACAAACTGTTTTGGGGACTTCCTGATTGTTTTTGTTCTCTGCAGGTAAAAGGCCAAAGCTCATCGAAAACCGAGGGAGCAGAGTCTATGTTCTCTGCAGACATGTGCAGTTTTGAGAAGAACACAGGTAAGTGAATGGACTGATTATCCCTAAAGTAGTTTTGGAATTTCATCTTAACTTTGGGGTGTAGGTGCAACAATCAGTTTCACACATACAGAATGGGAAGAGACTGTCTAGGAAGGAGTATGGCAGAAAGGGATCTAGTGGTTATAGTGGACCACAAGCTAAATATGAGTCAACAGTGTGATGCTGTTGCAAAAAACGCAAACGTGATTCTGGGATGCATTAACAGATGTGTTGTGAGCAAGATACGAGAAGTCATTCTTCCGCTCTACTCTGCGCTGGTCAGGCCTCATTTGGAGTATTGTGTCCAGTTCTGGGCACCGCATTTCAAGAAAGATGTGAAGAAATTGGAGAGGATCCAGAGAAGAGCAACAAGAATGATTAAAGGTCTAGAGAACCTGACCTATGAAAGAAGGCTGAAAGAATTGGGTTTGTTTAGTTTGGAAAAGAGAAGACTGAGAGGGGACATGACAGCAGTTTTCAGGTATTTAAAAGGGTGTCATAAGGAGATGGGAGAAAACTTGTTCACCTTAGCCTCTAAGGATAGAACAAGAAGCAATGGGCTTAAACTGCAGCAAGGGAGGTTTAGGTTGGATATTAGGAAATAGTTCCTATTAGAGTGGTTAAACATTGGAATAAACTGCCCAGGGAGGTTGTGGAATCTCCATCTCCGGAGATATTTAAGAGTAGGTTAGATAAATGTATATCCGGGATGGTCTAGACAGTATTTGGTCCTGCCATGAGGGCAGGGGACTGGACTCTATGACCTCTTGAGGTCCCTTCCAGTCCTAGAGTCTATGAATCTATGAATCTTTATAGAATACAGTGTATGGAGGGTCTGCTCGTAGTTTAACAACTGTTCTCGCTGACATGATAGCTAGGAGAAAGGCGATCTTCACTGGACAGAGGGACATGGAGCTAGTAGCTCAAAGGGGGGCTCTTATTCATACAGAAAGAATGAGATTCAGGTCCCATTGGGGCGTAATCCTCTGAGGGGGCAGGAAAGTTCTTATCAAGTCTTTCCAGAATCTACGGTTAGCAGGTGTGTGAAAATGGAGTAGCCTTGAGTAGGTAGATGGTATGCACCAGTTACCTCTAAGTGGACTTGTAGGGAACCGAGGGATAGACCCGATGTCTTCAAAGATAGGATATAGTCCAAGATGAGGGGAAGAGCCGCAACTTGTGGTAGAACATCTCTTTGCTGTGTCCAGGATGAGAAGCGTTTCTATTTAGCTAGGTAACATTTTCTAATAGAATCCTTTCTGCTATTGGAGAGATGTCTCGGAGTGCTGAGGAGCAGGCACATTCTAGGGATTATGCCCATCCAAATACCACGCCCTGAGGTGGAGCTGTCACGGATTGGGGGGTTTGATCTTGCCGTTGCACTGTGCCAGGAGATCAGGGAATATCAGGAGGGAAATCGGTGGGCAAGATAACATGCATGGGAGGTTGGGGAACCAGAACTGTCTGGGCCAGAAAAGGGCAATCAGAATGACCTTCACCCTGTCCTGTCAGAGCTTACGTAGCACTTGTGGTAGGAGTGGTAGTGGAGCCAAGACATAGTTGAACTGGTCTGACTAAGTAAGGTGGAATGCATCGCTCTGGGAGCAGTAGTCTAGGGTTCCTCTGGAGCAATATGTGGTGGGAGACAAATAGATCTCTGGTTGAGGTTCCCCATAGAGTGAAAATGTCAAGCAGCACCGTGTTATGAATTTCCCACTCGTGATCAATTGTGAAGTGTCTGCTGAGGCTGTGGATAGGGTGATCTGACTTCTGATAGCCCAGTTCCAGAGACTGACTGTTTCTGCACACAGGCAGATGGATCTCGCTCCCCCTTACTTGTTGATGTAGAAAACAGTCCTAGTGTTGTCTGACAGTATCAGGACATGGTGAGAGCAACTGAGTGGAAGAAATAATTTGCACACCTGCCTTACTGCCTGTGCTTCCAGGTTATTGATGTACATTCTGGACTCTAGAGGAGTTCATACTCCCTGTGCTGTGTAGTTGTCCATGTGGGATCCCCAACCTATTAGGGATGCATCCGTAATTATGGTTTTGTCTGGAGAAGAAGGGACAAAAGGGACCCCATGGATACGTGATGAGAATTAGTCCAACAAAGGAAGGAGGGCAGTATCTTGGTTGGAACTGTCAGTGTAAAGTTCATGGAGTGATGGCTTGAGGCGTATACTGACTGTAGCCATGTTTGAAAGCAAGAAAGATAGAATCTTGCAAATGCAGTGATGTAAGTGCGCAAGGCCGTGTGGCTGATCAAGAACAGACACGTTTTGACCATTACCTGAAGTGAGCTTTGATTTCGTTCATGCTGTGGAACCTGTCTATGGGCAAGTACACTCTAGTGGAGATAGAATTCAAGGTTGCTCCGATGAAGTCCAAAGATCGCATGGGAGTAAGAAAAGACTTTTCAATGTTGATGCTGACTCCCAGTTGAGAGAGGAGGTGAAGCACCATAGAAGTTGACGTGAAGACTTCTGGCGGGATTTGGTGGCAAGAAGACAGTCATTGAGGAATGGAAAGACAAGGAAGCCATGATGTCTGACATGAGTTGCTACCACTAAAAATACCTTGGTAAAGACCCTGGGGGCAGTGTTATCCTGAAAGGTAGCACTCTGTATTGAAAACAGTCAGACCCCACCGTAAATCTGAGAAATCATCTGTGGGCAGGGTGAATATCAATGTGAAAGTAAGTGTCCTTCATATCATAGAATCATAGAATATCAAGGTTGGAAGGGACCTCAGGAGGTCATCTAGTCCAATCCCCTGCTCAAAGCAGGACCAATTCCCAACTAAATCATCCCAGCCAGGGCTTTGTCCAGCCTGACCTTAAAAACCTCTAAGGAAGGAGATTCCACCACCTCCATAGGTAACCCATTCCAGTACTTCACCACTCTGAGTGAAAAAGTTTTTCCTAATATCCAACCCAAACCTCCCACACTGCAACTTGAGACCATTATTCCTTGTTCTGTCATCAGGTATCACTGAGAACAGTCTAGATCCATCGTCTTTGGAACCCCTTTTCAGGCAGTTGAAAGCAGTTATCAAATCCCCCCTCATTCTTCTCTTCTGCAGAAGAAACAATCCCAGTTCCCTCAGCCTCTCCTCATATGTCATGTGCTCCAGCCACCTAATCTTTTTTGTTGCCCTCTGCTGGACTCTTTCCAATTTTTCCACATCCTTCTTGTAGTGTGGGTCCCCAAACTGGACACAGTACTCCAGATGAGGCCTTACCAATGTCGAATAGAGGGGAATGATCAAATCCCTCAATCTGCTGGCAATGACCTTACTTATACAGCCCAAAATGTCTTTAGTCTTCTTGGCAACAAGGGCACACCGTTGACTCATATCCAGCTTCTTGTCCACTGTAACCCCTAGGTCCTTTTCTGCAGAACTGCTGCCTAGCCATTCGGTCCCTAGTCTGTAACAGTAAATGGGCTTCTTCCGTCCTAAGTGAAGGACTGTGCACTTGTCCTTGTTGAACCTCATCAGGTTTCTTTTGGCCCAGTCCTCTAATTTGTCTAGGTCCCTCTGTATCCTATCCCTACCCTCCAGCATATCTACCACTCCTCTCAGTTTAGTGTCATCTGCAAACTTCCTGAGAGTGCAGTCCACGCCATCCTCCAGATCATTAATGAAGATATTGAACAAAACCGGCCCCAGGACTGACCCTTGGGGCACTCCACTTGATACTGGCTGCCAACTAGACATGGAGCCGTTGATCACTACCCGTTGAGCCCAACAATCTAGCCAGCTTTCTATCCACCTTATAGTCCAATCATCCAGCCCATACTTCTTTAACTTGCTGGCAAGAATACTGTGGGAGACCGTATCAAAAGCTTTGCTAAAGTCAAGGAATAACACATCCACTGCTTTCCCTTCATTCACAGACCCAGTTATCTCGTCATAGAAGGCAATTAGGTTAGTCAGGTATGACTTGCTGACTGTTCCTGATCACTTTCCTCTCCTTTAAGTGCTTCAGAATTGATTCCTTGAGGACCTGCTCCATGATTTTTCCAGGGACTGAGGTGAGGCTGACTGGGCCGCAGTTCCCTGGATCCTCCTTCTTCCCTTTTTTAAAAGATGGGCACTACAGTAGCCTTTTTCCAGTCATCCGGGACCTTCCTCGTTCCCCATGAGTTTTCAAAGATAATGGCCAATGGATCTGCAGCTACATCCGCCAACTCCTTTAGCACCCTTGGATGCAGCACATCCGGCCCCATGGACTTGTGCTCGTCCAGGTTTTCTAAATAGTCCTGAACCACTTCTTTCTCCACAGGGGGCTGGTCACTTCCTCCCCATGCTGTGTGCCCAGTGCAGCAGTCTGGGAGCTGACCTTGTTTGTGAAGACAGAGGCAAAAAAATCATTGAGTACATTGGCTTTTTCCACATCCTCTGTCACTAGGTTGCCTTCCTCATTCAGTGAGGGGCCCACACTTTCCTTGACTTCCTTCTTGTTACTAACATACCTGAAGAAACCCTTCTTGTTACTCTTAACATCTCATGCCCTTTTCTAAAGATGGAATCATTGCTGCCAACATGACACTGCAAAATTTGAGTTTGCGAATGAAGAAGTTGAGGTGGAGGTCAAGGATTGGAGGGCTGGGGCAAGCTCAGCACACAGATCCAGGAATGTGGCCTTGAGCATCCAGAAGTTCTGCAGCCATTGCTTATGGTCCCAAAAAGACAGTTACTCACCTTTGTAACTGTTGTTCTTCTTTGAGATGTGTTGCTCATATCCATTCCAATTAGGTGTGTGCGCGCTGTGTGCACGATTGTCGGAGAATTTTTACTCTAGCAACACCCAGTGGGTCAGCTCTGGAGCACCCTGGAGTGGCGCCTTAATGGCGCTGGATATATACCCCAGCTGACCCAGCGCCCCCTCAGTTCCTTCTTGCTGGCTACTCTGACAGAGGGAAAGGAGGGTGGGTTTGGAATGGACATGAGCAACACATCTCGAAGAAGAACAATAGTTACAAAGGTGAGTAACTGTCTTTTCGGGACGATAAGCAATGGCTGCAGAACTTTTACAGATCCAGACTAACACGGCTACCCCTCTGATACTTGACACCATGCAAGGCACTGCATTTAGCCGTATGGAGTGGAAATCCATCAACCTCATACATACACCTGCCCCTGGAAATTTCCACTACATGCACCTGACGAAGTGGGTATTCACCCACGAAAGCTCGTGCTACAAAACGTCTGTTAGTATATAAAGTGCCACAGGATTCACAAATACAGACAGATATCATCTTCCTTTCCAAATGCAAATGGATGGACAACATACCAAATGGACTAAAGGCTGTCTAAACCCCTACCTGCCACATGGGGCCACAACCGTGGTACCCCTAACCCACCCAGCAATATCGTCAATCTATCCAACTACACACTCAGCCCAGAAGAAAAGTCTGTCCTATCTTGGGGACTCTTTGCTGCTTTTACATCTTGAAGAACAACAGTTACATAGGTGAGTAACTGTCTTTTCTTCTTCGAGTGCTTGCTTATATCAATTCCAGTTAGGTGACTCCCTAGCCTTACCTAGGCAGTGGGGTCAGAGTGAGACATCGCTGAGTGCAGAACCACTGAACCAAATGTGGCATCATCTCTAGACTGCTGAACTAATGCATAGTGAGCAGCAAAGGTATGTACCGATGACCAAGTGGCAGCTCTACAGATCTTCTGTGTTGGAAGCTGGGCCAGGAAAGTGGCTGATGAGGCTTGAGCCCTCCTGGAGTGGGCAGTGAGGTGCTGGGTCAGGACACCGGCCAAGTTCTAGCAAGCACAGATATAGGCCATGATCCATGAGGAGATGCATTGCGAGGAGACCCGTAGGCCTTTCATCCAGTTGGCTACTGCAATGAAAAGTTGGGTCGTTTTCCTGAACAGCTTCGTACGCTTGATCTAGAGGGCAAGCGCCCTACGAACGTCAAAGGAGTGCATACGTTGATCCTGCCGCATAGCATGCAGCTTCGGATAAAAGACCGGGAGGAAAATGTCTTGGTTCACATGAAAATCTGATACTACCTTGGGGAGAAAGGCAGGGTGGGGACAAAGCTGCACCTTGTCTTTGTGTAAAACTGTATATGGTGGCTCCGACGTCAGGGCTCTGAAGTGATGGCTACAAGGAAGGCTGTCTTCCAAGATAGGTAGAGATGTGAGCAGGTGGCCATCAGCTCGAATGGGGCCCCGTGAGCCTGGAAAGGACCATGTTAAGGACCCATGCCGGAACCGGTTGTCGCACTTATGGGTAGAGGTGATCTAAACTCTTCAGAAATCTAACAACCATCGGGTTGGAGACGACAGAGGAAGCATGTTCTCCTGGATGGAAAGCTGAGATGGTTGCCTGATGCACTGTGACAGATGATATTGCCAGGCCCTGCTACTTTAGGGATAGGAGATAGTCTGGGATGAGAGGTATCGACGCCTGCAAAGGGGGCGTGGCGCACTGCTTGCACCAACAAGAGAATCGCCTCCATTTAGCTAGGTTCGTGGCCCGAGTGGAGAGTTTCCTGCTGTCTAACAGAACTTGCTGCACCGATTGTGAGCAGAATAACTCCAACCGAGTTAGCCATGCAGCATCCACGCTGTAAGGTGGAGCGATTGCAGGACGGGATGACAGAGATCAAGTTCGGCCATGGTGGGAGTGTGATCAGAGGTTCTACCGGTAACTCGAGGAGCATGGTATACCAGTGCTGCCTGGGCCATGCTGGGGTAACCAGAATCATACGTGCCTTATAGACTTATAGACTCATAGACTCATAGACTCTAGGACTGGAAGGGACCTCGAGAGGTCATCGAGTCCAGTCCCCTGCCCTCATGGCAGGACCAAATACTGTCTAGACCATCCCTAATAGACATTTACCTAACCTACTCTTAAATATCTCCAGAGATGGAGATTGTCCAGATCATTTTGAATTTTGACCCTGTCCTCCAAAGCAGTTGCAATCCCTCCCAGTTTGGTATCGTCCGCAAACTTAATAAGCGTATTTTCTATGCCAACATCTAAATCGTTGATGAAGATATTGAACAGAACCGGTCCCAAAACAGACCCCTGCGGAACCCCACTTGTTATACCTTTCCAGCAGGATTGGGAGCCATTAACAACTACTCTCTGAGTACGGTTATCCAGCCAGTTATGCACCCACCTTATAGTAGCCCCATCTAAATTGTACTTTCCTAGTTTATCTATAAGAATATCATACGAGACCATATCAAATGCCTTACTAAAGTCTAGGTAGATCACATCCACCGCTTCTCCCTTATCCACAAGGCTCGTTATCCTATCAAAGAACGCTATCAGATTAGTTTGACACGATTTGTTCTTTACAAATCCATGCTGGCTATTCCCTATCACCTTACTGCCTTCCAAGTGTTTGCAGATGATTTCTTTGATTACCTGCTCCATTATCTTCCCTGGCACAGAAGTTAAACTAACTGGTCTGTAGTTTCCTGGGTTGTTTTTATTTCCCTTTTTATAGATGGGCACTATATTTGCCCCCTTCCAGTCTTCTGGAATCTCCCCCGTCTCCCATGATTTCCCAAAGATAATAGCTAGAGGCTCAGATACCTCTTCTATTAACTCCTTGAGTATTCTAGGATGCATTTCATCAGGCCCTGGTGACTTGCAGGCATCTAACTTTTCTAAGTGATTTTTTACTTGCTCTTTTTTTATTTTCTCTTCTAAACCTACCCTCTTCCCATAAGCATTCACTATACTAGACATTCCTTCAGACTTCTCAGTGAAGACTGAAACAAAGAAGTCATTAAGCATCTCTGCCATTCCAAGTCTCCCGTTACTGTTTCCCCCTCCTCATTGAGCAGTGGGCCTACCCTGTCCTTGGTCTTCCTCTTGCTTCTAATGTATTGATAAAAAGTCTTCTTGTTTCCCTTTATTCCCATAGCTAGTTTGAGTTCATTTTGTGCCTTTGCTTTTCTAATCTTGCCTCTGCATTCCTGTGTTATTTGCCTATATTCATCCTTTGTAATCTGACCTAGTTTCCATTTTTTATATGACGCCTTTTTATTTTGTAGGTCACGCAAGATCTCGTGGTTAAGCCAAGGTGGTCTTTTGCCACATTTTCTATCTTTCCTAACCATCGGAATAACTTGCTTTTAGGCCCTTAATAGTGTCCCTTTGAAAAACTGCCAACTTTCCTCAGTTGTTTTTCCCCTCAGTCTTAATTCCCATGGGACCTTACCTATCAGCTCTCTGAGCTTACCAAAATCCGGCTTCCTGAAATCCATTGTCTCTATTCTGCTGTACTCCCTTCTACCCTTCCTTAGAATTGCAAATTCTATGATTTCATGATCACTTTCACCCAAGCTTCCTTCTACTTTCAAATTCTCAACGAGTTCCTCCCTATTTGTTAAAATCAAGTCTAGAACAGCTTCCCCCCTAGTAGCTTTTTCAACTTTCTGAAATAAAAAGTTGTCTGCAATGCAGTCCAGGAACTTATTAGATAGTCTGTGCCCCGCAGTGTTATTTTCCCAACATATATCTGGATAGTTGAAGTCCCCCATCACCACCAAATCTTGGGCTTTGGATGATTTTGTTAGTTGTTTGAAAAAAGCCTCATCCACCTCTTCCACCTGATCAGGTGGCCTGTAGTAGACTCCCAGCACGACATCACCCGTGTTTTTTACCCCTTTTAGCCTAACCCAGAGACTCTCCACACTTCCGTCTCCTATGTCCATCTCCACCTCAGTCCAAGTGTGTACATTTTTAATATATAAGGCAACACCTCCTCCCTTTTTCCCCTGTCTATCCTTCCTGAGCAAACTATACCCATCCACACCAACATTCCAGTCGTGTGTATTATCCCACCAAGTTTCAGTAATGCCAATAATGTCATAGTTGTATTTATTTATTCGCACTTCCAGTTCTTCCTGCTTATTACCCATACTTCTTGCATTTGTATATAGGCATCTAAGATACTGGTTTGTTCTTGCCTCCCAGCTTTGCCCTGACCCTCCTTCCTCTCTGCCATTATAGCCCGTGCTCCCTCCTGTTTCCAACCCATCTCCCAGGTCTTGTTCCCCACTTACCTGTGGGCTTTGCTCACCTGTCCCCGTCGAACCTAGTTTAAAGCCCTCCTTACTAGGTTAGCCAGTCTGTGCGCAAATAAGGCCTTTCCCCTCTTCGAAAGGTGAACGCCATCTGTTCCTAGCAGTGCTTCCTCGAATAGCATCCCGTGGTCGAGGAAGCCAAAGCCCTCCTGGCGACACCATCTTCGCAGCCAGGCATTCACCTCCATGATGCATCTGTCTCTGCCTGGATCCCTACCTTCAATAGGAAGAATCGAAGAGAATACCACCTGCGCTCCAAACTCCTTAACTCGTACTCCCAGAGCCCTGTAGTCACTCTTGATCTGCTCAGTGTCACACCTTGCAGTATCATTTGTGCCCACATGGATGAGTAGCATGGGGTAGTAGTCAGAAGGCCGGATAATCCTCGACAATGCCTCTGTAACATCTCGGATACGGGCCCCTGGCAGGCAGCATACCTCCCAGGATGAACGGTCAGGGCGACAGATGGGTGTCTCCATCCCCCTCAGCAGAGTCTCCAACCACCACCACTTGTACCTGCGTAACTTGAGCAGGACCCTGTGGACTAGCAGGAATGGAGGGAAGGCATAGAACAGCTGGTCTTTCCACAGGAGTAGGAAAGCGTCTGATACAGATCCTGGAGAACATCCCTGTAGAGAACAGATCACTTGGCACTTCCAATTGTCGCGTGGGGCGAATAGGTCGACCTGGGGAAACCCCCACCTCAGGAAGATGGAGTGGATGACGTCTGGGTGAATCAACGACTCGTGAGGCTGGAAGGACCTGCTGAGGCGGTCTGCCAGCATGTTCTGGACCCCTGGGAGAAACGACGCCACCAGATGTATCGAGTGGACTATGCAGAACTCACACAGGTGAATGGCCTCCTGGCATACGGAAGATGACCGGGCTCCCCCTTGCTTGTTGATGTAGAACATGGCCGGGGTGTTGTCTGTGAGGACAGCCACACAACAGCCATGTATGTGCTCGTGAAATGCCTGACACACTAGGCGTACTGCCATCAGCTCTCGTACATTGATGTGCAGAGTTAGTTCCGAAGTGGTCCAAAGGCCCTGCGTTTGGAGTTCTCCAAGGTGGGCACCCCATCCCAGAGATGATGTTTGTAGCCCTAAGGTTTAATCTGCTTGTTTGCACAGTTATATCTTTTCTTATAAATTTGAGTATTTGATGTAATAGGCTTATAGATTTATATTAAAAATAAGTTTGGCTGTAATGCAAGAGACCTACAGGCTAAAACCCTGTATGTTAAGCTAAGGCAAAGTTAGCACATTTTGGGACCCTTACCCAGAAAAGTAAAAACAGACAAAACACCCACACAGATGTCTAGAGACCTTTCGCCTAAACCAATAGACAATGGAGAATGGCATAAGGGATTTTTACAAACTTGTACCCACAGAATTAACAAGTACACCACAAGTGCGTACATACCTGTCATCCATCCATACATACATACTAGCCTATGGGGTAAGTGTACCCTTACATTTCTGTGGGGGAAGGATGAAATTTCGGCATAAGAGGAAGGATTTCCGACCAATGCCCTATAAAAAGGCGATGCATCTCGCCATTAGGGAGACAATCTACTCACCGATCTACTCCTGTCTACTTTTCATTTTGCCTCAACCTTCAGCAACATATCGATGCTACCCATTTATAACGGCTATTAACTATTAATAGACCATACTTTATTTCTTTTCAAACTTTAAGTTTTAAGGGACTAGGGCAAGCTTGGTTTCCCTACACCTTATTTCAGTTTAAGGCTTATTAAGTTAAGTTAAAGAGTAAACAGCTTTAACAGCTCTGCATTTAGCTTCTTCTGCTAGAGGTGTGAAAATGGAATTGCCACAGGCGTGGTCCCGTATCTCCCAACACCAGGTTATTAAAACAGAGTGCAAGTATTAACCAAAGTATGTAGCACATAATATTGTATTAATAAGTCTTTATGACTATATCTGTTTCAGTGCAAGCTTCCTGTCATACCCCCGAAGGTCCTTTTATAAACTCTGTGAAGCCTGATTCAGGAAGAATTTTATCTTCTGATCAAACAAATTAGTGAGCCGAAATCCATACTAATTAATATCCATAAAAACCATTATTAATAAGATTATTAATTAAAATTATTAAAAAAAATAAATTAAGTGGATAAACTAAATCAACATTATTAACACACCCCAAATCAGGCTACAATGTATCTGTTACTAGGTACAAGGAGGGTTGTGGGGTGTGAAATGGTACCTCTTCGCACACCGACGTCGGGTCCAACCACCAATGGAGGGAGGTCAGAACCTATTCTGGGACAGTGACCACCATGCTCAGGCTGTCTCGACCTGGTCGATATACTGTTGATAACCAGGCCTGAAGCTGGCGAAGCCAAAGTCTGGCGTGCCTGGTTATGTAAGTGCACGAAGCCATGTGTCCCAGAAGGCTGAGGCACGTCTTTACTGTGGAAGTTGGGAAGTTCTGAAGGCTGTGGATGATGTTTGCCATTGACCGAAAGCGTTTGTCCGGTAGGAGGGCTCAGGCAAGTCTGGAATCTAAGACTGCCCCGATAAACTCTATTCTCTGGGTTGGTTCCAGAATCAACTTTTCATTGTTGAGCAGGAGGCCCAGCTGGCAGAACATGCTTAGGGTGCGTCCAATGTGGGATTGTACTAGGTCCCTGGTGTGGCCCCAAAGGAGCCAGTCATCAAGATATGGAAACACTTGGATCCATTGTCGACCAAGGTAGGCTTCCACGACGGCCATACATTTGGTGAAAACCCTGGGAGCCGTGGACAGGCCGAACGGAAGGACAGCAAATTGGTAGTGTTTGTGATTGACCACAAAGCGAAGGAAGTGTCTATGTGCTGGGTAAATCGCTATGTGGAAGTACCCATCCTGCATGTCGAGGGCGGAGTACCAGTCTCCAGGATCCAGGGAAGGAATAATGGTCCCTAGTGAAACCATGTGAAACTTCAATTTTACCATGAATTTGTTGAGTCCACGCAGAGCTAGGATGGGCCGAAGCCCACCCTTGGCCTTAGCATCTTTTGATTTGGGCGTTGGCGCTTGCTGACCATGCCGTTCCCTGTCATTCACTGAGGACACCACTAGTGAACACGGCTGAGGGCAAGTATAAAGGTACTGCTACTCCTTGGAGGTGACAAAGGAGGACGACTTATGGTGGCTTCTGGCACCCGGGGTTCTGAATGGGCTGAGCAGGAGGCCCCTGACGGAACCCCTTGGGCTTGGTGGTATGCCCACGGGGTCCAGAAGGACCATTGTGCAGCTCCTGATTATGGTCTTGGCCTTTGTCTTGCCATTGACCCACATTACCCTCGCCGTGGCGTGGAACGGGGTAGGCTGAGAGCAAGGCCCCCTCAGACTGCGATGACCGTGAGGCAGAGCCAAGGGCCAATGTGGTGCAAAGTGTGTCTGCGTTGACTCTCCGGGGCACGTTGCGGACCAGTACCGGGTCACTGGAGAATGGTGCCGGCGAGGCGCTGGGGAGCGGTACCGGGATCGAGATCAACGTCGATGACCGAGCCCATACTGGGATCCAGATCTGGATCGCAATGACGACCGCATGTGGGAGTGGTGCCGGGATCAGCTCCGGGAAGGAAATTGGCACTCATATTGGTGCCAGGAGCGATGTCGGGAGTCTGGATGGTATCGCGGCCCGGAGCCATGCCATGAGGTGGATCGGTGCCGCAAGTATGACCAGAGCCATGAGTACGACCAGCACTGTGAGAGGGAACTGCAAATGGCGTCGGGATCAGGACCTGCTCTGGGATTGGGAGCAGTGCTGTATTTCCATGCTAGGAGATGGTGGACGTATTAGGGTTGGCTTGCCCCTAGACTGTTACGCATGAGTCGGAGGCGGTGCTGTAGTCTCCGCTGGTGCCGGCTCTGTGAGGGCGATGGAGACATTCACAACAGCAAGAGACCTCAGCATCAATGGAAGCTGGGGCTCAACCCTGATCCGGGTCGGGGAGCCAGTGTGCGCCAGACTCAAAGGCCCCTCCCTCGGTGCCGGAATCAATGGTGCCGATATCGGCACTTATACCATCGGTCGCTCTGGTGCCAGACGTGACTCCGAGGTTGGCAAAGGAGGTGCCGGCGCCTGTTGCTGAGAGACAGTCACCTACAACTTGCACTGTCTCTTCTGGCCTGGAGACAAGGAACGGCGCCGAGTCACTTGCATTGGACGCGGTACTGGAGAAGTCCGGTGCTACAGGCCTCTATCTGAGTTCACCCATGGTGCAGTACCTAAAGCAGCCGCCAGGGCACTGCGCACTGACATGCTTGATGCCGGAACTTGGCATGCCAATGGGAGAACTAGGCTAAGGGCTGCGTCCATAAGGAACTGCTTGAGCCTGAAGTCCCGCTCCTTTTTGGTTCATGGTCTGAACGCCTTACAGTTGGCCTGGTGAGACTCCCCGAGACACTTCAAACAAAAGTTGTGGCGGTCTCCTGTTGGCACAGGCTTTGAGCAGGCTGAACATGGTTTAAAACTTGGAGCCTTGGGCATGAGCCCGGGCGGTAGGCAGGGTGGAAGGGGTAGGACCCCTTCCAACCCGCTAAATCTAATTACAAACGTAACACTATAACTATAACAACTACTGCACTATACTAACTATACAACTATAACAACTATCTAAAACCTGGAAGCAAAATCTAGGGAGAGTGGAGGACAGCTATGCTATTATTGATGACAATATATATCTCCAGATCAGTGGCACAGCTATGGGCACCCACATGGCCTCACAATATGCCAATATTTTTATGGCCGACCTGGAACAATGCTTCCTCAGCTCTCGGCCACTCATGCCCCTTCTCTACCTATGGTACATTGATGACATCTTCATCATCTGGACCCATGGGAAGGAGTCTCTGGAAAAATTCCACCACGATTTCAACAGCTTCCACCCCACCATTAACCTCAGCCTGGACCAATCTACATGGGAGGTCCACTTCCTAGACACCACAGTGCAAATAAGTGATGGTCACATTACCACCACCCTCTACCGAAAACCTACCGAGCGCTATGCCTACCTTCATGCCTCCAGCTTCCATCCCGGGCACATCACACGATCCATTGTCTACAGCCAAGCACTGAGGTACAACCGCATCTGCTCTAACCCCTCAGACAGAGACCAACAACTACAAAAACTCCACCAAGCATTCTCAAAACTACAATACCTGCAGGAGGAAATAAGGAAACAGATCAACAGAGCCAGACGTGTACCCAGAAGCCTCCTACTGCAAGACAAATCCAAGAAAGAAACCAACAGGACTCCACTGGCCATCACATACAGTCCCCAGCTAAAACCTCTCCAACGCATCATTAGGGATCTACAACCCATCCTGGACAATGATCCCACACTTTCACAGGCCTTGGGTGGCAGGCCAGTCCTTGCCCACAGGCAACCTGCCAACCTGAAACATATTCTCACCAG
Organism: Gopherus flavomarginatus; assembly: GCF_025201925.1. Classification (NCBI taxonomy): domain Eukaryota; kingdom Metazoa; phylum Chordata; order Testudines; family Testudinidae; genus Gopherus; species Gopherus flavomarginatus. The sequence goes on from NC_066617.1 coordinate 380,303,952, forward strand.
TAACTGCACACCGCACCATAGTAACTCTAGCTCAGGAACCAATCCATGCAACAAACCTCGATGCCAACTCTGCCCACATATCTAAACCAGCAACACCATCACAGGACCTAACCAGATCAGCCACACCATCACCGGTTCATTCACCTGCACGTCCATCAATGTAATATATGCCATCATATGCCAGCAATGCCCCTCTGCTATGTACATCGGCCAAACTGGACAGTCGCTACGGAAAAGGATAAATGGACACAAATCAGATATTAGGAATGGCAATATATAAAAATCTGTAGGAGAACACTTCAACATCCCTGGCCACACTATAGCAGACTTTAAGGTGGCCATCCTGCAGCAAAAAAACTTCAGGACCAGACTTCAAAGAGAAACTGCTGAGCTTCAGTTCATCTGCAAATTTGACACCATCAGCTCAGGATTAAACAAAGACTGTGAATGGCTTGCCAATTACAGAACCAGTTTCTCCTCCCTTGGTTTTCACACCTCAACTGCTAGAACAGGGCCTCATCCTCCCTGATTGAACTACCTCATTATCTCTAGCTTGCCTGCATATATATACCTGCCCCTGGAAATTTCCACTACATGCATCTGATGAAGAGGGTATTCACCCACGAAAGCTCATGCTCCAAAACGTCTGTTAGTCTATAAAGTGCCACAGGACTCTTTGCTGCTTTTACAGTTCCAACAACCGTCATGGGCATGAAGAAGGAACTGAGGGGGCGCTGGGTCAGCTGGGGTATATATCCAGTGCCATTAAGGAGCCACTCCAGGGGGCTCCACAGCCGACCCACCGGGTGTTGCTAGGGTAAAAATTCTCCGATAATCGTGCATGCAGCGCGTGCACACCTAATTGGAATCAATATTTGCAAGCACTTGAAGAAGAACCTGCATTATGATGTGATCCCATCCATCATGCTTCTTTCTCAGGCTCAGAAGTGGCGCTCCACCATCTGCAGCTGCACCGTGAGCACCAATAACAACCTGGAATTTGTTCTCGCTATGTCTCATGGCAATCTGTCCTCCAAGACATCATCATGTTCCCTCCCCACTCATTCAGTTCTTCTTGCAGCTCTGCAAATACCCCAGAATCATGCACACTGTGCTTGCAATGCTCATGACAACAGTGCAGAGCTGTGCAAGCTCCATGCTTCTGTCAGAGATGACAGACAGTGAGTGAGGAGGGCCACATGAGTTTGTGGGATTTTGAAAAAAGGCGCAAAAATTATGGTATACAGATAATGTTACAGGATGGAGTCAGTTGCAAAATGGAAAGTTGACCTCACATTCCTGGTCACCCAGCATAAGTCATTTTGGTCTCATGCATTGCCAAAACTTCCCAAAAGACAATGTATTGGACGTTGGCGAGTTGCACAGTGGGATACCTACCAATGGTGCATCATGCTCTGCAATAATACGTGCACTGCCAACACAAGAAGCTAAGCATACACACGTAAAGTGATGTACCAATCGCAGCGGTATGCCAACGTAACTTGAGTCAGCATAACTTTGTAGTGCAGACATGGCCTAACCATGGTAGAATTAAAACAATGGGAAGCCATATTCACAGATGGGGAGAGAAAGCCCACAAGAAGGGAGGAACAGCATTAGGTCATCTTGCTGGTGGACACACAGGAGGGCTTCCTGCCTCCTGAAGAAAGGTGATTAAACATTGGGAGATATAAACAAGGCCGGAAAGCCATTTTAGGCACCCATCACAAGACAGACACAAGGGAGCAGAGCTCTCATGAGCTGAGAAAGATGGGTCCTTCAACCAAGGTGGGCCTGAAATCTCTGGGAAATGAATACAGGGGACAAACCTGCTTAGAGAAAGATTGTACCTTTCTAGATTAAATTTAGGATTTTTAGACGTGTATTTTGTTTTGGTTTTACTTGTAACTCTTTCTATCTTCATTCCTTATACTTGAACTGACTTAATCCTACGTATATTTTGTTAATACATTTATTTCATTTTTACCATAACCCAACTCAGAGCCATGTTTAAAGGGCAGGGTGTATTTACACTCAGTCAAGTTAATAAGTTGTGATGTGTGCTGTGTCTGTAGAGGAACAAACAAACCATATAGACTCATAGACTTTAAGGTCAGAAGGGACCATTACGATCATCTAGTCTGACCTCCTGCACAATGCAGGCCACAGAATCTCACCCACCCACTCCTGTAACAAACTCCCAACCTATGTCTGAATTACTGAAGTCCTCCAATTGTGGTCTGAAGACCTCAAGCTGCAGAGAATCCTCCAGGAAGTGACCCGTGCCCTATGCTGCAGAGGAAGGCGAAAAACCTCCAGGGCCTCGGCCAATTTGCCCTGGAGGAAAATTCCTTCTCAACTCCAAATATAGTGATCAGTTAAACCCTGAGCATGTGGGCAAGACTCACCAGCCAGCACTCAGGAGAGAATTCTCTGTAATAACTCAGATCCCACCCCATCTAACATCCCATCACAGACCACTGGGCATACTTACCTGCTGATAATCAAAGATCAATTGCCAAAATTAGGCTATCCCATCATACCATCCCCTCCATAAACACATATGTCTCTCAACTGTCCAGGAGAGGGCTGGACGTTGCAGAGCACACACCTTTGGGGAAATTCGGGGCTGGGAGTGTGTTGGGGTCACCTTGTTGATTATAACCAAGGCTGGTGGAAGTTAGCGTGAAGCAGCAGGACTGTAAACAGTCTGCTGGGGTCAGAGCTGCTGAACCAGGGCTATCTAGCACACAGACACTCATCTGGATGTGACCTGCATGCTGCTAGGCTGCTTGTGTGGGAACTATAACACCAAAACTTTGTGAGCTGCCCAGGGTTACAGGGGAGGTGGTGACACAGTCCCTCATTGGTCTGGATTTGTACCCCAGAGTATGACAGGTCCCTGTACCTAGATGCAGATGATGGCTGTGGGGTAAGGGGTGGGACTTGGAGGGCTCATGAGCTTGGATGCAGATGGTGGGCATGGGGAAGGAGGCAGAAGTTAGGGGGGCCCATGTACCTGGGTGTGGATGATAGCCCTGGGGGGTGGGTTTGGGGTCCCAGGTACCTGGATGCAGATGATGGTCATGGGGGTGGTGCGTTTGGGGGGTCCTTGTACCTGGATGCGGATGACAGCCCTGAGGAGGCAGGTCTGGGGGGCCCATGTACGTGGATGCAAATGACAGCCCCGGAGGGCAGGTTTGGGAGGGCATGTACCTGGATGCGGACAGTGGCTGCTGTACTGTGGGGCTCCATGCCCCGGTCACTGGCTGTCACAGTGAAGATGTACTCGGCCCGGTCAGTTCGGCGCAGCACAGTGGCTGTACGCAGCTCCCCCGTGGCTGTGTGCAGTGTGAAGCGCTCGGCCCAAGCCCCTGTGGAGAAAAGGGGAGATGCTGTTGCATGGGTCAGAGCAAGTTAGACATGGTGTGGGGAAGCTTGGGGAATGCTGGGAGTGTGCATGTGTGTTTGTGGGGAGGTCAGGACCATAGCCCTAGGCAAGGGACTGGAGGTGCTGGTGCCATACCGCTGGCCCCCTTTCCCCCATTACCTGTTAGTGAGTAGAAGATGGTCCCATTCTCACCCTCGTCTGGGTCCTTGGCCTGCAGGGAGGCGACCAGCAGCCCTGATGGCTTCTCCTCCAGCACCTGTCACACAGAGAGGGGAGCTGGAAACAGCACAACAGCCAGCACCCAGGCCCTGCATCACAGAACAGATAATCCTCCCAGCATAGCCACCTCCCCAGCAGACCCCATACAACCATACAGCCCCACAGATCCCACAAGACACAGACCCCATTCCACCACACAGCCCCACAGATCCCCCAAGACACAGACCCCATTCCACCACACAGCCTCACAGATCCCCCAAGACACAGACCCCATTTCACCACACAGCCCCACAGATCCCCCAAGACACAGACCCCATTCCACCACCCAGCCCCACTGATCTTAAGGTGGCCATCCCGCAGCAAAAAAACTTCAGGACCAGACTTCAAAGAGAAACTGCTGAGCTTCAGTTCATCTGCAAATTTGACACCATCAGCTCAGGATTAAACAAGGACTGTGAATGGCTTGCGAACTAGAAAACCAGTTTCTCCTCTCTTGGTTTTCACACCTCAGCTGCTAGAAGAGAGCCTCATCCTCCCTGATTGAACTAACCTCATTATCTCTAGCCTGCTTCTTGCTTGCTTATATATACCTGCCCCTGGAAATTTCCACTACATGCATCCGACGAAGTGGGATTCACCCACGAAAGCTCATGCTCCAAAACGTCTGTTAGTTCAACTTAGTAAAAACTGAGTGAAACTTTATTAAATGCCACAATAATCTATAATAACAAATGCTGATGGGAAAAGAGACAGAAAGACTGAATATGTCCACACAGAAAGGATGTCACTGATACCACTCAAGGATTGTGTCAAGATTATGACTGATGTACAGGAGGAGTAGAGGTCCTGAAATCAATGAATCAAAGTTGTTGTGTCAGAAATTAGGCCTTTTGGTGGACAAAATGATGAGAGCATGGACTATTCCACCCAACACTCCTTTTTGGGGGTCTTAAAAGTAAAAGACTTCTGGGAAAAGATAGCAGAAGAAGCCACTGTCTGCCAACAACTGTTGCAATAAGCTTTATCATCATGATAGATAGGGCCGGCTTTAGGACGTGCGGGGCCCAATTCAAACACTTTCGGCGGGGCCCTGGCAGGGAAGACTTAAAAAGAAAAAAGTTTAAAAAAAAAGCCTTCCATTTCTTCCATGTATTATTTACTTTCCATAACTATATAAATAAAATTGTATATTATGTACATTGCATCATATATGCTGTTGATTGGTTATTAATGACTGCCGTTTCACATGTGTGGGTCCCCGCCACTCCCTGGGGGTGTGCACATGTGTGGGTCCCCGCTGCTTCCTGCCTCCCTCATTGAAGCAGGTGTACAAGTTACTGGCCTGGGAACTGCAGGGCAGCAGTGGACATGGGGCTGATTCGAGGCAGGGCAGGGGCTGACTGGAGGTAGGGTCTGGCTGCAGGCAGGGCAAGGGGTGCGGGGCTGGCTGGAGACAGGGGAGTGTGCAGCGGGCTGGCTTCAGGCAGGGCCACAGGTGCAGCAGGGGTTGGCAGGGCTGGAGACAGGAGTATGGGACTGGCTGGCTTAAGGCAGGGGGGTGCAGCAGGGGTTGGCTGGAGACAGGGCAGGACGGGCAGTGCAGGGCTGGTGCGGGCAGAGGTGTGTGGCAGGGGTTGGCTGGAGACAAGGCAGGGGGTTTGGTAGGGGCTGGCTGTGGGCAGGGGGTGCAGAGCTGGCTGCAGGCAGCGGGGGGCAGCGCTGGTGCGGGCAGGGCAGGGGATGCAGCAGAGGCAGCTGGAGCCCTGGCCCTTTAAATAGCCCCCAAACCCCCCACTATCCCAGGGCTCTGGGGGCTATTTAAAGGGCCCGGGGCTCCCCTGCTTCTACCCCACCCCGGACCTTTTAAATAGCCGCGGGAGCCCTGGGGAATGCATGGGGGCGGCGGGGCTCCGGCGGCTATTTAAAGGACCGGGGTGGCAGAGGCAGCTGGAGCCCTGGCCCTTTAAATAGCCCCCAGAGCCCCCTGCTACCCCAGGGCTCTGGGGGCTATTTAAAGGGCCCAGATCTCCAGTCGGGGGCACGGGGCTTGCCGCGCTCCAGCCGGAGCTCCAGCCAGGAGAGTGGGGCCGCAGGGCTTGCGGCGCTCCGGCCGGAGCTCCAGCTCGGGCCACGGGCCTTACCGCACTCTGGCCAGAGCTCCAGCCGGGGCCGCGGGGCTTGTCGCGCTCCGGCCGGAGCTCCAGCCGGGGCCGCGGGGCTTGTCGCGCTCCGGCCGGAGCTCCAGCCGGGGCCGCGGGGCTTGTCGCGCTCCGGCCGGAGCTCCAGCCGGGGCCGCGGGGCTTGTCGCGCTCTGGCCGGAGCTCCAGCCAGGAGAGCAGGGCCACGGGGCTTGTCGCGCTCCGGCCAAAGCTCCAGCCGGGGCCGCGGGGCTTGTCGCGCTCCAGCCAGAGCTCCAGCCAAGAGAGCAGGGCTGTGGGGCAGCTGCGCTCCCGCCAGCGCTTTGGTCAGGGAAGCAGGGCCATGGAAGACCCCGGAGCAGACCGCAGCAGTAAAAAAAAAAATTTTAAAGGAGCCTAAAGCGCGGGCCCTCTTAGGCATGGGGCCCGATTCCCAGGAATCGGGCGAATTGGCCTAAAGCCAGCCCTGATGATAGATTTCATGACTCTAAAGAAAGGAAGGAGTGAGAGCAGCAAGATAAGGAAAATAGAGTTCAGAAAAAGCAGATTTTAACAAACTCAGATAACTGGTAGGTGAGGTCCCGTGGGAAGAAAATCTAAGGGATAAAGAAATTGAGGACAGCTGGCAGTTTCTAAAGGAGACAATATTAAAAGACACAACTGCAAACTATCCTGATGCAAAAGAAAGATAGGAAGAATAGTAAGAGGCCAATATGGCTCCATCAGGAACTCTTTAACTACCTGAAAATCAAAAGGAAATCCTACAACAAGGGGAAACATGGACTAATTGCTATGCTATGGAGGAGTACAAAAGAGTAGTGTAAGCATGTAGGGACAAAATCAGAAAATCTAAGGCACAAAATGAGTGACACCTAACAAAGGACATCAAAAGGCAGCAAGAAGTGTTTTTAAATGCATCAGGAGCAAGAAAAAGACAAAGGTAAATGTAGATCTTCTGTTCAGTGGGGAAGGAGAGCTAATAACTGATGACATCAAGAAAGCTGAGGTGTTTAATGCCTGTTTCGCATTAGTCTTCACTAAAGACATTAATTGTGACCAGATACTCAAAACAATTAATATTAACAAGGGGGAAGTAAAGCAAGTCAAAATATGGAAAGAACAGGTGAGAGTATATGTAGATAAGTGAGAATTATTCAAGTAATCAAGACCTGATCAAATTCATCCCCCCCGCCCAACCTGCACAGGGGCCCTCTCCTCCCCCGCCCCACCTGCACAGGGGCTCTCTCCTCCCCCCCCAAGCACTCTTGGCCCCCAACAACCTGCAGTGGGAGCCCTGCCCCCCAATCTGTACTGAGGGCTCTGGACCCCAGAACTTGCACCTGAAGCTCCCAGCCTCACAATATGCAGTGAAAGTGCCTGCTTGCCCCCCTCACCTGCACCAGGACCTCCCGCCCGCCCAGCACATGAAGGAAAGCCGGCAAATTGTCATTCTCATCCAAGACGGTGACATAGATGGTGCCTGTGACGCTGCGGGGTGGTGTCCCCCCATCCTGCACGATCACCAGCAGCTGATAGCTTGACTGCTGCTCCCGGTCCAGGCTGCGCTTGGCAGTGAGCTCTCCTGCAAGGGAGAAGCAAGGACACAGCTCAGCTCCCAGAGTTCCAGCTCCCAACGGGGACTCCCAACAGGGAGACAGTTCCAGATGGGGAACTGTCTCCCATGGGAAGGGGGGAGACCCAGCTTGCAAGGCAGGACAGAGCCCAGGGGAATGGCCTGTGGGCAGAGAAATGGTCCTGGACTGGGGGGATGGAATCACAAATGGGCTGTGGGTGGGGGAGCCAGTCCAAAGGAGCAGACCATGGAGAGGGAGGTGGCTCTGGGATGATGGTCACAGGACAAGGGCCCTGGGGAAAGGGCAGTGGGAAGGGAGCCAGCAGGAGTTGGTGGAACACAAGGCTGCTCTCTGAAATTGCATAAGGGTCCCCTACCACATCCCACTTAGCCATGACCCCTTGTGCCAGCCACCAAGGACCCCAGTGCAAGGCAGATGCCAAGTCAGGGCAGAGGAGGGGGGCAGGACAGCTGAGCTAACACTGATGTGGCAAACCCAGGACAAATGGCTACAAAGGGAGGGGTAGTAATTAGTCCCAAGGGGTTAAAAGGCCTCTCCCAATCCACTGAGGAGAGATAACCATGGGGAAATAAGGTCAGCTGGAAAAGGAGTTACCAGGGAACTAATTAGGTTCAGCCGGCTCCAACTGCTTGAGACCTTTTTAAACCCTCCCTGACATGGAAGTGGGGAGGAAAAGGGGGAAGAGTGAGAGAAGCTGCCAGCAAGTTAGGTGCAGCAAGGCTCTGAACCCTTCCAGCAAGGAAGGCTGTGCTCTGTCTCCAAAAGGGAAGTAAACAAGCACAAGGGACTGATTGAGGGAAGGATTAGCCAGACCCTGTGCTACCTAGAAGGATTTGCTTTGCCCAAGCCTGTGTCTCCAAGGCTAAAAAGGACTGAGCCGGCTGAGGAGAAGAAGGTACTTTGCCACACTGATGACAAGAGAGCTATGCCAGCTGCATCAGACCCTCCTCTGGGGTGTGACCCCTAACCTCCCGGGAGACAGGGTGACATTGATGCACCTCCCATGAGATGGGGTGACACTGACCCACCTCTGGGGTGTGTGACCCCTAACCTCCTGTAAGACAGGGTGACACCAACCCACCTCTGGGATGTGACCCCTTACCTCTCATGAGACAGGATGACACTGACCCACCTCCTGTGAGATGGGGTGACACCGACCCACCTCTGGGGTGTGACCCCTAACCTGTGAAACGGGGTGACACCAACCCACCTCTGGGGTGTGTGACCTCTAACCTCCTGTGAGACAGGCTGACACTGACCCTCCTTTGCGGTGTGACTCCTAATGCCCTGTAAGACAGGGTGACACCAACCCACCTCCAGGTGTGACCCCTTACCTCCCATGAGACAGGATGACACTGACCCACCTCCTGTGAGACAGGCTGACACTGACCCTCCTTTGCGGTGTGACTCCTAATGCCCTGTAAGACAGGGTGACACCAACCCACCTCCAGGTGTGACCCCTTACCTCCCATGAGACAGGATGACACTGACCCACCTCCTGTGAGACAGGCTGACACTGACCCTCCTCTGGGGTGTGACCCTTAATGCCCTGTAAGACAGGGTGACACCAACCCACTTCCAGGGTGACACCAACCTTACCTCCCATGAGACAGGCTAACACTGACCCTCCTTTGCAGTGTGGCTCTTAATGCCTTGTAAGACAGGGCGACACCAATCCACCTCTGGGGTGTGACTCCTTACCTCCCATGAGACAGGATGACACCGACCTACCTCCTATGAGACAGGCTGACACTGACCCTCCTCTAGGGTCTGACCCCTGAGATGGGGTGACACTGACCCTCCTTTGCAGTGTGGTTCATACTGCCCTGTAAGACAGGGAAACACCAATCCACCTCTGGGGTGTGACCCCTAACCTCCTGTGAGATGGGAGGACACTGACCCACCTCTGGGGTCTGACCTCTAATCTCCTGTGAGACAGAGTGACACCAACCCACCTCCTAGGGTGTAACCCCTAACCTCCTGTGAGATGAGCTGACACTGACCCACCTCCTAGGGTGTAACCCCTAGGCTCCTGTGAGACGGGCTGACACTGACCCACCTCTCGGGTGTGACCCCCCAACCCATCCTTGTGCATACGCCCTTTCCTGACCCCTGGGCCCATTGTATATCCCTCTTGACAAGCTTCCTTAAGTCTCAGCACCTGTGTTCTGGCTTCTCTAGGCTGCTGGGCCCTGCTGACCTGAGCGCTGGGCTCTGGGCTGGGCGGGTGGAAGGCGGGACATCTGTGGCTGCAGTAGCTCAGTGATGGGCCTGGCTTTGCCTAAAAGGCTGCTGGCACCGCCCGTGCCATGAGAGCCCTGTGGGAAGGAGGGCAACCCGACAAAGCACTCTGCCGTGGGACGGCTCTGGTAGTTCTCAGACCGGGTGGTCACTAACCCGGGGGGGAGGGATAGCTCAGTGGTTTGAGCATTGGTGTGCTAAACCCAGGGTTATGAGTTCAGTCCTTGAAGGGGTCATGTAGAGATCTGGCGCAAAATCTGTCTGGGGATTGGTCTTGCTTTGAGCAGGGGGTTGGACTAGATGACCTTCTGAGGTCCCTTCCATCCCTGATATTCTATGATTCTAACTAGGGAGCATGATGCTACCTCCACCTCCCTCCCTGAAGCACAGCACCCCCAAATGCCACACTGGGGCCAGCACTGCTCTACCCTCACAGTCACCCCCTGCTGAGCTTCACAGGCCCCTCCATGCCCACTCGGATCTCGGTGGGATCTCCCTCCACTTCCACCTGCACCGCCTGTGGGGTCTCTCACCAGACTGCATGTGGATGAGGAAGTTGGGGTCATGCTGGAGGAGGCGGTAGGTGAGGCGGCTGTTCTGCCCTGTGTCCCGGTCACTGGCTGTCACCCTGCCCACCCTGCTGCCAGGTGGCTGGTTCTCGGGAATGGTGAAGAAATAGCGCTCCTCGCTGAGCCGGGGGCTGTTGTCATTCTCGTCAGTGATGCTGACCCGCACCGTGCTGGTGCCAGTCTTCCTGGCCTCGCCGCTGGTGCCGCCTGCCCCAGCAGACGCCAGCACTGTCAGCATGTACAGGTCCCGTGTCTCCCGGTCCAACGCACTCTTGACATACAGCCAGCCGCTCTCGGGCATGATGCCAAAGCTAGCAGCATCGCCATCAGCACGCAGGTGGTAAATGAGAGGCGTGGCACCACTGTCCCGGCCCAGGGCCCGCACCTGCAGGAAGCGAGTGGAGACAGGAGTGCCCTCCCGCACCTCCACACGGTAGGTGAGTGTGTCAAAGATGGGACCGTGGTCGTGCTCTGCCTGCACGTGCACCAGCAGGGTGAAGGTGGCACTGAGCTGGGGCACACCGCTGTCCCGTGCCACTATGGCTAGGCCATAGGCAGCACTGGCCTCGTACTGCAGCGCCCCCACCACACGCACTGTCCCAGAGGAGCGCTCCACACTGAAGATGCCGCCCCCACCTGACACCAGCTCAAAGTGCACCTGCCCGTTGGCACCACTGTCCCGATCCTCCGCCTGCAGCGTGTAGACAGTGGCCCCCACCTCTGTGGCCTCTGGCAGCAGGATGGAGTCAGAAGGGGCCAGGAAGCTTGGTGCATTGTCATTCACGTCTGACACGGAAATCTTCACCTGGGTGTTGCTGTAGGCAGGCGGCGAGCCACTTCGGGCCTGCACATCCAGAACCAGAACTGCCTGGACCTCATGGTCAAGAGGGAGGCTGGTGCGGAGCTGTCCCAAGCTGGAGTCAATGAAGAAATAGCCATGGGGATCTCCCGAGGAGATGGAATAAAAGATGTCATCAGAGTGACCTGGGGACAAGGGAATATAGAGTAAGGATAGTGAGAGCAGGGCTAGCTCACCCACCCAGCCTGCCCCAGCAAGGGGTGCTGTGGGGGAAGGCAGGGAGTTGACTGTGGAGTGAGCTCCCAGCAGGGGGTGCTGTGGGGGTGGACAGGCCGCTAGCTGTGGGGGGAGCTCCGAGCAGGAGGTGCCATGGGGAAAAGCAGAGCACTGGCTTTGGGAGGAGCTCCCAGCAGGAGGTGTCATGGGGGCGGGCAGGGCACTGGCTGTGGGGGGAGCTCCCAGCAGGGGGCGCTGTGGAGGAAGGCAGGCCTCTAGCTGTGGCGGGAGCTCCCAGCAGAAGGTGCTGTGGGAGCGGGCAGGGCACTGGCTTTGGGGGGAGCTCCCAGCAGGGAGCACCATGAGGGAGGACAGGCTGCTAGCTGTAGGGGGAGATCCCAGCAGGGTCACTGTGGGGGGTGGGGCAGGAGCACAGGACATCTGAAATGGAAACATGGGCCCAACGTGTTTTGGGGGCTGCGATGGGTCCATACCTGGGGGGTTATGGGCCCGGACGGCCCCAACACTCGCCCCCTGCTGTGTGTCCTCAGGCACTGTGAAGAAGTACTGTGCCTGCTCAAAGACAGGAGGTGAGACCGTGCCAGCCACAATGCTGATGTTCACTTGGGCATTGGGTTGGGCTGACAGGCCCCCTCCATCCCGTGCTGAGATCACCAGCTGCACCAGCGTGTTGGCTTTGCCACTCAGAGACCACGAGAGGGAGACAACACCTAGGAGAGAAAGAAACTCATAGGAGAAGCGCTGTAGGATTGAACACTGTGTCCCCCTCCCCCAGCAGGAAATGCACTTTCCCTCCCTGTTCTAGGGATGCAGAAACAAACCATGGGCCTGGGAATAACCAAGTGAGAGAGATGCCAATCTCAGAGATTGACTCCAGGGGTCAGAGGGGGAACAAAAGTGGCTGGCATTTGCAAAGGGAGATGGGGGCTACATCTGGGGGCAAGGAAGGGCAGCCCTTCTCTACAGGGGTCTGAGGAGACCCTACACCCTTTTCCTTTCCTCCCCTCCCAACTGTATTACGCCCTGGACCTATCAGTCCTAGGAAGGCCAAAAGAGGCTGGAGGGGGAGAGTGAACCTGGCCCCGTTTATCTCAGCATTGACTGTGGGGAGATCAGTCTGCTGATTCTGGGGGGATGGAGGGGAGAGGGGTGGAGTTCAGGCTAGAAAGGGCCTGGGACCTGGCCCTGGTCCTGGGGAGGGAGCGTGTCAGGAAAAGAAGGGCCCTGGGGAATGGGCCATGGGTATGGAGCCTCTCTGGGTCCAGGGAATGTGGTCAGGAATTCAGGGAATAGGTTTGCCAGGGATCCAGTTTTCAACCAGAATGCTCAGTCGAAAATGGACCCTGGTGGCTCAGGTCGGCACCACTGACTGGGCCATTAAAAGTCCTGTTGGTGGTGCAGCGGGGGCCTGTGGCTAAGGCAGGCTCCTTGCCTGCTCTAGATCCGTGTGACTCCCAGAAGTGGCTACCAGGTCCTTGAGACCCCATAGTGTATGGGAGGCCAAGGAGGCTCTGTGTGCTACCCTCACCCCTGTGCCAGCTCTGCAGCTCTCATTGGTCAGGGCCTGTGACCAACAGGAGCTGCAGGGGCAGCGCCTGTGGGCACGAGGGGAGCATGTGGAGCCCCTCTGGCTGTCTACGCGCCTAGGGGCCACAGGGACCTGGCGGCTGCTTCCTGGGAGCTGTGGTAAGCACTGCCAGGATCCTGCACCCCAAACTCCCTCCCACACCCAAACTCTCTCCCAGAGCCCGCACCCCCACAACACACCAACACGCTGCTCCAGCCCTGAGCCCCCTCCTGCACCCCAAACCCCTCAACCCTGGCCCCACCTCAGAGCTCACACTCCCAGCCAGAGCCTTCACCCCTGCCCCGCACTTCTGGCCGAGCAGGAAGGGTACCGTCGGTATCAGGCAAATTAGTCGAAACAATTGTTAAGAATAAAATTGTCAGACACAAAGAGAAACAAACTATTGAGCAATAGTCAACATGGTTTCTGTAAAGGGAAATCGTGTCTTACTAATCTACTAGAGTTCTTTGAAGGGGTCAACAAACATGTAGACAAGGGGAATCCAGTGGACATAGTGTACTTAGATTTCCAGAAAGCCTTTGACAAAGTCCCTCACCAAAGGCTCTTACGTAAATTAAGCTGTCATGGGATAAAAGGGAAGGTCCTTTCATGGACTGAGAATTGGTTAAAAGACAGGGAACAAAGGGTAAGAATTAATGGTAAATTCTCAGAATGGAGAGGGGAACTAGTGGTGTTCCCCAAGGGTCAGTCCTAGGACCAATCCTATTCAATTTATTCATAAATGATCTGGAGAAAGGGGTAAACAGTGAGGTGGCAAAGGGTGCAGATGATACTAAACTACTCAAGATAGTTAACACCAAAGCAGATTGTGAAGAACTTCAAAAAGATCTCACAAAACTAAGTGATTGGGCAACAAAATGGCGAATGAAATTTAATGTGGATAAATGTAAAGTAATACACATTGGAAAAAATAACCACAACTATACATACAATATGATGGGGGCCAATTTAGCTACAACGAGTCAGGAAAAAGATCTTGGAGTCATCGTGGATAGTTCTCTGAAGATGTCCACGCAGTGTGCAGAGGCAGTCAAAAAAGCAAACAGGATGTTAGGAATCATTAAAAAGGAGATAGAGAATAAGACTGAGAATATATTATTGCCCTTATATAAATCCATGGTATGCCCACTTCTTGAATACCGTGTACAGATGTGGTCTCCTCACCTCAAAAAAGATATTCCAGCACCAGAAAAAGTTCAGAAAAGGGCAACTAAAATGATTAAGGGTTTGGAGAGGGTCCCATATGAGGAAAGATTAAAGAGGCTAGGTCTCTTCAGCTTGGAAAAGAGGAGACTAAGGTGGGATATGATAGAGGTATATAAAATCATGAGAGATTTTGAGAAAGTGGATAAGGACAAGTTATTTACTTATTCCCATAATACAAGAACTAGGGGTCACCAAATGAAATTAATAGGCAGCAGGTTTAAAACAAATAAAAGGAAGTTCTTCTTCACACAGCGCACAGTCAACTTGTGGAACTCCTTACCTGACAAGGTTGTGAAGGCTAGGACTATAACAGTGTTTAAAAGAGAACTGGATAAATTCATGGTGGTTAAATCCGTAAATGGCTATAAGCCAGGATGGGTAAAGAATGGTGTCCCTAGCCTCTGTTCATCAGAGGATGGAGATGGATGGCAGGAGAGAGATCACTTGATCATTGCCTGTTAGGTTCACTCCCTCTGGGGCACCTGGAGTTGGCCACTGTTGGTAGACAGATACTGGGCTAGATGGACCTTTGGTCTGACCCGGTACGGCCGTTCTTATGTTCTTATGGAAACAGGGAATGCTGAGGAGAGAGGGGGCTGCTGGCTGGTGGGGCTGCCCTTCTCTGGAGCTGATGAGCGTGCTGTACAGTAACACTGACAGGTGTCCATCCAGGGTACCAAGGGCTCTTACCTGTGTCCTTGTGCAGAGAGAAGAGAGGGGGCGAGTTCCCCGAGACAATGTGGTACGTCACCTTCCCGTGGGGACCCTCATCCTTGTCGTGGGCCATGACGCGCAGCACAGCTGTGCCTGGCATGCTCTGCGTGCTGATACTGGCTGCGTACTCCAGGGGGTAGAACGCCGGATGGTTATCATTCACATCCTCCAGGAAAACCTTCACGTACACCATGGAGTTCAGACCACCCTGGAGGAGGACAGGACCAGGCATAACTCTGCCCAGGGCTGGGCTGCTGGGAGGCCCTCACTGCCCTGGTGGGGATGGGATGACAGGGATAACCTTCTGAACAGTACTAGGCTGGAGGCTTAACTCCCTCCCCTGCCCAATTGCTCACTCCCCATTGGCCCATCCCCCGCTTTCCCCATTACTCAGCACCCCCAGGGGCCAAGCTGCCCCAGCCCCATTGCTCAGCACCCCCCGGGGTCCAGCTGCCCCCACCCCATTGCTCAATTCCATCCAAGGGCCATTCCACCTTTCCCCATCATCCCATGACCCCCTTCCTTCATTACTCAGCCTCCTTCCCCATGGGCCCATCCCCCTTCACCTATTGCTCAGCCCCTCCCCCCAAGGGCCCATTCTCCTTTCATCAGCACTCACCCCATCAACAGCAGTGACAGTGAAGTCATAGGCGGCGGCCCCCTCGTCGCGGTCCAGGCCCTGCACTGTGCACAACTGCCCAGTGTGCTCATCGATGCTGAACTGCGTGGGGACAATGCTGCCGATGCCGGAGCCGATGGAGTAGGAGAGGGAGCCGAAGGGGCCACTGTCTGCATCCGTGGCCGTGATCTAGTGGAAAGGCACTATGTCAGTGGGAGCTGTCACAAAGTTTGGGGAAGACAAGGCCCTCCATCCCCGGCTTCCTGCATTCACCATGACTCTCAGCCAGCCAGTAAAACAGAAGGTTTATTTAGACAACAGGAACACAGTCCAAGACAGGTCTTGCAGCTACAGACAACAAACAGGACCCCCTCAGTTAGGTCCATCTTGGGGGGCCCCAAGGAGGCCACAGCACAGCCTGGGCTCCCCTCCATCTCCCAGCCAGCTCCAAACTGAAACCCCCTCCAGTCATCTCCCCCAGCTTCCTCCTGGCTCCTCCCCCAGCCTTTGTCCAGTTTCCTGGGCAAAGGTGTCACCTGGCTCCAATCCCCCTCCTGGTTCTCATGTTACATGTTCAGGTATCTGGCCTCAAGGAACGTCTCCCATCCCAGCAAAACTCCCCTGCAACCTTCCCAGGTCAATACTCCCCTCTTCCTGCTGCGTCACTGGCACCTGCACGGTATTCAAATAAAACATTAAGAACATTCCCAGTTCATCACAGGAGCAGCAGTGGGGCTGGAGCTCAGCAGCCGGGCCCATCTCTCCCGGCCATCCCAAGGGCAGCTCAAAACCTTCCACACGTAGGAGGCAGGATGGCCAGGAGTTAGTGGGCTAAGCTAGGACTCAGGAAGCCCAGGTCCAATTCCATGCACCACCAAAGCCTGTCTGTGTGACCACAGGCGAATGACAGCTTCTCTGGGCTGCTGTTCCCATCTATACAGTGGGGATGCTGCAAGGGGCTTAGGAGGGTAAACACTTCATAGATACTGAGATGCTCAGATACTCCTCCCTAGGAGAGGTAAATCGATATCCCTCCCCCATGGGTGATCAGTGCAGTGTTCTCCAAGGGATGGTGGGAGCACTTCCTTCCTTCCAAACTGGAGGCAGGAGGCTCAAACAGAGGTGCTCTCCGCTTGGAGTCAGAGCTCGCCCCAGCACTTGGGGGCGTTGCAGGAAGTGGGGTGGGAACTCAGTAACGGGCATTACTGCCCTCATTCGGAGCTGGCCCCACTGCAGCAATAGGGGCTGCTGTGCTGCTGGTGGTGCCATGGGTCAGGCCGTTACTACTCATAGTTTAGTGGCCTCCCTGTTTCTGGTGCCCATTGTTGTGCTGTCCAGGCCCCCGGTGGTCTTGGGACTTGCTCCAGGAAAGGCCACTGGGCAGAGAGGCTGAACTCCACAGATTTACCCCAGTGTCCTTGCCCAAGCCCAGCCTGGGGGACGTGAGCGTGTCCCACAGTGCAGCACAGGCTGGCACTCACCTGCTGCTCTCCCCCCAGCGCAGAGAAGCTGCAGGGAAAGCAGCTAGCCAGGACTTGCTCCTCACCTTCCACTGAGCAGCCAGCACCTCCCATTGCCCTCTCCCACTGGTCACCCCCCTGCAGCACTGCTGGGGGGCCTGGTGCTGCAGGTGGGGCCCAGAGGTCCTCCTCTTGGTCTCTTTGCAAGTGACCCAACTTCAAGGGGGACAGGAGAGTCACCCTTATTCTGAGCACCCCACTAAGCTCTCTGGGACATAAGGGCTGGAAACACCCCTCCCGCACCTCAGGATCCCATCCTGCTGTTAGGGCCTCAAGTGCCAGCACTCCCAGACCTCTGGCCAGGGCTGCAGTGAGGAGCGGGCTGTCACAGGCTTAAGGGACAGGCTGAGCTGCAGGGCAGCACACCCTGCTCACCTGCTCCCAGCTGGACTACAGCACAACTTTCAGAAAGACTCCTTGGTTGTGAGCTTCTCTGTGGCAGTGCCAGGAGAGGAGCCCCAGCTCAGCCAACTGCTAGGCCCTGAAAGAAGGGGCAGGGGAAGCCAGCATTGCCAGAGCATCAGGGGCACTGGGGGGTTCAGAACCTGCTCCTTGAACCCAGGGCTCCTGGCCCAATATCCTGGGCTCTCGTTTGTGTGGGGAGGCTGCCCCAAGATCCCTCCAGTTCCCTGCAGCTCCAGGTCAGGCACTAATGGCTCCATTCCCAAGAACATCCCCTCCGGGAGACGCTGCCTCGAGCTCATCCCCCACTGAGAGCTCGAAGGGGAGAACAGACCCCAGAAAAGGAGGCAAAAGGGAGGCAGCTGGGACAGGCCCAGTGAAGTTCACGCTCCGTAGCTGAAGCTACTCCCCACACTGGGGCTGGGGCCTCAGCTCCCCACGAGTGCCAGGGAAAGGGCCCAGCTTGGGGCTGCAAACAGCTCTTAGGAGCCTCCTAACCTGGGTCACACGTTAGCCCCTCAGGCAGCCCAGACCCTAGCAGCAATTTCACCACTGCCCTCTCCTGCTGTGAGGCTAAGACTAGAGTAATGGGGAGCCCCCGCCCAGCACTCTTGCTCCATGCCCTACAGGGCTGCATGCTGCCTCCTCCCAACAGCCATGGCTCCCACCCCACTCCCTACAGTGCCCCCTGCTGCACCCTCCCTCCAAAACCTGAGTTCCTGCCCTACTCCCCACAGTGCCCCCCCCACCTCTCCTGCCATGCTCCCTAGAACACCTCTTGGTGAGAGAGAAGGGCACTGAAGTATCCAGGAGCTCCCACAATGGCCAGCACTCCTGCAGGTCCCCCTACTGGGAGAGGCTTGCACTGGAGTAGTCAGGCACTTCCCCACAGTGGGAGCTTTGTTCCTTAGAGCCCTGTGTGCATTTCATAGGGAACTCATTCCCTCCCATCTCACTCTCCTTGCCCCTCCAGCTGCTGGAAGTACCCCCATGTAACAGGATCCCCTTCTCCTGCCACCAGCTACAGAATCCATGCAGCTGCAGGCATCATGAACTCTGGAGCAGCCTTGGGACCCAGCCCCAGCTGCACACACCTCACCTGATGGGCATGTCTCCCTTCATCCATCTTCTTCCTCCTTTCCACTCCCTTTTTTCTGTTTCTCCACTCCCTTGCTCTTTTGTCTTGTCCATCCTCAGAGAGGGATTGGACATAAAGCAAGGAGCTCCTGGAGCAAAGTGGCTCCCAGCAACAGGCGTGCAGAGAGTATGTTAGGTTGGATGAGCGGCACAGGAGATGAGTGGGCAAAGCAGAGCACAGCAGGCTGTGAGAAGGGGTGGCACGACCAGTTGGATTTGGGGAGATCACACAGCAGGCTGATGTGTGGGGCAGAGGGTGTGGGGTCCAGCTGCTTCAGTAGTGGCAAAAGTGAGGCACAGTATAAGCCAGTCTGAGCGCCTGCATCACCCAGCTGGAGAATCCCACCCAGTGACTCCTGCATCCAGCCCAGAAAGCCTGGCTGATCCAGAACAAGTCTTTTAGCAAAACTATCCACTAGCCATTTACTGGTTTTAAGTGATGGAGAATCCACCATGCTGTATAAGGTTAATTACCCTCACTGATGAAAACTTTTAGCTGACCTTTTAGAACCTCTACGGTGGCATTCTCAGAAATGCTCCCAGTTCCACGCGCAGGGTCAGGTAGGCAGGCAGAGCTTCAGAGTCTCAATGCGTGGATGAGATGATGGTGTAGAGAGGAGGGGTTTACGTTCATTAGGAACTGGGGAAACTTTTGGGATGGGGGAAGCCTATACAGGAGAGATGGGCTCCACCTGAACCAAAGTGGAACCAGATTGCTGGCACTAAACATTAAAAAGGTTGTAGAGCAGTTTTTAAACTAGGAGATGGGGGAAAGCCGACTTGTGATAAAGGACGATATTGATATAATAGGCATCACAGAAACCTGGTGGACTGAGAGCAATCAATGGGATACAATCATTCCGGGGTACAAAATATATCGGAAGGACAGAACAGGACATGCAGGGGGAGAAGTGGCACTATATGTGAAAGAAAAAGTAGATTAAAATGAAGTAAAAATCTTAAGCGAATCCACATGTTCCATAGAATCTTTATGGATAAAATTTCATGCTCTAATAAGAATATAACATTAGGGATCTATTATCGACCACCTGACCAGGACAGTAATAGTGATGATGAAATGCTAAGAGAAATTAGAGAGGCTATCAAAATTAAGAACCCAATAATAGTGGGGGATTTCAATTATTCAATTCAGGATGAAATACAGAGATAAAATCTCTCGATACTTTAAATGACTGCTTCATGGAGCAGCTGGTACAGGAACCCACAAGGGGAGAGGCAACTTTAGATTTAATCCTGAGTGGAGCGCAGGAGCTGGTCCAAGAGGTAACTATAGCAGGACCGCTTGCAAATAGTGACCATAATATAATAACATATAACATTCCTATGGTGGGAAGAACATCTCAACAGGCCAACACTGTGGCATTTAATTTAAAAAGGGGGAACTATGCAAAAATGAGGGGGTTAGTTAAACAAAAGTTAAAAGGTACAGTGACTAAAGTGAAATCCCTGCAAGCTGCATGGGCGCTTTTTAAAGACACTATAATAGAGGCCCAACTTCAATGTATACCCCAAATTAAGAAACACAGTAAAAGAACTAAAAAAGAGCCACCGTGGCTTAACAACCATGTAATAGGAGCAGTGAGAGATAAAAAGACTTCCTTTAAAAAGTGGAAGTCAAATCCTACTGAGGCAAATAGAAAGGAGCATAAACACTGTCAAATTAAGTGCAAGAGTGTAAAAAGAAAAGCCAAAGAAGAGTTTGAAGAACGGCTAGCCAAAAACTCCAAAGGTAATAACAAAATGTTTTTTAAATACATCAGAAGCAGAAAGCCTGCTAAACAACTAGTGGGGCCCCTTGACGATCAAAATACAAAAGGTGCGCTTAAAGACGATAAAGTCATTGCAGAGAAACTAAATGGATTCTTTGCTTCAGTCTTCATGGCTGAGGATGTTAGGGAGATTCCCAAACCTGAGCTGGCTTTTGTAGATGACTAATCGGAGGAATTGTCGCAGATTGAAGTGTCACTAGGGGAGATTTTGGAATTAATGATAAATTTAACAGTAACAAGTCATCAGGACCAGATGGCATTCACCCAAGAGTTCTGAAAGAACTCAAATGTGAAGTTGCGGAACTATTAACTAAGGTTTGTAACCTGTCCTTTAAATTGGCTTCGGTACCCAATGACTGGAAGTTAGCTAATGTAACACCAATATTTAAAAAAGGCTCTAGAGGTGATCCCGGCAATTACAGAGTGGTAAGTCTAACGTCGGCACCGGGCAAATTAGTCGAAACAATAGTTAAGAATAAAATTGTCAGACACATAGAAAAACATAAACTGTTGAGCAATAGTCAACATGGTTTCTGTAAACGGAAATCGTGTCTTACTAATCTATTAGAGTTCTTTGAAGGGGTCAACAAACATGTGGACAAGGGGGATCCAGTGGACATAGCATACTTAGATTTCCAGAAAGCCTTTGACAAGGTCCCTCACTGAAGGCTCTTGCATAAATTAAGCTGTCATGGGATAAAAGGGAAGGTCCTTTCATGGACTGAGAATTGGTTAAAAGACAGGGAAAAAAGAGTAGGAATCAATGGTAAGTTCTCAGAATGGAGAGGGGTTAACTAGTGGTGTTCCCCAAGGGTCAGTCCTAGGACCAATTCTATTCAATTTATTCATAAATGATCTGGAGAAAGGGGTAAACAGTGAGGTGGCAGACAACACTGAACTGCTCAAGATAGTTAAGACCAAAGCAGACTATGAAGAACTTCAAAAAGATCTCACAAAACTAAGTGATTGGGCAACAAAAAGGGAAATGAAATTTAATATGGATAAATGTAAAGTAATGTACACTGGAAAAAATAACCACAACTATACATGCAATATGATGGGGGCCAATTTAGCTACAACGAGTCAGGAAAAAGATCTTGGAGTCATCGTGGATAGTTCTCTGAAGATGTCCATGCAGTGTGCAGAGGCGGTCAAAAAAGCAAACAGGATGTTAGAAATCATTAAAAAGAGGATAGAGAATAAGATTGAGAATATATTATTGCCTTTATATAAATCCATGGTATGCCCACTTCTTGAATACCGTGTACAGATGTGATCTCCTCACCTCAAAAAAGATATTCTAGCACTAGAAAAAGTTCAGAAAAGGGCAACTAAAATGATTAGGGGTTTGGAGATATGAGGAATAAGGTGGGATATGATAGAGGTA
This sequence comes from Gopherus flavomarginatus, assembly GCF_025201925.1. Lineage (NCBI taxonomy): Eukaryota > Metazoa > Chordata > Testudines > Testudinidae > Gopherus > Gopherus flavomarginatus. Next base: position 380,325,504 of record NC_066617.1, read on the forward strand.
TATAAAATCATGAGTGATGTTGAGAAAAGTTATTTACCTATTCCCATAATACAAGAACTAGGGGTCACCAAATGAAATTAATAGGCAGCAGGTTTAAAACAAATAAAAGGAAATTCTTCTTCACACAGCGCACAGTCAACTTGTGGAACTCCTTACCTGACGAGGTTGTGAAGGCTAGGACTATAACAGTGTTTAAAAGAGAACTGAATAAATTCATGGTGGTTAAATCCATAAATGGCTATTAGCCAGGATGGGTAAAGAACGGTGTCTCTAGCCTCTGTTCATCAGAGGATGGAGATGGATGGCAGGAGAGAGATCACTTGATCACTGCCTGTTAGGTTCACTCCCTCTGGAGCACCTGGCATTGACCACTGTCGGTAGACAGATACTGGGCTAGATGGACCTTTAGTCTGACCCAGTACGACCGTTCTTACGTTCTTATGTTATTTCCAGTCTGAATTTGTCTGGCTTCAGCTCTCAGCCACTGCACCCTGTTCTGCCTTTTGAATGGGAGATTAAAGAGCTGCCTGCTCTCAGAAGTCTCTTCCCCATGCATGTATTTGTTACTGTGATCAAGTCACCTCTAAACAGACTGAGGTCCTTTAGTCTTTCACTATAAGGCAGGTTTTCCAGACTTCAGCTGCTCATTCTTGTACCTCTTTTCTGAAGCCCAGAACAGGACACAGTATTCAGTAACTGTCTCATTAATGACACCTGCAGAGGTCATACCTCCTACATACCCCTACTCAATATTCACCTGCTTGTTAGAGTGAGGGAGTAGCACCATAACAGCAAATGTTGAGAGTTACTTACTGTTAACAGCCAATTTTTCTAAGTGCTGCAAAATCCACATGCTGACTCAGACTGCTTGAAAAGTGCTCTGCCTCAGTGGGGCTCCAGGGTGGGTCACTGAGCCGAATTGGGGCTGTTTACCAAGGGGTTCCTGACATAGAGCAGCCCTTAGAAAATTATGTGATATCAATGTTAGGGTTTTAATTGTTAATATTCAAAATGCTTTAAAACCCACATGCACAGGGAGGTTGTCTTGACAACTGGTATGCTGCAGCATGAAGGCAGACTTTGTTGGTGCCAACTGGTCATTTCAACAACAGTTTCAGATATACAGCCCCTCCTTCAAAATGAGCTGCTTACAATTTTCAAAATATATATGTAAATTGTCTTAAAACTGTGGTGCCATATCAGGGGCTGGAGTAGAGCTTGTGGTGCAATTTTGGAGTCATTTGAGCACATGCATAGGGAGCTTGTTGGTATTCCACAACATAAACTGGGGTAGACTGTGAGGGGATGAGGAAGAGAATGGGTCAGTTCTCACGTCTCAGAGCTCCAGTGTCATTACCATGGGATGGTCTTAGGTTTGTGCAGAATCCCTTCTCCCTGTTAGCCCCCAAAGAGGAGTAGAGCGTCTGCAGTGTGCCTCCCCTCACACTTGGGCCTCCAGCTGATAAATGTACCCCTCACAGCTCCTTGGTTACCACTTTCCCTCTGCACAGCCACTCCAGCCCTACTGGGACCAGGGATAACCAGGTGGAGGGCAAAGCTGCTAGCCAAGACGTGGTGCAGTATGCCCACAAAGTCCCTTCATTCCTACACCTTAGAGGTGCCCTTCAAACATGCCCCCTTCCCTACCACCACCGCCTTGTGCCCTTCCAGCACAATACAGTCTGGCACACATCCAGGGGATTAAATGCTATCTAAATGAGCAATCATAGCACGTAGGACTGGATCACTGTGTCCAGAGTCCTGCTATCACAGGTAACTTCATCATATAATTCTGTTCATAAATATATCAAATTGTATTTTACAATTAGCTGGGTTGTTTGCCCCTGCTACCTGTATTGGGAGGTTATTCCAGAACTGTAGTTCTCTGATGGTTAGAAACCTTCTAATTTCCAGCCTAAATGTTTATACCCATCCTCACAGAGCGTATGGGTTTCTAGTGGGGTCCCGAAGGGATTGGTTCTTGGCCCGACGCTATTTAACATTTTTTCAGAAAAATGCGTAGTCATTATTGTTACATTTGCAGCAGATGACACAAAGATTGGGGGAGTGGTAAATAATGAAGAGGACTGTTCACTGATAAAGAGCAATCTGGATCACTTGGTAACCTGAGGGCAGGCAAACAATATGTTTTTAAATACAAATATAAGGTCATACATCTAGCAACAAGGAATGCAGGCCACACTTACAGGATGGGGGATGTTATGCTGGGTAGCACTGACTCTGAAAAACATTTGGGGGTACTGGTGGATAATCAGTGACCACAAGTTCCCAGTGCAATGCTATGGCCGAAAGGACTAAGATGAGTTTTGGCTGTAGAAACAAGGGAATATCACATTACCTACATGGGGAACAAAAGATTCTAGCACCTGGGAATGTGTTCTCTAGTATACAATTAATCAAATCAAACTGGTTATAGGTAAAACATTATAATAAGCTAGCAGGATTTAGACTGAAAAGATTGTGTGTAAATCACATCTTTACCTGGAGATGATTGACTAAGAAATGGCACACCTACCAGATAAGATTAGTTTTGAACTTCAAAGATTTCACAAAAGCGTTCCAGGGCATTCACAGAGAGTCACTATGGACATTCTTGCAACAATATGGGCTTCCTAGAAAGATAGCGTCATTGCTCAAGACGTTATAGAAAGTTTCAAAATACTGTGTAAGAACAGTAAGTGGAGATATGGATGAGTTTGATATCACTGGAGTGAAGCCAGGTTGCATCTTATTACTTCTTCTTTTCTGCACTGTGGTAGATCACATGATGTGAAGAGCAACATCAAAGGAAGATACAAGAGTTATGTGGAGTAGGAGAAATATCTGATTTTGCAGATGACATTGTTCTGTTGGATGCAGATCGTGATGCCATGAAAAAGACTCTACTATCAATGTCAAATGTGAAGATGCCAAAGTAGGATTCAAAATCAGCCAAAAGAAAATGAAAGTCATGATCATTGGAAGACTTGGTGAAGACTACAAACTCATTAACCAGGCCATATTGTAGGAAGGGGAGATTTTTGGGAGCTCAGAGCCCAGTAACATTCCTGGACCACTGCCCACAGCTGGAATACCAATTGTTATGCTGAGACAAAGTGGGAATGTTCTTAATGTTTTGTCTGAAAACTGCATTTGTGCTTTGGGTTCCCCTATGTGTTATTCAAGTATTTAAGTGGTGAGACAAGGGTGTGTGATCGTCATAGAGAACCCTAGTGGGCAGGTGTGACTGCCATCTGGCTGCCATCATGTGACCACAGACAATGGCTGACACTCTGTAGTCTGCAGGGGCGGCTCTAGGCATTTTGCCGCCCCAAGCACGGCAGGCAGGCTGCCTTCGGCGGCTTGCCTACGGAGGGTCCGCTGGTCCCGTGGCTTTGGCGGACCCTCCCCTGGCAGCCTGGCAACTGATGGTTGGGGGCCATTCTCTGCAAGAATCAGCTGGCGGTGCTGGAGAACAAAGTGAGAGATGGAGGTCAGGCAATCTGTTTGCTCAGAAAAGAGACAAAGGAAGGAGGAGAGCAGCTGTGCGTGACTGAAGCTGGGCTGCTAGAAGCTGGTCAGTTTCCTGGTTGAAACTTGGGGAGAGAGCCCAGGGCTCTGGATCCCACCCCAAGATGGACTTTGCTGTAACTTCCTGATTTCTGTGCTAACAAGATCTGTTCTATGCTGTGTTCTAGACAATTAATCAACCATTCTGTTTTACCTCGCTGGCTGAGTGTCCCTGCTATGAAGTTGGGGGTACATGACCCTTTTGGGGGGGTGTAAGGCTTCACCAGATGTCCTATTCCAGTTGACTCACTGTGGGGAGCTCATGGCATGGAACAGGGGTGCTGAACGGTCCAATGTCAGATCCAAGGAGGCACTGAAGCCAAGGAGCTTTGCCCTAGTGAGAGTGTGCCCAGGGACGGGAGTCACACTACAGAGGGTCCTGTCTGACTTAACATAAGAACATAAGAATGGCTGTACTGGGTCAGACCAAAGGTCAATCCAGCCCAGTATCCTGTCTACCGACAATGGCCAATGACAGGTGCCCCAGAGGGAGTGAACCTAAAAGCTAATGATCAAGTGATCTCTCTCCTGCCGTCCATCACCACAAGTTGACTGTGCACTATGTGAAAAAGAACTTCCTTTTATTTGTTTTAAACCTGCTGACTATTAATTACATTTGGTGTCTCCTAGTTCTTATATTACGGGAACAAGTAAATAACTTTTCCTTATTCACTTTCTCCACATCACTCATGATTTCATATACTTCTATCATACCCCTCCTTAATCTCCTCTTTTCCAAGCTGAAAAGTCCTATTCTCTTTAATCTCTCCTCACATGGGACCCATTCCAAACCCCTAATCATTTTAGTTGGCCTTCTCTGAACCTTTTCTAATACTAGTATATCTTTTTTGAGATGAGGAGACACATCTGTATGCAGTATTCATGATGTGGGTGTACCATGGATTTATATAAGGGCAATAAAATATTCTCAGTCTTAGTCTCAATCCCCTTTTTAATAATTCCTAACATCCTGCTTGCTTTTTTGACTGCCACTGCACACTGCGTGGACGTCTTCAGAGAACTATCCACAATGACTCCAGGATCTTTTTCCTGATTAGTTGTAGCTAAATTAGGACCCATCATATTGTATGTATAGTTGGGAGTATTTTTCCCAATGTGCATTACTTTACATGTATCCACATTAAATTTCGTTTCCCTTTTTGTTGCCCAATCACTTAGTTTTGTGAGATCTTTTTTGAAGTTCTTCATAGTCTGCTTTGGTCTTAACTATCTTGAGCAGTTCAGTATTGTTTGCCACCTCACTGTTTACCCCTTTCTCCAAATCATTTATGAATAAGTTGAATAGGATTGGTCCTAGGACTGACCCTTGGGGAACACCACTAGTTACTCCTCTCCATTCTGAGAACTTACCATTTATTCCTACCCTTTGTTCCCTGTCTTTTAACCAGTTCTCAATCCATGAAAGGCTCTTCCCTCTTATCCCATGACAACTAAATTTATGTTAAGAGCCTTCATTGAGAGACCTTGTCAAAGGCTTTCTGGAAATCTAAGTACACTATGTCTACAGGATCCCCCTTGTCCGCATGTTTGTTAACCTCTTCAAAGAACTCTAATAGATTAGTAAGACACGATTTCCCTTTACAGAAACCATGTTGACTTTTGCCCAACCAGTTATGTTCTTCTATGTGTTTGACAATTTTATTCTTTAGTATTGTTTCAACTAATTTGCCCAGTACTGACGTTAGACTTACTGGTCTGTAATTGCCAGGATCACCTCTAGAGCCCTTTTTAAATATTGGTGTTACATTAGCTAACTTCCAGTCACTGGGGACAGATGCTAATTTAAAGGACAGGTTACAAACCATAGTTAGTATTCCACAATTTCACATTTGAGTTCTTTCAGAACTCTTGGGTGAATGACATCTGGTCCTAGTGACTTGTTGCTGTTAAGTTTATCAGTTAATTAAAAAACCGCCTCTAGCAACACCTCAATTTGTGACAATTCCTCAGATTTATCACCTACAAAAGCCAGCTCAGGTTTGGGAATCTCCCTAACATCCTCAGCCATGAAGATTGAAGCAAAGAATTCATTTAGTTTCTCTGCAATGACTTTATCGTCTTTAAGTGCTCCTTTTGTATCTTGATCGTCCAAGGGCTCAACTGGCTGTTTAGCAGGCTTCCTGCTTCTTATGTACTTAAAAAACGTTTTGTTATTACCTTTTGAGTTTTTGGCTAGCTGTTCTTCAAACTCCTTTTTGGCTTTTCTTATTACATTTTTACACTTAATTTGACAGTGTTTATGCTCCTTTCTATTTACCTCACTAGGATTTGACTTCCACTTTTTAAAAGATGCCTTTTTATCTCTCACTGCTTCTTTCAGAGCGGCTCCAGAGCACCCAGCCTGTGCACTCTGTGACATGCTCACCACTGAAAGGAGCTAGAAAGGCCATTTCTGAAGCCTTAGCACAACTAACAGACCAGGAGGGGAGAGGACGTGAGTGACCATGAGGAGTAAACATGACCCTGTGCCCTCCTGACTTGAGCTTTTGCCGAAGCGTGCGGTTTTGAAAGATGGAAAGTCTGGCAATAGTTAAATATTGCTATGTGAAATACAGCTGGTTAACTGATAGAAAATTCCCTGCCTGACAGGCTGGAAAACTACAGGTTGGGAAACTCCACACTTAACTTAGCTTCTGCTCAGCAGCTGTTGTTTTTTGATGAACAAGCTGTGTAATACTAACAAATTGTATATATAAAGAGGAAGAAATCTGAGATTGGTGGACACTTGAAGGCTTTGACACCTCTCAACTTCCCCTGCAGATGGAAAGCTAGCCACTGCACATCTACAGTTATTCACTTGAGATCTCCTCAAAACCCTGGGTAAATATTAATCTGAGGTATCAGAGGGGTAGCCATGTTAGTCTGGATCCGTAAAAGCAGCAAAGAATCCTGTGGCACCTTATAGACTAACAGATGTTTTGGAGCATGAGCTTTCGTGGGTGAATACCCACTTCGTCAGATGCATGTACTGGAAATTTCCAGGGGCAGGTATATATATGCAAGCAAGCCAGAGATAATGAGGTTAGTTCAATCAGGGAGGATGAGGCCCTGTTCTAGCATTTGAGGTGTGAAAACCAAGGGAGGAGAAACTGGTTCTGTAGTTGGCAAGCCATTCACAGTCTTTGTTCAATCCTGAGCTGATGGTGTCAAATTTGCAGATGAACTGAAGCTCAGCAGTTTCTCTTTGAAGTCTGGTCCTGAAGTTTTTTTGCTGCAGGATGGCCACCTTAAGGTCTGCTATAGTGTGGCCAGGGAGGTTAATCTGAGGGTAATTTGGGGTGTTTAATTAACCTGTTGCGCATGTAAGTACTTGAGACTAAATAAAGTGTTAAGTGAACGCACTCTAGTATCAATCATCTATCAGTTGGACAGCTGTGTCCCCACTGATTTATTTCCTGCCATCGCCTCACCAAGAGTAAAACTTACCAATGGCTTTGGGTTCAGAAATCACAGATAACAATACAGCTTGGAAGCACAGTCAGTGCTGATGGCCAATTCCATAAGGAGATGAAAGCAAGAATTGGGAAGGCAAGTGGGGACTTTTTCAAGACTGGCAAATATTTGGAAAAATAAGGAGGTTCACACATGAACCATGGAAGTCCTACAATGTTATTGTGATACCCACATTGTAGCATGTTTCTGAAACTTGGCAAATGCTAGAAGCCTGCAACAGGAAATTTAACACATTTCATCTGAGATGCTTACAGAGAATATTTCATGTCCACTGGTGGAAAAAATAAGTGTTGCTAAGGACTGGTCAAAATACTTTAGAGGCAATGATTCAAGAAAGAAGGCTGAACTGGTTTGGCTATGTTGTACAGGTGTAAAAAAAGACATTCCTAGATAAGCTCTAGACTGGATACAACTTGGTGGAAAACAGAAAAGAGGAGGACAAGAAGTAACATCATAAACTGTGACAATCAGGGTGCAGACACCCCAAAGGGAGAACAAAAGGTTTAAACACATTCACAGTCCTTCATAGCAGTAGGTAAAAAATGGTTGTTCACCTTCTTGTAACTGTTGTTCTTCGAGATGTGTTGTTAATGTCCATTCCAACCAGGTGTGTGCGCACGCACGTGCACGATGGCAGGAAGATTTTTCCCTTAGCAGCATCCGTCGGGTCAGCCTGGGCGCTCCCTGGAATCGCGCCCTCATGGCGCCTAATATATAGCCCTGCCGACCTGCCACCCCTTCAGTTCCTTCTTGCTGGCTACTCTGACGGAGGGGTAGGAGGGAGGGTATTGGAATGGACATGAACAACACATCTCAAAGGACAACAGTTACGAGAAGGTCAGTAACCGTTTTTTCTTTTTTGAGTGCTTGTTCATGTCGATTCCAATCAGGTGACTCCAAAGCAAATTTAGGAGATGGGGTCAGAGCTGTCCACTGACTGGAGTACTGCTCTACCAAAGGCCACATCATCTCTGGCCTGCCTAGTAACTGCATAGTGTGCAGCGAAAGTGTATATTGATAACCATGTCACTGCCCTGCAAATTTCCTGGGTGGGGACTTGAGCCAGGAAAGCTGTTGATGAAGCCTGCGCCCTTGTAGAGTGCGCCGTCATCGGGGGCATTGGGATCCCTGCTAGATTGTAGCAATTGGTAATGCAGGCCACAATCCAGGATGAAATGCGCTGTGTTGAAACAGGCTGGCCCTTCATCCTGTCTGCTACAGCAACAAAGACCTGTACACATGACCTGCTGGGGTAGGGGGGCCAGATGCTGACATCGGCACCTGGGCTGTAGGTGCCTGCATCGAGGTCGACGTCAACAACGGTGCAGGTGTGGGAGACAGGTGTGTCGCTATTGTGAAGGCCGTGCCGAAATCAGAGCCAAGCATAGTGCCAGAGTCGATGACGGTGCCGTAAGGAAAGGTGTTGGGACCATAGGTGCCGGGTAGGCGGCACAAATGTGGCGGAAGCAACTGAAGACGTCGCTGAGCATGGGCCCTGGGTTCCTCCCTAGCTGTGGTGATAAGCCCAGGGAGTCCAGAAGGGCCACTGAGGCGGGTTCTACCACTGCGGAGGCACACACCTGATGCTCCCTTCCGTCTCTGTCCGACCTCACTCTACAGTTTCTGCTCCAACTTGAGTGATAGGAGTTGGGCTCCAACTCCAAGCTCTCAGACACTGAAGACCATGGAGGAGCCGATCCTTGGTGCCTTGAATGCTGAGAGCTCTGGGAGTGGGAAGGCTCTGTGTCGGAGTGTGTAGGTGCCGATGGATAAAGCGAAGGAGAGCGCCTCGACATCATAGCAGGCTTTCCCTTAGAATGCACCAGAGGATGGTGCTCCATTGGCGCTGAGGGTTCCTCTCTGGCAGGTGAGAATGGTGCTGTCAAGTGGAGGAGATCTCTGGCGGCCTGGTATGCTTCCGGCATAGATGGGAGCTGAAGCTGCTGTGCAGGCATCGGAGATTGAGGTGGGGCTGGATTCAACTGCCTCACCTGGACAGGAGTCAACATGGCCCCAAAAGGAGACGCTGGAGAGTGGCCTGCCTGGGATCACACTTATCGAGGCTTAGCGGGAGGAGAACGGTCGTCTGGCTTTTTCTTCTTTTGGAGGCATCGGCGAGTGAGAGCAGTGCCTACTATCAGATTGGCCCCATGAGGAGCCGTGCTAGTACCGAGCATCCCTGCAGGAGTCCTTCCTCAGGGCTGAGGTGCTCCATATTGAGGACGCTGCCACAGGGGTTGGGTCTCAAACCCAGGTCGGAATGGGGGCGCAAAGCTGCCTCCATAAGGATCACCTTCAGCCGCTGTTCCGGTTCTTTAAGTGTTCTTGGGCGGAACTCGCAGCAGATCTTGCAACGATCTTTCTGATGGATTTCCCCCAGGCCCCTAAGACATGTGCTAGCTCCCTCCTATAGCTAAGGGGTAAACTGGGAAATTGTTTTAAGGCAATAGGTAACTCTTATTAGACATTTTTTTTATTTAATATGAAAACGTAAAGCCTGAGGTTGTGTCTTTGTTTATTTTCTGTGTAACTTATATATGTTTGCTTTCCCTTTACTATTTCTTCTTTCAATCTGTGTTTTTTCTATTAAATGAACTTTTGTTTATTTTTATCCCAAGCAGGTTTCTGGTGTGCCTTCAGCCCAGATGTCAAGTAATTAAGAACTCAGGGAGAATGTATTAGGTGAGACCCGGGACTGGAAGGGTGGTTTGTGTCACCCTGCAAAGAGTAACTAGGCTCGTGAGAGCCAGGGTGAGACCTTGTGTTTGTGGGCAGGCTGCAGGTGTCAAGGAATTGAAACATAGCAGCACAGCACAAAGGCCCTAAATTACAGGCCAGGCAGTGACAGAACCCCTTATTGGTCTGCGAGGACCCCAAAATGTCACAAAAACCATTGAAAAAGATGTTGTTGTCTTGGAAACTGACTATAATGGAGAAAGAAATGTGGTATTAACCAGATAGACGTGGAAACACTGGGTTGCTTCATGTGCCACAAGGCACAAAAGCATCTAATCTAATCTAGAAGTCAAAGGCCTAACATGATTCAATGGCTGGAAGTTGAAGTTAGACAAATTCAGATCGGAAATAAGGCACAAACTTTTAACGGTGAGGGTAATTAACCAGGGGAGTGGCGGGGTGCAGAGTAAAATCTCTGCACAGGTGCTGCTGGATCTTGGAGGGCAGGACCTGCGGGCTGCTGGGGTCTCCACCAGCTAGTGCCCCCATCTCTGCCCCTTAAGGAAGGACGAGAGCATCCTGCAGTTGCAGCCCCCCCCGCCCCGCCACATACTGGGGCCTCTAATTAAGGGTGCAGGGGGGAGGCCACCCTGGTGCAGCAGAGCCTAAATGGAGGGATGGGAGGAGGAGGGCAGGGGGGTAGCTCCAGCAGGCTCAAGAGTGAGGGAAGGAGACAGACTGGAGCAGGGGGAAGGAAGAAGCATGGGGGCCAGGGCAGGACTGTCGGGACAAACACATCCAGCCGCCTCCACTCTCCTGCCAAAGGTCCCTTGCACAGGGCTCACACTAGCTGTGTGCTCACAAGTGGCTCCTCTGCACTCTCCAAGCCCCTGCCCAATTCTTCCTTGGGTACTTCCCCCAAACCTGCTCCAGGCACAGCTCTCCCTGAAAAGTCGGCGCAAGACAGGATCCTTCCTGGTGGCCATGGGGCCAGGCTTGGGGAATGCGAAGCATTTGGGAGGGGCTCCAGCAGCAGAGCCCCCTAATCCCCATTAATCCTGCACAGGGAGAGGGACCTGGGATTAGCTGGGCGAGCCTCAGAAACCCGCATTCCAGCAGGTAGGGCCCTGGATCAGGGTGACAGCTCACATGGCACAGCCCCCTCCCACACTCCCACCCCTACAATCCAGCAGGTGCCCTGACATAGCTGAGCCCCAGCAGGCCAAGGTACCAAGTCCCTTGGAATACCCTCTGGTGCAATATGTACAGAGTTTTCCCCTGCCCCCAGTGCACCCTCAACAGTGCACCCCCAGCATCCCTCTGGGTCAGCTCCCTCTAACCTCCACTGCACCTCTCTGGGTCTGCTCCCCTCTCTTCCCCTGGTACCATGCTGAGTCTGTTCCCCCCACACACCCTGGCATCCCACTGGGTCTGCTCCCCTCTCCCCCTCAGCACCTAGCTGGCTCTGCCCCCCCTTCCTCACCTCCAGCACAGCACTGGGTTTGCTTACCCCTCCCCCTAACACTGCCCTGGGTCTACTCTCTCCTTCCTTCCTCTGGCACTGCGCTGATATTGCACCCTCTCCCCCGCCCCCCAATCTGGGAAAGGTGACATCAGAGATGAGAATGATCAGAGGTTGGAGAGATTCCTGCCCAGGGAGCGAGTGACCAGGCCAGGCCATGCCAGGCCCGTTAGTGCCACAGGGGATGGACTAGAGGGAGAGAAATGACTGGCTAGAATAGTGTCTGACTGGGGCACATCCTATGTCATTCCAGCCACCATCCAGAAATGGGGGTGGGAGGTGTCACTGACAGGGAGAAAATTTATACTCAGGCAAAGGGGGGAGGGATAGCTCAGTGGTCTGAGCATTGGCCTGCTAAACCCAGGGCTGTGAGTTCAGTCCTTGAGAGGGCCATTTAGGGAATTGGGGTAAAAATCTGTCTGGGGATTGGTCCTGCTTTGAGCAGGGGGTTGGACTAGATGACCTTCTGTGGTCCCTTCCAACCCTAATCTTCTATGATTCTATGAAATGTTTCTAACCCCAGTGCATAACTGGCTTGTGGAACTCACTGCCACCAGGTTCCCCGGGGCAGGAGCCAGGAAGGTCCTGGCATCTCAGTGGCTAACATATCTTGGCATTACATTATGGAGCTACAGAATCAGTTACAGTTGATGGCAGTGCCTGCCTATCAGGTTCTGGGCACTTGCTAACCACTGACTCCCTTCTCTACTACTACATCTCAGAGTTTGTCCCTACTCCTCCTGCCACAGGAGAGAGCCCACCCCTAGCTGAGTAGTTGGGGCAAGTTATCTACCTCGGGTAACCCTGAAGGCATTGACCACCCATTGCATTTCCACAGGGTGAATTTGGCTCTGATTGCCCATGGGGGGAGGTGTCTTGCAATTTTAGAGTACAGCCAACTCCTATTTTATCACAAACCCAGTGAGTTTGGGTTATTTTGAGCTTCTTTTGATCTCAGAATCATTGGGAGGTAGGGGCAGGGCAGGGCCACTACTCTCTTTATGTCCTCCTACAGGAGTGGAATGAGGCACAGGCAGCATATATGGCTTTGACAGACCCTGCTAGTCAAAAACTCTCCAGCCCCATGCACACGTGCACCCACATTGGGAACCACACTGACTACAACACCTCGAAGAACAGGGTAAAGAACTGTTCCTTCCAACCAGGAGACTGAGAGAATGGCTCTTAAAATAAAAATTCAGATTCTGTAACATCTGGATTCGCCACACAGGCCACAAATGTGCATCATTTGGGTCAGGCAGAACCCACCCGGCAGCCCTGGCCCCTGTCCTGAATGACAGCTGCCACTACATCATGGGATCTCTAAAACCAACAACTGTGAACAGCTTTGATAAGCCTGCCAGAATTGCTCCACTGGATATTAGGAGAGTGGTCACAAGCAAAATAGAATGATTACAACAGGTTGGCGATACCAGACATCCACTATATGGCCACACAGCAGCAGTTAGCTGCCTGAAGTCACAGAGAAGCGTCCTAACTGGAACAGAACTGCTTACAGAATCATCAGTGGCTACATGACTAGAAATGTGGCGCAAACAGTCTGAAAACAAAGACGTCAAATGGCACACTGACATTGCCAAATGCATTCCCACAGGCACAGAGAATGACTGGTCAACCTGGAGATGTTTAAAATCACCTCCGAACAAGAGTTGGCAGGACAAAAGTCCATATGCGGAAGAGCGGCTATTCCAAAAACCTAGACATATGTGACCGTGGTGAAACACAATAGCAGACCTTAAGGTGGCCATCCTGCAGCAAAAAAACTTCAGGACCAGACTTCAAAGAGAAATTGCTGAGCTTCAGTTCATCTGCAAATTTGACACCATCAGCTCAGGATTGAACAAAGACTGTGAATGGCTTGCCAACTACAGAACCAGTTTCTTCTCTCTTGGTTTTCACACCTCAACTGCTAGAACAGGGCCTCATCCTCCCTGATTGAACTGACCTCGTTATCTCTAGCTTGCTTGCTAGCATATATATACCTGCCCCTGGAAATTTCCACCACATGCATCTGACGAAGTGGGTATTCACCCACGAAAGCTCATGCTCCAAAACGTCTGTTAGTCTATAAGGTGCCACAGGATTCTCTGCTGTTTTACAGATCCAGACTAACACGGCCACCCCTCTGATACATGGAACATCTGTTGGTTTGCCAGCTCCTGGAGGAACCATGCACCACAGAAGATCTCACCAGAGCTCCAGTCCAGATATGGCATGTGCCTGACACTAAAAAAAACTGATTGAGGTGGAAGGACATGAGAAGAAGAAGCCACACTAGTCTGTCTCCAGTCTCTGATGGAGTCACACTCAAATGCTTCAGAGGAAGGTAGTGTTGCCAGTTTGAAGCATTCAAATAGCATGAGATTGGCCTGGCCTTTTTAAAAATTGTGATTTAAAAACAATCTGCTTTCTGGCCTTTTTAGCCTTTGGCGAAGCCACAGCCAGCCAGCCAGCCACCCACATGGCAAATGAAATTAAATGTTGGGAATTGCAAAGCAATTCACATTGGAGGAACAGTATCAAATCTTTCATATACATACAAGGGCCTAAATTAACTATGAGCTCAGGGAAGGGAGCTGGGTACCACTGTAGGCAGTGCAACGGGGATCTCTGCTAAAAGTACAGCTGCAGGTGAAACAGAAAACAAGGGGTCTGAATGCATAAAGGACAGAATAAGAATAATACAGAGATTATTCTAATGCCCCCTGTATCAATCAGTGGTGCAGCCCCATCTGGACACTGTGCAGGACTAGCTCCCCATCTCACACAGGATAGTGCAGAGCCCGAGGCTGTCCCTGTGTAAAGCTGTGTAAAGGCAGTCTAAGCAATAAGGCTTTGGAGCTTACTGCCTCTCTGGGCTGATGTAATGTCATAAGTTGGTATACCAAGCGCTCAGACAGTGGGTTCTGTATGTTTTAGAAGGACAACATTGTGGTCCCAAGTGGGAGTTGGGTCTCTGACTGGAGGGCATAATGGAAGCCCTTGAAGAATTCTGATGCCATAGGGTATGAGCAGACTGAATATGACAGTATCAGGGCGTGACATATAGATATCTCAGCAAGGTGAACTTTAAGGATATTAAATGACAACTGTACATGTTTCAGGACCATCACATTGTCCAAAATCTTCCATATCAGGGACTCTGCTGGGTCATTGTCATTTAAAGCTGTCCATACGCCCAATTAAGGAAGAAGCCACACTGGTTAAAAAACCAATCCAGTTTAGAGAAGAAGTGAAGGCTACTATAAAATATTACACACACACAACGAATGGGGAAAGGGGAAGTTGCCAACACTGAATATAAATCAGAAGCTAGAAACTGCAGAAAATTGATAAGTGTAGCAAAAGGACACAAGGAGAAAGCTATGGCCAGCAGAGTTAAGGACACTTAGAGGAAGGTTTTTTTAAAAATGTATTAGGAACAAAAAGAATCCTAGCAATGGTATTGGTTCATTATTAGATGAAAATGGTAGAATTATCAATAATAATGCAGAAAAGGCAGAAGTGTTAAATATATAATTCTGTTCTCTATTTGGGGAAAAAAACAGATGATATAGTCATATCAAATGATAAAACTTATCAGTGAGCGGCTGTATTTACAGTGAAGTCCCACGAGGATTGGTTCTTGGCCCTACACTAGTTAACATTTTTATCAATGACTTGGAAGAAATCATAAAGTCATCACTGATAAAGTTTGCAGATGACACCAAAATTGGGGGAGATGGAAATAATGAAGAAGTCACTGATAGAAAGCAGTGTATTGCTTGGTAATCTGGGTGCAAGAAAACAATATGCATTTTAATAAGGCTAAATATAAATGTAAATATTTAGGAACAAAGAATGTAGATCGTACTTACAGGATGGGGGATTCTATTCTGGGAAGCAGTGTCTCTGAAAAAAAATTGGGGGGTATGACAAGATAATCGGCTGAATCTCAGCTCCCAGTGTGATGCTATGGCCAACAGAGCTAATGCAATCCTGTGATACATAAACAGGGAATCTTGACTAGGAGGAGAGAGGTTATTTTACCCCTACATTTGGCACTGGTGCTATCCCTGCTGGAAAATGGTGTTCAGTTCTGGTGCTCACAATTCAAGAAGGAGGTTGGAGAGGGTTTAGAGAAGAGCCACAAGAATGATTTAAGGATTAGATCACAGTCTAATAGTACCTACATGAGAAACAAATATTTAATAATGGGCTCTTCAGTCTAGCAGAGAAAGGTCTAGCAAGATCCAATGGCTAGTTGAAACTAGACAAATTCAGACTGGAAACAAGGCATAAATTTTTAATTGTGAGAGTAATTAACCAATGGAACAATTTGCCAAGGGTTGTCATGGATTCTCCATCTCTCACAATTTTTAAATCAAGATCGGATTTTTTTTCCAAGATCTGCTTTAGGAATTATTTTGGGGAAGTACTACTGTGACAAAGTGGGACTGTTCTTAATGTTTCCTCTGAATACTGTGTAGATGTCTCAGTTTCCCCTAAGCATTTCTTAAGTCTCCAGTGTGCATAAATGGCTGACACTCTGTTTCCTGGCAACAGAGACTGCCAAGACTCATCAAGCCCTTGGAGCGCTACCCCTTCCTGCTTCTCCACGTGGGCACCAATGATACTGCCAAGAATGACCTTGAGCGGATCACTGCAGACTACGTGGCTCTGGGAAGAAGGATAAAGGAGTTTGAGGCACAAGTGGTGTTCTCGTCCACCCTCCCTGTGCAGGGAAAAGGCCTGGCTAGAGATTGTCAAATTGTGGAAGTCAACAAATGGCTACGGGGGCGGTGTCGCAGAGAAGGCTTTGGATTCTTCGACCATGGGATGGTGTTCCAAGAAGGAGGAGTGCTAGGCAGAGACGGGCTCCACCTAACGAAGAGAGGGAAGAGCATCTTCGCAAGCAGGCTAGCTAACCTAGTGAGGAAGGCTTTAAACTAGGTTCACTTGGGGAAGGAGACCAAAGCCCTGAGGTAAGTGGGGAAATGGGATACTGGGAGGAAGCACGAGGAGGAGAGAGCAAGAGGGGAGGACTCCTGTCTCAGACTGAGAAAACGGGACAATCAGCGACTTATCTTAAGTGCCTATATACAAATGCAAGAAGCCTGGGAAACAAGCAGGGAGAACTGGAAGTCCTGGCACAGTCAAGGAATTATGATATGATTGGAATAACAGAGACTTGGTGGGATAACTCACATGACTGGAGTACTGTCATGGATGGATATAAACTGTTCAGGAAGGACAGGCAGGGCAGAAAAGATGGGGGAGTTGCATTGTATGTAAGGGTACGTCTACACTACCAGATTATTCCAATTTTACATAAACCGGTTTTGTAAAACAGATTGTATAAAGTCGAGTGCACGCAGCCACACAAAGCACAATAATTCGGTGGTGTGCGTCCATGTACTGAGGCTAGCATCGATTTCTGGAGCGTTGCACTGTGGGTAGCTATCCCGTAGCTATCCCATAGTTCCCGCAGTCTCCCCCGCCCATTGGAATTCTGGGTTGAGATCCCAATGCATGATGTGGCAAAAACAGTGTCGCGGGTGATTCTGGGTAAATGTCGTCACTCATTCCTTCCTCCGTGAAAGCAACGGCAGACAATCATTTTGTGCCCTTTTTCCCTGAATTGCACTGGCAGACGCCATAGCATGGCAACCATGGAGCCTGTTTTGCCTTTTGTCACTGTCACCATATGTGTACTGGATGCCGCTGACAAAGGCGGTACTGCAGCACTACACAGCAGCATTCATTTGCCTTTGTAAGGTAGCAGAGATGGTAACCAGTTGTTCTGTACTGTCTGCTGTGCCATTGTAAATTGGTGATGAGATGACAGTTATCAGTCATTCTGTACCATCTGCTGCTGTCATGGGTGCTCCTGGCTGACCTTCGCTGAGGTCGGCTGGGGGCACAAAGACAAAAATGGAAATGATCCTCTGGGTCATTCCCTCCTTTATGTTGTATCTAAAAATAGACGCAGTCCTGCCTAGAATATGAGGCAAGTGTACTAGAGACCCAGTGTACCAGAGAGCACAGCTGCTCCATGTCAGATCCCACAAAAATGATGAGCTGCATGCCATTCTAGGGGGTGCCCCTGCAACAACCCCACCCGCTGCTTCCCTCCTCCCCCAACCCTTCTGGGCTACTGTTGCAGGGTCCCCCCATTTGTGAGATGAAGTAATAAAGAATGCAAGAATAAGAAACACTGACTTTTTAGTGAGATAAAATGAGAGGGAGGCAGCCTCCAGCTGCTATGATAGTCCAGGCAGGACATTAAATGGTGGCAGGGAGAGGAGCCCAGCATCCCCCTGCTATGATAGTCCAGGCAGTACAGAATCTTTTCCTTAGACATGAAAGGGGGGGGCTGATGGAGTTCAGTTCCCAGTTGCTCTGATGAGGACGGTTACCAGCCGTTCTGTACCATCTGCCAGGAATAACCAGGAGTCATTCCTATTTTTACCCAGGCGCCCCCGGCCGACCTCACCTGAGGCCAGCCAGGAGCACTCACGGGATGATGACGAGGATGGCTACCAGTCCTACTGCACTGTACCATCTGCCACCGGGGAAGGGAGGGGACAGGATGCTGCTGTTCAGTGCCCCAGCACCGCGTCTACCAGCAGCATGCAGTAGACATACGGTGACATTGAAAAAAGTCAAGAAACTATTTTTTTCCCTTTTCTTTCACGAGGAAGGGGAAGGGGGAGTAAATTGACGAGAAATACCCTGAACCACCCCGGACAATGTGTTTGACCCTACAGGCATTGGGAGCTCAGCCAAGAATGCAAATGCTTTTCGGAGACTGTGGGACTGTGGGATAAATGGAGTCCTCAGTCCCCCCTCCTTTCCTCCATGAGCATCCATTTGATTCTTTGGCTTTCTGTTACGCTTGTCACACAGCACTGTGGTGTGGACTCTGTATCATAGCCTGGAGATTTTTTTCAAATGCTTTGGCATTTTGTCTCCTGTAACGGAGCTCTGATAGAACAGATTTGTCTCCCCATACAGCGATCAGATCCAGTGTCTCCTGTACGATCCATGCTGGAGCTCTTTTTGGATTTGGGACTGCATGGCCACCCGTGCTGATCAGAGCTCCACGCTGAGCAAACAGGAAATGAAATTCAAAAGTTCTCGGGGCTTTTCCTGTCTACCTGGCCAGTGCATCCGAGTTCAGATTGCTTTCCAGAGTGGTCACAGTGGTGCACTGTGGGATACCACCCAGAGGCCAATACCGTCGATTTGCGGCCACACTAATCCTAATCCGATATGGTAATACCGATTACAGCGCTACTCCTCTCATCGGGGAGGAGTACAGAAACCGGTTTAAAGAGCCCTTTATATCGATATAAAGGGCCTCGTTGTGTGGACGGGTGCAGCGTTAAATCGGTTTAACGCTGCTAAAATCGGTATAAACGCGTAGTGTAGACCAGGCCTAAGAGAGCAGTACGACTGCTCAGAGCTCCAGTTTGAAACTGCAGAAAAACCTGAGCATCTCTGGATTAAGTTTACAAATGTGAGCAAAAAGGATGATGTCGTGGTGGGAGTCTGCTATAGACCACCAGACCAGGGAGATGAGGTGGATGAGGCTTTCTTCTGGTAACTGGCAGAAGTTACTAGATCGCAGGCCCTGGTTCTCATGGGAGACTTCAATCACCCTGATAGCTGCTGGGAGAGCAATACAGCAGTGCACAGACAATCCAGGAAGTTTTTGGAAAGTGTAGGGGACAATTTCCTAGTGCAAGTGCTGGAGGAACCAACGAGGGGCAGCGCTCTTCTTGACCTGCTGCTCACAAACAGAGAAGAGTTAGTAGGGGAAGCAAAAGTGGATGGGAACCTGGGAGGCAGTGACCATGAGATGGTCGAGTTCAGGATCCTGACACAAGGAAAAAAGGAGAGCAGCTGAATACGGACCCTGAACTTCAGAAAAGCAGACTCTGACTCCCTCAGGGAACTGATGGGCAGGATCCCCTGGGAAAATAACATGAGGGGGAAAGGAGTCCAGGAGAGCTGGCTGTATTTTAAAGAATCCTTATTGAGGTTGCAGGAAAAAAACATCCCGATGTGTAGAAAGAATAGTAAATATGTCAGGTGACCAGCTTGGCTTAACAGTGAAATCCTTGCTGATCTTAAACACAAAAAAGAAGCTTACAAGAAGTGGAAGATTGGACAAATGACCAGGGAGGAGTATAAAAATATTGCTCAGGAATGCAAGAGTGAAATCAGGAAGCCCAAATCACACTTGGAGTTGCAGCTAGCAAGAGATGTTACGAGTAACAAGAAGGGTTTCTTCGGGTATGTTAGCAACAAGAAGAAAGTCAAGGAAAGTGTGGGCCCCTCACTGAATGAGGGAGGCAACCTAGTGACAGAGGATGTGGGAAAAGCCAATGTACTCAATGATTTTTTTGCCTCTGTCTTCACAAACAAGATCAGCTCCCAGACTACTGCACTGGGCAGCACAGCATGGGGAGGAGGTGACCAGCCCTCTGTGGAGAAAGAAGTGGTTCAGGACTATTTAGAAAACCTGGATGAGCACAAGTCCCTGGGGTCGGATATGCTGCATCCGAGGGTGCTAAAGGAGTTGGCGGATGTGATTGCAGAGCCATTGGCCATTATCTTTGAAAACTCATGGCACTCGGGGGAGGTCCCGGGTGACTGGAAAAAGGCTAATGTAGTGCCCATCTTTAAAAAAGGGAGGAAGGAGGATCCAGGGAACTACAGGCCAGTCAGCCTCATCTCAGTCCCTGGAAAAATCATGGAGCAGGTCCTCAAGGAAACAATTCTGAAGCACTTAAAGGAGAGGAAAGTGACCAGGAACAGTCAGCATGGATTCACCAAGGGAAGTCATACCTGACTAACCTAATTGCCTTCTATGACGAGATAACTGGGTCTGTGGATGAGGGGAAAGCAGTGGATGTTTTATTCCTTGACTTTAGCAAAGCTTTTGATACGGTCTCCCACAGTATTCTTGCCAGCAAGTTAGAGAAGTATGGGCTGGATGAATGGACTATAAGATGGACAGAAAGCTGGCTAGATCGTCAGGCTCAACGGGTAGTGATCAACGATTCCATGTTTAGTTGGCAGCCGGTTTCAAGTGGAGTGCCCCAAAGGTCGGTCCTGGGGCAGGTTTTGTTCAATATCTTCATTAATGATCTGCAGGATGGTGTGGACTGCACTCTCAGCAGGGCCGGCGCTTCCATTTAGGCGACCTAGGCGGTCGCCTAGGGCACCAGGATTTGGGAGGGCGGCAGACTGCTCCGGTGGACCTCCCGCAGGCGTGCCTGTGGATGGTCCGCTGGTCCCGCGGCTCTGGTGGAGCATCCGCAGGAACACCTGCAGGAGGTCCACTGGAGCCGCAGTACCGGCAAGCGGGCCCTGAGCCTAGGGCGCCAAAAACCCTCGTGCCGCTCCTGACTCTCAGCAAGTTTGCAGATGACACTAAATTGGGAGAAGTGGTAGATACGCTGGAGGGTAGGGATAGGATACTGAGGGACCTAGACAAATTAGAGGATTGGACCAAAAGAAACCTGATGAGGACGGAAGAATCCCATTCACTCTTACAGACTAGGGACCGAATGGCTAGGAAGCAGTTCTGCTGAAAAGGACCTAGGGGTTACAGTGGACAAGAAGCTGGATATGAGTCAACAGTGTGCCCTTGTTGCCAAGAAGGCTAATGGCATTTTGGGCTGTATAAGTAGGAGCATTGCCAGCAGATCGAGGGACGTGATCATTCCCCTCTATTCAACATTGGTGAGGCCTCATCTGGAGTACTGTGTACAGTTTTGGGCCCCACACTACAACAAGGATGTGGAAAAATTGGAAAGAGTCCAGTGGAGGGCAACAAAAATGATTAGGGGGCTGGAGTACATGACTTATGAGGAGAGGCTGAGGGACCCGGGACTGTTTAGTCTGCAGAAGAGAAGAATGAGGGGGGGTTTGATAGCTGCTTTCAACTACCTGAGAGGGGGTTCCAAAGAGGATGGATCTAGACTGTTCTCAGTGGTAGCAGATGACCGAACAAGGAGTAATGGTCTCAAGTTGCGGTGGGGGAGGTTTAGGTTGGATATTAGGAAAAACTTTTTCACTAGGAGGGTGGTGAAGCACTGGAATGGGTTCCCTAGGGAGGTGGTGGAATCTCTTTCCTAAGAGGTTTTTAAGGTCAGGCTTGACAAAGCCCTGGCTGAGATGATTTAGTTGGGAAATGGTCCTGCTTGGAGCAGGGGATTGGACTAGATGACCTCCTGAGGTCCCTTCCAATCCTAATATTCTATGATTCTATTAAATGGCTGAGGCCTTTCCCCTCTGCAAGGGAATGGCTAAAGGAGAACAAAGAGATCAGGTGACCTCCTGACCCAGGAAAGAGACAAAGGCCAGAGGTGGGGCTGGAGAGTTTCAGTTTGGAGCTGACTGGGGACGGGAAGTGAGGGCAGACGGGGTTGTCTGGCTCGCTGGGCCCCAGAATGGACCCAGGTGAGGGGTCTCGTTCTCTGTACCTACAAGCTCTGTTTTAGATGATGTTCCTGTCATCTAATAAACCTCTGTTTTACTGACTGGCTAAGCGTCACGTCTGTCTGCGAAGTGGAGGTGCATGCAGGACCCTCCAGCTTTCCCAGGACCCCACCTGGGCGGACTTGCTGTGGGAAGCGCACAGAGGGGCATATGCTGAATGCTCCAAGGTCAGACACAGAAAGGTGAAGCCGTGTGAGCTTCTTGCCCTGAAGACAGTCTGCTTCAGGAGAGAGGCAGCTCCCCAAAGTCCTGACTGGCTTTGTGGGGAGCAGGACCAGAGCATCGCCCGGCGACTTCGTGACAACTACAGCCTGTGTTATACAGACTAGATGATCACAATGGTCTCTTCTGCCTTGGAATCTATGAATCTGAGTCACTGACAAAAATGTTAAATTGCATAGGGCCAAGAACCGATCCCTTGGGACCCTACTAGAAACACACCGCCCAGTGCTGACTCTCCATTTACACTCAGTTAACCAGCTTTTAGTCCATTTAATGTGATGTGATGAAGTGGGAATGTTCATAATGTTTTCTCTGAATATTGTGTGGGTGCCTCAGTTTCCCCAATGCATTTCTTAAGTCTCTAGGTGGTGGGATAAGGGGGTGTGATCGATGCAGAGCCCTAGGGGACCAGTGTGATGGTGTCTGCACAGAGAATGGCCGACACCCTGTCTGCTGGCAACAGATGGCCTGGGCCCCTCCCCTGCAAAGGTGCCAGCTGAATGTGCTGGAGAACAAAGGGATCAGGTGACCTCCTGACCCAGGAAAGAGACAAAGGCCAGAGGTGGGGCTGGAGAGTTTCAGTTTGGAGCTGGCTGGGGAAAGAGAGGGAGGCCCAGACCCAAGGTCTGGCCTCCCTGCTCACAAGACGGACCTGACTTAGGAGCCCGGTTTCTGTACCTACAAGTTCTGTTTTGGACTGTGTTCATGTCATCTAATAAACCTTCTGTTTTCCCGGCTGGCTGAGTCACACCTGACTGCAGAGTTAGGGTGCAGGACCCTGTGGCTTCTCCAGGACCCTGCCTGTGGGGACTTGCTGTGGGAAGCGCACGGCGTGAGAAGGGGATGCTGAATGCTCCGAGGTCAGACCCAGAGAGGTCAAAGCTGTGGAAGCTTCTTGCCCTGGAGACAGTCTGCTCACAGAGAGGAGGTATACTCCCCCAGAGTACTGGCTGGCTTCATATGGAGCAGTTCCAGAGCACTGACCCGGTGACTCCATGACATGTACCAGACAGTAGGGTGGGGGCTAAGCAGGGGAGCACGCTCTCTTGGCAGAAAGTGCTGGTGTGCAGAGCTAGAGGTAAGGTTGCCAACTCTTCAGGATTGTACTCGAGCCTCCAGGAATTAAATGTTATGTCATATCGTGAAATCTCCAGGAATACATCCAGCCAAAATTGGTAACCCTATCTAGGGTGCGCTGCATTGCAGAGAGTGGGGGTGATGGGCTGAGTAGGGGTCATTCTCCCCTCTCAGTAAGTGCAGGTCCTTATGCCGCAGTGCAGTCCTACCATCCCAAGACAAGATGTGAATCCAGGTGTTCTGGTCAAATCCAAACAGAGAGAGTTCAAGTTCCATCACGTAAATGATTTCTGCCTTCCAGTCCCAATCTGCAGAGCAGTGCGGCTGTACAATTAATCATGTCTCTCCCAGAAAGGGTGGCTCTGTGTAGATATGCAGAGCTGGTGAGGCCTTGGAGCTGAAAGTGACCTGGTCGGATCAAACTGCCTCCACTGTGGGACAGGGGAGTGACTCCTTGGCTTATTTCCACCTCTAAAGTGACTGAGTTCCCTGTCCTGGTGGGGGCAGAGTTGAAGTTGCCAGCGCCAAGTCTGTCACTGTAACACCCTTTCACCCAGACAGGCCTCTGCAATGGAGAGGTGAGCACATGAATAATGGAGCAGCCAAGAGAGGCACTGAATAGACCCTTCTGCAGAGCCCAGCATCCCACGCCTGGGACTCAGATTTCAGAGCAAAGTGCTGACACTGATCTGGCAGCATAGGTCTATCTGTGCCTGAGGCATGCATCAGGGATCCGCGGACGTTTCAGCCCTCGAACACCATGCTCTGAGGCACTGGGGTCAGCAGTGACTGTGAAGGGAGAGTGCCCTCAACTGAGCCCCCGCACTGCAACACAACCCCCTAATGCTGTGCTGGGGCACTGGGTCCAGCACTGACTGCCAGGGAAGAGCACCCCCTAGAGAGCCCCCACCATGCAGCTTGTGTGTCATTTCTGGAAGTTTCCCATCCAAGCTGTTATCCAGCCTGACCCTGCTGAAGCTGGTGTTTGAGAGTCTTTCAGCAGGAACTGTTGTGGCTGACACCGGCACAGAGCTGACTAGCAAACCAAAGGCTGGTGAGAGAGCTGCCTTCTGGGGAGAGGAAGAGGGTGAGATTCTCGCAGACCCCTAGCTCTGTGTCAGGATGGGGGGAGCAGTCCTGTCCATCTCTGCCCTGGCTGTGCAGCAGGAAGTGCAGCCGGGGGCCAGGCAAGGGGAGATGTGGCTCAGGTTTTACATCCTGTCAGGATTAGAAACAAAGAAAACCTGTACTAAATCCAGGGAAAGCACCCAGTGCAGAGCAGAGACAGGGAGGGAGAAGGTGCAGGGCACCATAGGGTCCCTATCCCCCCAAAAGCCATGAGCAGGGACAGGAAGGGGGATCCATGGGGATGGGATGGTGCCCATTTGCCCCCCAGGACTGGGAAGGTATGCATACTGTATGTGGGGTCCCTTTCTCAATGTGTCAGATGCAGTTGGGGAGCCTACTTGTTTCCAGAAACCCATTTGAAGAGCACGAGAGCCCCTAAACATCAGCGCAACACCAAGCTCCCCAAACCCCAGTGTTGGTGCCACTCCTACCCCCAAAAACCAAGGGCTAGAACTGGCACTTCCCTCCCTACAACCCCTGGTGCAAGGGGTGAATTGGGGCAGGGACTGGACATGTCAGGGAGGAGGCGTGTCACCCTGTGCCCCTCTCAGCCTGGGCTCCGCCTTTCTAGGCTGTCCTCCCTGTCACCAGCAGGCCCAGCCTGCAGGCAGGGAGCCCAGCTGGAACCCTGCCCCAGCTGAGTCTCTGCTGTGCACATGTTATGCTGTGGCTTGGCAAACATCTGGCTCTGGGCTCCCGCCCCTCCGAGTGACGGCTCTTGGTGGGAGAGGCGAGGAGGCTGGCGCCAGTGTGGTCAGCGATCCCACGCACGGCTCCTTCTGCCTGATTGCATGCCAGGCACTCTGCCCGCCCCAGCCCTGGCACAGCTGCTGACCAGCTAAATGCAGCCTGGGAGTGGCCACTGCTTCTATTTCAGGAGCGGATTGTTTCTAGCTCCTGGCTACTACAGTGGGCTGTAGTGTGCTTGAGCCTTGGGGGAGGGAGAAGGGTCAGGGATCAGCCCCAGGAGCATCCTGCGCATGTGGCTGGGGTGAGGGGTTAGGTCCCAAGGCAGCACAGAGCATGGCCATCTGCACAGCTACTAGTACTGCCACTATACAGACTCACAGCTTCCCACAACCCCAGGCAGCAGCAGGGCACACACAGGGACTTCCAACCAGAAACCCTGTCAGATCCTAGGCCCCCAGGCACAGCTAATCCAGAGCCAGCAGGCAGATGGGTCCATGGAGCATTACCCCTTTTCATAGGGAGGGGCAGGAATGGTGGGCAGCTTGGGACACCTAGGGGCTGGATCCAGGAAGACACAGCTCAGGCGATGGACAGAGACAGGAGTGCAGTACCCTGGCAGCTGAGCTGAGTCACTGCCAAGTTAGTTGCAAAGTGCCTGAAGGGCCAAGAAACTGATCGCAGGTGCAGTGGTAAGGCGCAGAGTGTCTGGCACTGCAAGCTCCATGAGGCACTGGAAAGCTCAGCACTTTCCCAGAAGAGAAGAGGGTATGGATCCTGCCCCAGGATCTCCAGACAGACAACGGGGAGAGGTGGAAACAAGTTCTTTATGGATGCCATAGAAAGGGTGGGGCTTCAGGAGGGACACAAATGTGGAATGAATGTGGAGGTGAGCGGCACCACTCAGTATGGGCCCTGAGAAGCTATGGTCTCTTATGGGCAGGCACTGGTTGGGGCCTGGTGAGTGTCTGCAAAGTGGGCCTGGCAGGTATGGAAATCCCATGAATATGGGTAATGTGGGGGAGCTGTGGAGACCACCGAGTGCGGAGCTGACATGCGTAGCTCAGGCTGGCACCACTGACAGAGCAGCAGGGAGTTGAAGAGGGAGTTGGGAAGGGACAGCAGTGGGGATGCTGTATGGGGCAGGGGCAGTGCTGTGTTATGGGGCTGGAGAGAGGAGCACAGTGATTGGGCTGGAAGTGGTGAAGAATGCATGAGGCCAGGCAATGAGGACTCAAAGAGGATGTCTAGGTTATGAGCCTGAATGATGGAGGGGGTGGGAGTGGGTAAGTGTTGCTGAGAATGACTGAGAATTGTTCAGGAGATTGGGGCTGGGCTTTTGCCATGCAAAGGTGAGGATGAAATGCCCAGGAGACATTAGCAGCAGGCCACAAAGCAGGATCTGACACATCAGAACAGAGATGGGAGTCACTGTGGGGGGATGAGTGTTGAGTTTCGTGGGACCCCCCAGCAGAAAAGAGGGGGAGGAATCACCAAGAAGGGGGACAGAGAGGTAACAGGGGAGCCAAGTGGGGGTGGTGCAGGAAGCATGAGAGGCCCTAGAGAGGAAAAGGCCATGAGAGATCTTGGCGAGAGCGCTCTGGTGAAATGAAGGGGGAGGGTCCAGCAAGGGGGAAGCAGCAACACACTCCATGGGGTTAGGGGAGTGTACAAAGGGATGGGGAGGGCAGCAGGGGTCAGAGTGGGGGAGGGGAGTATATGAGGAGGAACATAGGAGTGGGCATATCAGGGAATAGAGGAGGAAAGTATAGGAGCATGTGAGGGGGCTGTGGACTGGGGTGAGAGACGGCGGGGAGTGTGTGAGGGGAATGTTAGGGGGAGCATGGGAGAGGAGCGGTGGGTGTACATGGGGCAGGGGGCTGGGCTAGGTTGGGGGAAGGAAGTGTGTGAGGAGGAGGATAGGACAGGAGGGCAGTGGGGGTTGGGGAGAAGAGTGTCTGAGGGGAAGGGGAGTGTGTCGGGGGCTAGGGTGAGAGAATTTGGAGGGGGAAGTGTGTGATAGGGCTGGGGGTTGGACGTGGGAAGGAACCATATGGAAATGTGGGAGGGCAATGGGAGTTGAGATGGGGGAATGTATGTGGGGCGCTGTATGAGGGAGACAGGAGGAGAACATGTAAGGAGATGGGGGAGGGTAATTTATGAGGGGAGGAGAGTGTGAGGGACATGGGGAGGGGAGTGTCTGAGGGGATGGGGAGCTTGTCAAAGGGGTTGGGATGGGGAACATATGAGGGGTGGGGAGTGTCTGAGGAGGAGGGGAATGTATGAACAGGGCAGGAGGGGAGGTGTGAGAGAGAGGGGGATGGGGTGGAGGTGGCATGGAGAGGGAAGAGGAGTGTGTGAGGGGGCTAGCGATGGGGTGGGGAGCATGTGAGGGGTCTGGGGATTGGGATGGGAGGGGAGGGAGCATAGTATGGGGAGGGGAGAGGAGCGTGTGAGGGGGCTGGGGCCTCTCCGCTGCAGTGGAAAAGCTGCTGCAGCTCCAGGGGAAATGCTACTTGAATTAATCATGGCGCTGGCTGCCGTGCCAAGCCCAGGAGGAGGTTGCTGGCAAGGGGAGGAAATAACTTTCACAGGAATTTGGAACAAACGTGGCTCTTCTGGCTGTAACAGCAACACTCACCTCCCTCACAACTTTCCTCCCCCATGTACCACCACAGCCCCTTCCCCTCCTCCCATGGACCCTCCTGGCCCCCATACATCCCTCCACCTACTTCCCTTTTTCCCAGCACATATCCCTCCCACCACCTGCCTCTCCTCTAATCACCACACTCTTCTCTCCCTCTTCCACATCTCCCCATCCATTCCCAGGGATTGCCCCCACTAGGTCCCTCAGGGGGAATCTGCAGCACAGAGCTCTGAAAACAGGATCACTTCCAAATCCCTTCTCCCATGAAAAAATTTGTGCACCATTATTTTCTCCCACCTGCTGCAATTGCTCTCTCCAACTGAACAGTTTGTGTGCCATTATTATCCCCCCAAACTCACTCTCCAGGGAATAGTACGTGCACTATTATTTATTATTATTATTATTATTATTAGATGCAAAACCCAAAAAACTCATCTCCTCACGTGCCTCCCTAAGACTTTCACAGGTCATATCTGGTCCACTCTACACATCTGGTCATAGCTTATACCTGATCTTGAACCTATATCAAGACAGAGGACATCAGAACCTGGCCGCTGTCTTGGACTGACAATCACCTCATTAAGGTAGTGGCCATAGACCTTCCAGCAACAAAAAAGACCAATGATCTGTATTCAACCACAAAGAGTCATGGATTTCAACCATTTCCAAAGCTTGCTAAAGGACAACAGCACGCACTCACAACACAAGGCGTCAAGCATATAGTGAATCATTACCATTCTACATTGGCCTTAACTGCTGACAAGCTGGTTCCCAAACTGCCCCTTGCTTCCCATTTCTCACACAGATCTTCTGGGTTTTCTGACATCCTGCACTGGATGAAGAGAGAGGTGAAGCAACAGGCAGAAAACAAAGGCCATCAGCCAACAAAGGATCAAACATAAATTCCTCAAAGTCTATGCTGAGGCTGTATTACAGGCCAAGAGAACCTGTCTATCAGCCTCCATTGAAACTGCCAAATCCAGCCGCAAGGAGCAATCTAGGGTGGGAAACTGCTTCATCAATCTTTGGTGCCTAGAGTCTGCATCAGAGCTGAGCACCAAGCGCCACAAAGAACTATCACACACATTCGGGAAGCCTTCTCAAAATGCCCGGATCTGCCCTGCCTGCACCCACCAGCTAATAGCCCCCCTGCAGAATTCAGCACTATCAACCAGGAGATACTGCTGTTTCACCTGAGGTGAGAGACAACCACGGGAATGCACTAAAATGGTTTGAATCCTCCCTGGAGGGATGCACCCAAAGAGTTGTGATGGGAGACTACACCTCCACCACTAGACCTCTCCCGTGCAGGGCTCCACAAGGATCAATTGATATTTTCTCTCTTATCCTTTTCAACATCAACATGCAACCACTAAATGGTCAGACAACACGGACTGAAGCACCAGCAATATGCAGATGACACACAGCTTTACCTATCCTTCACCACATAGTACCACACCACTACCACCAACGTGACCCAGAGCTTTGATGAGATCAACTCATGAATGAAAGACAACAGGCTGAAACTGAACCCAAGCATGACAAAGGTGATACTGGTGGGAAAAGGAAAGTATTTTGAGGCATTTTCAGCCATGACGCAGTCTCCTTTGATTGAAAGTTCATATCCACAATTGGCTAATTCAGTCTGTAGTCTAGAAGTACTCTTGGATTCCTCGCAGAGCTCTCACATCGCAATGGTCATGAGTAATGTTTTCTACCATCTCTGGTTGGCTAGGAGACTCCATCCGATCCTGACAGGCAAAGACCTGGACTCAGTTATTCATGCCTTCATCACCTCTGAGCTGGACTACAATGATGTGATATACCTCAGCATGAAACCTTCAGCACTTAGGAAACTCCAGCTAGTACTGAAAGCAGCAGAATGTCTCTTCAACAACACAGGCTACGGTAAGAAATATCACACCTGTCCCCACTTGCTACATCGGCTTCTCTTAAGCATTTTGAATCAAGTTCAAGGTCTCAGTTCTTATCTTCAAAGTGCTCTATGGCCTGGGCCCAGGATACCTAAAAGACTATCTAAAGTTCTGGGATGAAGACAGGTTTCAGAATAGCAGCCATGTTAGTCTGTATCTGCAAAAAGAACAGGAGTACTTGTGGCACCTTAGAGACTACCAAATTTATTTGAGCATAAGCTTTCATGGGCTACAGCCCACTTCATCGGATGAAGACTGTAGTTGACTGTTTGTTCCTCCAGCACAATGGAACTCTCAACAATAAGAGTGAAGCTAACCTGTGCAGGAGACGGAAACTTCTCCAGGGGCAGCGTAAGACTGAGGAATGAACTCACCAGGAACTAAGAACCATCACAGATCTCACCACTTTCCCCTCCAAGTGCAGAGCATGTCTTTGATCCTACCTTCTGTAATACAAACACACAGCAACATCTATATTTATTTTTTTTTAAATAATTTAAAAAACATACCTAAACAAGACACTTCGCTGCACACACTTCTCCAGCTGGTGAGAGGATGAGAGAACAAACAACACATGACAGATGTGTAGTCATGTTGCTTAATGTACTACTGGAAGGCACTCAAATACTACGTCATGAGTGCAGTACCAAAACCTACACAGAATAGAATAGAATTGAATAGAATCCACTCCATCACTATCTTCAATGGAACAGTCCATGCACCATTATTTACCACCCCCTATCACTCTCTCCAGTGAACAGTCTCTGTACTATAGTATCTAAGGAGCTCTGGGTCTGACTGTGAGCTGCTAAGGCAGGCGTGGCTGTCGAGACACCACCATCCCATTGTGCAGCAATGCGTGTGGGTAATGCCTCCACTCGCCACTGCTCACATGTCTTCAGCCAAGAGGGAACAAACTGCAGTGGTTGAGAGTGGCAGTACAAACTGTCTGCATTGTGCCCCTCTGGGGCCTGGACAACTCCCTGAGCTTCTCAGACTCAGTTCCTCCTCAACGGGTCTCAGATACACTCCCCCAGGCTCTGCTGGGCTCAGATGCCCTTGCTGCAGTTCAGCTATTTGCCATAATCCCTTGGTCTGGTTTCATCTCTCCAGGGCTCAGATATTTAATATCATTTTTTGATGAAATCACAAGTTTGGTTGATAAATGTAACTGTACTGACACAACAGACTTAGACTTCTGCAAGGCATTTCAGTGCCATGTGATCTTCTGATCCAAATATTAATTCAGTCCACTGACAAATAGATTAAAAACTAGCAAACAGACCACAAAAAATAACGGTATGGATCTGTTCTCAGCCCAATGCTATTCAATTTCTTTTATGAATGATTTGGTAAAAAATATGAAATCACTGCTGGATAGCTTATCACTTGGCAAATTCAGCTCATTTGAACAAAACATGTTTTAATATAGCCAAATGCAAGGTGGAACATAGGTCAGTTACAGGGAGGGAGACTGTATTTTTGAAAAGCAGCGATATTAAAAATGACTCAGTGATCACGGTGAAAACCAGCTGAACTTGAGTTCCCAGCAGGATCCTTGGTTGTATGAGCAGGGGACTACCCAATAGGAATAGGGAGGTGGTGTTACCTCTGTATACAGCACTGGTGAGACCGTTATTGGAATGGTTTGGGGCCTGGAACCCCTGACGTATAGCAAGAGACTTAGGAAACTCAATCTATTTAGATTATCCAACAGAAGGTGAAGGTCAAGCTGGTGTGCTGAAACCAGTCATGTTGGCCAAAACTGTCTAGTTGTTTCCTTGTTCTCTCCTCAGTTTGTATCCACCAGTTGTCTTTTGTCCTATACTTAGATTGTGAGCTCTTTGGGGCAGGGGCTATCTTTTGGCTCTCTGTTTTCACCGGGGCTCCCTGGCATTACAACAATACAAATAATAAGATGACTCAGTCACGATCTGGAAGTATCTACATGGCAAGGAGATTCCTGAGAGAACGTGGCTCTTTATCTCACAGACAAAGGCACAATGAGATCCAATGGCTGGGAATTGTAGCTAGATAAATTCAGACTGGAAATAAGATGCAGATTTTTAAGAGTGCAGGGAATGAACCACTGCAACAACTTACCCAGGATGCGGCGGATTCTCCGTCATTCAGAGTCTGTAAATGGAGACAGGGTGTCCTTCTGAAAGAACCATTCTAGCTCAGCCAGACATTCGGGGCTGGACAGAGGAGTTACTTAGTGGGATTCTCTGTCCTGGACTCTGCAGGAGGTCCAACTGGATCATGAGGCACTAAAAACTAGGGATTTCTGCCCCCTGGGCTTTGCTCGGTTCCTCAGGCCTGGCTCCCCCTTGCTAGGGCTCAGTGCCGAGCCTAGTTGCCTGCCAGGCTCCTTTCCCATCCTCTCACGTTTCCCGGCTCAGAGGAAGCAGCAGCAGATGTGTGAGCTGTTTGCTTTGTGCTGTGGCCACGTGGGAGTTACCTGCACTCGGCCCAGACGTGCTGTTTCCAAACGAAACATGAGGACTGAGCCAAAGGCCCGAAATCCAGCCAAACTCTCAGCCACTTTGGCCTGCTTGGACAGCTCCCTCCGCTTGCATGATTCAGAACGAGAAGAGCCTCCAGCTGCAACCCCACTACACAAGGAGTGGAGGCCCTCTGCCCAGGACCTGCTCCAGCCGCTAACAGCCACAGCTGCCCTCCCTCCAGGGCAGGTGCGGAGTCTGTGGAAGTTCAGTCAGAGACAAGAGAGGCCTTCAGAGGCAATGTTCCGCCTTCCCAGGCCCTGCACCAGCGACCCAGGCTCCCCCTCCTCCTTCACTCTGAGTCAGGGACTCTCCTGCTCCCTTCCCCTTTTTCCCCCTGCTGCTCCTGACAGGCACAGAACTCTTCCAGTCCCTTCTCCCGCAATTGCATTTCCAGAACCCTACTGCCTTTCCCCTCACAACTCGTGAACCAAACAGAAAAGTGCTGAGAGAGGCCTCCTTACAGGGGCATGGGCCAGGGATCGGTGTCTGCTGTGGGCCACACCAGCCCCCATGGTTCACCGTACTTCAGCATCGCAGAGTCAGACCCACTGCTCACCCTCCACACACTCCTCACCCCCCTCCGCTCACCTTCCCCCCACCAGCTCAGAGCCACAGCTCAACCCCCTCCGCTCATCTTCCCCCGCCCTGCCTCGGAGCTACCCCTCACCCCCACTGCTCACCTTCCCCCGACCACTTCAGAGCCACCCATCACCCACCTCCGCTCACCTTCCCCCCACTGCCTCAGAGCTACCTTCCCCCCACTGCCTCCGCTCACCTTCCCCCCACTGCCTCAGAGCCACCCCTCACCCACCTCCGCTCACCTTCCTCCCACCACCTCAGAGCCACCTTCCCCCCACTGCCTCCGCTCACCTTCCCCCCACTGCCTCAGAGCCACCCATCACCCACCTCCGCTCCCCTTCCTCCCACCACCTCAGAGCCACCCCTCACCCACCTCCGCTCCCCTTCCCCCGACCGCCTCAGAGCCACCCCTCACCCACCTCCGCTCACCTTCCTCCCACCACCTCAGAGCCACCTTCCCCCCACTGCCTCCGCTCACCTTCCCCCAACCGCCTCAGAGCCACCCCTCAAAACCCACTGCTCACCTTCCCCCCCACTGTCTCAGTCACCTCTCACCCCCCTCCGCTCACCTTCCCTCCCACCGTCTCAGAGCCACTTCTCACCCCCTTCTGCTTATCTTCCCCCCCACTGCCTTAGTCACCCGTCACCCCCCACCACTCACCTTCCCCCCCCACTGCCTCAGTCACCCCAGTGCTCACCTTCCCCCCACCGCCTCAGAGCCACCCCCACCCCCTCCACTCACCTTCCCCCCACTGTCTAGAGCCACCCCTCACCCACCTCCGCTCCCCTTCCCCCGACCGCCTCAGAGCCACCCCTCACCCACCTCCGCTCACCTTCCTCCCACCACCTCAGAGCCACCTTCCCCCCACTGCCTCCGCTCATGTTCCCCCCACTGCCTCAGAGCCACCCATCACCCACCTCCGCTCACCTTCCCCCCACTGCCTCAGAGCCACCCCTCACCCACCTCCGCTCACCTTCCTCCCACCACCTCAGAGCCACCCCTCACCCACCTCCGCTCCCCTTCCCCCGACCGCCTCAGAGCCACCCCTCACCCACCTCCGCTCACCTTCCTCCCACCACCTCAGAGCCACCTTCCCCCCACTGCCTCCGCTCATGTTCCCCCCACTGCCTCAGAGCCACCCATCACCCACCTCCGCTCACCTTCCTCCCACCACCTCAGAGCCACCTTCCCCCCACTGCCTCCGCTCACCTTCCCCCCACTGCCTCAGAGCCACCCCTCACCCACCTCCGCTCCCCTTCCCCCCACTGCCTCAGAGCCACCCCTCAAAACCCACTGCTCACCTTCCCCCCCACTGTCTCAGTCACCTCTCACCCCCCTCCGCTCACCTTCCCTCCCACCGTCTCAGAGCCACTTCTCACCCCCTTCTGCTTATCTTCCCCCCCACTGCCTTAGTCACCCGTCACCCCCCACCACTCACCTTCCCCCCCCACTGCCTCAGTCACCCCAGTGCTCACCTTCCCCCCACCGCCTCAGAGCCACCCCCACCCCCTCCACTCACCTTCCCCCCACTGTCTAGAGCCACCCCTCACCCACCTCCGCTCACCTTCCCCCCACTGTCTCAGTCACCCCTCGCACCCCTTCGCTCACCTTCCCCCCTACCTCAGAGCTACCCCCACCCCTCTCTGCTCACCTTCCCCCCACTGTCTCAGTCACCCCTCGCACCTCTTCACTCACCTTCCTCCCACTGTCTCAGAGCCACCCCTCACCCGCCTCCACTCACCTTCCCCCCATTGTCTCAGTCACCCATCACCGCCTTCCACGCACCTTCCCCCCACCGCCTCAGTCACCTCCGGCCCTCAATAACTCAACTTCCCTGCAGCGCCACCTCTTACCCCTTGCTCACGTCAGACAGACACCCCCACACTGGCTTCTCATGTATTTCCCCCTCCATGGACTTGCCATGTTATGGAGAAAATCCCTTCCCTCTGCCCATCTCTGCTCCTGATCCCGAAGCAGCCCCCCTGCATCTCTCATCCCAGACTGCACCTGCAGATTTCATCCACCCTTCACCCCAGACCTCTCATTTCTCTCCCAGCTGGCTGCGGGCACACAAAGCAGCAGCGTCCCGTCCCCAGCATGCACTGTCTCAGGGGTTTGTGAGGGATTTGGACAGTTCTGAGCACTGATGCTGGCTCCTAGATTATTATTAGGGAGGATCCACTGTTCAGTGATGAGGGCAGGGGACTGAGAGTCTGGATTCCTGGGTTCCTTTCCCAGCTCTGAACAGACCAACTTTGACAGACTGAAAAAGTTCCATGTATCTCAAACACACTAATCACACACTTTCATAGAAGTCAAATCCCAGTCCAGCACCAGGGGGCCCCTGATCTCAGTCACAGGCTCTAAACCCCAGGCCCTGCTGCAACCCCACACAAGGTGTGTATGCGGGAACTCCACTCTGACCCATACACTTGCTAGTCCCTGCCCCCTTCCCCTGCCAGGTCAGCTCCTCCCACTCATCCACCCTAGGCCCTGATTCCTCTCCCATTGCCCCCCATCTTCTCTGCCCTCCACGTCCTTCCCTCTGCCCACGTATAATATCCCGCACCACTGGCCTTGATCACTTTTCCTGCCTGACCATCCGACTGCTGTGAACCCCAGGCCTCTCTCCTTGCCTGGCCACTCCTGCCTTGTACCCCAGGCCCCTCCCCCTGCCTTGTACCCCAGACCCCTCTCCCTGCCTGGCCACCTCCCACCCTCCACCCCACGCATCTCCCCATGCCTGGCCACCCTCACCCCTCCGCCTGCCTGACTACCCTCCACTCCAAGCCTCTCCTCCTGCCCGGCCACCCCTCAGCCCGGCCATCCCCACCCTGCACCCCAGGGTGTCCTCCATCTGTCCAGCTGTCCCCTCACCTGTAGGAAGCAGGTCCCAGCGGGTGTGTTCTCCTTCAGGGATACATTGTAGAAGTTGCTCCTGAATACAGGCTCATTATCATTGATGTCCTGCAGGGCCACATGCACCACCGCCGTGGAGGAGAGGACAGGTGTCCCTCTGTCCATAGCCAGCACTGTCAGCTGGGGCTGGGGGTCCTTCTCATAATCCAGGGAGGCAGCGGTGGTGATGATGCCTGTGGCTGGGTCGATGGTGAACCAGTTGGAGTGGGTGTCCTGGCTGTGTAGGATGCTGTACCGTACCTCCCCATTGGGACCTTGATCTTTGTCACGGGCTGTCACCTGCAGAACAAAGCTGCCTGGGTACACCACCTCGGGGATGCTCTGCTTGTATTCTTGCTGGTCAAAGAGTGGTGGGTTGTCATTGACATCCATCACCTGCAGCACAAAGGCCGACTCTGCCCGCAGTGGAGGGGTCCCTGAGTCAGTGGCCGTCACTCGCAGGTCATAGGAGTCTCTCTCCTCCCGATCCAGCAGCTGGTCCACACAGATCAAGTAGATGATATTGTCCTTGGTGGTGAGGGCAAATTTGCCGTCTCCCCCCTCCAGGGAGACATTGACGTTGGAGTACTCACCATAGTCGGGGTCCGAGACAGAGATGCGTGCCACATACTGGCCGGGCTGGGCACCCTCGGAGATCTGTGGTGAGCCATCCTCGCTCAGGAAGATGATGGTCATGGTGGGCTGGTTGTCATTGTAGTCACGCACGTGGATGGTGACAAAGGCTGTGGTGACCTCTGGGTGCATGGCCTTGTCCCATGCCTGCACCACCAGCTCATGCACCTTCCTCATCTCATAGTCCAGCCCCTTGTTGAGCTTGATGACACCCGTCCTGGAGTCGATGGTGAAGTACTGGTCAGGGTCACTCTGCCGACGGTTGATCTCATACACCACAGCCCCGTTGTCACCCTCATCTGCATCAGAGGCAAAGACCTGCAGGATGCTGCTGCCTGGCTTCAGGTTCTCGGAGATGAGGGTGTGGTAGCGGCTCTGGTTGAAGGCAGGTGCATTGTCATTGATGTCCTGTATGGCCACATCCAAAGTCATCTGAGTGCTGCGGGGAGGGGAGCCACCATCATAGGCCTCTAGCAGCAGGGAGTACGATGAGCAGTTCTCCCGGTCCAGGACGTTGCTGACCACCAGGTCCAAGTACAGGACCCCATTGGGGCCCCTGCGTGTCTCCAGGCGGAAGGCTTGGCCCACATTCTCCCCTTTGAGCACATAACCCTGGGTGTTCAGCAGGCCACTGTCAGCATCAAAGGCTGGGTCCAGGGGGAACCTGCTGCCAATGTGGGTGTGCTCTGGGATTTGAAAGGTGTAGTGGTGCTTGGGGAATTCTGGTGCATGGTCATTGATGTCATTTACCTGGACATTCACCTCCACTGTAATGCCCTCAGGGGTGACAGCAATGAAGCTGTAGCGGTCCCGGCTCTCTCGGTCCAGCACACGGGCTGTTTTGATGATGCCTGTGTTCTCATCTATCTCCAGGTCTGTGGTGACGCCACTGCCCTCCTGCGCGGAGATGAAGTACATGTAGGCAGTAGTGCTGGGGGGCAGTCCAGCACTGATGTCCCCGATGATGGTGCCAGTTGGCTGCTCCTCATCTATCTGTAAATCCAGGGTGCCCAGCACAGTAGAGCCCTGCCCTGGCTTCAGGCCCCCAAGTAGCAGCAGCTGCAGCAGCAGCTGAGTTGACCTTTTCAGGCACCCCATTGCCAACAACTCCCCGAGGCCCTGGGGACGGAGGTGAAGGTTGGCTCTGTCTCCTTTTCAGTGTGTGCTCCTTAATCCTGCAAGGAATGCAGATCAGAGGAGGCTGGTCAGGAGGGGAGCAGCAAGCAAAGGACAGGAAAAGCATAAGGGTGAGGGGAGCCCTGCCAGGTAACCCCAGCCTTCTTGCTCTGATTCCTTTCCCTCTAGCAGTGAGCCTATGAGACAAAGAGGTCATTGGGTAAAATTAGACCCAGAGGAGAAAAGAGTAAAACCAGGGCCACACAGAGGAGCAGAAGCATTTGCTGGTGCCTGAGGAGAAGGCCTGGGGCTCTCTCTGGGGCTGCATGTCCAGCTCCAGGCAGGCTATAGTGCTAACAAGAAATTCAGGCTTGTACTGTACACTATAACTGACCATTCCCATTGCAGCTTGTGCTCTTCCTGAGAGCCATCCCTAATGGAACCACAATTCCTGACTGCAACGGGCAAGTGGCTCTGCAACGGAGTCACAAAGACGATGGGTTCTATTTCAAGCGCTGACCCTGATCTTGAGCAGGCTTTTCTCTTGCCTGTGTCTCAACTTCCCCCTCTGTAAATGAATATAGATGGGTCAGCTCTCTGAGGCTGGGTCTGTCCTAGGCTCTGGAAGGGTTCCAGAGGGGCTGGTGCCCAGACTGCAGCTTGCCAGGGCACTAAGCAATGTCATCATTACCAGGTGTGGTCCCTTGGCTCTCACATGCCAATGACCTGGGAAGCACATGGTATCAGCCTGGGAGAGTTGTTGACAGGCCCTCTCAGGACACTCCCCTGGGGGAAAAAGGGGTTAGGTGTGAAAAATGGGGGATCCAAACCTGGTATAACTGGAAGGTGCCAGTGTGCAGCAGAGCTGGACAGAGGCTCACGCCCCAGTGGCCAATAAATCAGCAGGGCTCTACCACCCAGCAGACATCTACCATTTAGAGATTGCCCAGCTTAAAACCTGGTCCCTCTGGAGCAGAAGTGGCCCATAATTTTATTCTGACACAGATTTGGGATGCCCCTGGGTGGACACCGTGCCAGGATGGTTACAGCACAGTGGGAATGTGGCAGCCGACTATGAGCCCCACAGCTGCCCTGGCTTTCCATGCATTTTCTCCCTGTCCCACACACCCTCTGCCGCTTGCACTCCTCCTTTGTCTCCTTCTCCCTGCTTCTTGGCTCTCTGGCCCCTTCGCTCCCCCTACTGTAGCTTCAGCTCACTGCAGCAATGAGAGAGGAATGGGCAGGGGAGGCGTGGATGTGATGCTGCTAACACCTACAGCCTGAAAGCTGCCTGGCCCCCTGGGCATTGCTCACGCTCCCCAGGAGCAGGCACAACGACGTAGCAGTCAGGAAGCTCATCAAGGCGCACAAGTCCCAGTGCTGCTCTTAGCCCCCGGTAAAGCAGGGCTTAGTGGTCTGCAGGGATGGCGTCAGCATGAGCTCATACTTGGACTCTCTTGAAAGCATTTGCTGTTGGTCCCATAACCACATTCAGGAGCTGCTCATGTCAGACATGGGGTGGCAGGAATCTCCTTGAATTCAGGGATGGAGATGAGGGCTGCTGGCTTCCAGCTAGAGATAAAGCACCCTACTATAGTATGTGATTGGGGAGATGGATGTGACTGAACTGGCTGAAGCACCCCATAGCAGTATTAAGCCTGTCCAGGAGCACAGAGAGTCAGGACTCCTGGGTTCTATTCCCAGCTCCTGAAGTGGAACTGTCTTAGTACAAAGATCTTCCCTGTACGCTGCAACAATTGCTAACATGAAAAGCGATCTTAGGTGAACATTTCCTATACGTGTAGTTTCTTTAAACACAGATTAACATCTGGACACACAGAGGAGCAGCCGGTGCCCCAGGACCCCATGCTTCTCTATGGACCGTGGTTTAGTAACCACTGCTCTAGGGGCCTGGCTCCTGGGGCTCGATTGTCTCCCAACAGGATACAAGAAGTCAGTGGGACTTACTCATATCCTGGCACTGGCTTCAAGTTGGACTTATGCCACTGAGTCACTGAATGGCCTTGAAAAATCACTTCACTTCCCCTGCTAAAGCAGTGATAATGATACTTACCCAGACTGGGGGTGGTTCAGTGGGCTGTGTGTGTGGATGGGGCAACAGTTTCTGGCAGTTGAGAGAGTCTAGGCCCTTGGCCTGCAATAAGTCTCAAGTGACCCAACCTTGGCTTGCTGGGGCCATGCTGAGTCAGGCTAAGGACAATGGGAGGGAAGCATATTGGGTTTAGGCCCTTGGCTGAGGCTAGGCTGGTGGGGAGCAGGAGGTCGGTCCCATGGAAGTCAAAGGAGAGAGCCGGAGCTGGAGAGTGACAGAGGGACCAAGGCTCAATGCTGTTGTGATATAAACAGAAGTGGGTAAACTAAACTCCATATTGCCCAAAGGAGATATGGATAAACTCGTTATCCATGTGTGCCATGAACTACCCTGCTGAAAAGGCTGGGTTTGCACAGGAGAGCAAATCTCATTAGCACCAGAAGGAAGAGGCTGGGTGAATTTAGAGGGTGACTGGGGAAGGAATGAAGCTGAGGGGTATTGAGGGCAGCTGGTGTGCGTGAAGCATGTGCAGACTCGTATCTCCTGTCTCATGTTTGCCCTGGTAGGGATGGGGACTGGGGGTTTCCCCCTCCCCCCACCAGGAGGACTGGCTGCTGGATCTTCCAGCTTGTCCATGGCAGAGGATGGGAGCAGGCTGTTTAAGGCGCGGGCAGACCTGTATCCTGAGGAGCCTCACAGGCGCAGGCCGGTGGGGAAGGCTGCGGTGACCTCAGTGGATGCAGAGTCACCAAATCCCAACAGCTGCTTCCAATTAGCAGATAGCTCAGTGCAAGGGGCTGGCGCGGCTGGTCCAAGCCCTGCCTGTGTAATGTGAGCCAGGCTGCCTTGCTCGCTTGCTCACTCCCCTCCCTTCCCGAGGCACTGAGCTCCCTATAAAACCAATGGCAGACTCAGCCACTCTGCAGAAAGCCATTAGCCAGCAGCACCCCCCACCACGCCACACCAGGATTCCAGACCACAGAGCTGGGGAGGGGTGCAGAGGGAAAGAGGCAGGGGAGATGACGGGGCATTAGCAAGGTTTGTGTTCTGGACTAAAATGCACTGGGTTCCCCCAAGCAACAGCACCTCCAGCTTCACTCATGTCCTGGGGCCTCCAATACCTGGCACAGGGCTGGCATATCAGAGGTACTGGGAGATACAGGCCCAGAGGAAGGAGAAGGGGGTTATTAACGAGCAGGTGAAGGAAACAGCAGGAAAACAGAGAGCACATCTAACTGTCCATCCAGCTACAGATTTTCCTGTCTCCTGGTATGTCTAGGGGTATATCTACACTGGACCTCGAGTGTAATTTCCAGCCCGGGTAACCATATTCACACTAGCTCTGATTGAGCTAGCATGCTAAAAACTGAAGTGTAGCTGCAGCAAGACTGGCTAACCCCCTGAAGATATACACAGGATTTCAGACAGGATCCTGCTTCAGATGACTAGCCTGTCCTGCTGCTTGTGCCGTCACTGCACCACTTCTATTCTTAGCACGCTAGAATTTTGATTAGAGCTAGAGTGGGTGTGTCCACCCGAGCTGGAAATTATGTGTCCAGCTCGAGTGTAGATTTACTCAAAGTGCCATCTACCAGGAACGGTGATTTGGGCACCACTTACCCCTATTGGAAGGACTGCAAAGGGAGTGGCACAGAGGGTATGACCATGCAGTGAAGATGGCTGCAAAGGGAGAACTCTGAGTGACTACAGAGAATTCTTTTCCAGGTATCTCCTGTTGAGTCTTGCCCACCGACTAGATGATCATGATGGTCCCTCCTGGCCTTAAAGTCTAGGAGGTCCCTACATGTGTAAAAATATTATTGAGCCCTAGTCTTCAGGGCTCCCCTGTACCCACAACTTTAAACTCTTAGCTTTCAAAGCCAGACAAAGCCCATCAATGACTTGCAGTGGTTCTGCCTCCCAATCCCTACCCAGCAGGCACGCGGCTGGCACCCCAGCCCCATATACTCCAATTCCCCTTCCAATCCCTGTCCATCTCCTCCTGCTCTGCAGCATGAACCCATATCCACTGCTCCCCATTCCAACTACTACCCAGCTCCCTCATGGCCTGTACTCTGACACCCTCTCTTATACCCCTCCTTCCAGTCCCTACGTGGCTCCCCCATGGCCTGCACCCCGACCCTTCTCCACCGCTCCCCCTTCTAGCCCCTCCCCGGCTCCTCCTTGCCTGCAGCATGACCCCATCTCCCTACCATTACTGTGTATATTGCCCCCCCCCTCCCCCCCAAATCCCTTACCAGCAATCTGGGACTGCAAATGCCTTGAGCAAAGGCTGCCTCTGGAGCAGCCAGATAAACACCCACCCGCACTCCAGACCCTCTCAGATAGTGTATCACAGCCTTGTCATGCATGCAATACACTCCCAGCTGGCGCACACACACACACAATCCTCTCTCTCTCTCTCTCTCTCACACACACACACACACACAGTGTCTCTCACACATGCAGTGTTGCTCTCACACACACAATACGCTCCCAGCTGGCGCACGCACACACAATCCTGTCTCTCTCTCTCTCTCGCTCTCACACACACACACACAGAGTTGTTCTCACACATGCAATACATTCCCAGCTGGCACACGCGCACACACAATCCTCTCTCTCTCTCTCACACACTCGCTCTCTCTCTCTCTCACACACACACACACAGAGTTGCTCTCACACACGCAATATACTCCCAGCTGGCACACGCACACACAATCCTCTCTCTCTCTCTCTCTCTCTCTCTCTCTCTCTCACACACACACACACACACACACACACACGCACACACACACAGTGTTGCTCTCACACACACAATACACTCCCAGCTGGCTCATGCACACACACCGTATGTGTTTTTCTCTCTGTCTCACACACACAGTGTCTCTCTCTCACACACACAATACACTCAGTGGGCACGCGCACACACAGACACACAGTCTCTAACACACAAAAAATACACCCAGTGGGCATGCACACAGACGCGCACACACACGTCTCTCTCACACACAATACACTCAGTTGGTGCACCCACACCCACTGCACTCAGCTGGCACACACACTGTCTCGCACACACTTACAGCTTTTATACCCTCACAGCTGTTTAGTGCACAAACACACACTCACAGTCTCTCCCACACCCTCTCTGCTCACGCAGCCTGCGCAGCCAAAGCGCCCGAGTGGCCTGACACGTTCCCGGAGCGTGGCCAAAGCCAGACACGGGGACCCTCTGGAGCCGCTGCCCCTCCAGACACAGCATGTGCAACCCCCGCCCCATTCATGCACCGCCCCTTCCAGGCTCCGCACCCCATTGTCTCGCACTGCCAAGCAGAACAAAGCTCTCGGTTTCCACAGCAAGAATTTATCGGCGAGGCCATGACCGTGTAAACGGGGGCGGGGATCTTGTTCTTACCCCTCCGGAGCGGGTACCTGGGCCATGGGAAGGATGCGGAGCAGAGGCCGGGAATGGGGGAGGGGCTGCGGAGACGCGGCTGGGGTCCGCGGCAGCAGTGCGGGAGCCTGCTCCAGTCCCCCTAGGAGGAGAGCACAAAGCGGCCGTCCCCGCAGTGTCTGGGCGCAGCCCGCTGCGCGACGCCAAGCCGGGGGGCGTGTTGGGGGGAAGGCAGGGGGCGCGGGACTGGGAGCTGGAGGGGTGTGGGGATCCGGGGGGGGATCCAGGGGGTGCGGGTCGGGGAGGGCGGGGACGGGGAGCCGGGGGGGAGGCGGGGTCGGAGAGCAGGGAGGGTGCGGGGAGCCGGGTGGGAGGCGCAGGGTAGGGGGAGCCGGTGGGGGCGGGGACGGGGAGGGGCGGGGGCGCCGGGGGGTGCGGGGTCGGGGAGCCGGCGAGGGGGGGGATGCGGGGTCGGAGAACCAGGGGGTTCGGCCGGCCCCAGCGCTTAGCACTTACACCCGTCCAGCTCCGCTGCGCAGTCACAGCCCCGCGACGCGCCCCGCACAGCTCCCCTGCGGAGCCGGGCACCGACTCCCCATCGCGGCTGCCCGAGCGCCGGTGCCTGCTGCAGGGATCACTGCCTCCGTCCCCGAACTCCGCTGGCTGCTCGGGAGCCGGGGCCGCAGGGTCCACACTGGGCTGGGAGCGCAGGCTCCTGCTGCAACCCGATCCGGCTGCCCCCCTCCCCTCCCCCGCTCCCTCCTCACCGCCCCGCTCCCTCCCTTCTTTCCATCCCCCCTCCCCAAGCTGCACGATTCATCGCGCCTCCGGGAGCCAGGCCAGGGGAAAGGGAACCGCGCACAGCTGGGCTGGGGGCTGCCCGCGGGGCGGGGGGGGGGGCAGGGAGGGGCCGGGGAACAGAGATGGGATGGTGAGGGGAGGGATGGGGGCAGGGAGGGGGGAGCAGAGAAGGGATAGTGAGGGGAGGGAGGGGAGAGCAGACAGGATAGTGAGGGGAGAGGAGTGGGGAGCAGAGAAGGGACAATGAAGGGAGGAGGTAGGGAGGGGGGAACAGAGAAGGGATAGTGAGGGCGGGGGCAGGGAGGAGAGAGCAGACAGGATAGTGAGGGGAGGGGTTTGGGGAGCAGAGAAGGGACAGTGAGGGGAGGGGGCAGGGAGGGGGGAGCAGAGAAGGGATAGTGAGGGGAAGGGGTAGGGAGGGGGAACAGAGACAGGATAGTGAGGGAGTGGGGAGCAGAGATGGGATGGTTAGGGGAGGGGGCTGGGCAGAGCGGGGGGAGCAGGGGCGTCTCTAGGCATTTTGCTGCCCCAAGCACGGCAGGCAGGCTGCCTTTGGTGGCTTGCCTGCGGAGGGTCCGCTGAAGCTGCGGGACCAGCGGACCCTCTGCAGGCAAGCTGCATAAGGCAGCCTACCTGTCACCCTCGTGGCGCTGGCAGAGCGCCCCCCGCAGCTTGCCACCCCAAGCACGTGCTTGGCGTGCTGAGGCCTGGAGCCACCCCTGGGTGGGAGCAGAGAAGGGACAGTGAGGGGAGGGGGAGGAGGAAGGAAG
The DNA here is from genome assembly GCF_025201925.1 of Gopherus flavomarginatus. Taxonomy (NCBI): domain Eukaryota; kingdom Metazoa; phylum Chordata; order Testudines; family Testudinidae; genus Gopherus; species Gopherus flavomarginatus. The sequence continues at coordinate 380,369,708 of NC_066617.1, forward strand.
GAGCAGAGAAGAGACTGGGAGGGGAGGTGGCAGGGAGGGGGGAGCAGAGATGGGATGGTCGGGGAGGGGGCTGGGCAGGACAGGGGGAGCAGAGAAGGGATGGGGAGGGGAGTGTGAGGGGGCAAGCAGGGAGGAGCAGAGAAGGGACTGTGAGAGGAGGGGGAAGGCTGACGAGAAGTCAGGGGAGCCGGTACAAATTACCGAGGCCTGGCTTCCCGAGCGTCATTGGCCCTGTTTAGTCGGTCTGCCCCTTGATGGGGGGCCCGAAAAAGTTTTTTCACCAGGGCCCAAACCCACTCTCGGTGGCCCTGGATGGGGCCTGCTGCATAGGGCCCAGTATAGGAGTAACTTGGATCCACTGCTCCCTGGCCACAGGATGGTCCCAAGGTGAGGTGGGTAGTAGGGATAGCAGCTGCCTGGAGTGGGCCTGGCTGGGCCAGGTGCCCTTCTCATAGGTTGTGTCTACAGTCCTGAGAGAAAGTGAGTCACAGCCAGGGACCTTGCCTGACTTTCCCAGTTCTAGAGCAGGACTGAGCTGGTTCCCCCTAAGCATCATTCTCCAGTAATCTCTAAGCCTCTCCACACCACAGTGGATAGAAGGGACCTGCCTTTTGTATTTGGACTTTTAGAAAGAAGGGTGTGGGAGGGGTAGCCCTGGCCCTCATGTCCTGCCCCCTGGCAGGGCACTGGGGGGGCTGCGCTGCCCCTCACATTCTGCTCCCTGGCAGGGCACTGTGGCCAGGTGCCACACTGCCCCTCATGACCCAGGGGGAAGGGCCTGGCCTTTTACTATTTCCTGGTAGATGGAATTTGGCACTTGAATTGGGGTTTGGTGTAACCAGTCAGGAGGCCCAGCCGGGTCCCTTGGGTGTCAGGCTCCTGCCCACCCTCATCTCTTATGCTGGAGTCTCTGATGGTGAAGTCACAAACAGGAAATCCCGCCAGGGTGTGCTTGGGCCCTGATTCCCGGATGTTCCCAGCCATCAGCAGCTTCCTGCATCCAGATGGAGATTAAAAATAAGTGAAGAAACCAGGCACCTGCTAGGCCTATGAGAGTCCCAGCACTCCAGGGAGAGAGAGCAGCATTCCCTTCAACTATCTGGGTAGCAGCACTGTTCTCCTGGTGAGACTGCCTCTGCATTAGGGTCACACCATTTAACCATGTCCCTGCAATGTTGCCTGAGTGATAGGAACTGATACTTTGGCTTTGTAGAACCATTCCTGTGGCCTCGTCCCAGAGAAGCTATATTAGCACATTGCTGCTAGGACAGGTTCAGACAAGGCTCTCCAAAGGTTAGCGCAAGCATGGAGCCAACCATCTGGTTGCCTCTCCTCTGTTGGCCTGCTGAATGACCACACAGGGTTCCTGCTGATGGGCGCTTCCTGCATGTTCCCATCCTTCAGTTTTTGATCAGGCCCATACTGAAGCCCTGAGTGCGAGGCCCATCCTAGGGCTGTGTGCGATTGGCTGTTGCAGGGGCGGGGGAGAGATGGAGGAGGATATGGTTTCTGTTAATTTGTTTACAAGAATGTTTACAATCATGGAAACTCTGTGCGGCTCTGACAGGCCCTTTGGAGACAGCTGGATTGAGCAACAGCATCTGCATCTCACTGATGTTGCAGATCCCCTGCAGAGAGGGTCCTTTGCCCCTGCCTCCAAGACCTACCCCCTTCCTTCCACTATCAGTGAGTCCTTCTCTTGGGGCCCATGACAGGATCCATCCTTACAGTCTATTTCCCAGGACTCTGCCCTGTCCAGTCCTAACCATTCTGAGCAGGGGGGCTTCCACCCCATCCTCTGGAAGACAATTCCCTGCCTAATGTCTCACTCAACAAATAATCTGACCAGCCTCTGCATCTCCACAGCCTGAGGTGTCTATGGTGGGCCTGTTCATTCTAACTCACCTATCCCAGCCAAGGTGCCAGTATGCCAGGCGCTTTAGAAACACAACAATAAGACAGGTCCTGCCCCAGAGTTTATGATCTAAGGTTAAGACAAGAGGCAGCAGGTGGATATAACAAACAGATGGGAAGCACCAGGCAACTGTGAGCCAGTTGTGGTGATCAGTAGTGGTACGTGTTCACAACACAGCAGCTGCCTGACCATTGCCAAGTGTTTACAAAACACTACAGCATAAGTGGGTTTTTAGGGGAGATTTAAAAGGAGAATAATGTAGTGGTCTTGTGAATTATTACAGGGAACTACTTCCACATATAAGAGGTAGTGTAGGAGAATACACAAGGCTGCTAGTTGGAAAAATTGACAAATTACCTCAATCCACTTGATATAATTTCTGAGGCGATCACAGTTTGTTTGGTAAAGGTAATTGTTTTGACATAACAGACTTCTGTAAGGTATGAGATGTAGTCCCACACAATATTCTGATTAAAAAGTAATTTTATATGATATATTTTGTAGCCCATATTTAATGGATTTTAAATTGGTTAATTGTTATTCAGTTGCTTTCACTGATTAGCAAGCAAATATAAAATCATTACACAGGGCATATTGAGCAGAACTGGGGAGGTGATATTACCTCTTTATACTGCTCTTGGTGAAACCAGAACTGGACAGTGTCCAGGTTTGGTGTCCATGCTTTACAAAGAATGTTGAAAAATTGGAAAGGGTCAAACCTGCCTCACAGTGAGAAGCTAAAGGGGATCAGTCTATTTAGTTTAACAAGGAAAAGAGTAAGCAGTGAATTGATGATGGTCTGCAAATACCTACATGGGGAGAATTCTGATAGCAGACAGTTCTTTACGTCACAGACTTAGGCAGAAAAATTCCAACCGAAAATAAGAGGCAACTATATAGCAGGGAAGGGAATGAACCATTAAAACAACTCACCCAGGGATGGGGTGTATTCGCCATCACTGGGCAGCTACAAATAGAGACTAGGCATCTCATTGTAAAAGATCTGCACTAGCTCAAGCAGAAGTTGTTGGGCTGGATGCAGTAGTCACAGGGTGACCTGTTCTGGCCTCTGTTATTCAGATGGTCAGACTAGCTCATAATGGGCCTTTCCGGCCTAAACATCCACTAATCTCTTTATCTGGGAACCCAGTGTGAAGGACCTGCTGTTGTTTGGGAGTGAGTGTGTGTGTGACAGAATGACAAGGGGGCAGATGCATGAAAAAAATTCAGTTGAGGTGGGTTGCTGAGAGGTGCTCTTTAAACGCTTATCTTACCAAAGCTGCGGCTCCATGATTATGATAGCCCTCCTACCACAATTTTCAGACCATAAGAACATAACCTAAGAAAATAAGAATGGCCATACTGGGTCAGACCAATGGTCCATCTAGCCCAGTATCCTGTCTTCCTACAGTGGCCAAAGCCAGGTGCTTTAGAGGGAATGAAAAGAACAGGCCAGTTAGTGAGTGATCCATGCCATAATCCAGCCCCAGCATCTGGCAGTCAGAGGCCTAGGGACACCAAGGACATGGGCTGTGTCCGTGACCATCTTGGGTAATAGTCACTGATGGGTCCCAAATGGGTCTGCGCGCGCACACACACACACAAAGTGTGCTGGGTCACAGACCTAGGAAATATTTTTTTTAAATAATGAGGAGGATAAGTTAGGGGATGCACGTTTTTAGTACCACTTGGGGAAAAAAACCTGATTGACTGTTTTCCCCATGTTACTCACTTCCTGGGGAAGAGCAGCCAATCACTGATCAGGGCTGCTGCTAGGGTCAGCAGGCAGACCTCTTCCCCTGCTCGTCAGGAGCCCTCATCATTCTTAAAGGAGTTGAGGGAGGAGCAGAAAGGCCCCAGCTGCTCCCCTCTCTCCCTACTTCCCTGCTGCTCCTCTGCTCATTGCCCCCTCACCACCACGTTCCTCCTTGCAACACTAAGCCTGGGAAGGGGAGAGGAGGATGAAGGTCTCCTTAGCTGCAGGAGGAACAGAGGCTGGAAGGAGGGGCAAGAACTGATGTGAGGGCAGAATGATGGAGGCAGGGGGCAGAACTGATTTGGGGATTGTGGGGTGAATTAATTGCTGGGTAGGGAGATGGGCTGATGTGTGAGTGATAGTAGACATCCCCTGCCCCACAGAAACACCTTTTTTTTTCAGCCCACTGTAAGAACTGCCCTTAACTCCTAACTCTTCTTAGCTCTTGTCTTGGCTGCCTCTTCTAACCTCCTCCTCCTGAGTCTCTTCATCCATGCTTCTGCAGCACAGCGACCTCACTTGGCAGGGACTACCTGGCAGGACATGCCTTGTTCTGGTAGGTGCCTCTTAGAAAGCTGCTCACTTAGGCCTGGACTTCCTCCCCTGTAGTGAACAGTCTCCTTCTGTTCCCCTGGAAATCAGCTGGGAGGAAGCAAGATGGGGAGGTGGTTTCCGAAATGCTGTGGATTGTGATTACAGACTTCGCCTCAAACTCCGTTGGGGGTGGGGAGAGCAGGAGCTGCTGCCTAGGGGACTCGAGTTATTTTGGTGCAAGTCAAACATATGCCTTTGATCAACACTGCTCCCGGACAGATGCAAACCTGGTGGTGAGCGGCTTGTTGGCGTTTTGTAAAGGGAAGCAAACGATTTGGGGAACGTCCCTTCCCAAGGAACATGCCGGTTGCTTTGGAGGATCCGGAGTTTTCTAAATTTAGAGAGGGGATTATTTCAGAATGGAAAATGTTTGTTCAGGAAGGAAAGACTTTGAGATCAGCCGACTTGAGACTCACCCACATGCTGTTGACTCCAACAGACCTCTCCAGCTTGAGAGCAGGGAGCCGGGGTGTGGAGACTACAGGGAGGAGGAAAATCTCCAGGCATTACCCATCAGTGCCTGAATTTGTCCTCACGCAGTAGCCTTCTCTCAGCTCTGGCCTAGCACTTAGGGACAGGTGGTTTCTGAAACAGAGACATGTGGGGCCTGGTAAGTCCTCCTGGGAGAGAAGGAAAAAGAAAAAAAAACAACCCAAACCCTGGATCATAAGGTTTCCCTTGGTTTTAAATCACAGACAACTGGGTTCCATCTACCACACTTCATGCATGCTGAATACTAGATCCTGCCAAATATTCCCAGCAAGTGCCCCCACCCCTAAACACACACACAAATGGCACGAGTCAACATAGTAACAGTGCACATACACAGTGCCATAAAAACAGTACTCTCTAGCTATACTGCAGCAAGACACACAGAGACACACACACAAAAAACCCTGATATGAAATAGCTCCATCTAGTGATAAGTTTTATTTACACAGGTTTCAGAGTGATAGCCGTGTTAGTCTCTATCAGCAAAAACAATGAGGAGTCCTTGTGGCACCTTAGGGCTGGTCTACACTAGGGGAGGGGATCGATCTAAGATACGCAACTTCAGCTACGTGAATAACGCAGCTGAAGTCAAAGTATCTTAGATCGAATTACCTACCGTCCTCACAGCGCGGGATCAACGTCCACGGCTCCCCCTGTCGACTCCGCTACAGCCGCTCGCTCCACTGGAGTTCCGGAGTTGACAGGAGCGCGTGCGGGGATCGATATATCGTGTCTAGATGAGACGCGGTATATCGATCCCCGAGAAATCGATTGCTACCCGCCGATACGGCAGGTAGTGAAGACATAGCCTTAGAGACTAACAAATTTATTTGGGCATAAGCTTTCATGGGCTAGAACCCACTTCATCAATGAATGGAGTGGAAAATACAGTTGCATATACACAGTACATGAAAAGATGGGAGTTGCATTACCAAGTGCTAATGAGACAATTCAATTAAAGTGGAAGTGGGCTGTTCTCAACAGTGGAATACCAAGGGAGGAAAAATCACCTTTATAGTGGTAATGAGGGCAATGTAATCAGGGTGGCCCATTTCAAACAGTTGACAAGAAGGTGTGAGTATCAGCAGGGGGAAATTAGTTTTTGTAATGACCCATCCACTCCCAGTCTTTATTCAAGCCTAATTTGATCTGTTGTTGAGTGTCCAGGGAGACTGAAGTGTTCTCCGACTGGGTTTTTGAATGTTATAATTCTTGACGTCTAATATGTGTCCCATTTTTCTTCTGTGTAGAAACTGTCCGGTTTGGCCAAAGTACATGGCAGAGGTGCATTGCTGGCACATGATGACATATATCACATTGGTAGATGTGCAGGTGAATGAGCCCCTGATGGTGTGGCTGATGTGGTTAGGTCCTATGATCATCATGTCCCTTGAATAGATATGCAGACAGAGTTGGCAGTGGGGTTTGTTGCAGAGTTTGGTTCCTTGGTTAGTGATGTTGTTGTGTGATGTGTAGTTGCTGGTATTTGCTTCAGGTTGTGGGGCTGTCTGTAAGCGAGGACTGGCCTGTCTCCTGAGGTCTGTGAGAGTGAGGGATCATCCTTCAGGATAGGTTGTAGATTCTTGATGATGTGCTGGAGAGGTTTTAGTTGGAGGCTGTAGGTGACGGCTAGTGGCTTTCTGTTACTTTCTACTTTACTTTACAAGTAGTAATTTCTCACCTTAAATGTTGTTTTAGGCATTTCTTTTGCAGGTCAGACACCTTTTCCAGCCAGGACTCAGCTCTTCTCCCCCACTTTTGTCTTTGTTTCTTAGGGCTTGTCTACACGTACATTTTATAGCTCTCTAAACTTGGTGGCTCAGAAGTATGAAAAATCACCCCCGAGAGCAGCAAGTCTGAGCATTTAAAGTGCTAGTATAGACAGGCTCCGAGTGCTGGGAGCCATGCTCCCAGTGCTTGGAGTTATTCCCCTCGTGGAGGTAGATCACCAGGAGTGCTGGGAGAGCTCTTTCCCAGCACTCGTGCCTGACCACACTCACACTTCAAAGCGCTGCTGCAGGAGCGCTCCTGCAGCAGCACTTTGAAGTCTCTAGTGTAAACGTAGCCTAGGATGTTTCCAGCAGTCATCCTGGGCAGGGATTCAGTGAAGAATGACCCTGAATAAGTCACTCCCCTGTCTTAAATAGGTTTTACATATGGTGGGAACCCTTTGTTTTCCAGTGTGGTTCCTCTTCCCGCCCAATGGAAAAATACTGATATTCTATCATGGAATCCAGTACCAGGTGACTTAATCACATGACCCTACAGTGTCAAAGCAGCCATGATTCAAAGGTTGTTTGTAGTGTCCCAGGAAGCTTCCCAGGAAGTTGGGAAATGAGCATCTTCAGAGTCCTATTTTTCTACCTAATGGCCCATCCAGATAGATTGCATTCTGTCTGGTGGGAGTTCCCCAGGTGTAAACTCACTTTGTAATTGTTACATAGTCAATATTCCTAACTTCAGACACAGAAATGATACATGCATGTAAATAGGATAATCATCTTCAGGAAATCAAACCTTTTCAGTGATATCTCACAAGACCCATCTTGCATAAAACATATCTTAGTTATGCCATATAAATATCATAAAAATTTCTCTATGAAAAATGGGGTGTAGTATCACAGGGGCACTTAACCAAGACAGCCCAAAACCCAGTGCTCCAGCCTGGAGGGCTGTGACTGCAGGCAGCAAGAGGTAACTGGTTTCACTCCCCTCTCCAGCCGCTGAATTCCAGACCGAGCTGTGGAAGAATTCCTCCTTACAGAAACTGAGGGAACTTGCTGACCCCCAAGAGGTTTCGCCATGCTGTGAAGGCTGCAGGGAAAGATTCCTATGGGAGAATGGATTCCTGTACTGGGAATGAGCTCCTCCAGGGGGAGTGGAACTACAGGGGATCAGGAGGCAGCTGGTGGTCCCCCAGAAGTACCACCACAGGCTGTTGTACCTGGGCCATGATGTCCCTTTCCCGGGACACCAGGGGATCCAGTGCACCAGGCAGAGGCTGCTACAGAACTTTTACTGGTCCAGAGTCTGTGACACCATCCAGCAGTACTGCAGGTCCTACAACCCCTGCCAGAGAGTAGGGAAGGCACGGGACAAGGATAAAGCAGCCTTGCAACCCCTCCCTGTCATACAGGAGCCTTTTCAGAAGGTGGTCATAGACATATGGGGGCCTCTCAGCCAGGCAACCTGGGCAAGGAAGAAATACATTCTGGTGGTGGTAGATTTTGAGATCCATTACCCAGAGGTGGTGCCCCTATCCTCTATCAAGGCAGACACTGTGGTGGACATGCTGCTGACCATCTTCAAGCAGATGGGGGTTCCCCCAGGAGGTCCTTACAGGCCAGGGGTCCAATTTCATATCAGTCCACTCTGGTGCTTGTGCGAGAAGTGTGGGGTCCAGCACCCCTGAGCCTCAATGTATCACCTTCAGTCGAGTGGGCTGGTAGAGAGATTTAATGGGACCTTGAAGATGATGCTCAATATTCTGTTCAATATCTTCATCAATGATTTAGATAATGGCACAGAGAATACACTTATAAAGTTTGTGGACGATACCAAGCTGGGAGGGGTTGCAAGTGCTTTGGAGGAATGGATTAAAATTCAAAATGATCTGGAAATGACTGCCTAGGAAGGAGTACTGCGGAAAGGAATCTGGGGATCATAGTGGATCACAAGCTAAATACGAATCAACAGTGTAACACTGTTGCAAAAAAAAGCAAACACCATTCTGGGATGTATTAGCAGGAGTATTTTAAGCAAGACATGAGAAGTAATTCTTCTGCTCTACTCCGTGCTGATTAGGCCTCAACTGAAGTATTGTGTTCAGTTCTGGGCACCACATTTCAGGAAAGATGTGGACAAATTGGAGAGAGTCCAGAGAAGAGCAACAAAAATGATGAAAGTTCTAGAAAACATGACCTATGAGGGAAGATTTAAAAAAAAACAAAAAAAACTGGGTTTGTTTAGTCTGGAAAAGAGAAGACTGAGAGGGGACATGATAACAGTTTTCAAGTACATAAAAAGGTTGTTACAAGGAGGAGGAGAAAACTTGTTTTTCTTAGTTACCTCCCACAAACCACCACACCTCCCGGTCATCCTGCCAGTATGCAGGTCCCAATCTGAGTGTCTGTGTACAGCCCCAGCCAGGGTCCAGCAGTCTGTCAGCACACTCCAGTCACACTCTGGCTTATATCAGCCTTGGCTACCACTTGCAGGATGAGCCCAACACACTCCCTGTCCTAGATACTACTCTAAATGGAGTTACCCGCACAGATCACAACACTGGATTAGTTTGATTAAAGAATAAAACAAGATTATTTAACTTCAAGCAGATAGATTTTAAGTGAGTACAAGTATAAGGCATTAAAGTAAGAAATGGTTACAAAAGAAATAAAGATAAAACACTTCCTCGTACTAAAACTTAAAGTAGACTTGGTTTAAGATGAAGTCTTTTACCATGTGTTCCCAGTAATATTGCTGACCAAACTCTCAGGCCAGGACTGGCTTTCAAAGTCCAGCATATGTATCCTTTGTCTTCTTAAGTGAAAGAGAGAATGAGATGAGAGATAATGGGGAGTATTTTTAACCCTCACTTTTACAAGTCAAGTATCAGAGGGTAGCCGTGTTAGTCTGGATCTGTAAAAGCAGCAAAGAATCCTGTGGCACCTTATAGACTAACAGAGGTTTTGGAGCATGAGCTTTCGTGGGTGAATACCCACTTCCTCAGATGCATGTAATGGAAATATCCAGGGGCAGGTATATATATGTGTGCTAGCAAGCAAGCTAGAGATAACGAGGTCAGTTCAATCAGGGAGGATGAGGCCCTGTTCTAGCAGTTGAGGTGTGAAAACCAAGAGAGGAGAAACTGGTTCTGTAATTGGCAAGCCATTCACAGTCTTTGTTCAATCCTGAGCTGATGGTGTCAAATTTGCAGATGAACTGAAGCTCAGCAGTTTCTCTTTGAAGTCTGGTCCTGAAGTTTTTTTGCTGCAGGATGGCCACCTTAAGGTCTGCTATAGTGTGGCCAGGGAGGTTGAAGTGCTCTCCTACAGGTTTTTGTATATTGCCATTCCTAATGTCTGATTTGTGTCCATTTATCCTTTTCCGTAGAGACTGTCCAGTTTGGCCGATGTACATAGCAGAGGGGCATTGCTGGCATATGATGGCGTATATTACATTGGTGGATGTGCAGGTGAATGAACCAGTGATGTTGTGGCTGATCTGGTTAGGTCCTGTGATGGTGTCGCTGGTGTAGATATGTGGGCAGAGTTGGCATCGAGGTTTGTTGCATGGATTGGTTCCTAACCCTAACCCTAACCCCAGCTAAAACCCCTCCAACGCATCATCAAGGATCTACAACCCATCCTGGACAATGATCCCACACTTTCACAGGCCTTGGGTGGCAGGCCAATCCTTGCCCACAGACAACCTGCCAACCTGAAACATATTCTCACCAGCAACTGCACACCACACCATAATAACTCTTGCTCAGGAACCAATCCATGCAACAAACCTCGATGCCAACTCTGCCCACATATCTACACCAGCGACACCATCACAGGACCTAACCAGATCAGCCACAACATCACTGGTTCATTCACCTGCACATCCACCAATGTAATATACGCCATCATATGCCAGCAATGCCCCTCTGCTATGTACATCGGCCAAACTGGACAGTCTCTACGGAAAAGGATAAATGGACACAAATCAGACATTAGGAATGGCAATATACAAAAACCTGTAGGAGAGCACTTCAACCTCCCTGGCCACACTATAGCAGACCTTAAGGTGGCCATCCTGCAGCAAAAAAACTTCAGGACCAGACTTCAAAGAGAAACTGCTGAGCTTCAGTTCATCTGCAAATTTGACACCATCAGCTCAGGATTGAACAAAGACTGTGAATGGCTTGCCAATTACAGAACCAGTTTCTCCTCTCTTGGTTTTCACACCTCAACTGCTAGAACAGGGCCTCATCCTCCCTGATTGAACTGACCTCGTTATCTCTAGCTTGCTTGCTAGCACACATATATATACCTGCCCCTGGATATTTCCATTACATGCATCTGAGGAAGTGGGTATTCACCCACGAAAGCTCATGCTCCAAAACCTCTGTTAGTCTATAAGGTGCCACAGGATTCTTTGCTGCTTTTACAAGTCAGTTACCCTTTGAAAATGCATTTTCCTGAGGGTTACTCCTAGATACAGTTCATTCCTGTTGTGATGACAGAGACAAGGCATCTGGTGGTGAAAGAGGTTGCATGCTGTTGTTTGCTAAGATGCAAATTGGTCTGTTCCTGCCCCCAAACCTTCCTTGGCAAAGAATGGCCACTTGATAGGGGACTGCCCATCAACTTTGATGACACCTGGCTAGAGGCAACAGCTTGTCCCTTGTCTTTGAGAAACTAGTAAACGCGTTTCAGACCTAATTTCAGCTTGTTTATAACTTTACATATAAAGTTGCTACACCCATTTCTCCATAATATTGTTGAACATCAGGTTATTAATTTTCAAATACCTCAACAAGGCATATTTTGTTTGATGATTATTACAGTAGTATGTAGAGTGTGAATACAGGGGTGCATTCAGTCACAAGCCCCCACCCTGACCACCACCTACTCCCCAGCTCCCAAAGCAACACACACCACCCTGGTATCACCCCCTTCTCACCTCACCTTGGTCCCTGCCCACACTCACACCCCAGTGACCACCCCCTTAGGGTTGTCAGGTGTCTAGTTTTTGACGGGAATGTTCAGTCGAAAAGGGACCCTGGAGGCTCCAGTCAGCACTGTTGACCAGGCTGTTAAAATTCCAGTCAGTGGTGCAGCAACAGTAAGGCAGGCTCCCTGTCTGCCCTGACTCCACGCAGCTTCCAGAAACAGCGGCACGGTTTCTAGGTGTAGGGGCAGCCAGGGGCACCACAGGCTGCCCCCGGCCCAGGCACCAGCTCTGCAGCTCCCATTGGCCAGGGATATTTTGCGCCCTAGGCGAAACTTCCATCTTGCGCCCCCCCCCCCCAATCACATACATTATACACAATACACGGTCACAGAGTAACATGTTATAATTTAGAATTTATGTTTCCGGGCTTTAAGTTTAGCAAATTTAGAAACAAGTTCCTCCAAGTCAATGCTGTGAGCAATGTCATGTTCTATTGACAAGGTAGATAGCCCAGCAAGTCTTTGTTGGAACACTGATGTTCGCATATATGTTTTTATCAACTTGAGCTTCGAGAAGCTTTGCTCACCACTGGCCACAGAAACTGGGAGAGTCAACAGGATGCAAAGAGCAATAACTGTGTTAGGGACACTATCTGTCAGCTTATTTTCCCATATGAAGTTCAATACATCTTGGGGTGATGAACTCCTTTGGACTCGTCTTGCAATAGCTTGCAATTCACTGCACAAGTCAAAGGCATCAATATCTTTGGATTCACCATGTTGCAAAGCTTTCTCCAGATTCAAGCAATGTTCCATAATTTGCTTTGGTGTTTTATTTTGCAAACTGTAAACATCATATATGAAGCCAAATACTGAACTAATTTGCTGCATCAATGTGAATCTTTCTTCAACCGAATGTATTGCTGTGTCAATGACTGCAAAGTAAAAGTTCACTTTGAATTTTTCTTTCGGATCATAAATAGGTTCGTCATCTGCTTCATATGTGAACTGCTTCCTCTTCTTTCTAACACGGATTGGATCTGGTTCAAAAAGTGCCGGTATATCCAACTCTTCCGCAAGTTCACCTGCATCTACCAATGTTTTCTCAAAGGCTGCGTCACTTCTGCGGCCCACAAGAAACTTCTTGGTTTCTCCAAGTTGATTAATGGCATCACATATATCAAATTCTTTTGCCTGAAGTTGTTTGCTAGTTATGTTGATCTCAAACAATATGTCATACCACAAAACAAGAGAAACAAGAAACTTGAAACTAGAAATGGCTTTTGTAAGAGCCGTTGCATCAACTCGTGATGTATTGCCAGATGATCCTGTCAGAGTATTGTCTTCATAGATGTCTACCAGAGCATCACAGATGTCACCAATGAAAGCAGGATGGAAAAGCTCCCCCCACAGAAGACCTAAGACATGATGGCTGGATACATAAACAGACACCTGTTCCTCACAGGCACTACCTCATAACATGCCAATTTTGCTCAGGACAGAACATCATAGAGGAATACTATGCATTCAGTGGTCTCTACACTGGCCAAGCAACAGCATGACAACTAACCTAACCAGTCCATCCAACTTTTTTGACTGCTTCTTGGGCACTGGTGAGGGGTAGTGGTGCCAGACTGAGCCCGGTGATGGGTGCACTACAAATCTACAAACTGAGGCAAGGTGCTGGGCCTAGAGTCCTGCTGAGACTGCTGTCCTGCACCAAGTGGAGCACAGCCTCCATGAGGAGAGAACTCAAATAAATATCATGCTCCTTCTGCATGATTCCCCCAAGCACTCCTTCTGGCAGCTGCTATGGGGGTCACTCACAGGCTTAAGCCTGCCTGTTGCAGGCAAAACACAGCTGCAGGGCTTAAAACTCAGACAGGGCTGCCCAGAGGACTCAGGGGGCCTTGGGCAAAGCAAAATAGGGGGCCTCTTCCATAAAACATTTGCAATACTATAGTAACATGTATTAGGAAATGTAAAAAATAACTAGTGAAATACATTCAAAAATTAATTTGTAATAATTTGAAAATAAACTAAATACATTATTTAAAAACATTTATACATGTATACATTTGCAATTACATAATGGGCAGTTGCTGGGTGATTGTGATAGTTGGTACCAATGGGCTGTCATTGCCTGGGGGTGGTGCTGTTGTTGCCCACGGCTGGGTGGGGAGCTGGCCTCTGGGTTCAGGGGTGCCCAGTTCACAGGGGCTGGGCTCAGGGATGTGGGGAGATAGGGTCAGGGGGGTTTCCAGCTCAGAGGGACTGGGCTCGGAGCTGGGGGTCAGGGCTGTGGGGGGGATGGGGTCGAGGGGGTTTCCAGCTCAGAGGGACTGGGCTTGGAGCTGGGGGTCAGGGCTGTGGGGGGATGAGGTCGAGGGGGTTTCCAGCTTAGAAGGACTAGGCTCGGAGCTGGGGGGTCAGGGCTGTGGGGGGATGGGGTCAGGGGGGTGCCTGGGGGCACTGGGGCAGCTCAGCTCTGCAGGCTGCTGTTCTCTCCAGCCGTCCAGGCACAAGGGGAGCAGGAACAGGGACCAGCTAAGGACCAAGGGGGCAGGAGCACAGGCACCTGAGGCCGACCTGTGGGGAGGCACTTGCTTACCTTGCCCAATGCATGAGCGCTAGGGTCCTCTTTCTTCCTCCGCTCCACCAGACCACTGCTGAGGCTCTTTTCTTCTCCGTGCCCCTCGCTGGGGCTGACGTGGAGGCTGAGCCAGGGGGCAGCCGCGGCTTTCCTCCAGAAGTGAAGCCCTGGTGTTGTGCCGCTGTCGCAGGGCCCCTGCCACATGCCCTAAGCAGAGCTGCGCAGCTCTGCCCAGCCGCCGGCGCCCCCACCGGGCAACGAGAAAAATTGCAGAGGCTGGAGCCCCTGCTCTGGGAGGGAGAGGGATTCTGAGCCTCTGCCTGCAGCTCAGGAATTCCCCTGGGTCAGCGCAGCCGCCCGTCAGCCCAAACCTCTGGGCTGCCGCGACGGCTCCCTGACCCCGGGGGTGCCCTGGGCTGCCGGGCTGCCGCAGTGGCTCCCTGACCCCGGGTGCACCCTGGGCTGCCGGGCTGCCGCCCTGACCCTAGGGGCGCCCTGGACTGCTGGGCTGCCATGGCGGCACGCTGACCCCGGGGGCGCCCTGGGCTGCTGGGGCGGCTCCCTGACCCCGGGGGCGCCCGGGGCTGCCGCGGCTGCGCCCTGACGCGAGGGCGCCCGGGGCTGCCGGGCTGCCGCGGCGGCTCCCTGACCCAGGGGGCGCCCTGGGCTGCCGGGCTGCTGCGGCTGCGCGCTGACCCCAGGGGCGCCCCGGGCTGCCGGCTGCGCCCTGACCCCGGGGGCGCCCCAGGCTGCTGGGCTGCCGCGGCTGCGCGCTGACCCCGGGGGCGCCCTGGGCTGCCGGCTGTAGGTAGCTGCTGCCGCGGGCAGCTCAGACTACCTCTCCAGCAGCAGCTGCTGCAACCATTTAAAAATTTTTTGGGGGGCGCCACTTTTTGGCGCCCTCAAATCTTGGCGCCCTAGGCAACCGCCTAGTTCGCCTAAATGGTTGCACCGGCCCTGTGTATGATGGTTATTACAGTAGTATGTAGAGTGTGAATACAGGGGTGCATTCAGTCACAAGCCCCCACCCTGACCACCACCTACTCCCCAGCTCCCAAAGCAACACACACCACCCTGGTATCACCCCCTTCTCACCCTACCTTGGTCCCTGCCCACACTCACACCCCAGTGACCACCCCCTTAGGGTTGTCAGGTGTCTAGTTTTTGACGGGAATGTTCAGTCGAAAAGGGACCCCTGGAGGCGCTAGTCAGCACTGTTGACCAGGCTGTTAAAATTCCAGTCGGTGGTGCAGCAACAGTAAGGCAGGCTCCCTGTCTGCCCTGGCTCCACGCAGCTTCCAGAAACAGCGGCACGGTTTCTAGGTGTAGGGGCAGCCAGGGGCGCCACAGGCTCTCCCCGGCCCAAGCACCAGCTCTGAAGCTCCCATTGGCCAGGATATGTGGCCAACGGGAACTACAGGGGCAGTACCTGCAGATGGGGGTGCACACACTGTGCAGAGCTGCACCTCTGTGTATGAGGCAGAGGGGGGACATGCCACTGCTTCCGGGAACTGCAAGTAAGTGCCACCCGGAGTCTGAACTCCTGACCCCCTCCCACATCCCAACTCCCTGCGCCAGCCCTAATCCCCCTCCCACCCTCCAAACCCCTCCATCTCAGCCCGGAACACACTCCTGCAAGCGACCAGGGAGCTTTGTGAACTGGGGTTGTTAACAGGGATTTTTGAGAGGGAGTTTGTTAGGGGAGTGGAAAGGGAGCAAGGTACACTTGCCATTCCTTAAAACCTTTAAACTAAACTATAATCAAAACTTCTTGATTTAATCAAAAACCCTATCATTATCCTAGGTAGCAATATGAGAGAATCCAGGTATAAGCCCAGCAGAAGAATGGAGGCTATCCTGTTTATTGCACTCAGTGTAGCATGTATGATTACCTGCCCTGTGGGCAGGTGGCGTATGTGTGCATTCGGTGCAAGTTGCTCCTGGCCCTCAGAGACCGCATACGGGCTTTGGAGACCAGGATGGCGGAACTGGAGGAGCTAAGGGAGGCAGAGAGGTATGTTGATGAGGCTTTCCGGGACACAGTAGATTTGTCTCACCACCAGTCAGACAGCCCCAGCACTGTTAAGGAGGATGAGAGGCTCAGGGAAGTAGAGCAGTCAACGGGAGCAGAGGGAAACCTTCCCATAGTTGGGACCCTCCTTCCAGATGATGTTGGGGTTGCCTCTTGCACTGAGGTTACCTCTCCAAGGGAGGGAACTCCAGTTGCTCATTAGAAACATAGATAGCTGGGTTTGTGATGACCAGGAGAACTGTGTGGTGACTTGCCTGCCTGATGCAAAGGTTGTGGATCTCTCGAGGCATCTAGACAGACTTACATGTAGTGCTGGGGAGGAGCCGGTGGTCGTGGTACATGTAGGTACCAGTGACATAGGGAAGGGTAGGAGAGACGTCCTGGAGGCCAAATTTAAGCTGCTAGGGAAGAGACTGAAATCCAGAACCTGTCTGGTGGCATTCTCAGAAATGCTCCCAGTTCCACGCGCAGGTCCAGGTAGGCAGGCAGAGCTTCAGAGTCTCAATGCGTGGATGAGATGATGGTGTAGACAGGAGGGGTTTAGATTCATTAGGAACTTGGGAAACTTTTGGGATAGGGGAATCTATATAGGAGAGATGAGCTCCACCTAAACCAAAGTGAAACCAGACTGCTGGCACTTAACATTAAAAAAAGTTGCAAAGCTGTTTTTAAACTAAGAGATAGGGGAAAGCCAATTGCTGCAGAGGAGCACGTGGATCGGACAGAGACTTCACTTAGAGGAGAGCCTATTGATAGAGATTCTCTAGGTTTTAGTCAGGAGGAGAGGATGGAAGAGGATAAAGTGTGGGCCAGATCAGACGAGAAACATTCACATAAAAAAAGAATCTGACACATCAGAAAAGGGCAGACAAATAAACAGTGACAAGTTTTTAAAGTGCTTGTATACAAATGCTAGATGTCTAAATAATAAGATGGGTGAACTAGAGTGCCTCGTGTTAAAGGAGGCTATTGATATAACAGGCATCACAGAAATCTGCAGAAGTGGGGACAATCAATGGGACACAATCATTCTGGGGTACAAAATATATTGGAAGGACAGAACAAGTCGTGCGGGGGGGGAAGAAGAGGGGGAGCGGCACTATATGTGAAAGAAAATGTAGAATCAAATGAAGTAAAAATCTCACATGAATCCACAAGTTCCATAGAATCTCTATGGATAGTAATTCCAGGCTCTAATAAGAACAGTAGGGATCTATTATCGACCACCTGACCAGGACAGTGATAGTGACGATGAAATGCTAAGGGAGATTAGAGAGGCTATCAAAATAAATAACTCAATAATAGTGAGGGATTTCAATTATCCCCATTTTAACTGGGTACATGTCACCTCAGAACGAAATGCAGAGAAAACATTTCTCCATAGTTTAAATGACTGCTTCTTGGAGCAGCTGGTACAGGAACCACAAGGGGAGAGGCAATTATCGATTTAGTACTGAGTGAAGCACAGTATCTGGTCCAAGAGGTAACTATAACAGGACCACTTGGAAATAGTGACCATAATATAACAACATTTAACATTCCTGTGGTGGGAAGAACATCTCAACAGCCCAACACTGTGACATTTAATTTCAGAAATGGGAACTATGCAAAAAATGAGGAGGTTAGTTAAACAGAAATTAAAAGGTACAGTGACTAAAGTGAAATCCCTGTAAGCTGCATGGACACTTTTCAAAGACACCCTAATAGAGGCCCAACTTAAACGTATACCCCAAATTAAAAAATACAGTAAAAACTAAAAAGGAGCCATTGTAGCTCAACAACCATGTAAAAGAAGCAGAGAGAGATAAAAAGGCATCTTTTAAAAAGTGGAAGTGAAATCCTAGTGAGGTAAATAGAAAGGAGCATAAACACTGCCAAATTAAGTGTAAAAATGTAATAAGAAAGCCAAAAAGAAGTTTGAAGAACAGCTAGGCAAAAACTCAAAAGTTAATAACAAAATGTTGTTAAGTACATCAGAAGCAGGAAGCCTGCAAAACAACCAGTGGGGCCCCTGGACGATAGAGATACAAAAGGAGCGCTTAAAGACAATAAAGTAATTGCAGAGAAACTAAATTAATTCTTTGCTTCAGTCTTCATAGCTGAGGATGTTAGGGAGATTCCCAAACCTGAGCCGTCCTTTGTAGGAGATAAATCTGAAGAATTGTCACATATTGAAGTGTCACTAGAGGTGGTTTTAGAATTAACTGATAAACTTAACAGTAACAAGTCACCGGAACCAGATGGCATTCACCCAAGGGTTCTGAAAGAACTCAAATGTGAAATTACAGAACTTTTAACTATGGTTTGTAACCTGTCTTAAATCAGCTTCTGTACCCAATGACTGAAAGTTAGCTAACGTAACACCAATATTTAAAAAGGGCTCTAGAGGTGATCCCGGCAATTACAGACCAGTAAACCTAACATCAGTACCAGGCAAATTAGTTGAAACAATAATGGAGAATAAAATTATCAGACACATAGAAGAACATAACTTGTTGGGCAAAAGTCAACATGGTTTCTGCAAAGGGAAATCGTGTCTTACTAATCTATTAGAGTTCTTTGAAGGGGTCAAACAAACATGTGAACAAGGGGGATCCAGTGGACATAGTGTACTTAGATTTCCAGAAAGGATTTCACAAGATCCCTCTGTCACGGTGTTGGGGACGCATTTGGTATAACCCAGGTATTTCTGGAGAATGGAAGGCCATGAGAGCCGATGAAGTCCTCTTGTTCTGAGCCATAGTGCACCAGCTCTGCTTCTGTATCCTCCACCTGCACCTGTAGCCAGACAGAGCACCAAAGCATGGATGCTTTTACCCAGATTCTGGTGTGGGTTTGCAAAGACTGTAACTTGCAATTTCCACTTACTGATATCCAGGCTGGGGGTGGCATCCAATGTGAAAGGTGCCTACTGGTGGAATCTCTCAGGCAGCAGGTGGGAGAGCTACAGGAGGAGGTGGCTAGGCTGAGGAACATCCGTATCCATGAGCAATTCCTGGACAGTATCCATGTGGAGACAGCTGACGTAGCTGTCCCAGTTCACAGGACTACTGACACACCAGTGGAGGAGGAGATGGCTCAGGGTGGACACTGGCAGCTGGTTACTTCTGGCAGCAGGCAGTGCTCCATCCCTGCTGTGAACCCTCCTGCTGTGGTAATAGATAACCTTTATGCTCTTCTTGATACAGGAGAGAAGGAATCACCCCCAACAGTTAAGGAGGGGAAGCCTCGTACCCCTAAGGCTGGGAGGTCTGCTGCCACCGATAATAAGAAACGTAGGGTAGTGGTGGTTGGAGACTCTCTGCTGAGGGGGACGGAGACACCCATCTGTCGCCCTGACCGTTCATCCCGGGAGGTATGCTGCCTGCCAGGGGCCCATATCCGAGATGTTACAGAGGCATTGTCGAGGATTATCCAGCCTTCTGACTACTACCCCATGCTACTCATCCATGTGGGCACAAATGATACTGCAAGGTGTGACACTGAGCAGATCAAGAGTGACTACAGGGCTCTGGGAGTACGGGTTAAGGAGTTTGGAGTGCAGGTGGTATTCTCTTCGATTCTTCCTGTCGAAGGTAGGGGCCCGGGCAGAGACAGATGCATCGTGGAGGTGAATGCCTGGCTGCGAAGATGGTGTCGCCAGGAGGGCTTTGGCTTCCTCGACCACGGGATGCTATTCGAGGAAGGACTGCTAGGCAGAGATGGCCTTCAACTTTTGAGGAGGGGAAAGGCCTTATTTGCGCACAGACTGGCTAACCTAGTAAGGAGGGCTTTAAACTAGGTTCGACGGGGACAGGTGAGCAAACCCCACAGGTAAGTGGGAAACAAGACCTGGGAGATGGGTCGGAAACAGGAGGGAGCATGGGCTATAATGGCAGAAAGAAAGGAGGGTCAGGGCAAAGCTGGGAGGCAAGATCAAACCAGTATCTTTGATGCCTATATACAAATGCAAGAAGTATGCATAATAAGCAAGAAGAACTGGAAGTGCTAATAACTAAATACAACTATGACATTGTTGGCATTACTGAAACTTGGTGGGATAATACACATGACTGGAATGTTGGTGTGGATGGGTATAGTTTGCTCAGGAAGGATAGACAGGGGAAAAAGGGAGGAGGTGTTGCCTTATATATTAAAATGTACACACTTGGACTGAGGTGGAGATGGACATAGGAGATGGAAGTGTTGAGAGTCTCTGGGTTAGGCTAAAATGGGTAAAAAACACGGGTGATGTCGTGCTGGGAGTCTACTACAGGCCACCTAATCAGGTGGAAGAGGTGGATGAGGCTTTTTTCAAACAACTAACAAAATCATCCAAAGCCCAAGATTTGGTGGTGATGAGGGACTTCAACTATCCAGATATATGTTGGGAAAATAACACCACGGGGCACAGACTATCCAATAAGTTCCTGGACTGCATTGCAGACAACTTTTTATTTCAGAAAGTTGAAAAAGTTACTGGGGGGAAGCTGTTCTAGACTTGATTTTAACAAATAGGGAGGAACTCGTTGAGAATTTGAAAGTAGAAGGAAGCTTGGGTGAAAGTGATCATGAAATCATAGAGTTTGCAATTCTAAGGAAGGATAGAAGGGAGTACAGCAAAATAGAGACAATGGATTTCAGGAAGGCGGATTTTGGTAAGCTCAGAGAGCTGATAGGTGAGGTCCCATGGGAATCAAGACTGAGGGGAAAAACAACTGAGGAGAGTTGGCAGTTTTTCAAAGGGACGCTATTAAGGGCCCAAAAGCAAGCTATTCTGATGGTTAGGAAAGATAGAAAATGTGGCAAAAGACCACCTTGGCTTAACCACGAGATCTTGCGTGACCTACAAAATAAAAAGGCATCATATAAAAAATGGAAACTAGGTCAGATTACAAAGGATGAATATAGGCAAATAACACAGGAATGCAGAGGCAAGATTAGAAAGGCAAAGGCACAAAATGAGCTCAAACTAGCTATGGGAATAAAGGGAAACAAGAAGACTTTTTATCAATACATTAGAAGCAAGAGGAAGACCAAGGACAAGGTAGGCCCACTGCTCAGTGAGGAGGAGGAAACAGTAACGGGAAACTTGGAAATGGCAGAGATGCTTAATGACATCTTTGTTTCGGTCTTCACTGAGAAGTCTGAAGGAATGTCCAATATAGTGAATGCTTACGGGAAGAGGGTAGGTTTAGAAGATAAAATAAAAAAAGAGCAAGTAAAAAATCACTTAGAAAAGTTAGATGCCTGCAAGTCACCAGGGCCTGATGAAATGCATCCTAGAATACTCAAGGAGTTAATAGAGGAGGTATCTGAGCCTCTAGCTATTATCTTTGGGAAATCATGGGAGACGGGGGAGATTCCAGAAGACTGGAAAAGGGCAAATATAGTGCCCATCTATAAAAAGGGAAATAAAAACAACCCAGGAAACTACAGACCAGTTAGTTTAACTTCTGTGCCAGGGAAGATAATGGAGCAAGTAATTAAAGAAATCATCTGCAAACACTTGGAAGGTGGTAAGGTGATAGGGAATAGCCAGCATGGATTTGTAAAGAACAAATCGTGTCAAACTAATCTGATAGCATTCTTTGATAGGATAACGAGCCTTGTGGATAACGAACCGCATCTGCTCTAACCCCTCAGACAGAGACCAACACCTACAAAATCTCCACCAAGCATTCTCAAAACTACAATACCCGCACGAGGAAATAAGGAAACAGATCAACAGAGCCAGACATACCCAGAAGCCTCCTACTGCAAGACAAACCCAAGAAAGAAACCAACAGGACTCTACTGGCCATCACATACAGCCCCTAGCTAAAACCCCTCCAACGCATCATCAAGGATCTACAACCCATCCTGGACAATGATCCCACACTTTCACAGGCCTTGGGTGCCAGGCCAGTCCTTGCCCACAGACAACCTGCCAACCTGAAACATATTCTCACCAGTAACTGCACACCGCACCATAATAACTCTAGCTCAGGAACCAATCCATGCAACAAACCTCGATGCCAACTCTGCCCACATATCTACACCAGCGACACCATCACAGGACCTAACCAGATCAGCCACACCATCACTGGTTCACTCACCAGGACATCCACCAATGTAATATACGCCATCATATGCCAGCAATGCCCCTCTGCTATGTACATTGGCCAAACTGAACAGTCTCTACGGAAAAGGATAAATGGACACAAATCAGACATTAGGAATGGCAATATACAAAAACCTGTAGGGAAGCACTTCAACCTCCCTGGCCACACTATTGCAGACCTTAAGGTGGCCATCCTGCAGCAAAAAAACTTCAGGACCAGACTTCAAAGAGAAACTGCTGAGCTTCAGTTCATCTGCAAATTTGACACCATCAGCTCAGGATTGAACAAAGACTGTGAATGGCTTGCCAACTACAGAACCAGTTTCTCCTCTCTTGGTTTTCACACCTCAACTGCTAGAACAGGGCCTCATCCTCCCTGATTGAACTGACCTCGTTATCTCTAGCTTGCTTGCTAGCATATATATACTGCCCCTGGAAATTTCCACCACATGCATCTGAAGAAGTGGGTATTCACCCACGAAAGCTCATGCTCCAAAATGTCTGTTAGTCTATAAGGTGCCACAGGATTCTTTGCTGCTTGTACAGATCCAGACTAACACGGCTACCCCTCTGAGCCTTGTGGATAAGGGAGAAGCGGTGGATGTGATATACCTAGACTTTAGTAAGGCATTTGATACGGTCTCGCATGATATTCTTATAGATAAACTAGGAAAGTACAATTTAGATGGGGCTACTATAAGGTGGGTGCATAACTGGCTGGATAACCGTACTCAGAGAGTAGTTATTAATGGCTCCCAATCCTGCTGGAAAGGTATAACAAGTGGGGTTCTGCAGAGGTCTGTTTTGGGACCGGCTCTGTTCAATATCTTCATCAACGATTTAGATGTTGGCATAGAAAGTACACTTATTAAGTTTGCGGACGATACCAAACTGGGAGGGATTGCAACTGCTTTGGAGGATAGGGTCAAAATTCAAAATGATCGGAACAAATTGGAGAAATGGTCTGAGGTAAACAGGATGAAGTTCAATAAAGATAAATGCAAAGTGCTCCACTTAGGAAGGAACAATCAGTCACACATACAGAATGGGAAGAGACTGTCTAGGAAGGAGTATGGCAGAAAGAGATCTAGGGGTCATAGTAGACCACAAGCTTAATATGAGTCAACAGTGTGATACTGTTGCAAAAAAATCAAACGTGATTCTGGGATGCATTAACAGGTGTGTTGTAAACAAGACACGAGAAGTCATTCTTCCGCTTTACTCTGCGCTGGTTAGGCCTCAACTGGAGTATTGTGCCCAGTTCTGGGCACCGCATTTCAAGAAAGATGTAGAGAAATTGGAGAGGTTCCAGAGAAGAGCAACAAGAATGATTAAAGGTATTGAGAACATGACCTATGAAGGAAGGCTGAAGGAATTGGGTTTGTTTAGTTTGGAAAAGAGAGGTCTGAGAGGGGACATGATAGCAGTTTTCAGGTATCTAAAAGGGTGTCATCAGGAGGAGGGAGAAAGCTTGTTCACCTTAGCCTCCAGTGATAGAACAAGAAGTAATGGGCTTAAACTGCAGCAAGGGAGATTTAGGTTGGACATTAGGAAAAAGTTCCAAACTGTCAGGGTAGTTAAACTCTGGAATAGATTGCCTAGGGAAGTTGTGGAATCTCCATCTCTGGAGATATTTAAGAGTAGGTTAGATAAATGTCTATTAGGGATGGTCTAGACAGCATTTGGTCCTGCCATGAGGGCAGGGGACTGGACTTGATGACCTCTCGAGGTCCCTTCCAGTCCTAGAGTCTATGAGTCTATGAGCTCCTCCATTTTGAGTTTTACTCCTCCATGTTTGACCTCAGGTTGCCCTTGTTGGGAGGGGCTACTCCAACTCCCTCAGTTGCTGGGTAGATTTAACCTTTGGGCAGGAAACTTGACTGCTACTAGGCAGACTTAGCCTTGGGTGGGGACTGTGTGAGTGACAGATCATGTTATAATGTGTATCAGTTTTGGTTCCAGTATAAATAGTTAGGTAAGCTGTTTGTTTCGCTTGCTTGATCTGAGTCCTGCATAGCTCCAGGTGTCTTATTTGAGCTCAAATAAAGTTTGGTTACTTCTCCACTCTGGTGTGTTTAATTGGTTGTGAAGCACACCGGGCAACGGACCCAACCGTTGCCACCCTTGGGCACTCTGTGCCGGCAACAGTTTTTGGCGCCCAACGTGGGGCTCGAGGCAAAATTGTGCCTTGCTCAGACTCCTCCGATGGCCGATGGACGGTGGTCGCGGCCGACACTCAGCCGGCACCGGTGAGTTTACCAGGGGCCTCGGCAGAGATGTGTCAGGCCGATCTCGGAGGACACAACGGTGCAATGCAATCGTATAGTGGAGAAGTAAGAGGGAGTTAGGGTAGATTGGTTTCCCTATGGAAGGTAGACGTCAGTAGAGAACCGGTCCCTCCAGATCGTGGGGTTGTACAACGGTCTTGGTCCGGTCCCCCCTGGACAAAGTAAGACCAGTCTGGTTTATTCCTGATTCTTTTACCATCTGGTGTCCTAGGCTATCTGGAGTGGTTGCCCGATGCTGTGGACGCCCAGTCGTTGTAATAGGTCGGATTTGTTGTCTACTTGTAATTTGGTTGTGACTGGAGCACCAGTCAGTGTTTCTGTAGTGACTGAAAATCCCCTAAGAACTGTAATGCCAGAACCGGTGTCCCCTTTGGCCACTACCATGCAGCCATCTTGTTCAGCCACAGCTCTACTATCTTGTGAGGTTACATATAGTCATCCATCTTGTGAGGGGTTGTGTAGTCAGGATAGGGTGGCCATCTTGGATAGTCAGGACAGGTCAGCCATCTTAGATACAGGCCTATCTCCCCTTGTTACTGAAGCCGCGATTATTAGGCCAGAAATTGAAGCACAGCAAGCTCCTACCAGGCAAGTGTCTACCCAAATACAATCAAATCCTGTAAGTTTAGAATGCCTAGCAAATCTTAAACACCTGACTCATAATTGTCAGGTCCTCTTAAAAACTTTAATCTCTGAGATTGAGTGGAATCAAGTTATTCCCAAGGCAAGGGAGGAGGCACAGTGGAGATATGAAGGGAACCCAGCTAATGTTCCAGACCCCGTAGGAGCGGTCCCCTTAGCAAATCCCCAGTGGAACCCCAAGGACCACTGGGATTATACCTATGCCCTCAGGGAGGAAGAAAAGAAAAAGTGGCAGGCAGAAATGATGTTTGCTACAGTGCAAGCGGGCAGAGGAAGCCTACCGCAGGGCTGCAGCCGAGGCCGGGGGAATGGAAGACTGTGGGCGAAATCGTCCTGGCCCGCAAGAAAGGCGTTTAGGCCGAGATCAGTGTGCCTTATGCCAAAAGGAGGGTGTGACGTTATTGATATAAACTGGGACCATATAGAACATGGGTTGCAACCAAGGTCCTGTAGTGGCACCAAATCCTATGTAAAGGGGGTCATATAAGGTGTCTAAGACCAAGTTATGAGTTACTGGTTATGATTATGCTGTCTGTGTGTGTGCCATAGGTTGCCTACCCCTGCTCTAGACCTTTAATCATTCTTGTTGCTCTTCTGTGGACCCTCTCCAATTTATTCTTTACAAATCCATGCTGGCTATTCCCTATCACCTTACCACCTTCCAAGTGTTTGCAGATGATTTCCTTAATTACTTGCTCCATTATCTTCCCTGGCACGGAAATTAAACTAACTGGTCTGTAGTTTCCTGGGTTGTTTTTATTTCTCTTTTTGTAGATGGGCACTATGTTTGCCCTTTTCCAGTCTTCTGGACTCTCTCCTGTCTCCCATGATTTTCCAAAGATAATAGCTAGAGGCTCAGATACCTCCTCTATTAACTCCTTGAGTATTCTAGGATGCATTTCATCAGGCCCTGGTGACTTGCAGGCATCTAACTTTTCTAAGATTTTTAACTTGTTCTTTTTTTTTAATTTTCTTTTCTAAACCTACCCCCTTCCCATTAGCATTCACTATGTTATGAATTCCTTCAAACTTCTCGGTGAAGACCGAAACAAAAAAGTCATTAAGCATCTCTGCCATTTCCAAGTTTCCTGTTACTGTTTCTCCCTCCTCACTGAGCAGTGGGCCTACCCTGCCTTTGGTCTTCCTCTTGCTTCTAATGTATTGATAAAAAGTCTTCTTGTTTCTCTTTATTCCCGTAGCTAGTTTGAGTTCCTTTTGTGCCTTTGCCTTTCTTAGCTTGCCCCTGCATTCCTGTGTTGTTTGCCTATATTTATCCTTTGTAATCTGTCCTAGATTCCATTTTTTATATGACTCCTTTTTATTTTTTAGATCATGCAAGATCTCGTGGCAAAAGACCAGCTTGGCTTAACCACATTTTCTGTCTTTCCCACCCAGCGGAATATCTTGCTTTTGGGCCCTTAATAGTGTCCCTTTGAAAATCTGCTAACTCTCCTCAGTCATTTTTCCCCTCAGTCTTGATTCCCATGGGACCTTCCCTATCAGCTCCCTGCGCTTACCAAAATCCACCTTCCTGAAATCCATTGTCTCTATTTTGCTGTACTCCCTTCTATCCTTCCTTAGAATTGCAAACTCTATGATTTCATGATCACTTTCACCCAAGCTACCTTCCACTTTCAAATTCTCAACAAGTTCCTCCCTATTTGTTAAAATCAAATCTAGAACAGCTTCCCCCCAGTAGCTTTTTCAACCTTCTGAAATAAAAAGTTGTCTGCAATTCAGTCCAATAACTTATTGGACAGTCTGTGCCCCGCTGTGTTATTTTCCCAACATATATCTGGATAGTTGAAGTCCCCCATCACCACCAGATCTTGGGCTTTGGATGATTTTGTTAGTTGTTTAAAAAGAGCCTCTTCCACCTGGTTAGGTTGCCTGTAGTAGACCCCTAGCATGACATCACCCTTGCTTTTTACCCCTTTTAGCCTAACCCAGAGACTCTCAACAGTTCCGTCTCCTATGTCCATCTCCACCTCAGTCCAAGTGTGTACATTTTTAATATACAAGGCAACACCTCCTCCCTTTTCCCCCTGTCTATCCTTCCTGAGCAAACTATACCCATCCACACCAACATTCCAGTCATGTGTATTATCCCACCAAGTTTCAGTGATGCCAACAATGTCATAGTTGTATTTATTTATTAGCACTTCCAGTTCTTTTTGCTTATTACCCATACTTCTCACATTTGTATATAGGCATCTAAGATCCTGATTTGATCTTGCCTCCCAGTTTTGCCCTGACCCTCCTTTCTCTCTGCCATTATAGCCCACGCTCCCTCCAATTTCTGACCCATCTCCCAGGTCTCCATGTTCTCCACTTACCTGTGGGCTTTGCTCACCTGTTCCCATCTAACCTAGTTTAAAGCCCTCCTCACTAGGTTAGCCAGTCTGTGTCCAAATAGGGTCTTTCTCCTCCTTGAAAGGTGAACGCCATCTCTGCCTAGCTGTCCTTCCTCGAATAGCATCCCATGGTCGAGGAAGCCAAAGCCCTCCTGGCAACACCATCTTCGCAGCCAGGCATTCACCTCCATGATGCATCTGTCTCTGCCCGAGCCCCTACCTTTGACAGGAAGGATGGAAGAGAATACCACCTGTGCTCCAAACTCCTTCACCTGTACTCCCAGAGCTCTGTAGTCACTCTTGATTCGCTCAGTGTCACACCTTGCAATATCATTTGTGCCCACATGGATGAGTAGCATGAGTAGTCAGAGGGCTGGATAATCCTCAACAATGCCTCTGTAATGTCTTGGATATGGGCCCCTGGTAGGCAGCATACTTCTCAAGATGAATTGTCAGGGTGACAGAATGGCACCTCCATCCCCCTGAGAAAACAGCCTCTGACCACCACTACCGTACATTTCCTATTCGCAGTGGTGGCAGCAGACCTCCCAGCCTTAAGGGTACGAGGCTTCTTCTCCTTTACTGTAGGGCTGATTCCTTCTCTCCTGTATCAAGAAGAGCATACCAGTTACCTATTACCACGGTGGGAGGGTTTGAAGCAGGGGTGGAGCACTGCCAGAAGTAACCAGCTGCCAGTGTTCACCCTGAGCCATCTCCTCCTCCACCAGTGGTGTGTCAGCAGTCCAGTGTACTAGGACAGCTATCTCAGCTGTCTCCAAGTGGACACTGTCCAGGAGTTGCTCTTGGATCTGGATGCTCCTCAACCTAGCCACCACCTCCTGTAGCTCTCCCACCTGCTGCCTGGGAGATTCCACCAGCAGGCATTTTTCACATTGGATGGTTCCCCCCAGCCTGGGTATCAGTAAGTGGGAATTGCAGGTCACAGTCCCTGCAAAACCACACCAGGATCTGGGTAGAAGCATCCATGCTCAGGTGCTCTGTCTGGCTACAGGCGCAGGTGTTGCACGTCTTCCTAACCATCATATGCCTCCCTCTGTCAAACTCCCCTGTCTGCACCCCCTGATTGCTCTGCCGCTGGCTTTTAAAGCCTGCTTGCCTAGGTCAGTCCCACCCCCTCATGAGTCACACTGGGGGAGGCCAATCAAAGGCAATCAAGGGAACAAGGTCAGGCACTCAGTCCCAACTGCCACAGTGTTTAAAAGAGAACTAGATAAATTCATGGCAGTTAAGTCCAATAATGGCTATTAGCCAGGATGGGTAAGGAACGGTGTCCCTAGACTCTGTGTGTCAGAGGATGGAGATGGATGGCAGGAGAGAGATCACTTGATCACTGCCTGTTAGGTTCACTCCCTCTGGGGCACCTGGCATTGGCCGCTGTCAGTAGACAGGACACTGGAGGAGAACTGCACTGTGATCATAGAATCATAGACTATTAGGATTGGAAGGGACCTCAGGAGGTCATCTAGTCCAACCCCCTGCTCCAAGCAGGACCAATCCCCAGATTTTTACCCCAGTTCCCTTAATGGCCCCCTCAGGGATTGAACTCACAACCCTGGGTTTAGTAGGCCAATGCTCAAACCCCTGAGCTATCCCTCCCCCCAGATCTCCCAGCTCTGTGCTGCCAGAGGGCCCCAATGCGATGCTGCAGCCTCTACACTTGACAAATAAAACTTGCAGAATTTTGCAGTTTCACATCACTGTGCACAGAATGTTTATTCTTTGGCACATTAAGCGCTGGGCAGTAAAAGTTAAGAGCCTCCCCCCACCCGGCCCCGTCTCCCCTCGGCGCTGGCCAAGGGCGCTGAGCCAGCAGCGAGCGCGGGACCAGCCCACCGCGGGACACAGCTAATACGAAGCGGGTTGTGCCGCGGAGAACCCCGATTTCCCCACCCCCTCAGTGCCTGTCATAGATCAGCCTTTAGCCCCGCCCTTTCCTCCATACGTGACCATAGACGCTGACCAATAGCCTCATCCTGTGACGGACGGCCCCGGGCTTGCCTCTCCATCCGCCTCGGAGGCTGAGCTCTATCATCCTGGGCGGGTCTCTTCTGGGCGCCGCCGGAAGTCGCTCTCTATGGTCTCAGGAAGGTCACTCTGTACAGCGGGACGTTTCTCACTGCCCAGACTCGTCTGCGGGCTGGCGCTCGAGCGAGGGCGCAGGTTGCTTCGCAGCGGCAGGATGGGCCGGCACGGGAGGGGGCGGAGCGCGGCGCGGGACGAGGCGGTGAGTGAGCGCCGGGATCGCGCGGCCTGTGGGAGCCCTGCCCGGGGGGCGCTGCGGGGTCAGCGCTGGTCCGGCCCGGCCCGGCCCGGCCGCGTCGTGCTGGGGGCGCTGCCGAGCCCGTTCGCCAGGGCGGGTCCGTGCAGCGGGCCCATCCCCTCGCCCCCGGAGCTCGAGCCTGGGCGTCTCCGCCTCGCTAGGGGGTGGCGCACAGCGGCAGATCCGCCTGCTCGTAACTGCTGTTGTGCGCTCGGGGCCCCGTCAGGGGTGTCAGGGCAGCGGGGTGATGGGAAGCCGGGTGGGAGCCTGTCATGACAGTGGGGGCCAGGGGCGATGTGTGGGGGCGAGGCCAGAGCTGGAGCCAGCGCCTGTGTGGCCAGAGTCCCGAGACCAGAGCCTGGCTGATGGTGGCCAGAGTACCAGGGCTGGGAGAAACAGCGGGGGTCAGGGGCGATGAGGAGTGTGTGTGTGTGGTGAGCTCAAGGCCAGAACCCGAAGCTTCACAACTGGAGCCTGCTGCCTGCCACCCCAGGTCTGAAGCCCGAAGCCCAAGGAAGGTAATGAACTCACTGGCTACTTGCTTCTCTGGCATTTGTGGCTTCAGGTGGGGAGGTGGCCTTGAGGGAGGATCCACTGCTTTGCCCTGCCTCCCCAGTCACTGCCCAAGAGGCTGTGGGTGCAAGAAAATCTCCCGGTGGCCGCATTTGAGAAATGGTGAGCTAGAGTATAGCACCAATTGGGGAAATCAGTATTTCAAATATTGAGGGTTAAGAACTCTGTCTCAGCTTGGAAATAAACTGTTGCTCCAAAGAGAGTGAAATGTGCATGTGCAGCATGACTTATGTGGTGAAAAATTAACCACACATTGTGTTTGGATCAAAACAGCCTGAGGCCCACTTTATTACAAGCATGCAGGGAGACACAGCCAGCCTAGCTGGTCTGTCTAACAAGGGAACACAGAAGCTTCACATTTAGTCAAACACTTCAATCGTAATATCCTTTTAAACAGAAAAACAGCTCGTTATTAGGAACACAAAAGCAACAAGCTTTCCTGTTTATTATCAGGTTATACTTTTGCTGTTAAGGCTTCTAGCGATTACATTTACATTTCATTTCACAAGACTGGCATTTTTCATTCTTTCTCTTCTCCTGCTCCTTGTACACAGTTATTTTAATTAAAGTTATCTTGGACCTACTCAATTTTCCCTTACAAATACTTCTGGGGAAACTTTGCACCATTACTCATGTGCAGAATTCATGTCCCTGGCAGATTTCTTTGCTTCTCCTCCTGGGCAGTGTAGGCACCTTCGTTTTGATACCTGGAGCACCTGACAGAGATGTAGGGGCTGTGTCACTTGCTATTGCAGTGCACCTGGAGCTGAGGATGCCTGAGCAGGTCCAACTGCTAGTCCTGGCTGTGGGAGGATAGGACTACTTCTTCCCTTGCATGGGCTGCCCCTGGGGCCAGGTCAGAGCTGCCTCCAGAAATCTCCCCTGGTTGCAGGAAGCTCCCTATAGCCCCCTGCCTGCTGACCTCATTGTTCCCCAGCCACTGTATGCATACCCCTACAGAGTCTCATTCCCCTGCATCCATAACCCCCCAACAAGACCCTGTGTATCCAGATCCTCCCCCACATGGACCTCAAACTAAGCCCCGCCACACTTGGATACTGCTGAGCTGAGCCTGCTTGCCCCACACCTGGATTGGAGGGCTATACATATATATGGAGATATACCTATCTCATAGAGCTGGACGGGACTCTGAAAGGTCAAGTCCAGCCCCCTGCTTTCACTAGCAGGCCCAAGTATTGATTTTGCCCCAGATCCCTATGTGGCCTCCTCAAGGATTGAACTCACAACCCTGGGTTTAGCAGGCCAATGCTCAAACCACTGACCTATCCCTCAGGCTGGGTGTGCTTGTGAAAATCTATCCCTCTTGCTCACTCTTGTGATGCCCCTGGCACAGAGAGGCAGGACCCTGAGGTCTTTGTTTCATTGATGGAGCCCAGGCTCTAGGACTCTGCAGGGTGGGAGGGTACCAGAGTTCCAGCTTTAGTCCAAGCCCAGAATTCTGCAGAGCAGCCTGAAACAGCCCTGCAGCCTGAGCCCTATGAGCCCAAGTTGGCTGGCATGGGCCAGCTGCAGTTTTTCTTTGCTTTGTCACCATACCTTTAAAGTCTTCTGTGCTTGACATACATGGAAATATTAGTACATCTCTACCCTGATATAATGCTGTCCTTGGTGTTGTTAGTAGCTACCTGTGTGTAGCTCTGCTCTTGTTCAATGATAACAGTCGGCTGCATGCGTGTTCCCTCTGTGTGCTGTCCCGGCTCTGCACAGATAGCTGACACAGCAAACCCCGAGAGAACCCTCAAAGATCACAGACTCTAGTAAGGTACGAAGGAACCCGAGCCAGGTTTGTTGCCAGACAAAGCACAGTAATAGTTTCCTATAGACTCTACAGGACATACTACAAATATGTGCCCCCTGGCAATGGACACAGCTCAGTCAGTGGTGGGACTTTCCACTGCCCCCTAGGCTGGACAAAGATATGCACTCCGGGATCTACTTTTATACAGTTACAGGACAGATTGTCTTCAACCGAGTCCTCTTAGAGAGAATGAAAGATGCCGTTGATCCACAGCTACGAGATGAACAGGCAGGTTTCCAGCAGAATAGATCATGCACGGACCAGATAGCAACGCTTCGCATCATAGTTGAGCAGTCTATGGAGTGGAACTCCTCGTTGTACATCAACTTTGTTGATTATGAGAAAGCGTTCGATAGTGTGGATCGAGAGACCTTCTGGAAGCTCCTTCGGCACTACAGCATCCCAGCAAAGGTGGTCAACCTGATCAAGAACTCATATGACGGTATACACTGTAGAGTGATCCATGGAGGGCAGCTTACTAACAGCTTCCAGGTGCAAACTGGAGTCAGGCAAGGATGCTTGTTGTCACCACTTCTCTTTCTCCTTGTCATCGATTGGATTATGAAGACATCCACTTACGAGTGTAGGAACGGAATCCAGTGGACGTTGTGGACCCAGCTTGATGACCTGGACTTTGCTGACGACCTTGCACTCCTTTCGCACAGTAAACAGCAGATGCAAGAGAAGACCAACGTAGTGGCAGCCACATCATCACAGGTTGGCCTCAACATTCACAAGGACAAGACCAAGATCCTTAGGATTAACTCCATCAGCAATGACCCAGTCACACTGAATGGAAGCCCCCTGGAAGAAGTGCAGTCCTTCACCTACCTAGGTAGCATCATCGACCAGCAGGGTGGCACAGAAGCAGACATCAAAGTAAGGATTGGTAAGGCAAGAGCAGCCTTCTTACAGCTCAAGAACATCTGGAGCTCCAGAGAGCTGTCTTTGGCAATAAAAATCCGACTGTCAACTCCAATGTGAAATCAGTCCTACTGTATGGAGCTGAAACCTGGAGGACAACCAAAACAACCATCAGGAAGATCCAGACCTTCATTAATAGCTGCCTCAGAAGGATTCTCCAGATCCGCTGGCCAGACACCATCAGTAATATCCACCTCTTGGAGAGGACCTGTCAACTCCCAGCAGAGGAAGAAATCAGAAGGAGAAGGTGGGGTTGGATAGGACATACACTACGTAAGTAGCCAACTAACATCACCAGACAGGCACTGCGGTGGAACCCCCAAGGCAAGCGGAAAAGAGGCCGTCCAAGAAACACCTGGCGACGCAACCTTCAGGCTGATAGCAAAAAAATGGGCTATACCTGGAACCAGCTAGAGCGAATGGCCCAGGATAGAGGACTCTGGAGATCTGTGGTTGGCGGCCCATACCCCGATTGGGGTGACGGGCATGAGTGAGTGAGTGGACAGATTACTCATCCCTCCTGACGTATTGAGGTACAGCCTCTTGGCTCATTAGGGTGCTGTCTCTGCTTTGATCATGTTGTTCCAGATCCAGACATACAGATCTATCCATCATGCTGTCCTGTCTTTAAGATGCACCTGCCTGTTCCTTGTTATGTCTATGGGGTGTCCTTGTATCAGGCTGTCCAGGTGCCATCTTGGCACAAGTGCCTCTTATTAGCCCTTATGTGTGAACACACCTGCTTCTAACAACCCTGTTCTCACTAATTTCTGTGAATGAGGCCTGCCTCTGGCTCACAGCCCAGCTTTTGCTTAGCAGTGCCTGGAAGTACTTTGGTTCAGGCTTTAGGCCTCAGACTAGACCTCTGACACCAGAGTTTATGTTTCAGGGCCTCATCTTACTACACTCAGGAGCCAAAAAATCTTACCGTTTATAGGTGAAACTGCGTTATATTGAACTTGCTTTGATCCGCTGGAGCGCGCAGCCTCGCTCCCCTGGAGCGCTGCTTTACTGCATTGTATCCGAATTTGAGTTATATCAGGTCACATTTTATTGGGGTAGAGGTGTATTACCATCTACTCTGTGGAGCCCTATAGATGTGCTAATATGCTTGTAAGGAATCTATTTGTCAAAAAAATTTTTCTGAATCTTTTGTTGTCTGTATTGTTACAGGCATATTTGCTGATAGGTATTTTGAAATAAATTACCAACATAATTGAAAATGGCATGATTATATTGTGTTGTTTTGACAAAATTTGCAGAATTTTTAATTTCTTGGCTCAGAATTCCCTGAGGAGTAGTGACTGGGGCTCTGATGCAAGCTAGAGGGTTTACAAGAAGTCTGTCAGAGTAATTGGGTGGGCTCAAGGTTACATTCTGTGGTCATGAACTATATGCACATTCTGTGAATTCAATTCCTATCCTTGGCAGTTTTTAGACCAGTGGCTCTCAACTTTTCCAGTTTACTGTACCCCTTCCAGGGGTCTGATTTGTCTTTCATACCCCCAAGTTTCACCTCACTTAAAAACTGCTTGCTTACAAGATCGGACATAACAATACAAAAATGTCACAGCACACTATTATCTAAAAATTGCTTAATTTCTCATTTTTACCATATAATTATAAAATCAATTGGAATATAAATATTGTAGTTACATTTCAGTGTATGGTATATAGAACAGTATAAACAAGTCATTGTATGAAATTGTAGTTTGTACTGAGTTTGCTAGTGCTTTTTATGTAGCCTGTTGTAAAATTAGGCAACTATCTAGATGAGTTAATATACCCCCTGGAAGACCTCTGCGTACCCCTGGTTGAGAACCATTGGCCTGTGGAAACAGTCAGGAGGAAGCAGTGAGGATGAGGTGGGGCCTGTTGAGGCACTTTTTGTTGTCTTGGGTCCTGGGGTAGAGGTCTCTGCAGGGAGGAGGCTGGCTTCTCCTTAGCTGCTAAATCACAGTATAAATATTACATATTTTCCTAGTGTAACTTCATTGATGATGGCAGTGTTCTGCCATCATGGAGTGGGGCAAGAGCTGTGTTCAGGATCCTGAACAAGGTCCTGACTCCCTTTCTAGTACAGCTTTGCAGTCTTTACAGAAGAAGAGAGGAACTCTCTCTGCCTCTGATGCCTGTGGCATAGGTTTACACTGTGGCACAAAGAGTTTATGCATCAGACTTGGACTGCATGTTGGGTCACTGATGCTCTAGTCTCCTGACCTCACACAAGCTGTTGGTGAGTCCCCAAGACTGGTATGGTGGGAAGGGAGAGTGCATCTATGGGTACAGCAGAAGTGTGTAGTCTGTCAGTGCCCTAGTCCTGCTGCCGGGCAGCATGTTTCACGTGGACACTGAGGAAACTCACTGGGCTTGTGAGTCTCCAAGGGATGAATTAACTTGGTTTGTAAAGGAGGAAAGGGCCTGCGCTGCCCTGTTTAGATCCAGCTATTTTCTTATGGCTACTCCTAGGTAGACATCAGCAGACAGAATGTGAGTGAGCAATCCTTCTCCTTGTTCCCTGTTCAGATTCAGGGCACTAATGACAGCAGTATTGTCAGTAAATGCTCCACCGCTGCTCTTGGCTACATCCATGATGGCTTCCTACAGTACTTCGTTACAAAGAGATGCAGACGAGCGCCGCTGATTCATTGGTGAGGAACAGGCTTCAGTTTGTTTGTTTGGTTCTTGCTATCCTTTGGAAGAGGCTACTGTTACTTAGTGGGAGGGGGGATTGCTTTGATTTTTATTTTGTGGGTAGAGCTTCCATTGCTCTGTACTGTCAGTAAATCATAACCTGGCCTTCAGTCTTGGTCATTCTTTTTCTTAATAGAAAGGTACTGTCGTCATTGAGCAGAAAGCTATGCTCAATGTTGAGGTAATTTTTCCTGAGTATTCTAAGATCCATGTGCACAGTGAGATTGTCCTAAACATTACAGTGCAATAACAGGGGCACAAGTATATTTTAGGGTACAGTTTTAGTGTCATTTGGTAATGGAGTTCCTGATTTATAGGCTCCCCCCAAAGATGGGTTTTAAAATTTTCAGATGGTGTAACAGAGTTCCACTCACTGCAGGTGCACCTCCTTATGGCTGGCTTTGAGAATTAGCCCTTGCGCCCATTTCACACCCCTTTCTGTTGCTTGTGCTGTGGCCTCTCTCTCCGGGACTCAGGGTGCTCCTCTTTCATGACTCATCAGTTTGGCCAAGTCACTGTATAGTCCTCCAGTTCTGAGGTAACACAGTCCCACCCGACAAGCTGTCCTTGTTCTGTTTCAGGCAATCTTCTGTTTCAACTCCAGTTTGTTTGCCACTTTTGCAGTGGCTAGTAGGGGAACCTGGGCCCATCTGCTCCTGTAGTTCTAGCCCAGGGACCCTATAACTAGCAACCTAGGTCTGCTAAGTCTCAGACCCGGTTGCTGTTTCCCTGGGCTCTTCCCTGCTCCACCTATTTATCTCTTTGCATATCTGTGGGTTTACCACTGGAGCTTCTGCCCCTCTCTGTGGCTACTTCACCTTCTTAACCACTTGTCAAATTCCCTAGTCCAAGGCAGGATCCAGGGCTTATCCTGTCTGTGGATTTACTCCTTGACCTTGGCCAACTCTCTTTCAGTCTAGTGAGTGACTGCAGAAGTCATCCTGCGCCCTCTCCTTCTCTCACTTCCTGGCATTACACTCCTATCCCTGCTCCTTCCCTCAGCTGGGCTTCATCTGCCATTAAACCTTATCAGTGTCTGCTTCCCCTGCAGCATATAAGGTTAATTGGCCCTTTCTGGCACACATTACCATGCTCAGGGCTCATGTGATGTGGACACCCCATCACAGTTAAACTTTTTTTCCACAGATCTAGGGAAGAAGGCTATTAACTTTCATAAAATCTGTCAATGGATTGTCCCAGTTTAGAAATATTTCAAAACTTGCTGCTCTATAAAACTTTAGCACCACTGCTTAAAGGTTGTTTTGTTAGTAGCTCTTTTACGATTTACTCATTTGAATCCTTAGGGGAACAGACACTGCTCCTTAAATTAAAGGATGAAGAGTTCAAATCCTCCTCTAGGGAGATTTGTGTGATATGAATGTTAGTGCTCTCAGTCTGTCTTTTGCCTGGTGTAGTAGAGGCTTATGTGGGAGGGTCTAGCTGTCAAGATGAAAATGACACCAGAGAGGATGGCAAGGGAGTCTTGGTCAAGATGAATAAGTTCTGTGCCAATAGAGGCCCATTGATTTCCAGCATTATACACAATTGACTGGGTCTGTGCTGGGAGCTGGGAATATGCATGCTTGGTGCAGGCCACAGACATGTAATGCTGAGACTAGGAGATGGGGAGGAGAACACCAGTGGTAATGAATGGGCTATTTCACTTCAGAGGACATCCTGGGCATACTTCCCCACTGCTCAGCTACCAGCTCTGCCCTCCCCTTATCCTCAGGAGGCCTAGAGTGGCCTTATGAAGGAAGGACAGTGGTAGCAGCTGGGCTGTGAGAAGCACATTTACCAAACTGGAGGCAGCAAAGGGGAAAGGAAGCAAGCTCCAAACTGCCTACTCTACTTCAGAGGCCAGAATAGTAGGAATGGGCTATGCATGCTCTTCTGCAGCACAGGGGAATCACAGAGGTGTGAAGTAGAAGAGGTGGGAATAACACCTTTTGGGAAAGGAATGGGTTCTGAACGTAAGGAGTGAGGTTCCCACCAGCTGGGAAGTGTAGTGCTTTTGAGTGAAAGGGGAAATCTGGATACAACAGTTGGATTTTATTTCCTAGGGGTTACTATGTCCGGGCCCGAGCTGTGGATCATTGTGTGCAAGAGTTTCTGCGACAGAGTCAAGGCCACCCCAGGAGACAGGTGAATTCTCTGGGAGAGGAGTGCAGGGGCTGAGCTCCCATTGTGGGTCTGGGAAGACCTCTTTGGTGTCTGTGGTCTGCATTAGGGTGGCATATCCCCTGTGATCCCCTCCCAGGAAGGCACAGATGGGTATATGAGACTGGCACCATTAGTTGCCCACTTTAGTTCTTTGAGCCTGGGCAGAGGAGACAAAATCATTGGGAGAGGGGCACTGTCTATATACACGTTCCTACTACTTTGCCATGCCAGGCTAATGCCCGATGGATGTTGGCATCTACATACTTTGGTGCTTTGTGCCCTGCAAATACCCAGGCTGCTGCTGGAGTTAAATAAAATTTCTCTTTTTTTTTTTTTTTTTTTTTTTTTTTTATATCCCCATGCAGATCCTTTCTTTTGGTGCTGGCTTTGACTCCCTGTATTTCCGCCTCAAGGCTGTGGGTCTTCTGAGTTGCACTGTGGTGTATGAAGTAGATTTCCCAAGTGTAACAAGCCGAAAAGCTGCTCTTATCAAGGGTACAAAGGACCTGGCCATGGTTGTGGGAGGAGTTGGAAGGAGAGAATCAGGTATGACGTTTCTGGCTGCAGCAGGCTAGCCAGAATGCAATTTACCTGTCCTCAGAAGCAGAGTATATAGGTGGAGTATGCACAAGGGATATTGAGAATACACTGGTTGTAAGTTTCCTGGGCCTTTTGCAGACCATTCTTGACATTGTCTCTCTGTGGCCTATTAGTGATGGGAGTCTGTGGCACAGGTTTTCCCAGTCTCCTGCCCAGTGTTCCCTCTAATTTTTCCCACACATGGGTGGAATTAATTTTATGTGCACTAGTATGGAGGTGATGTGTGACACATCACCTCCATACTGGTGCACATAACAAAATTCATGAGGCAGGAGTGGAGCCAAGGGGTTTGGAGTGTGAGAAGGGGCTCAGGGCTGGGGCAGAGGATTGGGGTGGGATGGTGTGGGCTCAGGGGTGGGGCCAGGGATGAGGGGTTTGGAGTGCAGGCTGCCCTGGGGCTGCAGTGGGGAGAGAGGCATCTCTCCCCCGGCAGCAGCAGGTCCAGGCCAGGGCAGGTCCGGGGCTGGGGGAGGGTCGCCTCTCCCTGACACATCCCTAAACATCTGTTCTGCCCTTAATAAGCTGCTGTGCAGCTGCGCAACTTAAAGGGAACTAAACTTATGCCCCCACATGCTGTCAGTGGGGGTGGTGACACTGTTGAGAGTGGGTTGTCTCTTGTGTGGGTGTTCCTGTCGCTGCTGCTGCCAGCATATCAGCAAGAGGTTAGTGTTGTAATGAGGGTATCTTGATTGTTTTCCCCCAGGAGCCATGAGCTTTGCTGTGGAGGATTATAAATTGCTGGGAGTGGATTTATCTGACCTGTCTAAGCTGGAGCAAGCCCTAAAGGAGGCAGGCCTGGACCCTGAGGTTCCCACCATGCTTTTAGCAGAAGTGGTGCTCACTTACATGGAGATCAGCAGGTTGGCTGGCTCACTCTTTTCCCTGTTAGCTAGGTGCCTAAGTGGGTGCAGTGAGGACAGTATTAGTATGTGAAGAGGGTCTGAGAGAGGGAATTCTGATCCTGGAGACCTGTATTTAGAGCCTTTTTGCTGTTCCCTGGGTGAATTGTGGAAGCCACTGGTAGCTACTTAATTGAGCTGCCATGGGGTAAATCCCTTCATTAAGTTGGTAATGTGCAGAACTACATCTCAAATGGGAATGGCTCTGGATCCTGGCAGCTCCTCGAGCTCTCTGGGCAGCTGGGGGAGGGCTCTTGTAGCTTCCCAGCACCAGAGGCATCTCTGCTCAGCATACTTCCCTCCAAACAGAAGAACCACCTCCAGTGGCCCCCTCTGTGGATCTGCAGAAAGGATCCTGGTGTCTGCTCCCATCCCTGCTGGGGCCACAGCCTTCTTAATTTCTCTCCTCTGCGTGTTGCTCTGACAGGTCGGATGCTTTGATCCAGTGGGCAGCTCAGCACTTCTCCTGTGCACAGTTTGTGGTCTATGAGCAGATGCACCCCGAGGACCCCTTTGGTCGCATCATGCAGCAGCACTTCAGCCGGCTGAACTCTGTGTTGCACACCCTAGCCCAGTATCCCAATTGTGAGGCGCAGAGGAGACGCTTTCTCCAGCGGGTAGGTGATTATGGTCCTGGAGCAGGTATGGGGTCTGAGCCATCTGGGAAAGAACATAACTTCAGAAGGCAGGGATGATCCCACTGGGCTTTGTTGTGGGTTGGTCAGAACCAGGCCAGACATAAGATGCGCTACCCTCTCCCGCAGCCACATGGCCTCCTCTCCCCATGCCCAGTCTCTTAGAGCACCTTCCCTTGTCTGACAGCTTTCTCCATGCAGGAGCTAGTATATGCTCATTGTGGTGAAGCTGCATTCCTCAGAGAGTCTCACAAGTTCAGGACGTATTAGCTGAGGTGCAGTGAGTGTCAACTCTGAGCTAGTCATAGCAACATGCTCAGGATGTGAATCCTGCAGCCAGGAGGTATGCCCCCGCCATGGGGACTGAGCTGTCCATGTTCGGGCTAGCCAGTTGTGTGGGAATCTGGTCAGCACTGCCAATATGACTATGTTTTAGGGTTGGGAGCAGGTTGTGAGTCTGTCACTGGGGGAGTGAAGCCCCTGCTGTAAGGGAGTGGAGCGGGTTATGGCTCTGTCCCTGAGGGAACGTGGGTCTCTGTTTTAGGGATGGGCCAAGTGCAGTGTCATTGATATGAATGAGTTCTACGCCAGCTTTATCCCCGAAGATGAGCGACAGAGAGTACAGGTTCTGGAGCCCTTTGATGAATATGAGGTAACTTTACCCTCTTTCTTTCTTATTCCAGGGGCCTGGCTCCAAGGGGCTGTGCACTGTAGCTTCCCTTATGGTCATGGGGCTGGTTGCGCAGGTGCTGCCTGGGATATAGGTGTTACTGGGTAGACAGAAGAGGCCCTGGGAATCTGAGACCCAGTTAATGTGGAGCCCACAGGGAAGCTACCCATGAAACTGAGGCAGACAGCAGATGTTCAGGCCTTTTTAATATGTGTTTCAGTGACTGCCTGCCTCCTGCTCCCACACCTGGCTGCACTCCCCATCCCATGGGCAGAGTCATACCCTATTCCCTAAACTTCCCAGAAGTCAGTGCAGGCGCCAGTGCTGTAGCTTACTTCCTGAGTGGGCCTCAGCCCACTTGGAGACTGAAGCTAGGGCACAAGACCAGACCTAAGGTAAAGTGCCTGGATTACAGCAGTGTGGTCCCTGCACCAGAAACAGGGAAAAGGACAGCTTTCCTTGTGCATTGTTGGCTACTTTGATATCATTTTTAATAGGGTCTGGGAATCTAACAGGTTAACCTTATTTCCATCTGCTGTGGGCCCCTGCAGCCCTTCCCCTACATACCTCCCACCTCCCCCCCCCACTGCTGCAAAGATCTGAGTTTCTCTATTCTGGCTTGCTGCAGGAATGGCACCTGAAGTGTTCACATTACTTTATCCTGGCTGCATCAAAGGGGGAAGAGCTTGCCTGGAGTCCTCTAATCTCCAAGATGCCTGGTAAATATGAACTGACTCTCACTGGCACAGGCTTCTGAAAAAATCCAAGAGTATAGCCTTTCTCCAGAAAGAGCACATGAGATTCTGCCATCTGAGCAGACCTCCCCAGACTTCTGCTAACAATGACTTTGCAATCTGTAGCTGTCATAAATATAGAGAAAAGGGTAGCATAAAATCTCTCTTTGGCAGCCGTACTAAATCACTTTACCTGTAACGAGTTAAGAAGCTCAAATAACCTAGTTGGCACCTGACCAGAAGGACCAATGAGGATAGAAGATACTTTCAGATCTGGGGTGGGAGGAGGATTTGTTTGTGGCTCTCTTCGTTTGTTCCCTCTCCAGATGGAGG
This sequence comes from Gopherus flavomarginatus, assembly GCF_025201925.1. Lineage (NCBI taxonomy): Eukaryota > Metazoa > Chordata > Testudines > Testudinidae > Gopherus > Gopherus flavomarginatus. Next base: position 380,411,443 of record NC_066617.1, read on the forward strand.
GAAAGACCAAGCCGGTACAACATCTCCTGAAAATATACCTAGAATGATCCATCTAAAATCACAGAAATTGAAGGAGGCAAGGAAATGCATTAGGTTATCTTTTGTTTTAACTTGTGAATTTTCCTATGCTACAAAAGTAGTTTTATTCTTGTTTTTGTAACTGTGAAGCTGAGTCCTCTGTTTTAAATCATTTTATTACCCTGTAAAGTTACCTTCCATTCTGATTTTGCAGGTTTGATTCTTTTACTTTTTTCTTCATTCTAAAGTTCTTCTTTTAAGAACCTGATTGATTTTAGTGTCCTGGTCTGTACTCAAATTGCTAAGGCAATCAGTTGTATATTATTCTCAAGCCTCACCAGGAAAGGGGGTGAAGGGGTTTGGGGGGATAGGGATTCCAAGTGACCTGTCCCTGAATTTTTGTGCAGTTCACTTTGGTAGTGGCAGCAATACTGTCCAAGGACCAGGAAAGGAATTTGTGCCTTGTGGAAGTTTTTAACCGAAGCTGGTAGAATATAAGCTCAAGGTGTCTTTCATGCAGGTCCCCACATCTGTACCCCAGAGTTCAGTGCTACTGTCAGGTTTCCCACCACACTCTGAAGTCAGCATTGCACCCTGCGATGTTGGTGTCCTGGCTCAGTGGGACTGAATGGTGAGAACTTTTCATTCCTTCAGGTTGTTGCACTCTCCTAGTTCTGAGTTATTCTGGATGGTGGCTGCAACTCCTCCCTCCCACCGCTTATTTGTGGCATTCTCTAGACTCTATCTCTCTGATTTCCTCACTCCTGCCTTCTCACAAGATGCTTGTCAGGGTTCCTTCCCCACTCTGGGGTACAGATATGGGGACCTGCATGAAAGACCCCCTAAGCTTATTTTTACCAGTGTAGGTTAAAAACTTTTCCAAGGCACAAATTCCACCTTGTCCTTGAACAGCATGCTGCCGCCAACACCAAGTGATTTAGACAAGGAATCATGGAAAGGACCACTTGGAGTCCTATTCCGCCTTAGCTGTATGTTTATAACAGCCCTGTAGGCCATTCTGTTCTTTCTATTATATATAGCAAGCTTGGTCAAACCACGGCTCGTGAGCTGCATGTGGCTCTTTTACTGTTAAAGTGTGGCTCATGGAGCCCCCAGCCCATTTTCTGCCTACCAGACTGGAGGTGCCTCCCGCAGGGCTGAAGGTCTGAGCTTTTCCCACCTTCCCAATCTGGTAGGTGGAGAAATGGCTCTGTGGCCTCCGGGAAATAGTTCAAGAGAATTTAAACCCTGGTGAACCCAATAATGTAAGAGTGAGACCAATAGAAAGAGAAGCTTGCACATGTGCATTATACCAGGAAATTGCATCATTCTGTATTCAGACCTTGGGCTGTGTGGACCTTGTAGGCTCACGATCTGCTTGCATTCTGCAGAATACAGACTGTGTTTACTGTTCATTAGTCGCATTTGAATAGTTCTAGATTTAAGTGTTAACCATATATTTATTTTGTGGATGACAATTGTTAGAGGGCTTTCCCTTCACTCTCCCACTTTCCTGGTTCTTGTCACGCAGACAGCAAGCAGCAAAAGACCAGAAGTCCGAAGTGCAGACAATGCAATGTTTATTCGGATTAATTTCCAGCAAGCATGATTCCAATTTCCAACTCACTTCCTGTTTGACCCCAGTTTATATAGTAATATTCTCAGTTATACCTTAACCAATCATTTTACTGAAATTTAACTAACCAATCCTAACATATTGTAACATAATTGGTTAGAGAATTATACCTCACTACCCTAATTAGCTTACACCTAGCAAAATTAATTATCAGCAGACAAAAACAATTAGAGAACCGGACAGATTCACAATAGAAAATTGGGGGCCATAAAGAGAAAACAATACAGAAATGAAAATTTCACAACCGTTGATAAGTGATTTCTTGCCGGACAGGATGCTATCAAACTAAGTTTTCTTTAACCGTCTTAAGATTTGTTTCTTTTCCTGGTGGTGATGGGCACTATCAGGACAGGATCATCTTCCTAACAGTCCAATATCACCTTATTTCAATGTGCCTGGTTTGGAATGTGAGGATGTGACCATATGCTTCCCAGCTTATGGCTGCCTCCGCTGCTTTGCCTGAGGCCTTGTTCTTAGGCTATCTTGGTGCGAGAAGGCCCTTACACAGGCGAACTTGTGATTTTTTTTTTTTTTGTTTCTTTGTTTTATACCTCTATAACTAGCTAAGTGATAAAAATACACCTAAGTTCTTAAAGTATAGGCCTTTACAGGCTGGCCTGAATATCTGTATTCTAACAACGACATCTTCAAAATTGTAAGAAATGCAAATATGAAGAAGAAAACCGAAGTTTTAAGCTAGAATTGGAGGAAGATTTTGCATTCACTGTTAAAGATGCCAAGTTCCTGTGCCTTATCTGCAATGCATTGTTCGCTCTCTACAAAGCAAGCAACTTGAAATGTCACTATGAAATGAATCACAATAGCTTTTCATTTGAATACCTTGCTGAATCAGAATTAAGGAAAAACAAGCTAACCACATTAAAATTACGGCTAAACAGTTAACAAACACTAGTTTTGGCATTCAGTAAGGAATATAACACAATGACTGAAGGTAATTTTTTTACGAAATGTTTCAGAGTAGCAGCCGTGTTAGTCTGTATCCGCAAAAAGAACAGGAGTACTTGTGGCACCTAAGAGACTAACAAATTTATTTGAGCATAAGCTTTCATGGGCTACAGCCCACTTCTTCGGAAACATAGAATGGAACATATCGTGAGGAGATATATATACACATACAGAGAGCATGAAAAGGTGGGAATTGTCTTACCAACCCCTCTGCCATGTATGTTGGCCAAACCGGACAGTCAGTACGCAAAAGAATAAATGGACGCAAATCAGACAACAGGAATCATAACATTCAAAAACCAGTAGGAGAACACTTTAACCTGTCTGGTCACTCAATAACAGACCTGAAGGTGGTAATTTTGCAACAGAAAGCTTCAAAACCAGACTCCCAACGAGAAACTGCTGAACTTGAATTGATATGCAAATTAGATACAGTCAGCTTAGGCTTGAATAGAGATTGGGAATGGCTGAGCCATTACAAACAGTAAATCTATCTCCCCATGTAAGTATTCTCACACTTCTTATCAAATTGTCTGTACTGGGCTATCTTGATTATCACTTCAAAAGTTTCTTCTCTTACTTACAGGCTTTGGGAGCTCAGCCAAGAATGCAAATGCTTTTTGGAGACTGCGGGGACTGTGGGATAGCTGGAGTCCTCAGTCCCCCCTCCCTCCCTCCATGAGCGTCCATTTGATTCTTTGGCTTTCTGTTACGCTTGTCACGCAGCACTGTGCCGAGTCCCTGCTGTGGCCTCTGTCTGTCATAGCCTGAAGATTTTTTCAAATGCTTTGTCATTTCGTCTTCTGTAACGGAGCTCTGATAGAACAGATTTGTCTCCCCATACAGTGATCAGGTCCAGTATCTCCCGTACGGTCCATGCTGGAGCTCTTTTTGGATTTGGGACTGCATGGCCACCCATGCTGATCACAGCTCCACGCTGGGCAAACAGGAAATGAAATTCAGAAGTTCGTGGGGCTTTTCCTGTCTACCTGGCCAGTGCATCTGAGTTCAGATCGCTTTCCAAAGCGGTCACAATGGTTCACTGTGGGATACCGCCCGTAGGCCAATACCATCGATTTGCGGCCACACTAAATGCGTAGTGTAGACCAGGCCTGAGGTGCCACAAGTACTCCTGTTCTTAGACTCATAGACTCTAGGACTGGAAGGGACCTCGAGAGGTCATTGAGTCCAGTCCCCTGCCCTCATGGCAGGACCAAATTCTTGTTCTATCATTGGAGGCTAAGGTGAACAAGTTTTCTCCCTCCTCCTGATGACACCCTTTTAGATACCTGAAAACTGCTATCATGTCCCCTCTCAGTCTTCTCTTTTCCAAACTAAACAAACCCAATTCCTTCAGCCTTCCTTCATAGATCATGTTCTCAAGACCTTTAATCATTCTTGTTGCTCTTCTCTGGACCCTCTCCAATTTCTCCACATCTTTCTTGAAATGCGGTGCCCAGAACTGGACACAATACTCCAGTTGAGGCCTAACCAGCGCAGAGTAAAGCGGAAGAATGACTTTTCGTGTCTTGTTTACAACACACCTGTTAATGCATCCCAGAATCATGTTTGCTTTTTTTGCAACAGTATCACACTGTTGACTCATATTAAGCTTGTGGTCCACTATGACCCCTAGATCTCTTTCTGCCATACTCCTTCCTAGACAGTCTCTTCCCATTCTGTATGTGTGAAACTGATTGTTCCTTCCTAAGTGGAGCACTTTGCATTTATCTTTATTGAACTTCATCCTGTTTACCTCAGACCATTTCTCCAATTTGTCCAGATCATTTTGAATTTTGACCCTGTCCTCCAAAGCAGTTGCAATCCCTCCCAGTTTGGTATCGTCCGCAAACTTAATAAGCATACTTTCTATGCCAACATCTAAATCGTTGATGAAGATATTGAACAGAACCGGTCCCAAAACAGACCCCTGCGGAACCCCACTTGTTATACCTTTCCAGCAGGATTGGGAGCCATTAACAACTACTCTCTGAGTACGGTTATCCAGCCAGTTATGCACCCACCTTATAGTAGCCCCATCAAAATTGTACTTTCCTAGCTTATCTATAAGAATATCATGCGAGACTGTATCAAATCCCTTACTAAAGTCTAGGTATATCACATCCACCGCTACTCCCTTATCCACAAGGCTCGTTATCCTACCAAAGAACACTATCAGATTAGTTTGACACGATTTGTTCTTTACAAATCCATGCTGGCTATTCCCTATCACCTTACCACCTTCCAAGTGTTTGCAGATGATTTCTTTGATTACCTGCTCCATTATCTTCCCTGGCACAGAAGTTAAACTAACTGGTCTGTAGTTTCCTGGGTTGTTTTTATTTCCCTTTTTATAGATGGGCACTATATTTGCCCCCTTCCAGTCTTCTGGAATCTCCCCCGTCTCCCATGTTTTCCCAAAGATAATAGCTAGAGGCTCAGATACCTCTTCTATTAACTCCTTGAGTATTCTAGGATGCATTTCATCAGGCCCTGGTGACTTGCAGGCATCTAACTTTTCTAAGTGATTTTTTACTTGCTCTTTCCTTTATTTTCTCTTCTAAACCTACTCTCTTCCCGTAAGCATTCACTATACTAGACATTCCTTCAGACTTCTCAGTGAAGACCGAAACAAAGAAGTCATTAAGCATCTCTGCCATTTCCAAGTCTCCCGTTACTGTTTCCCCCTCCTCATTGAGCAGTGGGCCTACCCTGTCCTTAGTCTTCCTCTTGCTTCTAATGTATTGATAAAAAGTCTTCTTGTTTCCCTTTATTCCCATAGCTAGTTTGAGTTCCTTTTGTGCCTTTGCTTTTCTAATCTTGCCTCTGCATTCCTGTGTTATTTGCCTATATTCATCCTTCGTGATCTGACCTAGTTTCCATTTTTTATATGACGCCTTTTTATTTTGTAGGTCACGCAAGATCTCGTGGTTAAGCCAAGGTGGTCTTTTGCCACATTTTCTATCTTTCCTAACCATCGGAATAACTTGCTTTTGGGCCCTTAATAGCGTCCCTTTGAAAAACTGCCAACTTTCCTCAGTTGTTTTTCCCCTCAGTCTTAATTCCCATGGGACCTCACCTATCAGCTCTCTGAGCTTACCAAAATCCGCCTTCCTGAAATCCATTGTCTCTATTTTGCTGTACTCCCTTCTACCCTTCCTTAGAATTGCAAATTCTATGATTTCATGATCACTTTCACCCAAGCTTCCTTCTACTTTCAAATTCTCAACAAGTTCCTCCCTATTTGTTAAAATCAAGTCTAGACAGCTTCCCCCCTAGTAGCTTTTTCAACTTTCTGAAATAAAAAGTTGTCTGCAATGCCGTCTAGGAACTTATTGGATAGTCTGTGCCCCGCGGTGTTATTTTCCCAACATATATCTGGATAGTTGAAGTCCCCCATCACCACCAAATCTTGGGCTTTGGATGATTTTGTTAGTTGTTTGAAAAAAGCCTCATCCACCTCTTCCGCCTGATCAGGTGGCCTGTAGTAGACTCCCAGCACGACATCACCTGTGTTTCTTACTCCTTTTAGCCTAACCCAGAGACTCTCCACCCTTCCGTCTCCTATGTCCATCTCCACCTCAGTCCAAGTGTGTACATTTTTAATATATAAGGCAACACCTCCTCCCTTTTTCCCCTGTCTATCCTTCCAATAATGTCATAGTTGTATTTATTTATTAGCACTTCCAGTTCTTCCTGCTTATTACCCATACTTCTTGCATTTGTATATAGGCATCTAAGATACTGGTTTGATCTTGCCTCCCAGCTTTGCCCTGACCCTCCTTCCTCTCTGCCATTATAGCCCTTGCTCCCTCCTGTTTCCAACCCATCTCCCAGGTCTTGTTCCCCACTTACCTGTGGGGTTTGCTCACCTGTCCCCCTTGAACCTAGTCTAAAGCCCTCCTTACTAGGTTAGCCAGTCTGTGCACAAATAAGGCCTTTCCTCTCTTCGAAAGGTGAACGCCATCTGTTCCTCGCAGTCCTTCCTCAAATAGCATCCCGTGGTCGAGGAAGCCAAAGCCCTCCTGGCGACACCATCTTCGCAGCCAGGCATTCACCTCCACAATGCATCTGTCTCTGCCCGGACCCCTACCTTCAACAGGAAGAATCGAAGAGAATACCACCTGCGCTCCAAACTCCTTAACCCGTACTCCCAGAGCCCTGTAGTCACTCTTGATCTGCTCAGTGTCACACCTTGCAGTATCATTTGTGCCCACATGGATGAGTAGCATGGGGTAGTAGTCAGAAGGCCAGATAATCCTCGACAAAGCCTCTGTAACATCTCGGATACGGGCCCCTGGCAGGCAGCCTCTGTAACATCTCGGATACGGGCCCCTGGCAGGCAGCATACCTCCCGGGATGAACGGTCAGGGCGACAGATGGGTGTCTCCGTCCCCCTCAGCAGAGAGTCTCCAACCACCACTACCCTACGTTTCTTATCAGTGGTGGCAGCAGACCTCCCAGCCTTAGGGGTACGAGGCTTCACCCTCTTAACTGTTGGGGGTGATTTCTTCTCTCCTGTATCAAGAAGAGCATAATGGTTATCTTTTACCACAGCAGGAGGGTTCGCAGCAGTGGTGGAGCACTGCCTGCTGCTAGAAGTAACCAGCTGGCTGTGTCCACCCTGAGCCTCCTCCTCCACTGGTGTGTCAGATACACCCTGAGGCATCTCCTCCTCCAGTGGAGTGTCGGTAGCCCTGTCAACTGGGACAGCACCGTCAGCTGTCTCCACATGGATACTGTCCAGGAATTGCTCATGGATATGGATGTTCCTCAGCCTAGCCACCTCCTCCTGTAGCTTTCCCACCTGCTGCCTGAGAGATTCCACCAATAGGCACCTTTCACATTGGATGCCACCCCCAGCCTGGATATCAGTAAGTGGAAATTGCAAATTACAGTCTTTGCAAACCCACACCAGAATCTGGGTAAAAGCATCCATGCTTTGGTGCTCTGTCTAGCTACAGGCGCAGGTGGAGGAGACAGAAGCAGTGCTGGCACAGGTGTTGCGGGTCTTCCTCACCATTGTAAGCCTCCCTCTTCTTGTTATGGAATATCGCTCGTGCTAAACATCTGTATTGCGATAGAGAATTTAAGAATAATATTGCAGAAATGGTTGCAATTTTAGATGCAAGTAACACACAACTTCAACAACTAATAACGCAAATTTAAATTTCGCACCACACTATGGAGAGCCGTATTTCCCATATCGGGGCTGATGTTATAAACAAGCTGCAAAACAATCTAAAGAATTCTCTAGCATTCAGTCTAGCTGTTGGTAAATCCACAGATATACAACTAGCGATATTTGTTCGCTATGTTTCTGTGGATGTAATTGTGAAAGAAGAAATGTTGAACTTAGTGGCGCTAAAAGAAACAACCTGTGGTATTGACATAAAGAATGCACTTGACAATGCATTTACACATGCCGATGTACCGCTGGATTAAACTCATCAGTATTGCAATGGATGGAGCACTTGCTATGGTGTGGGGGGGAAAGGGAGAAGTAGGCCTTATCATATTCTTGAAAAGCAATCCCAAACTTCTGGAGTTTCTCCCTGTTTGTTGCATCATCCATCATGAACATATCACAGGAAGATACTTCAAGTATGAAAATCTTAGAAATTGTCAATTTCATCCACTCGAATGGGAAGACTCATTGACAGTTAAAAAATTTAATCGAAGAGCTGGATCTTGAAGAGAAACCTAACAAGATCTTTCTACTGTATTATGAGGTGGTTATCAACCAGCAATGTCTTAACTAGGCTTGTGGAACTGTTGGAGCCTATTAATGCTTTCCTAGAAGGAAAGGAAAAGTCCTATCCACATCTGAAAGATGAGCAGTGGATGTAGGATCTGATGTTTTTCACTGATACTATGCAGCATCTGCGCAAACTCAATTTGGCATTCCAAGGGTAGGATAAGATTATTTCTGACCTTACTCAGACAGTCTTCAGCTTCTAGAACAAGGTAAAGCTTCTGCAGAGAGACACAGTGTCAAGATATTTCAACCACTTTCCCCATCTCAAGAGTAGGGTAAACACATTCCCTGAAATTGAAGTAGATGATCACAAACTTGATGAATACATAGGTAAATTACAAGGCCTGCTTGACGATTTTCGGGGCAAGTTTGAGGACTCGCAGAAGTTGACATCCTGCTTAGCCTTTCTTATAAATCCATTCATGCTTGATGTGATCAGCAATGGCTGTCTGATTCCCAAAATCATGGTTACAGAAAGATCTACTGTAGAAATGGAACTATTGGAACTCCAGGAGGAACAGGCTGTCAAGGTGATGCAGACTGTGATTTATACAATCAAGTTCTAGAAGCAAGTGTTCAAAAGGAAATATACTAACTCAAGAAGACTAATGTGCGACTCATTTCAGTTTTTGACACAACATACTGCTATGAATCTCTGTACTCTGTGCTGAAGTTTGTAAAATCAAAACATGTGACCGAGCTCCTCTGCACCACCTTGACAACATATCAACCACATTTCCAAAGACTCACAACCAGGATGGAGACCCACAAGGCCTCTAGCTCTAGCAGTAATTAGCCATGATTCAGTAAGTAAAAAAATGCATGAGTAAAAGGTTGTGCATGTCTTACGGCTCTCAAACTTCTGAAAATTTATATGTGGCTCAGAGGATCAGTAAGTTTGGCCATTCCAGCATACAATTTTTTTTTACAGGACCCTTGCCTCATTCAGTGCATAGGATGAACAGTGCTAGTTGAATGAGCAGCTATTCAGTATTTTGTTTTGTCCCATTGTTCAGTGTATGGCCCCATGCTTTAACTATAGCAGTTTTCAAACCCTGCTCTAAATACAGAATTATTTATTTATTCTTAAGCTTACCAGTTGTACAGGCAACTGAGCCACAGAGAGATTAAGATCAGAAGTATCCACTAATTTTGGGTGCCCAATTTGAGGTACCTAGGGTTTGAGCTATTCTGAGTATTTAGCATTATATAACACTTCATATGTTCAAATCACCCTCTGACTTCATTTGCAGCTGTGAATATGCAGCACTTCTGCAAATCAGACTTGCCTAGCACCACATAGTAACTCTGTGGCAGAGGCAGGGGTAAAATCCATTTCTCCAGGGAAGTGTTAAACTGCCTTAATCATAGCTATTGAATAGGGGTGTAATAACCTTAGTCCCAGATTTGGACCTTAGCGTCCAAAATATGGGGGTTAGCATGAAAACCTCCAAGCTTAGTTACCAGCTTGGACCTGGTACCTGCTGCCACCACCCAAAAAATTAGAGTGTTTTGGGGCACTCTGGTCCCTCTGAAAAACCTTCCCTGGGGACCCCAAGACCCAAATCCCTTGAGTCTCACAACAAAGGGAAATAATCCTTTTTCCCTTCCCCCCTCCAGATGCTCCTGGAGAGATACACAGACACAAGCTCTGTGAATCCAAACAGAGTGAATCTGCCTCTCTGTTCCCAATCCTGGAAACAAAAAGTACTTTCCTATTCCCCCAGAGGGAATGCAACATCAGGCTAGCAATCCAACACACCGATCTCCCCTTGATTTCTTCCTCCCACCAATTCCCTGGTGAGTACAGACTCAATTTCCCTGAAGTAAAGAAAAACTCCAACAGGTCTTAAAAGAAAGCTTTATATAAAAAGAAAGAAAAATAAGTACAAATGTTCTCTCTGTATTAGATGATACAACACAGGGTCAATTGCTTAAAAGAATATTGAATAAACAGCCTTATTCCAAAAGAATACAAATCAAAGCACTTCAGCACTTATATTCATGCAAATACCAAAGAAAAGAAAACCATAGAACTTACTATCTGATCTCTTTGTCCTTACACTTAGAAACAGAAGACTAGAAAGTAGAGCTACTTCTCCAAAGCTCAGAGAAGGCAGGCAGACGGAAAACAAAGACAAAGACACTCAAATCCCTCCACCCAAAGTTGAAAAAATCCGGTTTCCTGATTGGTCCTCTGGTCAGGTGCTTCAGGTGAAAGAGACATTAACCCTTAGCTATCTGTTTATGACAAGGGGACTGCAAACAGGGGAGTTTGAGTGAGTTGTAATATAGCTGCTATGGTTAGGAAGGGCCCCATCACCAGTGCCAATGCTGCTCCTGTCTCCACCACCTGCGCCTTTATCCAGACAGACAACATAACCATGGATGCCTCTACCCAAATCCTGGTGTGGATTAGCAGAGACTGTGGCCTGCAATTCCCCCTCTCAGAAAGCCAGGCTGAGGGGACTATCCAGTGCGAAAGGTGCCTGCTGGTGGAATCTCTCAAGAAGCAGGTGAGAGACTTACAGGAGGAGGTTGCTAAGATGAGGAGCATCTGTGCACACGAGGAATTCCTTGAGAGTATTCACATGGAGACATCCAAGGCTGAGGAAGCTATCCAGTTACTGAGGATTGCTGTCGCACCACCGGAGGAGGAGGATATGGCTCTGTCACAGGGAGGGCAATGGCTGCTGGTTACTTCTGGCAGCAGGCAGTGCTTCACCCCTACTCCCAACCCACCCATCATGGTGATGGAAAACGGATATGCTGCCTTGGCAATGAGTGATGAGGAATTGCCCCCCAGAGGAGGAGAAGCCATGTACCCCCAAGGCTGGGAGGATCACAGCCACCACTCCCAGGAGGAAACGTAGGGTAGTGGTGGTTGATGACCCTCTTCTGAGGGGGACAGAAGCACCCGTCTGTCGCCCTGACATGGCATCGCAGGAGGTATGCTGTCTGCCAGGGGCCTGTATCAGAGATGTTATGGAGGGATTGTCGAGGATCATCTGGCCCTCTGACTACTACTCCATGCTGCTCATCCATGTGGGCACTAATGATACAGTGAGGTATGACCCTCAGCAGATAAGAAATGACTACATGGCTCTGGGAGTAAGGGTGAAGGAATTCGGAGCACAGGTGGTGGTCTTTTCAATCCTTCTGGTCAAGGGTAGGGGTCCAGGCAGAGACAGATGAATCCTGGAGGTATATGCCTGGCTGCAAGGATGTTGTTGCCAGGAGGGCTTTGGTTTCCTTGACTATGGGATGATCTTCCAGGAAGAAGGACCGCTAAGCAGAGATGAGGTCCACCTATTGAGGAAGGGGAAGAGCTTATTTGGATACAGACTGGCTAACCTAGTGAGCAGGGCTTTAAACTAGGTTCAACAGGATCAGGTGACCAAATCCCCCAGGTAAGTCAAGAACATGGAGACCTGGAAGAAGGTTTGGAATTTGGGGGAAGCATGGACTCTTAGAGCAGGGATAAAAGGAGAGACAAGACAGGACTAGTGCGGGAGTGGGATCAAATCAGTATCTTAAATGTCCACATACTAATGAGAGAAGTATGGGGAATACCCAGGAGCAACTCAAAATGCTAGTGAATAAACACAACTATGACATAGTTGGCATCACAGAGATCTGGTGGGATAATATGCATGACTGGAATATTGATATAGAACATTAGTTCTCAAACTTTTGTACTGGTGACCCCTTTCATATAGCGTATCTCTGAGTGCGACCCCCCCTTATAAATTAAAATAACTTTTTTTTTCAAATATATTTAACCCCATTATAAATGCTGGATGCGAAGTGGGGTTTGGGGAGGAGGCTGACAGCTCGCGACCCCTCATGTAATCACTCCTCGACCCCCAGTCTGAGAACCCTGTGTGTGTGTGTGTGTGTGTGTGTATAATATAGCTCAGGAACGACAGGCAGGGAAAAAAGGGAGAAGGTGTTGCCTTATATATTAAATATGTATACACTTGAACTGAGGTTGAAATGGAAATAGGTGACAGACTTGTTGAAAGTCTCTGGGTAAGGGTAAAAAACAAGGGTGATATGGTAGGAGTCTGCTACAGGAAGAAGAGGTGGATGAAGCCTTTTTTTTAAAACAGCAAACAAAATCATCCAAAGTACAGGACTTGATGGTGATGGAGTACTTCAGCTACCGCGACATGTGTTGGGAAAATAACACAGCAGGGCACAGATCATCCACTAAAGTTCTTGGAATGCATTAGAGACATATTTTTGTTTCAGAAGATGGAAGCAAGCTACTAGGGGAGAGGCTGTTCTAGATTTGATTTTGACAAATAGGGAGAAATTGGTTGAGAATCTGAAGGTGGAAGGCAGGTTGTGTGAAAGTTGATCATGAAATAAGAGTTCATGATTCTAAGGAATGGTAGAAGAGTGAACAGCAAACTAAAGACAATGGATTTCAAAAAGGCAGACTTCAGAAAACTCAGGGAATTGGCAGGTAAGATCCCATGGGAAGCAAGTCTAAGGGGAAAAACAACAGAAGACAGTTGGCAGTTTTTCAAAGAGACGTTATTAAGGGCACACAAGGAAACTATCCCACTGCATAGGTTAGATAGGAAGTATGCCAAGAGATCAGCCTGGCTTAGCCAGGAGATCTTCAATGATCTAAAAATCAAAAAAGAGTCCTACAAAAAGTAGAAACTAGGTCAAATTAGAAAGGATGAATATAAACAACACAAGTATGTAGGGACAAAATTAGAAAGACCAAGGCACAAAACAAGATCAAACTAGCTAGAGACATAAAGGGTAACAAGAAACATTCTACAAATACATTAGAAGCAAGAGGAAGACCAAGGACAGAGTAGGCCTGTTACTCAATGGGGGGCGGGGGGGAATAATAACAGAAAATGTGGAAATGGTAGAGGTGCTTAACGACTTCTTTGTTTTGGTTTTCACCAAGAAGGTTGTTGGTGGTTGGATATCTAATGTAGTGAATGACAGTGAAAATGAGATAGGATCAGAAGAGGCTAAAACAGGGACAGAACAAGTCAAAAATTACTTGGACAAATGGGATGCTTTCAAGTCACCAGGACCTGATGAAATGCATCCTTGAATACTCAAGGAGCTGACTGAGGAGATATCTGAGCCATTAGCAATTATCTTTGAGAAGTCATGGAAGATGTGTGAGATTCCAGAAGACTGGAAAATGGCAAATATACTGCCCAGCTATAAAAAGGGAAATAAGGACAACCCAGGGAATTACAGACCAATCAGCTTAACGTCTGTACCTGGAAAGATGATGGGAGCAAATAATTAAGCAGTCAGTTTGCAAACATCTAGATGATAAGGTGATAAGTAACAGTCAGCATGGATTTGTCAAAAACAAAATGTGTCAAACCAACATGATAGCTTTCTTTGACAGGGTAACAAACTTTGTGGATTAGGGGAAGCGGTAGAAGTGGTATATCTTGACTTCAGTAAAACTTTTGATACTGTCTCACATGACCTCATAAACAAACTAGGGAAATGCAACCTAGATGGAACTACTATAAGGTGGGCACAGAACTCCTTGGAAACCCATTCCCGGTACAGGAACTCCTCACTTAACGTAGTTATGTTCCTGAAAAATGCGACTTTAAGCGAAACAATGTTAATCAAATCCAACTTCCCCATAAGAATTAATGTAAATGAGGGTGTTAGGTTCCAGGGAAGTTCTTTTTCCACTCTCTCTCTCTCTCTCTCTCTCTCTCTCTAAGTTTTAAACAAACAATTTAATACTGTACATAGCGATGATAATTGTGAAGCTTGGTTGAGGTGGAGGAGTCAAAAGGTCGGATGTTTCCCAGGGTATGCCTCACTGCTAAATGAACTAGCAATTGACTGAGCCCTGAAGGGTTAATACTCTCAATGTTCTACAAGGCAGCAGGAAAGGAGGGAGGGCAGACAGAGACACACACTGTGTGTGGGAGAAAAAAATGCACATTTCCCCTTTAAGTAGCTCACCCCAGGCTTAAGTACACTGCCTTGTTAATTAAATCAGCTTGCTGAGACAGCAGCTACTGCCTAAAAGCTCCCTCTCTCTGTCATGTGTCCCCCCTGCTCTATGGAAAATAGGGTAAGCTGGGTGCAGGAGCAGGGGGGAGGGGGAGACACCCTGACATTAGCCCCTCTCCCCCCTCCCCCATAAAGCAAGCAGGAGTCTCTGGGAGCAGCTCCAAGGCAGAGGGCAGGAGCAGCACATGGCAGTGGTGGGAGAGACAGCTGCTGCACAGAGAACTTAGGGGAGTGGGGAGCTGCTGGTCCACCCTGGTTCCAACCACCCACCAGCTAGCTGCAGCAGGCTGCTCTTCCTGCAAGCAGTGGACAAAACAGGCGGCTGCCAAATGACATTAGAAGGGAGCATTTCACAACTTTAAACGAGCATGTTCCCTAATTCATCACCAACTTAACATCAAAATGACGTTAACTAGGTTGACTTTAAGTGAGGAGTTCCTGTAGTTAGCATCGATTCGCAGTCATGCTGAAAGGGCATAACAAGTGGGGTCCCACAGGGATCACTGCTGGGTCTGGTTCTTCATCAGTGATTTAGATAGTGGCATAGAGAATACACTTATAAAGTTTGCGGATGACAGGAAGGCCAAAAAAGGCCCCAAAAGAATTTGAGGAACAGTTAGCCAAAGACACAAAATGTAATAGCAATTTTTTTTTAAGTACATCAGAAGCAGGAAGCCTGCTAAACAACCAGTCGGGCCACTGGATGATTGAGATGCTAAAGGAGCACTCAAGGATGATAGGGCCATTGCGGAGAAACTAAATGAATTTTTTGCATCGGTTTTCACGGCTGAGGATGTGAGGGAGATTCCCAAACCTGAGCCATTCTTTTTAGGTGAGAGATCTGAGGAACTGTCCCAGATTGAGGTATCATTAGAGGAGGTTTTGGAACAATTTGATAAATTAAACAGCAGTAAGTCATCAGGACCAGATGGTATTCGCCCAAAAGTTCTGAAGAAACTCAAATGTGAAATTGCAGGACTACTAACTGTAGTCTGTAATCTATCATTTAAATCAACTTGTGTAACAGATGATTGGAGGATAGCTAATGGGATACCAATTTTTAAAATAGGCTCCAGAGGTGATCTCATCAATTATAGGCCTGTAAGCCTGACTTCAGTACCGGGCAAACTGTTTCTTTGAAACTATAATAAAGAACAATATTGTCAGACATACAGATTAACATAATTTGTTGAGGAAGAGTCAACTTGGTTTTAGTAAAGGGAAATCATGCCTCACCAATTTACTAGAATTCTTTGAGGTGGTCAACAAATACGTGGACCAAAGGGATCAAGTGGATATAGTGTACTTAGATTTTCAGAAAGCCTGTGACAAAGTCCCTCACCAAAAGCTCTGAAGCAGAGTAAGCTGCCACAGGATAAGAGGGAAGGTGCTGTCATGGATTGGTAACTGGTTAAAAGGATAGGTATAAATAGAGTGGAGAGAGGTAAATAGTGGTGTCCCCCAGGGGTCTGTACAGGGCCCAGTCCTAATCAATATATTCCTTAATGAACTAGAAAAAGGGGTAAACAGTGAGGTGCCAAAACTTGCAGATATACTTCTACCTCAATATAACGCTGTCCTCAGGAGCCAAAAAATCTTAACCGTGTTATAGGTGAAACTGCGTTATATCAAAATTGCTTTGATCCGCCAGAGTGCGCAGCCGCGTCCCCCTGGAATACTGCCTTACCGCATTATATCTGAATTCGTGTTATATCGGATCACTTTATAGCAAGGTAGAGGTGTAATACAAAATTACTAAAGATAAGACCCAGGCAGACTGAGAAGAGCTACAAAAGGATCTCTCAAAACTGGGTGACTGGGCAATAAAATGGCAGATGAAATTGTATGTTGATAAATGCAATGTAATACACATTGGAAAGCATAATCTCAACTATACATATAAAATGATGGGGTCTAAATTAGCTGTTACCACTCAAGAAAAAGATCTTGGAGTCATTGGGGATAGTTCTCTGAAAACATCCGCTGAATGTGTAGCGGCAGTCCAAAAAGTGAACAGAATACTAGGAATAATTAAAAAAGGGATAGATAATGGGACAGAAAATATCATGTTGCCTGTATATAAATCCATGGTACACCAACATCTTAAATACTGTGTGCAGATGTGGTTGCTCCATCTCAGAAAGATATATTGGACTTGGAAAAGGTACAGAAAAGGGCAATAAAAAATGATTTGGGGGAGAGGGATAGCTCAGTTGTTTGAGCATTGGCCTGCTAAACCCAGGGTTGTGAGTTCAATCATTTAGGGGGCATTTAGGGATTTTGGGATTTAATTGGGGATTGGTCCTGCTTTGAGCAGGGGGTTGGACTAGATGAGCTCCTTTCCAACCCTGATATTCTATGATTAGAGGTGTGGAATAGCTTCCATATGAGGAGAAATTAATAAGACTGGGACTTTTCAGCTTGGAAAAGAGATGGCTGAGGGGAGATATGATTTTATAGACCTCAATCGTGACTGGTGTAGAGAAAGTATATAAGGAAGTGTTGTTTACTACCTCTCATACCAGAAGGGCTAGGGAATAACCTAATGAAATTAATAGGCAGCAGGTTTAAAAGAAACAAAAGGAAGTATTTCTTCACACAGTGCACAGTCAACCTGTGGAACTCCTTGCCAGAGGGTGTTGTGAAGACCAAAACAGAGTTCGAAAAAGAACTAGATAAATTCATGGAGGATAGACCTGTCAATGGTTATTAGCCAGGATGGGTAAGGAATGGTGTCACTAGCCTCTGTTTGCCAGACACTAGGAATGAGTGAGTGACCAGGGATGGATCACTTGATGATTACCTGTTCTGTTTGTTCCCTCTGGGGCACCTGGCACTTGCCGCTGTTGGAAGACAGGATACTGGGGTAGATGGACCTTTGGTCTGGCCCAGTAGGGCCATTCTTATGTACCAAGCTTGAAGGGGTTGCAAGTGCTTTGGGGGATAGGATTAAAATTCAAAATGATCTGGAGAAATGGTCTGAAGTAAATAGGATGAAATGCAATAAGGACAAATGCAAAGTACTCCACTTAGGAAGGAACAGTCAGTTGCACACATACAAAATAGGAAATGACTGCCTAGGAAGGAGCACTGTGGAAAGGGAGCTGGGGATCATAGTGAATCACAAGCTAAATATGAGTAACAGCATAACGCTGTTGCAAAAAAAGCAAAAATCATTCTAGGATGTATTAGGAGTGTTGTAAGCAAGACACGAGAAGTAATTCTTCCACTCTATTCCACGCTGATTAGGCCTCAACTGGAGTATTGTGTCCAGTTCTGGGTGCCACATTTCAGGAAAGATGTGAACTAATTGGAAAGAGTCCAGAGAAGAGTGACAAAAATGATTCTAGGTCTAGAAAACATGACTTATGAGGGAAGATTGAAAAAATTGGGGTGGTTTAGTCTGGAAAAAGAAGATTGAGAGGGGACATAAGTTTTCAAGTATGTAACAGGTTGTTACAAGGAGGAGAGAGAGAAATTGTTTTTCTTAACCTCTGAGGATAGGACAAGAAGCAATGGGCTTAAATTGCAGCAAGGGCAGTTTAAGTTGGGTATTACGAAAAACTTCCTAACCATCGGTGGTTAAGCACTGTAGTAAATTGTCTAGGGAGTTTGTGAAATCTCCATCATTGGAGATTTTTAAGAGCAGGTTAGACAAACACCTGCCAGGAATGGTCTAGATAATACTTATACATGCCACGAGTGCAGGGGACTGGACTAGATGACCTTGCAAGGTCCCTTCCAGTTCTATGATTCTGTGACACCATCCTTTCTTCTTGCAGTTCCCTGTTTCATTCACCACACATTTTCCAACTTTTGCAATAACTAAGATAGGGTTCTTCATATCACATCCTCTTTTACGACACAACACTGATACATCCTGTGAACTGAATGAGGATTTCTGGCAGGAGATGGGCTCAAACCTCCTAGAAGGACAGGAGTTTAAGAACATAAGAATGGCCACAGTGGGTCAGTGACTGGTGCCAGATTAATCAGAGAGAGTGAACAGAACAGGGCAGTTTATCAAGTGATCCGTCCCTGTTGTCCATTACAGCTTCCAACAGTCAGAGGTTTAGAGACACCCAAAGCATGGGTTTGGGTCCCTGACTATCTTGGCTAATAGTCATTGATGGCCCTATCCTCCATGAATTTATCTAATTCTGTTTGGCCTTCACAACATCCACTGGCAACGTGTTCCACAGAGTGACTGTGTGTTGTGTTAAGTAGTACTTCCTTTTGTTTGTTTTAACATAAATGTGTATAGTGGCTGTGACATTGCACTGTATATGATTTTATGAAAGTATGCTGATGAGTGTGAATATAATGTAACTAAAATATGATTCATGCAAAAGGTCTCTTAAGGTATCATTACAAAGCTTATCTACTGAGTGCGGTCATCCTATTTGTATAAATGTATCAGTCTTGTATCTGAAACTAGAAATATGAAATATAACTCTGGGGGCCTATTGTAATTATGCAAAGTGTGGGCCATTAATGGTGGTTTGGAATCTTGATGGCTCCCCTTAACCAGGACAATTGACTGTAGATGACTCTGTTTTACTTGTAAGTCTTCCTGTATACGTGTGTGCTGGCAAGTGGGTAATGAAGTCTTGCAGTGACATGTAATCATGTCACCTGAACTGGAATCTATCTTTAACC
Source organism: Gopherus flavomarginatus (assembly GCF_025201925.1). NCBI lineage: Eukaryota > Metazoa > Chordata > Testudines > Testudinidae > Gopherus > Gopherus flavomarginatus. The sequence continues at coordinate 380,430,507 of NC_066617.1, forward strand.
TGGTGCTTTTCCATTGAAAAGGAGGAGTGGGAACCCAGAGGGGGACAAAGGATTCCTGCCATATGAAAAAGATATATCATAGAATATCAGGGTTGGAAGGGACCTCAGGAGGGAAAATTCCCAGACAGTGGTTTGTTTTTTTTTTTTTACACCCCAGTTCCCTAAATGGCCCCCTCAAGGACTGAGCTTACAACCCTGAGTTTAGCAGGCCAGTTCTCAAACCACTGAGCTATCCCTCCCCAAAGTGAGTAGAACAGAACAAAGGGGGCTGCAATCATGAGAAATTCCCTAGTTACCACCAGAGCTGGAACAAGGATGTACCAGGGAGGGATTGTGTCCAGACTAGGAAGGCATCCAGTCTGTGAAAGAAACTTATTGAAACATCTCTGAGGGTGAAATTTTATCTGTATTCAGTTTTCTTACTGTGTTAGGCATAGACTGGCATGTTTTGTTTTGTTTTATTTTGCTGGTAATTCACTTTGTTCTGTCTGTTACTACTTGGAACCATTTAAATCCTACTTTCTGTATTTAATAAAATCCCTTTTTACTTATTAATTAACTCAGAGTATGTATTAATACTTTGGGGGGGGCAAACAGCTGTGCATCTGTCTCTATCAACATTATAGAGGGCGAACAATTTATGAGTTTACCCTGTATAAGCTTTCTACAGGATAAAACAGATTTATTTGGGGTTTGGACCGCATTGGGAGTTGAGCAGCTGAGTATTAAAGACAGGAACACTTCTTAAACTGCTTTCAGTTTAAGCCAACAGCTATTAGGGGATGTGGTTCAGACCGTGGGTCGGTGTTGGAGCAGACTGGCTCAACAAGACAGGGTGCTTGAGTCCCAAGCTAACAGGGAAAGCACATCAGTTGGCAGCCCCAAGGGGGTTTCTGTGATGCAACCCATCACAGTGGCATTATGAATGGTTCCTAACACAGTTAGCTTTTTTGCCTGCTGCTGCATATTGAACAGATGTTTTCAGATAACTGTTCACGATGATGCCAACATCTTTCTTCAGTTGCAACAGCTCGTTTAGACCCATCCTTTTGTATGTGTAGTTGGGATTATGTTTTCCAATGTGCATTACTTTGTATATATCAACACTGAATTTCATCTACCACTTTCTTGCCCAGTCACTCAGTTTTGTGAGATCCTTTTGTAACTCTTCAGTCTGCTTTGAACTTAACTATCTGCAAAATTTTTGTATCCTCTAAAAAGGACAAAGCATCCCAGATTCCAGTTCCCATGAGGTGCGGTTAGGGAGTGGGGCTCAGAACTCCAGAACCTGGCTCTCATGAGGGGGACATGGGGAGTCAGATCCTCCTGGATTGGCAGGATCCCTCCAGATATCTCAGATCACAGTGTGCACATACACAGGTGCAGGCCTCAGTCACCCCGAGAGAGCAGGAACCCCCAGATCTCGGCTAATATCAAGGGATAGGGAAAAGGGCACAGATTCCCTAATCTACACACACACACACACACGGGGTGTAGGGCTGACAGGCACCTCTGTCCCCTTTTCACCCAGTCCCAGTTCTCCTCCTGCCCCCTTTTCACCCAGTCCCACTACCACTCATCCCCATTTATCCCTTTCCCCTTGATGCTGCTCCCAAACTCCTGTCGCTTCTATTTTCCCTGCTCTTCCACCCCCTAAAATGCCCTTTCCTGCCAGCAAGTATTTGCATATCTATTTTTTTGTTTTTTTCAGACAACTTTAATTACTAGCCCCAAAATTAAAAAAAACACACCCCTCCAACCCTGACAGAAAAAGATTTTAGCAATATACCTTCCAACCTTTTTCTAAATTTCTGCACAAAGTAGAACTCATAAGAACAGAACATAACGGACTAGGGACCAAATGGCTAGGAAGCAGTTCTGCTGAAAAGGACCTAGGGGTTACAGTGGATGAAAAGCTGGATATAAGTCAACAGTGTGCCCTTTTTGCCAAGAAGGCTAACAGCATTTTGGGCTGTATAAGTAGGGGTATTCCCAGCAGATCGAGGGATGTGATCATTCCCCTCTATTCGACATTGGTGAGGCCTCATCTGGAGTACTGTGTCCAGTTTTGGGCCCCACACTGCAAGAAGGATGTGGAAAAATTGGAAAGAGTCCAACAGAGGGCAACAAAAATGATTAGGGGGCTGGAGCACATGACTTATGAGGAGAGGCTGAGGGACCCGGGACTGTTTAGTCTGCAGAAGAGAAGAATGAGGGGGGATTTGATAGCTGCTTTCAGCTACCTGAAAGGGGGTTCCAAAGACGATTGATCTAGACTGTTTTCAGTGGTACCAGATGACAGAACAACACTAACAGGGGCTTGGGCCGAGCGCTTCACACTGCACACAGCCACTGGGGAGCTGCGTACAGCCACTGTGCTGCGCCGAACTGACCGGGCCGAGTACATCTTCACTGTGACAGCCAGTGACCAGGGCATGGAGCCCCACAGTACAGCAGCCACTGTCCGCATCCAGGTACATGCCCTCCCAAACCTGCCCTCCAGGGCTGTCATCTGCATCCACGTACATGGGCCCCCCAGACCCGCCTCCTCAGGGCTATCATCCGCATCCAGGTACAAGGACCCCCCAAAGGCACCACCCCCCATGACCATCATCTGCATGCAGGTACCTGGGCCCCCCAAACCCACCCCCCAGGGCTATCATCCACACCCAGGTACATGGGCCCCCCTAACTTCTGCCTCCTTCCCCATGCCCACCATCTGCATCCAAGCTCATGAGCCCTCCAAGTCCCACCCCTTACCCCACAGCCATCATCTGCATCTAGGTACAGGGACCTGTCACACTCTGGGGTACAAATCCAGACCAATGAGGGACTGTGTCACCACCTCCCCTGTAACCCTGGGCAGCTCACAAAGATTTGGTGTTGTAGTTCCCACACAAGCAGCCTAGCAGCATGCAGGTCACATCCAGATGAGTGTCTGTGTGCTAGACAGCCCTGGTTCAGCAGCTCTGACCCCAGCAGACTGTTTACAGTCCTGCTGCTTCACGCTAACTTCCACCAGCCTTGGTTACAATCAACAAGGTGACCCCAACACACTCCCAGCCCCGAATTTCCCCAAAGGTGTGTGCTCTGCAACATCCAGCCCTCTCCTGGACAGTTGAGAGACATATGTGTTTATGGAGGGGATGGTATGATGGGATAGCCTAATTTTGGCAATTGATCTTTGATTATCAGCAGGTAAGTATGCCCAGTGGTCTGTGATGGGATGTTAGATGGGGTGGGATCTGAGTTATTACAGAGAATTCTTTCCTGAGTGCTGGCTGGTGAGTCTTGCCCACATGCTCAGGGTTTAACTGATCACTATATTTGGAGTTGAGAAGGAATTTTCCTCCAGGGCAGATTGGCCGAGGCCCTGGAGGTTTTTCGCCTTTCTCTGCAGCATAGGGCACGGGTCACTTCCTGGAGGATTCTCTGCAGCTTGAGGTCTTCAGACCACAATTGGAGGACTTCAATAATTCAGACATAGGTTGAGGGTTTGTTACAGGAGTGAGTAGTGAGATTCTGTGGCCTGCATTGTGCAGGAGGTCAGACTAGATGATCGTAATGGTCCCTTCTGACCTTAAAGTCTATGAGTAATGGTCTCAATTTGCAGTGGGGGAGGTTTAGGTTGGATATTAGGAAAAACTTTTTCATTAGGAGGGTGGCGAAGCACTGGAATGGGTTCCCTAGGGAGGTGGTGGAATCTCCTTCCTTAGAGGTTTTTAAGGTCAGGCTTGACAAAGCCCTGGCTGAGATGATTTAGTTGGGAATTGGTCCTGCTTTGAGCAGGGGTTTTGGACTGGATGACCTCCTGAGGTTCCTTCCAACCCTGATACTCTATGATAAGAATGGCAGTACTGCGTCAGACCAAAGGTCAATTTGGCCTAGTATCCTGTCTGCCAACAGTAGCCAATGCCAGGTGCCCCAGAGGGAATGAAGCAACAGGCAATGATCAAGTGATCTCTCTCCTGCCATCCATCTCCACCCTCTGACAAACAGAGGCTAGGGGCACCCTTCCTTACCCATCCTGGCTAATATCCATTAACGGACTTAACCTCCATGAATTTATCCAGTTCTCTTTTAAGCCCTGTTATAGTCCTAGCCTTCACAACCTCTTCAGGTAAGGCGTTCCACAAGTTGACTGTGTGCTGTGTGAGGAAGAACTTCCTTCCTTTTATTTGTTTTAAACCTGCTGACCGTTAATTTCATTTGGTGGCCCCATGTTCTTATATTATGGGAACAAGTAAATAACTTTTCCTTATTTACTTTCTCTATATCACTTGTGATTTTATATACCTCTATCATATCCCCCCTTAGTCTTTTTTCTAAACTGAAAAGTCCTAGCCTAGTGGGGGGGGATATGCTTGCTCTTCATAAATATATCAGAAGGATTAATATTCGGGAGGGAGAGGAATTATTTAAGCTTAGCACCAATGTAGACACAAGAACAAATGGGTATAAACTGGACACTAGGAAGTTTAGACTTGAAATTAGATGAAGGTTTCTAACCATTAGAGGAGTGAAGTTCTGGAACAGCCTTCCAAGGGGAGTAGTGGGGGCAAAAGACATATCTGGCTTTAAGACTAAGCTTGATAAGTTTATGGAAGGGATGATATGATGGGATAGCTTAATTTTGGCAATTGATCTTTGATTATCAGCCGGTAAGTATGCCTAGTGGTCTGTGATGGGATGTTAGATGGGATGGGATCTGAGTTACTGCAGAGAGTTCTTTCCTGAGTGCTGGTTGGTGAGCCTTGCCCACATGCTCAGGGTTTAGCTGATCGCCATATTTGGGGTTGGGAAGGAATTTTCCTCCCGGGGCAAATTGGCAGAGGCCGTGGAGGTTTTTCGCCTTCCTCTGCAGCGTGGGGCACGGGTCACTTGCTGGAGGATTCTCTGCAGCTTGAGGTCTTCAAACCACAATTTGAAGACTTCAGTAACTCAGACATAGGTTAGGGGTTTGTTATAGAAGTGGATGGGTGAGATTCTGTGGCCTGTATTGTGCAGGAGGTCAGACTAGATGATCGTAATGGTCCCTTCTGACCTTAAAGTCTATGAGTCTATGAACCTGCTTACGTGGCAGATAAACTGGCCCAGCCCACCAGGGTACTTACCCTGGCGAACCACGTGCCAGATGTTGCAGACCCCTGTTATACAGGATAAACTCATAAATTGTTCACGCTCTATAACACTGATAGACAGATATGCACAGTTGTATGCTCCCTGAGGTATTAATACACACTCTGAGTTAATAAGTAAAAAGTGATTTTATTAAATACAGAAAGTAGGATTTAAGTGGCTCCAAGTGGTAGCAGACAGAACAAAGTAAGTCACCAAGCAAAATAAAATAAAATGCGCAAATCTATGTCTAATTAAAGTGAATACAGATAATCTCACCCTCAGAGCTGCTTCAGTAAGTTTTTTCCTCAGACTGTACCCCTTCTAGGCCTGGGCACAATTCTTTCCCGTGGTACAGCTCGTGTTCCAGCTCAGGTGGTAGCTAGGGGATTCTTCATGATGGCGCCTCTCTTTTTTTGTTCTGTTCCACCCATTCATATATCTTTTGCATAAGGCAGGAATCCTTTGTCCCTGTCTGAGTTCCCACCCCCTCCTTCTCAATGGAAAGAAACCAGGTTAAATATGGATTCCAGTTCAGGTGACATGATCACATGTCACTGCAAGACTTCATTGCCCACTTGCTAGCACACACATCTACAGGAAGACTTCCAGGTAAAACAGCCATCTGCAGTCAATTGTCCTGGTTCATGGGAGTCATCAAGATTCCAAACCACCATTAATGGCCCACACTTTGCATAATTACAATAGGCCCTCAGAGTTATATTTGTAGTTTCAGATACAAGAGTGGTACATTTATACAAATAGGATGATCACACACAGTAGATTATAAGCTTTGTAATGATACCTTACAAGAGACTTTCTGCATGAAGCATATTCCAGTTACATTATATTCACTTGTTAGCATATATTTTATAAAACCGTATAGACTGCAGCGTCAGGAGCTGCTAACAGGGAGTTTTGCAAGGGAGTTTGGAAGGGGAGTAGGAAGGGAAGGGGGGGTCCCTTGTCGGTCTCATCTGTGACCCATTGGTCCCTTGAACCCATAACCTGAGCCACATCGAAAACCTTTCTGTTCACAGCAAAGAGGAGCGGACAGAGAGCTGTAGACAGGAATTTGAGACTTTGACAGAGGGAGGCTTAAAATGGTGAGGAGGACCCGTAACACCTGTGCCAGCACTGCTTCTGTCTCCTCCACCTGCGCCTGTAGCCAGACAGAGCACCAAAGCATGGATGCTTTTACCCAGATTCTGGTGTGGGCTTGCAAAGACTGTAATTTGCAATTTCCACTTACTGATATCCAGGCTGGGGGTGGCATCCAATGTGAAAGGTGCCTACTGGTGGAATCTCTCAGGCAGCAGGTGGGAGAGCTACAGGAGGAGGTGGCCTGGCTGAGGAACATCTATGTCCATGAGCAATTCCTGGACAGTATCCATGTGGAGACAGCTGATGGTGCTGTCCCAGTTGACGGGACTACTGACACTGCAGTGGAAGAGGAGATGCCTCAGGGTGTACCTGACACACCAGTGGAGGAGGAGGCTCAGGGTGGACACAGCCAGCTGATTACTTCTAGCAGCGGGCAGTGCTCCACCACTGCTGCGAACCCTCCTGTTGTGGTAAAAGATACAGGAGAGAAGAAATCACCCCCAACAGTTAAGGGGGTGAAGCCTCGTACCCCTAAGGCTGGGAGGTCTGCTGCCAGCACTGATAAGAAACGTAGGGTAGTGGTGGTTGGAGACTCTCTGCTGAGGGGGACGGAGACACCCATCTGTCGCCCTGACCGTTCATCCCGGGAGGTATGCTGCCTGCCAGGGGCCCGTATCCGAGACGTTACAGAGGCTTTGTCGAGGATTATCCGGCCTTCTGACTACTATCCCATGCTACTCATCCATGTGGGCACAAATGATACTGCGAGGTGTGATGCTGAGCAGATCAAGAGTGACTACAGGGCTCTGGGAGTATGGGTTAAGGAGTTTGGAGCGCAGGTGGTATTCTCTTCGATTCTTCCTGTTGAAGGTAGGGGTCCGGGCAGAGACAGATGCATTGTGGAGGTGAATGCCTGGCTGCGAAGATGGTGTCGCCAGGAGGGCTTTGGCTTCCTCGACCACGGGATGCTACTTGAGGAAGGACTGCTAGGAACAGATGGCGTTCACCTTTCGAAGAGAGGAAAGGCCTTATTCGCGCACAGACTGGCTAACCTGGTAAGGAGGGCTTTAAACTAGGTTCGACGGGGACAGGTGAGCAAAGCCCACAGGAAAGTGGGGAACAAGACCTGGGAGATGGGTTGGAAGCAGGAGGGAGCACAGGCTATAATGGCAGAGAGGAAGGAGGGTCAGGGCAAAGCTGGGAGGCAAAATCAAACCAGTATCTTAGATGCCTTTATACAAATGCAAGAAGTATGGGTAATAAGCAGGAAGAACTGGAAGTGCTAATAAACAAATACAACTATGACATTATTGGCATTACTGAAACTTGGTGGGATAATACACACGACTGGAATGTTGGTGTGGATGGGTATAGTTTGCTCAGGAAGGATAGACAGGGGAAAAAGGGAGGAGGTGTTGCCTTATATATTAAAAATGTACACACTTGGACTGAGGTGGAGATGGACATAGGAGACGGAAGGGTGGAGAGTCTCTGGGTTAGGCTAAAAGGGGTAAAAAAACACAGGTGATGTCGTGCTGGGAGTCTACTACAGGCCACCTAATCAGGCGGAAGAGGTGGATGAGGCTTTTTTCAAACAACTAACAAAATCATCCAAAGCCCAAGATTTGGTGGTGATGGGGGACTTCAACTATCCAGATATATGTTGGGACAATAACACCGCGGGGCACAGACTATCCAATAAGTTCCTGGACTGCATTGCAGACAACTTTTTATTTCAGAAAGTTGAAAAAGCTACTAGGGGGGAAGTTGTTCTAGACTTGATTTTAACAAATAGGGAGGAACTTGTTGAGAATTTGAAAGTAGAAGGAAGCTTGGGTGAAAGTGATCATGAAATCATAGAATTTGCAATTCTAAGTAAGGGTAGAAGGGAGTGCAGCAGAATAGAGACAATGGATTTCAGGAAGGCGGATTTTGGTAAGCTCAGAGAGCTGATAGGCAAGGTCCCATGGGAATTAAGACTGAGGGGAAAAACAACTGAGGAAAGTTGGCAGTTTTTCAAAGGGATGCTATTAAGGGCCCAAAAGCAAGTTATTCCAATGGTTAGGAAAGATAGAAAATGTGGCAAAAGACCACCTTGGCTTACCCTTGAGATCTTGCGTGACCTACAAAATAAAAAGGCGTCATATAAAAAATGGAAACTAGGGCAGATCACGAAGGATGAATATAGGCAAATAACACAGGAATGCAGAGGCAAGATTAGAAAAGCAAAGGCACAAAATGAACTCAAACTAGCTATGGGAATAAAGGGAAACAAGAAGACTTTTTATCAATACATTCGAAGCAAGAGGAAGACTAAGGACAGGGTAGGCCCACTGCTCAATGAGGAGGGGGTAACAGTAACAGGAGACTTGGAAATGGCAGAGATGCTTAATGACTTCTTTGTTTCGGTCTTCACTGAGAAGTCTGAAGGAATGTCTAGTATAGTGAATGCTTACGGGAAGAGGGTAGATTTAGAAGAGAAAATAAGCAAAGAGCAAGTAAAAAATCACTTAGAAAAGTTAGATGCCTGCAAGTCACCAGGGCCTGATGAAATGCATCCTAGAATACTCAAGGAGTTAATAGAAGAGGTATCTGAGCCTCTAGCTATTATCTTTGGGAAATCATGGGAGACGGGGGAGATTCCAGAAGACTGGAAGGAGGCAAATATAGTGCCCATCTATAAAAAGGGAAATAAAAACAACCCAGGAAACTACAGACCAGTTAGTTTAACTTCTGTGCCAGGGAAGATAATGGAGCAGGTAATCAAAGAAATCATCTGCAAACACTTGGAAGGTGGTAAGGTGATAGGGAATAGCCAGCATGGATTTGTAAAGAACAAATCATGTCAAACTAATCTGATAACATTCTTTGATAGGATAACGAGCCTTGTGGATAAGGGAGAAGCGGTGGATGTGATATATCTAGACTTCAGTAAGGCATTTGATACAGTCTCGCATGATATTCTTATAGATAAGCTAGGAAAGTACAATTTAGATGGGGCTACTATAAGGTGGGTGCATAACTGGCTGGATAACCGTACTCAGAGAGTAGTTGTTAATGGCTCCCAATCCTGCTGGAAAGGTATAACAAGTGGGGTTCCACAGGGTTCTGTTTTGGGACCGGTTCTGTTCAATATCTTCATCAACGATTTAGATGTTGGCATAGAAAGTACGCTTATTAAGTTTGCAGATGATACCAAACTGGGAGGGATTGCAACTGCTTTGGAGGACAGGGTCAAAATTCAAAATGATCTGGACAAGTTGGAGAAATGGTCTGAGGTAAACAGGATGAAGTTCAATAAAGATAAATGCAAAGTGCTCCACTTAGGAAGGAACAATCAGTTTCACACATACAGAATGGGAGGAGACTGTCTAGGAAGGAGTATGGCAGAAAGAGATCTAGGGGTCATAGTGGACCACAAGCTTAATATGAGTCAACAGTGTGATACTGTTGCAAAAAAAGCAAACGTGATTCTGGGATGCATTAACAGGTGTGTTGTAAACAAGACACGAGAAGTCATTCTTCCGCTTTACTCTGCGCTGGTTAGGCCCCAACTGGAGTATTGTGTCCAGTTCTGGGCACCGCATTTCAAGAAAGATGTGGAGAAATTGGAGAGGGTCCAGAGAAGAGCAACAAGAATGATTAAAGGTCTTGAGAACATGACCTATGAAGGAAGGCTGAAGGAATTGGGTTTGTTTAGTTTGGAAAAGAGAAGACTGAGAGGGGACATGATAGCAGTTTTCAGGTATCTAAAAGGGTGTCATCAGGAGGAGGGAGAAAACTTGTTCACCTTAGCCTCCAATGATAGAACAAGAAGCAATGGGCTTAAACTGCAGCAAGGGAGATTTAGGTTGGACATTAGGAAAAAGTTCCTAACTGTCAGGGTAGTTAAACACTGGAATAGATTGCCTAGGGAAGTTGTGGAATCTCCATCTCTGGAGATATTTAAGAGTAGGTTAGATAAATGTCTATCAGGGATGGTCTAGACAGTATTTGGTCCTGCCATGAGGGCAGGGGACTGGACTCGATGACCTCTCGAGGTCCCTTCCAGTCCTAGAGTCTATGAGTCTATGAGTCACAATGGGGTGTCTTCCCGACACATACAGTATGGCATTGCTGTGTGTACAGCATCAGTTCTGTTTCCAAACTTTTGCTAATTCATAAATTTAGAGGGCAGAAGGGGGGCATTGGATCATCTGATCTGACCTCCTGTATAACACAGGCCAGAAAATTTCAACCAGTTACTCCTGTATCAAGCACAAAAACCTTTTGTTTGGCTAAAGCAACATCCAGAAAGGGGCTAATCTGAGTTCGAAGATCACAAGAGATGCAGAAAGAACAGGAGTACTTGTGGCACCTTAGAGACTAACAAATTTATTTGAGCATAAGTTTTTGTGGGCTACAGCTCACTTCATCGGATGCTGAGACTGGAACATACAGCAAGGAGATATTTATATATACAGAGAACATGAAAAGGTGGAAGTAGCCATACCAACTGTAAGAGGCCTATGAATTGAGATGAGCTATCATCAGCAGGAGGAAAAAAAACTTTTGAAGTGATAATCGAGATGACCCATAGAAGGTGTGAGGATACTTAACATGGGGAAATAGATTCAATTAGTGTAATGGCCCAACCATTCCCAGTCTCTGTTCAAACCTAAGTTAATTGTATCTAATATGCATATTAATTCAAGTTTAGCAGTCTCTCTTTGGAGTCTGTTTTTGAAGTTTTTTTTGTTGTAAAATTGCCACCTTCAAGACTGTCACTTGAGGTTAGAGAGGTTGAAGTGTTCTCCCATTGGTTTTTGAATGTTATGATTCTTGATGTCAGATTTGTGTCCATTTATTCTTTTGCGTAGAGACTGTCCAGTTTGGCCAATGCATATGGCAGAGGGACATTGCTGGCACATGATGGCATATATCTCATTGGTAGATGTGCAGCTGAACTTGCCCCTGATGGCGTGACTGATGTCATTAGGTCCTATGACGGTGTCACTTGAATAGATATGTGGACAGAATTGGCATCAGGTTTTGTTGCAAGGATAGGGTCCTGGGTTAGTGGTTATGTTGTGTGGTGTGCGGTTGCTGGTGAGTGTTTGCTTCAGGTTAGGGGGCTGTCTGTAAGCGAGGCCTGGTCTGTCTCCCAAGATCTGTGAGAGTTAGGGTTAGGGTTACAATCGCATTTGCTCCAGTCCTTCAGACAGAGACAAACACCTATAGGATCTCTATCAAGCATTCTTAAAACTACAGTACCCACCTGCTGAAGTGAAAAAACAGATTGGCAGAGCGAGAAGGGTACCCAGAAGTCACCTACTACAGGACAGGCCCAACAAAGAAAATAACAGAACGCCACTAGCCATCACCCTCAGCCCCCAACTAAAACCTCTCCAGTGCATTATCAAAGATCTACAGCCTATCCTGAAAGATGATCCCTCACTCTCACAGATCTTGGGATAATGTAGACGCAATTTGACGGTATTGGCCTCCGGGAGCTATCCCAGAGTGCTCCATTGTGACCGCTCTGGATAGCTCTCTCAACTCTGATGCACTGGCCAAGTAGACAGGAAAAGGCCCGCGAACTTTTGAATTTCATTTCCTGTTTGGCCAGTGTGTTTGCAGAGCTCATTCAGAGCTCATCAGCATGATGTGCACATTGCCTGGCCTGTACTTTTTGAGAAGTCTATGACCATGACCCTATTGTCACCGCGCTGCTGGTGCCTCCTCGCCTGGTTTTGCGTGAAACAATTGTCTGCCGTTGCTCTGACGGAGGGTGGGGTGACTGGCGACATGGCTTACAGGAAATTAAAATCAACAAAAGGGGTGGCTTTGCATCAAGGAGAAACACAAACAACTGTCACACAGAATGGTCCCCTCAAGGATTGAACTCAATACTCTGGGTTTAGCAGGCTGTTGATTTCACAAACAAATCAGGTCAATTTCTTGTTTTGATCCATCTATCTTTTACATCTTAGGCTGCAGCAGATGGTGCAGTATGACTGCAAGCCATCGTCATCTCCTGGGTGCTCAGCAGAAGATGGGAATGACCTGGCTGAGTTACTCCCATGTCTGTCCAGATGCCCCTGACCGATCTCACCGAGGTCGGCTAAAAGAGCACCCAGGAATATGACGATGGCTACCAATCGTAATGCACCGTCTGCTGCCAAAAGACAATGAGCTGCTGCTGTGTAGCAATGCAGACCCACGTCTGCCAGCTCCCAGGAGACGTACGGTGACAGTGAGCTGAGTGGGCTCCATGCTTGCCGTGGTATGGCATCTGCTCAGGTAACCCAGGAAAAAAGGCGCAAAACGATTGTCGTCTGTTGCTTTCACGGAGGGAGGGAGGGATGGGGGGCCTGATGACATGTACCCAGAACCAGCAACAACACTGTTTTTGCCCCATCAGGCATTGGGATCTCAACCCAGAATCCCAAAGGGTAGCGGAGACTGCAGGAACTGTGGGTTGGCTACTCACAGCTACACACAGTGCAACGCTCCGGAAGTTGACGCTAGCCTTGGGACTGTGGACGCAGTCCAACAACTTAATGCACTTAGAGCATTTTGAGTGGGGACACACACAACCAACTGTATACAAATGATTTCTAAAAAACCGACTTCTATAAATTCGACCTAATTTTGTAGTGTAGACATACCCTAAGGTGCCACAGGTAGTCCTGTTCATTTTGCGGATACAGACTAACACGACTGCTACTCTGAAAAGAGATGCAGAATCCACCGTCCCCTTGGCAGTTTGTTTCGATGGCTGATGACCCTCACCATTAAAAATATTGTCTTATTTCTATTTGAATTGCCTCGTATCAGCTTCCAGTAATTGGTTCGCGTTTTGTCTTTCTCTGCTAGAATGAGGAGCCCTTTAGTACCTGCTATTTTCCCCTCCTGAAGGTATTTACACACTATAATCAAGCCCACCTCTCATTCTCTTTGATAAGTGAAAGAATTTAAGCTCTCTCACTTTTTTCTGGTTAGAGGGTAATCTCTGTTCTTGTGTGTGTCATGTCTGGGCACTACTGCAAACAAACCCCTATGCCTCAGTCTGATTCTCTTTGGATTGCAGCTTTCTCTGCTGATGACCCTCCCAGAGTTGCTGGTAGCATCTCTGCATCAGTGTGCTCAATCGCTGGCCTGAGGCGGTATGGCCACCACTCTGTACTTATCAAACCACATGTGGTCCTCACTACTGGAGGCTTCGGAGAGCAGGGTGGACGACACTGCCGCCTGAGAGATTTCCATGTCCTAATCAGACACGAGGACAACTGGCGTGTTAGAAGTGTGAAAATGGAAAAGTCTGGTAACACTTGGGGTACGTTTTCCCCCTAGGGTGGAGCACACACAGAGATCTCTAATATTAATGGGGTAACCCTGGAGGGGAAGGAGGAGATTCATACTGTACTATCAGTGCTCAGCACTGAAGGGTAGAGGGGATTGAAGCCTTTGGTCTGGTAACCCTCAGTCTTCCTGTAGAGGTACCAATCTGAATCTTGGTGTTCTCTCTCTTCAGATGGACGGTTGTTCCATACTGTGACGTGTGTTTCTGGGAGCCAGGCCCTGGCAGTGGGTGGGCGAATGTCCCCAACGAATGCAGATTTGGGGATCCTTTGGCTAAGGTTTCCTGAATCCATGACAGCCTCAGATCCAGATTGTGTTGTGGTGGAACTTGTGAGCCCACAGCCTGCTGAGGACCTAGCCTTATCGCGCTGGAGACATACTACAACTGAAGTGATGTGCCAAGGTAAAAGGGCCCAAAAGAGAATTTCCTCAGTCAGTGGGGGAAGAATGTTTAGTTATGACAGGGAGGGGCCACTTAGGGATCTGGGGCAAAAATCAGTACTTGGTCCTGCTAGTGAAGGCAGGGGGCTGTACTGTATGACCTTTCAAGGTCCCTTCCAGTCCTAGGAGATAGGTAAATCTCCTATTATTATTATTATTTATTGTTATAACCAAAAGCCCAGTAGGATTTTGAAAGGACAGGTTTTTTTTGTTTTTTTTTTTTGGCTGCTTGAAAGCCAAAAAGGTTTTTGTTTATTTGAGAGCAGCTAGAGATTTTTTTCTCTCTTTGCCTGGAAGCAGAGGTGTTAGGTTATTTTAACAAAGGGATTTTTTTTTTTAAACTGTGAGCAGCTGGAGATTTTTTTATCTGCCTGAGGGCAAGATAGTTAACTTCCTGCAAGGGAATTCACAAGCAAGGTTTTTTTTTTCTAGCTCCGGTAAGCTAGGCAAGCAGGAGTTAGGATGGCGAAACGCAATGTCCAACAAAACTAGAATTAGCTAAATTCGAAGCTGAGAAAAGAATAAAAAAACATAATAGACAGATGGTCAGGGAAGAAGCTGCCCATGAGAGAGCTATGAAGGCAGAGGAACTTGCCCACAAGAGGGCTGTGGAGGCCCAGAGGGCAGCCCAGAAGCATAAACTGAAGTTAGAAAGGGCCAGGGCTAAGCAGAATATACCAGACAACCGTAGCAATCCTTCACCAAGTACCGCGTCCCATCCCAGAAAGTTCCCCACCTACAAAGGAGGCGATGATACAGAGGCCATCTTAAAAAATTTCAAAAGGGCCTGCCTTGAATACAGCCTCTCTACAGAATAGTATATGGTGGAGCTGAGACCGCAGCTCAGTAGACCCTTAGCAGAGGTGACAACTAAAATGCCTACAAAACATCCAAATAGCTACAAACTTTTTAAAAACAAGGCCAGGATTAGAATGGGGCTAACACCTGAGCAGTGAAAACCAGACATGGCATTTTCCTGACACGCCTACCACATTGTAAAAAATTGGGATGCCTAAATATCAGGAGCAAGCGTTAAATCTCTGGAAAATCTGCCTTTCCTAATGCAAATGAAGCAGTTCTTAGAGGGTGTTCCTGAGAAATAGAAGGTATATCCTAAATGGGAAGTCCAAAACTGTAATCAAGCGGGGAAAATTGAAACCAAATGGGTGGAGGTGGTAGAAAAGAAGGTGGTAGTAGCAGTTGAAGCAAATATCAGAAGGAGTAACCTAAAACAAAACCCTACCACTAGGGGCAGCCCAAGGCCCCACCTACATCCCAAGGAAAACCCCAAACTCCTTATCGTCCCACCACACCAGTCTCCAGCAACCCACCTCGCCCCAGTGGCCAGTCAGCTGGGCAATGTTTTAAATGTACTAAGCTGGGGCATATAAAGGCCAACTGCCCCAAGAACCCCAACAAATTGCAGTTCATTACACCAGAATTGACACCAAAGGTCCCCCGGCCCAAATGCCTCCCAAGTACCCTCAGAGCGAAGGGAAACTGTGAGTATGGGTGGGAAGAAGGTTATCGCATGGAGGGATACTAGAGCACAAGTGTCAACTCTCCATCAATCCTTAGTAAACCCCAAATTCATCAACTCAGAGGCCCCGGTAACGATTCAACCCTTCATGTCAAACTCTTTAAACTTGTGTAGAGCCAAGTTGCCTGTCCAGTACAAGGGCTGGTCAGGAATGTGGACTTTTGCAGTCTATGATAATTATTCCATTCCCATGCTGCTGGGGGAAGACTTGGACAACCATGTGAAGCTAGCCAAAAAGGTGGGAATGGTCACCTGCGGCCAGGCTAAGCAAGCCTTCACACCTAGCTCTGTTCCTGAGCCTCCTGCAAGGGCCCAGCTTGTGTTGCCAGAGACCCATACTAAGGTGGTGGAACCGAACCCCATGCCCATGTTTGTGGCAGCAGTAGTGGATCCAGTCCCAAAGACCCAGACAGAGCCAGTCCCAAAACCAGAACTGGAGCAACCAGCACCAAAACCATTGCCAGCACTGAATCCAGCGCTTGCAACCCCGTCTACAACTCCAATGCCAGAGGGCACTAGCAAGCCTGCACTGGCAGCAGCAAATAACCCTACGCAAGAGGCTCAGCAGGAGCCTAAAATACAACATAGTGTGCCAGCAAAGAGCGGTTTACAGTCAACAAAAATAGCCCCATCATCCTACATCACTTCAAGAGGGACCAAGCCCAAGTCCACAATTCAATGAGAAACTGATGTCTCCAACATCAAGGAAACAGTTCCAGGCCAAGCAGGAAGCAGATAACAGCCTCCAGGGAGTTTAGGCGGCAGCACGAAGCAACCCACTGCCTCTCAGCTCTTCTAACCCATCCTGATTTGTTGTAAAAAAGAGAACTTTTTTATATAAGAAAACTCTTTCTGGTGGACATCAGGAAGACTGGCATTCTCAAGGACAGTTGGTAGTTCCAACTAAGTACCGGGTAGAGCTCTTAAGCTTAGCCCACGATCATCCTAGTGGCCGTGCTGGGGTGAGCAGGACCAAAGACCTTTTGGGGAAGTCATTCCACTGGGAGGGAATGGGCAAGGATGTTTCTACTTATGTCCGGTCTTCTGAGGTGTGCCAAAAAGTGGAAAAAAAACAAGACCAAGTCAAAGCCCCTCTCCAGCCACTCCCCATAATTGAGGTTCCATTTCAGCAAGTAGCTGTAAATATTCTGGGTCCTTTTCCAAAAAAAGACACCCAGAGGAAAGCAATAAATAATGACTTTCATGAATTTTGCCACCCGATGGCCGGAAGCGGTAGCTTGAAGCAACACCAGGGCTATAAGTGTGTGCCAGGCATTAACAAACATTTTTGCCAGGGTAGGTTGGCCCTCCAATATCCTTACAGATTCAGAAACTAATTTCCTGGCAGGGACCATGAAAAGCCTGTGGGAAGCTCATGGGGTGAACCATTTGGTTGCCATCCCTTATCACCATCAAACAAATGGCCTGGTGAAGAGGTTTAATGAAACTTTGGGAGCCATAATACGTAAATTCGTAAATGAACACTCCAATAATTGGGACCTAGTGTTGCAGCAGTTGCTTTTTGCCTACAGGACTGTACCACATCCCAGTTTAGGGTTTTCACCATTTAAACTTGTGTATGGCCGCAAGGTTAAGGGGCCATTACAGTTGTTGAAGCAGGAATGGGAAGAGTTTACGCCTTCTCCAGGAACTAACATTCTGAACTTTGTAAGCAACCTACAAAACACCCTCTGAAACTCTTTAGCCCTTGCTAAAAAAAACCCTAAAAAATGCTCAAAAAGAGCAAAAGACCTGGTATAAAAAACATGCCAGAGAGTGTTCCTTCAAAGTGGGGAACCAAGTCTTGGTCTTAAAGGCACTCCAGGCCCATAAAATGAAATCGTCGTGGAAAGGGCCATTCACGGTCCAGAAGTGCCTAGGAGCTGTTGACTATCTCATAGCATTAACCACATCAAACCTAAAGCCTAAGGTATACCATTTTAATTCTCTAAAGCCTTTTTATTCCAGAGAATTAAAGGTTTTCCAGTTTACAGTCATCCACTGCTTCCACTGCAACTATGCTCTTGTGCTTGTGTCTTGATAGCGAATTTTTCCATGTTGTCTGTCATGGGCTCCTGGGAATGTGTGTTCTTCCTTGGGAAATGCGCTCAGTGCTAACCGTCTTCCTCCACCGCTTCCACTGCAACTCTGCTCTCCTGGTGCCATGAATTCACCTTGCAGGTGGTCTTCTCGTCGTTCAGTATAAATATCTATTCTCGTGGCATCCGTTGTCATCCACCATTTCCACTGCAACTCTGCTTTCCTGCAGAAGCCATACCACGGCAAGCATGGAGCCTGCTCAGCTCACCGCTGCTGTTGTGTGCATTGTAAACACCTCGCTCATTAGCCTTCAGTATGTGCAGAACTAGAACCTGCAAAAGCTGGCGAGGAGGTGATGACAGCATGATCACGATAATGATGAGGACATGGACACAGACTTCTCTCAAAGCATGGGCCCTGGCAATTTGGACATCAGGGTGGTAATGTGCATTTGGATGTTTAAAAGTGCGCTGGTGCCATTTACTGACTTGGTTAGACCTCAGCGAAACCAATATTCCAATTGTTATTGCCGCTTGCTGTGTGCTCCACAATATCTGTGAGAGTAAGGAGGAGATGTTTATGGCTGGGTGGAAGGTTGAGGCAAATCGCCTGGCCGCTGATTACGTGCAGCCAGACACCAGGATGATTAGAAGAGCACAGTAGGGCATGTTGTGCATCGGAGAAGCTTTGAAAACCAGTTTCATGACTGGCCAGGCTATGATGTAACAGTTCTGTTTGTTTTTTCTGGATGAAAACCTGCCCCCTTGCTTCCTCTACCACCCTCCCCGCTTTGATCTCCACTTGCAGAGGCAATAAAGTCATTGTTGTTTCAAAATAATGCATTCTTTGTTAATTCATCTCACAAATAGGTGGATAACTGCCAAGGTAGCCTGGGAGTGGTGGGGGAGGGAAGGACAAGGCCACATTGCACTTCAAAACTTATTGAATACCAGCCTTCTGTTGCTTGGGCAGTCCTTTAGGGTGGAGTGGTTGAGTGCCTGGAGGCCCCCCCCGCCCCACATTCTTGGGCGCCTGGGTGAGGAGGCTATTGAACTTGGGGAGGAGAGTGGGCAGTTACACAGAGGCAGCAGCAGCGGTTTGTGCTCCTGCTGCCTTTCCTGCAGCTCCACCAGATGCTGGAGCATATCAGTTTGATCCCCCAGTAGCTTCAGCATTTCATCCTGCCTCCTCTCATCTTGCTTCTGCCACCTCTCGTCTTGCTCTTGCCACCTCTCATCTAGCTCATCTCTCCTGTCCTCACGTTCGTTTTCTGCTTTCCTGGACTCTGACATTGTTTGTCTCCACGCGTTCTGCTGAGCTCTTTCAGAGAACATTTCATCACAAGTGCATTTTTTTTGCCTTCTTATCTGAGCTAGCCTTTGGGAAGGAGATGATAGGGGGAGCGTTGAAACATTTGCAGCTGTGAGAGCTAAAAAAGGGAGAGTGGTATTTATAAAGACACATTTTAGAGAACAATGGGTAAACTCTTTCATGGTGAACCAAGCTGTTAACGTTACATAGCACATGTGCTTTTGGTACAAGGTCGCATTTTGCCTCTTATATTGAGGGCCTGCCAGTCTGGTGTGAGAGATCACACAGCTGAGCAACAGAATTCTGCTTGCAGGCACCCATGGTAAGCCACAGTCCTTCGGCTTCTTCAACTTTCATAACGTATGGGAACAGTTTCAAACAGCAGCACCCTCCTTTCCCATACCAAGCACGGGTTGGGTTGGCCATTTAAAAGGAGGGGCAGTACTGGCTGCGATTGCATCTCAAGTCTTCAGGGCAAATTAATCATTAAACATGCTTGCTTTTAAACCATGCATTATATTTACAAAGGTACACTCACCAAAGGTGCCTTCTCCAGCTTCATGATCTGTGAGCCTGCCTTGGGAGGATTGGGAGGGTATTGGCTCCAGGGTGATAAACAGTTCCTGTCAGGGAGAATGGTTTCTCTGCTTGCATGCTGTGCGCTATCATCCTCCTCCACCTCCTCATCTTTCTCATTCCCCAAATCCTCATCCCTGTTGCATGAGACTCCCCCCCTTGCAGGTGTCCATGGTCAGGGGTGGGGTAGTGGTAAGGCCCCCCCCAGAATTGTATGCAGTGCATCATAGAAGCGGTATGTCTGGGGCTCTGACCTGGAGCAGCCGTTCGTTTGCCTCTTTGGTTTTTTGATAGGCTTGCCTGAGCTCCTTAATTTTCATGTAGAACTGCTGCGGGTCCCTGTTGCAGCCTCTGTCCATCATGCCATTGGAGATTTTTTCAAATATTTTGGCATTTTGTCTTTTGGAATGAAGTTCTGATAGCATGGATTCATTTCCCCAAACAGCGATCAGATCCAGTACCTCCCGTTCAGTCCGTGCTGGAGCTCTTTTGCGATTCTGGGACTGCATGGTCACCTGCACTGATCACCTCGCCACACTGGCCAAACAGGAAATTAAATTCAAAAGTTCCCAGGGCTTTTGCTGTGTACCTGGCTACTGCATCTGAGTTGAAAGCCAGAGCGGTCATAATGGAGCACTCTGGGATAGCTCCCAGAGGCCAACACTGTCAAATTGTGTCCACACTACCCTCAAATTCCACCTGGAAATGTCGATTTCAGTGCTAATCCCCTCGGCGGGGACGACTACCAAAATCGATTTTAAGAGCCCTTTAAATCAACAAAAATGGCTTTGTCACATGGATGGGTGCAGGGTTAAATTGATCTAACGCTGCTAAATTCAACCTAAACTCATAGTGTAGACCAGGGCTAAGTTACCTCTCAAACTTGTTTTTGATCAAAAGCTGTCTGTTAAAGTCTCTCATTGTAAGGCACTTGTTCAGCCCCGTGAATAATTTTTGTTATTCTTTGCGCTTGCTCCAGTTTTTCAACATGCTCACAACCACGAGTGCCTACTTCAGGGCAGACTATCAAAAGCAGAGCAGACACCCCAAACTAGTGGTGTGTTCTATAATTAGATTTCACCAACCCGATACCAAATGTGAACTCCTAAAGTACTATAATAGTCTTACAGTGTAGTCACAGAAAGTCCACTAGGCTGGCAGGGACAGTCTGTTTTGCCACACAGGCAAGCTGGGCTGTGTGAAAAATTGTCACTTACACCAAAAATCACAAAATATTCCAGGTTACACCCAGTCCTAAGAGATCGGTCACTCAGCATCCTAGATCTCACACCAAAGACAACAAGGGCAGCCAATTCTATAGTAAACTAACTAAAGGTTTATTAGTTAAGGAAAAGGAATGAGTGTTCTTGAGATGTTAAAGCAGGTAAAATATTTGTACAGGTGAGTCATGGTCTATAACTCCAAATGGTAGCAGAAATGTAGTATCTGCCAGTTTCCCAACAGTCTCTCAGCCATACCCAGAATAACTTGGGATCTCAGTCTTCTCGTTCAGTTATTCTGCCCTGTTAGAATCCAAACAGTTCAGAGGTGAAATGTTTTTCCTTGTGTCCATCCTTACAGCTTTTTCTCACTGAAAACAAGCTGACTAGATCTCTACCCACATGGGCTCTTTCTTTCAGGGTTGAGAGAAAGGAATGCATTGAGAGTCTTTGATCTCTGATCATCACATACCATCACTACTTGCCTTCAAATGCACAAAAATTAGCACTTTAATAGGAAAGTTCTTAACTTGCATTACATAAGTCTTCTTACTCGTTTGATAGGTTATTTAGTTACGCTGGTATATACAATGTAAATGTTTGCTATTACATTCTAACAGAATACGGATAAGTGAAAACAATGCATGAGCATCCCGTTAGTTTTCATGAAATTTAAACACCAAATGCATTCTTATACATTTAACAATCACTTTGTTTAAACTAACATAATGTGAATTGGGCTGACTTCCAGCTATGAGTTTGTCATTTCTCAGCTGACATCTAGATCTTGGCCAGAGCAGGTACTTGGTCTGATTTCAGTACCAGGCAAACTGCTTGAAAATTTAATTGAAAAAGAACAGAATTATCAGACACATAGATGACCATAATTCGTTGTGGAAGAGTCAACATGTTTTTTGTAAAGAGAAATCATGCCTCACCAATCTACTAGAATTCTTTGAAGGGGTCAACAAGCATGTGGACAAGGGAGATCTAGTGGAGATAGTGTACTTAGATTTTCAGAAAGATTTTGACAAGATCCCGCACCAAAGGCTCTTAAGCAAAGTAAAGATAAGAGGAAAGGTCCTTTCATGAATTGGTAAGTAGTTAAAAGATAAGAAACAAAGTGTAGGAATAAATGGTCAGTTTTCAGAATGGAGAGAGGTAAATAAAAGTATCCCCTAGGAGTGTGTAATTGGAGCAGTCATATTCAACATATTCATAAACGATTTGGAAAAAGGGGTGAACAGTGAGATGGCAAAATTTGCAGATGATACAAAACTATTCAAGATAGTTAAGTCCCAGGCAGACTGCAAAGAGCTACAAAAGGATCTCACAAAACTGGGTGACCGGGCAACAAAATGGCAGATGAAATTCAATGTTAATAAATGCAAAGTAATGCACATTGGAAAGCATAATCCCAACTATGCACTCAAGATTTTGGAGTCATTGTGGATAATAAACAGAATGTTAGGAATCATTGAGAAAGAAAGAGATAATAAGACAGAAATTATCATATTGCCTCTATATAAATCCATAGTATGCCCACATCTTGAATACTGTGTGCGGATGTGGTCGCCCCATCTCAAAAAAGATATTTTGGAATTGGAAAAAGTTTCAGAAAAAGACAACAAAAATGATTAGGGGTATGAAATGACTTCTGTATGAGGAGAGATTAATAAGATTGGGATTTTTCAGCTTGGAAAAGAGACAACTAAGGGGAGATATGATAGAGGTCTATAAAATGATGACTGGTGTGGTGAGAGTAAATAAGGAATTACTATTTACTCCTTCTCCTAACACAAGAACTAGGGGTCATCAAATAAAATTAATAGGCAGCAGGTGTAAAACAAACAAAAGGAAATATTTCTTCACAAAATGCACGGTCAACCTGTGGAACCCTTTGCCAGAGGATGTTGTGAGGGCCAAATTTATAACAGGGTTAAAAAAAAGAGCTAGATACATTCATGGAGGATAGGTCCATCAATGTCTGTGAGCCAGGATGGGCTGGGATGATAGCCCTAGCCTCTGTTTGTGAGAAGCTGGGAATGGGTGACAGGGAATGGATCACTTGATGATTACCTGTTCTGTTCATTCCCACTGGGGCAGCTCGCATTAACCACTGTCGGAAAACAAGATACTGGGGTAGATGAACCTTTGGTCTGACCTAGTCTAGCTCTTCTTATGTTCTTATTATGTTGATAAATTAGAGAAGGTTTGGTGAAGAGCTACGAATTGTCCTTAGGCCGCCTCCTCCCAGGTTGGAGATTTAGGTTCTATTGTGTGGTGTGAAAACCACAGGCCAGACATTTTCTTCTGTAGATTCTCATTCTCTGGTAACATGTTTGAAATCACATCAGTGAGGCAGTTTTTATAAGCTCTCCTTCAGAGTCAGGCTTTTTCACGCTGGTTTTGTGCCAGCCCACATAATAGGGGCTAACATTACAGTCTGTGATCAGTTGGCAAATCTGGTTCACAACTAGGCTTCTACATCTGTTTGTCCTTTCAAAGTTTTCAGTTTTAAAGTGCAGAATTCAGAACCTTGTGGGAATTCTTGATCCATATGTGCATGGCTAGTGTCTGTTCCATTTTGTTTCTTACAGCTGTCCCCGTACTCCATTTTGTTTTGTTCTCCTCCTGTGGCTGCCCTTCCCTGGCTGTTAAGTTGCTTACCAGGGCCACTGCCCTTCTCAAAGGGAGGACCCCTTGAGTTGTTTAACAAGAGCCATTGCCCTTCTCAAAGGGATGGCCACTTGTGCTGCGTGCTAAATGGGACCACTGCCCTGTTCAAAGGGTTAGTCCTGTTATCACCTCGTTGAACCTGGGCTCGGTGTAGGGCAGGCAATATCCAGAGCTGCAAGACCTATTGTGTTTTTAAGATCCTGGGCATGAGTCATAGGCCTCATGTGCTTTTGAGTCACCTATTGCGCAGGACTCTGCCCAGACATGTTTCTGTGCTCACCTGCCTGGTTTTTCCCTGTGCCTCCTCCCCTGTGACAGAGGGAGCCTGTCAGGATTACTGGTGGGAAACTGCCTGAGTTTGCCTTTAAAAACAGACATTTTTGAAACCAACATCAGAAAGGTTCCTGCATTGCTGCCTGGTCTGATCATCCAGGGGTTCTGGGGGGTCCTTTCTCCGCTCTCGTTTTATTTTTTGAGCGTACCCCCGTTTTTTGAAAACCCCCCTTTGAAGAACGAATTGCTACCTGAGAGATCTCCTGATTATTGAGACTGTACCGAGCCCTCCTTGCTTCTTCTGATGTTGCTGCTGCTTCTGCCTTTGCTGCTGCCTTCGGGACTGGTAAGAATCCCTCTGTGAAACTTTCCCTACTTTTATTTTATTACTTTAGCTGCTGGCTCTGTTTCCCCAGCACACAGACTCAAGCTAAACCTTGGTCTGTGTCTGAAAACCTCTCTTAAACTCCGCGGCGCTTTGCTGCTAAAAATAAGTTTGTGCCGCTGCTAAGCTCTGCTCCTGTGGGCTTTGCCTCGGAGCTCCCTGCTTTCAGTTGTATCCCTTGGCTTCAGCCACCATCCCTTGGCTTCCTTGGGAGCTGTATCCTGGGCACATACCACTCTGCCCTCTGTGACTTCTCCATAGCATAAGGTGCACCATAGGTTTTGTTTTTTTTAGTTTGTCATAGTTTGTTAAGGTTGTAGAGCTTGTAAATTTCACCTGCCTTGTTATAGTTTACTGTTTTGTTGCTCCGTATAGTTGCTTGTTATAGTTTTGCTTAGAATTATGATATTTGTTTTTTTGCCTAGTCGTTGGTTAAGATATATAAGGTTTTTGCTGCTTAAATTAGTCTTTCCGCTGTCCTGATCTCTCCCTGAACTTTCCCCGTGTCTGTTTTTCCCCCGCTCCAATCTCCCCCTCTGTGTACTTCTCCGTGTCTATAGACAAGGTTTTTGCCACTTGAATTCGTGTCCGTTTTTCCCCCGCTCCAATCTCCCCCTCTGTGTGCTTCTCCGTGTCTCCCTGTTATAACTCCTTGCTGCCCCCACCCCGCGTCTGCATCACCCTCCGAACCTCTCAAACTCCTTGCTGCTTCTCCCCCGTATAAACTTCCCAAACCCTTTGCTGCTTTTTTCCCCGCATCTGCACTGTCTCCGAACCTCCCAACTCCTTGCTGCTCCCCCCCCCACGTCTGCATCACCCTCCGAACTCCCCTAACCCCTTGCTGCTTCTCCCCCTGTGAAACTTCTCAAACCCTTTGCCGCTTTTTTTCCCTTTGTTTTTGGTGTCCGCTTGTTGCTTAAACCTCTCTCCAGCCCTTCTTTACACTTCTCCGCTGCCCCTCCCCTACCGAAGATCACCATCACGCTGCTCCATTGTCCTTACCTTGCAGGGCTTCAGAGTCCCTCGCTGCTTCCAGCCACACTCTCCTCTCATCAGTTGCCACTAATCATTCACTCCCCTCCCCCTTCCTGTTCCTTGACAGATTATCTGCTATCCTAGCCTCACAAATTAAGTCATTACTTTTCTTTTATACCATTACATTGCATAAATTCACTTATATTCACATTTTACTTGTAATTATAACATAGAAGCTACCATTTTATTTTGCATTTCTTTTTGATACGCTTATTGACTGTACTGTATCCCCTTGTGCTGAACCCCACTTACTGTTCCCTACTGTTATAACTCCCTACACTGTTCATAAGAACCCCCCCATCATTGTCTATTGTAAACACCCTATACACCCCATCCCATCGTATTTCATTGTTAAATTCCCACCACTTCTTTTTTCCTTTAATAAAGAAATTAATTGGCACTCCACCTGTGTGGTAATTGCTCCCCAAGATCCCATATACCTGCAGGCAGGGACAGCTAGGAGCGAAATGATGCTGCAAGTTTGAAGATTTGTACAGAGATATACGTCTGGCAAAGAAGACACATGGCCTTTGTCATAAACAGATAGCTAAGGGTTAATGTCTCTTTCACCTGAAGCACCTGACCAGAGGACCAATCAGGAAACCGGATTTTTTCAACTCTGGGTGGAGGGAAGTTTGTGTCTGAGTCTTTGTTTTCTGTCTGCCTGCTTTATCTGAGCTTTGGAGAAGTAGTTTCTACTTTCTAGTCTTCTGTTTCTAAGTGTAAGGACAAAGAGATCAGATAGTAAGTTATATGGTTTCTTTTCTTTGGTATTTGCATGAATACAAGTGCTGGAGTGCTTTGATTTGTATTCTTTTTGAATAAGGCTGTTTATTCAATATTCTTTTAAGCAATCGACCCTGTATTTTGTCACCTTAATACAGAGAGACCATTTGTATGTATTTTTCTTTCTTTTTGTATAAAGCTTTCTTTTAAGACCTGTTGGAGTTTTTCTTTACTTCAGGGAAATTGAGTCTGTACTCACCAGGGAATTGGTGGGAGGAAGAAATCAGGGGGCGATCTGTGTGTTGGATTTGCTAGCCTGATTTTGCATTCCCTCTGGGGGAATAGGAAAGTGCTTTTGGTTTCCAGGACTGGGAACGGAGAGGGGGAGTCACTCTGTTTGGATTCACAGAGCTTGTGTCTGTGTATCTCTCCAGGAGCACCTGGAGGGGGGAAGGGAAAAAGGATTATTTCCCTTTGTTGTGAGACTCAAGGGATTTGGGTCTTGGGGTCCCCAGGGAAGGTTTTTCAGGGGGACCAGAGTGCCCCAAAACACTCTAATTTTTTGGGTGGTGGCAGCAAGTACCAGGTCCAAGCTGGTAACTAAGCTTGGAGGTTTTCATGCTAACCCCCATATTTTGGACGCTAAGGTCCAAATCTGGGACTAAGGTTATGACATGGTGTAGCAGCGGTTGGGATATAGACAGAATCCAGAAGCCAGTAGGAATATTATATTTTTCTTTTCTCTGCTAAGGGCTTTTTAGCAGAGAGAAACAGTTTGGTTTTAAAAGGGAACCAGAGAGAATTTTTTTTTTCTGCTCTCTGTCAGTTTGTGGCTTGCATCTTAAGCAAGAAACCATTAAGGTGCTATTAAGAGTCTTTTGTCACACAATAGCACTCCCATTGAGAGTCATTACCAGCACTATATATATGCAAATAAAGTGGTTTTTCAGGTTTACTTAACATTGAAGATTAGCTAAAGGCACTGTTGCTAGGCAGACTCCAGGAGGCAACAGAGAACCTGCAGTTCTGAAGATAAACACCGGAGGGCACCCCAACACAAGAAAACAGGAACCATGACTTCTAAGGCAAAAATTGAGGCCGAAGAACAAATCAAAGAAGCTGAACACAGGCGAGAGATGGAAAAACACAAACAGGAACTAGAAATAAAACAAAAAGAGATGGAGCTGAAAGAAAAGGAAGAAAGCATCAAACTGGCAGCCTTCCAAAGAGAACAGGCAGCCAAAGAGGCAGCACACAAAAGAAAACTAGAAGAAGAAGAGTTGGCCCACCGCCGAGAAATGGAAAAACAACAAAAAGAAATGGAAAAAACAACAAAAAGAGAATGAAGAGAAGGAAAAACAGAGAAAACATGAACTGGAGTTGGCAAAAGCTGGGCTGCATGTGCCAGCCAACCCTAACAAACCGGCGCCAATTATTGCTCCACAGCACAGGAAATTTCCCACCTACAAGGCAGGTGATGACACCGAGGCCTTCTTGGAAAATTTTGAAAGAGCCTGTCTTGGGTACAGCATCCTCGAAGACCAGTACATGGTAGAATTAAGGTCACAGCTCAGTGGACCTTTAGCAGAGGTGGCAGCTGAAATGCCTAAGCAGCAAATGAATGACTATAAACTTTTTCAAACCAAGGCCAGATACAGAATGGGGATAACCCCAGATCATGCCCGTCGGCGCTTCAGAACCCAAAAGTGGAAACCAGATGTGTCATTTCCCAAACACGCGTACTACGTTGCAAAAAACTATGAGGCCTGGATAACAGGAAACAACGTTCAAACCTTGGAAGAACTGCACCTCCTCATACAAATGGAGCAGTTCTTGGATGGTGTTCCTGAAGACATCACACGGTACATACAAGATGGAAAACCCAAAGATCTCGCTGAGGCGGGGGAGATTGGAGCCAAATGGATGGAACTGGCAGAAAGCAAGAAAGCTACTGTCAAGGGGAACGATTACCCCAGGGGGCACACAGACCATAAACCCTACAACCGAGGACAGCCAAAGACCCCACATACCACCCAAGTAAAGCCACAGACACCCTACTCTTCCACCTCACCAGTCTCCAGTAACTCACCTTGGCCCAGTGACCCATCAGATGGAAGATGCTTTAAGTGTAATGAACTGGGACATATCAAGGCCAACTGTCCCAAGAACACCATGCGAGTGCTATTCATTACACCACCATCACACCAAAGATCCCCAGGCCCAGATGCCTCTCAAATACCCTTGGAGCGAAGGGAAAATTTGAGAGTGGGCGGAAAGAAGGTTACTGCGTGGAGAGACACGGGGGCACAAGTGTCAGCTATCCACCAATCCTTCGTTGACCCCAAATTCATCAACCCAAAGGCCAAAGTTACAATTTACCCCTTCATGTCACAAGCTGTAGACTTGCCTACAGCTCAACTGCCTGTCCAGTACAAAGGCTGGTCAGGAATGTGGACTTTTGCAGTCTATGACAATTATCCTATCCCCATGCTATTGGGGGAAGACTTGGCCAACCAGGTGAGGCGGGCCAAGAGAGTGGGAATGGTTACACGTAGCCAAACCAGGCAAGCTTCCAGACCCATTCCTGTTCCTGAGCCGTCCACAGAGGCCCCGTCTGTGTTACCAGAGACCCAGACAGAGGTAGTGGACCCGGATTCCATGCCTACCACTGAAACAGCCACAGCATCTCCAGTCCCAGGCCCGGAACTGGAACAGCAACCAGCACCAGCAAGTGCAACCACATCTTCAAACTCAACGCCAGAGGGCGCCAGCGAGCCAGAACTGGCAGAAGCAACAGACAGCCATACCCAAAAGGCTCAGCCAGAGCCTCAAATACCCTCAGGTGCACCAGCGCAGAGCGGTACACCAGCAACGGAAACAACCCCATCACCTACATCGCTTCCAGAGGGACCAAGCCCAAGTCCACAGTCTGAGGAAGAACTGGTGACCCCAGCCTCAAGGGAACAGTTCCAGACTGAGCAGGAAGCAGATGACAGCCTTCAGAAAGCGTGGGCGGCGGCACGGAGCACCCCACCACCTGCCTTACCATTATGTTCAACAAAAAAGTACTTATTCTCCCATTCCTGTTTAGAAGCCTCGATTTTTTCATCTGTGTTTTTTATTTTCTGTTTGCATTTGCTTTCCATTGTTAGATGGTGTAAGAAAAATTTTGATTAAAATTTTCCACACCAGCTAGTCACCGTGTGCTTTATTCAAGGAGACACTGGTGCCAGCCAGGGGGTTCTGGACCCCGGCTCTGTCCGAGGCCCTGCCCCCCCACTCCACCCCTTTCCCCAAGTCCCCACTTCCACACCACCTCTTCCTGACCCTCCCCCGAGTGAGCCATGTACTCACTCTTCCCACACACCCCTTCACATCGCAAAACAGCTGATTGCAGCAGGTGTGAGGCACAGGGAGGGAGGAAGAGGCACTGATTGGGTGGGCTGCCAGCAGGTAGGAGGCTCGGGGGGGAGGGGATGATAGGGCTGTTGGTGGGTGCTCAGCACTTACCATTCTTTCCCCAGAGTCGGCTCCTAGCAGGAACTGCATTTTATCTTCTGAAGAGCTGCATTCAGCTCCGGAGCCGCAGTTTGGCCACCCCAGATAAAAAAATATCTTCTAGTTGACTCAGACAAGAGGCATGAGTTAGGCTGACTATCCTGAAATTGCTGGCTTATGCCTAGTCTCTCCCTCCAGCTGTCTGGTTCTACATTAGTTAGCAGGGAGAGATTGAACAGACACTAGTGGAATTGCTAGATAGTGGCAGCAAAGAATCCTGTGGCACCTTATAGACTAACAGACGTTTTGGAGCATGAGCTTTCGTGGGTGAATACCCACTTCCTCAGATGCATGTAATGGAAATATCCAGGGGCAGGTATATATATGTGTGCTAGCAAGCAAGCTAGAGATAACGAGGTCAGTTCAATCAGGGAGGATGAGGCCCTGTTCTAGCAGTTGAGGTGTGAAAACCAAGAGAGGAGAAACTGGTTCTGTAATTGGCAAGCCATTCACAGTCTTTGTTCAATCCTGAGCTGCTAGAACAGGGCCTCATCCTCCCTGATTGAACTGACCTCGTTATCTCTAGCTTGCTTGCTAGCACACATATATATAC
The DNA here is from genome assembly GCF_025201925.1 of Gopherus flavomarginatus. Classification (NCBI taxonomy): domain Eukaryota; kingdom Metazoa; phylum Chordata; order Testudines; family Testudinidae; genus Gopherus; species Gopherus flavomarginatus. The sequence continues at coordinate 380,460,410 of NC_066617.1, forward strand.
CTGCCCCTGGATATTTCCATTACATGCATCTGAGGAAGTGGGTATTCACCCACGAAAGCTCATGCTCCAAAACGTCTGTTAGTCTATAAGGTGCCACAGGATTCTTTGCTGCTTTTACAGATCCAGACTAACACGGCTACCCTCTGATACTAGATAGTGGCAGACTCTCTTAGAAGTCTGGAGTACAAAGCATCCACTCTTGTGGATATAATTGAGGTCCCCCATGACAACTGCCTTGCAGCGATCCAGGCAGAAGATGCATCTGTTGCCTACGTGACCTTTCATGATCCAGCTCCTCTGTTCAGCTGACTGTGTCTTCTTTCTAGGCCAGAAGTACCTGTTTATCTATGGGGGCCGTTCTGCTGTGCAGCCTGTCCTGGGGGACTGGTATTTCCTGCATTTGGAAGAGTTTTCCTGCAGAAGGGTAAGTACCCCACAAGACCTTGAGGAATAATGTCTGTCCTAGCTCTGTGACTGGGTGCTCCAGTACTGGGAGCCTATTTAATGTTCCAGTTTTGTGAGTTGAGGCAGCAGAATAGATTGATTTAAATCACAGATGTTAATCTTGATTTTAAATGGCAAGAAAGATACTTTGATTTAAATAATCAATTCTAATCTTGTTTTACATTTGTATTTTTTAGTTATTTTCCTATAGAAAAGTTGATTCTCATTGTTGGTAAGCATTAAACCTTATTTCTAATTAAATTTAGCATTTACATTAAAATTTAGTATTTCTCTCTAACCAGGAGGATACACTACATCTGTACACATTTATTTAAGCAATTATATAACTTTACATGTGTTCAGGCTCTTCTTTTTGACATTACTTTATGTTAGAAAATAGTGAATGACACATTTCTTATTTACTATATGATTTGTGTCAAGCTGCAATTGGAATTCAATTAAAAATGCACAAAAAAAGATTTTATATATATATTTTTTTATTAGTTGAATATGCTGGATCCATAAGGGAAAAAAGTGGGTTTATCAAAATGTCTTGCGTTTAAAACTAAAGATGTATTAAATAAGTGAAATATTATCTGAAGTTAGTGCATTTTGTAGGTCTTGCTGAAGCTCTAGGCATAAATAACAATATGACCTGTGACCCCTTAACTACTAATCTGTGTTTTTTCTCACTATGCCTTACTGGTAGCAAGCAGCAAACCCCTCTAGGTGCTGTTACCGTGCAGTACAACCACATGTGGAGCCCCCACGTCCATCCAGATTTCATGAATGCTCCCAGAGCCACTCACAAATCACACAGAGAAAGGCACCACCCAAATCCCCAAGCTCCCAGCCTTGTACCACTGGAATATACTGTCTTGTACTGCTCAAGACCCTTTCTTGAGCAATGCAAGTTTACTAATTTACCAAGCACTTCAGTCAAACTCACTGGTAACAATAAACATTAGAATAAGTTTATTGGTTACAAAAGATGGATTTTAAGTGAGTATAAGTGATAAGCAAAAGTCAGAGTGGTTACCAAAAGAAAATAAAAGACAAACACGTGGTCTAAATTCTCAACCTAATTAGACTAGATAATATCTGGACTAAGTAGTTTTTCTCACCCCACTGGATACTGCCGGTTGTGTCAGGGTTCCCTCCCCACTCTGAACTCTGGGGTACAGATGTGGGAACCCACATGAAAAACCCCCTACACTTATTTCTACCAGCTTAGGTTAAAAACTTCCCCAAAGCACAAATCCTTCCCTTGTCCTTGGACGGTATTGCTGCCACCACCAAGTGATTTAGACAAAGATTCGGGAAAAGGACCACTTGGAGTTCCTATTTCCCAAAATATGCCCCCAAACCCTTTCACCTCCTTTCCTGGGGAACAAAGTGAGCACAGACTAGACCCTTGGGTTTTTAGGACACTAAAAACCAACTATGTTCTTAAAAGTAGAACTTTATCATAAAGAAAAACGTAAAAGAAGCACCTCTGTAAAATCAAGATGGAAAGTAATTTTACAGGGTAATAAAAAGATTTAAAACGCAGAGGATTCCCCTCTAGGCTCAATTTCAAAGTTACAAAAACAGAAATAAACCTCCCTCTTAGCATAGGGAAAATTCACAAGCTAAAACAAAAGATAGTCTAAGGCATTTTCTTTCTATTACTTACAATTTCTGTAAGTTTCGATGTATCAGTAGGAGCTGTGTTACCTGCTTGGTCACTCTCTTTGTCCCGAGAGTCCTAGGACCAATCCTATTCAATTTATTCATAAATGATCTGGAGAAAGGGGTACAGTGAGGTGGCAAAATTTTTGCGGATGATACTAAACTACTCAAGATAGTTAAGAAAAGCAGATGGTGAAGAACTTCAGAAAGATCTCACAAAACTAAGTGATTGGGCAACAAAATGGCAAATGAAATTTAATGTGGATAAATGTAAAGTAATGCACACTGGAAAAAATAACCACAACTATATATACAATATGATGGGGGCTAATTGAGCTACAACGAATCAGGAAAAAGATCTTGGAGTCATCCTGGATAGTTCTCTGAAGTTGTCCACGTGGTGTGCAGAGGCGGTCAAAAAAGCAAACAGGATGTTAGGAATCATTAAAAAGGGGATAGAGAATAAGACTGAGAGTATATTATTGCCCTTATATAAATCCATGGTATGCCCACATCTTGAATACTGTGTACAGATGTGGTCTCCTCACCCCAAAGATATTTTAGCACTAGAAAAGGTTCAGAAAAGGGCAACTAAAATGATTAAGGGTTTGGAGAGGGTCCCATATGAGGAAAGATTAAAGAGGCTAGGACTCTTCAGCTTGGAAAAGAGGAGACTAAGGTGGGATATGATAGAGGTATGTAAAATCATGAGTGATGTTGAGAAAGTGGATAAGGACAAGTTATTTACTTATTCCCATAATACAAGAACTAGGGGTCACCAAATGAAATTAATAGGCATCAGGTTTAAAGCAACTAAAAGGAAGTTCTTCTTCACACAGCACACAGTCAACTTGTGGAACTCCTTACCTGAGGAGGTTGTGAAGGCTAGGACTATAACAGTGTTTAAAAGAGAACTGGATAAATTCATGGTGGTGAAGTCCATAAATGGCTATTAGCCAGGATGGGTAAGGAAGGGTGCCCCTAGCCTCTGTTCGTCAGAGAATGGAGATGGATGGCAGGAGAGAGATCACTTGATCATTGCCTGTTAGGTTCACTCCCTCTGGAGCACCTGGCATTGGCCACTGTTGGTAGACAGATACTGGGCTAGATGGACCTTTGGTCTGACTCGGTACGGCCGTTCTTATGTTCTTATGTTATGTTCTAACAACAAACAGAGCACACACAAAACCTCCCCCATCTCCCTCTCCATTTGAAAGTATCTTCTTTCCTCATTGGTCCTTTTGGTCAGGTGCCAACCAGGTTATTTGAGCTTCTTAACTCCTTACAAATAGAGGGGATTTTATTCTACCTGTAGCTTTATGTTTATGATAGGTTGGTTACAGTCTTTCATATGCAGGCTTTCCTTGTTAGCCTCGGGACCAATCTCCTCAGCTCCAGCATTCTCATTGCCTTCAGCATGGGAGGGATAAGAGTAAAGACAAACTACATAACCTCTGTCCCCTATTTTATATCTTCAGTCCATGTGCTTGGAAAACACAAGTCCAGCCATGTCTGGTGGGCATTGCTGAGTCACCAGGCAAGGTTTAGCAATTCTCTTGGCGTGGTCTTATGCAAGTGAGTCATTGAATTGTAGCACCCTTGCTGGACAATGGCTGTTGATGGTTATTCAACACCCATCCAGGCATTGGTTACCTCCCTTGTTGTTGGCTCTGGGGAGCTAATATCTGGGCGATTCCCCAACTCACAGCATATTTTAGTGACAACCATACAGCACAATCTCATAACTTCATATGTGTTAATGATATACATATTTAGATAGAACAATGGGTTTCATCAGTTGATAACCTTTCCCATGATACTTTACATGGCATGCTTTATATGAAATATCACAATTATATACAAATGATGAATATGGGGGTTACAGGGTGCTCCCCCGAGGTATAATGTCTCACATACCCAGTTCTTTCAGCCTTTGTTCATACAGCTAAACAACCAGTGGGGCCACTTGATGATTGAGATGGTAAAGGAGCACTCGAGGGCGATAAGGCCATTGCGGAGAAACTAATTGAATTCCTTGCACTGATCTTCATGGCTAAGGATGTGAGGGAGATTCCCAAACCTGAGCCATTCTTTTTAGGTGACAAATCTGAGGAACTATCCCAGATTGAGGTGTCATTAGAAGAGATTTTATAACAAATTGATAAACTAAACAGTAATAAATCATCAGGACCAGATGGTATTCACTCAAGAGTTCTGAAGGAACTCAAATGTGAAACTGCAGATCTACTACCTGTAGTCTATAACCAACATAGTGAATACCAATGAAATTGAGGTAGGATCAGAAGAGGCTAAAATAGAGATAAAACAAATTAAAAGTTACTTGGACAAATGGGATGCCTTCAAGTCACCAGAGCCTGACTCAAGGAGCTGACTGAGGAGATATCTGAGCCATTAGAGGAGACGTTCCCCTGATATTATCTGGACCAGTGCTCTGCTAGGTCACTCTAATCCTTGACTCTGGGAGCCAGCCTTACCCTGCTCTGCTGTGAGAACCCCCACTCCTGGACTGTTCAGGCATAGCCTCTGGCATGTAAGCTGCTCCTTGGATTGTACAACTGAATGACAGTAGCCAGTATCTCTGGTCCCAGACACAACCCTAGGAACCGCCATCTTGTAGTGTCCAGTTATGCCTGTTGGACACTGCAGGCTTATATGAGTTCATCAATTTAACAACAAAATTGATGTGTACCAGGCTTGTTATCCCAAGGGAAGTCTTTGACATGCTTCAAACTAAATGCACTGCTTCAGGTAGAATAAAATTTATTAACTACAAAGATAGATTTTAAGTGATTATAAGTCAAAGCATAACAAGTTGGATTTGGTCAAATGAAATAAAAGCAAAACGCATTCTAAACTGATCTTAACACTTTCAGTGCCCTTACAAATGCAGATGCTTCTCACCACAAGCTGGCTGGTTGCTCTTCAGACAGCTTCTTCCCTTCGATCAGTGCATCAATCACTTGGTGGAGATGGAAGAGAGAGGAAAAGCATGGCAAACGTTACTCTGTTTTATCATGTTCTTTCTTCCTTCTTGGCTTTGGCCCCCTCCCGCTTTAGGGTCAGGTAAGCATTACCTCATCGTAGTCCCACACTGACTAAGGAAAAGGAGGGTGACTCACTCGAGAGTCCAACAGATCCTTTGTTGCTGCCTAGGCCAGTGTCCTTTGTTCCTGTGAGGCTGGGCTGGGTTTGTCCCATACATGCCCTGATGAGGTGTGAACTGCCCCTCTGCTCTTGGAGAGTTTTGCCTGGGCTTGTTTTAAGTGGTGAGGACATATTTTCAGCCTCATAACCGTATACATGAAATTACAACCTATAACATTACTATAACAACAATGCTCAGTGCATCATGAGCCTTCCGAAGACACCCAACATGACAAACTTGGCATTGGATACCGCACAATCATATTATAAGGATGAACGTGGGGGTGTAGGGTGTTCTCCTAAGGTATAGAGCGTCACATAGGTGTTTGTCTAACCTGCTCTTAAAAACCTCCAATGATGGAGGTTTCACAACCTCCCTAGACAATTTATTCCAGTGCTTAACCACCCTGATGGTTAGGAAGTTTTTCCTAATGTCTAACCTAAACTGCCCTTGCTGCAGTTTAAGCCCACTGCTTCTTGTCCTATTCTCAGAGGTTAACAAGAACAATTTTTCTTTCTACTCCATGTAACAACCTTTTACATACTTGAAAACTGTTATTCCCCCTCTCAGTCTTCTCTTTCCCAGATTAAACAAACGCAATGTTTTCAATCTTCCCTCATAGGTCATGTTTTCTAGACCTTTCATCATTTTTGTTGCTCTTCTCTGGACTCTCTCCAATTTGTCCACATTCTTCTTGAAACGTGGTGCCCAGAACTGGACACAGTACTTCAGTTGAAGCCAATCAGAGTGGAGTAGAGCAGAAGAATTCTTGTGTCTTGCTTACAACACTCCTGTTAATACATCCCGGAATGATGTTCGCTTTTTTTGCAACAGTGTTACGCTGTTGACTCATATTTAGCTTGTTATTCACTATGACCCCCAGATCCCTTTTCACAGTACTTTTTCCTTGGCAGTCATTTCCCATTTTGTAAGTGTGCAACTGATTGTTCCTTCCTAAGTGGAGTACTTTGCATTTGTCCCTATTGAATTTCATCCTATTTACTTCAGACCATTTCTCCAGTTTGTCCAGATCATTTTGAATTTTAATCCTGTCCTCCACAGCACTTGCAACCTCTCCCGGCTTGGTATCGTTTGCAGACTTTATAAGTGTACTGTCTATGCCATTATCTAAATCAGTGATGAAGATATTGAACAGAACTGGACCCAGAATTGATTTCTGCAGGACCCCACTTGTTAGCTCTTCCAGCGTGACTGTGAACCATTGATAACTATTCTCGGAACGGTTTTCCAACCAGTTATGCACCTACCTTATAGTAGCTCGCTCTGAGTTGTATTTCCCTAGTTTGTTTATGAGACGGTCAAGCGAGACAGTATTAAAAGCTTTAGGTGAGAGGCTGATGAAGAAGTGTTACAAAGAGCTACGTTACCTCTCAGGGGTATGAGACCAGATATGCTAAAAATTGTGAGGTGATCAGATACTCTAGTAATGGAGGCCTTATAAATGCTGGAGATAGATTAGACAGAATCCTCCCTCCAGTGGGGAGCTGGGCATGTCCTCCCTGAGGTTCACTTCACCTTCAGCCATACCCAATCTACTTCCAGTTCTTTCCTTGAGGAGAGAATGCCAGATCCCAGGGGTGGGGTGGGGGTGAGAAAAGGAAAGATTAATCCTGTGGGGATGGTTGGGGGTGAACGGGAAGGACAAACATTCTCCTTGCTCCTGATCCTCTGAACCTACAGCTCATTGTGTTCTGTTTGTCTAGATTCCTGTTGGGGGCCCAGTCCCTGAGGGCCGTCACTCTCACAGCGCCTGCAGTTGGGACGGGGGAGCGCTCATTGCAGGGGGTCTGGGAGCAGCTGGGCAACCGTTGAACTCAGTGCTCTTTCTGAGACCGACTGGGAGTGGCTTTCAGTGGCAGGGTGTAGAGACTCACCCTCCTTTCATCCCCAGGTCAGTGACAATCCGATGGGACAGTGAGTACATGCCCTATATCTCACTCTCCTCATCATTGGAGTTGTCTCTCTGAACTCTCTCCGCAGATATTCACACACTGCCCATGTACATGATGGGAAACTCCTGCTTGTGGGGGGAGTATGGCTTCACTCTGAATCAGTACCTGGTGTGACTGTGATTGACCTGATGACGGGTTTCAGCTTGGATTATCAGATTGACACAGTAAGTGCTAAAACAACCCCCTTTCCAGGAGGAATCTGTGTTCCATGAAGGGAGGAGCAGTCTCTTGGGCTCTGTTGATTGTCACTGACTAGGCCCCTGGAATAGAGAATGCAGAAGGGGATAAATTGGGACCAGAATAGAATGCCGTTGCATCTGCTAGCTAGACTCAGCCTGGACAGAGTGTATGGGGATCTCAGCAGAGATGGGATTCTGGGGCTCAGTGAGGCCAAACGGTGGGGAGCTGCCATAGCCAAGACTAGAGGAGGGAGAGACCAAGATGGCCCAGGCCACAGCAGTCACAGAGTATGTGGGAAGAGGAGAGATCAGGATCAAGGATGCTGCCTTTGGGAAGCTGAATGAAGGGAGGAGACAGAGGGCTATGGCTGGGGTGGGCTAGAGGAGGCTCCTCTTTCCTCAGAACTTTTTTTGTAATTTGTGAAAGGTCACTGGCTTCCATAAATAAACTTTCAGCAGGCTGGCCCTGGCCCCTGCTCTGCCCCCTACTCTTTGTTCTAGCAAATAATTCTGAATTGTTGGGCTGATCCACACACTCTGGGTCTCTGAACACCCAGACTCCCTCCACCTCCCAGGCTTTGAGCACTTTGTCCATGCACCCTACCACCACCACTTCCCGTGCTCCCTGTTGGCCTCCATGCACCTCTCCAATGCCAGTCTGGCCAGCTCACCTGGAACAGACAGTGTACGTTTCCCTCACAGGACTCTTGTTCTTTTCCAGGTGTCCCTGAAGTGGCCATTAATGCTGTATAATCACAGCAGCGTCTTCCTGCCGGACAAAAGCGAGCTGCTGCTTATTGGTGGTGGTGGGAACTGCTTCTCCTTTGGGACCCATCTCAACCTGCACCCTGTCTGCTTAGGCCTCAGCAACATCCTGACCAGTCAGTGATGGGAGATAAACCAGGATAGAACCACAGAGCTGCAGCATGGGAAGATGGTGCAATTGCATACCGCAGAGGCCAGGTGGCCCTATGGCAGAAGTGGGTGTACTGCGGCACAAGCTGGTGATGTGGTTCCACAAGGGATTGCCACCCAGAGCAGTAATCTGGCCTGATGGCAGTTGGGAGGTCCAAGGACATAGAACAGCAAAAATACCCTGGGCAGTGGGGGAGTTGAAAAGTGGCTGAAGACCTAGAGAGGTGATGTGACAGCATGGTGGTCTGAGCAGTGACTTTGGGAAGAGTGGCTGGCATTGTCTACATGAATGTATCCTACTTTTTTTCTACTGTTCTCTCTCATTATTTTACATAGTAAAATAAATAATCATCCCAAAGCTGCTTTTTCTGCTGGTGCCACAGCCCCTCTGGATGAAATGAGGGAGCCGGCCTAATTCCTAGGGTATGCAGTAGAACCACAATTAGCCAAAGATTGTGGGGGATTTTCAGGGGCGCTGGAGGCAAAACATTTGTTTAGTGTAGGGAAGACACTAGGCAGACACAGCCCTGCAGCTCATGCCTCATGTATCCTGATGCACTCCCAACCCATTATAGGAAGTTCCCCTGTTCCATCAAAGCAATCAGTCACCTCCACAGCTATTGGGTAGGGTGATGCCAGAATCCCTGGAGATGTAGACAAGAACATAAAAATGGCCACATTGGGTCAGACTAGCCCAGTATCCTGTCTTCTGACAGTAGCCAATGCCAGGTGCCCCAGAGGGAATGAACAGAACAGGTAATAATCAAATGATCCATTCCCTGTAACCCATTCCCAGCTTCTGGAACACAGAGGCTAGGGACACCATCCCTGCCTATCCTGGTGGATAGCCATGAGCTTATCTAGTTCTTTTTTGAACCCTGTTATAGCCTTCACAGCGTGGCCTTCACAACATCTTCTAGCAGAGAGTTCCACAGGTTGACAGTGCGTTGTGTGAAGAAATACTTCCTTTTGTTTGTTTTAAACCTGCTGTCCATTATTCCTAGTTCTTCAGTTGAGAATGAGTAAATAACAATTCCTTAATTAATTTACTTACTCCACTCCAGTCATGATTTTATAGACCTCTATTATACCCCCTCTTCGTTGTCTCTTTTCCAAGTTGAAAAGTCCAAATCTTATTAATCTCTCCTCATACAGAAGCAGTTTCATGCCCCTTATCATTTTTGTTGCCCTTTTCTGAACCTTTTCCAATCCCAATATATCTTTTTTGAGATGGAGCGACCACATCTGCGCACAGTATTCAAGTTGTGGGTGTACCATGGATTTATATAGAGGCAATATGATATTTTCCATCTTCTTATCTATCCCTTTCTTAATTATTCCCAGTATTTTGTTTGCTTTTTGGACTGCCACTTCACATTGAGTGGATGTTTTCAGAGAACTATCCATAATGACTCCAAGATCTCTTTGAGTGGTAACAGCTAATATAGACCCCATCATTTTATATGTATAGTTGGGATTATGTTTTCCAATGTGCAATACTTGACATTCAATGTTGATAAACGCAATCTGCCATTTTGTTGCCCAGTCACCCAGTTTTGAGAGATCCTTTTGTAGCTCTTTGCAGTCTGCCTGAGACTTAACTATCTTGAGTAGTTTTGTATCTGCAAATCTTGCCACCTAACTGTTTACCCCTTTTTTTCAGAAAATTTGTGAATATGTTGATTAGTATTGGTCCCAGTACAGACCTCTGGGGGATACCCCTATTTACCTCTCTCCATTCTGAAAACTGACCATTTATTCCTACTCTTTGTTTCTTATCTTTTAACCAATTACTGATCCAGAGAGGACCTTCCCTCTTATCCCGTGACCGCTTATTTTGCTTAAGAGCCTTTAGTGAGGGAGCTTGTCAAAGGCTTTTTAAAAATCTAATATGAGGGGTAGCCGTGTTAGTCTGGATCTGTAAAAGTAGCAAAGAATCCTGTGGCACCTTATAGACTAACAGAGGTTTTGGAGCATGAGCTTTCATAGGTGAATACCTACTTCATCAGATGCATGAGTGTACTTAAAAATCTAAGTACACTATGTGCACTTGTCATCAGATGTTCAGCTGTGTGTGTGTTCTCCCTGTGTGCTGCTCCAGCTCTGCGCAGATAGCTGAAACAGCAGACCTCGAGCGAACCACCACAAAATCCATTAAGGTACGAAGGTGCCCAGCCAAATTTATTATCAATGAAGCAAGGTAATAGCACCTGGCAGACTCCATGAGTATACTAAGACGTGTATACCCGTGACAATGGACATACTTCAGTCAGTGGTGGGACTTTCCACTTCTTCCTAGGCCGGCCAAAGACACTCCCTCTGAGATATATCTTTATGCACAGATACAAACAAATTACGTATTGCCCCTGACGTATCAGGTGCCACCCTCTGATGTATCAGGGTGCCACCCATTACCTTGTATATGTTGGTTTGAAAACATTTCTATTCATCATGCTGTCATCGTGACCTTATCTTTAAGATGGGTCAGTGTGTTCCTGTTATCTTTGGGGAATGTACTGGTATCACCCTTCTGGAATGTGCTTGTGTGAGTGCTTTGTGCCTCACATTTCTTAGAATATGTGTTTCTGCAATATCAACCCTATTCTTGCCAGATTCTGTGAGCAGGGCCTGCCTCTTGCTCACAACTTAACTTTGCTTTATATTGTATCAGCAAAGGTTTGACTACTTTAGCCTACGCCTCGGGCCTCATACCAGGTCTCTGATACATGGGCTTATGTTTCAGGCCCTCTTCTTACTACACCACTGAATCCCCCTTGTCCACATTCTTATTGACCCCCTCAAAGAATTCTAGTAAATTGGTGAAGCATGATTTCCCTTTACAAAATCCATGTTCAGTCTTCCCCAACTAATTATGGTCATCTGTGTGTCTGACAATTCTTTACTATAGTTTCAACCAATTTTCCCGGTACTGAAGTTAGGCTTACCAGCCTGTAATTGCCAGGATCACCTCTGGTGCCCTTTTTAAAAATTGGCATCATGTTAGCTATCCTCGAGTCATTTGGTACAGAAGCTAGTTTAAATGTTAGGTTACAAACCACAGTTAGATCTGCAATTCCATATTTGAGTTCCTTCAGAGCTCTTGGGCGAACAGCATCTGGTCCTGGTTACTTATTACTGTTTAATTTATCATTTTGTTCTAAAACCTCCTCTAATGACATCTCAATCTGGGACAGTTCCTCAGATTTGTTACCTAAAAAGAATGGCTCAGGTTTTGCAATTTCCCTCACATCCTCAACCATGAAGACTGATGAAAGAATCCATTTAGTTTCTCCACAATGGCTTTATCGCCGTTGAGTGCTCCTTTACCATGTTGATTGTCAAGTGGCCCCCACTGGTTGTTTAGCAGCTTCCTGCTTCTGATGTTCTTAAAAAATTTTTTTTTCTATTACTTTTTGAGTCTTTGGCTAACTGTTCTTCAAATTCTTTTTTGGCCTTCCTAATTATATTTTTACACTTCATTTGCCAGAGTTTATGCTCCGTTCTATTATTCTCACTAGGATTTAAATTCCATTTTTTAAAGATGTGGCCATACCATTGATTTATACAAGGGCAATAATATATTCTCCTTCTTATTCTCTATCCCTTTTTTAATTATCCCTAACTTCCTGTTTGCTTTTTTGACTGCCTCTGCACACTGCATGGACATCTTCAGAGAACTATCCACGATGACTCCAAGATCTTTTTCCTCATTCGTTGTAGCTGAATTAGTCCCCATCATATTGTATGTATAGTTGGGGTTATTTTTCCCAATGTGCATTACTTTACATTTATCCACATTAAATTTCATTCGCCATTTTGTTGCCCAATCACTTAGTTTTGTGAGATCTTTTTGAAGTTCTTCACAATCTGCTTTGGTCTTAACTATCTTGAGCAGTTTAGTATCATCTGCAAACTTTGCCACCTCACTGTTTACCCCTTTCTCCAAATCATTTATGAATAAGTTGAATAGGATTGGTCCTAGGACTGACGCTTGGGGAACACCACTAGTTACCCCTCTCCATTCTGAGAATTTACCATTAATTCCTACCTTTTGTTCCCTATCTTTTAACCAGTTCTCAATCCATGAAAAGACCTTCCCTCTTATCCCATGACAACTTAATTTATGTAACAGCCTTTGGTGAGGGACCTTGTCAAAGGCTTTCTGGAAATCTAAGTACACTATGTCCACCTGATCCCCCTTGTCCATATGTTTGTTGACCCCTTCAAAGAACTCTAATAGATTAGTAAGACACGATTTCCCTTTACAGAAACCATGTTGACTTTTGCCCAACAATTTATGTTCTTCTAGGTGTCTGACACTTTTATTCTTCACTATTAACTCTGTGACAACATGCTGCCCCCCCCCACCCCCCTATGCCTCCAGGCATATGTCCATCTTGACCCTGGAAGTAAAACCCCGGAGGGGGTCTTATGGTGACAGGTGGGCAGGGCCTAAAGGCCAAGTCAACCTGACCAGTGCTGTGTCCTGATGGGTCAATGGGTGGGGCCAACATTTAATGGTAGGCTCTGTAGACTACTATCCTGCATCATAGAATCAGAGACTATCAGGGTTGGAAGGTACCTCAGGAGGTCATCTAGTCCAACCCCCTGCTCAAAGCAGGACCAATTCCCAATTAAATCATCCCAGCCAGGGCTTTGTCAAGCCTGACCTTAAAAACCTCTAAGGAAGGAGATTCCACCACCTCCTTAGGGAACCCATTCCAGTGCTTCACCACCCTCCTAATGAAGAAGTTTTTCCTAATATCCAACCTAAACGTCCCCCACCATAAATTGAGACCATTACTCCTTGTTCTGTCATCTGGTACCACTGAAAACAGTCTAGATCAATCGTCTTTGGAACCCCTTTCACGTAGCTGAAAGCAGCTATCAAATCCCCCCTCATTCTTCTCTTCTGCAGACTAAACAGTCCCGGGTCCCTCAGCCTCTCCTCATAAGTCATGTGCTCCAGCCCCCTAATCATTTTTGTTGCCCTCTGCTGGACTCTTTCCAATTTTGCCACATCCTTCTTGTAGTATGGGGCCCAAAACTGGACACAGTACTCCAGATGAGGCCTCACCAATGTCGAATAGAGGGGAATGATCACATCCCTCAATCTGCTGGCAGTGCCCCTACTTATACAGCCCAAAATGCCATTAGCCTTCTTAGCTACAAGGGTACACTGTTGACTCATATCCAGCTTCTCATCCACTGTAACCCCTAGGTCCTTTTCTGCAGAACTGCTGCCTAGCCTTTCGGTCCCTAGTCTGTAGCAGTGCATGGGATTGTTCTGTCCTAAGTGCAGGACTCTGCACTTGTCCTTGTTGAACCTCATCAGATTTCTTTTGGCCTAATCCTCTAATTTGTCTAGGTCTCTCTGTATCCTATCCCTACCCTCCAGCGTATCTACCACTCCTCCCAGTTTAGTATCATCTGCAAACTTGCTGAGGGTGCAATCCACGCCATCCTCCAGATCATTAATGAAGATATTGAACAAAACTGTCCCCAGGACTGACCCTTGGGGCACTCCACTTGATACTGGCTGCCAACTAGACATAGAGCCATTGGTCACTACCCGTTGAGCCCAATAATCTAGCCAGCTTTCTATCCACCGTACAGTCCATTCAGCGAACCCGTACTACTTTAACTTGCTGGCGAGAATACTGTGGGAGACTATATCAAAAACTTTGCTAAAGTCAAGGAATAACACGTCCACTGCTTTCCTCTTATCCACAGACCCAGTTATCTAGGCTTTAGTCAGGCATGACTTGCCCTTGGTGAATCCATGCTGACTGTTCCTGATCACTTTCCTCTCCTCTAAGTGCTTCAGAATTGATTCCTTGAGGATCTGCTCTATGATTTTTCCAGAGACTGAGGTGAGGCTGACTGGCCTGTAGTTCCTTGGATCCTCCTCCTTCTCTTTTTTAAAGATGGGCACTACATTAGCCTTTTTCCAGTCATCTGGGACCTCCCCCAAGCACCATAAGTTTTCAAAGATAATGACCAATGGCTCTGCAGTGACATCCGTCGCTCCTTTAGCACCCTTGGATGCAGTGTATCTAGCCCCATGGACTTGTACTCGTCCAGCTTTTCTAAATAGTCCTGAAGCACTTCTTTTTCCACATAGGGCTGGTCACCTCCTCTCCATGCTATGCTGCCCAGTGCAGTAGTCTGGGAGCTGACCTTGTACGTGAAGACAGAGGCAAAAAAAGCATTGAGTACATTAGCTTTTTCCACATCCTCTGTCACTAGGTTGCCTCCCTCATTCAGTAAGGGGCCCACACGTTCCTTAACTTTCTTCTTGTGACTAACATACCTGAAGAAACTCTTCTTGTTACTCTTGGACATGCAGCTAGCAAGAGATGTTAAGTGTGATTTGGCCTTACTGATTTCATTCCTGCATGCCTGAGCAATATTTTTATACTCCTCCCTGGTCATTTGTCCAGTCTTCCATTTCTTGTAAGCTTCTTTTTTTGTTTTTAAGATCAGCAAGGACTTCATTGTTATGCCAAGCTGGTCACCTGCCATATTTACTATTCTTTCTACACATCGGGATGGTTTGTTCCTGCAGACTCTATGTGGATTCTTTGAAATACAGCCAGCTCTCCTGGACTCTTTCCTCTCCCCCCCCATGTTATTCTCCCAAGGGATCCTGCCCATCAGTTCCCTGAGGGAGTCAAAGTCTGCTTTTCTGAAGTCCAGGGTCTGTATTCTGCTGCTCTCCTTTCTTCCTTGTGTCAGGATCCTGAACTCGACTATCTTATGGTCACTGCCTCCCAGGTTCCCATCCACTTTTGCTTCTCCTACTAATTCTTCCCTGTTTGCTAGCAGCAGGTCAAAAAGAGCTCTGCTCCTAGTTGGTTCCTCCAGCACTTGCACCAGGAAATTGTCCCCTACACTTTCCAAAAACTTCCTGGATTGTCTGTGCACTGCTGTATTGCTCTCCCAGCAGCTATCAGGGTGATTGAAGTCTCCCATGAGAACCAGGGCCTGTGATCTAGTAACTTCCATAAGTTGCTGGAAGAAAGCCTTGTCCACCTCATCCCCCTGGTCTGGTGGTCTATAGCAGACTCCCACCATAACATCACTCTTGTTGCTCACACTTGTAAACTTCATCCAGAGATGCTCAGGTTTTTCTGCGGTGTCATACTGGAGTGCTGAGCAGTCATACAGCTCTCTTGCGTACAATGCAACTCCCTGACCTTTTCTGCCCTGCCTGTCCTTCCTGAACAGTTTATGTCCATCCATGACAGTACTCCAGTCATGTGAGTTATCCCACCAAGTCTCTGTTATTCCACTCACATCCTTCACCGAGGAGACAAGCTAACTGCATGGTTTGTCTCATGAAAAAAGGACTTAGCCCAATACACAGTCAACCTGTGGAACTCTGCCAGAGGACGTTGTGAAGGCCAAGACTATAACAGGGTTCAAAAAAAGAACTAGATAAGTTCATGGAGAATAGGTCCAATAGCAGGATGGTGGCCATAGGCTCTGTTTGCCAGAAGCTGGAAGTGGATGACAGGGGATAGATCACTTTAGTATTTTAATATGGAGCTATACCTATCTCATAGAACTGGAAGGGACTCCTGAAGGATCATCAAGTCTAGCCCCCTGCCTGCACAAGCAGGACCAAGTGCTGATATTTGCCCCAGATCCCTAAGTAGCCCCTCAAGGATTGAACTTACCACCCTGGGTTTAGCAGGCCAGTGCTCAAACCACTGACTTATCCCTCCCCTGTTGATTGATGATTACCTGTTCTGTTCATTTCCTTTGAAGCACCTGGTATTGGCCACTGTTGGAAGATGGGGCACTGGGCTAGATGGCCCTTGGGTCTGACCCTATATAGCCATTCTTATGTTCTTAAAATGCTGGTGAATAATACATTATTAGACATGAGAGTAGTGTGTTAATTAAGTCTAGGTTCAAGAGTGTGTTACGATTTTATTTTACATGTAATCCTTTGTTTACAGTAGTTCTACCAGCTAGCACTCAGCTCTCCCTACGTTGTTAAATAAACTTTTACTTTTAAGTGTGATGTGCTAAACAAAGTGGTGATCAAAGATGTAAGTGATAAACCGGGGTGTACAGCTTCTTAGGGACCAACGCATCTATGACTAGTGCATGGGTCCAGTGGAACACCTGCTGGGCACTCCAGGGAGACACTTGGAGTGCCATGGGGTTGAAGTGTGCCTATCTCTAACCTGGAGAAAGAGCAGGGCCTGTATAGGCTGAGGAGGTGGAGGGAGGAGGTGCTTGTCAGTAGAGTTGGGGCGCTAACCCCTTGCAGCCACAGCCAAGGCTTGTGCTATGGGCAGGTGGTAGCCCTGAATACCCCCAGGAAGCTTCACACCATCCCCTCAATGCAAACTTAATTCTGCCTCCCAGACCTGACACTAGGCACCAGGAAGAGGTTGGCAAATGTGCCATTGTTTGTGTTCTCATCTGAATTGCAGCAGGTAGCTGCAGCACTCACTGTGCTCACTGAACAGGAAAGGCAGCTTGCGTTCATGGTGGGGACGATAAGCCTGGAGCCCCTTTCCCACTGCTAGAGGCAGCCTAAGCATGATGGGAGCTCTGCCTGCCCCCCAGATTGTGGCTCACATGGGGGGGAGGTGTTTGGGAGAGGCACGCAGACCCGATAGAGCAGCAGGTACCCCCTGATCCTGGCTCATACCAGAGAGAGGGGCTCAGCCCTCCTGCCCTTTTGTGAGGCACAACCCCTCCAGCCTCAGCCATTACCCTGGAGATGGGGCTGTAAATGGGAGTTATCTTCCCCTACCCTCTACTGCCTGCCTAAGCCAGGAGAAGAGGATGGGAGGGAGCATCACCTTCAAACTGGAGGGGAAAATAAGGGGCTGACAGACCTCCCTGTCACCCTCCCCTATGTCTTCCCTCCCTCCATTCCCAAACTATTCCCTCTAATCCTCACATGCTCTAAAGATAAAGCTCCCTAGCCCCCTTCCATCCCTCCTCTTTAAAGCTTCTGCCCCTTACCACTGCCCCAAACTCCTCAACTCCTTCCCCCCACCCCCTAGTTTCCCCATTCACTCCCGTCCCTGAAACCTACCAACCCAACGCCCACTGCAGTGTTCTAACACCCCTCTCTCTCCTGCTCACCCACCCACATTCCCTTTCACTGTTTCAGTACCCCCATAGGCCCTAGCTCTGCACCAAAGTTATAAGAATCAGGAAATGTTATGTGCAGCCCAACTTAATAGGGCTGCTTATCAGGAACCCCCATGATCACACTCAGTGCCATTGCTCAGCATGATTACATTACCCTAACTGCTTATTAGTGCCTTTCATCTTCACTCTGTTTAATTAATGCTAATTTCTTTGACAATACAATGCCAGGAACACGCACCACCTACATCCTCTGAAAGCTACTAAGGTAGGGCCCAAACTCACAGTGGTCAGTGGTCAGAGCATGTCACAATAATTGGGTAGCTTTCAGAGGACGTGGGTGGTACGTGTTCCTTGCATTCTGGAGGAAGTCCTTTTTGACATTACGCCCTGAAAATCTTTTTCATCCCCTGTGCCCTCTGCCAGCTGGCATCCAGTGGTTCCTGGGTCACAGGTGGCATGTACCTTAACTCTGCTTCCTGGTTTTAGAGCTTTGAGTATAGTTGAACTCAGCATTCTGGAAGGGCATCAGGTACCACTGGGCATCCCCAGCTCTGTGTTAATTAAGCTTTTAGGTATTTAAGTGAGCTATTGGATTGGATGGGCTCATCTTGTATGGCAAAAAGATTCTGCATGTAAAAATGTAATAACTGCACATAATCACAAAGAAGTTGTCCCTTTATTTGAAATGTGTCATCTGTACCAAGGGGAGATAATTAATTCACAAATATAACCTCATATGGAGAGAGATTAGTACAAATAGTGCACAAGCAGAATCAGTCACATTCCAACCGTGCATGAATGATTGTGATCCCTCTGTGTACAAAGACAATTACTGGCAATAGGCAGCTCTCTGAATGCTTTTTCAGGATAGAACGCTCTTAGGAAGGGACTCTGTTTGATTCAGTGTTTTACACAACATGAACAATAATAATATTTGCATCTTCGCAGTGAAATGATGGGCAGTGATAGTGTGAAGACTAAAATGTTAATGTGGGAAGTCAGCAACATAAAATTAGACAATGTCAAGCAAGGAGCAGGTTGAGTTAGTTCTTCATGTCATAGGTGTTAATGGAACACAACATTGGTTCACTAAGAGATACAACAATGGCATAAGCAGGTGGGTAAAAGGCACTATAGAGACTAGTGTACAGTGCTAAGCGCAGGAACTCATCAGCATCCAGGGTCTTTGGGAAGAGAACCCGAGCGATGGGCAAATAGAACTCTGTGGATTTGCTTATTTGCATCACCAAGTTGGTGTAGTTGATGCCCTTACAGAAGATTTCTTCCTGCTTGTGTAGACGCACTGAGCCCAGGGCCCAAGAGTCAGGGATGCTGATGCTGGAGGTAATGCTATCAATAAGGTAGGTAGCATTTTGGAACTGCTCTTTGGCAGGATGGATCAATTTGTCTTGCCTCTCTCGGCGGAAAGTGATATTGTCATCTCCTCCTTGGGCATAACTAAGGATGCAGAACTCTGCTTGGGTAGCATTGGTCTGGTGGGAAATCCACACACATTCATCCAGGCTCCTCCTCCCACAGTATGCCCAGCTGTCGTCTTCTTTGTCAGTATGGCACCGGTATCCACTGTGCCCATAACGGGCACATCGGTAATTGTTGTGGCAGGGGAGGCCTCTGGTGGTCACATCAGGGAAGGGGGCGCAGGGTTCAATGCCATCAAGTGTATTGCACTGGAAAGTTCCCTGGGTTGCTCGGCACTGGCTGATACACAGCTTGTTCTCTTGGGAATATTTGGCGTGATACCATCTGGTAATTAGTCCACAGTAGCCCCAGTTACCATCCTGCAAATAGCAGCTATGGTAAGAAGCACCCCAGAGCTCGCAGGGAGTTGCACATCGTTTTCCAGAGGCCTCCAAACCTGGTTGTGAGGAGCAGTAATCCCAGGCCGCCTTCTTGCCTCCTAGTTGCTTGCACCAGGTGTAACTGTAACCACGATACTCACAAGACTCTTGGCATTGCCCTCCTGAGCTAGTGTGATGAATAAGAACATAGGAGCATGTGAATGGCAGAATGGCAGCGATCAAGAGCAGAGCCAGAAGGGCATTTCTATGGGGCAGCACCTCTGGCATCTTCCTGAGACCTTGTGGAAAGATAGAATGCAAAAATACCATAATGATCTGGTAGGTAGTACAGGCCCATACAGCAGGAAATACAATTGTATGGTTCCCACAGCGCTCACAATTTGCATTTTATTGCCTTCTGCTGTTTTTTTTTTTTTAATCTCTGTGGGTGTTACTTTTCAAGGCTCTAAAAAGGCTTTACAGTTATTGGGGCTAGAATCCAGGAGTCCTGACTCCCAGTATTCTGCTTTCAATACGACACCTCTTCTGTTGCTGAAGCTGTACAATATGGTTTACATCCTCCCCGTGGGCCAGATCCTCAGCCTGTCATCCATGAATCTATGCTGATTTATATCACCTGAGCATCTGACTTAACAACCTTCTTTTAAAAAACAATATTTAAACCTTTAAGTACTGTGGGGGCTCAGTTAGAAGATAGATCAGCTTCCAGGCTTCACAGCTAACTGGACTTGCCTGGTGACTTTAAACTAGGTAGGAATGAAGCGAAACAGGAACTTTCTGTCAAAGGAGGGACAGGGCATTTCCACTGGAAATGCCAAGTCAAGTAGAAAGCTGGCTGATGCAGCATTACAAGGGTATCAGATTTCATAAAAGCAGAGTTTGGGAATGATTAAGGAACAGTGAGAGGAAGAATCCACCATAATGAAGGAAACGGAGGAAATCCAAAGACATTATATGGTACACGCTATGCCAACTCTATGGCTATGGCTATAGGGGAAGAAAAGGGCAGCTAGAAGGCAGAATGAGTTAACACTGTGTGATGAAGAGGGGGATTTTCTTGGTTTTTCTGTGTTTTCCAGTGGGTTGCATGCAGAGGGAGGGGGACTCAGTGTCCCCTGGTGTTACTGGTTTAACGAGGTGAGGAGAGAGGGAGTTTGTTGGTACAGAGGACCGGAGCTTGGGACCCTGGCCGATGGCCTGGAGGCTGGAAACCCCAACGATCGGTGACGTGGTGACCTGGAGACCTGGAGACCCAGCTCAGGAATCACAGCCAGTTCTGGCCAGTGGGAGGACAATAGGCGGCGAAGAGAGGACCCCAGTTACCTGACCAGCTGGAGGGGGCCAGAGGAGGGCTGAGAGTAGAGGAGACGCAGGCCTTCCTGTTTACCATGACCCTGTTTATCTGGAAAGAAGACAATGGACAGAGGTGAGGCTTGGGGCTGGGGATATCGGAGGCCCAGCTGGGAAGCAGGGGGGCTTTGGGCTGGAGAAGGGGAGCAGGGAGAGCCCACTTGGCTGCAGAGGGACTGGGATATGCTGTGCTGAGGGAGGCCAGGCTTGAGGCCCTGAGAGTTTCCTGTGCTGTGTTCAACTCTCAATAAACCCTCCTGTTTTACGCTGGCTGAGAGTCGCTCCGGGCTAGAGAACAGGGCGGGGGGGCATCAACCCCTTCGGGGGTGAGGAGGCCCCACGGGGCCAGAGCAAGTGGACTGCCTGAGGGGGGGCCCACGGCGAGAGACAGACGTGCTAAGGCTCAGAGAGATGCGGCTCTAGGAGGTGGAGGGGCCTGACCCCGAGAGAGAGTGGACCTCCGAGAAGGGCTGTCTCATTGAAAGGGGCACCCCCCATGGACCACACGGGGCCACGAGTGGGCACGATCTGTGAGACACACTGCCATAGGGAGTTAGGGAAATTAAGGCTTTTATAACTATATTATGGGAAAAGGAGGTCTCAGGGGAAAATTTGGTCTGTTACCACAGGAGAGGGGATAAAATTATTGATGACTCCAGAGTGAGTGAGATACTTAAGTCCTTTTTGAATTTCTCTACTACAAGAAAATATAGAAAAACAGATATTTGGACAGGACTTTTTTTTAATATATGCTCTGTGGGGAAGGACTGTTTCCTCCACTGTGCTGTTTGAACACTGCTACTATAATGCAAATAATAAAGGCAATTAGACAGATCTGGCAAGGGAATACTTGGAAAACATGACCATATCTCAGTCAGATGACCCAAATGACTAGTTCCTAGGGTATTACGGGTAAATTTTCCTAACAAAATAGTGGCACCAATGACAATTACATTTTAAAAGCTTGAAGCGGTGCCTAAGACATAAGGAAAGCAAATGTAGTAAGCAAGATTAAAAACAGTTATGATGGCAATTCTCTTCCCCACATACTGACTTCCATGCCTAGTAAAAATATATAATTTATATTATGCAAAAATTATAACTCTCTAGATGGCAATGACGCCTTGGGGGATGAACACCATCTGGGGGTGAGGTGAGGTGGGGTGGGGTTGGGGGGGGGGTTATATTTTAGCAATTTCTACATAAATGTGATTTTGATATCTATATATATTATCACAAATTTAGCAAATGTGGGGAACCAAATTGATGTTACATGTTGAATTTCAATTAAGTACTTGACCCTGTGCCTCAATGAACCTTAAATGGAAAAGTAGTTACAATCAGCTTGTACAAAACCTCTGTACACTGTTTATTCCAATTGCCAGAGCAGTAATGCACTGTAGGAGCAGAAAGTCAGTGTAGGACAGTTCAGTGTTGTGGGACGCATGACCAAGTTTTAATCTCAAGTCCCTCTACAAATCGTATCCCAGCTGCTTACTCACCTCCTCTGAGCTGAGCATCCGTCTTGGTGATGTCCCAGCTGTGTTCCAAATCCCACAGAGTAGCATTGGGGATTAAATGCTTCTTGCTCTTGATATGCTGAGCAAATGCCTGGTTTTTGACCTGAGTTTGGAGCAAGCAAACAGGAAATACCCGAGAACAAGGAAGTGACATGAAACTGAGGATATGGCACTTTCGTTTTTACACCAGTATAGTCAATTTGTGTGTGTTTTAGCAGGGCAGAAGCAAATAGACAGGACGGTGCTGGCAGAGAAAAGAGAAGCAAGGATTTCTGTGTACATCTGCATAATGGAAGGGTGAAGATCGGGCTGCAGCTGGAGACTGGGAGCCGGCTGTTTGTATGATCACATCAGTCCTTTTTGTGATAGCATAATACTGGGAGGTTATATCAAGTTGCTTGTCCACTGTGCCCAGCCAATCCTTCTCAGAGTCATTTCTTTCCAGGATACAGTGACCTAAGATATGGGGGCTAGCCAATTGCTGCAAAGGAGCATGTGGATCGGACAGAGACTTCTCTTGCAGGAGAGTCTATTGATAAAGATTCTGTAGGTTCTAGTCAGGAGTAGAGGATGGAAGAGGATAAAGTGTGGGCCAGATCAGATGAGAAACATTCACATAAAGAAGAATCTGACACATCAGAAAAGGGCAGACAAATAAACAGTGACAAGTTTTTAAAGTGCTTGTATGTAAGTGCTGGACGGCTAAATAATAAGATGGGTGACCTAGAATGCTTCATTTTAAAGGGGGAGGCAGGCAGGCAGGTAGGCAGGGGTGGGTCAGTGGTTTGAGCATTGGCCTGCTAAACCTAGGGTTGTGAGTTCAATCCTTGAGGGGGCCATCTACGGATTTGGGAATTTAGCTGGGGATTGGTCCTGCTTTGAGCAGGGGGTTGGACTAGATGACCTCCTGAGGGCTCTTCTAACCACAGGCATATGCATGGGGTTTGCTGGGTGTAGGAATATCAGGACACTTGGGGGGGGTGCCTGCTGGTGGAGCAAAAAATAATAATAATAATAATAAAAAAAAGCCAAGTGCTGCCAGCAGAGCAGCAAGAGAGGGGGGGAAAAAAAGCCACATGCTGCCAGTGGACCAGTGAGGGGGAAAAAAAAATAAAAAAGGTGAGTGCTGCCAGCAGAACAAAACAGCAGAACAAATTGTGTCCTGACCCCAAAGACTGGTCAGGACATGGGACAAACACCTATAATAGCAGGACAGCCCTGATTTTATTGGGACGTCTGCTCACCCTAGCTGGGTGTGACCAGGCACACGCTAATCATGCCTGAGCTCCTTCTGGGAAGGCTGCTAAGGCTGCTCCTCCCCCTCCCCCACTGGAAGCTCGGAGACGGGAGGAGGAGGCTGCTTAGCACTTGCCTGGGAAGATCAGCTGTTGGCAACTGCCAATCAGCTATTTAGTCTGCTGCCGCAGCCTTTGGCTGGCTCTTTGCTGGCTGCAGCCAATCAGCTGTTTGGCACAAAGTCCCCGCCTATCAACTGTTTTCCCTGTGGCTGCTGAAAGTCCCGCAATGTAGACAGAGGTGAGTCTTTCTGATTTTAGGGTAGAGGGAGCTGGGCTAGGGAGGACCAGCAGCCAGGGCATGGCAGCTTCTGGGCTAGCTGCGGAGTGGTGGGGTGGGCAGCCTCTTGGCAGGGGGCTGGGGAGAGATGGGCGGGCAGCTTCTCAGCTGGCTCCAGGGGGCTGCTGGGGGGAGTATGGGCTGGGGGCTTTCTCAAGGACGGAGCCAGCCAGTATCAGCCCACCCTGGTGTTTCCCCCAGGACCTGTGCTCCCCCTTCAGCCAGCAGAAACCAGTTGCAGACCCCTTTAGTGCTGGACAGGGGGACAAACCAAAGGACATGGGTCCTTTAATAAAAGTTCTCACTTGTGTCTGATGAGTGAAATTGGGCTGGGGCCCATAGCTCACTGCTTCCCTCTTCTTTACCCATCCAGAGGGGCTACACTGCAGCCCCAGCCCCAGCTGCAAATGAGCAGCCTCCCCAAGCCCAGATGCTGCCCAGACCCCTCCCAGGCAGGCTCTGGGAGCTCCCAACCCCTAGGGTTCTCTCATGCCTGGGAAAGTAATGCTTGC
Organism: Gopherus flavomarginatus; assembly: GCF_025201925.1. NCBI lineage: Eukaryota > Metazoa > Chordata > Testudines > Testudinidae > Gopherus > Gopherus flavomarginatus. The sequence continues at coordinate 380,484,658 of NC_066617.1, forward strand.
ACAGCTCAAAGCTGTCTCTCTCTCCCCCTCCCCCTCCCCCATGCCCAGATCAAGCCTGCCTGGGGGACTTTTCCTCCCAGAGGAAGTTTATCCCCTCCACCCAGCATACGGAGGATTGATTCTCTTCCCCTGGATCCCCCTAGCTCCTGGGAATGCCTTCCTTTGCATCCATCCCCCTGTATCAGCTTCAAGTCAGGAGATGCTGTCCTGCTTCACCTTGGGACACCTGAGCTTCTCTTGCTTCAGGGTGCTGGGCTGCTGCAGCCCGGTGGAGAAAGCAACTGGCCCCCACTCCTCCCGCCTTTGGCCATGGTCCTACTAGGGGCTCCCCTCCTGCAAAAGTTGTAGAAAGTGTGAAGGAGTCAAAGCAGGGGTTGGCTGCGGGCCTGGGATTGGGAAGAGCTGGAGTGACACAGCAGAATGAATGAACAGGCCATTTCTATGCTGGGCTGTTGAATTAAATTTCTGTCTGTGTCAGGGCATGTAGTTTCTAGGCTGACAGCAGGGGGTGGGGTTCAGGGGAGATAGAGCTGCTTTGAGTGTGTGGGTGGGAGCAGGTGCTAAACAGAGCCACTAGGAAGTGAGGAGCAGAGAGAGATGGGAAAAGGTACATAGGTGGAGAGCAAGAACTGGGAAACATCAGGAAGGGGAGATACTAATGATAGACACACTTTCAATAACTAGAATGAAAGTGTATAAATATGTTGAAAATAGCCTCCCCTCAAAACTGGCTCTAGCACCCACATCTCACCCTTAAGGTAGGAGGGGACAGAAAGAGTGAGCAGCTGGTGGGAGGCATTTAGGGGAGGGAGTTGGCAAGAAGGTGGTGTTCAGGGAGGTCTAGGGGGATGGGGAGGAAGAGGTGGGGGTGGAGCCTTGGATAAAGGGGTGGAGCCAGGATAGGGCACCCATGGGCAAAACCAAAAGTCAGCACCTATGAATCGAGGTGAGAGGGTTCCCCCCCGCCTACCCTTCCAGGGTGTATTTGTTGCCTGTACAAACTTCCCTAGCACCTACACAAAGTTGTAATTGTGTCACACAGTGAACCCCATGCTGCTGCTACCGTGACCCGTCCTTTCCCCCCCGCACAGGCCTGCACAGCCAATTGCTGCCTCCCCAGCGCTACACATGACCTTTGACTTACATCAGTCATAGTGCTCTTCCACTGTTGCGCTCCAGCTTGGTTGGCGCTCTCTGCGCCTGCCACATGTGTGCCATCACGTCATTGGTCAAGGGGATGTCCAGAGGGTGGGATTTGGTGGGGAATCTGTTCTGAGCAGTGGTGAGGTAAGAGGGCTGGGCCAGGTGAGGGGGGTTGGATATGGGCCACAGGGTCTTGGGGTCAGTCAGGGAATGGGGAATGGGGGCATTGGATAGGTGTGGAAATCCCAGGGGGCCTGTCAGGGTGTGGGCGTGTGGCTAGGGGTTGGGGCAGTCAGGGTGGGGAGGTTGGATAGTTGGTGGGGTCCTGGGGGGTGATTAGGGGGACTCTGGAGGGGGCGGTCAAGGGACAAGGAGCAAGGGGGTTGGATGGGCTGAGAGTTCTGGAGATCCTGTCAGGGGGCATAGAGTGGCTGGATAGGAGTGGGAGTCCCGGGGGTGTGGCTAAGGGTCATGGCAGTCAAGGGACTGGTAGGGGCTAGGATCCTAGGGAGGCAGTTACAGGGGGAGGGTCTCAGGAGGGAACAGTCAGGAGACAAGGAGCACGGAGACTTAGATAGGGGATGGGGTCCTGGGGGGCAGTTAGGGGTAGGGTCCCAGGAGGGGGCAGTCAGGGGACAAGAAGGAGGAGAGGGTGGGGGTTCTGAGGGGGGAAGTCAGGGGGTGGGAAGTGGGAGGGAGTGGATCGGGGTGGGGTTGGGGCTCCTTGGGTTCACACCCTAATGAAATGTGCTGTGCATGCCTGTGCTTCCAACCCTGATATTCTATGAAAGGAGGACATTGCTATAATAGCCATCACAGAAATCTGTTGGAGTGGGGACAGTCAATGAGACACAATCATTCCCGGGTATAAAATATATTGGAAGGACAGAACAGGTAATGGTGAGTGGCACTATATATGAAAGAAAATGTAGAATCAAATGAAGTAAAAATCTCAAATGAATCCACATGTTCCATAGAATCTCTAGGAATAGTAATTCCATGCTCTAATAAGAATATAACAGTAGGGATCTATTATTGACCACCTGACCAGAACAGGGATAGTGATGATGAAATGCTAAGGGCAATTAGAGAGGCTATCAAAATAAAGAACCCAATAATAGTGGGATATTTCAATTATCCCCATATTGACTGGGTACATGTCACCTCAGGACGAAATGCAGAGACAACATTTCTCCATAGTTTAAATGACTGCTTCTTGGAGCAGCGGTACAGGAACCCACAAGGGAAGAGGCAATTCTCAATTCAGTCCTGAGTGGAGTGCAGGATCTTGTCCAAGAGGTAACTATAGCAGGACTGCTTGGAAATAGTGACCATAATATAATAACATTTAACATTCCTCTGGTGGGAAGAACATCTCAACAGCCCAACACTGTGGCATTTAATTTCAGAACGGGGAATTGTGCAAAAATGAGGAGGTTAGTTAAACAGAAATTAAAAGTTACAGTGATTAGAGTGAAATCCCTGCAAGCTGAATGGACACTTTTCAAAGATACCATAATAGAGGCCCAACTTAAATGTATACTCCAAATTAAAAAACACAGTAAAAGGACTAAAAAAGAGCCACCATGGCTCAACAACTATGTAAAAGAAGCAGTGAGAGATAAAAAGGCATCTTTTAAAAAGTGGAAGTCAGATCCTAGTGAGGTAGATAGAAAGGAGCACAAACACTGTCAAATTAAGTGTAAAAATGTAATAAGAAAAGCCAAAAAGAAGTTTGAAGAACAGCTAGCCAATAACTCAAAAGGTAATAAGAAAATGTTTTTTATGTACATCAGAAGCAGGAAGCCTACAAAACAACAAGTGGGGCCCCTGGACGATCGAGATACAAAAGGAGCACTTAAGACGATAAAGTCATTGCAGACAAACTAAATGAATTCTACATGCATCCGATGAAGTGGGCTCATGCTCCAATACGTCTGTTAGTCTATAAGGTGCCACAGGACTCTTTGCTGCTTTTAAATGAATTCTTTGCTTCAGTCTTCATGGCTGAGGATGTTAGGGAGATTCCCAAACCTGAGCCGTCTTTTGTAGGTGACAAATCTGAGGATGATCATAATTGAATCACAGATTGAATTGTCACTAGAGGTGGTTTTGGAATTAATTGATAAACTTAACAGCAACAAGACAGTGGGACCAGATGGCATTCACCCAAGAGTTCTGAAAGAACTCAAATGTGAAATTGCAGAACTCTTAACCATGGTTTGTAACCTGTCCTTTAAATCAGCTTCTGTACCCAATGACTGGAAGATAGCTAATGTAACACCAATATTTAAAACTGGCTTTAGAAGTGATCCCGGCAATTACAGACCGATAAGTCTAATGTTAGTACTGGGCAAATTAGTTGAAAGAATACTAAAGAATAAAATTGTATGACATACAGAAGAACATAACTTGTTGGGCAAAAGTCAACAGAGTTTCTGTAAAGGGAAATCGTGTCTTACTAATCTATTAGAGTTCTTTGAAGGGGTCAACAAACATGTGGACAAGGGGGAGCCAGTGGACATAGACTCATAGACTTTAAGGTCAGAAGGGACCATTATGATCATCTAGTCTGACCTCCTGCACAATGCAGGCCACAGAATCTATTTAATGCGGTTTTCCCTCAATTACTTCTTTTTTAACCTGTGGCAGGGCAAAGACTCACCAGCATGGCACTTCCTGCTTTCCATCTCAGGAATTAACTCTTTCCAGCTCAGAGTGCCCTCTGCAGGCTGGTGGCTCGCCTATAGTGTACTTAGATTTCCAGAAAGCCTTTGACAAGGTCCCTCACCAAAGGCTTTTACGTAAATTAAGTTGTCATGGGATAAGAGAGAAGATTCTGTCATGGATTGAGAACTGGTTAAAAGATAGGGAACAAAGGACAGGAATAAATGGTAAATTTTCAGAATGAAGAGGGGTAACTAGTGGTGTTCCCAAAAGGGTCAGTCCTAGGACCTATCCTATTCAACTGATTCATAAATGATCTGGAGAAAGAGGTAAACAGTGAGGTGGCAAAGTCTGCAGACAATACTAAACTGCTCAAGATAGTTAAAACCAAAGCAGACTGTGAAGAACTTCCAAAAGATCTCACAAAACTAAGTGGTTGGGCAACAAAATGGCAAATGAAATTTAATGTGGATAAATGTAAAGTAATGCACATTGGGGAAAAAGAACCCCAGCTATACATACAATATGATGGGGGCTAATTTAGCTACAACTAATCAGGAAAAAGATCTTGGAGTCATCGTGGATAGTTCTCTGAAGATGTCCACACAGTGTGCAGAGATGGTCAAAAAAGCAGACAGGATGTTGGGCATCATTAAAAAGGGGATAGAGAATAAGACAGAGGATTTCTTATTGCCCTTATATAAATCCATGGTACACCCACATCTTGAATACTGCATACAGATATGACCTCCTCATATCAAAAAAGATATACTGGCATTAGAAAAGGTTCAGAGAAGGGCAACTAAGGGTACATCTAGACTACCTGCCATATTGGCGGGTAGCGATCGATTTCTCGGGGATTGATATATCGCGTCTCATATAGTTGCAATATATTGATCCCCGAAAGCGCTCCCGTGGACTCCGGAACTCCACCAGCACAAACGGCGGTAGCGGAGTCTACAGGGGGAGCTGCGGACGTCGATCCCCCGCCATGAGGACAAGAGGTAAATCGATCTAAGATACTTCGACTTCAGCTACGCTGTTCACATAGCTGAAGTTGCGTATCTTAGATCGATTCCCCCCCCCCCCAATGTAGACCAGCCCTAAAATGATTAGGAATTTGGAACAGGTCACACATGAGGAGAGATTAAAGAGGCTAGGACTTTTCAGCTTAGAGAAGAGGAGACCAGGGGGAGATATGATTTTATACACCTCTATCGTGAGTGGTGTAGAGAGACTGAATAAGGAAAAGTTATTTACTTGTTCCCGTAATGTAAGAACTCGGGGCCACCAAATGAAATTAATGGGCAGCAGGTTTAAAACAAATAAAAAAAATTACTTTTCACACAGTGCACAGTCAACCTGTGGAACTCCTTGCCTTAGGAGGTTGTGAATGCTAGAAGTATATCAGGGTTTAAAAGAGAGCTAGATACATTCATGGATAATTACGTCCAGTAATGTCTATTAGCCAGGATGGGTAAGGAATGATGTCCCTAGCCTCTGTTTATCAGAGGGAGAAGATGGATGGCAGGAGAGAGAAGACTTGATCATTACCTGTTAGGTTCACTCCCTCTGGGGTACCTGGCATTGGCCACTGCTGATAGACAGTATACTGGGCTGGATGGGCCTTTGCTCTGACCCAATATGGCCATTCTTAGGTTCTTATTCTGTAGGTATGGTCTGCATTCCTTATTCCTAGATGTGTAACTTTGCATTTGGTTTTATTAAAACAATTTTGTTTGCATGTGCCCAGCTTACCAAGCGATCCAGATCGCTCTGTGTGACTGCTCTGTCTCCCTCATTATTTCCTCCCCCACAATCTTTGTAACTGTGAAGCTGAATGTGTGTTGTAAATATTTTTATTACCCTGTAAAGTTACCTTCCATCCTGATTTTACTGGAGTGATTCTTTTACTTTATAATAAAATTATTTTAAGAACCTGATTGATTTTAGTAGCATAAAAATAAAGGGTCTGGTCTGTATTCACATTGCTAAAGAAATTAGTTGGTATAATATTCTCAAGCCTTTGCAAGAAAGGGAGTGAAGGCGCTGGGGGGGGGGGATATTTTGGAGAGAGAGGGATTTGAAGTGAAACTCCCTTGAATTTTTGTGAAAATCACTTGGTGGTGAAAGCAATACTGTCCAAGGACAAGTAAAGGAATTTGTGACTTCAGTTAGGCTTAAATTAAAATTAGGGTTAGGGACAGGGTCAGGGTCAGGTTAGGGGTAGGGTAGAGTTAGGATTAGGGGGTAGGATTTGTGATTAAGGTTAGGGCTCAGGTGAGGGTTTAGGGGTAAGGTTTAGGCTTAGGGCTAGGCTTTAGCATTAGGGGTTAGGGTAGGGTTAGGGTTAAAGGTTAGAGTTGGGGTGAGGTTAGGGTTGGTGACAGGGTTGGAGTTGGCTTGGGTTTGGGGTTAGGTTAGGGTAAGGGGTTAGAGTTGGGGGTTAAGGTTGGGTTTATGGTTTAGGGGTAGGGGTTAGGGGGCTAGGGTTAGGGTTTGGTTAGGGGTTAGGGGTAAGGGTTTATGGTTGTTAGGGTGAGGGTAGGGGTTAGGGTGCGGGTTGGGGTCGGGTTAGGGGTTGGGTTTAGGGTCAGGTCAGGGTGAGGGTTGAGGTTTGGGGTTTAGGGCTTAGGATTTAGGGGTTAGTTTAGGGTGAGGTTGGGGGTTTGGGGGTTAGGGTTCCTATGGGTAGGACAACCCATCCTAGGATTAGAGTTCCTATGGATAGGGCTCGCCGCTCTAGAGTTAGAGTTCCTATGGGTAGGGCATTTGGATTTGGGTTAGGGTTCCTATGGGTAGGGTGTCCCGCCTTAGGGTTAGGATTCCTAAGGGTAGGGCGCTTGGAGCTAGGGTTAGGTTTCCTAAGGGTAGGGCGCTTGCAGATAGGGTTAGGGTTCCTATGGGTAGGGCGCCCTGCCCCACGTTACAGTTTGCAATGGTAGGGCACTTGGAGCTAGGGTTAGGGTTACTAAGGGTAGGGCTTCCCACCCTAGAGTTAGGGTTTATATGGATAGGGCACTTGGAGCTAGGGTCATGGTTGCTATGGGTAGGGCAGTTGGATTTGGTTAGGGTTCCTGTGGGTAAGGCTTCCCTCTCTAGGGTTAGGGTTCGGGTTCCTATGGGTAGGGCGCTTGGAGCTAGGGTTAGGGTTCCTATGTGTAGGGCTCCCTGCCCTAGCATTAGCGATTAGGTAGGGTTAGGGGTTAGGGTAAAGGGTCAAGGGTGGTTAGGGTTAGGGTTTAGGGGGTGTTGGGGTTTAGGGTTAGGGGTTGGGTTAGGGTTTAGGAGGTTCGGTTTAGGAGTTAGGGTTAGGGGTTGTGGGTAGGGGTTAGGGTTTTAGAGTTAGGGTTAAGGAGTTTAGGGTAAGGGTCGGGTTTAGGGTTAGGGGTGGGGTTAGGGGTTAGAGTTAGGGTTAGCATTGGTTTAGGGGTTAGGGGTAAGGGTTTAGGTTAGGGTTTAGGGTTTGGGGTTAGGGTTGAGAGTGGGGTAGGATGAGGGGTTAGAGGTTGAGAGTTAGGGATTAGGCATCAGGGTTTAGGGTTGGGGTTAAGGGTTGGGGTCGGGTTAGGGTTTAGGATTTGAGGTTGGGGGAGTTAGGGTGTACGGGTTAGGGTTTTAGGGGTTGGGGTAGTGGTCAGGGGCAGGGTTAGGGTTGGGGGTTAGGGATAGGAGGTGAGGGTGAGGGTTTAGGGGTTAGGGTTGTTAGGGAGTTAGGGTTAGGGATTGGGGGTAGGGGTTAGGGGTTAGGGTTAGGGTTGGGTTTACGGGTATGGGTTAGGGGTTAGGGTTAGTGTTAGGGGTTAGGGGTAAGGTTAAGGGTTAGGGTGGTTAGGGTGGTCAGGGTTAGGGGGTTGGGGGTAGGGTTTAGGGGTTAGGCGTAGGGTCAGGGTTGGGGTTAGGGTTGGGTTTAGGGGTATGGGTTAGGGGTGGGGTTAGGGTTTTAGGGTTAGTTTTAGGGTTAGGGTCAGGTTAGGGTGAGGGTTGAGGTTTGGGGTTTAGGGCTTAGGATTTAGGGGTTAGTTTAGGGTGAGGTTGGGGGTTTGAGGGTTAGGGTTCCTATGGGTAGGACAACCCATCCTAGGATTAGGGTTCCTATGGATAGGGTTCCCTGCTCTAGAGTTAGAGTTCCTATGGGTAGGGCATTTGGATTTGGGTTAGGGTTCCTATGGGTAGGGTGTCCCGCCTTAGTGTTAGGATTCCTAAGGCTAGGGCGCTTGGAGCTAGGTTTAGGTTTCCTAAGGGTAGGGCGCTTGCAGATAGGGTTAGGGTTCCTATGGGTAGGGCACCCTGCCCCTGTTACAGTTTGCAATGGTAGGGCACTTGGAGCTAGAGTTAGGGTTACTAAGGGTAGGGCTTCCCACCCTAGAGTTAGGGTTTATATGGATAGGGCACTTGGAGCTAGGTTTATTGGTGCTATGGGTAGGGCAGTTGGATTTGGTTAGGGTTCCTGTGGGTAAGGCTTCCCTCTCTAGGGTTAGGGTTCGGGTTCGGGTTCCTATGGGTAGGGCGCTTGGAACTAGGGTTAGGGTTCCCATCTGTAGGGCTCCCTGCCCTAGCGTTAGCGTTTAGGTAGGGTTAGGGGTTAGGGTTAAGGGTCAAGGGTTGTTAGGGTTAGGGTTTAGGGGGTGTTGGGGTTTAGGGTTAGGGGTTGCGGTTGGGTTAGGGTTTAGGGGGTTCGGTTTAGGAGTTAAGGTTAGGGGTTGTGGGTAGGGGTTAGGGTTTTGGAGTTAGGGTTAAGGGGTTTAGGGTAAGGGTTGGGTTTAGGGTTGGGGTGGGGTTAGGGGTTAGAGTTAGGGTTAGCATTGGTTTAGGGGTTAGGGGTAAGGGTTTAGGTTAGGGGTTAGGGTTTGGGGTTAGGGTTGAGAGTGGGGTAGGATGAGGGGTTAGAGGTTGAGAGGGGTTAGGCATCAGGGTTTAGGGGTTTAGGGTTGGGGTTAAGGGTCGGGGTCGGGTTAGGGTTTAGGGTTTGGGGTTGGAGGGGTTAGGGTGTACGGGTTAGGGTTTTAGGGTTTGATGTAGGGGTCAGGGGCAGGGTTAGGGTTGGGGGTTAGGGATAGGAGGTGAGGGTTTAGGGGTTAGGGTTAGGGTTGTTAGGGAGTTAGGGTTGGTGTTAGAGGGTTAGGGTTAGGGTGGTCAGGGTTAGGGGTTGGGGGTAGGGTTTAGGGAGTAGGGGTCAGGGGTTAGGGGTTGGGGTTAGGGTTAGGGTTGGGTTTAGGGGTATAGGTTAGGGGTTGGGGTTAGGGGTGGGGTAGGGGTAGGGTTAAGGGTTAGGGTGGTCAGGGTTAGGGGGTTGGGAGTAGGGTTTAGGGGTTAGGCGTAGGGGTAGGGTTAGGGGTTAGGGTTGCATTTAGGGGTATGGGTTAGGGGTTGGGTTAGGGTTTTAGGGTTAGGGGTTAGGGTCAGGTCAGGGTGAGGGTTGAGGTTTGGGGTTTAGGGCTTAGGATTTAGGGGTTAGTTTAGGGTGAGGTTGGGGGTTTGGGGGTTAGGGTTCCTATGGGTAGGACAGCCCATCCTAGGATTAGAGTTCCTATGGATAGGGCTCCCCGCTCTAGAGTTAGAGTTCCTATGGGTAGGGCATTTGGATTTGGGTTAGGGTTCCTAGGGGTAGGGTGTCCCGCCTTAGGGTTAGGATTCCTAAGGGTAGGACGCTTGGAGCTAGGGTTAGGTTTCCTAAGGGTAGGGCGCTTGCAGATAGGGTTAGGGTTCCTATGGGTAGGGCGCCCTGCCCCACGTTACAGTTTGCAATGGTAGGGCACTTGGAGCTAGGGTTAGGGTTACTAAGGGTAAGGCTTCCCACCCTAGAGTTAGGGTTTATATGGGTAGGGCACTTGGAGCTAGGGTCATGGTTGCTATGGGTAGGGCAGTTGGATTTGGTTAGGGTTCCTGTGGGTAAGGCTTCCCTCTCTAGGCTTAGAGTTAGGGTTCCTATGGGTAGGGCGCTTGGAGCTAGGGTTAGGGTTCCTATGTGTAGGGCTCTCTGCCCTAGCGTTAGCGTTTAGGTAGGGTTAGGGGTTAGGGTTAAGGGTCAAGGGTTGTTAGGGTTAGGGTTTAGGGGGTGTTGGGGTTTAGGGTTAGGGGTTGCGGTTGGGTTAGGGGTTGCGGTTGGGTTAGGGTTTAGGGGGTTCGGTTTAGGAGTTAGGGTTTTAGAGTTAGGGTTAAGGAGTTTAGGGTAAGGGTCGGGTTTAGGGTTAGGGGTGGGGTTAGGGGTTAGAGTTAGGGTTAGCATTGGTTTAGGGGTAAGGGTTTAGGTTAGGGGTTAGGGTTTGGGGTTGAGAGTGGGGTAGGATGAGGGGTTAGAGGTTGAGAGTTAGGGGTTAGGCATCAGGGTTTAGGGGTTTAGGGTTGGGGTTAGGGGTTGGGGTTAAGGGTCGGGTTAGGGTTTTAGGGGTTGGGGTAAGGGTTAGGGTTGGGGGTTAGGGATAGGAGGTGAGGGTGAGGGTTTAGGGGTCAGGGTTAGGGGTCAGGGTTAGGGGGTAGGGGTCAGGGGTTAGGGGTTGGGTTTAGGGGTATGGGTTAGGGGTTGGGTTTAGGGGTAGGGTTAAGGGTTAGGGTGGTCAGGGTTAGTGGGTTGGGGGTAGGGTTTAGGGGTTAGGCGTAGGGGTCGGGGTCAGGTTTGGGATTAGGGTTGGGTTTACGGGTATGGGTTAGGGGTTGGGTTAGAGTTAGGGGTTAGGGTTTTAGGGTTAGGGTCAGGTCAGGGTGAGGGTTGAGGTTTAGGGCTTAGGATTTAGGGGTTAGTTTAGGGTGAGGTTGGGTGTTTGGGGGTTAGGGTTCCTATGGGTAGGACAACCCATCCTAGGATTAGGGTTCCTATGGATAGGGCTCCCCGCTCTAGAGTTAGAGTTCCTATGGGTAGGGCATTTGGATTTGGGTTAGGGTTCCTATGGGTAGGGTGTCCCGCCTTAGGGTTAGGATTCCTAAGGGTAGGGCGCTTGGAGCTAGGGTTAGGGTTCCTATGGGTAGGGCGCCCTGCCCCACGTTACAGTTTGCAATGGTAGGGCACTTGGAGCTAGGGTTAGGGTTACTAAGGGTAGGGCTTCCCACCCTAGAGTTAGGGTTTATATTGGTAGGGCACTTGGAGCTAGGGTCATGGTTGCTATGGGTAGGGCAGTTGGATTTGGTTAGGGTTCCTGTGGGTAAGGCTTCCCTCTCTAGGGTTAGGGTTAGGGTTCCTATGGGTAGGGCTCCCTGCCCTAGCGTTAGCGTTTGGGTAGGGTTAGGGGTTAGGGTTAAGGCTCAAGGGTTGTTAGGGTTAGGGTTTAGGGGGTGTTGGGGTTTAGAGTTAGGGGTTGTGGTTGGGTTAGGGTTTTGGGGGTTGGGGTTAGGGGTTGTGGGGAGGGGTTAGGGTTTTAGGGTTAGGGGTGGGGTTAGGGGTTAGAGTTAGGGTTAGCATTGGTTTAGGGGTTAGGGTTTGGGGTTAGGGTTGAGAGTGGGGTAGGATGAGGGGTTAGAGGTTGAGAGTTAGGGGTTAGGCATCAGGGTTTAGGGTTGGGGTTAGGGGTTGGGGTTAAGGGTCGGGTTAGGGTTTAGGGTTTGGGGTTGGGGGTTAGGGTGTACGGGTTAGGGTTTTAGGGGTTGGGGTAGTGGTCAGGGGCAGGGTTAGGGTTGGGGGTTAGGGATAGGAGGTGAGGGTGAGGGTTTAGGGGTTAGGGTTGTTAGGGAATTAGGGTTGGTGTTAGGGTGTTAGGGGTTAGGGATGGGGTTAGGGGTCAGGGTTAGGGTGGTGAGGGTTAGGGGATAGGGGTCAGGGGTTAGGGGTTGGGTTTAGGGGTATGGGTTAGGGGTGGGATAGGAGTAGGGTTAAGGGTTAGAGTTAGGGTGGTCAGGGTTAGGGGTTGGGGGTATGGTTTAGGGGTTAGGCGTAGGGGTAGGGTTAGGGGTCGGGGTCAGGGTTGGAGTTAGGGTTGGGTTTAGGGGTATGGGTTAGGAGTTAGGGTTGGGGTTAGGGTTAGGGTTTTAGAGTTAGGGGTTAGAGTCAGGTGAGGGTTGAGGTTTGGGGTTTAGGGCTTAGGATTTAGGGGTTAGTTTAGGGTGAGGTTGGGGGTTTGGGGGTTAGGGTTCCTATGGGTAGGACAACCCATCCTAGGATTAGGGTTCCTATGGATAGGGCTCCTCGCTCTAGAGTTAGAGTTCCTATGGGTAGGGCATTTGGATTTGGGTTAGGGTTCCTATGGGTAGAGTGTCCCACCTTAGGGTTAGGATTCCTAAGGGTAGGGCGCTTGG